>NW_028270187.1:4414370-5639181 GCF_037043375.1 Chiloscyllium plagiosum
TTTTCTCCTCAATTTACAAGGAGGCACAGATTCAAGGTGAGACGGGGAAAGTTTAAGAGAGATGTGTGAGGGAAGTTTCTCATGCAGTGAGTGGAAGGAGCCTGAAAAGCAATGCCAGAAATGATGGTGGAAGCAGGCACGTTTAACCAGTATCTGGATGGTCACATGAACAGGGAGGGAATAGTGGGATAGAGACTAAGTAAAGCCATGAGGTGTATTTTTTTTAGTTTGGTTTGGGCATGATGATCGGCGCAGGCTTGGAGAGATGTGTGAGGGAAGTTTCTCATGCAGTGAGTGGAAGGAGCCTGAAAAGCAATGCCAGAAATGATGGTGGAAGCAGGCACGTTTAACCAGTATCTGGATGGTCACATGAACAGGGAGGGAATAGTGGGATAGAGACTAAGTAAAGCCATGAGATGTATTTTTTTTAGTTTGGTTTGGGCATGATGATCGGCGCAGGCTTGGAGGGCCGAAGGGCCTGTCCCTGTCCTGTACTTTTCTTTTGTTCGTATGTTTTATGGCCCCCATTGATCCTTCCATCAAGAAGGAAATGTTTCTTACCGTTTACCTTTTCTAAGCTCCTCATCATTTTGTACATCTCAAACAAGAAGTAGTTAGCAACTTTAGGGGTAAAAGGGATTGAAGGATATGGCGGAGAAAGCGGAGGACCAGGGACTGAGTTGGATGTTCAACCGCGATCCTATCAAGCGGGCGGAGCAGGCTAGAAGGATTAAATGGCCTATTCCTAGTTTCTATGGAAAACGGAGGTTAAGTTGAATGGTCAGCCATGATTATAATGGTGGGGCAGGCTAGAAGGGCTGAATGGCTCATTCCTGTTCACTACTTTCTGCATCCCCCTTCAGACACCGCAGCTACATGGAAATCGGCTCCACCTGAGCCTATCTGATGGCTCGGATGTTTATCCAGAATTTCTACCAGGTTACAGTGCACTGTGTGGGGCTTTTTAATCACACCGATACAATGGCACTCACCAGCAATGTGTGCTGCTCTATCTACTGCATGCTCTAGATGGCTGGCTGCTGCCCCTTCACCAGAAGGTTGGGATCTAGTTCCAGTTGAAAGGGGAAGGAAAGGAAGTCATCATTTCGAATACAATGCTTTCAAAACCATGTTCAACTTCAACAAAACGGCAAAGCTATCACAGAAGGTACAAAACCCAGCGAGATCTGGTATTTCCTGGAATATGGTTTCCTGGTTTGTCGATAAGACGCAAATTAAAAGGATGCAGTCATATCCAAACTCCCTCCATGACTTATTCACTTCTGTCGTCTCTCCCTGATTGAGAAGAATCGGGATAAACAATGGCAAAAATAACAGCTGTAGTTTCAGTCATTTACCTCCTGGGCTGTGACTCAGTTGACGAATTGCCTGAAGGGAAAGAGAGAGTACTTTCAGCATAATTTACAGTAACTTTGCACTGTAGCAGATTGGAGCCGCCAAAACATTATCTCAGTCATAAACAGGGAGCAAACACACCAATGGATGATAATTGTCAGACCTGTCTTAATGCATTAAACAGCTGCATAGAGTTAGGGTGATGGATAGGGTTAGAGTGAGAGCTAGGATAATGATGAAGGTTAAAGTTAGTGCTAGTGTTTGGTTAAGGGTCATGGTTAGAGTTAAGTGTTAGCTTTAAGGTTAGAGTTATGGTTAGGTTTATGGTTTGGATTAAGTAAAGGGTTAGAGACAGGATTAGGTTTAGGGTTAGGGCTAGGGCTAGAGTTAGGGTTAGGATTAGCGTTAGCTGTTTCGTTAGGACCAAAGTTACAGTTAGGGTTAACGTTATGATGGAGTTACGTTTACGTTTATGGTCAGAGTTTGCGTTTGTGATGTGTTTGGGTTATGGCTAAGTTTAGTGTTAGAATAAGGTTAAGGTTGACCTAGATTTCGAGTTTAGGGTTAGGCTTTGGGCTTGGGTTCAGTTTATGGTTAGGGGTAGGTCAGCCTGTCCAGTGAATACTGAATAAATTTAAGGAGGACATAGACAACGTTTTAACAAGTCATAGTTAAAAGAGACTGAGGCAGGAAAGTGAAGTTGATCCAGATACATCGCATTAAATAACAGAGCAAGATCCTTAGGGACTGAATGTCATCCTCCTGTTCCCGACTCTCATGGTCTTACGTCTCTCCACCTCTCTGAGGTGCTCTGACACAGAGTCATGGTGTGGGGTGGGGGAGGGGGGGGGGGGCGGGGAAGGTCACAATTACCCGATCCAACAGGTTAACTTTGTGCGTGCTGTCCCTCCAAACTGTCAGGAACGCGGCCTACTCCAGTTCCCGACGTATCACCTCCTTCCCCCGGCTCCCCTCATTCAGCTGAAGGGTTACATTCTGGCGGGGATGGCAGTGTCATGATGTGGGGATGTGGACCAAATCTCATTCCCATGGAATGTTACAGACCTGTGTCCTTCCGGTGGATGTAGCACGCCGACACAACCAGGCCAGCCAACAGCAGAACTGGGAGGAGAGATGCCATGATTTCCTTGGAATAACTCCGAGCTGGAACCCAACAAGAATTTTTGGCTCACGTTAACAAATTCACAAGGAAGTTTTTTTTTCACATCACCCCTGCGTCCGGTGCACTGTTAACATCAGACTGACCAACCACCCACAGATATGTCACTCCCTGCCACCATGGAAGTATCGAGAGTATCGCAGTGTGAGAGAATTCACCAGTCCCACTTTCCCATACTAACCCCACAAAGCCTTCAATGTTATGACATTTCAAGTGCTGATCCAAGTACTTTGTAAAGGTTGGGAGTTTCCCTGCCAGCCAGCATGTTCCAACCTCCACCATCCTTTGGGTGAAACAATCCTCAATTTCCCGCTTTAAACCTCCCGTCCTTCACTATAAAATGGCCTCCCATCCCAGCCCTTGTTACTGACCCTTTGACTATGGGAAACACCTGCTTCTTACTCCCCAGTCCCCTCCCCCCCTCACAGTCTTACACATCTCCACTGGGTTTCTCTCTCAGCATTTACTGTTTCATAGAAAATATCCCAAGATTATCCAGCCTCCCTCCCTTCCTCGTTAAAATCCAGGGAACATCCTGGTAAATCGCCTCTGCACACTGCCTTCTCCATGTAGCGTGCAATTCCAGATTTTTTTGCATTCAAATTCCACCATCTGGTATGGGCGGGATCCCAGGAACACCACCCACCAACACTCTGGATCAATAACCTATGATAATACCACCCAGCTATCACCTCCCCAATTGAGATGGTTAACAGTGTCTAATTGGTACAGACTGGATGGAGCGAATGGTCTTTCTCTGCCTCTGTCTATGTTCGATCCGAGTGTCACTGTTACCTCGCAGTGTGAATTTGATGTAGTCTTAGTCACATTAAAAATGGTGCTGTTGGTTCCTTTGTTGATTGCTGCACAATGATACCTCCCGACATGGTCTCTCTGAAATGAATGACCAGCTCCCCACCATTGGCAGTCACATGGTAGCGTGCACTGCCGTTTCTTAGCAGCAAGTTGTCACGGTACCAAAGGAACTGGGGCTCAGTGCCTTCCCTCCCCTGACACTGGAGAACAAGGCGGCCCCCAGACTGTACCTCAGTTATGTTAATGAAGGAAATCAGCGCAGTATCTGTGACAGGAACTGACAGGAACACACCGAGGTCAAAAAGCATGGAGTTTACCCATTGATTGAGACCATCAGTGGGAACCAGTTTCATCCAATGGTTTTAAAAGAGAGTTTGGGAATTCGATAGATTCAAAAACTAATGTAATGGATGGATGTTATTAAACTGGAGAGAATACCGAAAAACAAATTACAAGGATGTTGCAAGGATTCAACACTGAGTTTTAGGGAGAGGCTGGATAAGCTAAGCCCTTTTGTTTTCAAGCGTAGGAGACTGAGGGGAGGTCTCAAAGAAGTGTATAAGAGTATGAGAGACATGATTGGGGTGATTGCACTCAGTCTGTTTCCCAGCGTTGTGGAGTCGCAGACTTGAGGGCATCAGCTTTAAGGTTCGAAGGGAAAGAATAAAAGGGAAACCTGAAAAGCAACTTTTTTTTTACACATAGGGTGATATGCATATAGAATGAGCTGCCAGTGGAAGTGGTTGTAGCGGGTACATCAACAACATTTAAAAGTCATTTGGACAAGTACATGGATAGGAGAGGTTTAGAAGGATATTGTATCAAGTACAGGGACATTGGGTTTGCGTGGATAGACATTTTTGTAGGCATGGACAAGTTTGAGCAGAAGGGCCTGATTTCTTGCTGTAGGACTCTATAATTCTGGTGTCTAAGGTTGTGCTGCTTTTGTTTTGAAAAGTGTGATGCTGGAAACGCATAGTTGTCGTTTCGAGCATAAGCTCTTCATCGCATTCCTGATGAAGAGCTTATGCCCGAAACATCGACTCTCCTGCTGCACGGATGTTTCCTAACCAGCTGTGCATTTCCAGCACCATACATTTTAACTCTGATCTCCAGCATCTGCAGTCCTCTATCTCTCTGTGTGTTGCTTTAGTCAAAAGTGTGGTGTTCAAAGACAAAGCACCAGCTTTGATTTGTTCTCAGCAGCAGTTTTCCCTGAGCTGATGGTTCAGTAACTCTTTGGAAGAGAATCCTTGTGAACTCACCTATCACTGTGATCTCTATGTCTTCACTGTGCTGAGGGCCTGTCACCTCATTTCTCACAGAACAATGATAAAGCCCTTCGTCCCTCCTGCTGATAGGCTCAATGTTGTAAACAAGCTCAGTGCTGTTGGAAAGCTCTCCGTACGGTTCCACACTTGAGCTGTTGTAGAATTGGTAATAAATCGGCAGAGAACCATTGGAGACTGAACAGATTAAGGATCCTGTGTCTCCTTCAATTAGATCCTTTCCGGGTAGAATTATTAGATCTGGTTTTGACACTGCAATTCCTGTAATCATGCACAAATGATAGATTTTTTTGGCGGAGTTAATTGCAAACTCAATTATGAACATCATCACAGTCACACAAAAACACATATCCTTTTGTCTTTTTTCATTCGTTGCGTGTGGATGTCACTGGGTAGTCCAGTATTTATTGCTCATCCTAATTACACAGAGGGCAGTTGACGGTTGTCGGGCTAAAATCAACCTTTGGAATTGAATTCAGTTTCTCGCATCTGCTATCGTGGATTTTGAGCCCAGAATATGAGCCGATTCTCTGAATTCTTAGGACATAGAACAGTTCAGCACAGGGACAGGCCCTTCAACCCAGGGTCACAGTCTAAAGAAGATGGAGTAGGGACTGAGATGGGGATGAATACCTTCACCAAGAGAGTGGGGAGCCTGTGGAATTCTCTACCACAGAAAATGGTCAGAGACAACATTGAATGTAGTTCAAACATGAGGTGGATAGAATTCTTAGGGCCTAAAGGAAGAGAGCAAGAGGACAGGGGACTGAATTGGACTATCAGCCACAATCCTAGTGAGTGAGCACATCAAACCGGAAGGACCGAACGGCCTATTGCCATTTACATGTTTCCATAATTTTCTGGGTAGTGAATTCCACAGACTACTCACTCTCTGTGTGAAGACATTTCTCCCCATCTCAATCCTAAATGTCAATACCCTGTGCTGTTTCTCTCTACCTCTCCAATATATGTCTGTGAGATGTGGGGAGTGATGACAACTTGTCTCTATTCTGAGTCTTTAACAGTTAAGAAACGGACAATGCTAAATGATACTTACGCCTGATGGATAAATAAAGCTGATTATTGCGTTTCCACACCTTCCCGTCTGTGACTTCACAATGGTAAGTCCCCGAGTCTGTCGGATGAGCGGACTCAGAGATGTAATCACTGTGGTCAGATGGAGACTGGAGAAGGAGCACATTTCTGTAAAAGCTGTACTGCAAGGAAGCGTGGGAGGGATTCGCTTCGACCCAGCACACCAGTTCAACCCGTTGGCCATCAAACAGCTGTCCCGCAGGACGCACGGTCAACACAGGGACGGTGTACACCTCTGGAAAACAGAAGGACATGTTTCTGATTCAGCCTGTAGAGTGTCTGGGCTTGGTTACGCTCAGTGAACAGAACGAGAGGGAAAATAAATCCCGAGGCGGGGCCAGTGCGGGAGATTCCCAACCATCCTTCAAGGCCAATCAAGGCTGTTAGCATCATGCCAGCTCGAGGTCAGATTTTGTGACAATCGCGATTGCATTTGGAATGAACAAATAAAACCACAGCGAGAGTTTTGTACCCGGTTCTGGAATCCACATTCTGGGAGGGAGAGGATAGTGTGGAGTTTGCACGTTCTCCCCGTGTCTGCGTGGGTTTCCTCCGGATGCTCCGGTTTCCTCCCACAGTCCAAAGATGTGTAGGTCAGGTGAATTGGCCATGTTAAATTGCCCGTAGTGTTAGGTAAGGGGTAAATGTAGGGGTATGGGTGGGTTGCGCTTCGGCGGGGCGGTGTGGACTTGTTGGGCCGAAGGGCCTGTTTCCACACTGTAAGTAATCTAATCTAAAGCAGTAAGAGAGGGTGCAGAGGGACGTCAGTGGTGGGAAAGTTGCTGGACAAGGTACTGTGGGATAGGATCTATTTATATTTAGAAAATAATGGGGCAATCAGTGATAGGCAGCACGGTTTTGTGCAGGGGAGACCGTCCCTTACCAACTTAATAGAATTCTTCGAGGAAGTGACCAAGTTGATAGATGAAAGAAGGGCTGTTGATGTCATATGCATGGACTTTAGTAAGGCATTTGATAAGGTTCCCCATTGTAGACTAATGGAGAAAGTGAAGCCACATGGTGTGCAGTGTGTTCTAGCTAGTTGGATAAAGAACTGGTTGAGCAACAGGAGACAGAGAGTAGTAGTTGAAGGGAGTTTCTCGGAATGGAGAAAGGTGACCTGTGGTGTTCCACGGGGTCAGAGTTGGGGCTACTGTTGTTTGTAATATACATAAATGATCTGGGAGAGGGTACTGTTGGTATGATCAGCAAGTATACAGATGACACGAAGATTGGTGGAGTAGCAGAAAGCATAAGGGACTGTCAGAAAATACAGGAGGCTATAAATAGACCAGAGAGTTGGGTGGAAAAGTGGCAGATGGTTTTCAATCCAGACAAATGTGACGTGATGCATTTAGGCAAGACTAATTCTAGAGCGAATTATACAATGAACGGAAGAGCCTTGGGAAAACTTGGTGGCAGACAGATCTGGGAGTGCAGGTCCGTTGTACCCTGAAGGTTGCTGCACAGGTGGATAGAGTGATCAAGAAGGCATATAGTATGCTTGCCTTCATCGGACGGGGTATTGAGTTTAAGAGCTGGCAACTCATACTACAATTGTACAAAACATTGGTTCGGCCGCATTTAAAGTACTGTGTACAGTTCTGGTCGCCACATTACCGTCTGGTCGCTTTGAAGGTTTACGAGGATGTTGCCTGGTATGGAAGGTGCTAGTTATGAAGAAAGATTGAGTTGGTTAGGTTTATTTTCATTTGAAAAAAGGAGATTGAGGGGCGACCTGATTGAGGTTTACAAAATCATGAAGGGTATGGACAGGATAGATAGCTATAAACTTTTTCCCAGGGTGAAGGATTCAATAATGAGAGGTCATGCCTTCAAGGTGAGAGGTGGAAAGTTTAAGGGGGATACATGCAGCATGTACTTCACACAGAGTGTGGTGGGCGTTTAAAACGCGTTGCCAGCAGAGGTGGTGGGGTCAAGCACGGTAGATTAATTTAAGATCCGTGAATAGGTGGGGAGCAGAGGGATACAGATGCTTAGGGATTGACCGACAAGTTTAGACAGTACGTTTGGATCGGCTCAGGCTTGGAGGGCCGAAGGGCCTGTTCCTGGGCTGTAAGTTATATTTGTTCTTTGTTCTTTTTACCGAGATGTTGCCTTGGAGCTGTAGAGTTTCAGTGATGAAGAGAGATTGGATAGACTGGGATTGCTTTCCTTCGAGCAGAGGAGATTGAGACGAGGGTGAAGGTGATGATGGAGATGTATAAAATGATGAGGAGTGTAGATAGGATAGATAGGAGGAACCCTTTCCCAATTGGTGGAGGGAGGGGGACATCGATTGAAAGTCAGGGGCAGAAGGTGTAGACGGGATGAGAGGAAACACATTTTCACTCAGATTATCTGGAACTCACTGCTTGTAAGGGTAGGAGCCGCAGAAACCCCTATCAAATTGAAGAGTGTTTAGATGTGCACTCTCGAGGCCAAGGTTATGGTGCCACGTGCTGGGAAAATAGGGATTAGAGAATAGTGGCTGTTTCTGACTCGATGGGTCGAAAGACCTTTAATTTGTGCTGGGGATAATGACAGATAGTTACGTTTAATGGAAATGTGAATGCTGTTGCTCCTCTTCCACAGACAGTAAACTGCTCCTCGGATGCTGCCTGAACTGCTGTGCTCTTCCAGCACCACTGATCCAGAATCTGGTTTCCAGCATCTGCAGTCATTGTTTTTACCCTGTGTTGATCGCTTCACAGGCGTAATTCCCGGAAACTTTTGCTGCCATGATCAGGCACGGCCTCTAGGGCGGCGCTGTCTCTGTAAAATGAGTAGTGAAGCTGGACGGAGGGCCTTGCCGCCCGGACAGTGCACGTCAGCGTGACCTGGAGGCCCTCGAATACTTCAGACGGGCTTGGCAAAGCGTTCTGGAATGTAACACACAATCAAAGCTCATCGATCAACTGTTATCATCTCAGAGCGAAAGGCACAACGGTGATGGGATGAAGAATGTGAGAATTTACAGACAAAGGACAGGGGAGAGAGAGAAACTTTATCTTTCTCTTGCTTTCCAAATTTAAAATTCCATTGTGATGGCACTACAGTCATAGAATCATACAGCACAGAAACAGAGACTTTGGCCCAACTCGTCCATGCGAACCAGGTTTCCCAAACTGATTTAGTCTTATTTTTCAGTATTTGACCCATATCCGTCTAAACCTCTGCCATTCACATATCCATCCAAACGCTTTCTTTTTAGATTAGATTTCTTACAGCCCTTCAGCCCAACAAGTCCACACCGACCCTCCGAAGAGCAACCAACCTAGACCCATTCCCCTACATTTACTCCTTCAACTAACACTACGGGCAATTTAGCATGGCCAATTCACCTAACCTGTACATTTTTGGACTGTCGGTGGAAACCCACGGGGAGAAAGGGTTTAATGTGAGAGGGGAATGATTTAAAAGGAATCTGAAAAGCAACGTTTTCAGATAGAGGGTGGCATGAGTATGGAACGAGCTGCCAGAGAAAGTGGTAGACATGGATAGAATATTAAAAGAAAAGGACAGGTATATTACTGGAAAAGCTTTGGACGGATTTGGGCCCAATGCAAATGGGACTCACTTCAGCTCAAGAATCCTGGTTGGCATGGGTGAGTTGGGCGGAAAGGCTTGTTGACGTGTTGCATGATTCAATGACTCTATTTGGCAAAGATGTATTCATAACATTGACACGATCGATCTCAACATATTAAAACTTGCCCAGATTTCACCAGAGACATAAATTTGTCTTAAGAGGAGAGATTGAGCAGGTCAGAGTTTAGAGGATGAGATGTTATTTAGTGGCTAGCTCAATCGGTTGGATGGCTGATCTAAGTTGCAGATGGTGCCCATGGTGTGAGTTCTATTCCAACACCAGCTGAGGTGACCACGGAGGATTCTACATCTCCGCTGCTCCCCTCACCTAAGGCATGGTAACCTTCAGATTCGACCACCACCCTGCCCCTCCTCTCGCTGATGAAAGAGTGGGACCGTGGTGAGTTTACTCACGCAATGTTAAAGTGATGATTTAAAAGGTAGATGGACAGACGATGTTTCCTCATAATGGACAATCTGGAACAAGAGGTCACTGTTTCAGGAGAATGGGCTGGGACAGATTCAAAACAGAAATTAAGAGGAATGGCTTCTTCTCAAAGGCAAGTGGGCGGGCTGGGTGGTGACAAATGAACAGCAACTGAGCTCGGGTTATTTCCTCTGGAGCAGACAAAGCCAAGCGGGTACCTGACAGAGTTATGCAGGATTATGGACAGGGTGGATTGGGAGCAGGTTGAAGGGTCAACCTTAGTTGACCCTTCAACTAAGGTTCCCCTTAGTTGAAGGGTCAGTAACAAGGAAGGCATCTGTTTCAAGTGAAAGGCAGGAGGTTTTAGAGGGGGATTTGAGGATTGTTTCACCTAGAGGGTGGTGAGAGTCTGGAATGCACTGCCTGGAAAGGTAGTTGAGGCAAGAAGTCACACAACCTTCAAAAAATAAATGGATGAGCACTTGAAGGATCATAATGTTCAAGACAATATGGAAAAGTGGGTTGGTGTACGTTTGGCAGCACAGACATGATAGACCAAACGGCCGCTTTTATACTGAATAATTCAGAATGCCTCCTGTGTTTACATTAGTAATTGAGACAAATATGCATAATGTCCACCACAGATTTCAAAATCAAGTATGTACCTTGTACCTGAACTTTAACATTTCGTTATTTCAACTTATGAATTTTACAACTGTACCATCCACTGTCTTCGGTGCCGTTTACTTTAATGCTATACAATGATTCCCGTCCTGTGAACCACATAAAAGCAAAAGTCCTTGTTCCACCTACGATCGTATTTGTACCGACAATTCAGTTTTAGTATCTCTCCTTCCAAAGGTGAAACTGGGACAACATGGAAAGACACATTTCTATCTAAATCAAAAATAAACTTGTATCATTACAGCTCACCTTACGCATTCGTTACATTGGAAACTGCTCCTGAAACATTCAGGATCACTGATAATTTGCTGCCCGAGTACATTTTCAAGTATCGGCCAGCCAATCCCCAATATTTTATACAATCCAGTCCAGACAATTACTGTCAATTTGTTTTCAACCCCTGTGTGTTAAGTACAGTTTTGGATCCCTGACCTGAGGAGAGGTCATAAGACCGCGAGAAACAGGAACACGAGTATGCCATTTGGCTATAAAGTCCCCTGCCCAACGCCTTCAATGTAATTAGACCTCAAGACCATAAGACATATGAACAGAATTAGGTCATTCATTCTATTGACTCTATTTTAGCCTCAAATTTATAAACGAACCAGCTTTGACAGCCTTCTGAAATAAAGAATAACAAACACTCACTCCCCTCGACAGAAGAAATGCCTCTTCATCTCCATCTTCAATGGGCGATTCAAACCCCATCCACTACAACCAGCCCACCTCTGCCTAGCCCTTATTCTGAGATGATGTCCCTCTGGTACATGAATCACCCGTACAAGAGTAAACAACTTCTTTCCAAATCTTCCCCCTCAAGTACCTCTAACAATCTTCAAAAAGGTGGCCTTCCACTCTACTAAACTCCAATGAGTACAGGTCCAACTTATTCTACCTCTCCTCGTGAGAAATTACGAACTCGCAGATGAGGTACCAAAACTTACATAAGTGACTGACTGAATGAAAATTAAGATTCAGCATTGAATCATGTTATAATACGTGTATTTGGTTGAAACTTAGTTTGGAGGTCAAGAAAAGATCAGTTTTCATCACCACACTACCAGAAGGATGTGGAGACTTTAGAGACGGTATTGAACTGGTTTACCAAGATAGTGCCTGGTTCGGAGGGTATTAACCAAGATGAGACATTGTACAAATTCATTTTGTTCTTGCTTGAATGTCAGAAGGAAAAGGATGACCTGATTGAAGTTTATAAAATTATGAGCTATATGGATATAAAGGATAGTCATAGTTTTTTTTCCCAGGGTAGGAATGTCAATTACTCAGGGATACAGGTTTAAGGGGAAAAAAGGAGATTTTAATAAGATGTAAGGAGCAGCTTTTTGTTCCAGAGAGGGTGGTAAGTTGGTGGAATTCACTCTTAGAGGAGGTGGTGGAAGCAGATACAATAGTAATGTTTAAGAGGCATTTGACAGAAAGATGTCTAGGCAGGGATTAGAGAGACATGGACAGCATCGAGGGAAAAGGGTTTCAGTTTACATAGGCAACATGTTTCAGCACAGTCTTGTTGGCCTGAAAGGCCTGTTCCTATACTGTACTTTTCTTTGACCACTGTGTATTCCAATTCCATGAAAAATTTTAGATGTAAACGAAAGTCAAAGTTCACTTCCCTGTGGCAACAACTTCAACAGTTTCACTCTTTTGCCATGAATTTTATATCACACAGTGATAAGACCCGCCAGTTTCATTGTTCGCGAGTACTTTATAAATATTACCCCATATATTAGTGAAAAACTGTCCATTTTTGTATCAGTAAACATCGTATCTTTTTTCTGTCCCATATTGCAATTTAAAGTCTCTCCTTTTACAAATTCACTTGTGGCTTTATATGTTATGTGGGGGCCTTCCAAAAGCTGAAGAGAGAGAGTGAGTAGCATAAACTAACTTACCTCCTGACGTAGCCAAGGCCTCTCCGCTATCACAAGGCACGAGTCAGGAGTGTGATGGAATGATCCCTACTTGGCCGAATGAGTGAAACTCCAAAAACTGCCAGTCACAATGCAGCCCCCACTTGACTGGCACCACATCCTCAAACATTCACTTCCTCAAATATCGATGCTCAGTAGTAGCAGTGTGTACCACCTACAAGATGCACAGCAGAAATGCAACAGAGATCCTCAGCGAGCACTGTCAAAACTCGCTACCACATCCATCTAGAAGGATAAGGGCAGCAATAATATGGGAACACCGCTACCTTCATGATCTCCTCCAAGGCACTCAGCATCCCAAATTGGATCCCAACTTTAGTGTCACTGGTTCAGAATCCTGGAATTCCCTCCCCAATGGCATTGTGGGTCTTCCAGCAGCACTTGGACGTAATGGTTCAAGAAGGCAGGTCAATTCCCACTTCCCAAAGACAGCAACTAGGGATTGGGTAAACAAACGCTGGGCTTAGCCAATGATGGCCATGTCCCACGAGTGAATTAAATTTCGTATTACATGCGCCTGCCCATTACAGTCTGTTCTGTACTTTCCTCTGTTGTCCTCCGTCATTCTCCTCCTCTTTTGTTATGTTTCCACACGTCTGATCACATATTATGGAAATGAAGACCAGAACTGAAATTAATGCCCATTTATATTTATCACAACTAGTTCTGATCAGGACGAGGCACCACTTAATGATAGTGTCCTGTCAAAAAGAGACAGTTGTCCATTTTCCCCACTGTTGTTCACAAATATATTGTGTCAATGCTTACTGCCAGTGACACTACCTTGAATTTTACTGGCAGATTTGTAATGTGCATTTAATCTTTAGCTTCCCAAACCTTTTTAAGTAAATGAACGCAACAATTCCATTAAAACTTCCACATTGCTGTCTGACCAATCTTATCCATCAGTTCATCCATTATTGACACTGCCTTCCTATTCACATTGAAGACCATAAGAGCACGAGAATAGGAGTAGACCATTCGGCCATTTGATCCTGTTTTGTAATCCACTTGGATCGTGGCTGATCTGACATTCCTTATATCCAGTTCCCTGCCCGATCCCCATAATCGTTGATTCCGTCACTGATCAAGAATCTATGCCAACTTTAAATATTCACAAGGACTCGATGACCCAATGCAACTGCCTGTGTGAAGCATTTCCAAAGACTCCCCTACCTGTGGTAGAAGAAATCCCTCCTGATCTCAGTATTCAAATACTGCCCATTCATTAGATTAGATTAGATTCCCTAGAGCATGGAAACAGGCCCTTCAGCCCAACAAATCCACACCGATCCTCCGAAGAGTAACCCACCCAGACCCATTCCCCAACCCTATATTTACCCCTGATTAACAGACCTGACACTGTGGGCAATTTAGCACAGCCAATTCACCTGGCTTGCACATCTTTGGATTGTGGGAGGAAACGACACAGATACGGGGAGAATATGCAAAACCCACACAGACAGGTGCCCGAAGTGGGACTCAAACCGGGGTCTCTGGTGCTGTGAGGCAGCAGTGCTAACCACTGAGCCACAGTGCCACCCTTATTCTGAGACTTTGCCGTCTTGTTCTGGATTCTCGCATGAGGGGGTGACACCCTCTCAGCATTGACCCTGACAAGCCCCTATATGTTTCAATGTGATCACCTCTCATTCTTTAAACATCAGTGAGTATAACCCTAACCTGTTTATCCTTTGCTCAATAAGACACAGTTGATGTTCATCTCAGTGTGCATTCTGGGGAACAGACCATAGAGCATGGAGTCCCGCATCACAGAACTGCTCGGGACGAACCTCGACAAACACCACTGTATTCCTCTCCAGAATTCTTCTGCATAGGCACATTCCAGACGGATGTGTGTGACAGTCTCGTCCACTCCGCAGCCACTTCGAGGGCAGTGTACGGTGCTGCAGAGAGTCCGGGCGTGTATAACGGATCTCACAGGCAGAGCCCTTCTCACCACCAGCCATGGCATGTCTTGGTGCTTGTTGGAAAGTTCTGGCGATGAGGCATTCTGCCAAATGACTTTGACAGTCTGTCCAAGGAACCGCTCGATAGGATCCACCCTCTCCTTTTCCCGAAGGGTCTCAAGGACACTACGTACTGACCACTTCCTGATGGACTTGTGGTCAAAGGTGTTTTTCTTCATAAACTTCTCCACGAAGGACAGGTGATACAGAACGGTCCAACTACTTGAAGCATTCCACGGCAGCAAGGCCAGGCCCATCCTTCGCAACGCCAGGGACAGGTAGAACCTCAGTACATAGTGACACTTGGTGTTTGTGTACCGGGGATCCATGCACAGCTAGATGCAGTCACACACAAAGGTGTCCATGAGGGTGATGGTGGCATTGGGCATGTTTTCCCCCCGTTGCCCAGAACGTGGCACTGCTGCCTCACAGCACCAGAGACCCGCCTCAGATTCAATTCCCGGTTCAATTCCCGCCTCAGGCGACTGACTGTGTGGAGTTTGCACATTCTCCCCGTGTCTGCGTGGGTTTCCTCCGGGTGCTCCGGTTTCCTCCCACAGTCCAAAAATGTGCAGGTTAGGTGAATTAGTGTTAGGTGAAGGGGTAAATGTAGGAGAATGGGTCTGGGTGGGTTGCGGGTCGGTGTGGACCTGTTGGGCTGAAGGGCCTGTTTCCTCACTGTAAGTAATCTAATCTATCCGCCTCCATCTTCAATGTGTCTTGCCTTGTCCAGGGCTGGCAGCTGGTTGCTTTTTGGGCTTTTGCCCGAAACATTGATTTTCAGATTCTGCCTGACCTGTTGTGCTTTTCCAGCAGCACTCTAATCTCCAGCATCTGCAGTCCCCACCTCCACCTTGTTGACTTAGTCAGTCGAGAGAGGACTGTTTTTAAGCAGCCAGTCACAGAGACTGTTAATTCTCTTTTTAAACAAAGAGAGGAAAATTGCTGCTGACCGGCTGCTGAATTTGGAAGCTCTGGCAACCGCTGTTTGATTCGAGTATTTTTCTATCCATTAAAAAATTATTGTCTCTTTCTGGGAATGAGTCCCAGGTTGTAAGAAATAGGTCAATACTTAGGGGCATCCATTCACATTCAGCAATTACTTTGGAGTTTGATATAGAGTTATGTGCCTGTAAATAACTCATCATCCAAGAATTGCCAAAAGGGTTGGCAATCCATTGTTGGAATCTGTTTCATTGAATGGGTAATTATTTGTCTTTATTTTCTCTTTTAATTTGCCCCTTGACTCTCTGTCTTTGAGACATGGGGGCCATGATCAAAAAGCTGAAACCGTTGCTATTAATTCAGTTATCTAGTTTAACCTTGCCCAAGTACATTTGCAGTATTTACTATTGGTAATTTTCATTCAAATTACAATTTTTGTGTGCAATATCTGTTTTTCATCAAGTCTGGTTAGGAACAGTTGAGACATTTTGAAGGATATTGTATGTTTTAATTTCACGGTGTTGTGAATCAGATGACAGTGACACTTGTTCGTGTTGGCTTGCTTCCCCTTGGTTGTAATGCCTTTCACCCCGACCACTCACTGTGGTAGTGATTTCCACACACTCACCACACGCTGAGGTTTCTCATGCAATTCTCAGTACAGACTTGGAAGGGAAAATGTTGACCAGGTCAGAATATAAGGTGCTAACTGCAAAAAGCCAGGAAGACATGTGACAAACGAAACCTTGACGATGTGAGACAAATAAGGAACTTCGACAACAATGAAGAGGCCACAAGTCAGTGTTCAAGTTAATAAAAAAGTACTATGTAGACATTGAATGTTGTAATTAGGCAAGTGTCTAGACACTGTGGTCGGTTGAATATAATCAGGTAAGACAAATGAAATAACCAAATTCATCAACTGTAATTGAATGTTGGTAACCTTAAAACAAGTGTATACTTTTGATTGGTATATGCAAACTGCTCTTCAATTTACACAACTTTATATAAAACTTGTATATTTTATGATTTGGGGAGTTTATTGCCATCTTGTGGAAATGGCCTGCAAGCTTGAATAAAAGCAGTGTAAGAAGAAAGTGCCACGTGTCATCTGGTCAGTTACAGACACCAGGCAGTTCTAGAATCCCTACAGAGTGCAAGCTGTGCATGCAGCCCGTCGAGTTGACACTGACTGACCGCCCCACTCCAATATCCCATACCTGTAACCCTACATCTCCGACAGCCAATCCACTCTAACTCCCATATGTTTTGAAATATGAGAGGAAGCCAGAGCCCCCAGAGAAACCCCATGCAGACACAGAGGAGCAGAATGCGCAACTACCACATAGACAGTCGCCCAAAGCTGAAATCAGACCCAAGTCACTGATGCTGTGAGACAGCAGTGCTAACGACAGTGCCACCACCCCATGCTATTCACTGAAGAAGTGAATTCCAAAGACTCAGGAACTCCTGAGAGAAAAGCAAAACTCTCCTACATTAAATGAGAGGACACCTATTTGTTAACTGTGTCCACTCATTTCTCGTGTCTGGCACAAAGGGATTTATACATTCACATTGTTAAGTCCTCTTGGGATGTTATACACCTCTATCAGATCATTTGATTCTTCTAAGCTCTAACTGATGCAAGCCCAACCCGGCATCTCCTTGTCCTTGTCAGTTGAGTAAATCAGCTCTGAACCACTTTGAATGTATTTGCATCCTTTCTTAAGTGAAGAGACCAAGTCTGGTGGTCTCCCCAAAACTACTGTCAAATGGAGGAAAACATCCTGACTTTATGTTCCACTCCCTTACCACAAACGACAGTATTTTATTTTCTGCCTTAATCCGTTGTGGGTGCCTTTATGCTAACTTTATCATGTGCCTGAATCCTTCTGTACTTCTGGGATTTTGCAACCTCTCTCCGTGCTGCTTTTCCATTGCTCCTTCTAAGTTGGACAGGTTTTCCTTCATTAAACTCCTACCTAGCATGTTTCCAACCTGCTTGACCTGTCAATGACACTTTACAGATTCCTTATGCCCTGTTTGTACTTGAGTTTCCTACCAAGTTTTGGGCCATCAACAAATTTAAAACCTTTGCATATCCTTCCTTCATCAAAGCTGTGAACAGACATTGAAAAAAAAACGGAAGCACTTGCATTGTATTCCATTCATCACCTCTTGACAACCCTAAACGTTTTGACGACTTTCTTTCCTGTTTATTCAATAATGCTGTTAATGTTAATTCAACATTAACATTGTTAAATGACCTGAACATGATGAGTTCTTATTTGAAATGATGACTATCAATGTGGCACCATGCCGAAAGACTTCTGGAATAGAAGAGCATCCATGGGTTCCTCTATTCCATAAGAACTAGGAGTAGTTGTGGGCGATCTGGCCCTTTGATCCAATTCCACCATTCAAATTGTCGTGGCTGATCCTTTCATGGCCTCAGCTCCACTTCGGCACCCTCTCGCCATAACCCTTAATTCCATCATTGTTTTAAAACGTATCTATCTTAGCTTTAAAAACATTTACTGAAGAAGTCTCAAGCACTTCACTGGGCAAGGAATTCCCCACATTCACAACCCTCTGGGCAAAGAAGTGCTTTCTCATTTCTGTCATAAACCTGCTACCCCTAATTTTGATGCTATGCCCTTTTGTCCCAGTTTCACCTACGAGTGGCAAAATCCTCTCTACGCCTGTCTTATCTATTCCCTTCATAATTTTATATGTTCTTATAAGATCTTACCCCATTCTTCTAAAATCCAATGAATATAATCACTGTCTACTCAGACTGTCTTCATCAGCCAACTACCTCAACCCTGGAATCAACTAGTGATCCTCCTCTGCACACCCCCCGGTTTCAGCACATGCTTTCTTAAGCAAGGAGACTAAAACTGCACATAGTACTCGGGGTGGCCCAGCTAGCACCCTATACAGCTGCAACATACCCTCCCTGCTTCTAAACTTTATCCCTTTAGCAATGAATGACAACATTCTATTTGCCTTCTTAATTACCTTTTGGACCTGCATACCAATCTTCTGTGATTCATACACAAGGATTCCCAGGTCCCTCTACACACCAGCATGCTGTAACATTTTACCATTCAAGTAATAGTCCTTTTTACTCTTATTCCCACTTAAATGGATGACTTCACATTTATTAACATTGTACTCCAACTGTCAGACCTTCGATCACTCACTTATCCTAGCACAGGAGGCGAAGGAGGTTCAGCGTATCTGTAAAGACTCTTACGAATTTAAAAGATGCACCGAAGAAAGAATTCTATCCAGATGCATCGTGGCTTAGTATAGCAACTACTGTGCCGAGGACCATAAGAAACTACAGAGAGTTCCAAACACAGCCCAGTCCATCACACAAGCCAACCTGCCATCCATTGACTCAACGTGTACTTCTTGCTGCCTCAGGAAAGCAGCCAACATTATTAAAGACCCCTCCCACCCCGGTTATAATCTGTTCCATCGGGCAGAAAATACAGAAGCGTAAACAGATGGACCAACAGATTCAAGAACAGCTTTTTCCCTTCTGCTATTGAACTTCAGAATGGACACTTCAAATTTCAAATTTAATATCGATCTCACCCTTTCTGCACCCTTAACATTCATTCTTCACTCTGTTCTATTACCCTAATACATCTTGTGTTACATAACCTGCCTGCACTTTCACTGTCCGGAGGTACACACAACAAGAATAAAGCAAAGCAAATCAAATTGAATGATCCACGTTGTTTTTTTTCATCACAATAAAACTCCCATTAAGTGAGTCCCTTTCGCAAAGCAATGTCGACTCTGCCTGATTATAACTAGATTTTATAAGTGTCACATTTGTCTTCCTTCACGACTGATTGCAGCATTTTCCCCCGTGACTGATGTGAAACCAAGCAGCCAATACATCCCTGCCTTTTTTATCCCTGCTTCCATGAAGATAGGAATATCCTGCAGCCTGCTGTGGCCATTTTAGAACCTCGGATATTTTGAAAGATTAAGACTCGTGATCCGGCTACTTCCTTTTTGAAGATGTGATGATGAAGTCTCTTGTAGCATTGCATGACTCACAGAAAGAACATGCACATTTCGGGCAGGAGGATCACCTCACACTCTGTGACATTCCACTGCAAAGGTTCTTCCTTCACCTCAGTAGTCACAGTGCAATATGTGACCATGCAGTCAGCCTCATGTCATGTTATAGTCATGGGATGCATCAATAAGCACCGAACCCACATGTGTCTCAGCCTGAGGTCTTTCAAAATTGAGTGTTGTTAATAAACTTCAAGACATCTGTCTCAACAACAACACAGACTGCATGCTATTGGGACAATTCTGCCTCTGTAACAGTGTTATGTTATCCCTGATTTGTTTTTTTTCCAAAAGGGTTTGGAAAGGCAGTGGTGCTGAAATAGTGAATAGATATAGCCTGACTCAACAATCGGGGAAGCCTTTATGTTTTTTAATAGTTGTACAATGCAAGGCGAGCGACCAGTTCTCTCAGCTCAGGTTTTATTTCAGTTTGATTTAATATTACTGGAATAAAAAAAAACTGCTGAGGGCTTAGAGAAGCAGCTACAATGAAACAAAGTTCTATGCTCTAACAGGCGTTTTCTTGATTGACTCTACTCTCTGAAACTATCAATACTGACCAGAATGTGCAGGTTCGGGTGAATTGGCTATGCTAAATTACCCATAGTGCCCAAGGACGTGCTGGTTATGATAGATTGGTTGTGCGAAATAATACATATGTGGGTTATTGTGGTTTGCTATGCTCAATTACTGATAGTGTCCAGGGATGTGTAGATTAGGTGCATCAGTCAGGGATAAATGCAGAGGGGTAGGGGAATGCGTCTGGGTGGGTTACCCTCCGGAGGGTCGGTGTGTACTCGTAGGGCCGAGTAACCTGCTTCCACATTGTAGAATTTCTCTGAAAGGAAGGGATTTTTGCAAACTGTACTCTCCTCCTGGTTTACTGCAGGGCAACGCAGGCGCAGTGCGGACCGGCCATCCGGAGCAGGCGCAATGCGGGTTCCGCCGTCGACCTCCCCCATTTTGACGTCACAACGCGGAAGTGGCTTTGTCAGTTTCCGAATGAATCTCCCTCCTCTGGGCAAATCCTCGACCTGGGAGGCAAAGAGAGAGAGAGAGAGAGAAAGGGGCAAATCTCTTCATTTGTAGCAACTGGAGTGAACTCAGGTATGTGTGTTAATTACCCGGGTGAGGAGGGACAGAAATTGGGAAGGGGGAGAGATCTTTTCTGTTTATACTTTTAAAATATACACAGTCCCCACAACTAAATACAGCAGTTAAAAGTGCATGCAATGTTCCTCATTGCATCTTCAAGCTGGTTGCAACGATTTTGCATCCTCTGTTCTTCCTCCGCCTTGTCTCCACCACATTCTGCTTTCTTCTCCCATCCCCAACCCCCACCCCGAGGCGTTGATGTTTCCAATATGACCCTCCAATTTTCGGTTTGTCCCAATTGTTAGTTATTAGATTAGATTACAGTGTGGAAACAGGCTCTTCGGCCCAACTAGTCCACACTGACCCGCCAAGGCGAAACCCACCCATACCCCTACATTTACCCCTTACCTAACACTACAGGCAATTTAGTATGGCCAATTCACCTGACCCTGCACATCTTTGGACTGTGGGAGGAAACCGGAGCACCCGGAGGAAACCCACGCCGACACAGGGAGAACGTGCAAACTCCACACAGTCAGTCGCCTGAGGCGGGAATTGAACCCAGGTCTCTGGCGCTGTGAGGCAGCAGTGCTAACCACTGTGCCACCGTCCCTCCATTCTTTCCCGGTTGTCTTTTCTAGGTTTTGAGAACTTTCCCGATCTTCTGAGTATAGGAGAAGGAAGGTTATGTTCAGGCTGTGCAGGACATTGGTAAGATCACTCTTGGAATATTGTGTGCAATGCTGGTCTGCCCCCCCCCCCCCATAGGAAGAGTAAAGAACAAAGAAAATTTACATCCCAGGAACATACCCCTCAGCCCTGCAAGCCTGAGCTGATCCAAATCCACTGTCTAAACCTGTCGCCCAATTCCTAAGCATCTCTCTCTCCCCACCTACTCATGCATCTGTCCGGAAGCATCATAAATGAATCTTCTGTTCCTGCCTCCACTACCTCTGCTGGCAACGCGTTCAAAGCATCTACCACCCTCTGTGTAAAGTTCTTGCTGCAATTATCCCACTTAAACTTTTCACCTCTCACCTTGAAAACTATCGTTATCTACCCTGTCTATACCCTTCATGGTTTTGTCGACCTCAATCAGGTTCCCCCCTCAATCTCCTTTTTTCTAATGAAAACAAACCTAACCTAATCAGCCTCTCTTCACAGTTAGCATCTTCCAACCAAGCAACATCCTCGCAAACCTTCTCTGCACCCTCTCCAAAGCGTCCACATCCTTTTGGTAATGGGGCGACCAGAACTCTGCACAGCATTCTAAATGTGGCCGAACCAATGTCGTGCACAATTTTAACATGACCTGCCAGCTCTTATACTCAATACCCTGTCCGATGAAGACAAGCATACCATATGCCTTCTTGACCACTCTACCCACCTGTGCAGCAACATTCAGGGTACAATGGACCTGAACTCCCAGATCTCTCTGCTCATCAACGTTTCCCAAGGCTCTTCCAAGTACTATATAATTTGCTCTCGAATTAGACTTCCTAAAATGCATCACCTCACATTTACCTGGATTGAACTCCATCTGCCACTTCTCCACCCAATTCTCTAGTCTATCTATATTCTCCTGTATTCTTTGACTGTCCCCTATGCTTTCTGCTACTCCATCAATGTTCATGTCATCTGCAAACTTGCTGATCATACCAACGGTGCCCACTTCCAGATCATTTATGTATAACAAACAACAGTGGCCCCAGCACTGATGCCTCTGGAACACCACTGGTCGCCTTTCTCCATTTCGAGAAACTCCCTTCAACTACTACTCTCTGTCTCCTGTTGCTCAACCAGTTCTTTATCCACCTAGCTAGAACACCCTGCACGCTATGTGACTTCACTTTTTCTATTCGTTCATCAAACGCCTTACGAAAGTCCATGTATATGACATCTATAACCCTTCCTTCATCTATCAATTTGGTCACTTCCTCAAAGAACTCTATTAAGTTGGTAAGGCACGATCTCCCCCACACAGAACCATGATACCTATCACTGATAAGCCTATTCTTTTCCAAATATAAATAGATTTTATCCCTCAGTAGCTTCTCCAGCAACTTTCCCACCACTGACATCAGGCTCATTGGTCTATAGTTACAGGGGACAATATGAACAACCCTCCAGTCCTCCGGCACCTCACTTGTGTTTAAGGATGCTACAAAGACAGCTGTCAGGGTCCCAGCTATTTCCTCTCTCGCCTCCCTCAGCAACCTGGGACAGATCCAATCTGGTCCTGGGGATTTGTCCACCTTGATAACCTCTAGTGTACCCAACAGATCTTCCTTATTCATGTCAACGTGATCCAGAGTAACCAAACTTCTGTCTCTAATCTCAACATTCATCATGTCCCCCTCATCAGTGAACACTGATGCAAAGTAATTATTCAGAATCTCACCCATTCTCCTAGGTTCGACACACAGCCTTCCTTCGTGATCCTTTAGTGGACCAATCCTTTCCCTAGTTACCCGCTTGTTTCTTATATAAGAATTTAAGGCTTTGGGATTCTCCTTATTTCTGCACACTATAGCGATTTTATGATCCTTTTTATCCCGCTTGATTTCTCGTTTAAGACTGGTCCTAGTCTCCCGATATTCTTCCAGGGTCCGTTCTGTTCTTAGCCGCCTGGACTTTATGTACACTTCCCTTTTCATCTTGGCTAGTCATACGATTTCTCCTGTCATCCACGGTTCACGAATCTTGCCATTCCTATCCTTTGCTTTCAACGGGACACGCCTATCCTGCACTATCTTTAACCTATCTTTGAAAGCCTCCCACATATTAAATGTGGACTTCTCTTCAAATAGCTGTGTCCAATCCCCATTTCCCAGCTCCTGCCTAATTTTGATATAATTGGCCTTGCCCCATTTAGTAATCTTCCCTAAGGACCACTCTCATCTTTGTCTACCAGTATTCTAAAACTAACAGAATTGTGGTCACTATTCCCAAAGAACCCCCCCCCCCCCCCCAACGTAACTTCTCCCACCTGGCCTGGCTCATTCCCCACCACCAGGTCCAATATTGCCCCTTCCCTCGTCGGACTGTTGACATATTGCTCCAGAAAACTCTCCTGGACGCTTCTTAAAAATTCTGCTCCATCCAGAATTCTGACATAAAGTGTATCCCAGTCAATGTTTGGAAAATTAAAATCTCCCATCACCACCACCCTGTTGCCTTTACATCTTTCCATAATCTGTTTACCTATTTGTTCTTCTACCTCACGCTAACTGTTGGGAGGCCTGTAATACAGCCCCAACAATGTAACTGCATCATTATTTCTCAGCTCCACACATAATGCCTCACTACCCAAGCCCTCCATAGTGTCCTCCTTTAGCACAGCCATGATATCATCCCTGACCAGCAATGCAATTCCTCTTCTCCCTCCCCCCCCCCAACCTTTTACTTCCCTCCCTGTCCTGTCTGAAGCATCTATATCCTGGAACATTTAGTTGCTGCTCATGCCCTTCCCTCAAACAAGTCTCTGTGATTGCAATAACACCATGCTCTCAGGCACCAATCCAAGCCCGAAGTTCATCTGCCTTACACACTACTCCTTGCATTGAAGTATATGCACTTCAGGCCACCAGTTCTTTTGCGTTCATCTGATCCCTGCCTACTCTTCCCCTTATTAATGCTATCTTCATGATTCCACCTTGCTGTCTTCTCTTCTGGTTCCCTGCCCCCTGCCACATTAGTTTAAAACCTCCCCAACAGCAGTAGCAAAATCTCCCCCAAGGACAATAGTTCCAGTCTGGTTCAGATGTCGACTGTCCAATTTGTAATAGTCCCACCTTCCCCAGAACTGGTCCCAATGTCCAATAAATCTAAACCCCTCTCTCCTACACCATCCCTCAAGCCATGTGTTCATCTTGCTTATTCTTTCATTTCTACGCTGGCTAATAGTGACACTGGTAGCAATCCCGAGATCACTACCTTTGCAGTCCTCCTTTTTAAATTCTCTACTCGCTCCCTGAATTCTGCTTTCAGGACCTCATCTCGTTTTTTACTTAGATTGTTGGTGCCTATATGCACCAAGACAACTGGCTGTTCACCCTCCCCTTTTAGAATGCTCTGCAGCCGATCGGTGACATCTCTGACCTGAACACCTGTGAGTGTTCCTGAAGAAGGGCTTATTCCCGAAACGTTGATTCTCCTGTTCCTTGGTTGCTGCGCTTTTCCAGCAACACATTTTCAGCCTGATCTGCAGCCCTCACTTTCTCCTGAACACCTGTGAGGCAACATACCATCCAGGAGTCCCATTTTCGGCATAGAACCGTCTATCTACTCCCCTTACAATTGCATCCCCTAATACTATGGCCTTACGAGTCTTTTTCTCGCCACGTGCCATGATCTTGGCAACTGCTGCCCTCCCCTGCTGAGCCATCTCCCTCAACAGTATCCAAAACGGTATACCTGTTTTGGAGAGAGATGACTGCAGGGTACACCTGCACTGCCTTCCTACTCTTTTTCTGCCTTTTGGTCACCCAATCACTGTATCCCTCAGCAATTCTAACCTGCCGTGTGACCAGTTCACTAAATGTGCTATCCACGATCTCCTCAGCATCGTGGACGCTCCACATTGAGTCCATCCGCAGCTTCAGAGCCATCATGCGGTCAAATAAAGGCTACAGCTGGACACACTTCTTGCAAGAGTCAAGAACGTCAGCCACTTGCCTGAGCTCTCACATCAAGCAAGAGGCACATGCCACGGGTCTGAGGTCCCCTGCCATTGTAAGCCTTAGCTTTAAATCAAATAACTAAAACCAAACAGTGCATTTAAATACATGAAAGAAAAGAAAGAGAAAATAAAACCTTACCTTACAGTCTTTTTCTTCTGGTTAGCAGAGGAGGGGTGGTGCGGGAGGGAGATACTACACGTGTAGTATCTCAGGTTTAGCCGCGACCCAACATACATACTAAGTCCTTACCTTCCCGGCACTCTCCTGGTCTCCACGTCACCTTCGCTCTGTCTCCTGCTGCTCCTGAACAGGAAAAAGGCTGCGGGCTCCGAAAGTAAGAATTTAAACAGTGTCCTTACATTCCCTGCACCCTCCTGGTCTCACGTCACCTTCGCTCTGTCTCCCATTGCTCCTAGACAGGATATTGTGTAACTTGAAAGAGTTCAGAAAATATATACAAGGATGTCTCCATGGTTTGAGGATTTGAGGTGAATATGCTGAGGCTGTTTTCCCTAGTGCACTGGAGGCTGAGGGGTGACCCGAGAGACATTGAGTCATTGAGATGTACGGCATGTAAACAGGCCCTTCGGTCCAACTTGTCTATGCTGAACAGTTATCCCAACCTAATCTAGTCCCATTTGCCAGCACTTGGCCCAAATCCCTCTAAACCTTTCCGATTCATATACCCATCCAGATGTCTTTTAAATGTTGCAATTGTATCAGCCTCCAGCACTTCCTCTGGCAGCTTATTCCATGCATTCATCACTCCCTGTATCAAAATGTTGACCCTTAGGTCCCTTTTATATCATTCCCTGCTCACCGTAAATCTATGCTCTCTCGTTCTGGACTCCCACACCTCAGAGAAAAAGACTTTGTCTACTTATCCTATCCATGCCCCTCATGATTTTATAAACGCCTATGAGGTCACCCCTCAGCCTTCAACTTTCCAGCGAAAACAGCCCCAGCTATTCAGCCTCTCCCTGTAGCTCAAATCCTCCATCCTGGTGGTGGAGTCCAGAAGTAGAGGGTAATAGGTTTAGGGTGATGGCGGGGGGGTGGGAGTTTTAAAAATGACCTCAGGGGCAATATTTTCATTCAGAGGGTGGTCTATGTGAAGAAACAGCTGCCAGAGGAAGTCGTGGATGCTGATACAATTATGACATTTAAAAGGCATCTGGATAGATATATAAAAAGGAATGGTTTAGAGGGATGTGGGCCAATGGGACTAGATTAGGTTAGGATATCTCTACGACTTTGGCTTGCCACTAACGTTTGGCACGTTTGTATGTTCAGTTTCTCTCTGGTGTCAGTGTCAATGCATTGATGTCTTATTCACCCACCCCAACCCCCTTCCCGGAGACGTTAACTATTTTGTGTACAGTTGCTTCTCAAGAATCTGCATTGCAGATTCATCCTGAATTTACACACTCTTTATGTCTCCCAAAATCAGGCCCGCTCAATCTCAGCAGTATCCCAATGTTGTGAAAGATATTAACTTTTCAGGTGGAGTTATCTAAAATTCAAAGAGATACCAGTCTTGACATTTTTGCTTTTCTGCCCTGTAAGATCCTGAATCAGCACCTTCAGGAGAATTAGTGAGAGCGGAGTGAGAACAGAGCGGGAGAAAGAGAGCATGGGATGGTGCTTTCAATGTTTCAGAATAACAAAAGAAAAGAATGTTCCAGACAAATTGGAATTGCTTTTTCTGAATTTCTAATTTGAACTGATAGTGATGAGTTTTGTAGTCTTCTTACAGAGTATTTGAAGATCTAAAGGTGGATGTTTCAAAATGAACAGATGAAATGCTTATGACTCCCCTCCTCTGTGGATGCTGCCTGAATTGCTGTGCTTTTCCAACAACGCACTTTTTGACTCTGACTCTCCAGCGTCTGCAGTTCTCACTTTCACTTCAATGTCTGCAAGTCACTCCAATCCATCGGGACTGCAATGATTTTAGACAATGATCCTGTGAGATGGAGCAAAGTATTGTGGTTCCTGTTTCAGTACGTTTTCAGCATCAGTGGGACTGGGTGAGAGAGGTTAGTGTTGCAGCACACTGAGTGTGGAACCTGAAACATTTATACAGCCTGGAAAGAGGAGTTCATGGTGGCAAGGGGCTCTACATGCGTTTGTGTACAGCTGAAGCTTCAGCCATGGAGAAACCTGAGGAATCCCGGTCCATGGGGAAACCATGGAAGTGTAGCGACTGCGGGAAAGGCTTTCGTGTCCCATCTGCCCTGGAAAGTCATCGACGCAGTCACACTGGGGAGAGGCCGTTCTCCTGCCCCGAGTGTGGGAAGGGCTTTACACATGCGTCTACCCTCTGGGCCCACCGACGGGTCCACAATGGAGAAAGGCCATTCTCTTGCCCTGAGTGTGGGAAGGGATTTACCCGCTCCTCCCACCTGCTGCCCCACTGGCGGGTCCACACCGGGGAGAGGCCCTTTAGCTGTCCCGAATGTGGGAAGGCCTTCACCGATTCCTCCGCCCTGCTGAAGCATCAGCGGGTCCACACCGGGGAGAGGCCATTCTCCTGCCCCGAGTGCGGGAAGGACTTTACCCGCTACTCCAACCTGATGAGGCACCAGGAGCTCCACACCAGGGAGAGGCCATTCTCCTGCCCAGAGTGCGGTAAGAGCTTTAACCGCTCCTCCAGCCTGCTGGCCCACCAGTCAGCCCACTCCGGGGAGAAGCCCTTCAGCTGTCCCGAGTGCGGGAAGACCTTCAGCAATTCCTCCGGCCTGCTGGCACACCAGCGGGTCCACACAGGGGAGAGGCCATACACCTGCTCAGTGTGTGGGAAGGGATTCAGTCAGCTGGGCAATCTGCAGAGGCATGAGTGGGTCCACACAGGGGAGAGGCCCTTCAGGTGCCCTGAGTGTGAGAAGGGATTCACTTGCTCGGCTAAGCTGATGACCCATCAGCGGGTTCATACCGGGGAGAGGCCGTTCGCCTGCTCTCAATGCGGGAAGGGATTCCTCGATTCTTCCACCCTGCTGACCCACCAGCGGGTCCACACCGGAGAAAGGCCATTCACCTGCTCCGTGTGCGGGAAGGGATTCAGTCAGGTGGGCAACCTGCGGACACACCAGCGGGTCCACACCGGGGAGAGACCATTCGCATGCTCTCAGTGTGGGAAGGGATTCCTCGATTCTTCCACTCTGAAGACCCACCAGCGGGTCCACACCGGAGAAAGGCCATTCACCTGCTCCGTGTGTGGGAAAGGATTCAGTCAGGTGGGCAACCTGCGGTCGCACCAGCGGGTCCACACTGAGGCAAAGCCATTCACCTGCCCAAGTGCAGAAAGGGATTAATCGATTGTTCCGGCTTGCTGACCTACCAGCGGGTCCACACCGAGGAGAGACCATGCAGCTGCCCGAGTGTGGGAAGGGATTCATTGATTCTACCGGCCTGTGGATGTGCCAATCGGTCCACACCAGGGACAGCTCGCTCACCTGCTCTGGGCTTTATCAACACCTCCCACCTATGGAGGCATCAGTGAGTTCATGTGCTATTGCAGGGGGATTGAAGGAGCTACGGCCTCATGCCATTATCGGCTGGACAATCGACCCAGCTTTGTGGACTCCCAAGTTTGAATCCTGCAGCGGAGGATGGCAGAATTGGAATTCGGTCACAAATCTGCAGTTCAGAATCTAAGGATGAAAAGAATTTTGGGGAAGAAAAAAGGTCTAATTCACTCATGCCCTTTTTAGGGAAGGAAACTGCCATGGCAGAATGGATTCACTCAGTCATCCCAGCCGCATCCTTTACCCAGTCTGGCCTACATGTCACTCCAGATCCACTGCAGAGTGGTTGACTCTTGACTGCACCCTGCCTTCCCGCCACCCCAAGAAAATGAGGGAGGGGAGAAAATTACTTGGATACAATGTATAGATTGAAATTGCTGAGCTGACCAATAGTAAAGGAAGTGGGGTGGGGAATATGTGCACTTTGACCTTGACCTGTTTAAAAAATAAAGCTACTTTTTGCTGGGGAGATCTGAAGCAGTAACGAAGTTGGGTCACAATAAAGGTTACCTGAACTTCCCGCGGTACTCAGACATTGAAATCTCTGAGATCTAACAGGTATCTCTTTTAAAGCTGCTAATTTCTTTCAGCCTCAAGTGCTGAGTTTCCAATGTCGTGTATCAGAAGGAGCAGCGATTGGGTAGTTAGTATCGTTAGAAATTGTAAATTTTTCAGGAGTGCACATACTGCATCGTTTCATCAGCATTGTAAAGTTTCCTAGCAGTGTGGGCTGTGTTCACTAGAAATGATATGGAGGAACTCGTGTTGGACTGGGATGGATAAAGTTAAAAATCACACAACACCAGGTTATAGTCCAACAGGTTTACTTGGGAGCACTGCCTTTCAGAGCGCTGCTCCTTCATCGGGTAGCTGTGGAGAAGGATCATAAGACACAGAATTTATAGCAAAAGATTATAGTTTCAAGCAACTGAAATGATATATTGAACAAACCTAGATTGCTGTTAAGTCTTTCATCTTTTAGAATGTGGTGCAGGTTTCAGTTCATTAATATGTAATTCCCAGAACTTCCTTCAAGTCACATTCTCAATATAACTTAAGGTTTTATTTTTTAAAGAAGTGACATCTCAGCTCAGACAATGCTTTAAAGGTTTGACAGTGTGTTGCTGGAAAAGCATAGCAGGTCAGGCAGTATCCAAGGAGCAAGAGAATTGGCGTTTTAGGCTGGAGCCCTTCTTTAGGAATGAGGCTGGGAGCCTGAGGGATGGAGAGATAAATGGGAGAGGGTGGGCCTGCGAGAAGGTAGCTGAGAGGACATGCAGTTCCTGGGCCTCCTCCATCACCACTACCTCACCACCCAACGCCTGGAGGAAGAACCCATTATCTTCCACCTCGGAACCCTTCAACCCCAGGACATCAATGTGAACTTCACCAGTTTCCTCATTTCCCACCTTAGCCCAGTTCCAACCTTCCAGCTCAGTACCATCGTCATGACCTGTCAATCTTCCTTCCCACCTATCCGCTCCACTCCTCTCTGACCTATCACCTTTACCCCCCCACCTCCATCCACCTATTGCACTCTCAGCCACCTTCTCCCCAGCTCCACCTCCTCCCATTTATCTCAATACCCCCTAGGGTCCCAGCCTCATTCCTGATGAAGAGCTTTTGCCCGAAACATCAATTTTCCTGCTCCTCGGATACTGCCTGACCTGCTGTGCTTTTCCAGCAACACACTTTCAACTCTGATCTCCAGTATCTGCAGACCTCATTGTCTCCTAATGCATTAAAGTTGTCAGGTTTGAGTATGTCTGTATCCCAATCTTGAATCAGACCGGTTCTACTTCCACTGTTGAAATATATAAAATATTACATAGATTGACTGCCTGCAGATGTTGTGCATTTGAGCAAAGTAGAATGTATCTGCTTATACAACTCAATAAATGCAAATTCACCACATCGAATTATATGTGTGTGTGTGTGCTTGCATGACAGAGTGTGTGTTTGCGTCTGTGCATGCTTGGTAAAGTGTGTGCATGTTGGAGTATAAGACTGTGTGAGGGTATGTGTGTTTGAGAGAGTGTATGTGTGTTTGAGAGAGTGCATGTGTATGAGCGAAGTCTGCGTATGGATATGTGCTTGTGTGTGTGTGATTGTGAGTGAGTGTAAAGTGTATTGAGGTCACCTGTGATTCCCTGCAGCGTGGAAACAGGCCCTTCAGCCCAACAAGTCCCCACCAGCATATATCCATGACTAATGCACCCAGCATTATGGGCATTTTAGCATGGTCAATTCACCTGACCTGCACATCTTTTGGAATGTGGGAGGAAACAGCAGCACCTGGTGGAAACCCATGCAGACATGGGGAGAACGTGCAGACTCCACACAGACAGTCAGCCGAGGCTGGAATCGAACTCGGGTCGCTGGTGCTAACAACTGAGCCACCATGCCCCCTCTTCCCCCCCACAACCATGATGTGACATGAACCCAAGGTGTCGGTTGAAGCCATCCTCATAGGTTCTGAACTTGGCTAATAGCCTCTGCTCGGCCAATAAAATGATTAAGTAGTCACACAACCCATATTGGAGAGGGCAGGGTGGCACGTGTCTTTCAATTTGGAGAAGGTGGGAGGCTCTGGATGCTGTAATCCAGGGCAAACGCATGCTGGAGGACATTCAGCTCAGAGAGATGGAACTGGAAGCCAGGCTGCAGATACACTGGGGCAAAATGGGTAAAGTTAACTGGACGCTTTATTCCGAAAGATGGTTATTTCCCCTCCAGACAGAGCCTTTGGTTGGGTCAGTGGACAGTATCAGGAGGGTGTGAGTGCGAGTCAGAGGGATCTGAGAGAGAATTGCAGGATGGAAGAGCGAACTGGCTGGTTACAGGAGTAAAAAGAATGTTGGGCAGGGGAGATGGTGGTAAGGGACAGAATAGTGACAGGGATTGTCTCTGTTCTCTGCAGTTGGCATCAGGAGGCCAGATGGCATTGGTGTCTGTCTGGCACAAGATTTGGGAACCAATGTACTCAGGTCTAGAAAAGTGGAAAAGGGAGGTTGCTGTGGTGTGGTCCAACAATGTCAGGACGAGGGAGTCTCTCTTGAGAGCACTTGAGAAGTTAGAAGCTACAAAGACAAAGCAGAGCCTCAAAGCTCTGAGCAGCATGGTGACTCACAGGTCAGCATCGCTGCCTGACAGCGCCAGGGACCCGAGTTTGATTCCACCCTGAGGCGATAGTCTGTGTGGGGTTAGCTCTGCGTGCAGTTTAGGGTGTTTCGGCTGTGCTAAAGTGCCCAGGCATGTGCAGGTTAGGGTGGATTAGTCATGGGGAACTGCAGGGCTGTTGGTTAAGCAGGTGGGTCTTAGTGGGATGCTGTTCAGAAGATCGGTGTGAATTTGATGGGCCAAAAGGCCTGCATGGACTATATGATTCTCTCTTGAGAAATGATTGCCCTAAGTCTGCTGTGACAGGAGTAGATTCCAGTTCATGGGACATCGACACCAGTTCTGAAGAAGGTGGGATTTGTGCTGTCTCTCCCCCCACCCTCTGTCCACCCCCCACCTATTCTGTCTCTCATCAGATTCTGTACACTGCATTCTCTCTCTCTCTGCTCCACCATTCTCTTCCCCCACCATCGGTCCCCCCAGTATTTCTCTTTGCCCTCATCCTCTGTTCCCCTGTCCATTTTCTCTCTTTCCCCCACCCTCTGCACTACCCCATTCTCTCTCCTCACACTCTGCACCCCCATTTTCTCTCTCTCCTTAACTCTCTGCCTGCCATTCTCTGTCCCACTCATTCTTTGACCCCAATTCTCTGACCCACCACCATCTGTCCCCCCAGTGTCTCTCTACATCCACCCTCTGTCCACCTGTCTGTCTATTTCCTCTTTCTCTCTCTCCCACCAGCCTCTGACTCTGTCCATTCTCTCTCCCTTCTCCTGCACACACCACCCCACTGTCCTTTTTCATTCCTCAAGCCCTCGTTGATTACTGTATCAAGCCCTTCTAAGAGAGAGAGAATGGACTGGTGACTCTACCTGGGAGACAGGGGTGCATGAGAAATGGCTGATATTTAAAATTGAGAATACTTAAAATGTATTCAGAAGCATCATTAAAGTCTGAAAGCATGTTCAATTCCTTTAAAAAAGCTGCAGGCATCTTTCTGAAACTTGCATTGAAATATGCAGAATTAGGTCACAATTGAGGACAGGCTGTAAGGGGTGAATGGTCTATTCCTAGTCTTGTGAAATTGGTTCCTACTATGTAGGAATAGTGTCATTAGGTTGAGAAGAATGGAAACAAACATTTTGGTCTGTGCCAATCAGATATCCTAAATTAATCTACTCCCATTTGCCTAAATTTGGTCCATATCCCTCTAAATCCTTCTTATTCAGATATGCATCCTGAGCCTTTTAAATGTTGGAATTGTACCAGCCTCCACAACTTCTTCTGGCAGCTCATTCCAAACACCTGCCATCCTCTGTGTGAAAAAGTTACCCCTTAGGTTCTTTTTAAAGTTTTCCCCTTTCTTTCTCAAACTATGCCCCTCCAGTTTTAGACTTCCTCTACCTTGGGGAAAAGAGCTACAAAAGTTGAGCAAAAGACAAAGTGCAAAATGAATAAAATGTCGACTCACAGGGGGGAAACTAATTGTGGGTCCAACCATTCTTTTTCTGCTATTGGCATTTGGACACTTAAAATCTGTCAGGAACACTAGCATCGTCACATCACCCTTTCTTTAGCTTTGACAAAGGGTCAGTTAGACTCGAAACGTCAGCTCTTTTCTCTCCTTACAGATACTGCCAGACCTGCGGAAACCTTCCAGCATTTTCTCTTTTCGTCACATCACATATTGTGCATGCTCCTGTGTCAGGAAGTACTGCGCAAGTTCACCGGTGTCAGCAAAATAGTACGCACACTCGCTCTCAGCTGAAAAGTCCCGAGACCTTCTTTCCATGGACCAATGGGAAGATTTGGATGACCGGAAGGAGTCTGATCTTCCTGACAAATCAGAGACACCCCATAGTACATGAATGCTGAAGTTCGCCATAAGCTTGGAAAGTTAGACAATAGACAATATACAATAGGTGCAGGAGTAGGCCATTCAGCCCTTCGAGCCTGCACCGCCATTCAACATGATCATGGCTGATCATTCCTAATCAGTATCCTGTTCCTGCCTTAACTCCATAACCCTTGATTCCACTATCCTTGAGAGCTCTATCCAACTCTTTCTTAAATGAATCCAGAGACTGGGCCTCCACTGCCCTCTGGGGCAGAGCATTCCACACAGCCACCACTCTCTGGGTGAAGAAGTTTCTCCTCATCTCTGTCCTAAATGGTGTACCCCATATTTTTAAGCTGTGTCCTCTGGTTCGGCACTCACCCATCAGCGGAAACATGTTTCCTGCTCCCAGAGTATCCAATCCTTTCATAATCTTATACGTCTCAATCAGATCCCCTCTCAGTCTTCTAAACTCAAGGGTATACAAGCCCAGCCGCCTCAGTCTTTCAGTGTAAGGTAATCCCGCCACTGTTCTGTTGCTGCTGCTCCTGTCTTTGAATGAAGATTGAGTTTCATCAGATTGTAGCATCCTTCCTCTGTCTAAACATCTGTGAATACAGCGCATTCAATTTATTTCTTTTCATTCTGGGTTTCGGTTGTTAACTTGCAGCAACTGAAAGGAAAAAGAGTGAATCCAGGGAGGGAACAGATGGAAAGGTTGGTCCAGGTCTGTGTCTCAATTAGCAAACACATGGCAATTGAAGTACCACAGTGTGAACTTATTGCCTTTGCTGCAGAAAAAAAAGTAGAAAGGAGGTGTATTGTTTAAATGGTGATACATTGGGATGTGGGGAAAGTGAGGACGGCAGATCAGAGCCAAAAAGTGTGGTTCTGGAAAAGCGCAGCATATCAGGCAACATCTGAGGAGCAGGCGAGTCGATGTTTTGGGCATGAGCATTTCATCAGGAATGATGTGTGGGTGTACAAAGGTGCCTCAGCGTCCTGCTACTCCAGTCAATGTGAGTTGTCAGACAGGTGGAGCAAGCAATGAGCGAGGCAAGTCGTCTATTACCAAGAGGAATTGAGTTCAGAAGTGGGGATGTCTTCCTGCAGTTATGGGGTTATTGAATGTATTCAAGGCTGAGTTAATCAGATTTTTGAACAATAACGAAGTGGATGGTTCTAGGGGAAGGCAAGACAATGATTTTAAGACCCGTACAGAACAGTTACACAGTCATACATCACAGAAACAGACAATTTGGTGCAACTAGTCCATGCTAACTATGTTCTCAGGCTAATCTAGTCCGACTTACCAGTGTTTGACCCATATCCCTCTGAGCTGTTCCTGTTCATGTACTTATCCAATGCCTTTTAAATGTTGTAACTGTATCTGCATCCACCACTTCCTCTGGACATTCATTCCACAAACAAACCACTTTCTCTGTAAAAAGAAAAAACTGGTGCTTGAAATCTTTCTCCTCTCACCTTCAAAATTTGCTGCCTAATCTTGAAACCTCCACCTTAGGGAAAGGACACCCACTGTTCAACTCACCTATAACCCTCAATTTTATAGACCTCTAAGGTCACCTCTCAATCTCCTATGCTTCAGTGAAAAGAGTCCCAGTGTATTCACCTAAATGTAGGTATATTCATATCCAATTATGATGTGTTCAATGCTGGTGAAGGCTCGTAAGACCAAATGGCCTGTTCCCATTTCTAATACTGTGACCAGGACAGCAAGAGACCATAAGACATAGGAACAGAAATTAGGCCATTCAGCCCATTACGTCTGCTCCACCATTCAATCGTAGCTGATAGGTTTCTCAACCCCATTCTCTCGATTTCTCCCTATAACCCTCGATCCCCTTGACACTCAAGAACCTGTCTCAGTCTTAAATATGGTGGCATCCATACGTAGAACAGTTGATCTTCTGTAATTACACCGGCACCACTCCCCACCTCTTCCTCTGCTACATTGATGACTGCATTGGCGCCACCTCGTGCTCCCGCGAGGAGGTTGAGCAATTCATCAACTTCACCAACACATTCCACCCTGACCTTAAATTTACCTTGACCATCTCTGACACCTCCCTCCTCTTCCTGGACCTCTCCATCTCCATTAATGACAACCGACATGACACTGACATTTTTTACAAACTCCCACAGCTATCTGGATTACACCTCTTCCCACCCTATATCTTGCAAAAATGCCATCCCGTATTCCCAATTCCTCCGCCTCCGCCGTATCTGCTCCCAGGAGGACCAGTTCCACCATAGAACACACCAGATGGCCTCCTTCTTTAGAGACCGCAATTTCCCTTCCCACGTGGTTAAAGATGCCCTCCAACGCATCTCGTCCACATCCCGCACCTCCGCCCTCAGACCCCACCCCTCCAACTGTAACAAGGACAGAACCCCCCTGGTGCTCACCTTCCACCCTACAAACCTCTGCATAAACCAAATCATCCGCCGACATTTCCGCCACCTCCAAAAAGACCCCACCACCAGGGGATATATTTCCCTCCCCACCCCTTTCCGCCTTCCGCAAAGACCGTTCCCTCCGTGACTACCTGGTCAGGTCCACGTCCCCCTACGACCCACCCTCCCATCCTGGCACTTTCCCCTGCCACCGCAGGAACTGTAAAACCTGTGCCCACACCTCCTCCCTCACCTCTATCCAAGGCCCTAAAGGAGCCTTCGACATCCATCAAAGTTTTACCTGCACATCCACTAATATCATTTATTGTATCCGTTGCTCCCGATGCGGTCTCCTCTACATTGGGGAGACTGGGCGCCTCCTAGCAGAGCGCTTTAGGGAACATCTCCGAGACACCCGCACCAATCAACCAAACCGCCCCGTGGCCCAACATTTCAACTCCCCCTCCCACTCTGCCGAGGACATGGAGGTCCTGGGCCTCCTTCACCGCCGCTCCCTCACCACCAGACCCCTGGAGGAAGAACGCCTCATCTTCCGCCTCGGAACACTTCAACCCCAGGGCATCAATGTGGACTTCAACAGCTTCCTCATTTCCCCTTCCCCCACCTCATCCTAGTTTCAAACTTCCAGCTCCGCACTGACCCCTTGACTTGTCCGGACTTGTCCGACCTGCCTAGCTCCTTTTCCACCTATCCACTCCACCCTCTCCTCCCTGACCTATACCTTCATCCCCTCCCCCACTCACCCATTGTACTCTATGCTACTTTCTTCCCACCCCCACCCTCCTCTTGCTTATCTCTCCACGCTTCAGGCTCTCTGCCTTTATTCCTGATGAAGGGCTTTTGCCCGAAACGTCGATTTTGCTGCTCATCGGATGCTGCCTGAATTGCTGTGCTCTTCCAGCACCACTGATCCAGAATCTGCTTTCCAGCATTTGCAGTCATTGTTTTTACCTCAGTCTTAAATATACTCAGTGACTGACCTCCATAGCCTTTTGTGGCAACGAATTCCATAGATTCACCACTCTCTGGCTGAAGAAGATTCTCCTTGTCTCTGTTCTAAAAGGTCTTCACTTTACTTTAAGACTGTGTTCTTGGGTCCTAGGAGAAAGTGAGGACTGCAGATGCTGGAGTATCAGAGCTGAAAATGTGTTGCTGGAAAAGCGCAGCAGGTCAGGCAGCATCCAAGGAACAGGAGAATCGACGTTTCGGGGATAAGCCCTTCTTCAGGAATCTTGGGTCCTAGTCTCTCCTACCAATGGAAACATTTCCCAATGTCCATTCTGTCGAGGCCATTCAGTATTCAGTCAGTTTCAATTCGATCCCTCCTGAGAGTGGGATTGTTAATGAGCATGAATCAGAACCTTCAGGATGAGATACAGCAGGGATTAGGTTCAGCAAGTTGAGAATGGAGGCAGTGTGTGTGTGGGATGGAGATTTTAAGCGTTTAGGGAATGATAGAGGAAAGAACGTTTGATTATATATTAGAATTGATCAGATGGGCTGAGGAATGGCAGATGAGTTTAGTTTAGATAAATGAGGTATTGCATTTTGGTAAGGCAAATCAGAGCAGGACTTTCCAGTTAATGGAGAATGTTGCAGAACAAAGAGACCTCACAATGCAGCTTCATAGTTCCTTGAAAGTGGAGGCACTGTTAGACAGGATAGTGAACAAGGCGTTTGGTATGCTTGCCTTTATTGGTTAGTGCATTCAGTACAGGGGTTGGGAGGTCATGTTACGACTGTACAGGACATTGATTAGGCCACTTCTGGAATACTGCTTCCAGTTCTGGTCTTTCTGATGCAGGAAGGATGTTGTGAAACATTGAAAGGATTCAGAAAGATGTACAAGGCTGTTGCCAGCATTGGAAGCTTTAAGCTGTAGGGAGAGGCTGAATAAGCTGAGACTGCTCTCCCTGGAGTGTCAGAGGCTGAGGGGTGAGCTTATTGAAGTTCATAAAGGGCAGGGATGGGGTGAGTAGCCAAGATCTTTTCCCCAGGGTAGGGGAGTCCAAAACTAGAGGGCATAGGTTTGAGGTGAGAGGGAAATGATTTAAAAGGAACCTGAGGGGCAACTGTTTTATGCAGAGGGTGGTGCATGTATGGAATAAGCTGCCAGGGGAAGTGGTGGAGGCTGGTACAATTATAACATTTTAAAAGACAACTGGGTATGTGAACAGGAAGGGTTTAGAGGACCAAATGCTGGCAAATGGGACTGGACTAATTCAGATATCGTTTTGTCACTGACAAGTTGGACCAAAGGGTCTGTTTCTGTGCTGTCTGACTCTAACTGTCTTCGGTGAAAGAAGTGTCGTTGTGAAGACTGGACTTGAGAGCAGCTTTCAAAGATGTTTTGCCCGACTGGGAGCAGAAAAAGTTACAGTGAAATCTTTCGTTTGTGAGACAGCAACTGAGTGAATGAGTAGATCTGGGATTTTGGTGAAAAGTAGGAATTCATTGCACTATAGGGAAAACGTGCTTTCAGGTTTAGCGGCAGTAAGTGAAGTTTTAGGTGGGTTTTTGTTTTAAACTGCTAATTTCTTTCAGCCTCCAATGTTGTATTTCCAATGCTATGCAGCAGAAGGAGCGGTGAATCAATAACTGGTATTGTTAAATGCGTTACGAGTTTCAATACTGCAGGTATTGCATTGTTTCATCAGCATTGTAGAGTTTACTGGCAGCAGCGGGAAGTGTGGGCTGTATTCACTAGAAACGATTAAACAGTAACACAAAAATGAGAGGGCAGGGTTGGACTTGTCTTTTGATTTGCAGATGGTGGGAGGTTCTGGGTGCTGTGATCCAGAGCAAACACAACTGCAGTAAATTATAGAAGCCCTACAGTGTGGAATCAGGCCATTTGGCACATCAAGTCCACACTGACCCCAAAAAAGAAAATGCCAGCCCACTGTCTCCTACTCGATCCAGTTGTTTCTGCTAGTGGGCAAGACCGTTCCAAGAACAAGGCCTCAAGGTAAGGGGAAACAGATTTAGGATAGAAATGGGGAGGAACTGCTTTTCCCAGACAGCAGTGAATCTATGCAATTCTCTGCCCAAGGAAGCAATAGAGGCAGCTTCATTAAGTATATTCAAGACACAGTTGGATGGGTTTTTGCATGGTAGAGGAATCAAGGATAGTTGGGATAATGCTGGTAGGAAGAGCTGAGACTATGGATAGATCAGCCATGATCTTAATGAATGGCCGAGCAGGCTCGACGGGCCAAATGGCCTACTCCTGCTTCGATTACTATGAAACTATAACCCTGCATTTCCCATAGCTAACCCACCTAACTTGCACATCCCTAGACAGTATTGGTAATTTAGCATGGCCAATCCAAATCAAGGCAGGTGAGTGAGTAGTGATGTAGTAAATAAACGTCAGAGAAAGATAGACAGGGACGAGGAGAATAAATGTACCAGGAATCAAAACTGGATTCAAAATGTTATAAAAATTGAAATTAAAAGCTGTGGTGTCTGAATATGTGCTGTATTGTAACGCAAGTGAGTGAATTGACTGCACCTGTTAAAGAGAATAGTTTTGATCTGAGACTCCTTAGAGACATGGCTTCAGGATGACAGGGATTGGATCCTGAATATTTAGTGGGTATGTGGCATTCAGGTCGAATGAGAAGCTCAGTTAAGGTAGAGGATTGGCACTAATAATCAAAGCACTGATAACATGGTGGTCTGCTGTTGGCTCAGACTTCAGGTTCTGTTTTCTCTGTCCTCTGTTGATCTGCCTGTTCCCACAAAGTAAGATGGTGTCAGTTCTCAGCTCAGCTTTGACCTCCTTTTACACCTTCTGATTCAATAAAACAGTAAATCAGTCGATCAAGGCCCAATCCACAATCTCCCAGCCTGTCAAACCATCCAGACACAGAATGTCATCATAGCAGGGAGTAAAACAAGAAAAGTGAGAAAAAATAAAATTCACAGTTGGTGCTTGTAGTTAATGTTTTTCATTAGAAGGTAAACCAGAAATAGGGGTCTCGCAGTGCCGTTCTTGAGGAATTCTCTCTCCCTTACATCTAAATATTAGTACCTTGCTCTGAATTGTAACAATACTCACGTCAACTAAAATAAAGCATCTGTTATCAAGTAGACATAGAGATGTACAGCATAGAAAAAACAACTTTTCGATCCAACACCCCCATGCTGACAAGATATCCGATGCAAATCTAGTTCCATCTGCCAGCATTTGGCTCATATCGCTTCAACTCCTTCCTATTCATATACTCATCCAGATTCCTTTTAAATGTTGTAATTGTATCAGCCTCCACCACTTTCTCTGGAGCTCACAACATACATGCACCACCCACTGCGTGACCCGTAGTTCCCTTTTAAATCTTCTCCTCTCACTCTAAACCTTTTGCACCCCCACCCTGGGAAAATGACTTTCCCATTTTCCCTACCGTGCCCCTCATGATTTTAAAAACCTCTGAGGTCACCAGTCAGCCTCCACTCCAGGGAAAACAGCACTAGCATATTCAGCCTTTCCCTGTAGGTCAAATCCTCTAATGGCAACATCCTTGTAAATCTTTTCTGAACACTTTCAAGTTTAACAACATATTTCCTGTCCTATAGCAGGGAGACAAGAATTGAATGCGTTGACCAATAAGACAAGCATACCAAACACCACGTGCACGTGAGTGTGTGTGCATGCTTGGTAAAATGTGTGATGGAGTATAAGCCTTTGCGAGGGTGGGTGTGTGTGGGGAGAGTATGTCTATGTATCTGGGAGAGAGCAAGTGTATGAGAAAGAGTGTCTGCATGAGTGTGTGTATATGTGCTTGTGTGAGAGTATACAGTACAGTGGATGTAAACCCAAGATCCCAGTTGAGGCTTTCCTCATTGATACTGAACTTAGAACATAGAACAGTACAGCACAGAACAGGCCCTTCAGCCCACGATGTTGTGCCGACAACTTGACAATCAGTCTCTGCTCGTCCACTAGAAATAATTAAGCAGTTCCACAACACACATTGGAGAAGGCCGGGTGGGACTTGTCTTTCAATTTTCTGGGAGGATCTGGATGCTGTCTTCCAGGTCAAACACATGTTGGAGGACCTTCGGCTCAGAGAGATGGAGCTGGAAGCCAGGCTCCAGACATGTTGGGAGGAAATGAGTAAAGTTAACCGGACACTTTATTCCAGGAGATGGTCTTCCCCTCCAGATAGCCTTCTAATTGGGTCAGTGGACAGGGTCAGGAGAGTGCGAGTCAGACAGGTAAAGGAGATCTGAGAGAGGGCTGCAGGCTGGAGAAGCTGGGTGGTGGGTGGGTGACAGTAACGACAATGTTGGGGAGTGGGAGGTGTTGGTAATGGACAGAATAGTGACAGGCATTGTCTCCGTTCTCTGCAACTGGCAGCAGGAGGCCAAATGGCATCTGTGTCTGTCTGGCAGGAGGACTCAGAAACAGAAGTGGGAAAGGGAGGTTGCAGCGGGTATGATTCAACAATGTCGGGAGGAGAGATCCTCTGTTGCAGGCTCACTAGAAGTTACAAAGACAAAGCAGAACCTCAAAGCTCTGGGTGGCATGGCTCAGCGGTTAGACCACTCCCTCATGACCCCAGGGACCCAGGTTCGATACCACCCTTAGGGGACTGTCTGTGCTCTATGGCACGTTCTCCACCTTGTGTCCGTGTGAGTTACCTCTGGATGCTCAGGTTTCCTCCCACAGTTCAAAAATTTGCAGTTCAGGGTGGATTGGCCATGCTAAAGTGTCCAGAAATGTGCAGGTTAGGGTGTATTAGCAATGGGGAAATGCAGGGCTGTAGGGTAAGTGGGTTGGTCTGGGTTTGGTGCTGTTCAGAAGCTAGTCTGCTGTGGAGGAATGGGTTCCAGTTCGTAGGACACTCGACATCAGTCCTGGCGAAGATGGGATTTGTGCTGTCTCTCTCTCCACTCCTACCACTTTCTCCCCCCCCCAACCATTCTCTCTCTCCCACACTCATACCCCTCCATTCTGTCTCACTCCAACCCTCTGCTGCCTTTCTCTCTCCTCCATTCTCTTATGCACCCTCGTCCCCCCCCCAGTCTCTCTTCAGCCCCACCCTCTATCCTTCTGTCCATTTTCTCTGTCTCCCCACACCCTCTACACCCCCCCCATCTATTCTCTCTCTTTCTGTCTCTCTCCCTTCCCACCCCCATCCTTTCTCATGCCTCAAGCCCTCTCTGAATGCTGAATCAAGCCCTTCAAGAACACGGAGAATGGATGGTGATGACTCTACCTGGGAGATGGGAGTGCATGAGAAATGGCTGGCCTTTAAACTTACTAGCTAAAATGATATCTTTAGAAACATCATAAAAGTCTGAAAGCATGTTCAATTTTTAAAAAAAAAGCTTCAGAATTCTTTGACAAAATTGCTTGAAATATGCGCAGTTAGGCCATAGCTAAGGACAGGCTGTAAGGGGTGGATGGTCTATTCCAAATCTTGTGCAATTGGTTCCGACTATGTAGAAATCGAGCCATAGATTTATGGAGCATGGAAACAAAATTTTTGATCCACACCGACAAGATATCCTAAATTAATATAGTGACCTATTCGCCAGCATTTGGTCCATATCCCACTAAACCCTTCCCATTCATATACCCATCCAGATGCCTTTTAAATGTTATCATTGTAGCAGCCTCTACCAGTTCCTCTGGCAGCTCATTCATTTCACGCACCACCCTTTGCATGAAAAGGTTACCCCTCAGGTCCCTTTTAAATCTTCATCCTCTCATCCTAAAGCTATGCCCCTCTAGATCTGGACAGCATTCCACCCTGGGGAAAACGCATACAAACATTGAGCACCTGGACAAAATGTAAACAGAATAAAATAAAATATCGAGCCACAGTAGGGAAAGAAAATTGTGACTGCAGCCTTTTTTTAAACGATTGGCATTTAGACACTTTAAATTTGTCAGTAACACCAGCATCTTCACATTGCATACTGCGCATGCTCCTCAGAGTCAGCAAGCACTGTGAATGTTCACCGGTGTCAGCAAAATAATGTGCATGCTCCTCGCTCACTGCAGAAATGGCCTGCAACATTTTTTAATGGACCAATGAGGAGCCCTAGACAACCGGAAGGAGTATGGTCCTCCTGCCAGTCAGAACCCTCCTTTTGTCTGAATGCAGACACTGGACCATGAGCTTTGGAAGTTGCTGCACCTCTCTGTGAATAAAGATTGAGTTTCACCCCAGACTGCAAACTTCCTTCCTCTGTCCAACATCTGTGCATATAGCACGCTCTTTTCTCACCCCCTTTTCCATTTCTTTGTTTCATTCTGGGATTCAATTGTTGACTTGCAGGAACTGAAAGGAAAGGGAGTGAACAGACTCTGGAAAAGCCGTCCACATCTGGGTCTCCATTGGCAAACACATGGTAAATGCAGGACCACAGTTTGAAGTTATAACCTTTGCTGCAAAAAGAAAAAGCAGAAAAGAGGTATATGGTTTAAATGGTGATATATTGGGATGTGGAGAAAGTGAGGAGTGGAGAAAGTGAGGACTGCAGATCAGAGTCAGGAAGATTGGCGTTGGCAAAGCACAGTAGGTCAGGCAACATCAAAGAAGCAGGAGAAAAAAATGTATCGGGCTTGACCCTTTCGTCAGGAATGATGTGTGGATGTACAAAGGCGCCTCTGTGTCCTTCTACACCAGTCAATGTCAGTTGTCAGACTGGTGCAGCAAGCAATGAGATTGGCAAGTGATATATTAGCAAGAGGAATGGAGTTCAGAAGTGGGGATGTCTTCTGCAGTTAGGGGGTCATTGAATATATTCAAGGCGGAGTTCATCTGATTTTTGAACAACAAGGAAGTGTATGGTTCTGGGGAAAGGCAAGAAAATAGTTCTATGACCAGTATTGTACAGGAACAGTCATACAGCCCAAAAACAGTCCCTTCAGTCCATCTCGTCCATGCAGACTATGTTCTCAAATTAAACTAGTCCCACTTGCTAGTATTTGGCCCATATCACTCTGAACCTTTCTGATTCATGAACTTATGCAAATATCTTTTGAACGTTGTTACAGTACTTGTATTCAGAACTTCCTCTGGACCATGCATTCCACAAAGAAATTGCTTTCTTAAAAAAAAATCCTCGTTTTTTTGAAAAAGTCTTTCTCCTTTCACCTTCAACATTTGCTCCCTAATCATGAAAACCCCACCCCAGGGAAAAGACACTTGCCGTTTACCTCATCTATACCCCTCATGATTTTATAACCCTCTACAAGGTCACGTCTCAACCTCCTATGCTCCAGTGAAAAAAGTCCCAGCCTATCCGCCTAGATGTATCCAATGAGAGAGGAAAAAGCATTTGATATAATTTAGAATTGATTGGATGTACTGATGGTTTGAGGCTTGGCAGATGGATAATTTAAATAAATGCGAGTTGTTTCAAAGAGACCTTGGAGTGCAGGTTTATAGTTTCTTGCAAGTGCAGAGGCCGGTTGATAGGATAGTGAAGGTGTTTCCTTTATTGGTCAGAGCATTGAGTATAGGTGTTGGGAAGTCATGTTGCAGCTATGCAGGTCATTGGTTAGGCCACTTTTGGAATACTGCATTCAGTTCTGGTCTCCCTGCTATAGGAAAGATGTTATGAAACTTTGAAAGGGATTGGAAAAGATTTACGCTGCTGTTCTCAGACTTGGAAGGTTTGAGCTTTTGGGAGAGACTGAATAGGCTGGGGCTGTTTTCCACGGAGCATCGGAGGCTGAGGGGTGACCTTACAGAAGTGTATAAGGGGCAGGGATAGGGTGAATAGCCAAGATCTTTGCCCCAGGGTATAGGAGTCCAAAATAAAGGGGAGAGAAAGAAACCTACACTGCTAACTGACACAGCAGTAAATCTGCCATTACAGAACATCAGAGTGAGTGTAGGGAAAATTAACAAACAGCAAAATTCACATATACCTTTGGAGGAACCTGTGGGAGAGAGCTCACAGCACAGGAACAGATAAGTGCATAGTTTTTAACGTGTAACCTTGCTGTATGTCTACACTGGTGTACAGAGTGGGTTCTTTCTTGATTATATGTTTAATTGAAGTCTGTCTCTATTAAATGTAAAAAATGTAAACTGTAAGTATTAGGTTAGCCTGGAGCACTGGTTTTCAGTGCAAAACAATGGTGCTATTGTCTGGTTCTGTAGATTGTGGAGGACATATGGCCTTTCTTAGAGTAATATACTCTTCCTGTCTGATGTGGGAAATTAGGGAGAGTTTCAATGTTACTGTTGATTATGTCTGCAGTAAATGTGTTTGGTTGTGAATCACATGGCTCAGCTGGAGCGACAGTTCGAGGAATGAGGAATTTACAAGAATATTACAATGAGGAATACATCCAGGAAAGTCATTTGGGTGGAATTGAGAAATAAAGAGTTAATCACCTAATTGCGATTGCATTACAGATCGCTGAATAGTCAATCGAAAATAGAGAAACAAATTTGTAAGGAGATTTCAGTTATCTGTAAGAATAATGGGTGGTTATGGTTAGGGATTTTAACTTTCCAAACACAGAGTAGGGGGTGTGACGGATGGCAGTTATCAGAAGGAAGAAAAACTGCAAATACAGTCAGGTGGATGGGTTAGCTCCAGGGAAGGTAGGAGGGGTAGGCAGGTAGTCCAGGAGTCTTCTGTGGTTATCCCCATTTCAAACAAGTATGCGGATTGGAAAATGTAGGGGGTGATGGAATGTCAGGGGAATGTAGCACAAACAGCCACATAACTGGTACCCAGGCAGGTTCTAATGCAATGAGGGTTATGTTGGGATCCAAGCGATCGATTGTGAAGAGGACTCTCCAGTCAGAGGCACAAACAAGTTCCCGTGGTCAGCAGCAAAAAATAAGAATGGTGTGTTACCTCCCTGGTGCCAGGATCAAGGATGTCTCAGAAATGGTGCAGAATGTTCTCAAAGGGGAGAGGGACCAGCAGGACATAGAACATAGAACAATACAGCACAGAACAGGCCCTTCGGCCCACGATGTTGTGCCGAACATTTGTCCTAGCTTAAGCACCCATCCATGTACCTATCCAATTGCCGCTTAAAGGTCACCAAAGATTCTGACTCTACCACTCCCACAGGCAGCGCATTCCATGCCCCCACCACTCTCTGGGTAAAGAACCCACCCCTGACATCTCCCCTATACCTTCCACCCTTCACCTTAAATTTATGTCCCCTTGTACCACTCTGTTGTACTCGGGGAAAAAGTTTCTGACTGTCTACTCTATCTATTCCTCTGATCATCTTATAAACCTCTATCAAGTCACTCCTCATCCTTCGCCGTTCCAATGAGAAAAGGCCTAGCACTCTCAACCTATACGAGGACGACCTATTCTCCACTCCAGGCAACATCCTGGTAAATCTTCTCTGCACCCTCTCCAAAGCTTCCACATCTTTCCTAAAGTGAGGCGACCAGAACTGCACACAGTACTCCAAATGTGGCCTAACCAAAGTCCTGTACAGTTGCAACATCACTTCACGACTCTTGAATTCAATCCCTCTGCTAATGAACGCTAATACACCATAGGCCTTCTTACAAGCTCTATCCACCTGAGTGGCAACTTTCAAAGACCCCAAGATCCCTCTGTTCCTCCACCTCACTAAGAACCCTACCGTTATCCCTGTATTCCGCATTCTTATTTGTCTTTCCAAAATGGACAACCTCACACTTGGCAGGGTTGAACTCCATCTGCCACTCCTCAGCCCAGCTCTGCATCTTATCCAAGTCCCTTTGCAGCCGACAAGAGCCCTCCTCACTATCCACAACTCCACCAATCTTCGTATCATCTGCAAATTTACTGACCCACCCTTCGACTCCCTCATCCAAGTCATTAATAAAAATTACGAACAGCAGAGGACCCAGAACTGATCCCTACGGAACTCCACTTGTAACTGGGCTCCAGGCTGAATATTTACCATCTACCACCACTCTCTGACTTCGACCGGTTAGCCAGTTTTCTATCCAATTGGCCAAATTTCCCTCTATCCCATGCCTCCTGACTTTCCGTATAAGCCTACCATGGGGAACCTTATCAAATGCCTTACTAAAATCCATGTATACTACATCCACTGCTCTACCCTCATCCACATGCTTGGTCACCTCCTCAAAGAATTCAATCAGACTTGTAAGGCAAGACCTACCCTTCACAAATCCGTGCTGGCTGTCCCAAATCAAGCAGTGCCTTTCCAGATACTCATAAATCCTATCCCTCAGTACCCTTTCCATTACTTTACCTACCACCGAAGTAAGACTAACTGGCCTGTAATTCCCGGGGTTATCCCTATTCCCTTTTTTGAACAGGGGCACAACATTCGCCACTCTCCAGTCCCCTGATACCACCCCCGTTGACAGTGAAGATGAAAAGATCATTGCCAACGGTACTGCAATTTCCTCTCTTGCTTCCCACATAATCCTAGGATATATCCCATCAGGCCCGGGGGATTTGTCTATCCTCAAGTTGTTCAAAATGTCCAACACATCTTCCTTCCTAACATGTATCTCCTCTAGCTTACCAGTCCGTTTCACACTCTCCTCTTCAACAATACGGTTCCTCTCATTCGTAAATACTGAAGAAAAGTACTCATTCAAGACCTCTCCTACCTCTTCCGACTCAATACACAGTCTCCCACTACTGTCCTTGATTGGACCTACCCTCGTTCTCGTCATTGTCATGTTTCTCACATACCCATAAAATGCCTTTGGGTTATCCTTGATCCTATCCGCCAGAGATTTTTCATGCCCTCTCTTGGCTCTCCTAATCCCTTTCTTCAGGTCCCTTCTGGCTATCCTGTATCCCTCCACTGCTCTGTCTGAACCCTGTTTCCTCAACCTTATGTAAGCCTCCTTCTTCCTCTTTACAAGACATTCAACCTCCCTCGTCAACCAAGGTTCCCTCACACAACCATTTCTTTCCTGCCTGACTGGTACATACATATCAAGGACACGTCGTATCTGTTCCTTAAAAAAGTTCCACATTTCCACGACATCCTTCCCCGACAACTTATGCTCCTCAGATCCTGTCTTACAGCATCGTAATTACCCTTCCCCCAATTGTAAAACCTACCCTGTTGCACGCACCTATCTCTCTCCATAACCAAGGTGAAAGTCACAGAATTGTGGTCACCATCACCAAAATGTTCACCCACTAACAACCCATCACTTGTCCCGGTTCATTACCGAGTACCAAATCCAAAATGGCCTCCCCTCTGGTCGGACAATCTACATACTGTGTTAGAAAAGCTTCTTGGACACACTGCACAAACACCGCCCCATCCAATCTACTTGATCTAAAGAGCTTCCAATCAATATTTGGGAAGTTGAAATCGCCCATGACTACTACCCTGTGGCTTCTGCACCTTTCCAAAATCTGTTTCCCAATCTGTTTCTCCACATCTCTGCTGCTATTGGGGGGCCTATAGTAAACACCCAACAAGGTGACTGCACCTTTCCTATTTCTGACTTCAGCCCATACTACCTCTAAAGGCAGATCCCCCTTGAACTGCCTTTCTGCAGCTGTTATATCATTTCTAATTAGCAACGCCACCCCCCCTCCTTTTTTACCACCCTCCCTAATCCTACTGAAACATCTGTAACCAGGAACCTCCAACAACCATTCCTGTCCCTCTTCTATCCACGTTTCCGTGATGGCCACAACATCGTAGTCCCAGGTACCTATCCACGCCTTAAGTTCACCGACCTTATTTCTGATACTCCTTGCGTTGAAGTATACGCACTTGAACCCATCTCTGTGTCCGCAAGTATTCCCTATCAGTGCTACCTTCTTCACCGCCTCCCCACACACTTGGACATCCTGACAAACAGCTAGCCTACTTGCTGGACTACAAGTCCGGATCCCATCCCCCTGCCAAATTAGTTTAAACTCCCCGAAGATAGCTAGCAAATCTACCCCCCAGGATATTGGTGCCCTTCTGGTTCAGGTGCAACCCGTCCTGCTTGTACAGGTCCCACCTTCCCCAGAATGCAGTCCAATTGTCCAAATACCTGAAGCCATCCCTCCTACATCATCCTTGCAACCACGTGTTCAACTGCACTCTCTCCCTAATCCTTGCCTCACTGTCACGTATACCTCACATCATTGTATACATTGGAACCAATGGCAGAGGAAGGAAGGAAAAAGGACGAGATTCTGAAGGGAAAATATAGGAAGTTAGGCAGGAATTTAAAAAGGTGGACCTTGAAGGTAGTCATACTTGGATGACTCCTAGTGCTGTGAGCTAATGAGTATAGGAATAGGAGGATAGAGCAGATGAAAGTGTGGCTGAGGAACTGGTGCATGGGAGAAGGGTTGACATTTTTGGATCTTTGGAAATCTTCTGGGGTAGAAGTGACTTGTACAGGAAGGATGGATTGCACCCGAGTTGAAAGGGGACCAATATTCTGGCAGGGAGATTTGCTCGAGCTGCTCAGGAGGGTTTTAACTAATAATGTGGGAAATAGTGAAGACAGAAATCAATCTGAGACTGATACAGTTGGGAAAGGGAACAAGTCAAACAGCCAGGGCAGAAAGGAACAAAGCTGAGAACAAGGTCGGACTGATAAATTAAACTGCATTTCCTTCAATGCAAGAGGCCTAACAAGGAAAGCAATGTCTTTGGGTCATGGTTAGAGACTTTATACTGGGATATCATAGCAATTACAGAAATGTAGCTCAGAGATGGACAGGACTGGCATCTTATCCTCCAGGAGATAAATGCTATAGCAAGGATAGAAAAGGGGGCAAGAGAGGATTGGGAGTGATGTTTTTGATAAGGGATGGTTTTACTGCTGCACTTCGGTAGGATATTCCTAGAAATACAACCAGGGAAGTTATTTGGGTGGAACTAAGAAATAAAAAAGGGATGATCACCTTGTTGGGATTGTATTATAGACCACCAAATAGTCAGCCGGAAATTGAAAAATAAATTTGTAAGGAACTTTCAGTTATTTGTAAGAATAATAGGGTGGTTATGGTAGGGAATTGTAACTTTCCAAACATAGTCTGGGACTGCCGTAGTTTAAGGGTTTGAATACGTAGATGCTGGAGATTAGAGTAGAGAGCGTGGTGCTGGAAAAGCATAGCATGTCAGGCAGCATCTGAGGAGCAGGAAAAATTGATGAAGGGCTTTTGCTGGAAACGTTGATTTTCCTGCTTCTCGGATGCTGCCTGACCTGCCATGCTTTTCCAGCACCAAACTCTCAGATCTAAAAGTGGAAGTTCTAAATTGGAGCAAGGCTAATTTTGACGGTATTAGGCTGGAACTTTCAAAAGTTCATTGATAACAGGTGTTCGCAGGTCAAGCAATAGCAGGAAAATGTGAAGCCTTCTAAAATTAGATAACGAGAGTCCAGAGATAGTACATTTCTGTTCAGGTGAAAGTAAAGGCTGGTAGGTAAAAGGAATGCTGGGTGACTAGAAAAATTGAGGTTTTAGTTAAAAAAAAGACAGAAGCATATGACAGGGGTAGACAGAAGAGATCAAGTGAATCCCTCAAGTATAAAGTTAGTAGGAGTATATACTTAAGAGGGAAATCAGGAAGGCAAAAAGGGGTCAGGACGTAACTTTGGTAAATAGGGCTAAGGAGTATCTGAAGGGTTTTTATAAATACATTAAGAACAAAAGGGTAACGAGGGAGAGAATAGGGCCCCTCAAAGAATAGCAAGGCAGCCTATGTATGGAACTGCAGGAGATGGGGGAGATACTAAGCAAATATTTTGCATCCGTGTGTTTTAAAAATTTTCAAGGTCAGAGTAGTCTGACACAGAACAAACGACCAAGAGGCGAGACTGCTAGAATATGGGCATTTTATTCCCCGCAGCGTCGCACAACGGGTCTGGCTTATACTCACTCTACATGTTACAAAAACTGGGAGCCGTCAGTTCTCGTAGAGCGGTTGCCAACAACCCACGCTCGGCGGTTAAACGTAACCCCGGAGCAGACTCACCGAACTGGAGACTTTTCCAGCTGATATACTCTCTTCCAGATATAAACATTCATGTGAACAGCAGAGCAAGGCTAAAAAACACATTCCATTCTGGTTACATACAGATAAGAAGATTCACACGGGACTAAGCAACACCTCCATTCCGGTTAGATTCACACATGTATTGGGACATAATTTTTAACCGTTTCACCACATTCCACTGCTTGGAATTTTACACCACATTCCACTGCTTGGCCCAATACATGTGTTACATTATGATTCACACATGTATTGGGACATAATTTTACACCACACCGTGCTTACTTTGGAGAAGGGCATGGAATTTCTAAAATGTGGGGAAATAGATGGTGACATTTGAAAACTGTCCATATTAGAGAGGTGGTGGTGCTAGATGTCTTCAAACGCACAGAAGTAGATAAATCATCAGGTGTACCTTAGAACTCTGTGGGAAGCAAGGGAAGTGATTGCTGGGCCCCTTGCTGAGATATTTCCATCACTGATAGGCACAGGTGAGGTGTTGGAAGACTGGAAGTTAGCTACCGCGGTGCCACTGTTTAAGAAATGTGGTAAGGAAAAGAACGGGAACTATAGATCGGTAAGCCTGATGATGGGTAAGTTGGAGAGAATCCCAAGGGACAGGATTTGCATGTATTTGGAAAGGCAATGACTGATTCCAGATAGTAATCATAGCTTTATGCTTTGGAAATCATTCTCATGAATTTGATTGTTCTTTGAAGTATTAAAAAGGACGTTTGATAAGGGAAGAGTAGTGGACGTGATCTATATGGACTTCAGTGAGGGGTTCGATAAGGTTCCTCATGGGAGACTGGCTAGCAAGGTTAGCAACTTGCGGATCATTTCAGAGAATATCTCTGGGATGCCTGCACCCAGCAACCCCATTGTCATGTGGCTGAACACTTTAACTCCCCTCAAGGACATGTAGGTCCTGGGCCTCCTCCATCACTGAACCTTAACTGAGAAAGTCTGTAGCCTTCAAACTTGTCTTTAAACATTTAGACTAAAATGTAATGTTGAATTATAGAATACATTTACATGATTTTGACCCTGAAACGAAACTCGGTACTATCAAAAGCTTTGTAACTAATGGTCAGATGCTGCCAATTTTATAATGGATTCTTATTACCCCTTGCAAGCGGGGCAGAGACAGAGAACAAAACTCTTTGCTGACTTGAGAGTTCAAAAAGACACTAGGGGGAAGAGACCATTTTAGTGCTGAGGCTATTGGAGCCGGTAGAAAATTAACTTAGTGCTTATTTGCTATGCACTGAATTTAACTGAATTTTGGGACTTTATTATGATATTGAGTAGCCATTACCAGGTAATAATAATGACGCTTTCACTTACTTGCTGTTCTTGCAGACCACTCTACAGACCGCCCCAACTGTCAATTCTAACTAGTCAGATCTTATGTCTTTTTTGGATTTGAATCACAAACTTGAAAAGAAGGCATGTTTAATTTGAGACTAATTAATCATTTTAAATACAAGCGTGCAGTAACATTTCAGCCTCAGGTACAGAATGATTCTGTGCTTAAGATAAAAGGCAGGAATCTGCTCCCAGCTTAAAATTATTCTAAACCCAACATTGAAGAGATTATGACACAATCTGTCGGGAAGCCATTTTATAGTCAAACGTTTGTCCTCCTTGCTAAGAAGCCATTTTGTTAAACAATGATATCAGACACGCGAGCTTTGCAAGGTTACCTTATGACATCTCTCACTAAATTTAGATTGGTACTTCTTTATAGGAACTTATCTCGTGAGCAGATGCTTAACTCAGCTAGGTCTGTTTTTCCTACCTGATGGATAGTTCAAGGCCTGTAGGAGTGATCAGTCAAGCGCACACAGATCAGTCAGTTAACTTTCCTTCTTTATGAATTATTGTCTTTCACTGTTATCTGTCTAATTAAGAACATGCAATGTTTTTGTAAACTTTTGTATCAAGTACATCAGAGTAGCCAGCTAGTACTCTACTCTCCTAGTTAGAACCTAGTTCGTTTAGTTTATAGCTATCAGTGTTATGTTGTAACAGTGTTGCTATTAGTGAATAAAGGGGCTGAGTAAAATTAAACTAAACTGTCTGTAAGAGGTTTTTATTCCAGACTTCCAAAGAGTACAATCTCCAGGACGAACCAAGACAGAGGCTCTTCCCTACTCAGGCTCTACAGGTCTGAGTCCACAAGGCTGTCTCAAATCTGTACTTTAACAATTTGACGCTGTGAGCAGGGTTCCAACAAGGGCTAGGTTTGAGTGAAACTGGAAAAGAGGAGCTTCATCTAAGGGTTAGACCTGAGACTAATGGGCCCACAAGGTAAGATTATACCTTGATTGCTCTTGTTCTGTATAGTCATGTGTGACTTCTCCCATTTCACTCTCACAGTACCCTGATGGAACCCTAAATGAGATGTTTAAATAGGAACTAAAAACAGAAACTGTCAAGTTTTTACAATGTCAAGAATGCTTTACGAAATAATTAGTCTTATTGTTCATTGTCGGGTTGTTATATTCTAAAATATTTGTGTGTGTGTGTGCATGCGAGAGAGAGATTAGATTACTTGCAGTGTGGAAACAGGCCCTTCGGCCCAACAAGTCCACACCGAACCGCCAAAGCACAACCCACCCAGACCCATTCCCCTACGTTTACCCCTTCAGCTAACAGTACAGGAAATTTAGCATGGCCAATTCACCTAACCTGTACATTTTTGGAGTGTGGGATGAAACCGGAGCACCCAGAGGAAACCCACGCAGACACTGGGAGAATGTGCAATCTCCACACAGACAGTTGCCTAGGCGAGAATTGAACTCGGATCTCTGGCGCTGTGAGGCAGCAGTGCTCACCCCTGTGCCAGAGAGAGAGTGTGAGAGAGAAAAAGCGAGACAGGCACACAGAAGCTTGCAGTAAGTTTAACCCTTTGAGATTCAGTTTGGATGCACATTTATTTGTTGGTGAGTGAATGTTTGTGTTTTGTGTCTGTGTTCTGTCGTGATTGGGGTTGGTGCCCCTGTACATCAGTAGTTTTGCAAAGATTTAAAGTAGGTAGGATAAATATGGGTGTAACCCCAGATAAGATGAAAGACAAACATCCCTAACGGAAATAATAGGTTTGTATCCTAATTATGAGAAACAATTAAAGGAAATATCAGCTGCAGCTGCTCAACTAAATAAAGGATTGGTCTCTAGGAGGCACACATGATTAACTCTACTCATTAAAATTGAACAAGGGATTTGGGAAAAAAAGGAAGTAAGCAGAAAGAAGCCATATCAGTGTGGAAAAAGGTAGTTAGGGAAAAATGGGAAAAATCAATGCAATCATCATGGAGGCAAAAGTGTATTAAACAGGGAGTTAGTCCATTAACTAAGGAAGGTTCTGAATTAGATTGGATAGAACTAAAACACAAATTTGAAGCATATGATTTAGAAGCAGATTTGGAATTGGCTAGAAAAGAAAAGGAAAGCAAAGATTTAGAACCGAAGCTGAAATGTCAGGAGCCCCAATGAAAAGGAAATAAGAATAAGAACAGGCTGCAGCTACACGGGACCGGACGAATGACAAAGATTGTTCCTTATACCCCATCCTCTCCTCTCCCAAAGGTCAATAAAGAATGGATGAGGAATGGGATTCTGATTTGGAGAAGGAAATATTTTATGTCTCTCCTCCTGTCAGCTGACCTCCTCAAGACTCACCCACAGTACGGTCAAGGGGAACACGCTTCATAAAACAAAGTTGCCTGAACCCCCCTCCCCACTCTGAGGGCCAATCTGCTGAGACCCATGCCCTTCCCCCAACGAATCATTTGTCACCGTGTGTTAGGAGTGTTACAATTGCACAGATGAGTGAACTTAAGGCCACTGATATTGATCAATCTAACTGCTGCTTTTAAAATCAGTTTGTACTCTTTAACCAGACGGTCAAAGAAAATGATGCACTGCTGAAAGAACCAAACATTGCTAGTTTTTCCAAAAAAAAGGTATTTCAGTTCAACTTTAAAACAACCAGAAGTGCAAGTCAAATTCAAGCTAATAAAATTTAAAATTCCACTTGGAAAGATGAAGCCACTGTACAGGTTGACAATTACAACTCTGTCCCCTAATTAGTATTTATAGACAGCCTGTGGCATTCTACTGGCACCACATTTAATTCATTCAAGATGAAAGTACACGTGGCTTCTACATGATTATTTTAAAACTGCACCCAGATTCTCCCAGCCATCCATACGGTGGGATTGGCTACCTCAAATATAACTTTACATCAAAAATGTAGAAGTCTGTACCTCCCATTCTGCAATATCCTCGCTTACTTCTAAACGTACTGCACTCAGAATCTGCTTCTCTCCTTAAATACTGCTCTCACATTAACCCCATTACAGTCCTACAGGAAGAACGTCTTGAACTACATGATCCTCCCCATGATTGTGTTCTCATAAATTAACTTGTTAGTAAACCACGTCCTGATCTTACCGATCAGGCTCTAGTTAACCCAGACCTTACACTTTATGTCGATGGTTCTTCTTCTCTCTCTCCAGAGGGCAAACTTAGGTCAGGATATGCGATTGTCACTTTTTCCCAGACACTAGAAGCTTAGTCTGTCGACCCACCCTGTTCCGCCCAGCAAACTGAACTCCTTACTCTCACCTGTGCCTGTATACTTGCTAAAAGAAAGTCAGCAAATATCTATTCTGATTCCTATTACGCCTTTAGATGCGCCCATAATTTTGTTCAACGTTGGCAGCAGCACGGCTTCCTTAGCTCATCAGGAATCCCTACCCTCAATGCTGCCTGTGATGCTAATCTCCTCATTGCTATTCAATTTCCCCCTCAATTGGCAATTATCAAACATTCTGCTCACTCCTCTGATGCTTCCAATGTCACTAAAGGCAACAACGCTGCTGACGCAGCTGCTAAGAAAGCAGCTCTTGAGCAAAAAGACATGGTCACTCAAATGACGAGTTGGAAACCAAAGAGAGACTCTCCTATTTCCTCTTCTGACACTCTGACCATGCCTGACCGAGAGCCATCAGGGGGACGCCTCTGATGAGGAGAGACAAAGATACGTGAACCATGGTTGTTATGTAAGTAGTTATAATAAGCTTTGGGTTACGCCGGTAAGACAGACACATCTGCCTGACTTGCTTTTGCCTATTCTAGTTGATTGTGTTCATACGTATATGCATGTTGGTATGGAGGGAAAGGTGGACAGAATTCTCCAAACTTGGTGGAATTCCCACCTGCGAGAAAAAGCAAAACAAGCAGCTGCAAATTGCCTAATTCGTCAAAGGTATAATCCTGGGAAAGGAATAAAGTGTCCACCAGGTGAAACTCACTTGCAAGTGCACCTTTTGATACTATCCAGTTAGATTTTATAGTTACCTAGAAGACGTGGTTATAAGTATAGCTTAGTGATAATCGATGTATTCAGTAATGAATTAAAGCTTATCCCTGTACTGACTGCACAGCAACAACTACTTGTAAAATTCTGTTAAGGGAAATCATACCCAGATTTGGAATACCAGTAACGGTCTCTTCTGATAATGGCCCCCACTTCTGTGTGGAGCTAAACAAGGAAGAGCTTGAATATGAATCAAAAATTCCACTGTGCCAACCATCCCCAAGCAGCGGGAATTGTAGAAAGAGCCAATGATACCCTAAAAGGTCAGCTAAGCAAATTGGTAGAAGAAGTAGGCCTTAATTGGCTGCAAGTACTTCCAATTGTCCTTTTTAATATGAGACCCATGACACAGAAAAAGACATGATTCTCAGTGGCTGAACTAATATATGAAAAGCCCCTGAAGACTCCCTGGTCTGCACCATTAACTGCCCAACACATCGTTGATGTGCGTTTCATGGCAGAAGAGGTGCACAGGTACCTTATTAAGCTAACCAAAGCACTGCAGTCTTATCATCAACAGGTCAAATAAGCTTATTGGATATTAGGGAAGGAAGAAGAAAGAGCTCCAATGTTTAAAGACATTAACCCTGGTGACTACATACTATTGAAAGACTTTAATTGTGGAAAATTGGGACCCCATGGAAAAGTCCTTGTCAAGTTCTTCTGACAACTGAAACTGCAGTAAAGGTAGAAGGATGCTCAACATGGGTCTACAAAGGACATTGCAAGCTTGTAGCCCCCTCACAGTTCTAATGTTAGTGCTGATACAGGCATCTGATGAAAGCCCAACCCAAGTACATGTGCACAAATGTAACCAACCCTTCTGTGATAACTTAGACCAGCTAAAACTCCAATGTGACTGTATGCATGATACTTGTACTAATACCATTGGAAGTTATGAATGCAGCTGCCCAGCTGAAACTCATTTAAACTACTCGCATTGTGTATCCAAACATCACTCTCGACCTTATTGTCATCCTTGCAACACTTCTAAGCCAGTCATCGTGAGATAGCCCAATTCCATAACCTTGTCCATTCCGTCAACTGAAAATTGCTACCTTGAGATGCTTGTCTGTTCCCTTTTCAAAATGAACCATGCAGATTGCAGTATTGAGCACATAGGGTTTGGTGATTTCTGTACTAAGGCACCTATTGCCATGAGACTGACCACTTATACCTTCTTGACGGAATCCTATCCTATCCAACCTACTGCCGCTGACAGAAATACCTTTACAAATTTCCTGTATTCAGTAGCTACGGTAATTAAAGACAAGCTGGAAAGATGAAGAAAGACCAAAAATACTATGCACTCCCAATCCTCCTCCTGTTACTAATGGTTTCTTTATTCAAGCTAAGCCCCCTGACCCATGTTATCTGCTCACTCTTCCATCATTCTAATGCCCTTACCACTTTTCATCCCCCCCCCCCCGCCCCACCGTGAGATGCCTGAAGTAGATGATGAATGGAACACCCACCAGCAGGTGAATCAGTATGAAACAACAAGTAGAGAAAAAAACAAAATGGGACTTCCACAATGTCTTCCATCAACAAACCTGGTGGTCCAGGTTGCTGGGAGGCCTTATTCCTGGCTGGGGTATTGAGATGGCCCTAGATCAGATAAGTGACCTTGCGTAGGATATCAAAAAACCTGCCAACTCGACCGCCCATGCTTTGAAACTGGTGAACAAAGAGTTACAGGAGACTCAGATGATGATGCTTCAAAATCGACTAGTGCTAGATTTCCTCCTTGCTAAAGGAGGAGACACTTGTTCAGTCATTGGCCCGCAATGTTGCACCTACATTGATGATTTCTTGAAAGACATTTTGGACGATACAGATGTTATCAACAAAACGGGTCAAGACGCAGGGAAGGTACCTGCCCCACAGTCATCCAATTCACGTGGATGGAGTTTTACTTGCTGGCTATGGTCGCTGTACGGATGGATCCCGTGTGGGACGTACTGATAATCCTTGGTCTCATCCTAGGAATATACATTGCCGTCTGCTTATGCATGAAATGGACCGTACATTGTTTTTCACCTGAGCCAAAGAGGAATCTGATTAATCGACCCATGTCTCCCCCTCTACCTACATGCCCAAACTTCCATGCTGGAATCCAGTATTTTTCAGATTCTGCTCCTCCGTACGATGACTCGCCAGAGGAGGCACTTGATTTATTAAGAATACAAATTGACTGAATAGACTAAGTATACTTGTATAAGCCAAGTAGTTGTCATGAAATGACAAAACAAGGGAATGAGAAAGTCTATAGCCTTAAAACCTGTATTTAAACATTTAGACTAAAATATAATGCTGGATTATAGAACACATTTACTGCACTAGAAAATAGACAGGCAGGAAGGCTCAGAAAAAGGGGGGAATCTCAGGGATTGCAGAAGATAGGAACATCTGGGCTCACCAAATGATAACAGGATGCTGTAAGGCAATTAAGAACATTTGCCTTAGCATCGGTGAATCTGTGTGAACAGGACACCAAGTGATAACATTCACAGCCGTTCCCTTGTGAAATTAATGAGAGTGTTTGATTCTGACCCTGAAATGGAACTCGAGACTATCAAAAGATTTGTAATTAACGGCAGGATGTTGCCAATTATAATGGATTCTTATTAACCCTTGCAAGCGGGGCAGACAGAGAAAAAAAAAATCCTTGCTGACTTGAGAGTTCAAAAGGACATTAGAGGGAGAGACCATTTTAGTGGTGAGGCTATTGGAGCCTGTAGAAAATTAACACTTAGTGCTTATCTGCTATGGATTGAATTTAACTGCATTTTGGGTCTCTATGATGCTATTGAGTATCCATTACCAGTTATTAAAGACAAACTCTGCAAGAGGTAATATGAATGAAGCTTTAACTAACTTGCTGTTCTTGCAGACCACTCCACAGACTTTACAGACTACCCAGATTGTCAATTCGAACTAGTCAGATCTTATATCTTATTTGAATTTGAATCACAATCTTGCAAAGTGTGTTTAATTCGAGACTAATTATTCATTTTAAATATAACCTTGCAGTAACATTTCAGCCTCAGGTACAGAATGATTCTGTGCTTAAGATAAAAAGCAGAAATCTGCTCCCAGCTTAAACTTATTCTAAACCTAACATTGAAGAGATTCTGACACAATCTGTCAGGAAGCCATTTTATGGTCAAAAATTTGCCGCCTTTGCTAAGAAGACATTTCGTAAAACAATGATATCAGACATGTGAGCTGTGCAAGGTTACCTTATGACATCTCCCACTTAATTTAGACTGGTACTTCGTTATAGGAACTTATCTCACGAGCAGATGCTTAACTCAGCTAGGTATGTTTTTCCTACCTGTAGGAGTGATCAGTCAAGCGCACACAGATCAGTGAGTTAACTTTTCTTCTTTATAAATTATTGTCTTTCACTGTTATCTGTCTAATTAAGAACATGCAATGTTTTTGTAAACTTTTGTATACTTTTGTCACACTTTGTGACAGTAGCCTGCTGGGGCACTTGAAGAGGACACTCTCCTGGGTTATTAGAACTCGTTAGTTTAGCTTGTAGGTATCAGTGTTATGTTGTAACAGTGATGCTATTAGTGAATAAAGGAGTTGACTAAAATTAAACTAAACTGTCCGTAAGAGGTTTTTATTTGCAGACTTCCAAAGAGTACGATCTCCGGGATGAACCAAGAGACTGTCTTTACAGGTCTGAGTCCACAAGGGATTCCCTGGGCTGTCTCAAATCTGTACAATAACATAACCACCTGAAGCCTGGAGGAAGAACACCTGATGCTACAGAGATATCTGTCAGGGCCCCAGCTCTTTCCTTTCTCCCGTCCCCTAGCAACCTGGGATAAATCCCATCCGGTCCTGGGGATTTTCCACCTTAATAACCTCTAGCCTACCCAACACATCTTCCGACTTATTTCAACATGATCCAGAGTAATCAAACTTCTACTTCTAATCTCAATAGTCATCATGTTCCTCTCCTCCGTGACCACTGATGCAAAGTTGAGATTCAGAATCTCCCCCATTTTCTCAGGTTTGATACACAGCCTTTCTTCCTCATCCTTTAGTGGACCAATCCTTTCTCTCGTTACCCACTTGCTTCTTATAAAATAATAAAAGGCTTTGGGATTCTCCATAATTCTGCTCACTGAAGCAATATCATGACCCTTTTTAGCTCATTTGATTCCTCGTTTAAGACTGGTCCAACTCTCCTGATATTCCTCCAGGGCCCGTTCTGTTCTTTCCTGTCTGGACCTTATGTATGCTTCCCTTTTCCTCTTGGCTAGTCGTACAATTTCTCCTGTCATCCATGGTTTACGATTCTTATTTTCCCTATCCCTTGCTTTCAACGGGACATGCCTATCTTGCACTATCTTTAACCTATCTTTGAAGGCCTCCAACAGATCAAATTTGGACGTCCCTTCAAATAGCTGTGTCCAATCCCCATTTCACAGCTCCTGTCTAATTTTGATAAAATTGGCCTTGGCCCAGTTTAGTACACTTCCCTTAGGACCACTCTCATCTTTGTCTAAGAGTACACTAAAACTTACAGAATTGTGGTCACTGTTCCCAAAGGAATCCCCACCGCAACTTCTACCACCTAGCCTGGCTCATTCCCCAACAAGGGGAATGAGCCTCACAGCGCCGGAGACCTGGGTTCAATTCCCGCCTCAGGCTGTGTGGAGTTTGCACATTCTCCCTGTGTCTGCGTGGGATTCCTCCGGGTGCTCCGGTTTCCTCCCACAATCCAAAAATGTGCAGGTTAGGTGAGTTAGCTATGCTAAATTGCCCGTAGTGTTAGGCGAAGGGGTAAATGTAGGAGAATGGGTCTGGGTGGACTTGTTGGGCCGAAGGGCCTGTTTCCACACTGTAAGTAATCTAATCTAAAAAACACCAGGTTCAATATGGCCCCTTCCCTCATTGGACTATTGACACACTGCTCTAGAAAACTGTCCTGGATGCTTCTTACAAATTCTGCCCCATCCAGACCTCTGGCACTAAGTGTCAATGTTGGGAAAATTAAACACAGGTGAGGTGCCAGAGGACTGCAGGGTTGCTCATGTTGTCCCCCTGTACAAGAAAGGTAGTAGGTATATTCTGGGTAACTACAGACCAGTGAGCCTGATATCAGTGGTGGGAAAGTTGCTGAAGAAGGTACTGAAGGATAAAATCTATTTATATTTGGAAAAGAATGGGATGATCGGTGATCTGCACAAAATCATGTTGCCTGGGAGGTCGTGCCTCACCAACTTAATAGAGTTCTTTGAGGAAGTGACCAAGTTGTTAGATGAAGGAAAAGCTGTATATGTCATACACATGGACTTTAGGAAGGCATTTGATAAGGTTCCCCATGGTAAACTAATGGGGAAAGTGAAGTCACGTGGTGTGGACGCATTGGATATGGTGCAAAATACGTTTATGAGGATGTTGCCTGATATGGAAGGTGCTAGCTATGAAGAGAAGCCGAGTAGATTAGGATTGTTTTCATTAGAAACTAGAAGATTGAGGGGGGACCTGATTGAGGTCTACAAAATCATGAAGGATATAGACGGGGAAGATAGAGATAGGTTTTTCCCGGGGTGACGCATTCAAGGTGAGAGGGGAAAAGTTTAAGGGGGATATACGCAACAATTACTCAACACACAGTGTGGTAGGTGCTTGAAACACATTGCCAGCAGAGGCAGGTGGGTAGATTTATTTAAGATGCCTCTCCACAGATGCATGAGTAGGTGGGGAGCAGAGGGATACAGATGCTTAGGAATTGACCGACAGGTTTAGACAGTGGATTTGGATCAGCTCAGGCTTGGAGGGCCAAAAGGCCTGTTCCTGGGCTATAAATTTTCTTTGTTCTTTATTATATTTGCCTTCCTAACTGCCAACTAAACCTGCCTGTTAACCTGAAGAGAATCCTGAACTCGGACTCACCCCCGAGGACCTTGTTTGTGCTTCAGGCCTGGCAGCATCTGTCCAGAGACAGACAGAGAGAAAGCGGAGTCAACGTTTCGAGTCCGGGGCAGCCGTCCTTCGGGAGAGTGGCCTTTGGTCTTGATGTGCCGCCGCACAATTTCTTGTTCACTCCCACCTCTCTGTCTGTGTGTGTATTTGTCATTATTATTGAGTTTGGCGAGTCCCGGAGCCGGCCCTGTTGTTTCTCTCTCCTGAAAGGGTTGTCCCTTTAAAGAGCCTTTCCCCTGAAGCAGCTGCTAACGGTCACTTGGGGCACGAGGCGGCCGTTAACCGCCATCTCGCGCGGGGCCTGAAGCTAAAATGGCGCCGGGGCCACGCGGGAAGGAAAAGCGCCGAGGGAGAGCGGACTGTGTCAACATGTCCCGTTCCCGAGGGTCAGGATGGTGGTTATTGGGGGGTGGAGGGGGACAGGAGAGATCCCCCCTCCCAGTGAGGCATCTTGTACAAACCGCGAGGTCTCTCTCTCTCTCTGTAACTGACTGTCCATGACTTGCTTTAACTCTCTGATTATGTCGATCTTGAACAAACCGCGAGGTCTCTATCTCTCTATGTTTGACTGTCTATGACTTGCTTTAACTCTGTCGATTAATCTCTATGACGCTGTGATTTTGTGCCTCTTTCTGTTTGACTATCTTTCTTTAAAACTCTGTGTCCCTGTGTGTATCTATGTTTCTCTCTGTTTCTTCCTGCCTCTCTGTGACCCTCTGTCTCTCTCTGACTCTCAGTAACTCTCTCTCTCTCTGACTTTATGGTGAAAGTACTATTTGTTGCTGAACACAACAACAACTCCTGCCTTAGAAAAGTGCCTAACAGTTTGCTTTAATCTCAGGCATCCCTGTGTCAGTCCGAGAGCTGACTGCCCGCTCTGGAAATAAGGTAGTGGAGAGAGACAGCACCTCATTAAACTACTCTGTTTGACCCCAGTTGAATATATTTTCTGTAAGGGTGGTGAAGAGATTTAGTGGGAATACTCCAACCACTGCAGAACTGTACACACAATCATCACCATCAGCAAAAGTCAAGAGGCAATTAGCATTGTGCTGTTTCTAACCAGGAGCGAGTATCTCTCCTGAACAGCAAATGTATCGCTATTTCAGTGAGGTTTTTAAGCATCTCTATACAAATCGACATTATCAGAGGAATGTGATGGCACTGGGGAAGCACACAGGGAGATTTACCAGGATGTTGCCTTGGGGGCTGGAGAGTTTGAGTGATGGAGAGACATTGGACAGACTGGGGTTGTTTTCCTTAGAGCAGAGCAGATTGAGCGTGGGGACATGATTGAGATGTATAAAATGATGAGGGGTGTAGGCAGGAAGAAACCTCCCCCACCCCCTTGAAGGAGGGATCAATGACTGGGGGAGGGGCATACGTCTAATACCATACTCTCAGTCGTAAGGTCACAGAACAGAAATAGGCCCTTCAGCCCAACACATCTATGCTGACCAGGTCCCCAAATGGAACTAGTCCATTTGCTTGTGTTTGGCCCATATCCGTCAAAACCTTTCCTATCCATGTATCTTTCCAAATGTCTCTTAGACAGGAGAGAGCTGGCCATTGAGTGCTTCCAGTCCCAGCACCAAGGCAGATACCAGTGCATCGTGATCAACAGGGGTTGGAACGATATTTAATGTGACCAGGAATTCCATAACCTCACAGAGCCAGGTAATTTATTCTTCATCTTTGATCTGTGCACGTTCTTCACTGGAGTCCAGCTGAAGATTAACATGAACACTAAAAAATTGCTTCAGAAACTCAGCAGGTCGGCAGCATCTGTGGGGGAGAGGAGGAAGGGAGAAAGAGAGAGAGAGAGTAATATACTTTCTCAGATAAGGGAGGCCTTCATAGCAAGAGGATTCAAGTCCAAGTGAAGGCATGTCTCGCTACAATTGGACACGGTGAGACCACACCCTGGAAACCTGTGTGAGCAGTTTGGGGTTTCCTTATTTGAGGAAGGTTATTGTGCCTATGGAGGGAGTGCAGCAAAGGTTTCCCAGAATGATTCCTGGGATGGCAGGACTGACAGAGGCAGAGAGACTGGAATGATTAGGGTGACACTCACTGCAGTTTAGAAGAATTAAGGGAGAATCTTTCAGAAACCTATAAACTTGAACAAGGACGAAACAGAATAAACATGAGGAGGGTGTTCCCGGTGACTGGGCGGAGAGTCCAGAACCAGGGGGTCACAGTCAAAAGGAAATGGAGTGGGACTGAGATGGGGAGAAATGTCTTTACCCAGAGAGTGGGGAGCCTGTGGAATTCTCTGTCACAGAAAGCAGTAAGGCCAGAATACTGAATGTTGTTCAGGAAGGAGTTGGATTGAGTTCTTTGGGGCTAAAGGGAGAGTGTGGGGAGACAAGGGACTGTGTTGGGTGATCAGCCATGATCCCTTTGAATGGGCGGAGCAGACTAGAGGGGCCGAATGGCCGCCTCCTGATGATATTTTCGATATTTCTCTGTGAATGGCCCAGTTGCCGCCGACTGGTGGAGGACAAGGCAAGTTTTGCCTCGATATATGCAGGCCGTGAAAATGAGGGACAGTAATTTCTAGTTGACAATTTAGAGAGAGTTGGTGCAGAGCGATCTTTTGAGTTTAGCATCGAATAGTTTGGGTTGGATTGGTGGGATATTGTTAATGAGAGAGGCTGCACAGATACAATGATGCTACTGCAATGGTGAGGGTTTAGAGGGAATTTTCAGACACGAGGGTTTCCCTCCAAACGAACGAGCATTGGCAGGGGGTCAGGGCGACAGGGAACACTGGGCTTGGTGTTTGCTGAAGGGATGATGTTATTGACAGGAAATCCCTCTCTGAATCCAACACAGGCAAACAGCACTAAGATGGCAGTACTCATTGTCCCACTGTTTCTGATCCTTTTTCTCCTCACATTGCTTCCCATTAAACTCCGGGATTGGAAATAAGGTGAGTGACACACTCTAGCAGGTAACCCCGGTGATCATTCTCCAGTTGGTGCTCGATATAGGTTTCAAACTGATGTTGCTCACATAGTGTGCGTATGAGAGAGTATGTGTGTGAGTATGTTTGAGTGAGAATATGAAAGAGTGTGTCTCTCTCTGTGTGAGAGAGAGAGAGAGACACACACACACATTTTCATTGACACTCACGCATAGTTTCACATGCACGCGCACACACCGACTCAGTAATGTCTGCAGTGCACATTGTAGACCACACTTGAGAAGCTGAACACCGTCCAGGGACAAGACAGCCCCTGCTTGATTGGCACCACATCCACTCCATCCACCACCCGTGCTCAGTAGCAGCTACGAGATGCCCTGCAGAAATTCACCAAAGCTCCTCAGGCAGCACCTTCCAAACCGACAACCAGGTCCATCTAGAAGGATAAGCACAGCAGATACATGAGAATACCACTTCTTGCAAGTTTCCTTTTGAGCCACTCACCATCCCCAACTTGGAAATACATCAGCCATTCATTTAGTGTCGCTGGGTCAAAATCCTGTAGTTCCCTATCTAATGGTATTGTGGGTCGACCTACAGCACAGGGACTGCAGTGGTTCAAGAAGGCAGCTCACTACCTCCTTCTCAAGGAGCCAACTAGAGATGGATAATAAATTCTCGGCCGAGCCAGGGACTTTCCCATCCCACAAGTGAATTAAAAAAGAAATAAAGCACTATTTGGAAATGTGCTTTGTGAGGATGTCGGCAGGCTGAACAAGTGGCAGACGAAATTACTTGGGGAGACATACAAAGTAATGTGCTGTGTTCAGAGGAATGGTCAGCACAGATATAAACTAAAGATTAAAATTGGAATAACTGTCACTTGCGCATCAGTCAAAGAATCTAGATTCATTTGCTAGCAGAAGAAGCTGAATATTTGCAGTAAAACTTTCCAATATTCTTTCTCTCTTATTTTCTCCAGCTGATTCTTCGAGCAGTTTCCTGTGGCACAGGTAAATTAGTGAGGTGGTTAGCAACTTCAAACAGCATTCAAACACTGTCTAAATGGGCTGTAAATCACTCGGGGATGCAAACCCAGCAATTTTATATTTGTTCGACAAATTGGAGCAAATGAACTGTTGTGTCTGACTCGTTTGACTCTAAAGCACAACAGTTCAAATTGACGACACACTCACAATTTCCGTTAGACAGTGAACTGAGCGTTGGTCAGTCCCATTAGCAGTGAGGTTATCCATTGCAGTTGGAAGAATTGAAAAAGGGAACTTATCATCTGAATAGGAGAGAAAGTTCAAAATGTCAGTGTAAAGGCTACAGCAAGTCACAAGGAAGACATTTATTGCGAAAGAATGGTAACCTCAGTCAGTGAGAGATTCAAACCCATGCTGTCGATGTTACTCCGCATTCCAAACCAGCCATCCAGCCAACTGAGCTAACCTGACACCCAACACAAAGCAGAGAGCAGAAAAGAAATCAATTCCGGTGACAGCACAAGTCTTGAATGGAGAATATTAGATTATATTGGAGATACATCTTTGATCTGTTGGGTATTTCTTTGTATGTGTGTAACATCTTGCCTTCACAGGCAACAGTAGCTGAATTTAGAAATACATTTGATAAAGGGAGTTGGCCTTCTATTACCTAAGCTGGTTTTCTTCTGTTCTGGACACTTTACTTAAGGAAGGATGTTCAAACCCTGGAGACAGTGTGAAGGAGATTTATGAGAATGATCACAACGATGAGGGATTTTAGATTCAGGGAAAGGTTCAAGAGATTAAGCTTATTCGCTTTTGAGCAGAGAAGATGAAATATTGACCTTATTGAGAGGTTGAAAGTTTGAACAATTCTGACAGGAAAGCAAGTTATTGTTTCCCACTCATTAGTCTATTATTAACTGGCTGGTCAGAATTTCAAGATTGTCAGTGAGAGAGTGAGATGAGGAGAAACCTATTTGGGTTATTGGGTTTGGAATGTGCTGCTTGGGAGAGTGGTGGAGGCGGATTGCATAGGAGGTTTGAAAAGAGAGCTCAATATAAATTTGAAAGGGATGATGGTATAGGGCTGGAGACTGGGACTAGCTGGGTAGCTCGTTCAGGAGCTGGTACAGACACGAATGATCTCCTTCCGTACAGTAAAATTGTATGATTCTATGAACGTACAAGTTTTGAGCCACATTCCGGACAATTCCAGGAGGTCATTCCTTGGGACCTTGGCTCAGTGACCTCATTGCCAGGGGGTTTTGTACGCAAACAGCAGCAAATTGTTGTCACGAGTGGGATTGGAACTTGATTGGGTAATGATCTGGAAATATTTCATTTCAAGGGAGGCGATGGAAGATCTAGCTGAGGGCACGAATGAGGACAGACCTGCAAGAAGTTTCGAATGCACAGATCGGGCTAAGCCGATTAAATGGTGAGTGTGATTCTGTGAGGTGCTGATCCTACACGTCATGTATTGGTCAGCGTTCATGCTGGTATTTATCTGATTTGGAAGATCAGCAAAAACAAATCTGTTCCTGGAAGTGTTGGAGGGAAGTTTGGGTTGTTTCCTTTCCAACAGAGAAGATTGATGGGGGAAGGGGACATGACAGAGGTGTGTAAGATTGGTAGTGTTGTTGAGCAGAGCACCCGAGGGGTTCAGGTCCATAATTCTTTGGAGTTTGTGTCACGGGTGGACAGGGTGTTTGGGAAGGTGTTGAGAACACTTGCCTTCATTGCTCAGCCCATTGAGTTTTGGAGTTCAGACACCATGTTGTGGTTGTACAGGACATTGGTGAAGCCTGTTCTGGTGTATTGTGTCCAGTTCTGGTTGCACTTCGAGAAAGGACATTATTAAGCTGGAGAGGGTTTAGAAAAGATATACCAGAATGTTGTTGAGAATGGAGAGTTTGAGTTATAAGGAGAGGCTGGATGGACTGGGACTAATTTCACTGGAGAGTAGAAGTTTGAGAGGTATAGAGGTTTATGAAATCATGATGGGCATAGATGAGGTGAATGGCACGTGTCTTTTCCCTCGGGTGGGGGACTTCAAGACCAGGGGACATATTTTTCAGTTGAGAAGAGAAACATTTTTGAAAATGACATGATGGGTAACATTTTTTGACAGAGAGTGGTTCACATGTGGATTGAACTTTCAGAGGAAGTGGTGGATACAGGGTCAGTTACAATATTTAAAAGACATTTAGATTAGTACGCGAATAGGAAAGGTTGGATAGATAAGGGCCAAGTGCAAACAAGTTGGACTAGTTTAGTTTGAGATTATGAATGGCATGGACGAATTGGACCGAAGGGTCCGATTCCTTGCTGAGTGACTCTATGATTCTATTCTGTGGGTCATGGACAGGAAGGACAGGAAGCAGCTTAGTCGAAGGGTCAGTAACAAGGGGGGACATCATTTTAAATTGAAGGGTAAGAGGTTTTGAGAGCGATTTGAGGATTGTTTCACCCGGAGGATGGGAGGGATTTGGAATGTGTGAAAATAAAATATTTGGACTTGCAATTTCTATTTGAAATCACTAATTGCTCCGTTGTGTGGGAATGCCACTTTGTAACTGCAAGTGGTTGCATGGTTTATTAATGTGGAATATCCGTATAAAGGAGCAGGAGGAGGCCATGGAGGGTGCCCTTGAGCCTGTTCCACCATTCAATGCCTGATCTGTGACCTGACTCCATCGACCTGCCTTTGGCCCTTATCCCCTTAAAAACTTTGCTGAACAAAAAACTTATCTCTCAGATTTAAAACTAACAACTGATCCAGCAATGCCTGCTGTTGTGGAAGAGAGTTCCAAACTTCCCCTAGCCTCTGTGCATATTAGTACTACCGAATATCTCTCCTGTTGTCCGACTATGCCCTCCCAATTTCTAGATCCCCCAAACAGTGGAAACACTTTCAATTTATCCACCCTGTCTTTTCCTGTTAATATCTTCAATCAGATCATCCCTGAACCGTGTAAATTTTGCACAGAGCAGGCTTAATTTGTGTAATCTCACCACATAATTTAACCCCTGAAGCCCAGGTATCATTCTTGTAAACTCATGCTGTACTTCCTCCCAGGCCAATCTATCCTTCCTCAGGTGTATTGCCCAGATCTGCTCCAAGTGGCGTCTAACCAGGGTTTTGTATAACTGCAGCATCCCTTCTGCATCCTTATACTCCAGTCCTCTTGATATAAAGGCCAGCATTCCATTAGCTTTCTTCAGGCAATGAATGTCAGAAATAAAAAGAAACACAGAAATTGTTGGAAAAATTCAGCAGGGACAGATTGTTTGCCACCTGGGGACTGACTGGATGGCAAGTTGTCTTCAACAGTAAAGAATGTGTGTATATCTACAGCACATGGACTGCAGCAGTGAAAGAAAGCAGCTCGTCTCTACCTTCTCAAGGGAACAAGTAGGGTTGAGTTGGGCAATAAACGCTGGGTCCAGTGGGTGATACCCATGTGCCATGAGTGAATAATAAAAAAATGCAATTTACCCCAGGGCCTCCACCTTCCCTTTTGTGAGCTTGTTCTGGGAGGGAAGATGGCACCTTTGTAGTGAATGTTGATGCAAAATACCCATTTGATGTTATTGAGTGACATGGTTCATGAACTGCTTTGAAAAGGTTGATATATAGCTAAACGTTTAGGTTTATATTCCTGCTGGGTTGGGGCTGTGACCTTAATTATCAGTCCGTATTTAATTTTGAGGTATCGTTTGCTGTTGGTTTAACATTCTGATCTCTAACCTTTCGGTTCACTTTGCTTATTGTTTCTTGATTGTAGATGACTCCGAAATAGACAGCAGTTTGGTGTACTCAGTTTTCATCATCTCCAAACCAAGAAACGCTGGTACAGGATACAATATATATACTTATAACATTTCTGGTTCAGTGAAAGTGGAGATTTTCTCCAGTTTATCTTAACCCTGAAAAACCCAGCCACTTTTAAACATCACTGGTGTTTCTCTTGCTCATTGCATGGAGTGAAGGTCCATGAATCTTTTTACATCATTTGAATTTATTAATAATCCATAGTGTTTGCAATCATCTAAATCATAGACATGTTCCATCTATGTCAACTAAATTAACAACAGGGCAATGTTAATTGGAAGAGGAAACGTTACACTGATGGCGAATTGCTTTATCTGACATCTTGTTTTGAGGGGATGCCTAAATTTTAGGCCCTGGGACATCAATCTGTTGGTTGCCCCAGCTTAATGTCTGAGAGTGGCCCCTTCTGGCCAAGGTCTTTGGGGCAAGGAGCCATTCATTTTAGGTCTAGCATTATTCACATGTGGAGCATTGTCATTTCTTTGTCCTGAGTGTTTCTTTAATGATACAAAGATAGGTGGAAGGATCGGTAGTGTTGTGGAAGCAGGGATGCTGCAGAAGGATTTGGACAGGCGAAGAGATCGGGCAATGAAATGGCAGATGGAATACAATGTGTGAAAGTTGGAAGTTATGTACTTTAGTAGGAAGAACAGAGATGGAGACTGTTTTCTAAATGGAAAACTTTATTGCAGATAGCTGTCATTACGTCTTTAAAACAGAGATAGATAGGTTCTTGATCTGTAGAAGGATCAACCGTTACAGAGAGAAGGCAGGAGAATGGGATTAACAAACATATATTAGCCATGATGGAATGTTGGAGCAGACTTGATGGGTTGAATGGCTGCTATATCTTATAGTCTTGACACGAAGTGACTAATATATTGTGATGCATCGCACAGTTTAGTCCCTCAGATTCAGAGCTTTCTGAGCATGTGCTATGAGTCACCCACACTAAAAAGTGTTCAGACAGCTGGACGACCAACACAACATACGGGTGAGGAGCCCTTGGGAGCCTGCTATCCCCATTCTGTATGGCTGTGACTCATCTCATCCCAGTCTCAGCCCCAATTTCCTGCCCCCACTCCCTTTAACCCCTCACTGATTAACAATCTGTCAGTTCCCTCCTTCAATTTATTTAGTGTCCTGACATGCTCCCGCTTACTGGGGTGGGGGGGGGGGGGGGGGGGGAGAGGAAGAGTCCCAGAGATTCCCACCCCCTCTCCCTTGGAGAGAAGCCATTTCTCAGCATCACTGTATTCAATCTGTCCCACCCTCTTCTCCTGAAACAATGACCCTCTCGTTCTAAATTGTCCCACATGAGGAACCATCCTCACTTTGTCTCCTTTGTCAATCCCACCCCCTTTAGCATCCTATATCCCTCAGTTGGATGTCCTCTCATTCCTATAAACTACAGAGAGTATTGGCCTTGACTACTCAATCTCTCTTTTGAAGACAAACCTCTCTGAACATGAAATGTACAAAATCACGTTGCAGTTGGATGGTATCTTGGATGTAGAATACATGTCACAAAGTGCTTTAGTCATAACTTCTGAGAGATCTACAGCGAAGGAAAAGGCCCATTGAGTCTGTGCCGGTCAGAAACAATCACCTCACTATTTTCCAATCCCATTTCCTCAGCACCTGGCCCCATAGCCCTGGTGTCACCAATGCACATCTAAATCCTCCTTCAATGTGATGAGTGTTTCATCTTCTCCCACCCTTACAGGCAGTGAGCTCCAGATTCCCACCACCCTCTGGGTGAACAAGATTTTCCTCACATTCCCTCGAAACCTCTGGCCCTTACCTTCAATCTGTGCCCCTCCTCCACCTCTGTCAAGGGGTGAAAGTTCCTTCCTATCTTCACCCCTCATTGTTTTATACATCTCTCTCTTTCAATCCACTCTGCTATAAGGTCAACAACCCCAGTCTGTCCAATCTCCCTCAATCACTGAAACTCTCCAGCCCCCAAGGCAACCTGCTGGTAAATCTCCCTGTGCATCCTCTCACAGTTCATTCAGATATGTCCCGTTGGTAAAATGTCTTTTATTTATAGCTCATTCCACTGGTGCATCAGGAAAGAAACACATAGGTTATTTTGTAGTGAAAAAGAGGACCGTTTATATTTAATCAGCAAAGTTATGTTTTTAGCAGGCAGTTTATGTAAAGTCACCATTGTCTCATTAGAGAGCGGGAGAAAGGGGTGTAGGAGAGAAAGAGAGAGAAAAAGCAACAACTGTTTATGGTTTAACCTGAGGGTCGCCACATCTAAGGCACAGGGAATGATCATTCACAGCAATCTCAACCAGAGCAGCAATTGAACTACAAGCTGTCAGCCTGACTATACATTGTAAGCCAACTATAGAATCAACTGAGCAAACCAACCCCTACATGGCCAATGGCAAAAACATTGGGTGGCTCAGTGGCTGGGTGGTTAGCATTGCTGTCTCACAGCACCAGGGACCCAGGAACAATTCCAGCCTTGGGTGACTGTCTGTGTGGAGTTTGCACGTTGTCCCCTTCTCTGCTTGGGTTTTCTCCAGGTGTTCTGGTTTCCTCCCAAAGTCCAAAGATGTGGAGTTTAGATGGATTGGCCATGCTAAGTTGCCCATAATGTGAGGGATAGGCAGGCAAGGAGGGTTAGCCAATGCAAACGCAGTGTTACAGGGATAGGGTAGGGTAGTATATCTGGGCGGGATGCTATTCAGAGGATCAGTATGGACTCGATGGGCTGAAAGGCCTGCTTTCACACTGTAGGATTCTATCATGTGCAGGTGAAGGGGATTGGCCATGGTTAATGCAGGGTTACGGGGATAGGGTCAGGGTTTGTTTGGATGCTCTCACTGGCTTGGGCAGACTGGATGGGCTGAATGGTCTCTGTCCACACTTTGTGGATTATGGCGACATCAATGTTTAGCACAAAGATGTGATGAAACTTATTCTGAAATTAATTTTGATGAGATTCATTTTCAGTTTCTGAAATAATGGGAAAACAAAATCCTATGTTTACACCTCCCCAGGGTATGTCCTGGAGGTGTGAATTTGAATCTTGCTGTGGCAGGTGGTGGATTTGGAATTTGATTTTAAACAGAAACAGATCTGGAGTTAAGACTCTAATGATGACTGTTGTCAGGAACAAACAGCCATCTGGTTCAAAATTGAAGACTGAGGCGAGGAGGAATTTCTTCTCTGAGGGTTGAGAGTCTTTGGAACTCCTTGCCACAGAGAGCTGTGTGTGGGGACAGGGAGCAGGTTTATAGCTGGGGTAGATAGACTCTTGATCAGTCGAGGAATTGAGGGTTACATGTTAAATGCAGGAAAGTGAGTGTGAGGAATGGTGCATCAATCATGATGCTATTGAATGGCTGAGTAGGTTCGAGAGGCCAAATAGCCTTCTCCTGTTCCTGTCTGTGATGGTCCTTCAGGAAATGAAATCTGTCCTCCTCACCCAGTCTGCTCTGCACATGACTTCTAATCCTTTCCAAATTCCTCACCACCTTCTGGCTGAGCGAGTCGATTGGTTCAAGGACATTTTGGAATTGCTTCCACTTCCCACTTTGGCAGAGATAACTGCATCCTGTTCAGAGTACAGAGAAATAACATTTGTCAGGGTCAGTTTTCGGCTTGTTGAAATCACATGCTTTGCCATGAGAAATTGGTCTGGATAATGACCCCAGATATTCACAGCTCCTCCTGAACACACTGTCTTTCAGGCAAAGTTTATTATTCTCATCCAAATTTAGAGTTATACAGCGTGGAAACAGGCCCTTTGGCCCAACTTGCCCAAGCTTAACAGGTTTCCCAAACTCAACTAGTCCCATTTGTCTGCATTTGGCCCATATCGCTCTCAACCTTTCTTATCTATGTACCTTTCCAATGTCTTTGAAATGTTGTAATTGTACCTGCCTCTACCACTTCCTCTGGCAGCTCATTCCATATATTCTGCCCTCTGTGTGATAAATTTGCCTCTCTCATCCCTTTTTAATCTCTCCCCTCTCACCTTAAACCTATGCCCACTAGTTTTGGACACCCCTACCCTGGGGAAAAAAACCATAGTTGTTTACCTTATCTATGCCCCTCGTGATATTACAACCTCTCGGGTCATCCTTCAGCCTCTGAAAAACTGGGAGAAAAGCTCCCAGATTATGCCACTTCTTGTTATAACTCAAATCTACAGTCGTGGTAACATCTTTATAAATCTTTTCTGTACCCTTTCCAACTTGAAAACATCCTTTCCACAGCAGGTTGACCAGCACTGTAGACAGTGTTCTAAAAGTGGACTCACCAACGTCCTGTACAGCTGTAACATGACGCCCCAACTCCTGCCGTCAGTGCTCTGACCAGTGAAGGGAAGCATGGCAAATGCTGCCTTCATCACCACGTCTAGCTGTGACACCACATTCAAGGAACTGTCTTCCTGCATCCCAAGGTCTGTTTGTTCAGAAACACTCCCCAGACTTGTACTATTAACAATATAAGTGCTGCCCTGGTTTGCCTCCCCAAAATGCAACACCTCACATTTATCTAAATTAAACTTCATCTGGATCAAACTTCCATTGTACTCCTAGATAACCTCCTTCTCTGTCCACAATGACACTACTTTTGGTCCTTCTCCTACCTACTTTGTTTCTGTGTTGTCCTGTTTTCAGGCTGACCAAGCAGAGCAGCAACCACCCTGCATCACATACACCACTCTGAGGCACACAGATACAGGAGGGGATGAGGAACCAGGTCAAGATGAAGAGAGAAACGTTTATGTCAACCTTCCACGGACATCGTGAGACAGCGTAAAAGAAAGCCTGTGAAGCTTCACAAATCGATCAATAGCAATCCTACCTTGCAGCAAATGAGGAGGACAAGGAAGAGAAGGCATCGCAATGTCACGTTACTGCGACGAGGCTAGGCTTTGTCTCAATTCAGTCAGCAAGATGTCAGTTCCAAAGATGGACTTGTCTTGAGAAACCATCTGCATAATTGTCTCTTCCACAACCCTCAGTGTGTCAGTCTATTCCCACTGTAGCACAATCTCACTGTTGGTGGCCGAGATTTGAGATTTTATGCTGATCATTCCTAACTTGGATATCCATTTCATCTCTTGGCGAATGAGTCCAGGCAGATGAGCCAATGAATTGAATGTACTCTCCATGTTTTGTTTAAATTGTGGTGAGCTGGAAACAATTCAAGCCAGGATTGTTTTCCAGCCCTATCTTCATTGCCCTCTAATTTTATCACTTCCAGTACATATCCAGCTCTCATTTCATACCTCATATGGAAGCATACCTCCACCACGATCTCAGGCTGCACAATCCAAATCCTAACAACTCTGAGTGAAGATATTTCTCCTCATCTCACTGCTAGCTCTCTTGCAGATAATCTTGAAATTGTGACCTCTAGTTCCTGACATACCAAGTAATGGTAACAAAATATTTGTCTTTCCCTTGTCAAAATTCTTCATAATTTTGAACACCTCCACAATGTTTCCCTCTTAATCTTCTCTGCTCCCATGAGAAGGAGCCTGATATCACTAATCCTTCCTTGTATGTAAAATCCTCCATTCCTGCTACCATTCTAGTAAATCTTCAATGAACCCTCTCCAAAGCTTAAAGCTTCTTAAATAAACTGCCCAGAACTGAACACAAATGTAGTCTGAACAATGATTTGTGGAGGAGGAGCATCGTCTCCTCAGCTTTATACTCAATGCCTCTATTTATAACGGCAAGGATCCTATCAGCCTTCTTCACAAAAGGTTTCAGCTTACCTGGCCACCTTCAGAGAATGATAAACGTGAACCCAGAGGTCCCTCTGCTCCAGTGATCCCTTCAAAGATGTACCATTGACCCTGCATTGTTGCCGTGTGTTTCTGTTAGCAAAATGCATTACCTCATATTTCTCTGCATTGGAATTCATCTGCCAGATTTCAGGCCATTTGGTAAACTTGTCAATCTTCCTGTGAAGTCACTCAACAGCATCTTCACAATTCACTCTTCTCCCAGGGTTAGTATCAACTGCAATTTAGAGATTATATTCTCAACACCCAACTCCTAATCATTTATATAACCAATGTATTTATCAATGTGTACTTGTCAGTTTCTTCCATGTGCGCGTAACTATCAATTCTACCTGTCCGTTTCACTTATGTGAATGTGTGAGTGTATTTACCAGTCTGTTCCTGGTCTGCGAATTGGGACTGTCAATATTAAGACCATAAGGCCACAAGCGGAAGTAAGGCCATTCGGCCCATCGAGTCCACTCCGCCATTCAATCATGGCTGATGGGCATTTCAACTCTACTTACCCGCATTCTCCCCGTAGCCCTTAATTCCTTGTGACATCAAGAATTTATCAATTTCTGCCTTGAAGACATTTAGTGTCCCAACCTCCACTGCATGCACTCTGTGGCAATGAATTCCACAGGACCACCACTCTCTGGCTGAAGAAATGTCTCCGCATTTCTGTTCTGAATTTACCCCCTCTAATTCTAAGGCTGTGTTCACTGGTCCTAGTCTCCTCACCTAACGGAAACAATTTCCCAGCGTCCACCCTCTCCAAGCCATGTATTATCTTGTAAGTTTCTATTAGATCACCCCTTAATCTTCTAAACTCCAATGAATACAATCCCAGGATTCTCAGCTGTTCCTCATATGTTTGACCTACCATTCCAGAATCATCCGCGTGAATCTCCGCTGGACACGCTCCAGTGCCAGTATGTCCTTCCTGAGGTGTGGGGACCAAAACTGGACACAGTACTCCAAATAGGGCCGAACCAGAGCTTTATAAAGTCTGTATTAATCTGTACTTGTCAGTTTCTCCTATATCAGGATGTAAATGCAGTTACCAATCTGTGCTCCTCAATCTCGACTTTGTCAATATGTGAATTTACTTATCGACTTCTTCTTGTCAGATCCTATTTGGTGAATGTGAACAGTGCAGGTACCAATATGTACCTGTGAGAATCTGCTCTGAATATGAGACTGTCATTATCAGACTGTACTTGTCAGTTTATGCTGTGTGAAACTGGGAGTGTAGTTATCATTCTGTTCCTATCAGTTTTAGCTTTGTGAATGAGAGTGTAGTTATTAATTTGTCCCCGACAGTTACTGCAATGCGATTGTGAGACAAAAGTTAACTGAAACTGACCGATGGAGACTGTTAATCACACATTTGCATCGCAGTAACAGGGTCGTCATCGTTTGTTTGTTTCTGCAACATGAATGAGTGTGTAATTATCAGTCTGTACTTGTCAGTGTCTACTCTTGTGTATTAAAGTGGACGCTATCAATATTCTGTGTCTGTGTGATACATTCTGTGATATTTGTTATTAGGGTGTTGAGATTGGATCTTAATCTTTTCCGCATTTTGTGATTTCTGAGTTGACTGTCAGTCTGTGGGGGTGGGTGGGGGAGAAAGGAGATAAGGTGATGGCAGAAGGGAAACTGCTTTATTCTGAATTATGGTCACACATTTCTTGTTTGGGGAGAGAGTCTGGGATCTGTGATATCACTGAGATATTTAGTTTTAATTTGTACCCAGACATTGTTGATGTTTTTGTTTGGGAAAGTGAGTTTTATTCTGCATGCCAGTCCAGTTTTGTATGATATTTTTATACCAATATGCAACACAACAGCATGTCATCACCTTTCTCACCAAAATTAGAATCGCTGAAATGTGCCATTCAGCAGACCATTCAGCTCATTTTGTCTCTCCTGGGACATTCTCTTATGCATCAGTTCTGAAGTAATTGTTGGGAATGTGAACTTCATCCACTCATTGTCAGTGTCTATATGGAAAGGACAATTTGACATCTGACTTTTAATAACTATAGTGCTAGTTTTGATATGTTTCTCACAATCTCAATCATACATCATTGGTCAGATCACATTTGTGTTCAGTTCTGCGCACTTTTGTTTAGATTACATTACAGCGTGGAAACAGGCCCTTTGGCCCAACAAATCCACATCGACCCGCCAAAGCGCAACCCACCCATGCCCCTACATTTACCCCTTACCTAACACTACGGGCAATTTAGCATGGCCAATTCACCTGACCTGCACATCTTTGGACTGTGGGAGGAAACCGGAGCACCCGGAGGAAACCCACGCAGACACGGGGAGAACATGCAAACTCCACACGGTCAGTCGCCTGAGGCAGGAATTGAACCCGGGTCTCAGGCGCTGTGAAGCAGCAGTGCCACCGTGCCGCCCACGATCCCTGTTTTATATTATAATATGTTTCATTTTTTTTTCTTTATTTCAGGAAGGATCCTCAAGCTGTGGAGAGGGTTCATCGGAGATTTACTGGATCTCATTCACCTATGTTCAGTTGTGTTTTTTTTGTCTGAGTGTCGCATAAACTCTGTAAATAAACTATTTTCAATGATGCTTAATTTTATTGCATTTCAGTCTCAATTTATTTTTACATTGCGTGTATGTGCACGTGTGGTAGACTTTATCAGGTGCTGCATATCCTCAGCTGTGATAAGTGATGTTGAGAGTCAATTCATACCTGGAAATAATTGAGGCCAAATTTTATTATTTTCCTTTCAGCATCCAGTGGCTGAATGAGAGTGAGTTTACTCTTGAACTGAGATACAGACTGACAACACATGTCTCCTTGTAGTGAATGGGAAACAGCCGAAGTTCTTTAATTGTTAGTGTCTGTAGGAATCATGTACAAGTGAAAACGTAACAGAAAGGATTTGGTGCTGCTCTTCACAGTCAAGGTAGGAAACACAATGGACCTTTTGTATCTTGGATAGTGCGGAACTTAACAGAGTAATGATATAAAATGTTGGTCTTCAGAATGCCATCAATTTTGTTTCAGTGCATAGTGATGTACTTTTCTGAACACTGCTGAAGTAACAATCAGTGTAAATTAAATGAACAGTGTAAATGAAACGGTGGTGAACAATTCAGCTGCATTGGAGCTGACTGACCATAATGTTCCTTGTACAGAAAAGATAATTGGCTAATTCACTTCTATTTTCTGATGTAGACAGAACATTCCACTGCTCTGTAGTGTGAGCATGCACCATCAGCAGTACTTTTGCGTTGCTCTCTAGGTAGGGAGTAGGAAAGGAAAATGACTTTTATTTTTTGTCATGCAGTGCGGAATATGTAAACTGCCAAATTCAATTTATTAAACAAAAGCAGTGTTCAACTCTGCTTGAAGATAAAATGTGCAATTCTACAAACCTACCCATTTTGGCTTTTTTGTCCCTTTTCTCCACTGCTTTGAAAGGTGGTTATTAGATTCCACTGATACATTATGAATTTTACAGCCAGATTTCACGCTTTTTTTTTGTGATACGTCCCAGAGAGGGGGAGGAGGAATGCAGAGCTCTTTGTAGAAAATTGCAACAATTTTGAAAGAAGGACATAATTATCTGAAAAAAAAAAGAATTTTTGATTGGACTGAAACAGACAAAGCAAAGTCTTCTACTGCAATATGAAGAATTGCAGAATGATGTTTGATAAACATGGGATGATAAGCTCCTCTGGTACCCTGGTCCATTTATGCAATTGGATGCTGGCTGATCAGGATGAAAATTGTTAGCTGATTGTTTTTGATCGGTACAGACACAAAAGTTTTGAAGGGCCTGATTCTGTGCTATAGGCCTCTCTGACAAAGGATCTGTGGGTAGAAATCATTTTGAATGTAACATTTTGTGTTACTTGCAATATCAATGTAACTGCATGGCTGTTAGACATTGTAATGTGCGTCAGGGTGGTGTATGTTTTGAAACTCATCGTAAGTCTGAGAGAGAGAGAGAGAGACTACCTGTGTGTGTGTGTGTGTGTGTTGGGGGGCGGGGGGAACGTTTGGTTATGTACCTAAACATTAATCATTCTATGTCAGGCTTTGCTACAGATTATGCATTTGGTATTCATATTATTTGATTGCTGTGTCTATGTATGTGACAAAAGATTAATTGTACTTCTCAGTTACTAATAGCTGAAATGTATCCTTCAATTCAATTTTGACTCAATATCTACTTGACATATGATTGTTCAAAGTAATCGCATCACCTTGATTGTAACATTAAAATTATTGTTACTAAATACAGACAATATAAAGATTGGTGCACTTGTGGATAGTGTAGAAGTTTGTCAAAGAATACAGCAGGATCACTTGTAGATATGGGTGGAGAAATGACCGATTGAGTTTAATTCGGTCAGGTGTAAGATGCTGGACTTTGGGAGATCAAATGTTCAGGAAAGGTATACAGTAAATGACTGTTCTGTGAACAACACTGATGTACAAAAGGATCTTGGGGTTCAAGTCTATAGCTCCCTGAAAGTGGCCATGCAAGTAGATAGGGTGGTATCGAGAAGGCGGCGTATGGCGTGCCTGCCTTATTGGTTGATGTTACTTGGGCCATACTTAGAGTATTGTGACAAAAGATTAATTCTGTCCTTCTCAGTTAATGAGAGCTGAAATGTTTCCTTCAATGTACTCAATACCTACCTCACATATGGTTGTTCAAACTAACAGCATAGTCTATTTGTTCACCTCGATTGTGATGTTTAAAGTATCCTTACTAAAGTTCAGAACCTGGTGAGGACAACCTCAATCGAGACCTTGGGTTCCAGTCATACCACACACTCCCTCTCAGTCACACACACGCTCATGCAGACCCTCTCTCATCCACACGCTTTCCCTCATACATACACCCCCCCACACTCTCACCCATGCAGACACCCTCTCACAGGCTTATACTCTATCATACTCATACACACACTTTACCAAGCATACACACACACATTCGCATGTCTACTCATTCTCAAATGCTCTCTCTCTCGCACACACACATGCAAGTCTCTGGGGTGAATGTATATTTGCCGATGCATTCTATTTTGCTCAAAAAGAGCACAACCTGCAGGCAGTCAATCCATGTAATGTTTTATATATTCCTCCTTTGGCAAGAGAACCAGTCTGACTCAAGATTGGGATACAGACAGACTCTAACCTCACACCTTTAATACATTGTCTGAGTTGAGATGCCACCCTTTTTTAAATAAAGTCTGAAGTCATCTTTGGAATGTTCTGGGATGTATATATTAATGAACTGAAACCTGCAACCCATTCTAAAAGATGAAACACTGAACAACAATCTTGGTTTCTTTAAAATATAATTTCAGTTGCATGACACTATAATCTTTTGTGATAGATTCTGTGTCTCATGATCCTGTTTCATAGTTACCTGATGAAGGAGCAGCGCTCTGAAAAATAGTACTTCCAAATGAACCTGCTGGACTATAATCTGGTGTTATGAGATTTTTCAATTGTGGTCGGCATATTACAGGAAGGACGTGGAGAATTTAGAGAGGGTGCAGAAGAGGTTTGCCAGAATGTTGTCTAGAGGGAATGAGCTATAAAGAGAAGCTAGAAGAACACATAGTCTCTGCTGCTCAGAAGAAAATTGAGGGCAGACTTGAGAGAAGTCTGTAAAATTTGAAGAGTTGTAGCTCATGTTGAGGTTCTTGATCTAGGTTTTCTCGCTGACCTGGATGTTTTGTCACCATATTAGGTACCATTATCAGTGACCCTCTGGATGAAGCACTGGTGATATTTGTCCACGACATTGGACAAACAAGCAGAAAACTAGCCACAAAAAGACATGACCCACTCTCACTAGTATCCTTACATACAGATGAGGAAGGACACCACTTCAACTGGGACACCACATCCATCCTAGGACAAGTCAAACCAAGACATGCACGAGAATTCCAAGAAGCATGGTATTCCAACCGGAACTCCATCAACAAACAGATTGACTTGGATCCCATTTACCACCCCTGAGAAAATGACCACTAAATGACATCACCACAGGAAACAACACTACACAGGAAATGACATCACCAACCCAAGGAAACCTAAACCTATAAACAGAAAGTGGGCCATACCACCAGAGCTTCATCCGGAGGCTCACTGATTTACCTACAAAACGTCTAAAAGCAAAACTTCCATCTCTGTGAGCAAACCTACACCCAGAAAGCTTCAAAATTATGAGATGCATGTTTAAGGTTGATGGTCAGAGTCTTTTTCCAAGAGTTGAAATGTCTAAAACTAAGAGGCATGCAGATAAGGTGAGACGGGGTAGAGAGCGGCAGATACCATAATAGATATTGAAGGGACTTTAAAATAAGCAAATTAACATGCAAGAAATGGAGGGATATGGACCATGGGCAGGCAAAAGGGTTTAAATTTCATTCGGCGTCATGCTCGGCACAACATCGTGGGCTGAAGGACCCGTTCCTGTGCTGTACCGTTCTATGTTCAGATTTAATGCAATGTATATTTCGGATGAAGATTCATTCAAATTGATTGGAACTGGGTAGCATGCATTGAGAATGTAGATAAAAAATATAAACTTCCATTTCCTCGGTGGTTTTTGACTCCTGGTTTGAACATGTCTCTCTGGAAATGGAGCTCAATGCGAGTCTGACTTAATTCACTCTGACTGTGGAAAGGATGTTCTTTGCTCTGATAGCGGTAACATACCTGCTGTTTGTTCGAAGCAGCTGGTCACACTTGGTCTGTACCGAGGAAATATTACATTGTCTTGGTCCTTTGGGTACTTGCCTGGAGGTAGACAGAAGAGATAACTGATGTTGATTTACAAGAGGTGTGATTGGCAACATCAATGTAACGTTCAGCCCATCTTGTCCATGCCAACGCCAACACACCCAGATGCCCTTTCTCATCCCACCATCCTGGCACAGCCTGTAACCTTGCAGTTTACAACACTTGAGGTGCAGTTCCAGGGAATTTTTGTTTAAAAAAAATGTATGGTCTCTGCCTGCAGCACCAAATCAGGCAGCAACTTCCAGATACCCACCACTGTCTACACAAAAATAACATTTTTCCCCATATTATCTAAACCTACAACCACTGAGCTTGAATCAGTGATCCCTGGTTTTTGAACTCTCTTCCAAAGTAAACCGGTTCCTCCTATCTAATGTCTCCCTCTCACTAGTTAGTTAAAAATCACACAACATCAGATTATAATTCAACAGGTTTATTTGGATGTGCAGACTTTCAGAGTGCTGCTCCTTCATCAGGTAGCTCACTATTTAGTACTGTAGACCCCCCCCCCCCCCCCCCCCCCCCACCTCCGTACCTGTGGGGGATATGTTCCAGCACCAACAGAGCTAATGTAAAACCACAGGTGCAAAACCATTAATTTAAATGGGAAATATACCTTCTTGGCAGTCTCCTGGTTCCTGGTTCTGGAACATTCCCTTTTATGTACTTGGACCATGGTAAACCGCGATAACCGGACTCGCGAATACAGGGTTGTCCTGTATTCCTTAATCATGGCACCTCTGTTCCAAGGAATACAACCCCAACCTCTCCCATCTCTCCTGATCGCTACAATTCTGGCAACATTCTAGTAAATCTCCTCTGCACTCTCTCCACAGCAACGACGTCCTTCCTGTAATGTGGTGACCCAACTGCACTCAATACTCCTGTTGTAGCGACCAGTGCCTCGTATAGTTTCATTGTTATTTCCCTATTTTTGCATTCACCCCTCTGCCAATGAGGGAGAGCATTCCATGTGCCTTCTTTACAACCCCATCTATCTTTAGGGACCTGCGCACTTTCACACTAAGATCTCTCACTTCACTTGCCCCTCTCAATATATTCCCATTTATTGTCTGACTTCCCAAAATGTGTTCCCTCATACTTATCAGAGCTGAACTCCATCTGCCACTTTCCTGCCCACTCCACCAAACCATCTATATAGTTTTGGAGCTTACAGCTATCCACCACACTATCCACGACACGGGCAATTTTTGTGTCATCTGCAAATTTCACAAATTTTCCCACCATATTCCACTGCAACTCATTAATGTATAAAATAAACAGCTCAGGTCCCAACACTGAGCTATGCAGAGCACCACTTGAAACAACTTCCCATTCACAATGGCCACCATTGACCATTATCCTATCTTTCCTGTGACTAGCCAAATTTGGGTCCAATTCAACACATTACCCTGTATCCCATGGACTTTTACTTCTTTGACCAGTCTGCTGTGATGCTGCTGCTCCTTTTAACAACCTTGTAAAAGACACAGGCTCCGAAAAGTCGGAGTTGATGGGTTTTAGGGCCATTTTGATTAAAGCTAACGGGTAATGCCTCAGGCAAAAGGCTTCCACATTTTTAAAAAGAATACTTGTACTATGAAAGGGGAGTGTCCCAGTTTTCCCAGCTCAGCTTTTCTCTGGTTTCAAATGTGGTTTTTGGCTGTCTGGCTATTGACTAAAAGCAGTCAGGGAGTTGAAAAAGCTGCTGAACCCAAAGAAGCAGGTCCATGATTGTGCTCTCTGTCTGACATCTCTCCTGTGAGACCCTGTGTTTGATTTTACCTTTTGTGCCAAGGGGTATTTATGGGGATTGTTGTAAATGTTGGGAACACCATCATTAAGTTGGTATAATCTGTTGGGTTTTCAGATTTTTAAGTTATTTAGTATTCTGTTCTCTTTTGTTTGTGTATCATTCGGTAAATTTGTAAATTAAACTGTTTGGTTTAAAACTACATGGTTTGACCAGCTGCATTTCTCCTGGAATATCTTCGTTACACCCGCTTAAAACAACTAGTAAAGTTAGGGTCCGGGTTACCTTATTGAAATGTTTGGAGGCCTTTTCCGTAACAGATTGGGGGTTGTTTGCAAAACTTATTCTGTAGTTCTGATTTGCGATTTGAGTTGTTGGACTCAAAGGCAGCGAGTGGTAAGTATTAGTGTCTTTTGTTCCGAGTGTTGAATTCAATTGGTTTAAACAGTGCTTGGAGAAAGTGAGGACCGCAGATGCTGGAGATCAGAGACTAGAGTGTGGTGCTGGAAAAGCACAGCAGGTCAGGCAGCATCTGAGGAATAGGAGAATCAATGTTTCGGGCATCAGCCCTTCATGAGGAAACAGTGCTAGGGATAGCAAAGTCTCTGAGTCATCGAGTTTACTGGGGATGGAAGAACTGACTTCAGGTTTTTGCAAAAAGTGATTACGGCCAAGCTGCTGGAATTAGCAGACAAGCTGGAGCTTGACTTGCCTCCTTCCGCGTGGAAAAAGGCGATAATTACAGTAATAACTCAACATTTAAATTTGCTGGAAGTGCCATCAGAATCTTTAGAGATGGCTAACATTCAATTGAAAATGAAGCAACTCGAGTTCGAGGCAAAAGTCAAGGGCAACAGAAACAAACAGTTTGAATTATGATTAAAAGCAGAAGAGAGGGAGGAGAGAGAGAAAAGGAGAGAGAGGAAAGGAAGAAAGGAGGAGTTTGAACTTTGGAAGTTGGCACTTAGATAGGAGTTCAAAAATTCACTTCCTGAAGTACTGAGAACTCATGTGTAAGAGCAGAGAGTTAAAACAGCAAGACTGGCATCGGAAATGGCTGATGACTGAGTTGATCAATAAATCAAAATTGGGCTGCCAAAATCAATTTCAATCCATGAGGGATAATAATTGTGGGTAAGAGAAATTCTCACATGGAAAGGGAAAAGTACATTCCTGTGAAGATCACAAGGATAATTTACCACAGGGTAAAAAGGAAACCCTTGAAGAGGAAAGACAAGTGAAAAAGCTCTGGTATTTTCAATAAAGTAGGCCACATAGAATCAGTATTACTGGGTTAGGAAAAGCACTGAGAAGCCAGATGTAGGAAAACCAGATAAGCCAGTGAATTTTGTTAGAGTGGTAACAGAGAGTAATGTGTACAAGCTGGTTGGAGGTTGTTTATGGAGGAAGTGCCAGATCTTCTTAAACCATACGCCGTGAAGGTGAAGTTTACTCGCATAGGCCAGGAGCAGCAGGTAAAGAGGTAGCAATATTCAGAGATACAAGGATCCTCTCAATCTGTCATGCTAAAAGATGAGGATATATGTACCTCTGAAGGGCTATTGCCAGAAAAGGTATGAGTAACTGGAATTCACATTGAGACAAGAAATGCTCAATTGTAAGAAGTGAGGTTAGAGTGTCGAGTGAAGAGGGCAGAAGTCATAGTAGGAGTAATGGACAAACTTTCAGCTCTCTGAATACAATTTGTCCTTGTTAATGATGTTGCTGATTCACTGGTGGTAATGTCGATTGTGGTTGAAAAGCCAATGGAAATTGAGGCAACTGAACTATTGCAGGGCACATATCCTGGGATGTTTCTGATTGTGTGGTAACGAGGTCACAAAGTCACCAGTTGAAACAGGAAAGTTCAAAGAGTACAGATAAGAAAGTTGAAGGGAAATTAGCAGAGACCCTGTTTGATCAGATAGTTGAGACAAACCAGGGACAGAGATGACAAAGCAGACATCTTTAGCTCAGGTAAATTAACTGAGTTACAGCAAAAAGATGAAAATTTAAAGCAATTGTATCAAAAGGCATACACAAAACGAATCCAAATGTGTCCCTAATTGTTATTATCTTAAAAATGATGTCTTAATGAGGAAATGGAGAACATCACATTCAGGCAGATGAGAAATGGGCAGACGTTTATCAAGTTATATTGTTAGTGGATTATAGAAAGGACATGATGCGAGTATAGCACATGAGCTACCTGTATAAATTGTGTTTGAAATTCACATTATTTAATTGTCATCTCGGTAGATGACAACTATTCAGTCAAGGATTAATTCTATCCTTCTCAGTCTCACACAAACTTCATGTAAATATGCTTCATCCCGGGTGGAGAATTTGAACTGTAGGCAGAGGCTGAACAGGCTGGAACTGTTTTCCCAGGAGAGTGACCTTATAGAAGTTTATAAAATCATAAGGCACACGGCGAAGTCGTGGAGCCTGGTACAATTATAACATTTAAAAGGCATCTGAATGAGTATAATGAGAAAGCCTTCAAATTTGTCCTTAAATACTTAGACTAAATGTAATGTTGAATTGCAGAACACAAGAAAATAAACAGGACAGGCAGGGAGGCATCAGGCCACAAAAGGGGGAACCTAGGATGTGCAGAAGATAAAAAACATCTGTTCTCACCAAGTGACAGCAGGATGTTCTAAAGCAATTAAGAACATTTGCCTTAACATCAATGAATCTCTGTAAAAAGGACACGGTGATAACATTCACAGTTGTTAACTTATTAATTTGATGACAGTGTTTGATTGTGATCTCGGAAACTTTGACATGCTTCTGAGATGATACAAAAGCCTTGTAATAAACAGTCAGGTGCTATCAATTATAATGGATTCTTATTACCCGTGTGTATGTGCGCGTAAGAGAGAGAGAGACATGAATATTTTGAATTTATTTGCATTTTACGACTTTGTGATGATTTTGAGTAGCCATTGCTGATTATGAAATGCAAACTCTAAAATGTAGTATTGATGAAGCTTTAACTTGGTGTTCCTACACACCACGACTGCCCCACTGTCAATTCTAACTCGTCAGATCTTCTGTCTTCTTTGAATTTGAATCACAACCCTGAAAAGGAAGCAATTTTAATTTGAGACTAATAAACCATTTAAAATTTAATCTTTCAGCCTCAGATACAGAATGATTTTGTGTTTAAGATAAAAAACAGGAGTCTGCTCCTAGCTTAAAAGTTATTCTAAACCTAACATTGAAGAGATTCTGACAAAATCTGTCAGGAAGCCATTTTATGGTCAATGTTTGCCCTCCTCACTAAGATGCCATTTTGTAAAACAATGATATCTGACATGTGAACTGTGCAAGGTTACCTTATGACCTCTTACACTTAGTTGAGACTGATACCTCTTTATGATCGGGACCTACCTCACCAACAGGCACTGACTGGGCTGGATTTGTTTTTCCCAACTGATGGATGGCTAAGGGCCTCCAGGAGTGATCAGCTAAGCGCACACAGACCTGTTAATTAACTTCTGTTCCTTAGCAATTGTTGCCTTTCCACTGTCTGTCTAATTGAGAACATGCAGTGTTTTTTGTAAAGTTTTGTAAAAAGGAAGCCTGTTTGAGACAGAAGAGTGGAGTAGTCTGTGAGAGCTCTTAAAGGAAGAGCTGGTATCCTACTTTTCTAGGGTTTTAGAACCTCTGCGAGCCTGGCTTATAGGTGTCAATGTTATGTTGTAACAGTGATAGTATTGGTAAATAAAGGGGAAGGCTAAAATTAAACAAAACTGTAAGAGATTTTTATCTCCAGGACAAACCAGGAGAGGCTTATAGGTCTGAGTCCACTAGGGATTCCCTGGGCTGTGAGGAGAAAGTGAGGTCTGCAGATGCTGGAGAGCAGAGCTGAAAATGTGTTGCTGGAACAGCGCAGCAGGTCAGGCAGCATCCAGGGAACAGGAGAATCGACGTTTTGGGCATAAGCCCTAGCCCTTCCCTTGGCTGTCTCAAATCTGTACTTTAACAATATCAACAGGAAAGGTTTATAAAGAGATGGTGAAGTGCTGGCAAATAGGACTAGATTAGGTTAGAATATCTGGTCAGCATGGACAAGTTGGACCGAAGGGTCTGTTTCCATGCTATACGTCTCTATGACTCGACGACTCTTCAGTAACTCTTGCCCTTACAGTGAGCACAGTTTCCCTCCATCTCTGTACTTAACCCCTCCTTCACGGATGGTTGTTGAAACAATGCAATAATGTGGCCTATTTGTCTATCTTCATTGTAACTTTGAAAATGCTCTTAATAATTGCAGATTTTAATGCTGTTCCTGAATGTCTATTTTGAATGAGGATTCAGTTTATCTATCTTCAACACTGGTGTGTAAACGTCAATGGGCTACAGACCTTCCATTTGTTAGAGGCAGCTGGTCACTCTTTGCTTTGAACTGAGGAAGTATTACAGTGTCTTAGTCCCTTCAGTGTTTTTCTGGAGGAAGACACAGGGACACCACCTGTAAATCAACCTGTAAATGACAATATTGAACTGATCAGTGTCACATTCTTTAGGATGTGTGTTGTTTTTTTTCTTTAAAGCCTAACAACTTAACCAGAACCACGAATCTGATTCCATTGTTGCCCTGAGTTGCTCCTTGTCTGGAGATTGTGTTTATTTTTCAAGTGATTTGATACCAATTGATTTGGTGATGCTGGTGTTGGACTGGGCTGCACAATGTTAAAAAATCACACATCAGGTGCTTCCAAAAAAAAACTGGTGGACTATAACCTGGTGTTGTGCGATTTTTAACTTGATACCAATTGAGTGAGATCCAGAAACTGAGCAACAACTGCCCAGCACCATGAATGGGAGTACTCAACCACCAGGATGCCTACACAGTTCAATGTCCAACTTCCCAACTACTTGTTGGAAATAGGAAAAACGGCGCTATTTCCAATGTTTTTACCAAGACCCCAGAGTATGTCCTTTTACAAGAGTATCCCATTTCTACAGTTGGTCCACACAACCTCAAGAAAGAGCGGGAAACAGATTGAAATTAAAACAGGGTTCAGAGGATTACAAACCACAAGAATGACCCATAGCAGCTTCTTCCCGCTCTGTCTCTCTCAGCAGGCCCACACACAGCCTGAGGAAGACCTCCCTCTCTCCCCCCGCCACCCCCACTCACTCCAAATTCTGGGACCAGTTCCTGCTCTGCTCGGCCTCTTACAAATAGCCCCCAGTTCTCCCTGAACTCACCCCGACTCAATCCCGGTCTCAGCTAGCTAACCTTCACTTCCAGGTTTAAATGCTTCTTTTCCTCTTCATGCTTTGGTATTATGCACCTACTTTTTATGCTGAAAACTATGGTGATGATGGTAAGACTCTTTACAAGAACCTTTTTCTTAATATTCAAACTTATTTCAAGAAACTGAGTACTATAAGATAACTTTAGTTGTTGCACCGTCAGCTGTTTTAGGGCATTAATGGGCTGTAGCTAGCACCTGGTGATTGTTCAGTAACTGGGACAATTAGGCCCTGAAGAAGGGCCTGTGCCCGAAACGTCGAATCTCCTGTTCCCTGGATGCTGCCTGACCTGCTGTGCTGTTCCAGCAATAAAGTTTCAACTGGGACAATTACCCTTTCATTTAATGTGGCTGGAGTTATTCATTTACCGAACCTTCGGTGTGCTTGTCAGAACTGTTTCGAATGAGAACAGACTGGGTCCTTGGAGTGGCTTGTTCAATGGTATCATTCTGCCTTACTGAGTGAGTAGGCTGTAGGCTGTATGATGAAGGCAGCATAAAGACTTTCCGGAGCTGTTGAATATAAGAGGAAGGAAGTCTTATTCCAGCTTTATAAAACAGATCAAATACTGTATGCAGTTCTGATTGCCACACAATTAGAAGGGTGGGATTGGCTGGAGAGGATGCAGTGGGTTGGAAAGTCTCCGTTAAAAGGGGAGACCATATGAGCTGGGTTTGGTTTCCTTGGAGCTGAGGAGGTTGAGGGAGGATCTGACTGAGATATACTAAATTGTGAAAGATGCAGACAGAGTAGATTGTGATAATCTTTCTCCCCTTGGCAGATATGCTTGAGACCAGAGGGCACAAGTTGAAGTTGTGGGGAAAGCAGTTTAGAGGATATCTGAGAAAAATATTTTGATGTAGATGGAGGGTAAAGTTTGTAATATGCTGCTTGAGTGTGTGTTGGAATAGTCTCACAGCATTTAAGCAGCATCTGGATATGCCCTTAAGAAATCAGGGCATAGTCAGCTATTGGCCAAGTGGATGAATGCAGTTTGGTGTTTGTTGGACATCATGGACATGTTGGGCTGAAGGATCTGTTTCTATGCTGTATGACTCTATATCACTATAACATCCTTGTAAATCTTTTCTGCAGCATCTAAAGTTTAACAACATCCTTCCTGGAGAAGGGTGATGAGCGTTGTACGCAATCCCATAAAAGTGGCATCACTAATGTCCTGTACAGCCACCAGATGACATCCCAACTCCTACACTCAATGTTCTGACCAACGAAAGAAAGCATTCCAAATGCTTTCTTCACTGCCCTGTCTACCTGTGACTCTACTTTCAAGAAAATATGCAGCTGCACCCCTCAGTCTCTTTGCTCAGTAACACTTGCAAAAGCCCCACCATTAAGTGTATAAGTCCTGCCCTGGTTTGTCTTAATCAAAATCTAACACCTCACACGTATCTAAATGAAACTGAATCTGTCACGTCTTGGTCCACCTGACAAAGGTCATAATTAGTAATTTTTTTTTAATGCACTTGAAGACTGTTGAAGTAAAGGTAGGTGTTAATTACCTTGCACTGTATTCTGATGGCGCTCACCATCATTGGGGCACTTGTGGGGGGGGGAGGGGAGGAGAGGAGAGGAAGAGTGCATTCGTCATTGGGTTCTCCACAGTTAAAGGGACATATAGGAAGATCTGTAGGAATGAGAGAGACTCATGGTTGGTGTTTTGCCCACAAGGTGCAAGGATTCAAGATGTCTCAGATCTGGAGGGGGAGGGGGATCTGCCCCAAGTCATGTCCCACATAGACACTAACAACATAGGTAGGAAAAGGGATGGGGATTTAAGTCAGGGAGCTAGGGTGGAAGCTTGGAGCTAGAACAAACAGAGTTGTTATCTCTGGCTTGTTGCCCGTGCCATGTGCTAGCGAGGCAAGGGCTAGGGAGAGAGAGGAGTTGAACAAGTGACGAAGGGGATAGTGTGGAAGGGAGTGTTTCGGATACCTGGATAATTGGGGTAGGTGAGACTTCGACAAACATGGTGGTCTATAACTGAAGCAAAGGAGTACCAATATCCTGGGGGAAGTTTGCTAATGCTCTTCGGGAGGGATTAAACAAATTCAGTAGGGGAATAGGAACCTAAATTGTGGTTACCATGTCCAGAGGTTGAGCATAGTCAAGTCAGAAATATGGTTTTAACGTCGAAAGTGTGCACTAGCAAGCAAGAAGGTGGTTTGAAATGTGTCTACTTCAACGTCAGGAGCATCCGGAATAAGGTGGGTGAACCTGAAGCATGGGTTTGTACCTGGGACTTTGATGTTGTGCCATTTCGGAGACATGGATCGAGCAGGGACAGGAGTAGTTGTCGTAGGCTCCAGAATTTCGATGTTTCAGTAAGAACAGAGAAGATAGTAGAAGAGGGGGAGGTATGGCATTGTTAGTCACGGACAGTATTATGGTGGCAGAAAGGATGTTTGAGGACTCGTCTAATGAGGTAGTCTGGGCTGAGGTTAGAAACAGGAAAGGAGAGGTCACCCTGTTAGGAGTTTTCTGTGGGCCTCAGAATAGTTCCAGAGATGTAGAGGAAAGGCTTGTAAAGATGATTCTGGATAGGAGCGAGTGAAACGGTAATTGTCACGGGGGACTTTAACTTTCAAATTCTTGACTGGATATACTATAATTTGAGTACTTCAGATGAATCAATTTTTTGTCCAATGTGTGCAGAAGAGTTTCCTGACACAGTATGTAAACAGGCCAACCAGGGGCGAGGCCACAATGGATTTGGTACTGGGTAATGAACCCAGCCAGATGTTAGATTTGGAGGTAGGTGAGCACTTTGGTGAAAGTGACCACAATTCGGTTATGTTTACTTTAGTGAAGGAAAAGGATAGATATGTACTGCAGGGCAAAATTTATAACTGGGGGAAAAGATAATTATGATGCAATTAGGTGAGATTTATGATGAATATGATGAGAAAGGAAACTGCAGGGGATAGGCACAGTTGAAATGTGGAGCTTATTCAAGGAACAGCTACTGCGTGTCCTTGATTAGTATGTACCTGTCAGGCAGGGGGGAAGTGGATGAGTGAGGGAGCCGTGGTTTACTAAGGAAGTTGATCGCTTGTCAAGAGGAAGATGGCTTACATTATGATGAGACGTGAAGGCACAGTTAGGGCGCTTGAGAGTTATAAGCTAACTAGGAAAGACCGAAAGAGAGACCTAAGAGGAGCCAGGAGGGGACAAGGGAAGTCTTTGGCAGAGAGGATTAAGGAAAAACCTAAAGCTTTTTATAGCTATATCAGGAACAAAAGAATGACTAGAATTAGATTTGGGTCAATCAAGAACAGGAGTGGGAAGTTGTGCATGGAGTCCAAGGAGATAGGAGAAGTGCAAAATGAATATATTTCATCGGTATTCACACTGGAAAAAGACAATGTTGTCGACAAGAAAACGAAGTTACAGGCTACTAGACTAGATGGGATTTAGGTTCACAAGGCGGAGGTGTTAGCAATTCTGGAAAGTGTGAAAATGGATAACCCCCTGGGCCAGATGGGATTTATCCTAGGATTCTCTGGGAAGCCAGGGAGGAGATTGCAGAGCCTTGGGCTTTGATCTTTATGTCGTCATAGTCTACAGGAATAGTGCCAGAAGACCGGAAGATAGCAAATGTTGTCTGTTTGTTCAAGAAGGGGAATAGAGTCCACCCTGGTAATTACAGATCAGTGAGCCTTTCTTCGGTTGCAGGTAAAATGTTGGAAAAGGCTAGAATAGACAGGATTTATAATCATCTCGAACGGAGTAAGTTGATTAGGAATAGCCAATATGGTTTTGTGAAGGGTAGGTCGTGCTTCACAAACCGTAATGAGTTCTTTGAGAAGGTGACCAAACAGATGGATGAGGGTAAAGCACTTGATGCAATGTATATGGATTTCAGTAAAGTATTTGATTAGGTGTTTTCAGTAAGGTTCCCAACTGTAGGCTATTGCACAAAATATGGAGGCATGGGATTGAGGGTGATTTAGCAGTTAGGCTCAGAAATTGGCTAGCTGAAAGAAGACAGAGGATGGTGGTTGATGGGAAATGTTCATCCTGGTGTCAGTTACTAGTGGTGTACCACAAGGATCTGTTTTGGGTGAGGGCATAGAAGGATGGGTTTGCAAATTTGCAGATGATACTAAGGTCAGTGGAGTTGTGGACAGTGCTGAAGGATGTTGCAGGTTACACAGGTACATAGATAAGCTGCAGAGTTGGGCTGAGAGGTGGCAAATGGAGATTAATATGGAAAAGTGTGAGATGATTCACTTTGGAAGGAGTACTGGTCTAATGGTAATGTTCTTGGTAGTGTAGATGAGCAGAGGGATCTCTGTATACATGTACATTGATCCTTGAAAGCTGCCATACAGGTTGATAGGGTTGTTAAGAAGGCATATGGTGGTTAGCTTTTATTGGGAGAGGGGTTGGGTTTTGGAACCATGAGGTCATGCTGCAACTCTACAAAACTCTGGTGTGGCCGCACTTGGAAAAGTGCATCCAGTTCTAGTCCCCGTATCACAGTAAGGGTGTGGAAGCTTTGGAAAGGGTTCATAGGTGATTTACTGGGCTGTTGCCTGGTCTGGAGGGAATGTCTTATGTGGAAAGGCTGAGGACTTCAGGCTTCATTAAAGAGAAGAAGGTTGAGAGGTGACTTATACATTCACACAGCATAAACGTACAGGTGCAGATTGATAACTGAACTCATGTATCCACATAGAGGAAACTTCCAGGGACTGGTTGATAAATACATTTCATACATTCCCTAGTGTTTCTCTGATGTGGATATGCAAGTTTAGTTATCAATATATATACCTGTCAGTTTCTGCCCTGCGAATGTGCGTGTTTGCTTTACTAATCTGTCCCTAACACTTTCTGCTGTGTGTCTGAGAGTGTAGTTATCAACCTGAACCTGTCAGTTTCAATTATGAGAATACGAGTTTTGATATGAGTCTCTACCTGTCAGTTTCTGCTTTATGAATATTAAATGCAGTCATCAATTTGTACCCATCAGTTTATTCTGTGAGAATGTCGATATTGATCACTATCTGCAAGTTTAAGCTATATCAATATGGGAGAGCAATTCTCAAACAGTATCGGTTAGGTTTTGCTAATTGACACCAGACTGTCATTGTAAATCTGTTTCTACTATGTCAATATGACAGTGTAGATACTAATCTGTCCCTGTCAGTTTCTTCCCTGTCAATATGTGAATACAGTTATTGATCAGTACCCATCAGCTTCTGCTCTGTGAATGTGGGTGTATTAATCAAACTGTAGCTGTCGGTTTCCGTGATGAGAATGTGGGAATACAGTTATCATTCTCTATCTGTCATTTTCTTCTTGTCAAAGTGAGTGTAATTGTCAATCTGTATCTTTCAGACTCTGCTGTGTGAATACATTAATATAGTTATCAATCTGTAGCTGTCAGTTTCTGCTTGGTGAAGAATTGAAATCCTTCCAATTTCTGCTATATGAATGTGTGAGCTGAGTTTTCACCCGTCACTATCAGTTTCTGCTTTGTGAATTTGAGAGTTTAGCTATCAATCTTTTCCTGTCAGGCTCTGTAATGTCAGTGTTTGAGTGTATTTACTCATCTTTTCCTGTCAGTTTGTGTGACTGTAGTTATCAACTGGTACCTCTCAGATTCTGCTATATGAATATGTAAGTGTCGTTATCCATTTGATTTGATCTGATTTATTATTCTCACATGCACTGTGATACAATGAAAAGTGTGGTTTCGTGTGCTTTACAGGCAAATAATATCAGATAAAATGCATCAGGGTAATGGAACAGAATCTGTAATAGAGTATTAAAGCTGCAAAGAGAGAGAGAGATTAATGTTAAAATGTGAGTGAGATTAGAGGTGCTGGAAAAGCACAGCAGGTCGGGCACCATTCGAAGAGCAGGAAAATTGACATTTCGAGCAAAAGTCTTTCATCAGGAATGCCCGAAACGTCAATTTTCCTGCTCCTCGGATGCTGCTTGACCTGCTGTGCTTTTCCAGCACCACTCTAATCTTGACTTTAAGCTCCAGCATCTGCAGTACTCACTTTCGCCTTAAAATTTGAGCAGTACATTCAAAGGTCTGATAACAGCAGAGAAGTTGTTCTTGAGTTTGTTGGGTGGTGTATTCAAACTTCTGTATTTTCTGGTGGTAGCTAGGAAAATATTAGTTTTTATACAAAAGATAGGGTGGGTGCCAAGTAATAGACAGATGGAGATGGAGTCCAAAGAAAGAGATGAACAGTAGGATAACTGTCAGACTAAGGGTGGATAGCGGATTAATAAGGTCTGTTAGTGGCTCACAATTGGTGGTGTACAGCAACAGACTATGTGTTACCAAGGGGTATGGGGTTTTGGGTAATGACATGGGAGAGCTCAAGCCCTATATTTGTAGAACTCAATACTGAGTGCAGAAAGCTGTAGAGTTCCCAAGCTGAAAATGAGGTGCTGTTCTTCAAGCATGTACTGAGCTTCACTAGAGCACTGCAGCAAGCCTGAGATCGAGATGTTGGCCAAAGTACAGGGTGGTGTGTTGAATGACGTGCAACTGGAAGCTCAGGATCTTTTTGTCTGGATAGAATGTAGGCGTTCTGCAAAGTGGACACCCGTTCTGCGTTCAGTTTCTCCAACATAGAGGAGACCACATTGTGTGCATTTTCCTTGCCACTGTCAGTTCTGAGGACCGGTCACTAGACCTGAAATGCTGCCAGACCTGTGAATTTTCCACCAATTTTTGTTTTGTTATCAATCTCTCGCTGGGAGTTTCTTCTTTGTGAATATGTGAGTGTCGTTATCAAAGTGTACACTGCTGCCTCACAGTGCCAGAGACCCGGGTTCAATTCCCACCTCAGGCGACTGACTGTGTGGAGTTTGTACATTCTCGCCGTGTCTGTGTGGGTTTGCTCCGGTTTCCTCCTACAGTCCAAAAATGTGCAAGTTAGGTGAATTGGCAATGCTAAATTGCCCGTAGTGTTAGGGGCAGGGGTAAATGTAGGGGAATTGGTCTGGGGGGGTTGCGCTTTGGCGGGTCAGTGTGGACTTGTTGGGCCGAAGAGCCTGTTCCCACATTGTAAGTAATCTAATCTAATCTTAAAAAAAAACTTGTGTGATTTGAAATTGGGAGCATAATCGATCTATTCCTGTCAGTTTCTGCTTTGTGAATGAGAGTGTAGTTATCAATCTTTCTCTGAAATTTACTGCCACCTGCATGTGAGTTATTTACCAACCTGTCCCTGTCAGATTCTGCTCTGTGCATCTGAGAGTGCAGTTATTAAACTATCTATCAGCTTCTTATTTATAAATATGAAAATTTGTTTATCATATGGTACCTGTCAGGTTTTGCTATGCAAATCTGTTAAGTCTAGTTATCAACCTGTACCTGTCGTGTGTGTGTGTGTGCGCATGATTATTGTTCTCTCTCTTTCAGTTTCTGCAATGTGAATATGTGAGAGCAGATATCAATCGATGTCTGTCAGTTTCAGTTGCGACCATGTTGAATTTAGGAATTGATCTATAACATGTCAGTTTCTGCTGTGTCACTGTGAGAGCGAAGTTCTCATAGAGTTCCAGTCACTTTCAACTCTTATACATCAAAGTTGCTCAATTCTCTGGCAACCAATAAAATTCTAGAATCTATTGTTGATTGCCAGAAAAATTCATCTGGTTCACTAATGTGCTTGAAGGAAGGAAACTGCCCTCCTTACCTTGTCTGGCCTACATGTGACTGCAGACACACATCAATGTGGTTGACTCTTAAATACTGCAGGGGTAGTTAGGGATGGGCAATAAATGCTGGCCTAGCCACTGATTCCCCCATCCCATGACTGAATTTGGATAAAAAAAAGGTCTCTGTGACTGTGATTCTATCTGTGATAGCAGTTCTTAGGGTATTGCGATTGGGCCTTAAACTCTTATGCATTTTGTGATTTATGACTCAATCACAGAATTAATACAGCCATTCAGCGTGTTGTGTCTGTGCTGGGACATTCTACTCTTTATCTGTTCTCCATACTAGTTTCCAATAACTGTTTGGGATTCTGAACTTCATCCACTCACTGCCAGTGTCTCGGTGTAAATGCCAATTTGAGATTAATTCTGCAGTTATCAGCCTTTGAATGCCTATAATGCTTGTTTTGCTCTGTGTGCAGTGACGAGTCGAATATTTGGATGCCATTCTCTTTCTGTGTTTAGTTGTGTTTTTTTCAGTCAGGGTGTAGGATAAACCAGTTCAATGTTCGCTAAACCTGGTGATTGAGGGATTAATGTTGGTTCAATACTTATCTTTGCCGAGAATTTGAATTTTACTGTATTCAATCTCAGTTTTATTTTTACATTTTGTGTGTGCACTAGTCTTTGGCAGTTGCTGCTGGGCACTGCAATAATCTAACACTAACATCTTCTGAAGCATTTAATAATTTCGTCAGTCAATTTATGACTGTCCATATCTGGAAGTAGTTTGGGCCTAAATTGCACTTTAACCATTAACTGTCTGAATGTGAGTGAATTTTCTGTTGTGCTGCCAATCTGTATCACTTTGAAGAATGACATTGTCTGTATGTCTCCTTGTGTTTCCAGTCCTGCATGTCATGATCTAATCCACTTTGAGGTGGGTTTCGATTAGATTAGATTCCCTACATGTGGAAACAGGCCCAACAAATCCACACCAACCCTCGGAATAGTAACCTACCTGACTGACTGACATTTCCCTCTGACTGACTAATGCACCTAATACTAGCATGGCCAATTCACCTGACCTGCACATCTTCGGACTGTGGGAGGAAACCGGAGCACCCAGAGGAAACCCACGCAGACACAGAGAATGTGCAAACTCCACACACACAGTGGCTCAAGGCTGGAATCGAACCTGGGACCCTGGTGCTGTGAGGCAGCAGTGCTAACCACTGAGCCACCATGCCGCCCTTTTTAATGTCTTATCAATCAGTGTTTTATACATTAAAAAGTGTGGGAGTGTGTATAAAGTGTATTTTCATCAACACCAGGCTGACAGACAGAGACAGATGTGTATGCACGTGTGTGAATGAGCTTTAAGGCATCCTCTCCAGAAGCATCCTCTGTCGATCAGGCTTGACCAAGAGGTTCATTTGGAATTTACATTGTTTGATTACTGTCTTTATTCAGGACAACTATTTATCAAAAGAATAAATTTGTCCTGCTCAGTTACTCAATGTCCAACTTTGCTTCTATATCTGCACTCAATATCAACTTCACATATATTTGTTATAACAATGTAACAGCATGATTGATTATAACTTTAAAAATGCCTTTTCTGCATATGGATTTAATGCAGCTCAAATGTATATTTATTACAAGCATACAGTCTAACCTGCTCTAATCTTATGAATGATAATCGGCTTTGAATAATGGAATTTACCGTCAGTGAGGTGGTATGCATTGAGAACAGGGTGAAATAATATAGATTTATATATTGTCAGTTGTGTTTAACTCTGATTGAGCTCAATTTCCAGAAGTACACATTCAAAGTGCGTCTGACTCAATCCACTCAGACAGAGGAAAGGACATTCTCCTCTCCGACAGTGGTAACATACCTGCTGGGGGTGAGAAGCAGCTGGTCACCCTTGGATTGGTCCATCAAATATTTCCCTGGAGAAAAAGACAGAGCTCCTGTACATCACTAGCAGCTGAGTAGGAAGACATCAAATGATCAATGCAATATTCAGGTCATGATCATTATAATTCTTTGTTTTTGAACAAGGTAAGGTGAACAGTGCAGAGCCTGGTTCCACTCGAACCCTGAGCACCTTCCAGTCTTTGTCTAAGATAAAATAAACTAACCAACATATGCACAGCTCCACAAATGGAATGATTACACAGTTCAATATCCAACTCCCAATACACCAACTGTTGAAAGACGAACACTGGGCACGATTTCACACACTTTGAGACGTTTACCGGTGCCTGATATACTTACCCTTCACAGGGTTATTACATTTGTTTCTACAGTCCTTTACTTCAATGTCTATTGGCATCAAAAAGCGTGAAACAGAAGCCAAACAATGAATTCTTTTCAGTGTTTAGGGGATTGCAAACCACAAGAATGTCCCACAGCAGCTTCTTCCCGCTCTGTCTCCCTCAGCAGGCCCACACACAGCCCGAGAAAGGCCTCTCTCTTCCCCCCAGCCCGCTCACTCCAAGTTCCGGGACCAGTTCCTGCTCCGCTCGGCCTCTTACAAACAGCCCCCGGTTCTCCCTGAACTCACCCCGAATCAATCCCGGTCTCGGAGCCTCCTCTGTGTCCCAGGCTCCCATCCCGATGTGCTGCTGGAAGGAGCCTGCTGTTCCCTCGCTTCCCTGGGCGCTGATCTCTCCATTGCGGTCTGTTTCAAACAAACCTCTTGCACTCACTGAGTAAATGCTCCTCAATGGCAGCGCTGGGGGAGGGCCTCACGAATGCGCTCCTCTGGTCAGGAACAGTCAGAGTTGGGGGAGGGGCAGCATTGCGCATGCCACGCTTGTCCCAATGATTCCCAGAAATAAACATCAATTGGCCATTTCACCAATTCCCTTTTCTCCCAGTTTGACCAAAGGAACTGGGGCTGTGGGGGAAAGGGCAGAGAAGGTTTCAAGCTGGGACATTGTCCCTTTATGAAACTCCAATGGTGCTCATTCCCGGGTCATGTTAATAACTCCTCCCTCCGGCTCTCTCACAATCTGATCAGGGAGCGGGGAAGCTGGCGGCCATACGGCCCATCCCCTGTGCTCCCCTATTCGATAACATCACGTCTGATTGAATGTTAACGGTGGTATTTAATCCTGCTGACCCCTCATCCACTAATCTTAACTCCTTGCCCAAAGTATCATATAGAGAGATGGATTAAGTGGACCATTCTTACGAAGGCAGAAAATTACTGATGGAGAGAGTCTTGAATCACAGTGTCAGTGCTTATTTCTGGGTCTGGAGGCATGTGCAATAGTCATACCAGGTGTGCAATAACATCTCTGCGACTCGATTTAGTTTGTAGTGGATGACAGATTTTAGTATTAGGTATGCCGCAGACAGAAAATTGTGATGTATTGTATGCCACAACGAGAGACCCCAGCTGTTTTTGTTTATTCACTCCTCGAACGTGGATGTCGCTGGCTGAGCCTCGCATTTATTCTCCATCCCTTTGAGAAGGCGGTGGTGAGCCACCTTCTGGAACCGCTGTTGTCCATGTGCTGCCTACAATGCCATGAACAAGGAGTTCCAGGGTCTTGATCCAGTGACAGTGAAAGAAAATGGTCTTATTTTGAAGTCAGGATCGTGAGTGCCTTGGATGGGAGCTTGTCTGATATCAAGGTGATGTTTCCCTACATCAGCTGCCTTAATCGTTCTGGAAGGTCCTCCTTTTACAAATAACAAAACTCGAATCTCTTTGTCAGCGGCCTAGACAGACATCTCTCTGGCTGACAGCGAGAAATCAGAATAGTGAGCTATCTTCCTGGTGACAGAATTAAGGAAAACTCGGAGAGAGTGCACGATATTCACAAAAGCAAGAGGGACCAGCTGGAGTAAACACTGGAACTAACTACATAGGAAGGGAAAAGGATGAGATTCCGAAGGAAGAATAAGGAAGAGAGGCAAGAATTTAAAAAAGGAGGTCCTCTCCTATAGTGATATCTAATTTACTCCCTCTGCTCCGAGCAAGTGAGGGTAGGAATAGGATGATAGAGTAAGAAAATGCCCAACTCAGGAGTTGGTGCATGGGGAGAGGCTTCACATTGTTGGATCATTGGAATCTCTTCGGAGGAAGACGTGACTTGTATAAAAATGGATGGATTGCACCTGAATTGGAATGGATCTAACATACTGGCAGGGGCATTTCCTTGAACTGCTGGGGAGAGGTTAAACTAGTAAGGTGTGGGGGCAGGAACCAAGGATATAGTGAGGAAAGAGAGCGATCTGAAACTGGTATAGTTGGCAAGTCAAACAGTCAGGGCAGGCAGGAACATTGCAGAGAATGAGGTAGGATTCATAAATTAAACTGCATTTATTTCATGCAAGAAGCCTAACAGGGAAGGAGGATGAACTCAGGACATGAATAGGTGAATGGGATTGGTGTTGGGATATCATAGCTATTACAGAGACATGGTTTGGGGATGACAACTGCAGCTTAATGTTCCAGGAATCAAAGGATGGGGGTGAGGGGGGGGAGGGGAGCAGCAAGAGAAAATGAGGAGTGACGTGTTTGGTAAGAGATAACATTTCAGCTGTACTTAAGGAGGATTTTCCTGGGATTACATCCATGGACATTATTTGGGTAGAACAGAAATAAGAAAGGGTTTGATCACCTTATTGGGATTGGACTGTAGACACCCAACAGTCATCAGGAAATTGAAAAACAAATTTGTAAGGAGATCTTAGATCTGCAGGAACACTGGTATGGTTATGGTGAGGGATTTTAACATTTCAAACACAGATTGGGGCTGCCATATTGTTAATGGTTTTGACAGAGAGGAATTTCTTAAGTGTGTACAAAAATAATTGATTCAATATGTGAATATATCTTCTAGACAAGGTGCAAAACTTGATCTACTCTAGGGATGTAATGATGTGTCAGTTGGGGAGCATTTTGTGGCCAGCGACCATAATTCAATTAGTTTTAAAACTGTTATGCAAAAGGATATCAAGATCTCAAAGTTAAATTTTTGAGAGTATTACGCAAGAACTTTCAAAAGTTGACTGAGGGCAGATGTTCACAGGCCAAAGGGATGGCTGGAAAATGGGAAGCCTTCAAAAATGAGAAAAGGAGGGTCCAGAGACAGCATGTTCGTGTTAGAGTGAAAGGCATGATCGGTAAGTGTAGGAAATGCTGGATGAGAAAAGAAATTGAAGTTTTCGTTCGAATAAGAAGGAAGCATGTGCTAGGTATGTACAGCAGAGATTGAGTGAATCCTTCAAAGAGTATAAAGGCATTAGGGATATACTTAAGAAGGAAATCAGGAGGGCAAAAAATGGACGAAAGATAGCTTTAGCAAATAGTGTTAATGAAAATTCAAATGTATTTTATAAATACATAAAGGACAAAAGGGTAACCAGGGCAAGATTAGGGCACAGCAAAGATTAGCAAGGCAGCTTATGTGTGGAACAACAGGAAATGTGGGAGATACTAAGCGAGTGCTTACTGAGGAGAAGGAAATGGAAGATATAGAATGTGGGGAAACAAATGGTGACATCTTGAAAAATGCCCATAATACAGAAGAGGTGCTGCTGGATGTTTCTAAACAGAAACGGTGGATGAAGTACGAGCACCTGATCAGGTGTACCCTGGAACACGGTGATAAACTAGGGAAGTAATTGTTGGGCCCCTTGCTGAGATTCCTGTATCATCGATAGTCACACGTGAAGTGCAAAAAGACTAGTGGTTGGCTTTCGTAATGCCAATATTTAAGAAAGGTGGTAAGGAAAAGCCAGGGAACTATTGACTACTGTTGATGTTGCACTCACTGTTCAAACAGTTGAGGGGATTGTGGGAGGCAGGATTTACATCTTTTTGAAAGGCCAGGATTGATTGGAGTCGTCAACATTGCTTTCTGCGTGGGAAGTCATGTATCACTAACTCGACTGAGTTTTTTTTGATTTGGCAAGGAAGAGGACTGATGAGGCCAAAGTGGTGGATGTGATTTACATGGTCTTCAGTAAGGGGTTTGTTTGTGTTCCCCGTGGGAAATTGGTTAGCAAGATTACATCATATGGAATACAGGAAGAACTCACCAATTGGAAACAGAACTTGTCCGAAAGTAGAAGACAGAGGGTGGTGGAGGGATGCTTTTCAGACTGGAAGCCTGTGACAATTGATGTGCGAGGAGAAAGTGAGGACTGCAGATGCTGGAGATCGAGCTGAAAAATGTGTTGTTGGAAAAGTGCAGCAGGTCAGGCAGCATCCAAGGAGCAGGAGAATCGACATTTCGGGCAAATGCTGCTCGGGATGCGGCCTGACCTGCGTTTTTCAAGCAACACATTTTTCAGCACAAGTGATGTGCTACAACGATTACTGCTGGGTCCACTGCATTTCATCATTTATATAAATGATTTTAGTTTTAAAAATGACACAACACCAGGTTATAGTCCAACAGTTTTATTTGGAAGTACAAACTTTCGGAGTGCTGCTCCTCCGTCAGGTGTCTATGCTCTGAATGCTTGTACTTCCAAATAAACCTGTTGGAGTATAACCTGGTATTGTCATTTTTAACTTTGCACACCCCAGTCCAACACCAGCACCTCCACATTATTATGAATGATTTGGATGTAAGGTTGCAGGTAAGTTAGTTAGTAAGTAAGTTTGCAGATTACACAAAAATTGGAGGTGTAGTGGACTGCAAAGAAGGCTACCTCAGAATACAACAGGATCTTGATCAGATGGGCTACTGGACCCAGGAGTGGCATATTGAGTTCAATTTAAATCAATATGATGTGCTGCAATTTTGAAAGGCAAATCAGGGCAGGACCTACACACTTAATATTAAGGTCCTGTGGAATGTTGCTGAACAAAGAGACTTTGGAATGCAGGTTCATTGTTCCTTGAAAGTGGAGTTATAGTTAGATAGAATAGCAAGAAGGCATTTGAAATGTTTTCCTTTACTGGTTAGAACTTTGAGTATGTGACTTAAGAGAACATGTTGTGGGTGTACAGAATATTGGTTATGCCACTTTTGGAATATTATGTGCAATTCTGGTCTCTCTCCTATAAAAAGGATGTTGTGAAACTTGAAACGGCTATTCAAGATCATTTTTGGTCCAAAGAAAAGGCCTACAATTTGGGAAGAAATATAGCAAGACAGGAAGGCTGCAAACAGATCAAAATTTAGCAAATGACAGCGAAAAGAACAAATGAAGAAAAGAGTAATGCTGCAGAAGCCATTTAAAAAAAACTGCTAAAACACCAATACATGTGTAAAGAGAGAAATAAACATAAATAGGTTGGTAAAGAGGACCACATGTCACTTACAACATTAAAGAGGGGAGTTCAAAATGGGGAACAAAAACATCTCAAAAATCACGAACATACTGTTGTTCTCTGTTCACAAATATTAACACAACTAACACAACAGTAATGTTGGGGAATTTAGTGAGTGGGAAATACTGAACCAAATCAGTATTATTTGGGAAATGATGTTGGGACAATGGATTGGGTTGAAGGTTGTGAAACACCAGACATTGATCATCTGCGCCCAGACTATTTAATGTAGTGGATGCAGTAGTGGTCATGTTCCAAGATTCTATCGGCTCTGCAATAATTTACACAGATTAGGGGCTAGCGAGTGTAAGCAATCCAATGGAAAAGGGAGGTAGGTATAAAACTGGGAACTATAGACCAGTCAGCCTGCAGGGAAAAAATCAAAATGAAAGCTTCAATTGCGAAGCATTTGACAAAACAGTATTCAGGATCTGCTAGACTCAGCATGGACTTGAACGCCCTGTTCCAGTGCATACTGTTCTGTCTTCCAAGCTTGACAAACCGACTGGCCATCTTTGAGGATGTAAACAGTAGAGCTGATGATAATGTAACAGTTACTGAGGAGAAAATAACCAAGAAACTCCCTGGACAACGCAGCAAAAGCTGAAAGGAGGAGAAAGTCTATCCTTCCACACTTACATTTGGTGATATTTCTGGCGTGTGACTGTGTGAGTGTGAATATTGTGTCAGAGAGACTCGGAAAAGGGCGGATGGTTAGTCTAACGTAACTGTGTTTGTGTGTCCGCTAATATTATGATATTTCCAAGTTTCTCTTATTTAACTCAAAAATATTTTGAATTCAAGTTATCGCCCTGCTCCCCTTCTAAACCCCAAATGTAGATTTGAAGGTAATATATTTGTTAGTTTCAAGATTGGCACTAAAAGTAGTGACAATGTCACCGTTCACCTCAGAAAGCGCGATCAGTACAGCAGCAAAATGCGTTTAACTCGACAATGGAGCCGCCTATTCGAGTGAAAATTTTTCGGCCGTAAAGCTTGCAGTATCAGGATCAGGAGCGATCGAGCCCGGCTCTTTGGAGATGCGGAATTTCAGAGGAATCGGGGAGTTTCGGCCGTTCGAGAAACACAGAGAGGCAGCAGGAGCAGGGAGCTGACGGCGGGTTGTCCCTGCGCCGTCCGCTCGCTGCCTTGAAGTTGCTCAGTGCCGCCGCCAACAGCTTCATTGCTGACCCAGTTCAGACTGATCCAGAAAGAGATTCAGCGCAGAGTTCTCAACATGAGCGACAGTGCAGCCGCCGAAACGGCTCCTCCAGCCTCCGCTCCCACCAAAGCCAAGGCTCCCAAGAAGAAGGCAGCGGCTCCCAGGAAAAAAACACCCGGTCCCGGATTAGGAGAGATGATACTGAAGGTTGTCGGGGATATCAAGGATCGCAAAGGGGCGTCTCTGTCCGCTGTAAAGAAGGCGCTGGATAGAAGCGGAATCGATGTGGGAAAGCGAAAGGCACAGATCAAGATGAGTATCAGGAGGTGCCTGACGAACGGCTCCCTTGTTCTGGTCAAGGGCCATGGCGTCTCCGGCTCCTTCAAACTCCCAAAGAATCCAGTCAAGGCAAAAGCGGGAAAGAAGGCGGGAACATCAGCGGCCGCCAAGAAATCGGCCGTGAAGAAATCACCGGCCAAAAAGGCGACAGCGAATAAATCCCAGGCCAAGAAAGCGACAGCCAAGAAATCCCCAGCCAAGAAAGCGACAGCCAAGAAATCCCAGGCTAAGAAAGCGACCGTCAAAAAATCCCCAGCCAAGAAAGCGAGCGGCAAGAAGACGGCACCGCCAAAGAAAGCGGTGAGCAAAGCAGCGCCAAAGAAACGCACTCCCGTGAAGAATGTGAAAAAGATCAAGGGTCCTAAACCCCTCAGCAAACCGGCTAAAAGCAAGGCCAAGCCCAAAGCGAAAGTGACCAAGACAGCAGCAAAGAAATGAACCAGTCAGTGTAATATACACCCATCTGAACCCAAAGGCTCTTATCAGAGCCACCCACTTGTCTCAGGGAAGAGCTGAGCCCGGATCCAATGTACACGAGAACCCGGACTACAAATCTTCTCACAAACTTTGTCTTCGGGCTAATTACAATCGAGGTAATTTTAAAAATAACAGACAAAATGAGATTCTGTCCTTTAATCGGTGTACACTAATTTTAAGATGTTTAAATTGGCGGGGTTGTTTAGCAAACCGGCTAAAAGCAAGGCCAAGCCCAAAGCGAAAGTGACCAAGACAGCAGCAAAGAAATGAACCAGTGTAATATACACCCATCTGAACCCAAAGGCTCTTATCAGAGCCACCCACTTGTCTCAGGGAAGAGCTGAGCCCGGATCCAATGTACACGAGAACCCGGACTACAAATCTTCTCACAAACTTTGTCTTCGGGCTAATTACAATCGAGGTAATTTTAAAAATAACAGACAAAATGAGATTCTGTCCTTTAATCGGTGTACACTAATTTTAAGATGTTTAAATTGGCGGGGTTGTTTAGATTGATTCACGGCCGGTACAAGTTCGGTTGTTCAGTTTGTCTGGGCTATTTTAAACCCCGCCTTTCCTCCCGCCTGTTACAGACAGACCGGTGTGGCCTCCTCTATATTGGGGAGACAGGCCGCCTACTTGCGGAGCGATTCAGAGAGCACCTCTGGGCCACCCGGACGAACCAACCCAACCACCCTGTAGCACAGCATTTCAACTCCCCCTCCCACTCCACCGAGGATATGCAGGTCATTGGACTCATCCACCGCCAAACCACAACAACGCGACGGTCGGAGGAGGAGCGTCTTATCTTCCGATTGGGAACCTTCCAACCACAGGGGATGAACTTGGACTTCACCAGTTTCTTCATCCCCCCTCCCCCCACCTTGTCTCAGCCGAATCCCTCCAGCCCGGCACCGCCTTCCTGACCCGCAGTCTTCTTCTTGACCTCTCCGCCTCCATCCTACTCCGACCTATCACCCTCACCTTGACCTCTTTCCACCTATCACATTTCCAACGCCCCTCCTCCAAGTCCCTCCTCCCTACCTTTTGTCTTCTCCTGCTGAACACTCTCTGCGCATTCCTGAAGAAGGGCCTGTGCCCGAAACGTTGAATCTCCTGTTCCCCGGATGCTGCCTGACCTGCTGTGCTGTTCCAGCAATAAAGTTTCAACTTTGATCTCACTTTCTCCAGGCAATGATCCCGCCTCCTGTCCGCGCTGACAGCTAACTAGGTTTTAAATAATTACTATAAAATATTAAATTTTATCTTAGTTGTAGACGGATGGTGTTTTGCGTTTGAATGTTTAATTTAATCTCAAGGTTTGTGAGGGTGAATTCGGCGGGTATTTTGAAATTGACCAACTGTCATTTGACGTTATCCAATCAGATTCCAACAATTCTTTTCCTGCCTTTTCTGTACCTTCCGGAGCTGTTTCCCTGTGGGTTGAGGGACAGGGCTGTATCCAATCCCAGCTCTAGGGCGGGCTCTACATTCCCTTAAATACGCAGCACCGCAACAGCCTCAGCATTGACAGCAGCAGCCTGTATGTGTTACAGAGAGTTGAAGAGAATGGCCAGAACCAAGCAGACAGCGCGCAAATCCACCGGAGGGAAAGCTCCCCGCAAGCAGCTGGCGACCAAAGCGGCCCGCAAGAGCGCTCCGGCTACGGGCGGAGTGAAGAAGCCTCATCGCTACAGGCCCGGCACGGTGGCTCTGCGGGAGATCCGCCGCTACCAGAAATCCACCGAGCTGCTGATCCGCAAACTGCCCTTCCAGCGCCTGGTGCGAGAGATCGCTCAGGACTTCAAGACCGACCTGCGCTTCCAGAGCTCGGCGGTGATGGCCCTGCAGGAGGCCAGCGAGGCTTACCTGGTGGGGCTGTTTGAGGACACCAACCTGTGCGCCATCCACGCCAAGCGGGTCACCATCATGCCCAAAGACATCCAGCTGGCCCGCCGGATCCGCGGGGAGCGCGCCTAAACGGAGCCTGGCCGGCCCTGCACATTCACCCCGAGAGAGAGAGAAACACAACGGCTCTTTTCAGAGCCACTAAACTATCCAGAGAGAGCGGGAAGCGATAGGGGACCTGAGAGCATAACAGTAATTTGCTCTTGCCGCACTAAGTCAATTCTGTTGTTAGTAAATATACTTTGAATCTAACCTAGCCGGGGGAGGTAGTTGGAAAACACACGGCTTTCAGCGGCAGTGATTAGAACATTGCGATGTAATTTTTACACAATATATTAGGTAGGGAAGTGTTAATTCCAGATGAAATCTCCTTTCTCCTCATTGTCTCCCTTGGTCTTCCCACTAGCTGTAACAAGATGATCATTGCTGAGAAAACAGGCGGGAAAAAGGGCGCCAAATCATCAACCGTTTTCTTTCAAATTTGAAAATCCCGCCACGATGTAGATCAGAGAAGGCAATTTTATTAAAAAAAAGCAATGCATTCGTACCTCGTCGTTAATTTGCTTTTCGATGATAAAAGTACAATTCTCACAATTTTTCTTTTGGGTAATGGGTCCAGGAGCTATTTAAAGGATTCGAGATTCTCTTTCGAGGGAAGGTTCAGACTCGATGGGCCGAATGCCCTCAATCAGCCCTGTCAGGATTTCATGAACGTTCTTTGCCGGGAGCGCGTTGCTAACGAACACCGCCCTTAGATATTATTTTAATATCGTGCTCCCTTATTGCAGAAGCTCCACATTAACGATTCCAATCCGGCAAATGTTCTGGTTTGATCTCGGTTTATTTTGAAAGCTTCTAACCGACAGCAGAAAACCTCATTTACATCATTCAATCATCATTCCCACCCAACAGAACCCGCACGGAGTTTTGGAAATAAAAAAAAATCAGTGTGTAATGTATCTACCCGTGGATCTGTAAGAAAAGGGGCATTTCTTTTGTTTCCCGGGGTGATACTCAGGGCTAACATCCCAACCGCGGCTTGCAGCTCCTGGAATAATCAAATATTAGAGAGTAACTTGAGCAAACAGAGAGAGAGAAAAAATCACCGGTGTTTAATATGCTCCCAAGAGGCAGGGAGTAGAGAGGGCACGTTCTCTTTTGCAGCCAGCGCCAAATCATCATCAACTTTCTCTCCCATTCGAAGAGCCCGCCGATTTACAAACAACGGAGTATGTTTGCATTGAAAAAGAGGACGTTGTTCAGAGGAGAATCCATCAATACTTGTTAATTCGATTACAAATATATACTTCAGAATATGAGGTAAAAACAATGACTGCAGATGCTGGACCCAGTCCCCCTCCCCCGAAGTCAACACCACAAGTCCCGGCACCGGAAGCTTCCAATGCTCCAGCCTCTGGCAGGGAGGTGGGTGAGCGTCCAGCCGGCCAGAAGGCACTGAAGAAGACGCGATGCGTCAGGCCCGCCCACGGGGAGACCACCCTATCTCGAAATACCTCATATTTCAACAGTGGCCTAACCAATGTCATGTACAGCTGCAAGGTGACCTCCCAACAACTGTACTCAATACTGAATGTGTTTGAGTAATTGTCAACCTAAGTCTGCCAGGTTCTGCTATGTGAATATGAGAATTTACGTTTTAACAGTCCCTGTCAGTTTTTGCTTCATGAATGTTTTGTTTAGTTAAGAACCCTTCCCGGTCAGGCTCTGTAATGTAAATGTGAGTGTATTTATCAATGTTTGCATGACAGATTTTCTTTTGTGAACATGTGAATGTGGTTATCAATTTTCCCTGGTAGTTTCTGCTCTGTGAATATGAAAATGTAGTTATTAATCTCTAAATGAAAACCAAAAGAACTGCAGATGCTGGAAATCAGAAACTAAAACAAATTGTTGGAAAAGCTCAGCAGGTCTGACAGAGTCTGTGGACAGAAATCAGAGTTAAGATTTCCAGTCTAGTACCCCATCCTGTTAAGAGATGCTAGTCAGGAAAATATTAGATTTTCTGAAGAAGATAGGGTATGTCAAAGGGTAAGGGAGTAAATGGTGGATGGATATAGAATCCAAAGAGAGGGAAGAACAGTTGAACAGATAAACTAGTGGATCAGTCAAATGAGGATAGTAATAGCTATTAATAGAGACTGTTAGTGAGTTTTGGTGTACAATAGAAGACTCTATGATAACACTGCATGGTGAGAGAGGTTTTGGGTAATGATACGGGAGAGCTCTAGCTCTAAAGATGTAGAATTCAGTATTGAGTCCAGAAGGCTGTCGAGTTCCCAAGCAGAAAATGAGGTGCTGTTTTTCCAGCTTGCACTGAACTTTGCTGGAGCACTGCAGCAAGCCTGAGACAGAGATGTTGGCCAGGGTACAGGGTGGTGTGTTGAAGTGGCATGCTACTAGAAGCTCAAGGACATTTTTTTCTGGACAGAATGTAAGTGTTCTGCACAGTGGACACCCAATGTACATTCATTTTCCCCAGCACAGAGAAGACCAAATGGTAGCTAGGAAAATGCACACAATCAGTTCCAAGGAAGGGTCACTAGACCTCAAATGTTAAGTCTGATTTCCCTTCACCAATGCTGCCAAACCTGTGGATTTTCCAGCAATTTTTGTTATTAATTTCTACCTGTCAGTTTCTGTGCTGTAAACATGTGCATCAAACTGTACATGTCAATTTATGTGATATGAAACGGAGTGTTATTAATCTGTTCCAGTAAGTTTTGTTGATGAGAATGTGGTTATCAGTCTTCCTCTGAAATGTCCTGCTATGTGCACATGTACATAATTGACCAATCTGTCCCTGTTATGTTCTGCTCTGGGTATCTCGGGATGGAGTTATGAATCTGTATCTGTCAGCATCTTATAAATAAATGTGCAAATGCATTAAGCAGACTGTGGTTGCCAGTGTTTGCTAAGTGAACAAATGGTGTGTGTGTGTGTGTATGCGCGCGCACACGCGTGTATATTTATGTATCATTCTCTCCCTTTCAGTTTCTGCAGAGTGAATATGAGACAGCAGCTATCAATCTACACCTGTCAGATTCTGTTGTGTCCACGAGAGTTTTGGAATTGATCTATACTTGTCAGTTCCTGCTGTGTGACTGAGAGAGTGGAGTACGGAATCAGTACCAACTACTTTCAACTCTTTTATGTATGAAAGTTGCTTAATTCTCTGGCAGCCAATAATATTCTAAGATTCGATTCCAGCCCTGGGCGACTGTCTGCGTGGTGTTTGCACATTCTCCCCGTGTCTATGTGGGTATCCTCTGGGTGCCCCGGTTTCCTCCCACAGTCCAAAGAAGGGGTTAGGTGAATTGGCCATGCTAAATTGCCCATAGTGTTTAGGGATGTATGGGTTAGGTGCATTAGTCAGGGGTAAATGTAGAGTGATAAGGGAATGGCTCTGGTTGAGATAATCATCAGAGGGTCGGTGTAGACTTGCCAGGCTGAACGTTCTGTTTTGAAATTGTATGGATTCTAATTCTAAATAAAAGACGCTCCCTGAAAGTTTCTACTAGATGAATTATTAAATATAAATTGATTAGTTATTAATCTCTCCCCATCAGTTTCTTAATTGATAATGTATGAATGCATTTATCAATCCGAATCTGCCATTTTTTGTAATATGAATATGGGAGTAAGTTACTGTTCTATGCCTGGAGACATAGGATTGGAGGCTCGGAAACTTCGGGAAATGTATATTAATATCTTGAAAAATATTTGATATCAGTCCACATGCCAAAACAGGTGGTGTTTGGGATGTTAAAAAAAAAACAAAGGTGTATCAAACTCTCAGACCTTATCAAGTATAACCCATGATGTTGTAGGGAGCTATATTGGTAATTTGAATAAATAATATTGTTTTCTTACTTTTTTTTAGAATAACTCATAGGGAGGGTCAATCTACCCCTATCAGTTGTTGCAATATGAATGTGTGACTGTGGTTATAAATCTGTACCTGTCAGTTTCTATGTTGGTGCTGTTTCTGCAATGTGAATGAGAGTATAATTATCAGTCTCTAGCTGTCAGCTTCTCCAACATCTATATGTGATGTTAGTTATGGAGGTGAACCTCTGTTAGTTTCTGTCATATGAATGAGTGAGTGTCATCATCAATCTGTCCTAGTTACTGCAATGTGAATGGGTGAGAGCAGATATCAAGCTGTAAATGTTTCTGCCATGTGAATATGAGTTGAATATAAGTGTAGTTGTCAGGCTTTGTCAAACTGAATATTGTTATACTTGTCAGATTCTGCTGTGCTTTATGCAATAAGAAACTGAGTGTTATTGCTAATCTGTCCCTATCCATTTCTGCTTTGTGGATATGATACATTTGTTATCAAACGTTCTCTGTCAGTAACTACCTCTGTCAGTCATTACCTCTGTCAGTCGCTACCTCTGTCAGGGTGTATTTACTAATTTGTTCCTGTCAGTTTCAGCTCTGTGTATTTAAGTATGCTGTTATTAATCTGTAACTCTGTGTCTGCCACGTGAAGGTGTGAGTGCATTTAATCTATCAGCTTCTGTGTTGTGAATATGTGAACATGCTGAGTAATTTATACCTGCCAGTTCTGATATGTAAATATCATCCTCAATTTCTCCTTGTCTATTTCTCCTATATATGTTACAGTGTACAGTTAGCAATCTGTATATGAATGTTTCTGCAATGTGAACATCAGAATATAGTCACCAATCTGACTGCTCTGTAAATGTAGAAGTACAGTCATCAAACTGTACATGGCAGCTTCTGCTTTGTGACTCTGAATTTAGATATTAATCTTTGCCTGTCAATTTCAGCTATGTGAATGTGTGAGTGCATTTATCAGTATGTACTTGTTAGTTTCTGCTCAGTGCATTTGATTTGAGTTATGGATTGTGTCATGGAAATTAAAGGGTTTTCCAACTCCAAAAGTGCAGACTCGAACTGGCAGGAATGATACCATAGGCTGCTCTTCAGGATGTCATCAGTTTTTCTTCAATGCATAGCTACATACTTTTGTGAATAATGTTGAGAAATAGATAAGTGTTACATTCCTTTGGTCGTGGACTTTCATGTCTACCCTATCTAATCCTCTGATCATCTTGAATGTCTCTATCAAATCTGGTCTTAGCCTTCTTTTTGCCAATGAGAACAGGTTCAAGTCTCTCAGCCTTTCCTCATAAGACCTTCCCTCCAGACTAGGCAACATCATGGTAAATCTCCTCCACACCTTTTCCAATGCTTCCACATCCTTCCCAAAATATGGGAACCAGAACTGTACACAACATTCCAAGTGTGGCCGCATCTGCGTTTTATATAGTTGCAGCATGATATTGCAGTTCCGGAACTCAATCCCTCTACGAATGAAACCTGACACATCGTATGCCTTCTCAACAGCATTATCCACCTGGGTGGCAACTTTGAGGGATCTCTGTACATGGACTCCAAGATCCCTCTGCACATCCACCCTACCAAGAATCTTTCCATCGACCCAGTACTCTGCTTTCCTGTTATTCTTCCCAAAGTGCATCACCTCACATTTAGCTGCATTGAACTCCATTTGCCCACCTCTCAGCCCAATTCTGTAGTTTATCCAAGTCCTCCTGCAACCTGTAACATTCTTCCACACTATCTACTACTCCACCGACTTTAGTGTCATCTACAAATTTACGAATCCATCCACCTATGCCTGCATCTAAGTCATTCATAAAAAAAATCACAAACAGCAGTGGTCCCAAAACAGATCCTTGTGGCACACCACTAGTAAACGGACTGCAGGCTGAATATTTTCCATCAACCACCATTCGCTGCCTTCTTTCAGAAAGCCAGTTTCTAATCCAAACTGCTAAATCACCCTCAATTCCATGCCTCTACATTTTCTCCAAAAGCCTACCATGTGGAACCTTATCAAAGGCTTTACTGAAGTCCATGGAGACCACATCAACTGCCCTACCCTCATCTACATGCTTGGTCACCTTCTCAAAAAACTCAACGAGGTTTGTGAGACATGACCTGCCCTTGACGAAATCATGTTGACGATCTGAAATCAAATTGATGCTTGCTAGATTATTATAAATCTTGTCTCTTATAAACCTTTACAAAACTTTTCCTACAACAGATGTAAGGCTCACTGGTCTATAATTACCTGGGTCATCTCTACTGCCCTTCTTGAACAAGGGCACAACATTTGCAATCCTCCAGTCCTCTCGAACCAAATCTGTAGACAATGACGACTCAAATATCAAAGCCAAAGGCTTGGCTATCTCCTCCCTAGTTTCCCAGGGAATCCTCTGATAAATCCCATCCGGCCCAAGGGACTTGTGTACTTTCACTCCTTCTAGAATTGATAACACCTGTTTGTAACTAACCTCGATCCTTTCTAGTCTAATATTTCGTACCTCATTCTTCTCCTCTACAATATTCTCCTTTTCCTGAGTGAAAACCGATGAGGAATGTTCATTTAGCACCTCTCTGATCTTCACAGGGTCCACACTCAACTTCCCACTTCTGTCATTTATTGGTCCTATTCCTACCCTAATCATCCTTTTATTCCTCACATACCTATGGAAAGCTTTAGGTTCTCCTTTATTCTATTTGCTAAAGACTGCTCGTGTACTCTCTTTGCTCTTCTTAACTCTCTCTTTAAATCCTTCCTAGCTGACCTGTAACTCTCCATCGCCTCATCTGAACCATCTTGCCTCATCAACACATAAGCCTCCATCTTCTTCGTAACAAGAGATGCAATTTCCCTACCTTATCGCTTCCTTCATGCCTGACAGGGACATCTCTTTCAAGGACACGCAATATCTGTTCCTTAAACCAGCTCCACATTTCCATTGTCTGCATCCCCTGCATTTTGCTACCCCATTCTATGCATCCTAATTGCCCCGCATTATAATTGCCCTTGCCCCATCAATAACTCTTGACCTGTAGCATGTACCTATCACTTTCATCGCTAAACTAAACGTAACTGAATTATAGTCACTCTCTCCAAAGTGCTCCCCTCTTGCCGGCCCTTCGACATACTGTGTTAGGAAACCCTCCTGTTGACATTGGACGAAGACTGATCCATCCGACGTACAGGAGTTATAGCATTTCCAGTCAGTGTTGAGGAAGTTAAAGTCCTCCATAATAACCATCCTGTTCTGTTCACTCCTACCTAGAATAATTTTGCTAATCCTCTCTTCCACCTCCCTGGAACTCTGCGGAGGCCTATAAAAAATTCCAAGCAGTGTGACCTCTCCTGTTTCTAACCTCAGTCCACATTACGTCAGCAGACAAGACCTCATCAAAAATTCTCTCAGCCACCGTTATACTATCCTTGACTAACAAGGCCATGCCTCCCTCTCTTTTACCGCCTTGCCTGTTCTTAATGAAAGATCTAAAATCTGGAACCTGCAACATCCATTCCTCACCCTGCTCTATCCATGTCTCTGAAATGGCCACAACATCAAAGTCCCAGGTACCTATCCATGCTGCAAGCTCACCTACCTTATTTCGGATATTTCTGGCGTTGAAGTAAACACACTTCAAATCACTTTGCTGTCTGCCAGCGCATTCCTGTGACCCTGAAATTATGTCCCTCCTACTCTCATCCTCCTGTGCAATGCAACTACACCTCCGGTTCCCATTCCCCTGCTGAGCTAGTTTAAACCCACCCGAATAGCACCAGCAAATTTCCCACCCAGGATATTACCCCTCTGGTTCAAGTGAAGACCATCCTGTTTGTACAAGTCCCACCTTCCCCAGAATGAGCCCCAATTATCCAAGAACCTGAAACCCTCCCTCCTACACCATCCTTGTAGCCACGTGTTCAGCTGATAACTCTCCCTATTCTTTGTCTCGCTATCACGTGGCACGTGTTCCAGTTCTCAGCTTCCACCCTAGCTCCCCGAAATCCTGCCTTACATCCCTATCCCTCTTTCCACCTATGCCGTTATTACCTACATGGACAACGACTTGAGGCTGGTCACCCTCTCCCTTCAGGACCCCGAAGATATGATCCGAGACATCACGGACCCTGGCACCTGGGAGGCAACACACCAACTGTGAGTCTCTCTCACTCTCAACAAACCTTCTATCTGAGCCTCTAACTATTGAGTCCCCAATGACGAACACGCTCCTCCTTCTCTTGTGCAACAGGGACAGGCTCTGTACCAGAGACCTGGGCCCCCTGAACACCACTGGTTAGTCGCCCCCCTTAACAGTATCCAATATGTATACATGTTTTTCAGGTAATGACCACAGGGGATCCGTCACTGACTGCTTTCCCCCTCCTTCCAACAGTCACCCAGCTTTCTTCGTGCCTAATGAGTCATTTTTCAGCTGTTTCTATTTCTTGAAGTTACACTTTAACACTTGATCAGTCCAGACCTACCATTCAGGGTGGGATATGAACGGTAAATATCACCCCAGGCAAACGAGATAGAAACTTGTCCCCATCTTTGAGTACGGGGAGCAGATGCCTCTTACGATTGTCGGTTTGCGTCTTTAGTTCTATGCCTGGTCGACTCGAACCTGGGTCCCTGACGCTATTTTGTCCGATTGCAGATTACTATAAATGAGGCTTTCTGTTGCCGGCGAGAGATTTTCAAAATGAAGCGAGATCAAACCAGAGCAGCTGCAAGACTGGGATAGCAAATGTAGAGCGTTTGCTGATGTCAGAACTAGTGCACAAAGGCTGGGCGATATTAAAATATTGTCGAAAGACGATTAATATGCTCACCCGGAAGAACGTTCTGTGATGTTTAATCGGCATACCGGAGTGTTTTTGAAATGTGAAATGAAGAGATTAATTGCATATTGCAGTTCTTGGCGCTTTCTTTGTGTTTCTGCCTGTTCTTCAGGTCCAGAAAAGAAAAAAATAGTAGAAAGAGACAGATGCAGTTAGGCAAATGGATGAGCGAGAGAGATTGTATGAAGTATGATTTGGAGATGCCGGTGTTGGACTGGGGTGTACCCTATCCCGACACCTAGCCCACGACCTGCCCTGCCCCGACGATGCCCCTGCGGCCATGCCAGCGTCGACCTGGCGCGGGAACCCTGACCCCCAATCCCGTACCTGACCCTGGCCCTACTGACACCACATCCCGTTAGAGAAACCCCTGGGGCATCAACGCCTGCCCCTGGCGCTGCAACACCTAGCACGGGGGCCCCCGAGCCCAGCCACACCCTAGCACTAACCTGGGGGAAACCACCGCTGCCACACCTCCTGCAGCGACCTCTGGGCCCCCGGAGAGGGAACTGGGCCCCGTCCCCGCCCGCCCTCACCTGATAAACCAGGGGCGGGTCAGGAAGTGACACGGCTGTCCCTCCCCACCCTGGCCATGCCCCCTGTATTCCCCCAGCCAATCGTATTCCGGGAAAAGCTGGGGGGGGGGGGGTACCTCGGGCCCCATGACCACCAAGGTGGGAGGGCAGGGGAAGACCCATAAATTCCCCACTGTCTTTCTGGGGAAGAGGCGTCGGCCCTTGGAGGGGAGAGACACTCCAGCGGCCCCTCCCCTCCCCAGGGGACAGGCCAACGGTGCCTCTCGACTCTCCTGCACCGCGGCCCAACCTACCCGAAACTCCCAGGGGCTACAGCAGGGCCTCCTGCCTCAACTCCTCCGGCCCCTGGGGAGGACTATAATAACCACGCGGGCCGTGGTGCAGGCGACAACGGAGGACCCTCTGCTGGGTTGTAGAGGGGAGGAATGTGTTATTCTCACTCCTCCCTCCCAGACTGTTTTTCCGGGGGCCTTGGCCCTGGGGGAGGACCTTTTCCCCGAGGAGCCGGGCGTCCCTGTGTCGGGAGAGGAGCGGGGCCCTGAGCCTCTGCTGCCCGACGACCCGAACGCGGGGCGTTCCGGGAAGGGTTGCGTCGAGGAAGGTACCGCCGGTGACCCTGGGGGTAGGGTCTGTATCAGTGGTGCTGGAAGAGCACAGCAATTCAGGCAGCATCCGAGGACGGGCAAAAGCCCTTCATCAGGAGAGGGAACTGGGCCCCTTCCCCGCCAGCCCTCACCTGATAAACCAGGGGCAGGGCAGGAAGTGACACGGCTGTCCCTCCCCACCCTGGCCACGCCCCCTGTATTCCCCCAGCCAATCGTATTCCGGGAAAAGCTGGGGGGGGTACCTGATGAAGAGCTTTTGCCCGAAACGTCGATTTTGCCTGTCCTCGGATGCTGCCTGAATTGCTGTGCTCTTTCAGCACCACTGATCCAGAATCTAGTTTCCAGCATCTGCAGTCATTGTTTTTACCTGGGGGTAGGGTCGCCGGGGGTTTGAGGCCAGTTGGCAGCGCCGGACCAGCCCCATCCTCTCGGTGGGGGAGGGGTCGGTAACCGAAGGCGATCTCCCAGAGGAGGGTTCGGGATCGGTGGGGGACGACGTGGACTCTGTCTGCAGTGACATTTTCGAGTCCCGGGTGCCCCCCAACGATCTCCTCCCCCTCGAGGAACTCCGAGAATTTGTCGAGGAAATTCTGAGTCGCCAGGATAGAGCCCAACTCGCACTCGACCGCTGGAGCTCCTTTGAAAGAGTTTACTGGTCGGCCCATGCTGCTCGTCAGGTGCCTGGGCTTGACGTAAATGAGTGAAAGCGAGTCAGGAACTTCCTGGGGGCACTCCTGGTGAGGGCGAGTGACTTCTGTGCCCCTCCCCCGTCCTCCCAGTAAATGGATATATCGGTTTTTAACTGTACTGGTGGTGGTTGCACAACGCTTCCGACATGGAGACAACTATAGCCAGCCTCAACAGCAACGGCAGCAGGGAATCACAGCACAGATTCCAGACCCTTTCGGTCCTCCGGGACGGGAGGTATGCGGTGTCCTTCCTGCAAGAAACCCACACTACCCCAGGAGACGAAGCGACCTGGCTCCTGGAGTGGGGTGGGGGGGGTCGACATGAGTCACCTCACCGCAGATCTGGCTATCTTGTTGGCCCTGCATTTTCAGCCGGAGATTTTGGTGGTCAGGGAGCCTGTGCCAGGCCGTTTGCTTCACCTGACTGGGGGACGCGGTGCTTCACTTGGTGAACGTCTACACTCCTCTGGCTGCACTGAGGCAAGCGAGCTTCTTCGAAGAAGTGTCCGCTCATCTCGCCTCCATCGACGAGAACCAGTGCATCGTCCTCGGGGGAGATTTTAACTGCGTCCTCGAGGGCAGGGACCACGGCGGTGCCCGCACTGGTTGGGCGTCGGGGAGGAGGTTGGGGGACTTGGTCAAGTCCTTCGACCTGGTGGACGTCTGGCGGAATCTCTATCCCGACTCCATTGCCTTCACCTTCGTGAAGATTCTGGTCGGAGCGTCCAGAATCGACCTCCTGTATGTTTTGCGGGCGTACGCCTCCTGTTTTCCGAAGGCCTCCATGCGGCAGGTGTCGTACATGGACCATCACCTGGTGTGGGCAGAACTCCTTCCGTTCGGTGCCAGGCTCGGCTCCGCGTACCGGCACTTTAACAACCTGCTGCTGGAGGACGAGCGGTTCCGGGACTCGTTTCGTTGTTTCTGGGCAAGCTGGAGAAGGAAGCGGGGAAGCTTCCCCTTTGAGGCTATGGTGGGACGTGGGCAAGGCTCACGTCCGCGTCTTCTGTCAGGAGTATGCGAGGGGGTCGACAAAGAGGCGGAAATCCAGGATCGGGAAGTTGGAGAGGGAGATGCTCGACCTGGAGTCACGCCTCGGTTAGCCTGACGCGGACCCGGCCTGTACGGGGCGTACGAAGAGAAGAAGGCCGCGCTCTGGGACCTGCAGCTCCTCGGGGCGCATACGTGAGGTCGTGGATCCAGCTCCTCCAGGACCTGGACCGCAGCTCCCCCTTCTGGACCGCAGCTCCTTGTGTTGCTGGCCGACGACGGGTCCCTCGTCTCGGATCCGGAGGGGATCAGGGCCCACGTCCGAAAGTATTACACGGTTCTGTTCTCTCCGGATCCGTCCAGAGAGGATGCTCGCAGAGTTCTGTGGGAGGACCTGCCGCAGCTCGGCCCGGAGGACGCCGGAAGGCTCGATGCTCTCGCTTTAGAGGAGCTGACCGGCGCCCTCGACTGGCTCTCGAGGGGAAGACCTCGGGGCTGGACGGGCTGACTGTGGAGTTCTTCAGGACGTTCTGGGACTCCTGGGGAGCGACTACGCACAAATCCTGGGGGGGTGTCTAAATGCTGGAGAGCTGCCCCTTTCTTGGCGCAGGGCTGTCATCGTCCTGCTGCCAAAGAAGGGGGATCTTCGTTCTTTGAAGAACTGGTGTCCGATCTCCCTCCTCAGCACGGACTACAAAATCTTCGCCAGGGTGTTGTCTTCTCGTCTGGCCTCCGTGCTGGCCCACGTGATTCACCCGGACCAGTCCTACATGGTCCCGGGCCGGAGGATACACGACAACGTTCACCTGGTCCAGGACCTGATCCATTTCTGTCGATGGACTGGTCTGCCGAGCGCCTTCCTGTCTCTTGACCAGGAGAAGGCATTCGACAGGGTCGATCACGAGTACCTGCTCGGGACTCTGCGGGCATTCGGGTTCGGGATGTAGTTCGTCGCCCGGAACCGACTTTTGTACGCTGCCGCAGAGTGTCTGGTTAAAGTTAACGGTACCCTGATGGCGCCCCTTCGCTTCGGGAGAGGAGTGTGTCAAGGCTGCCCCCTGTCCGGCCAGCTGTATTCCCTGTGCATGGAGCCTTTCCTGCGCCTCTTGCGGAGGAGGCTGTCGGGGCTGGTTCTGCGCGGCGCGGGCACGGGGGTGGTCCTCTCGGCCTACGCTGACTTTCACTGACCCGGCTGACCCGGGGAGGATGCGCGAGTGCCAGGCCGTGTACTCAGCAGCGTCTTCCGGCAGGATCAACTGGGCCAAATGTTCCGGACTACTGGTCGGTCTGTGGTGGGTGGACTCTTTGCCGGAGGAGTTACGGGGGTTCAGCTGGAGTACCACCCATTTCCTTTACCTGGGGGTCTAACTCAGCCCGGCTGAGGAATCCTGGCTGGTCAACTGGCAGGAGCTGGAGACCAAAGTCTCGGCTCGCCTAGGCCGCTGGACAGGACTGCTCCGAGTGCTATCTTACAGGAGTCGAGTGCTGGTCATAAACCAGCTGGTGGCCGCCATGCTGTGGTAGCGGCTGGTCACTTTGGTCCCTCCTCCTGGCTTTGTCGCTGACATTCAGAGAACGTTGGTCGACTTATTCTGGGACAAAAAGTTGCACTGGGTCACCGCGCAGGTTCTGAGTCTCCCTATTGAGGAGGGCAGTCAGTCGCTGTTGTGCGTCCACACCCAGGTTGCGACGTTCCGCCTTCAGACCTTGCAGTGATACCTTTACGTCGAGCCTCCTCCTAGGTGGTGCGCCCTGGCAATGTATTTTTTTCCGCCAGGTGCGTAGCCTCAACTACGACACGCAACTCCTGTTCGTCGACCGTGACGGTTTGGAGGTTGCCCTCAAGACGCTGCCTGTCTTTTACCAGGACCTGATCACTGTTTGGAACATAGTCGAATCGCATCGCGCCTACCCTCCGGCAGGAGTAGCGGCTGTCGTCAGGGAGCCGTTGCTCAGGAATCTGCACCTCCGTACTCGCGGGTTCGAGTGGCTGTCGGAGGGGAGGGCCGTGGCGGCGAGAATGACCATGGTCGGGGAACGTGCTGGGTGCCAGGGGCCTGGGCTGGATGCTGCCGCAGGACATAGCGAGCAGGGCAGCGGTAGACGTCCGGTACGTGGCCACAGCCATCCGACGCCTTAAAACGGCGGTGCTCGGACCCGACGTAGTGCACCAGTTGGAGGATGCTCAGGTGTGCGGTGGGATCCCGTCCGTGCTCACCCCAGCCCGGACAGAATTTCAGATTGGCCCCAAGGTCCCCTACTTCCCGCGGGAGCCTGTGCCCCAAAACCTGAGCCGCCTCCAGAATTTTAATTTTGTTCCCTTCCAGGGGGTAAAAAGGAGGGCCCTATATAGACTTCTGCTGCACACCGTCCACCTCTTCTCCCACCGTCCGGACACGCCTTGGCGTGCCCATTTGCCACCGGGCGGTGGGGATCCCCAGTGGAGGGCTCTCTACACGGGAGTCCTCCCACTTTCTCTCGGGGATCTGGGGTGGAGGGTGCTGCACGCAGCGGTCCCCTGCAACTGCAGATTGTGGTGGTTCACGGACTCCTAGCCCAACTGCTTGTTCTGTGGCGCTGTGGAGACCATGGACCATGTGTATATTGGGTGTGGGCATTTGCACTCCCTTTTTGATTTTCTCAAAAACCTCCTCTGCTTTTGGTTGCACTTCAGTCCCACGCTCCTGATCTTCGGGCACCTGGTATGGAGGAGGAAGGGCAGGTCTGAAGACCTCCTCGTGGGTCTGCTCCTGGGCCTGGCCAAACTGGCCATCAACAGGACCAGGCAGCGGGCCGTGGAGGGGGTCGTTAGGGCTGACTGCCTGCCCCTCTTCAGCGGTTACGTTAGAGCCCGGGTGTCCTTGGAGAAGGAGCACACGGTGTCCACCAACACCCTGGAGTTGCTCAGGAAGAGGTGGGCGCCGCAGGGAGTGGAGTGCATTATTTCCCCCTCCGACTCTATTTTGATTTAGTCGCTACCCTCCCCTTCACTGTTTTGATCACACAGCATTGCCCTTTGAGGTGAAGGGCAGTGCTTGTCACTGGCGACTCGAGTGTTTTCCTATCTTCCTGGTGGTGGAAATTGAATAAAGATTCGTGCACTTTGTGTCTCTCAGTGTCTCACACCTACACCATGGGTGCTGGGGAAAAATAAGCACTACCGCAGTTAGGTGGTAGTGTGGGGGTTTAAAAAAAGAGAGAAAAAAAACAAAGTTAAAGTCATAGATATATAAAGCATGTTAACAGTTGCTGGTTAACAGACATTCGCGTAAGGTTGAGAAATGTTATAAATCCCTAAATGAAACTGCAAGACGCCTAAATGAAAAGTGCAGCAACGTGGTTTAGTTTCAGCTTCTTCTCAAGGTTTAGAAAATAACCCACTCTCAAGATCAGAAATGGACAGATACAGATCGGCAAATGAGGGAGAGTAAGACCGTGTGAAGTACACATTTGTAAACTAAAAGTAAATTAACATGAGTATTAATGTTTTTTGAACTTCCTCAGTTTTTGTACTTCATTATTCAGGTAAGACATACTCCTTTGTTTGGAGATTGGCGGGCTTTTCAGATTGGAAAGAAAGCGGTTGATGAATTGGCGCCTGTCGATTCCGCCCACCTCCCCGTGCCCGCACTCGATTGGGGGAAAGAGGCAGATTTCTGATTGGGAGCTGACCAATCCGAAATTTCCGCCCCACCATTCCTCCCGAAGCTATAAGAGGCCGCAATGTGGGCGGATTATAGCTTTCTCTGAAAGTGGTTGTGAAATTGGGAACGTGTCTGGAAGAGAAAAGGGCGGTGGGAAAGAGAGAGAGCGTATTCAACAGCAGTTAGTCATTTTTCAGCTGTAAAAGGAGGGAATGCGGTAAAGTGAGATTGTAAAGTTTGGTTTTTCGATTATGAAACTAATCAACGTGTACGTTGTCGTGCATCCTCCTGCTCTTTTATACGTGATGGCGAAAATAAGCCGTTGATCTCTTGGCGTCATTTTTTACCTTTCTCTCCTGCGTCCACCTCACCAAGCCGCGTTAACACAAAGTGGGTCAATGAGGAGATGGGTTTTTTCCATAAATATTTAACCGAATACTAAAATTTGATGTAAAAATCATCTAATTATATTTCCGCAATCCCGGAATGAAGATCTCATTAGTTGCAAATTCACTGCCGCTGCCTTCCGTTTTGTTTTTAACTAAATTCCAAGAAAAATACAGTACTAACATCCCTTATCGCTTCCTACTCTCTCTGGATGAGCAACTGAACTTGTATCCGCCGTGAATCAATCGAAAAACCGCCGATTTAAACATCCTAAAAGCTAAAACTGTACACTGATAAAATTACAGAACCACACTTGATCAATAACTTTTATTTCATCCAGACTATTACTTGCCCGAAGACAATTTGTAATCCCTGCCTGAACGGGCAGATGGAAAAAACGCGCCACATAAACACATCCGCAGGCTCCCAGAGTGTTATGCCTGGGCAATATAATTACTGTAATACATAGCATTAATGACTGGATTCCACAATAAATAAAAACAAATTATTATTTATGGCATAGGACAGCCAGGTACACATTGATATTATTACTGACATGGACAGATATTCACGAAAAAGACGATCGACGGTTACGGGGAGCAGGCACGAGAATAAGTTTGAGAAATATCACCCATGGCAGAACAAGCTGGATTGGCAGAATGGGCTAATGCTGCTGCTACATTTACAATTTCAAGTCACGATGCGATTCTTTACATGGACTAACCAGGTTGCACAACAGTAGAGTCTCGATTGGCCGAATAGCCTCTTATCTACATGGTAGGAATACTTGCAATTATAAATTCACCGGGCACGGTAAACAGCAACAAAGTGAACTGTCCACACCAAATGCTCTGCCGTACTGCGGAACACAGTATTAGTATATTTTCGGAACTGAAATAATTTTAAAAGTCGTGATAAACGTGAAATAACCGGCTAACGTGAAATAAACGTGACATTCCTCTCAGCATGCGCTGCCTTCCCCGTCCTCAGGTCTCCGCTCTCTATCGGAGGGTTTGAGTGGCTCTGAAAAGAGCCTTTGGGTTCACTGGAAAAGGGTCGCTTTATTCTCAGCCGCCGAATCCATAGAGAGTGCGGCCCTGGCGTTTCAGAGCGTACACCACATCCATGGCGGTGACCGTCTTGCGCTTGGCGTGCTCAGTGTAGGTGACCGCATCCCTGATCACATTCTCCAGGAAAACCTTCAGCACCCCGCGGGTCTCCTCGTAGATCAAGCCCGAGATGCGCTTGACCCCGCCACGGCGAGCCAGGCGCCGGATGGCTGGTTTAGTGATGCCCTGGATGTTATCACGGAGCACTTTGCGGTGCCGCTTCGCTCCGCCTTTTCCCAGGCCTTTACCTCCTTTGCCTCTTCCAGACATCACGCTTCTTCACTCCAATCGCTGTCGAATGAGAGCCGAGCTGTCTCCCCTTCCTTTTTTATACAGCCCGGTCCGACCTGACTGAGAAAGGGCTGACAGAGAGTGAGGGGCGGGTCCGGAGAGGAAACTGAGTGACAGACAGAGCAGGGAAATGGCTTTGATCATCCAGTTCCGCCTCCAGCTCACTCCAGCCCCAACTGTATCTGGGACTGAACCTTTTCTCCCCAAAGCTGTTCCTGACCCGAGGAGCGCATGCGTGAGGCCCTCCCCCAGCGCTGCCATTGAGGAGCATTTACTCAGTGAGTGCAAGAGATTTGTTTGAAACAGACCGCAATGGAGAGATCAGCGCCCAGGGAAGCGACGGAACAGCAGGCTCCTTCCAGCAGCACATCGGGATGGGAGCCTGGGACACAGAGGGGGCTCCGAGACCGGGATTGATTCGGGGTGAGTTCAGGGAGAACCGGGGGCTGTTTGTAAGAGGCCGAGCGGAGCAGGAACTGGTCCCGGAACTTGGAGTGAGCGGGCTGGGGGGAAGAGAGAGGCCTTTCTCGGGCTGTGTGTGGGCCTGCTGAGGGAGGCAGAGCGGGAAGAAGCTGCTGAGGGACATTGTTGTGGTTTGCAATCCTCTGAACCCTGTTTTAACTTCATTCTGTTTTCCCGCTGTTCCTTGAGGTTGTGTGGACCAACTGTAGGAATGTGATACTCTTGTAAAAGGACATACAACTAGGGTCTTGGTAAAAACATTAGAAATAGCGCCGTTTTTCCTCTTTCCAACAGGTAGTTGGGGAGTTGGATATTGAACTGTGTAAGCATCCTGGTAGTTGAGTAGTCCCATTCATGGTGCTGGGCAGATATTGCTCAGTTTCTGGATCTCACTCAACTGATATCAAGTTAAAAATCGCACAACATCAGGTTATTGTCCAACAGGTTTTTTTGGAAGCTCCTGATGTGTGATGTTTAACATTGTGCACCCCGGTCCAACACCGGCATCTCCAAATCAATTGGTATCGAATCACTTGAAAAACAAACACAATCCCCAGACAAGGAGCAGCTCAGAGCAACAATGGAATCAGATCCGTGGTTCTGGTTAAGTTGTTGGCTTTAAATAAAAAAAACACATCCTAATTCATATGCAATGAATGTGATAATGATCAGTTCAATATTGCCAGACGAGCCTCGTGTTGATTTACAGGTGGTGACCCTGTGTCTTCCTCCAGAAAAAACACCTGTGGGACTAAGACACTGTAATACTTCCTCAGTTTAAAGCAAAGAGTGACCAGCTGCCTCTAACAAACGGAAGGTATGTAGCCCATTGACGTTTACACACCAGTGTTGAAGATAGATAAACTGACTCCTCATCCAAAATAGACATTCAGGAACTGCATTAAAATCTGCAGTTTTTAAGGGCAGTTTCAAAGTTACAATGAAGATAGACAAATAGGCCACATTGTTGCAACGTTTCAACAACCATCCGTGAAGGAGGGGGTTAAGCACAGAGATGGAAGGAAACTGTGCTCATCGACAGGGCATGAGTTATCGAAGAGTCGTCCAGTCATAGAAACATATAGCATGGAAACAGAGCCTTCGGTCCAACTTGTCCATGATGACCAGATATTCTAGTCTAGTCTAGTTCCATTTGCCAGCACTTCATCCATCTCTCTCTAAACCCTTCCTGTTGATATTGTTAAAGTATTTAAGACAGCCCAGGGAATTCCTAGTGGACTCAGACCTATAAGCCTCTCTTAGTTCGTCCTGGAGATTGTACTCTTTGGTAGTCTGGTATATAAACCTCGTACAAACAGTTTAGTTTAATTTTAGCCTTCCCCTTTATTTACTAATAGTATCACTGTTACAACGTAACATTGACACCTATAATCCAGGCTAGCTGAGATTCTAAAACCTTAGAAAAGTAGGATACCAGCTCTTCCTTTAAGAGCCCTCACAGGCTACTCCACTCTTCTGTCACAAACAGGCTTCCTTTTTACAAAAAACACTGCATGTTCTTAATTAGACAGACAGTGGAAAGGCAATAATTCGTAAGGAAGAGAAGTTAATTAACAGATCTGTGTGCGCTTAGCTGATCATTCCTGTAGGCCCTTAGCCATCCATCAGGTGGGAAAAACAGATTCAGCCGAGTCAGTGCCTGTTGGTGAGGTCAGACCCCATCATAAAGAGGTATCAATCTAAACTAAGTGGGAGAGGTCATAAGGTAACCTTGCATAGAGTTTGCATTTCATAATCAGTGATGGCTACTCAAAATCATCATAAAGTCGTAAAATGCAAATAAATTTAAAGCATTCACATCTCTCACACACTAAGAATTCATTATAATTGATAGGACCTGACCGTTTATTACAAGGCTTTTGACATGCTGTCATTAATTTCACAAGTTAACAACTGTGAATATTATCACTGTGTCCTTCTTACACAGATTCATTGATGTTAAGGCAAATGTTCTTGATTGCTTTAGAGCATCCTGTTATCACTTGGTGAGAACAGATTTTTTTTATCTTCTGTACATCCTAGGTTCCCCTTTTGTGGTCTGATGCCTCCCTGCCTGTCCTGTTTATTTTCTTGTGTTCTATAATTCAACATTACATTTAATCTAAGTATTTAAGGACAAGTTTTAAGGCTTTCTCATTATAGTCACTCAGACGCCTTTTAAATGTTATAATTGTACCAGGCTCCACCACTTCTACATGCGCCTTATGATTTTATAAACGTCTATAAGGTCACTCTCCAGGGAAAACAGCTCCAGCCTATTCAGCCTCTGCCTATAAGTCAAATCCTCCAACCGGGATGAAGCATATTTACATGGAGTTTATGTGTCACTGAGAAGGACAGAATTAATCCTTTACTGAATAGTTGTCACATCCAGAGATGACAATTAAATAATGTGAATTTCAAACAGACAATCTATGCAGGTAGCTCATGTGCTACTCGCAACATGTCCTTTCTATAACCCACTGGCAATATAACTTGATAAACTTCTGCCCATTCTCATCTGCCTGAATATGATGTTCTCCATTTCCTCATTAAGACATCATTTTAAAGATAATAACAATCAGGGATACATTTGGATTCGTTTTGTGTATGCCTTTTAATACACTTGCTTTAAATTTTATCTTTTTGCTTTAACTCAGTTAATGTACCTGAGATAAAGATGTCTGCTTTGTCATCTCTGTTCCTGGTGTGTCTCAACTATCTGATCAGACAGGATCTCTGCTAATTTCCCTTCAACTTCCTTATCTGTACTCTTTGAACTTTCCTGTTTCAACTGGTGACTTTGTGACCTTGTTACCACACAGTCAGGAAACATCCCAGTTGTCTGAACTTGCATTGGCTTTTCAACCACAGTCAGCACTCCCACCAGTGATTCAGCAACATCATTAGCAAAGACAAATTGTATTCCTGGAGCTGAGCATTTGTCCATTACTCCTACTATGACTTCTCCCCTCTTCACTGGACACTCTAACCTCACTTCTTACAATTGAGTATTTCTTATTTCAATGTGAATTCCCGTTACTCGTACCTTTTCTGGCAGATGTCCTTCGGAGGTACATATATCCTCATCTTTTAGCATCACAGATTGAGAGGATCCTTGTATCTCTGAATATTGTTACCTCTTCACCTGCTGCTCCTGGTGTATGTGAGTAAAATTTACCTTCTGACCAGCTTGTATATTTTGGTGCAGCTTTCTCGTCTCCACAGTGCTCTCTGTTACCACTCCAACAAAATTCACTGGCTTATCCTGTTTTCCTACATCTGGCTTCTAAGTGCTTTTCCTAACCCACTAATACTGATTCCATGTGGCCTACTTTTTTGACTTCTCTTTCCCCTTCAAGGGTTTTCTTTTTACCCTGTGGTAAATCATCCTTATGCTCTTCACAGAGATCTACTTTTTATTTTCCATGTGAGAATTTCTCTTAGCCACAATTATTATCTCTCATGGATTCAAATTGATTTTGGCAGCCCAATTTTGATTTATTGATCAACTCAATCATCAGCCATTTCTGATGCCAGTCTTGCTCTTACACATGAGTTCTCATTACTTCTGGAAGTGATTTTTTGAACTCCTGTCTAAGTGCCAATTTCCAAAGTTCAAAGTCCCTCTTTCTTCCTTTCCTCACTCTTCTTTTCTCTCTTTTCTCCCTTTCAATCGTAATTCAAACTGTTTCGTTTCTGTTGCCCTTGACTTTTGCCTCTAACTTGAGTTGTTTCATTTTCAATTGCATGTTAGCCATCTCTGAAGATGGCGTTTCCAGCCAATTTAAATGTTGAGCTATTGCTGTAGTTATCGCCCATTTCCTCGTGGGTGGAGGCAGGTCAAGCTCCAGCCGGTCTGCTAATTCCAGCAGCTTGACATTAATCACTTTTTGCAAAAATCTGAAGCCACTTCTTCCACCCCCAGAAAACTCTTGACTCAGAGCAATTGGTATCCCAAGCACTTTTTCCTAATGAAAGGCTGATGCCTGAAACATTGATTCTCCTTCTCAGATGCTGCCTGACCTTGCTTTTCCAGTGCTACACTCTCGCCTCTGATCTCCAGCATCTGCCGTCCTCACTTTCTCCAAGCGCTGTTTAAACCAATTGAATTCAACATTCGGAACAAAAGACGCTAAGACTTATCCTTCACTGTCTTTGAGTCCAACAACCCGAATCCCAAATCAGAACTACAGAATAAATTCTGCAAACAGCCCTCAGCCTGTTATGGAAAAGGCCAGACCCCCTCCAAACATTTCAACAAAGTAACCCAGACCCTAACTTTGCTAGTTGTTTTAAGCAGGTATAACGAAGATATTCCAGGGGGGGATGCAGCTGGTCAAACTAGTAGTTTTAAAGAAAACAGTTTGATTTACGAATTTACCGAATGATACACAAACAAAAGAGTACAGAATACTAAATAACGTAAAAATCCAAAAACCCAACAGATTATATCAATTTAATGATGGTGGGTTCAACATTTACAACAATCCCCATAAACACCTCTTGGCACAAAAGGTAAAATCAAACACAGGGTCTTACAGGAGAGATGTAAGAGAGAGTGTACCAGCATGGACCTGCTTCTTTGGGTTCAGCAGCTTTTTCAACTGTCTGACTGCTTTCAGTCAATAGCCAGACAGCCAAAAACCAAATCAAACCACAGAAAAGCTGAGCTGGTAAAACTGGGATACTCCCCTTTCATTGTACAAGTGTTCTATTTAAAAATGTGGAAGCCTTTTGCCTGGGGCATTACCTGTTAGCTATAATCAAAATGGCCCTAAAACCCATCAACTTCAACTTTACAAGTTGTTAAAGGAGCAGCAGCATCACAGCAGACTGGGTGAAGAAGTAAAAGCCCACGGGATACAGGGTCATGTGCTGAATTGGATCCAAAGTTGGTTCAGTCACAGGAAAGAAAGGATAATGGTCAATGGTGGCCATTGTGAATGGAAAGCTGGTTTAAGTGGTGCTCTGCATGGCTCAAACCTGAGCTGTTTGGTTTATACATTAATGATTTGGAGTTGAATATGTTGGGCAAATTTGTGAAATTTGCAGACGACACAAAAATTGGCCGTGTGGTGGATAGTGTGGAGGATAGCTGTAAGCTCCAAACCTATATGGATGATTTGGTGGAGTGGGCAGGAAAGTGGCAGAGTTCAGCTGTGATAAGTATTGGGGAATGCATTTTGGAAAGTCAGACAATAAATGGGAATAGACAGTAAATGGGAATATACTGAGAGGGGCAGATGAAGTGAGAGATCTTAGTGTGCAAATGCACAGGTCCCTAAAGATAGATGTGGTTGTAAAGAAGGCACATGGAACCTCATTGGCAGATGGGTGCCTACAAAAATAGGGAAATAACAATGAAACTGTATGAAGCACTGGCGGCTACAACAGAAGATGTGTGTGCAGTCGGGTCACCACGTTACAGGAAGGACGTCATTGCTGTGGAGAGAGTGCAGAGGAGATTTACTCAAATGTTGTCAGGGCTGGTGAATTGTAGCTATTTGGAGAGGTTGGGGTTGTATTCCTTGGAGCCGAGGTGCCATGATTAAGGAATACAGGGTGACCTCACATTTGTGGGTCCGGTTATCGCGGTATATAAAAGAGAATGTTCCTGGAACATATCCACCACGGCTACGGCGGGTCTACAGTACTAAATAGTGAGCTACCCAATGAAGACGCAGCACTCTGAAAGTGTGCACTTCCATATAAACCTGTTGAACTATAACCTGATGTTGTGTGATTTTTTACTAACTAGTGAGAGGGAGCCATTAGGTAGGAGGAACCCATTTCCTTTGGCAGAGAGTTCAAAAACCAGGGATCACTGATTTAAGCTCAGTGGTTGTAGGATTAGATGATATGAGCAATTTTTTTATGCAGAGAGTGGTGGGTATCTGGAATTCACTGTCTGATTTGGAGGTGCAGGCAGAGACCTTACTTTTTTTTTAAACAAAAATTCTATGGAACTGCACCTCAAGTGTTGTAAACTGCAAGGTTACTGGCTGTGGCAGGATGGTGGCATGAGAAAGGGCACCTGGGTGTGGCGGCATTGGCATGGACAAGATGGACTGAATGCCCTCTTCCCCCCCCCCCCCCGATGCTGTATTATTTTTATGATTCTCTAGTTATCGATGAGACCAGACCAGTCAATGCTGTGTGAATGTAAATATATTTACCATACAGCAAAAGTTACCGTTTGATAATTACACCCACACATTCACCAAGCAGGAACTGGCAGGTATAGATCAATAACTGAACTCACATATCCACATACCCACTTGCATCAGTTGCCCCCATTCATGGAGCTGTATGGGTATTGTTTAGTTTCCGAATCTCACTCAACTGGTGTTAGAATTTTAAGAAAAAAATGGACAAAGAGCAGCTTCGAGCAGGAGTGGAATCAGACCTGTGGTTCTGTTTAAATTGCTGGCTTTAAACAACAAACCCTAATGATCATTAACTGAATGTTACATTGATGTTGCCAATCACAACTGAGGTTGATTTACAGGAGGTATCTCTTCTGTCTTCCTCCAGGCAAGTACACAAGGACCAAGACAATGTAATATTCCCTCGGTACAGAGCCAAATGTGACCAGCTGCTTCGAACAAACAGCAGGTATGTTACTGCGGTCAGAGCGAAGAACATCCTTTCCACAGTCACAGAGTGGATTGAGTCAGGTTCACATTGAGCTCCATTTCCAGAGAGATATGTTCAAACCAAGAGTCAAACACGACCAAGGAAATAAAGTTTATATTTTTTATCTATATTCTCAATGCATGCTACCCATTTCCAATCAATTTGAATGAATCCTCATCCGAAATATACATTGCATTAAATCTGAACATAGAAAGGTACAGCACAGGAACGGGTCCTTCAGCCCACGATGTTGTGCCGAACATGACATCAAATGAAATTTAATCCCTTCTGCCTGCCCATGGTCCATATCCCTCCATTTCTTGCATGTTAATTTGCTTATTGTTAAGTCCCTTCAATACCTTTATCGTATCTACCTCCATCAGCACCCCTGGCAGTGCGTTCCACTCCTACCGCTCTCTACATTAAAAGAAACTGCACCGTGGGTCTCCTTTGAGATTTCCCTGTCTCACCTTATATGCATGCCTCTTAGTTTTAGACATTTCAGCTCTTGGAAATAGATTCTGACCGTCAATCTTAAGCATGTATCTCATAATATTATGGAGTTCTGGATATAGGTTTGCTCACTGAGATGGAAGGTTTGCTTTCAGACGTTTTGTAGTTAATCATCAGTGAGCCTCTGGATGAAGCACTGGTGGTATGGCCCGCTTTCTGTTTATATGTGTAGGTTTCCTTGGGTTCATGATGTCATTTCCTGTGGTGGTGTCATTTAGTGTTCATTTTCTCCAGGGTGGTAAATGGGATCCAAGTCAATCTGTTTGTTGATGGATTTCTAGTTGGAATACCATGCTTCTTGGAGTTCTATTGCATGTCTCGGTTTGACTTGTCCTAGGATGGATGTGTTGTCACAGTTGAAGTGGTGTCCTTCCTCACGGCACGGTGGCACAGAGGTTAGCACTGCTGCCTCGCAGCGTCAGAGACCCGGGTTCAATTCCCGCCTCAGGTGACTGACTGTGTGGAGTTTGCACGTTCTCCCCGTGGCTGCGTGGGTTTCCTCCAGGTGCACCGGTTTCCTCCCACAGTCCAAAGATGTGCAGGTCAGGTAAATTGGCCATGCTAAATTGCCCGTAGTGTTAGGTAAGGGGTAAATGTAGTGGTATGGGTGGGTTGCGCTTCGGCGGGGCGGTGTGGACTTCTTGGGCCGAAGGGCCTGTTTCCACACTGTAAGTAATCTAATCTAATCTAATTTCACCTGTATGTAAGGATACTAGTGAGAGTGGGTCATGTCTTTTTGTGGCTAGTTGATGTTCATGTATCCCGGTGGCTAGTTTTGTGCCTGTTTGTCCAATGTAGTGGACACATAAATAGAAAGCAGGCCATACCACCAGTGCTTCATCCGGAGGCTCACTGATAATGGTACCTAATATGGTGACAAAACATCTGAAAAGGAACCTTCCAGCTTAGTGAGAGAACCTAGATCCAGAACCTCAACCTGAGCTACAACTCTTCTCAAATTTTTACAGACTTCTATTAAGTCTGCCCTCAGCCTTTGCTGCTCAGAAGAAAACTGCTTGGGTTTTTCTAACTTCTCTTTATAGCTCATACCCTCTAGACAACATTCTGGCAAACCTCTTCTGCACCCTCTCTAAATTCTCCACGTCCTTCCTGTAATGTGCTGACCACAATTGAAAAATCACACAACACCAGATTACAGTCCAGCAGGTTCATTTGGAAGTACTATTTTTCAGAGCTCTGCTCCTTCATCAGGTAGCCATGAAACAGGAACATGAGACACAGAATCTTTCACAAAAGACTATAGTGTTATGCAACTGAAATGATATTTAAAGAAACCTAGATTGCTGTTCAGTGTTTCATCTTTTAGAATGGGTTGCAGGTTTCAGTTCATTAATATATACATCCCAGTACTTCTTTTAAGTCACATTCCAAAGATAACTTCAGACTTTATTTAAAAGAGGGTGACATCTCAACTCAGTGTAATAAAGGTGTAAGGTTCGAGTCTGTCTGTATCCCACTCTTGAGTCAGACTGGTTCTCTTGCCAAAGTCGGAAGATATAAAGTATTACATGGATTGACTGCCTGCAGGTTGTGTTCTCTTTTGAGCAAAATAGAATGCATCTGCAAATATAATCCTGCAAATGCACATTCACCCCAGAGACTTGCATGTGTGTGTGAGAGAGAGAAAGCATTTGAGTGTGAGTACACATGCAAATGTGTGTGTGTATGCTTGGTAAAGTGTGTACGAGTGCAATAGAGTATAAGCCTGTGAGAGGATGTGTGCATGGATGGGAGTGTGGGGGGTTGTTTTGTATGTGTGTATGAGGGAAAGTGTGTGGATGAGAGAGGGTCTGCATGAGTGTGTGGTATGACAGGAACCCAAGGTCCCGATTGAGGTTGTCCTCACAGGTTCTGAACTATAAAGGATACTTTAAACGTTAAAATCGAGGTGAACAAATAGACGATGCTGTTAGTTTGAACAGCCAAATGTGAGGTAGATAGTGAGCACATTGAAGGATACATTTCAGCTATCAGTAACTGAGAATGACAATTAATCTTTTGTCACTTACATAGACACAGCAATCAAATAATATGAATTCCAAATGCGCACTGTGTCAAGGCCTTCCACAGAGTGATTAATGTGTAGCTACGTAACTAAATGTTTCCCCCATGCCCCATCTTTGTCTCACTCACGCACACACACGCACTCTCTGACTTATGAGTTTCAAAAACATACACCATCCTGGCACACATTACAATGTCTAACAGCCATGCAGTTCCATTGATATTGCAAGTAACACAAAATGTTAGGATCAAAATGATTTCTACCCACAGATCCTTTGTCAGAGAGACCTATAGCACAGAGTCAGGCCATTTGAAACATTTGAGTTTGCACTGATCAGAAACAATCAGCTAACAATTTTCATCCTGATCAGCCAGCATCCAATTGCATAAATGGATCATGGTAGCAGAGGAGCTTACCATCCCCATGTTTAGATTAGATTAGATTAGATTAGATTACTTACAGTGTGGAAACAGGCCCTTCGGCCCAACAAGTCCACACCGACCCGCCGAAGCGTAACCCACCCATTCCCGTACATTTACCCCTTTACCTAACACTACAGGCAATTTAGTATGGCCAATTCACCTGACCTGCACATCTTTGGACTGTGGGAGGAAACCGGAGCACCCGGAGGAAACCCACGCAGACACGGGGAGAATGTGCAAACTCCACACAGTCAGTCGCCTAAGTCGGGAATTGAACCCGGGTCTCTGGCGCTGTGAGGCAGCAGTGCTAACCAACATAACAACATAATTCTGCATTTCTTCATATTGCAGTAGAAGATTGTTTTGTCTGTTTCAATCCAACCAGAAACTTTTTTTTAGATATTTATGTGCTTCATTCAAAATTGTTGCAATTTTCTACAAAGAGCTCTGCACTCCTCCTCCTCTTCCCTTGGATGCATCACAAAAAAAGTGTGAAATCTGGCTGCAATTTTCATAATGTATCTGTGGAATCTAATAACCATTCTTCAAAGCAGTGGAGAATAGGGACAAAAAAGCCAAAATTGTTAGGTTTGTAGAATTGCACATTTTATCTTCATGCAAAGTTCAACACTGCTTTTGTTCAATAAATAAATTGTCACTGCATGACAAAAAATAAAAGTCATTTTCCTTTCCTCCTCCCTACCTCTAGAGCAACGCAAAAGTACTGCTAATGGTGCATCATCACACTCCAGAGCAGGGGAATGTTCTGTCGACATCAGAAATAAGAAGTGAATTAGCCAATTGTCTTTTCTGTACAAGGAACATTGTGGTCAGTCAGCTACAATGCAGCTGAATTGTTCACCACCGTTTCTCTTAGTTGCAAATGGATTCAGTTTACATTGATTGTTACTTCAGCAGTGTTCAGAAAAGTACATCTCTATGCACTGAAACAAAAATTGATGGCATTCTGAAGACCAACATTTTATATCATTACTCTCTGTTAGAGTCCGCACTATCCAAGATACAAAAGGTCCATTGTGTTTCCTACCTTGACTCGGAGGAGCAGTACAGAATCCTTTCTGTTGTAGTGTGTTACGTTTTCGCTTGCACATGATTCCTACAGGCACTAACAATTAAAGAACTTCAGCTGTTTCCTATCCACTACAGGAGATGTGCTGTCAGTCTGTATCTCAGTTCAAGAGTAAACTCACTCACTCTCAGCCACTGGATGCTGAATGGAAAATAATACAATTTGGCCTCAATTATTTCCAGATATGAATTGACACTCAACATCACTTATCACAGCTGAGGATATGCAGCACCTGATAAAGTCTACTATACGTGCACATACATGCACTGTAAAAATAAATTGAGACTGAAATGTAATAAAATTAAGCATCATTGAAAAAAGTTTATTTACAGAGTATATGCTACACTCAGACAAAAAAAAAACACAACTGAATATAGGTGAATGAGATCCAGTAAATCTCCAATGACCCCTCTCCACAGCTTGAGGATCCTTCCTAAAATAAAGTGCCCAGAACTGAACACAAATGTGATCTGACCAATGTTGTGTGATTGAGATTGTGGAAAACCTATCAAAACTAGCACTATAGTTATTAAAAGTTAGATGTCTGCAGAATTGATGTCAAATTGTCCTTTCCATATAGACACTGACAATGAGTGGATGAAGTTCTCATTCCCAACAATTACTGCAGAATTGATGCATAAGAGAATGTCCCAGTACAGATACAATGAGCTGAATGGTCTGCTTCTGAGCTGTGCCATATCAGTGATTCTAATTTTGGTGAGAAAGGAGATGACATGCTGTTGTGTTGCATATTGGTATTAAAAATATCATACAAAAATGGACTGGCATGCAGAACAAAACTCATTTTCACAAACAAAAACACCAACAATGTCTGGGTACAAAAATTCAAACTAAATGTCTCAGTGATATCACAGATCCCAGACTCTCTCCCCAAACAAGAAATGTGTGACCATAATTCAGAATGGTTCTCAGAATAAAGCAGTTTCCCTTCTGCCATCGCCCTATCTCTGTTCTCCCCCACCCACCCCTACAGACTGACCGTCAACTCAGAAATCACAAAATGCAGAAAAGATTAAGATCCAGTCTCAACACTCTAATAACAACTATCACAGAATGTATTGCACAGACACAGAATATTGATACCATCCACTTTAATACACAAGAGTAGACACTGACAAGTACAGGCTGATAATTACACACTCAACCATGTTGCAGAAATAAACAAATGATGATGACCCTGTTACTGCGATCCAAATGTGTGACTAACAGTCTCCATCGGTCAGTTTCGGTTAACTTTCGTCACACATTCACATAGCAGTAACTGTCGGGGACAGATTAATAACTACACTCACATTCACAAAACTAAATCTGACAGGAACAGAATGATAACTACACTCCCAGTTTCACACAGCATAAACTGACAAGTACAGTCTGATAATGACAGTCTCATATTCACAGAGCAGATTCTCACAGGTACATATTGGTCACATTCACCAAACAGGATCTGACAGGTAGAAGTCAATAAGTAAATTCACGTATTGACAATGCGGAGATTGAGGAGCATAGTTTGGTAACTGCATTTACATCCCGATATAGGAGAAACTGACAAGTACAGATTAATATTGACAGTCCCAATTCACAGAGCAGGAACAGACTGGGTAAATACACTCACACATTCACATAGGGGAAATGGACAGGTAGAATTGATAGTTACACACACACATGGAAGAAACTGACAAGTACACATTGATAAATACATTGGTTATATAAATGATTAGGAGTTGGATGTTGAAAATATAATCTCTAAATTGCAGTTGATACTAACCCAGGGAGAAGAGTGAATTGTGAAGATGATGCTGTTTACCAAAGTTTACCAAATGGGCAGAAATCTGGCGGATGAATTCCAATGCAGAGAAATGTGAGGTAATGCATTTTGCTAACAGAAACACACGGCAACAATGCAGGGTCAATGGAATGTCTTTGAAGGGATCACATGAGCAGAGGGACCTCTGGGTTCACGTGTATCATTCTCTGAAGGTGGCCAGGCAAGCTGAAACCTTTTGTGAAGAAGGCTGATAGGATCCTTGCCGTTATAAATAGAGGCATTGAGTATAAAGCTGAGGAGACGATGCTCCTCCTCCACAAATCATTGGTCAGACGACATTTGTGTTCAGTTCTGGGCAGTTTATTTAAGAAAGTTTAAGTTCTGGAGAGTGTTCATTGAAGATTTACTAGAATGACAGCAGGAATGAAGGATTTTACATGCAAGGAAGGATTAGTGATATCAGGCTCCTTCTCTTTGGAGTAGAGAAGATTAAGAGGGGAACAGTGTGGAGGTGTTCAAAATTATGAAGAATTTTGACAGGGGAAAGATAAATATTTTGTTACCATTATTTGGTATGTCAGGAACTAGAGGTCACAATTTCAAGATTGTCAGCAAGAGAGCTAGCAGTGAGATGAGGAGAAATATCTTCACTCAGTTGTTAGGATTTGGATTGTGTAGCCTGAGATCATGGTGGATGTATGATTCCATATGAGGTATGAAAACAGAGCTGGATATGTACTGGAAGTGATTAAATTAGAGGGCAATGAAGATAGGGCTGGAAAACAATCCTGCCTTGAATTATTTCCAGCTCACCGCAATTTAAACAAAGTATGGAGAGTACATTAAATTTATTGGCTTGTCTGCCTGGACTCATAACCCAGGAGATGAAATGGATGTCCAAGTTAGGAATGATCAGCATAAAATCTCAAATCTCAGCCACCAATAGTTAGATTGTGCTACAGTGGGAATAGACTGACACATGAGCAGAGGGACCTCTGGGTTCACGTGTATCATTCTCTGAAGGTGGCCAGGCAAGCTGAAACCTTTTCTGAAGAAGGCTGAAAGGATCCTTGCCATTATAAATAGAGGCATTGAGTATAAAGCTGAGGAGACGATGCTCCACCTCCACAAAGCATTGGTCAGACTACATTTGTGTTCAGTTCTGGGCAGTTTATTTAAGAAACTTGTGGAAGAGACAATTATGCAGATGGTTTCTCAAGACAAGTCCGTCTTTTCAACTGACATCTTGCTGACTGAATTAAGACAAAGCCTAGCCTAGTCGTAGAAATGTGACATTGCTATGCCTTCTCTTCCTTGTCCTCCTTATTTGCTGGAAGGTAGGACTGTTATTGATCGATTTGTGAAGCTTCATAGGCTTTCTTTTATGCTGTCTCACGATGTGGAAGGTTGACATAAATGTTTCCCTTTTTATCTTGACCTTGTTCCTCATCTTTGCTGCTCTGCTTGGTAAGCCTGAAAACAGGACAACACAGAAATAGTAGATAGGACTAGGGCCAAAATTGGTGGCATTTTGGACACAGGAAGGTTTTCTAAGAGTACAATGGAAATTTGATCCACTGGGCCAGTGGGTCAAGGAATGACAGATGAAGTTTAATTTAGATAAATGTGAGGTTTTGCATTTTGGTAAGGCAAACCTGTAAAAGTCTGGGGAATGTTTCTGAACAAACAGACTAGGGGTGCAGGAAGACATTTCCTTGAATGTGGAGTCACAGCTAGACACTGTGGTGAAGGCAGCATTTGCCATGCTTCCTTTCACAGGTCAGAGCACTGACGGCAAGAGTTGGGGCGTCATGTTACAGCTGTACAGGACGTTGGTGAGGCCACTTTTAGAACACTGTCTACAGTGCTGGTCAACCTGCTGTGGAAAGGTGTTTTCAAGTTGGAAAGGGTACAGAAAAGATTTACAAAGATGTTACTATAACTGTAGATTTGAGTTACAAGAAGCTGCATAATCTGCGAGCTTTTCTCCCAGTTTTTCGGAGGCTGAGGGGTGACCTGAGAGATTATAAAATCACGAGGGGCATAGATAAGGACAACAGTTATGTCCTTTTCCCCAGGGTAGGGGTGTCCAAAACTAGTGGTATAGGTTAAAGGCGAGAGGGGAAAGATTAAAAAGGGATCTGAGAGGCAAATTTATTACACAGAGTATATGGAATGAGCTGCCAGAGGAAGTGGTAGAGGCAGGTACAATTACAGCATTTCAAAGATATTTGGAAAGGTACATGGATAAGAAAGGTTTAGAGCGATATGGGCCAAATGCAGACAAATGGGACTAGTTGAGTTTGGGAATCCTGTTAAGCTTGGGCGAGTTGGGCCAAAGGGCCTGTTTCCATGCTGTATGACTCTAAATTTGGATGAGAATAATAAACTTTGCCTGAAGGACAGAGTATACAGGAGGAGCTGTGAATATCTGGGGTCATTATCCAGACCAATTTCTCTTGACAAAGCATGTGATTTCAACAAGCCGAATACTGATCCTGACAAATGTTATTACTCTGTACTCTGAACAGGATGTGGCCATCTCTGCCAAGGTGGGAAGTGGGTGCAATTCCAAAATGTCCTTGAACCAATCAATTTGCTCAACCAGAAGGAGGTGAGAAATTTGGAAAGGATTAGGAGTCATGTGCAGAGCAGACTGGGTGAGGAGGACAGATTTCATTTCCTGAAGGACCATCACAGACAGGAACAGGAGAAGGCTATTTGGCCTCTCAAGCCTGCTCAGCCATTCAATAGCATTGTGGTTGATGCACCATTCCTCACGCTCACTTTCCTGCACTTAACATGTAACCCTCAATTCCCCGACTGATCAAGAATCTATCTACCCCAGCTATAAACCTGCTCCCTGTCCCCACACACAGCTCTCTGTGGCAAGGAGTTCCAAACACTCTCAACCTTCTGAGAGAAGAAATTCCTCCTCACCTCAGTCTTCAATTTTGAACCAGATGGTTGTTTGTTCCTGACAACAGTCATCATTAGGGTCAACCTGTTTTTGTCCCAAATCAAATCCCAAATCCACCACCTACCACAGCAAGATTCACATTCACATTTGCAGGGCACACCCTGGGGAGCTGAAAACATAGGATTTTGATTCCCCATTATTTCAGAAACTGAAAATGAATCTCATCAAAATTAATTTCAGAATAAATTTCACCACATCTTTGCGCTAAACATTGATGTCGCCATAATCCATACAGTGTGGGAAGAGACCATTCAGCCCAACCAGTCTGCCCCAAGCCAGTGAAGAGCATCCCTAACAGAGCCTGACCCTCCTCCCCCGTAACCCTGCCAATCCCCGAACCTGCACATCATAGAATCCTACAGTGTGGAAGCAGGTCTTTCAGCCCATTGAGTCCACGCTGACCCTCTGAATAGCATCCCACCCAGACACACTGCCCTACCCTACCCCTAAAACACTGCATTTGCATTGGCTAACCCTCCTCGCCTGCATATCCCTCACACTATGGGCAACTTAGCATGGCCAATTCATCTAAACTGCACATCTTTGGACTTTGGGAGGAAACCGGAGCACCCGGAGGAAACCCGTGCAGAGAAGGGGACAATGTGCAAACTCCATACAGGCAGTCACCCAAGGCTGGAATTGTTCCTGGGTCCCTGGTGCTGTGAGGCAGCAATGCTAACCACCCAGCCACTGAGCCACTCAATGTTTTTGCTATTGGTCATGTAGGGGTTGGTTTCCTCAGCTGATTCTGTAGTTGGCTTACAATGTATAGTCACGTTGACAGCTTGTAGTTCAATTGCTGCTCTGGTTGAGATTGCTGTGAATGATCATTTCCTGTGCCTTCGATGTGTTGACCCTCAAGTTAAACCATAAAAGTTGTTGCTTTTTCTCTCTCTTTCTCCCCCACACCTCTTTCTCCCTCTCTCTAATGAGACAATAGTGAACTTACATTAACCACCTGTTAAGAACATAACTTTGCTGATTAAAAATTAACTGCAAAATAACTTGGGTGTTTCCTTCCTGATGCACCATTGGAGTGAGCTATAAATAAAAGAAAACACATTTTACCAATGGGACATATCTAAATGAACTGTGAGACGATGCACAGGGAGATTTACAAGCAAATTGCCTTGGGGGCTCGAGAGTTTCAGTGATTGAGAGAGATTGGACAGACTGGGGTTGTTGTCCTTACAGCAGAGTGGATTGAAAGAGAGGGATGTATAAATCAATCAGGGGTGAAAATAGGAAGGAACTTTCACCCTTTGACAAAGGTGGAGGAGGGGCATAGATTGAAGTTAAGGGCTAGGAGATTGCGCGGGGATGTGAAGAAAATCTTGTTCACCCAGAGGGTGGTGGGGAATCTGGAACTCACTGCCTGTAAGGGTGGGAGAAGATGAAACCCTCATCACATTGAAGGAGGATTTAGATGTGAACTCGTGACACCAAGGCTATGGGGCAAGGTGCTCGGGAAATGGGTTTAGAAAATAGTGAGGTGGTTGTTTCTGACCAGCACAGGCTCGATGGGCCTTTTTCTGGGCTGCAGATCTCTTAGAAGTTATGACTAACTCACTTTGAGATGTGTATTCTGCATCCAAGATCTCAACCAACTGCAACATGATTTTGTGCATTTCATGTTCAGAGGGGAGGGGTTTGTCTTCAAAAGAGAGATTGAGCACTTTAGGCCAATACTCTCTGGAGTTTAGAAGAATGAGAAGAGGATTCTGCGTAATCCAAGATGGAGGACGGGAAAAATTTCTGGCTGTAACAGCTGCTCCTTTTTTGAGGTATTTTAGATTCTGGAGGAAATTTCCTCAAATTGCAGGAGCAGCAATTTCATATGCTGTTGTTTGGGAGGATGGGGGGTACGTAAGAACAGAGAGAGAAAGAAGGGGAGCAGAGGCTTGGAGTGAGACAGAATGGAGGGATGGAGGGAGGGATGCAGAGTGTGGGCAGAGAGGGAGTGGAGAGAATGGACAGGGGGGCAGAAGGTGGAGGGAGAGACAAAACGAATCCAATTTTCGCCAGGACTGATGTCAAGTGTCCTATGAACTGGAACCCATTCCTCCCACAGCAAACAACAAGCTTCTGAACAGAATTCAACGGCAACTGGACCATTCACAGAGAAGCATCAAAAATACGATCGGGAGGAGGCCATTCAGCCTCTCCAGCCTGCTCCGCCAATTCAACAGGATCATGGCTGATCACCCAACTTCATCATGTGCCTCCTCGCACTCTCCCTTTCGCCCCTAAGAACTCCTTCCTGAACAACATTCAGTGTTCTAGCCCTGACTGCTTTCTATGGCAGAGAATTCCACAGGCTCCCCACTCTCTGAGTAAAGACATTTCTCCTCATCTCAATCTTGTCATGTCTCCTTTAGACAGTGACCCCCCCGGTTCTTGACTCTCCGCCTGGCACCAGGAACACCCTCCCTGTGTTTTCTCTGTCTTGTCCTTGTTCAAATTTAATGGATTTCTACGGGATTCCCCCTGAATTCTTCTCAACTCCAGTGAATATCGTCTTAACCAATCCAGTCTCTCTCCACCAGTCAGTCCTGCTATCCCAGGAATCGCTCTGGGAAACCTTTGCTGCACCAACTCCATAGACACAATGTCCTTTCTCAGATAAGGAAACGCCAAACTGCACACACAAACTGATCTCATCCTGTCCAATTGTGGCAAGCTATCCCTGCTCCAGGACTTGAAATGTCTCTCTGTGAAGGTCTCCTTTATACGAGCAAGGATGTTACATACTCTCTCTCTCCCCACACAGCTGCTGCCCAACCTGCTGAGTTTTTCCAGCAGTTTCTGTGTTTATAACCTGCAACATTAACTCTGTTTCTCTCTCCCCCTCTCTCCACAGATGCTGCCAGACCTGCTGAGTGTCTGAGGGAATTTTTAGAGTGTTCATGTCAAGTCTTCAGCTGCACCCCAGTGAAGAACGAGCACGGATCATGGATGAAGAATGGATTACCTGGCACCGTGAGGCAGATGGAATTACTGGTCACATTGGATATCATTCCACTGGGACCCCTGTTGATCATGAGACAACCGGCCTTGGAATTGGGACTGGAAGGATTCAATGGCCAGCTCTGTCCTGTCTGAGCTAGAGTTGTAATTCCCACTGGCATTGTTTAAGGCTTTCAGTTGAAAGTACCATTGAAAGTAGGGTCCTGTACCTTGGCTCCCAATCAGAACCTCCATTTTAGTGGCTCTGGCGGGGTGGAAACCCCAGCAACAGGAACTGGAAGAAACAAGACAAAAAGGAAATAACAGATCGGGCGCTGAAATTGTCTCTTTTTTTCACAGATGTTACCTTCGATGACAGGATAATAATTGATGGAAAGGAGAAATAAAACAAGCGAGATTTCACATCATCGCAAAGTCTCCCTATGTTGTAAAATCTACACTTCGAAAGATGTGTGTTAACTATGGATGGCCAAATCATCCAACCATGGCCTCTCGATGTTCAATGTTACCATCACTGTCCCTACCCCACTGCACTATCAACATCCTGGGGGTTACTGTCACTGTCCTCACCCTCTTGCCACAATCAACATCCAAGGGGTTACCATCACTGTCCCCACCTCCACTCCACTATCAACATCCTATCAACAAGGTTACCGTCACTACCCCCACACTCTTCCCACTATCAACATTCTGAGGGTTACTGTTGGGAAAGTTGACATGGAAGCCATTTTCCTAATCTGGCTGAGAAACCATTTTGTGTCCCCAGAACTTTGCTGGCTGTGCATTCCTTACTCTTAGTTAATGTGAAAGGTAGGCCTTATCTTCCGAAGGTGTCAAGTTAGTGTTTTTCCTACTTTGATGAATGATCAGGGCAGGCTGTAGAATGAGTCAAGTGGACATAGACTTGTCAATTAGTCCCACATCCTTTACGAGTTATTGCCACTTCACGGTCATTCAGCTAATAAGGGACATCTCTCCTTAGTGTTAGCAATCTGTGTAAATACTTGTGGAATGCATAATGGTGCTTAGGTTTGACCCTAATGACTAACCTCTAATTTAGTACCAACTTGGAGGCATACCAAACTGTGTAATCAACGATCAGCCCCTATCTGCTTTCTCTATATAATCCTGTAGTATCCTGATGTACATCAGAAAAGCACTGAGCCACAGTTAGGATGGTGAATTCCTCATGATATATCACGGAATAAACTAATCAGTTCTCAAGGTCTGAGTCTCGAGAGTTTTCTTCAACAGTTACCATCACTGTGCCCATCCCCACTATCAACATCCTGGGGGTTACTGTCACTGTCCCCAGCCCTACCCTACTGTCAACATCCGGGCGGCACGGTGGCACAGTGGTTAGCATTGCTGCCTCACAGCGCCAGAGACCCGGGTTCAATTCCCGCCTCAGGCGACTGACTGTGTGGAGTTTGCACGTTCTCCCCGTGGGTTTCCTCCGGGTGCTCCGGTTTCCTCCCACAGTCCAAAGATGTGCAGCTCAGGTGAATTAGCCATGCTAAATTGCCGGTAGTGTTAGGTAAGGGGTAAATGTAGGGGTATGGGTGGGTTGCGCTTCGGCGGGTCGGTGTGGACTTGTTGGGCCGAAGAGCCTGTTTCCACACTAATGTAATCTAATCCTGGGGGTTGCTGTCACTGTCCCCAATCCCACCTACTACGAACATCTTTGGTGTTAACATCAGCCTCCCCCAGCTTGTCTAAGCTTCTACCTTTCTCGGATGGATTGCTTAACAAGGAATTGTAGAGTCAGAGACAGCACAGAAACAGCATTTTCAGCCAACTGAATCCATGCCAGTCAAAAGCAACCAACTTTATTCTCTAATATAATTTTCCCAGTCATAGGGTCATACAGTACGGAAATAGACTCGTTGGCCCAATAAGTCCATGTTGACCAGGTCTCACAAACGAAACTAGTCCCATTTGTTTGCGTTTGGCCCATATCCATCTAAACCTTTCCTATCCAATAACAATCTCTTTTAGAGGTTGTTATTGTACCCACTTCTACCACTTCCTCTGGCAGCTCATTCCAAATATGCACCACCATCTGTGTGAAGTTACCCCTCTGGTCACTTTTAAATCTTTCCCCTCTCATCTTAAACCAAGGCCCTCTAGTTTTGGACTCCCCTGCCCTGGGGTACCCAAGCTCATATTTCTGCAAGAAAATACAAGTGAAACATCAAGGACCACTTAATCAGACTCTAGCTTTGGCATCGCAAGTGAATATCTAAAGCCTTGTTCAACGTGATGAGGATTTCTGCCTCTCTCACTCTTACAGGCAGTGAGTTCCAGATTCCCCACTACCCTCTGGGTGAAAATGTTTTGCCCCACATCCCTCCCTAAACCTCCTATCCCTTACTTTCAATCTATGCCCCTCCCCCTGTCATTGATCCCTCCATCAAGGAGGGAAACGTTTCTTCCTGTCTACACTATCTACACCCATTATTTTAGACATCTCAATCATGTCACCACACTCAATCTCCTCTGCTCTCAGGAAAACAACCACAGTCTATCCAATCTCTCTCCATCACTGAAACTCTCCAGCCCTCAAAGTAAAATCCTGGTAAATCTCCATCTGTACGCTCACCCAGTTCTATCACCGTGTTCAGATAATGTGCATTTGTATAGTCGTTTACAAACTTACTGATCACTGAAACGGCGAGGAATTTGCTGTCCAGAAGAGACTCTGCTTGCTGGTTAGAAACAGCACAGTGATAATTGCCTCTTGATGTTTGCTGATATTGATGATTGTGTGTACGGTTATGTTGTGGTTGGAGTATTCCCAGTAAATCTCCTCACCATCCTTCTGGAAAATATATTGAATTGGGATCAAAACAAGCGGTTTAAAGGGGTGCTGTCTCCTTCCACTACCGCGTTTCCAAGTGGGCACTCAGCTCTACGACTGACACAGGAATACCTGTGACAAAACCAAACCATTAGGCACTTTTCTAAGGCACAAATTGTTGTGCTCAGCAACAAACAGTACTCCGACTATACACTCAGAGAGAGTTACAGGGTCACAGAGGGTCATAGAGCATAGAAATGTACAGCACAGAACAGGCCCGTTGGCCCATGATATTGTGCCGAGGTTTAATCCTAACGTAAAATATAGTAACTTAACCTACTCACCCTTCAACTCACTGCTATCCCTGTGCATGACGAGCAGTTGCTTAAATTCCCGAATGACTCTGTTCCCACTACCACAGCTGGCAACGCATTCCATGCTTTCACAACTCTCTGCGTAAAGAACCTACCTCTGACATCTCCTTTATACCTTCCTCCTAATACCTTCAAACAATGACTCCTCATACCAGTCAATCGTGCCCTGGGAAAAGGTCTCTGGCTATTGACTCTATCTATCCCTCTCATTATTTTGTATGCCTTGATCAGGTCTCCTCTCTTCCTCCTTCTCCCCAGAAAGAAAAGTCCAAGCTTATTCAACCTTTCTTCATAAGGCAAGTCCTCCAGTCCAGGCAGCATACTGGTAAACCTTCTTTGCACCCTCTCCAAAGCCTCTGTATCTTTCCTATAGTAGGGCGACCGATATTCCAAGGAATTGGACAGCTGCAGCTAAATCTTGCGGCTCTTAAACTCAATCCCCCTGTTAATGAAAGCCAAAACACTATGTGTTTTCTTAACAACCCTACCCACTTGGGTGGCAACTTTGAGAGATCTATGTATTTGCACGCCCAGATTCCTCTCTTCCTCCACACTGTCAAGAATCCTGTCTTTAATCCTATATTCAGCATTCGAGTTCAACCTTCCAAAATGCATCACTTCGCATTTATCCAGGTTGCACTCCATCTGCCATTTCTCAGCCCAGCTCTGCATCCTGTCTATGTCGCACTGCAGCCTGCAGTAGCTCTCTATATTATCAATGATACCTCCAACCTTTCTGTCATCTGCAAATTTACTAACCCACCCCTCAACCTCTTCATCCAAGTCATTTATAAAAACTACAAAGAACAGAGGTCCAAGAACAGAGCCCTGCGGGACCCCACTCAACACTGACCTCCAGGCAGAATACTTTCCATCTACAGTCACTCTCTGCCTTCTGTCAGCTAGTCAATTCTGAATTCAGATAGGCAAATCTCCCTGTATCCCTTAATTCCTGACTTTATGAACGAGCCTACCATGGGGAACCTTATCAAATGCCTTGCTGAAGTCCATATAAACCATATCCACTGCTCGACCATCATCGACCTGTCTTGACACTTCCTCAAAGAACTCAATAAAATTTGCGAGGCATGACCTGCCCCTCACAAAGCCATACTGACTGCCTTTAGTCACACTATACTTTGTCAAATAGTCATAAAACCTATTCCTTAGAATTCTTTCCAAAACTTTGCTGACCACAGACGTAAGACTGGTCTGTAATTGCCAGGGATTTCCCTACTACGCTTCTTGAAAAGAGGAACAACATTTGCCTCCTTCCAATCCTCCGGTACAACTCCTGTGGAGAGGGAGGAGGCAAATATCCTCGCCAGCGGCTTCGCAACCTCCTTTCTCGCTTCCTGGAGCAGCCTAAGGTAAATCTGGTCTGGCCCTGGGGACTTATCAATCTTAATGTTTTCCAAAGTTTCTAGCACATCAACTTCATCAATCTTGATCTGGTCAAGACTGTATCCCCAGCTCCTCTAAGTTTTCATCTACAATAAGGTCCCTTTCCTTGATGAAAACCAAAGCAAAAAACTCATTTAGGGCTTCCCCTATCTGCTCAGACTCCACGCACAAGTTCCCTCCGCTATCCCTGATTGGCCCTACCTGATCATTCTCTTATTCCTCATGTATGAGTAAAATGCCGTAGGGTTCTCTCTAATCCTTCTTGCCAAGCCTTTTTGTGCCCCTCCTGACTCTCCTCAGCTCCTTTCTAGCAAGCCTGTAATCATCTAAAGCTGTGCTCGATCGTTGCTTCCTCCACCTTATATAAGCTGCCTTCTTCCTTTTGATGAGAAGTTCCTCTGTTCTCATCATCCAAGGTTCCTTAATCTTACCCATTCTTACCTGTCTCAAAGGAACAAATTTGTGTATCACTCACAACAACTGCTCCTTAAATAGTCTCCACATATCTGCTATGCCCTGTCTGTGGAACAATTGCTCCCAGTCTGTACTTCCCAAATCCTGTCTGATAGCGTCATAATTTCCTTTTCCCAAATTAAATATCTTCCCTCGGTAACTGCACCTTTCCCTCTCCAAGGCTATGCGGAATGTGAAACAGTTGTGATCACTTTCACCAAAGTGCTCTCCCACCGCGAGATCTGACACCTGTCCTGGCTCGTTGCTGAGCACCAAATCTAAAATGGCCTCCCCCCTCAGCGTCCTGTCCACATACTGAGTAAGGAAACCCTCCTGAACATACCTGACAAAAACGGCTCTATCTAAACCATCTGCACTTCGGAGGTTCCAGTCGATATTGGGAAAGTTTAAATCACCCATAACAGCAACCCTGCTACTTTTGCATTTTCCAGGATCTGCCCACCTATGAGACCTTCAATCTCTCTACTGCAATTAGGTGGTCTGTAGAAAACCCCCAATGCGGTGGTTGTTCTCTTGTTGTTCTTAACTTCCAGTGATACTGACTCAGTAGACAAATCTTCCTCAACAACCTTTGTTTCTGTAGCTGTGACACACTCTCCGATTCGCAATGCTACACCCCCTCCTCTTTTTCCACCCTCCCTGTTCTTTTTAAACGTTCTAAACCTTGGAACATCAAGCAACCATTCCTGCCCCTGTGGATCCCACGTCTCCGTTATGACCACAACATCGTGGCCCCAAGTACTGATCCATGCTCTAAGTGGGTCATACTTTCTCGGACACTCCTTGCATTAAAGCAGACACACTTTAACCAATCCTTTGTGTCATTGCGTGAGAAATCTTCCTGATAGATTCAATACATCCTGTCACTTCCCCCTCTCAGACATGTGGCTCTGATTCCCACCACCATGCCAAACTAGTTTAAACCCTCCCAAATCACACAAGCAAATTTCCCACCCAGAACATTTGTGCCCCTCCAGTTCAGGTGCAACCCGTCCTTCATGTACAGGTCCCACCTTCCCTAGAAGGTGGCCCAATGGTCTAGGTATCTGTAGCCTTCCCTCCTGCACCAGCCTCGCAGACACATGTTAAGCTGCATTTGCTGACTGTTCCTCATCTCACTATGATTAGATTAGATTACTTACAGTGGGGAAACAGCCCTTCGGCCCAACAAGTCCACACCGACACTCCGAAGAGCAATCCACCCAGACCCATTCCCCTGCATTTACCCCTGCACCGAACACTACGGGCAATTTAGAATGACCAATTCACCTAACCTGCACATCTTTGGACTGTGGGAGGAAATCGGAGCACCCGGAGGAAACCCACACAGACACGGGGAGAATGTGCAAACACCACACAGACAATTGCCCGAGGCAGGAATTGAACCCGGGTTGCTGGCGCTGTGAGGCAGCAGTGCGAATCACTATGCCACTGTGCCGCCCATTAATCTTGTAGCATGGTAGCAAACCTGAGATCACTACTCTATTCGTCCTGCTCTTCAGCTTCCAACCTAACTCTCTGTAGTCACTTTTCAGATCCTCAATCCCTTTCCTGGCTATATCATTGGCGCCAATATGTACCACGCTTTCTGGCCGCTCCCCCGCCCCCTTCAGAATCTTAGAAACCCGATCAGCGACATCCCGGACCTTGGCACCGGGGAGGCAACATACCTGCTGGGAGTCCCATTCCTGACCACAAAATCTCCTGTCAATCCATCTAACTATTGAGTCCCGTACACTAGCGTTTTTTCTATTTTCCTCCCTCCCCTTCTGAGCCACAGTGCCAGAGACCTGACAACTATGGTTTTCCCCTGGTAGGCTATCCCCACCAGCAGTATCCAAAACGGTGTAGTTATTACTGAGGGGAACGGCCACAGGGGATCCCTCTCTGACCTTTGGTTCCCTTTCCTCCCCCTGACAGTAACCCAGCTGTCCTTATACTGTGTCTGGGGAATGACCACCTCCCTGTACATCCTCTCAATTTCCCCCTCAGCCTCCCGGATGATCCGTAGTCATTCCAGCTCCAGCTCCAGAGGTTTTCGAGGAGCTGGAGTTGGGTGCACTTCCCACTTAAAACTTTCCCAGAAGTCCTTCGCTCCTCCCTCGCACCTCTCGGCAAAATCATAGAGACGCAGGGAGAAAGAGAGAGACATAGATATGCAGAGGGGCAGAGTCATAAAGAAACATGGTCATAGAGAGACACAGAGAAACACAAAATCACACAGTCATCGAGATTAATCCACATCGTCAAAGGGTTAAAGCAAGTCATGGACAGTCAGTTACAGAGAGAGAGAGATGTATAGAGACAGGGAGACGGAGAGAGACCTCGCGGTTTGTACAAGATGCCTCACTGGGAGGGGGAATCTCTCCTGTCCCCCTCCACCCCCCAATAACCACCATCCTGACCCTCGGGAACGGGACATGTTGACACAGTCCGCTCTCCCTCGGCGCTTTTCCTTCCCGCGTGGCCCCGGCGCCATTTTAGCTTCAGGCCCCGCGCGAGATGGCGGTTAACGGCCGCCTCGTGCCCCAAGTGACCGTTAGCAGCTGCTTCAGGGGAAAGACTCTTTAAAGGGACAACCCTTTCAGGAGAGAGAAACAACAGGGCCGGCTCCGGGACTCGCCAAACTCAATAATAATGACAAATACACAGAGACAGAGAGGTGGGGGTGAACAAGAAATTGTGCAGCGGCACATCAAGACCAAAGGCCACTCTCCCGAAGGACGGCTGCCCCGGACTCGAAACGTTGACTCCGCTTTCTCTCTGTCTGTCTCTGGACAGATGCTGCCAGGCCTGAAGCACAAACAAGGTCCTCGGGGGTGAGTCCGAGTTCAGGATCCTATTAAGGTTCGGTTGGCAGATGGATGACAGTGTGGGAGGGTATGCAATGGGATTAGAAAAATAGAGGCGGAGACTGTTTCCTAAAATGGGGAAAGGTTTCGGAAATCTGAAACACAAAGGGAGTTGGGAGTCCGAGTTCAGGATTCTCTTCAGGTTAACAGGCAGGTTCAGTTGGCGGTGAGGAAGGCAAATGTAATGTCAGCATTCACTTCGAGAGGGTTAGAATACAAGAGCAGGGATGTAGTGCTGAGGCTGTGTAAGGCTCTAGTCAGACCACATTTGGGACATTGTGAGCAGTTTTGGGCCCCCAATCTCAGGAAGGATGTGCTGAATTTGGAGGGGGTCCAGATGGGGTTTACAAGAAAGATCCCAGGGATTAAGCACTTCTCATATGAGGAGAGGTTGAGGACTCTGGTTCTTAACTCGATGGAGTTTAGAAAGATGAGAGAGAACCTGATTGAAACTTACAGAATATTGAGAGGCCCATTCATGCATCTGTCTAGATACATCTTTATTGATGTTATCATCTGGGGAGTGCTTCCGATCAAACAGACCTAGGGGATGCAGGAAGACAGTTCCTTAAATGTGGCATTGCGGCTTGACACTGTGGTGAAGTAAGCGTTTGGCATGCTTCCCTTCACTGGTCAGAGCACTGATGACAGGGGTTGGGCATCATGTCACAGCTGTACAGGATGTTGATGAGACCATTTTTTGGAATACTGTGTATAGTCTTGGTCAACCTGCTATAGAAAGGATGTCGTTAAGCTCGAAAGGTTATAGAAAAGATTAACAAAGATGTTACCAAGGTTGCAGGGTTTGAGTTATAAGCAGAAGCTTCATAAGCTGGGAGCTTTTCTCCCCTGGAGCGTTGGAGGCTGAGGGGTGACCTTACAGAGGTTATAAAATCATGAGGGGCACAGAAAAGGTAAATAGGTATAGTCTTTTCCCCAATGTAGGGGTGTCCAAAACTAGTGGGCATAGGTTTAAGGTGAGAGGGGAAAGATTAAAAAGGGACTTGAGAGGCAAACTTATCACACTGAAGGCAGTGAGTATATGGAATGAGCTGCCTGAGGAAGTGGTAGAGGCAGGTACAATTACATATAAGAGACATTTATAAAGCTACATGGATAAGAAAGGTGCAGAGAAATATGCGCCAAATGCAGATAAATGGGACTAGTTGAGTTTGGGCAACCTTGTCAGCATGGGCGAATTGGGCTGAAGGGTCTGTTTCCGTGCTGCATGACTCTATGAAAATGGATGAGAATAACAAACTTTGCCTGAAAGACAATCAGAATGTTCTGGAGGAGCTGTGAATATGTGGGGTCATTATACAGACCAATGTCTCTTGGCAAAGCAAATGATTGGAACAAGTCAAAAACTGACTCTGATTCTGATAAATGTTATTTCTCTGTCATCTGAACAGGATGTGGTAATCTCTGCCAAGGTGGGAAGTGGATGCAATTCCAAAATGTCCTTGAACCAATCGACTTGCTCAGCCAGAAGGCAGTGAAGAGTTTGCAAAGGGTTAGGAATCACGTGCAGAGCACAGCGGGTAAGGAGGTCAGATTTCACTCCCTTAAGGACCATCCAGACAGGAACAGGAGAAGGCCATTCACCTGCTCGAGCCTGCTCATTCATTCGTGGCTGATGTACCATTCCTCACGCTCACTTTTCTGCACGTAACATGTTCCCCTCAATTCCCCAACTGATCAAGAATCTATGTATCTATTCCAGCCTTAAACCTGCTCCCTGTCCACATACACAGCTCTGTGTGGCAAGGAATTCCAACGACACGCAACCCTCTGAGAGAAGAAACTCCTCCTCACCTCAATCTTCAATTTTGAACCTGATGGTTGTTTGTTCCTGACAACAGTCATCAACTCCAGATCTGTTTTTGTTTAAAATCCCATTCCAAATCCACGACCTGACACAGCGAGATTCAAAATTCACATCTGCAGGGCATACCCTGGGGAGCTGAAAACATAGGATTTTGCTTCCCCATTATTTCAGAAACTGAAAGTGAATCTCATCAAAATTGAGACCGGAATAAATTGCCCCACACCATTGAGCTAAACATTGATGTCGACACAATCCATACAGTGTGGAAAGAGACCATTCAGCCCATCCAGTTTGTCCCAAGCCAGTGAAGAGGATCCCACCCATTCCTGACCCTACCCCCAGTAACCCTGCATTAACCACGGCTAATCCCTCTAACCTGCACATCATAGTATCCTACAGTGTGGAAGCAGGCCTTTTGGCCCATCGGCTCCATATGTTGACCCTCTGAATAGCAACCAACAGAGCCACCACCTCTCCAATTCCTGTAACACTGCATTTCCCATGACTAATCCTCCTAGCGTGCATAACTCTCACACTATGGGCAACTTAGCAAGGCCAATCCATCTGAACTGCACATCTTTGGACTGTGAGAGGAAACCGGAGCACCCGGAGAAAGCCCATGCAGAGAAGGGGAGAATGTGCAAACTCCCAATTGCTGGAATTGTTCCTGGGTCCCTGGCACTGTGAGGTAGCAATGCTAACCACTGAGCCACTGTGCCACCCAATGTTTTTGCCACTGGCCATGCCAGGGTTGGTTAGCTCAGTTGATTCTATAGTAGGCTTACAATGTACAGTCACATTGACAGCATGCGTTCAATTGCTACTCTGGTTGAGATTACTGTAAGTGATCATTTCCTGTGCTTTAGGTGTGGTGTCCCTCAGGTTAAACCATAAAACAATTGTTCGCTTTTTCTCCCCCACACCCCTTTCTCCCTCTCTCTAATGAGACAATGGTGACTTTACATTAACCGCTTGCTAACAACGTAACTCTGCTGATTAAAAATTAACTGCCCTCTTTTTCACTGCAAAATAACTTGTATCTTTCCTCCCTGATGCACTACTGGAGTGAGCTGTAAGTAAAAGAAAAGACACTTTATCAATGGTACATATCTAAATGAAGCGGGAGAAGGTGCACAGGGAGAATTACCAGCATATTGTCTTGGGAGCTGGAGAGTTTCAGTGGTTGAGAGAGGTTGGACAGACTGGGATTGTTGTCCTTACAGCAGAGTAGATTGAAAGAGAGGGATGTATAAAATGATGAGGGATGAAGATAGGGGAGGCAGGAAGAAACTTTCCCCGCTTGATGGAGGTGGGGCAGGGGTATAGATTGAAGGTAAGGGCCAGGAGGTTTTGAAGGGATGTAAGGAAAACCTTGCTCACCCAGAGGGTGGTGTGCAATCTGGAAGTCACTGCCTGTAAGGGTGGGAGACGCAGAAACTCTCATCATATTGAAGGAGGATTTTAATGTGCACTCATGACGCCAAGGCTTGGAGCCAAGTGCTGGGGAAATGGGATAAGAGAATATCGAGGTGGTTGTTTCTGACCAGCACAGATTCGGGCTATTTTCTGGGCTGCAGACTTCTCAGAAATTATGACTAACTCACTTTGAGATGTGTAAACTACACCCAAGATACCATCTAGCGTGATTTTGTACATTTCATGTTCAGAGATGGGATGTTTGTCATTGGAAGAGAGATTCAGCAGTTAAGGCCAATATGCTCTGGAATTTAGAGGAATAAAGGAGATCCAACTGAGGGATATAGGGTGGTAAACGAGGTGGGATTGACAAAGAAGACAGAGAGGATGTTTCCTCAGGTGTAACAATTTAGAACGAGAGAGTCATTGTTTCAGGAGAAGGGGGTGGAACAGATTGAAACGAAAGATGTTGAGAAATGGCTTCTCTCCAAGGAAAAGGGGGTGGGAATCTCTGGGAATTCATCCCCCAGTATATGGGTGTATGTCAGGACACTGAATAAATTGAAGGAGGGGGCAGACAGATTGTTAATCAGTGAGGGGTCAAAGGGAGGGGGGCAGGAAACTGCAGTGAGGCTGGGATGAGATCAGCCGCAGCTGTACAGAATGGGGGAAGCAGGTTCCCGTGGGCTCCTAGCCCGTATGTTGTGTTGATCGTCCAGCTCCCTGAACACATTTTAGTGTGGCTGGCTCATAGCACATGCTCAGAAAGCTCTGAATCTGAGGGCCTAAACTGTGTGATACATCACAGTCTATGAGTGGGCGGCACAGTGGTTAGCACTGCTGCCTCACAGCGCCAGAAGACCTGGGTTCAATTCCCGCCTCAGGCAACTGCCTGTGTGGAGTTTGCACATTCTCCCAGTGTCTGTGTGGGTTTCCTCCAGGTGCTCCAGTTTTCTCCCACAGTCCAAAAATGTGCAGGTTAGATGAATTGGCCATGCTAAATTGCCCATAGTGTTAGGTGAAGGGTAAATGCAAGGGAATGGATCTGGGTGGGTTGCTCTTTCGAGGGTCAGTGTGGACTTGTTGGGTCGAAGGGCCTGTTTCCACACTGTAAGTAATCTAATCTAGTCTCTTACTAACCAAGACGATAAGATATAGCAGGGTATTTGGCCCATCAAATCTGCTCCGCCATTCCATCATGGCTGGTATGTTTGTTAACCCCATTTTCCTGCCTTCTCTCTGTAACAGTTGATCCTCCTACTGATCAAGAACCTATCTCTGTCTTAAAGACATAATGACAGCTGTCTGCAGTAATGAATTCCACAGATTCCCCACTGTCTGGCTGAAGAAATTCCTCCTCATCTCCGTTCTAAAGAGAGCTCCCTTCACTCTGAGGCTGTGCCTTCAGGTCTTAGTCTCTCCTTCTCGTGGATTCATCTTCTCTATGTCCACTCTATCCGGGCCTCTCAGTATTCTCCAAGTTTCAACCAGATTCACCCTTCTAAACGAGTCCAGACTCTTATTCCTCAACCTCTTTTCATATGTCAAGCTCTCCATCCCTGGGATTTTTCTTGTAAATCCTTCTGCAGCCTTACCCTTCCACCTATCGTTGTGTCATCAAAGAAACACTCGGGGCAATGAAATGAAACACTCCTCATGTGAATGATGCTAGACCCAGAGCGAATGGCTCCTTGCCCCCAAAGACTAAGGCTAGAAGGGACCATTCTCAAACAATAAGCTGTTGTACTGGGGCAATCAACAGATTGATGTCCCAGGGCCAAAATGTAGGAATTCCCTGAAAACAAGATGCAAGGTAAAGCAATTAGCCATCAGTGTAATGTTCCCTCTTCCAATTCACATTTCCCTGTTGTTAATTTAGTTGACATAGGTGGAACATTGCTATGATTTAGATGATTGCAAACACTATCGATGATTAATAAATTCAAATGTAAAAAGATTCAAAAAGCTTGGGCAGACATTTGCTCCATGCTATAAGCAAGAGAAACACTGGCGATGTTTCAAAGTGGCTGGGTTTTTGAGGGTTAAGATAAACCAGAGAAAATCTCCACTTTCACTGAATCAGAAATGTTATAAAGTGTATATATATTATATTCTTTACCAGCCTTTCTTGGTTTTGAGATGGTGAAAACTGAGTACACCAAACTGCTATCTTTTTCGGAGTCACCTATAATCAAAAAACAATAAGCAAAATGAACCAAAAGATTAAAGATCAGAATGTTAAAATAACAGCAAACGATGCCTCAAAATTAAATACGGACTGATAATTAAGGTCACAGCCCCAACCCAACAGTAATATAAGCCGAAGTTCTTGGCCATGTAGCAATATTTTCAAACTAGTTCACGAACCAGGTGACTCAATAACATCAAATGTGTATTTTGCATCAACATTCACTACGAAGTTTGCACCTACCCTCTCAAAACAAGCTCACATAGGGAAGGTGGAGGCCCTGGGGTAATTTATAACCTTTTTTATTATTAATCACTCATGACACATGGGCATCACCCACTAGACCCTATGTTTATTGCCAAACTCATCCCTAGTTGCCTACTTGAGAAGGTAGGGATAAACTGCTTTCTTGAACTGCTGCAGTCCATGTGCTGTGGGAGCACATTGCCCTGAGGGAGGGAATTCCCAGATTTTGACCCAATGACACCAGAGGAACAGTGTTATATTTCCAAATCAGGACACCGAGTGGCCCAAAGGGGAACTTGTAGAGGGTGGGTGTTCCCACGTATCTGCTGCACTTGTTCTTCTAGATTGAAGTGGTCATGGGTTTTGAAGGTGTTGCCTGAGGATCTTTGATGTATTTTCGCAGTACATCTTAGTATTGCTGCTACTGAGTAGAGGGAGTAGATGCTTCTGGATGTCGTTCCAATTAAGTGTGGACTGCTTTTTCCCTCGATGTTGAGCTTTTCGAATATTGTTGGAGCTGCAACCATCCAGGCAAGTAGGGAGCATTCCATCACACTCCTGACTTGAGACTGAGATACTTGGAATGGCTCAATCAGGTAAGACTCTGACCATACATATCCCTCTAAGGAATAAAGGAATAAAATCATGAAGAATCAATATTGTTCTTTCCTCAGATGGCTCCCAGGGCGTACCCTACGAATTCCAAGTTCAGTCACACCCATTGCACACAGCCTCCCTCAGATATACGGAAAGTGTTTGATTTTCTGCCGTTTAGTAATAATTCTCAAAGTACCCCTCTTGTTTGAGAATCTCGAGGTTTGTAAACAAAGTGAATAGTTGCCATCCTGTATCCCTGAAGAGTACATGGTTCCAGCACAGCTCAAAACTAAAGGGTCAAAAGAAAAGATGGAAAGTTGTCTTCAACAGCAGTCAGACAGTCCCCACGTGAGAAATAATATCTGTGCCTGCTGAGTTTCTCCAACAATTCCTGTATTTCTTTTCATTTCTGACATTCATTGCCTGAAGAAAGCTAATGGAATACTGGCCTTGATATCGAGAGGACTGGAGTACAGGGATGCAGAAGGGATGCTTCAGTTGTACAAAACCCTGGTTAGACGCCACTTGGAGCAGATCTAGGCACCACACCTGAAGCAGGATAGATTTGCCTGGGAGTACAGCGTGAGTTTACGAGATTGATACATGGGTGGGCTTCAGGGGTTAAGTTATGAGGAGAGATTACACAAATTAAGCCTGTTCTGTCCAGAATTTACAGGGTTTAGGGATGATCTGATCGAAGATATTGACAGGAGAAGACAGGGTATAGAAATTGAAAGCGTTTCTACTGGTTGGGTATCCTTTAACGAGGAAGGGCATAGCTGGAGAATTAGGGCCAGACTGTTCAGGAGAGATGTTAGGAAGTACTACTAAGCACAAAGGCTGGGAGAGGTTTGTGACTCTCTTCCACAAACAGCAGCATTGCTGGATCAGTTGTTAGTTTTAAATCTGACAGATTTTTTGTTGTTGTTCAACAAAGTTATTAAAGAGGCCAGAGGCAGGTCTATGGAATCAGGTCACAGATCTGCCATTGAATGGTGGAACAGGATCAAGCGGCTGAATGGCTTCCTCCTGCTCCTTTATACAAATATTCCACATTAATAAATCATGGAATACCCTGCAGTTACAAAGTGGCATTTCCACACACCGGAGCAATTAGTGATTTCAAACAGAAACTGAAAGCCCAAATATTTTATTTTCACATGTTCCAGATTCCCATCCTCTGGGTGAAACAGTCCTCAAATCCCTCTCTCAACCTCTTACCCTTCACTTTAAAATGATGTCCCCCCCCCTTGTTACTGACCCTTTGACGAAGGGAAACAGCACCTTCCTATACCCCTGTGCATGTCCCTCATAATAGCATCGTAGAGTCATACAACAAGAAAATAGACCCTTCAGTCCAACTAGTCCATGCCGTCCATAATCTCAACCTAAACTAGTCCCACTTGTTTGCACTTGGCCCATATCTCTCCAAACCTTTCCTATTCTTGTACTTATCTACATGTCTTTTAAACATTGTAACTGTCCTTGTATTCGCCACTTCGTCTGGAAGTTAAATCCACACGTGAACCACTAGCCATTAAAAAGAAGTTGCCCATCATTTTGACTATAAAAATGTTTCTCCTCTCAACCGAAAAATATGTCGCCTGGTCTTGATGTCCTGCACCCTAGGGAAAAGATACCTGTCATTCGCCTCCTCTATGCCCACCATGATTTCATAAACCTCCATACCCCTCAAACTTCTATGGTCCGGTTAAAATAGTTCCAGCCCATCCAGACTCTCTTTATAACTCAATCGCTCCATTCCTAACAACATACTGATATATCTTTTCTGAACTCTCTCCGGCTTAATAATTTTCTTCCCATAACAGGGCAACCAGAACTGGACACAATACACCAGAACAGGCTTCACCAGTGTTCTGTACAACCACAACATGGTGTCTGAACCCCAACAATCAATGGTCTGAGCAATGAAGGCAAGTGTTCTAAACACTTTCTCAAACACCCTGTCTACCTGTGACACAAACCCCAAAGAATTATGTACCTGAACCCATGGGTCTCTCTGCTGTACAACACTATCAATCTTACAGATCTCTATCATGTCCCCTCCACCATCAACCTTCTCTGTTGTTCAGGAAACAACCCAAAATCGCTTCCAACGCTTCGAGATTTGTTTTTGTTGATCTTCCCAATCAGACAAATACCAGCATGAACACTGACCAATACGTGATGATGTAGGATCAGCAGCTCACAGATTCACAGTCAGCATTCAATAGACTTGACCCGATCTCTGCATATTCAAAATTTCTTGCAGGTCTGTCCTCACTCATGCCCTCAGTTCGAATTCCCATCACCTCCCTTGGAATGAAATATTTCCAGATCATTACCCAATCAAGTTCCAATCCTGCTTGTTACAACAATTTGTTGCTGTTCGCGTGCAAAAATCCCTGGCAACAAGGTCACTGAGCCAAGGTCCCAAGGAATGACCTCCTGGAATTGTCCGGAATCTGATTCAGAACTTCTATGTTCATAGAATCATAAACTTTTACTGTACGGAAGGAGGCCACTCATGTCTGTACCAGCTCCTGAAAGAGCTACCCAGCTAGTCCCAGTTCCAGCCTTATCTCTGTAGCCTTCTAACATCATCCCTTTCAAATTTATATCCAGCTCTCTTTTCAAATCTCCTATGGAATCTGCCTCCCAAGCAGCACATTCCAAGCTCAACAATCCAATAAGTTTCTCCTCATCTCTCTCTCTCACTGACAATCTTGAAATTCTTTCCAGCCAGTTACTAATAAACCAATGAATGGGAAACAATAACTTGCTTTCCCGTCAGAATTGTTCAAATTTGCAACACCTTAATAAGGTCACCACTTTGTCTTCTCGACTTGAAAGAGAATAAACTCAATCTCCTGAATCTTTCGGTGGTATCATTCTCATACATCTCCTTCACACTGTCTGCAGGGTCTGAACAGCCTTCCTTAAATAAGGTGTCCAGATCAGAACCTGGGTAATAGAGTGCAAACTTCCTTTGTCAAATGTATTTCTAAATTCAGCTTCTGTTGCTAGTGACGGTAAGGTGTCACTTAACAAAGAAATACCCAACAGATCAAAGGTTTATCTCCAATATGATCTACTATTCTCCATTCAATACTTGTGCTGTCACTGGAATTAATTTCTTTTCTGCCCTCTGCTTTGTGTTGGGTGTTGGGTTAGCTCATGTGGCTGGATGGCTGGTTTGAAATGTGGAGAAAGATTGACAGCGCGGGTTTGAATCTCTCACTGGCTGAGGTTACCATGAAGGACTCTCCTTCTCCATCTGTTCTCCTTGTGTGAGGCATGGTAACCCTCAGGTTAAACCACCACCGATCAGTCATCACTCTCTCTCAGACACTCCACCTGAGGTCCACCAGTGTCTTGTACAACTTCAACATCACCTCCTTGTTCTTGGTCTCTATGCCCCTATTAATAAAGCCGAGGGTGCTGTGTGTTTTATTAACTGCTCTCCTCCGGTTATGCCGCCTTCACTGATCTGTGGACATGTACCCCCAGGCTCCCTCTGCTCCTGCACCCGCTTTAGTTTTTTTACCTCACTAAATGTATTGTCTTTCCGTCTCTTTCAACCAACGTCATTCACCAAATTTATGTTGAATCAATTTTGCCTTTAGTTTTGAATGTTCATGAATTAAAACCTATTTTTGTTACATCAAACTTCATTTTCTCCATCCTAGTTGTTTTGCTACTAACAATATAACTCCACAAGAACGTACAGTCTAGGATCAGGTTGAGTCCATTTAACCCTTCAGGAACCTGCTCCGCTACCCCATCTCAGCCTCAACTCCACTTTCCTGGAAACACTCCCTTTGAACCATCACTGATTAAAAATCTGTCTATCTCCTCCTCCAATTTGTGCAGTGTCCTGGGTGGTGGGGGGAGTGATCCCACAGATTTACAATCTCTTCCTCATTTGAGAGAATTCATTCCTCCTTATCTATGTTTTCAATCTGTCCAGCTCCTTGTCCTGAACCAATAACCTCTCGTCTAGATTCTCCCACAAGAGCAAACATCCTCTCTTCATCTCCTTTGTCAATACCCCCTTTAGCATCTTATAGCCCTATTAGTTTTCCTCTCTTCTAAACTCCAGAGAAACCGCTCAATCTCTCATCTAAGGCAAACTCTTCATCGCTGGAAATGATTGGGTGAATCTCTTCTGAACTGCCTCTGTCCTCGAGAGATCAAAATTGTACCAGTCTCTTCCCATAAGACTAACCTTTTCATCTTGGCAATCAATTCAGTGATCTCCTTTGAACTCCCTCCAACTCAACTACATCCATCCTCAAGGAATGGGACCAAAACTGTCCGCAGTACTCCATATGTGGAAACCCCAATCACTTGTAAGGTTGCAGCAACAATTACCTACTTCCCTACTCAATTCCTTTTGCAATAAATGTCTTCCTTGAGACCTGCTGTAGCCTTTGCTCAGACGTTTTGAACTTTCTCTCCGAGTTAAATGATAACTTGCCTTTTTCAATTCTTCCAACTTCCTATTACTCCACTTTGACAGAACTGTGAACTTGAACTCCAAGTTCCCTCTGTTCCATTACACTCCTTAAGGCTTTATGATTCACCATGAAATTCCTACCTTGATTTGTCTTTCCAAAATACAAGACCTCACACACTCACAAAGCTATGCTCACCATTCCATATCAAACCCGATCTTTCCAATTGCATGTAAATCATATCTCTCAGAATCTTCAAGTAATTTACCTCAGACAGATTAAGGCTTAATGGTCTGTAGTTCCCAGGTTTCTCTTTGCAACCATTCTTGAATAATGATACCTTTGCCGCCCTCCACTCTTCTGTGACCTCACCTGTGGCTAAATATCAGCCAGGTCCCCCGCAATTTCTTCTCCAGCCTGTTGCAGTGAGGACCCAGAAATTGGACAAACTAACGGATATAAAGGTAGAAAAGTCTCCTGGCCCTAATGGATTGCATCCGAGAGGACTAAAAGAGATGGCGCTCTTAGTAATTTTTTAAGCTTAGCTGGACTCTGGGGCAGTTCCAGCAGATTGGAAAACAGCAAATGTGATGCCACTGTTTAAGAAGGGAGGTAGAGAAAACAAATGGGAATTATAGGCCAGTTAGCTTAACATATGTAGCAGCAAGATGCTCAAATCTATTATCAAGGAAGAAATAGCAAGGCATCTCGATAGAAATTGTCCCAATCGCCGGGCACAGCAGGTCATGATTCATTAATCTTCTAGAATACTATGAAGACTTTATAAGTACGCTGAACAATGTGGACCAAGTGATGTGATATATCTAGATTTCCAAAAGGCATTCGACAAGGTGCCGTGCAAAAGGCTGCTGCATAAGATGAAGGTGCACGGCGTTACAGGCAATCGATTCGCATGGACAGAGGGTTGGTTAACTGACAGGAAGAAAAGAGTGGGGAAATTTGAATGCTTTTCTGGTTGGCAATAAATGACGAGTGGTGTGCATCAGGGATCAGTGTCAGGACCACAATTGTTTACAATTTATACAGCTGATGTGGAGTTGGGGACCACATGTAGTGTGTTAAAGTTTGCAGATGACAAATGTTTAGAGGCATATGTTCAAGTGTGTGGATGAAGGTCTGGCAGATGGAGTACAGTGTTGGAAAATGTGAAGTCATCCATTTTAGTAGCAATAATAGTAAAAAGGACTATTATTTGAACAGTAAAAATTTGCAGTAATCTACTGTGCAGTTGGACTTGGGTTTCCTTGAGCATAGATCGCAGAAGGCTGGTCTGCGGATGCAACAGCTAAATACTAAGGCAAATGGAATATTGTCCTTTATTGGTGGAGGGATTGAGTTTAAAAGCGGGGTGGATATGTTGTGGCTGTATAGGTTGCTGGTGAGGTCACATCTAAAGTACTGCGTGCAGTTTTGGTCTCCTTGCTTGATAAAGGAGGTACTGGCACTAAAAGGGGTGCAGAGGAGGCTCACTAGGTTCTTGAGTTGAGGGGGTTGCTTTAAGAGGAGAGGCTGAGTAGGCTGGGATTATAATCATTGGAATTTAGAAGGTTGGTGGGGGACGAATCTTGTGGAAACATATAAAATTATGAAGGGAACAGATGAGATTGAAGCAAGAAGAAAGTTGCCACTGGTGGGTGAACCTAGAACAAGCGGGCATTGACTCAAAATTAGGGGGAGCAGATTTAGGACTGAATTGAGAAGGAATTTCTTCACCCAGAGGATTGTGAATTTGTAGAATTCCCTGCCCAGTGAAGTAGTTGAGGTTTCCTCATTTAATGTTTTTCAAGCTAAGATAATGTTTTGAAGAGTAAAGGAATTCAGGGTTATGGTGAGAGGCTGGGTAAGTAGAGCTGAGGCTGGGAAAAGATCTTATTGAATGGCAGAGCAGGCTCAAAGGGCCAAATGGCCAACTCTAGATTCTTATGTTTGTAATTCTTAGTGGTCAATCATCCCAAACCGAGAACATCACTGCAGGAGTTTCTCAGGTTAGTACCCTTGGCCCAATAGCTCTGAGCTGCCTCAATGACTTTACGTTTGAATGAAAGTCCAGTTGGTACTCTGATTACACAAAATGTAGCACCATTTGAGACTCCGCAGGCATACAAACAATCTCTGGCCTAACACTGTAAAAGAAAATCAGTCAGTCACATGGAACACGTTTTATGGAACAGAACATCTCAACATCCTTCAGGAGAGTTTGCAAAATAAACATTGGGCATTGACACATTGAATGGTATTCCCTTGAATGACGAAAAATTTGATTGCAGGGCAAGTTTTGAACAAATACTAACAAGGAGAGAGGCAGACTGGTTGAGGGATGGAATATCAGAACGTCCTGCTCAGGCAAGGCTATAATGGAGTAATGACAATCAGCGATGCTAAAGTGGGCAGAATGAGTGGAATGCAGCTAGGAAGTGCAGGTAACAGAGTTGGGGAGCAACACAGCCCAATATGCAAATATTACAGAGTTATGGACTAGATATTACAGTGATCAAGAGGGATTTTTGCAATTTTTAACTGGAGCAAATTTCTGTTCATGGAAGCAGTAGTTTAGTGGATTATCAGCAGACTATTAAACTAGGGATCCAGGTAACGTTTGGGGGATCTGGTTTTAATATCCACTTTGACAGATGATGGAATTTGAATTCAATGAAAATCTGGAATTAAAAGACTAATGATGACCTGGTTGATTGTTGGAATATCCCACTTGGTACACTGAAGTCCTTTAAAGGAAGGAAATCCTGTCCATACCCAGTCTACTGTACGTGATTCTAGATCCACAGTAATGTGGTTGTTTCTTAACTGCCCTGGATGAGCGAGCGAGTCACATCCTGTGACTCAATAAATCAATAAAACATCCAGTGCTGTAGAATACACGGTCTGATAATTTAGCAACAATGGAATAATGGAGACATTGGGTTGTCTGATGAGGTAGAATTGGGTAATGTCAGCAGATGTGTGAAAACTAATGCCATGTCTTTGGATGAGCTCACCTCATGGTGGCGTGTGATTGAGAACCGCAGGAGCCAGGGATAGGCTCCTCCCTTGGGGGTTATCGAGTTCTAGGTTTTTGGAAAGGAAAGGGAGTTTGGAAATGAGGCCACGTTGGTTTTCACTGGATGGACGATAATGGTAGAATTCAAGTGACGGGGACCTTACCAGATGAGAGCAAGCACTATTACCAATATCAGTGAATGGGAGGAGGTTGAGTGAGAAAATGGTCAAGAGATGAGAAGTTGGTTCTCGTGGACACGAGGAGCTCACAAGGTAGGAGAGGAGTTGGAGGAAGTTGAGTATTCAGGACTCTGACAAAGTGGAACTTCAGAGACAGTTTCAGGGAAAGGAGGGACATGGAAGAGACAGCTGCTCAGATTATCTCAATCTGAATAACAAAGCAGTTGCATGAGCTCCTTACAAGATGGGAGGAGAGAGAAAGGGAAACTTTTCAAAAGGAAGTGCGAAGGACGTTAGAAAGTGTTAGCACAAATTTGATATAATTGACTTTTTATCCTTTTATTAACACCTGTAACCAAGCTAGAATTTCCACACCATCAATTGAGAAAGACTACAATGAATCAAATTGGGTGCTGGATGTGATCAACAGCAAATTCCAACTCCTTCAGTTATGGAAGTGACGGGCAGTGCTCTGCTGAAGACTTGTCCACATGTACAACACACGTACGGTTTCTCTCCCACTGTGAATGGTGCTTTTTTACTTCAAACCCAATGATATTCAGGTGGCAATAAATTCGGCAGCTTGGTCAGCTTGGGAAGTGATGCCTGGTTTTAAGTCTCCTCATTGCAAATGGTCTTCTAATTCCCTGTGAAGTTCATGGAAAACAAAAAGCAAAACAAGTGAGAACCCAAAAAAGAAAATGTTTAAAACCATCAGATGTAAGAGCAGAAATTGGTAACTCAACACAGCAAGTCTGCTGTCACCATTCAGTGAGATCAGAACTGATCCAATAATCCTCAGCTCAATTTTCCTGCCTTATGCCCCCACCATTGAATCCCTTACTAATTAAAAATCTATTTATCTCAACCTTGGACACACTGAGCAGCACAGCCTCCACAGGCTCTGCAGTATTCTGTACTCGAACAGCAGGAATTCCTCCACATCCATTTTAAACAGGTGATTCCTTACTCTGAGATTATGTCCTCAACTCTCAAACAAGTAATAGCAATCTTCCTGAATCTACAATGTCAAGCCCCTCAGAATCTTTCCATAAGGTCTTGTCTCATTCGTCTGAACTCCACTGGGAGTAATCTAATCAAATCTGCACTTACAGAAGCCGTTTGCTCAAGCTCATTTCCTGAGAAATTCCTCCCATATCCAGGATCAATCTCCTGAATACTCTATGGACTGCCTTTCCCAAAACAAGGGACAAAAGCAATTCACAGTATTCCAAGTGTGATCTGACTTATGTCTTGAACAGTTTTAGCAAAACTTCTATTTTTTCTCCCCATTCCCTTTAAATAAAAGCCAACTGACCATTTCCTTTCCTGAATACCCACTGAACCTGGATGCTAGTTTTTCGTCTTTCAAGCAGAAGGACCCAAAATTCTCTGCGCTGCAGTTTTCTGCAGAGGTTTTCACTCATTAAATAATATTCACCTCTCCTGGTCTTCCTGCCGAAATGCACATTAGATTAGATTCCCTACAGGCCCTTCGGCCCAACCAGTCCACATTGACCCTCTGAAGAGTAACCACCCAGACCCATTTCCCTCTGACTAAGGCACCTAACACGGCCAATTCACCTGGCCTGCACATCTTTGGACTGTGGGAGGAAACTGGAGCACCCGGAGGAAATCCATACAGTTTTGGCGACAATGTGCAAACTCCGCACAGACAGTGATCCGAGGCTGGAATCGAACCTGGGACCCTGGTGCTGTGAGGCAGCAGTGCGAACCACTGAGCTACCATGCCGTCCGATATATTTTCCCACGTTATATTCCACAGTGCTGGAAGGAGAATGAGAGGGGTTTTATCGACCAACTGCTCAACCATACCTTGAGCATAACCTCCCAAAACAGCCACTTCCACCATCATGAAGGACTGAAGAGTAGGCATATGTGACCAACACTCCCTTGAAGCTCCCTCCAACTCACACAACGTCCCAACATCCAGTGCTGAATGAATAGAAACTTTCTCCAATTTAATCAAGAACATGGGAGCAGAGTCTGTTCAAGAGAGATGTGAGGAATGACTTCGATATGAAAAGGATGGAAGAGCTTTGGAAATCAATCACTAAGTTGTTAGTTTCCAATCTGAGACAGATAAACTTTTGTTCTACAAATGTATTCAGGGATATGGGCCAAAGGCTGAACTCCACACAGCAGCCATGAGTTCATTCAATAGTGGAACAGCTGAAAGGCCTACTCCTGATCCTTTGTTTGCTGGCTTCAGTCCCTGTTACAAAACTTCCGAACTCCACCTGTATTGCTCCCACTGGTAACTGTCTGAACCATGCTCTTCACAACATTAAGGGAATATCGCATTTGGAGATTAGCTTTGAACCACAGACCCACATCCTCACCGTGACATTCTATTTCCATTCCAGTAACGTGGCCTGACTCCAACACAGTCTCAGCTCCAGATGCTGAAATCTCATCCAGTCCTTTGTAACCTCGAGACTGAATGATCCACCTCCCACTTTCAACCTCCCTGTAATCTTCAGCTCATCCAACACCCCGCTGCCCGTGCGCTCACTCACACTGAGTTTTGTTCTCCTCACCCTGAGCTCATTGACCTGAATAGGTCGCAAATTGAGGAAAAGCAACATTTTAACAAATTTCTCGTCGTTCTTTTCAAATCCCTCTATGATACTGATCATTCCCACCTCTAATCTCTGCCAGCCACACAATCTGTGGCACAGTGGTTAGCACTGCTGCCTCACAGCGCCTGAGATCCAGGTTCAATTCCCGCCTCAGGCGACTGACTGTGTGGAGTTTGCACATCCTCCCCATGTCTGCGTGGGTTTCCTCCGGGTGCTCCGGTTTCCTCCCACAGTCCAAAGATGTGCAGGTTAGGTGAATTGGCCATGCTAAATCGCCCGTAGTATCAGGTGAAGGAGTAAATGTAGGGGTATGGGTGGGTTGCGCTTTGGCGGGGCGGTGTGGACTTGTTGGGCGGAAGGGCCTGTTTCCACACTGTGAGTAAGTAAATCAAATCTGCACTTACTTAATTTTGGCCTCTTGAGCATGGTCAACTAATCTCCCCAACAACAGTGGATGTTCTTTCAGCATGAAATGTTTAAAAAATCAAATTAAGCACCAAGTCATTAAAATGGAGTGCCCAGACCAGGCGATGTGTCTTAACTACATGTCGTCAGAGCTGGTGACCCCATTGTGGTTCATAGCTATGACAACCATAACAAGTGTTGGCCAAGGGATTCCAGCTCAGATTGTTGAGCAGAAATCTGAGCTCCGAACATTGCCACACATCAGGGAGGGGCAGGAGTTACCTGGATGCTCTGTTTCAGGAGGCAGTCACACCCCTTGGATTAACTATCTCAAATTGATCAGTGGTCAGGGATAGAAGGGTGTGACTATGACTGAGGCAGGTCGAGGAAACTAGAGTGTAGTGCTGAATGAGCCTCAGCCCTTCAGCTTGTCAAACAGGTTTGAGATTCTTGCTCCCTGTGTGGATGAGTGTGGGGTCTGTAGGGAGGATGAGTGTGGGGTCTGGAGGGAGGATGAGTGTGGGGTCTGTAGGGAGGATGAGCAAACTGACCACATCACTGTGGGAGAGGGAGCCAATCAAGAGGGAGGAGAAAAGAGAAATCCAAGTGTAATCGGAAACAGTGTAGTCAGGGGAATAGAGACTCTTCCCTGTTGCCAGAATCGAGAGTTCCAAAGGCAGATTTGCCTGGCTTCACGATAGTCATCTGGGCTGCAGAGGAACGATCCTGTTGTCAATAGAGACAGATCGAAGGAAGAAGTTCTGCTGAAGGTATATGTGCAGCTCAGATAAAAATCAAAAAAGGTAATAATCTCTGGATTACTATCTGAGCCATGAAGTCAGCAAGATTATAACAGATTTGTGTGGTTGAAAGATTGGTGTGCGACAAACAGGAGGTTTGAATTCACTGGACTTTGGAGTCAGTACTGGGGAAGGATGAACTGTTCTGATGGGACAGGCTACACGTGAATGATGCTGGGATCAAGTCCTGGAGAATGGCATAACCAGGGTCTATATGTTGGACTTTAAACTAAAACATGTGGGTTATTTTTCAGCTGCGTGCAAAATTATGGAAAACTCAAAATGGGGAAGTGCTCAGCACAGGTTAAAGCTTTCACAACATGTTGCAAGACAGAAAGTCTGGAAAGGATCAGGAATCTAACCAGACACAGCAGATAAGGGACAAATATGAGAAGAAGGACAATTAACGCAGGGTTGAGGGACTTGTAACTAAATACACACAGTCTATAGAACAAGGTCAATCAGCTGGTACGCCAGAGTAAACTTGGCACTCACAATGTTGTAGGTATCAGAGAAAAGGCTGCAGTGGGTTCAGGGCTGGTAACTAATTATCCAAGCTATCGAAAAGGCAGTGGGCAGAGTTAGAGGGGTTGCCTTGTTTGCAAGAAATAAAATTAAATTGACAGCAAGAAGTGAAATAGAGTCAGAAGTTGTAGAATCCGTGAGGGTAGAGATCAGGAACCACAAAGGAAAAAAGACCCCGAAGGAACTTGTTTATAAGCCATTAGCCATTGTCACGATGTGGGGGAGAAAATACATCAGATTATAAAACATCTAAGGAACTGTTGCAATAATCATTGGGGACTTCAATATGCAGGTGGACTGGGAAAAACAGGTTTGTAGCGGTTCTCAAGAAAACGTGGAATTATCGGAGAGATTTTTTTGTTTGGAGCAGTTTGTGGTAGAGCCCACTCAGGAACAGGCAATTCTGGATTTAGTGATGTGTAACGAGGGAGACTTGATTAGGGAGCTCAATGTGAAGGAACTCCAAGGAGGCAGTGGCCATAACATAATAGAGTTCACCCTGCAGCTTGAGAGGGAGAAGATTGAATCAGATGGAATGTGATGATAATTGGGTAAAGGTAACTACAAAGACATGTGGGTGGAGCTGGACAGAGTTGATTGGAAGGGAGAGCCGACCAGCGAAGACAGTGGAGCAGCGATGGTAGGAGTTTCTGGGTTAATTCAGGAGACATTGCAGAAATTCATCCCAAGGAAGAAGAAAAATACGAAGAGGAGGATGAGACAACCCTGGTTGACAGGGGAAGTCAGGGAGAGCATAAAGGCAACACAAGCAGCATATACTGTGGTAAAGATTAGTGGAAGCCAGAAGATTGGGAAGTCTTTAAAAAACAGAAATAACTTGAAAAAAAGAGGTGGGGATGGTGAAAGAAGTGAAATATGAGAGTAAGCGCGCTATTAATACAGAAGAGGGCTGCAGGGAATTTTCTTGGATATCTAAATGGTTACAAAGATACAAGAGTGGACATTGAACAGCTTGAAAACAATGCTGGAAAAGTAGTAAAGGGGAACCACGGCATGGCAGAGGATCTGAAGAGGTACTTTCCATCAGTTTTTAACAGTGGAAGATACCAGCAACCAACCAGAACTTCAAGGGAAACCTGGGGACAGAAGTGAGTGCGTTGGAAGGTGCTGGGAAGCTGAATGCGGGTAAATCACCAAGATGGACTACACTCCAGATAACTGACAGAGACAGCGGAGTAGATTAGAGAGGCACTGGTGATCTTTCAGAAAGCACTGGAGTCAGGCAGGGTCCCAGATGACTGGAAAATGGCTAATGCAGAGGCAGAAGCAGGAAACTATAGGCTATGTAGCTAGAAAGTAATCATTCCTAAGGCTTGAGAATCCCTTGTTTCGAATGAGGCTGCAGAGTACTTGAAAGTGCATAGTAAAATAGGGCAGAGTCAGTACAGCTGTGTTAAGGAGAGGTCTTCCCTGACAAATCTGTTCAAATTCTTTGAGGAAGTAACAAGCAAGTTAGACAACACAGAGCCAGTGGATGTAATCGATTTGCATTTCCAGAAGGCCTTTGATAAGGTACCACACAGCAGGCTGCTAAACAAGGTAAAGGCAGAGAATTGGCTGCTTGGCAGAAGGCAGAGAGTCAGGATAAAAGGGTCTTTTACAGAATGGCAGCTGGTGACTCATGGACTTCCACAGGGGTCAGTGTTGGGACCACAACTATTCATGTTATACCTCAAATGATTTGGACAAAGGAACAAAGGGTATTCTTACCACGTTTGCACATGGGATAGATGTCGGTGGAGGGGCAGGTAGTGGTGAGGTGGTGCGGAGGGTGTAGAAGGATTTGGACAGGCTGCAAGAGTGGACGAAGAAGTGACAGATGGAATACAATGTGGGAAATTGAGAGGTTATGCACTCTGGTAGAAGGAATAAAGATGTTGATAATTCAAAGTTTGTGAGAAGATTTGTAGCTCGGGTGCTCATTGTTGTGGTTCTGTTCGCCGAGCTGGGAATTTGTGTTGCAGACATTTCGTCCTCTGGCTTTCCTGTACAGACCAAGTCCTGAACTACGAAAGCAATCACCCCAACACACACAAAAGTAGCTGCATCAAGACACTACTCAAAAGGGCCACAACACACTGCAGTACACCAGAACTGCAAAAAGAGGAAGAAGAACACCTCTACAATGTATTCACCAAAAACAGATACCCGCGCAATTTCATCAACAGATGCCTAAGGGAAAGACAACAGAACGAGGACATGCTGCAACCCAAAGGACTAGCCACACTACCATACATCAAGAGCATTTCCGAACCGACAGCCAGACTACTGCGACCACTAGGACTCATAACAGCACACAAACCAACAGCCACTCTCAGACAACAACTCACCAGAACGAAGGACCCGATACCCAGCATGAGCAAAACCAATGTAGTGTACAAAATCCCATGCAAGGCCTACACAAAACACTACACAAAACAAACAAACAGGAAGACAGCTAACGATCCGCATTCATGAACACCAACTAGCCACGAGATGACACAACCAGCTATCCTTAGTAGCCACACACGCAGATGACAAGCAACATGAATTTGACTGGGACAACACTACTATTATAGGACAAGCCAAACAAAGAACAGCCAGGGAATTCCTAGAGGCATGGCACTCATCCACAGATTCAATCAATAAGCACATCGACCTGGACCCAATATACCGACCACTGCAACGGACAGCTGGAACTGACAACCGGAAGCAGCAGATTCAAACCACTACAAATGTCGGAGGAACAATCACAGAAGCGCTTCACAGGAGGCTTCCAAGCACTGAGGATGTCACCTAGACAGGGGACAAAACATCTGCAACACACATTCTCAGCTCGGCGAACAGAACCACAACATGTTGATAATTTTCTGAACAGGGAAAGTCTTCAGAAATCTCAAAGGCAAGGGACCTTGGGAGTCTTAGTTCAGGAATTCTCTTAAGGTTAATTGGCAGGTTCAGTTAGCAGTTTGGAAGGCAAATTCCATTTTAACATTTATTTCAAGGAGGCTACAATACAAGAGTAGAGATGAACTGCTGAGGCTCTATCAGCTCTGGTCACATTGCATTTGGAATATTGTGAGCAGCTTTGGGCCCATTATCTCAGGAAGGATGTGCTTGTGTTAGAGGGAGCCCAGAGTACATTTACAAGAATGTCCCCAGGATGAAGGACTTGTCAGAAAAACAGCAATGGAGGATAACTCTGGGTCTGTATTCAACAAATTATAGAAGTATGAGGGGGATATAGGAAGAATAGAAAGGCAGGTAAAAGAGAAGGTGAAGTGGTGTTTTTGATTAAGGAAAACATTGCTGCTCTAACTAGAGAAAATATTTCTGAAAAAGATCATCCAGTGAAAATATCTGGGTTAAAATAAGAAAGGGATAATCACCATGATGGGACTATATGATAGGCCCCCCAACAGTCAGAAGGAAACTGAGGAACAAATATACACAGATTTCAGATATATGGAAGATGATAAAGGCTGTAATAGTAGGTTTTTACAAACATTGTCTGGAAGTACCATTGGATGGAGAAGAGACTTTTAAAATTCGAAGAAAATTTCTTAATCAACATGTAAATTTTCCGAGAGAAGGAGCTTCATGTTCCAGGATACAAATGCTACAGGAAGCTTAGAAAGTGGGGGCAAGAGAGGAGGGGAGTGGCAGTTTTGATAAGGGATAACATTACTACTGTACTTAGAGACGATATTCCTGGGAATATATCTCGGAGGTTATTTAGATGGTACTGAAAAATAAGAAAGGGATGGTCATCTTATTGCGATGGTATTATAGACTCCCCAATAGTCAGCCAGAAATTCAGAAGCAAATTTGTAAGGAGATTTCAGTTCTCTGTAAGAATAATACAGTGGATATGGTAGGGAATTTTAATATTACTAATGTAGACAGGGACTGCCGTAGTGTTAAGGGTTTAAAAGGAGAGGAATTTGTTAAGAGTGTACAAGGAAAGTTTCTGATTCAGTATGTGGATGTTCCTGCTAGAGAAGATGCAAAATTTGACGTAGACCTGGGAAATAAGGCAGGGCATGTGACTGAGGTGTCAGTCGGGGAGCAGTTTGGAGCCAGCAACCATAAATCTGTTTGTTTTTAAATAGTGATGGAAAAGGATCGACCGGATCTAAAAGCCGAACTTCAAAATTGGAGGAAGGCTAATTTTGACAGAATTAGGCAAGAACTTTCAAAAGCTGATTGGGGGCAGATGTTTGGAGGTAACGTGAAGGCTGGAAAATGGGAAGCCTTCAAAATGCGATAACAAGAGTCCAGAGTTAGAATATTGCCGTTTGGGTGAAAGGAAAGGCTGGTACGTGGCGGGCATCTGGGATGACGAGAGAAATTGAGGTTTTGGTTAAGAAAAAATGAAACATATGTCAGGTATAGACAGAAGAAATTGAGTGAATCCTTAGAGTATCCTTAAGAGAGAAATCCTGAGGGCAAAAAGGGGACATGAGATATCTTTGGCAAATAAAAGTAATGAGAATGCAAAGAGTTTTTAGAAATAGATTAAGGACAAAACAGTAACTAGGAAGAGAATAGGGCCTCTCAAAGATCAGCAAGGCACCTGATGTGTGGAGCCGTGGAAGATGGTGAAGATACCAAATGAGTATTTTGCATCAGTGTTCACTGTGAAGGAGGGCATGGAAGATAATAGAATGTGGGAAAATAGATAGCGACATCTTGAAAAATGTCCATATTACAGAAGAGAAAGTGCTGGATGTCTTGAAATGCATAAAAGTGATAAATCCCCAAGACCTGATCAGGTGCACCCTCGAACACTGTGGGAAGGTAGGGAAGTGATTGCTGGGCACCTTGCTGAGTTATTTTTATCATTGATAGTCGCAGGTGAGGTGCTGGACGACTGGAAAATTGTGAACGTGGTGCCACTATTTAAGAAAGATGGTAAGGAAAAGCTAGGGAACTATAGACCTGTGAGTCTGATGTCGGTGGTGGGCAGGATGTTGGAGGGAATCCTGAGAGACAGGATTGACATGCATTTGGTAAGGCAAGGACTGATTAGGGATAGTCAGCATGGCTTTGTACGTGAGAAAACGTGTGTCATGAACTTGAATGAGTTGCTTTGAAGAAGTAACAAAGAGGATTGATGAGGTCAGAGTGGTGGATGTGATCTATATGGCCTTCAGTAAGGCGTTTGACAAGGTTCTTCATGGGAGATTGGTTAGCAAGGTTAGATCTCATGGAATACAGGGTAGGTAGCCAATTGGATGCAGAACTTGCTCGATGGTAGAAGATGGGGGTGGTGATGATGGAGAGATGCTTTTCAGACTGGAGGCCTGTGACCAGTGGTGTGCCACCAGTATCAGTGTTGGATCCACTGCTTTTCATCATTTATGGGAATGATTTGGATTTGAACACAGCAGGTATAGTTAATATGTTTGCAGATGACACCAAATTTGGACAGCAAAGAAGGTTCCTTCAAAGTACAACAGGGTCTTGATCAGATGGGCCAATGGGATGAGGAGTGGCAGATGGAGTTTTATTCAGATAAATCTGGGTTGCGACATTTTGGAAAGGCAAATCAGGGCAGGACTTGTACATTTAATGGTAGGACCGTAGGTAGTGTTGCTGAACAAAGATACCTTGGAATGCAGGTTCATAGCTCCTTGAAAGTGGAATCGCAAGTAGATAGGATGTTTTCTTCATTGGTCAGTGCATCGAATATTGGAGTTAGGAGGTCATGTTGTGGCTGTGCAAGTTACTGGTGAGGCCAGTTTTGGAATACTGCACGCAACACTGGTTTCCTTCGTATTGGAAGGATATTGTGAAATGTTGAAGGGTTTAGAAAAAGTTTACAAGGAATTTGTCAGGGTTGGAGGATTTGAGCTATAGAGAGAGGCTGAACAGGCTAGGCTGACCACATAGAAGTTTATAAAGTCATGAGGGACAATGTTTCTTCCCTGAGGTGGGGGAGTACAAAACTTGAGGCACAGGTTTAAGGTAAATGGGGAAAAATTTTAAATGGACCTAAGCGCAACTTTTTCACACATAAGATGGTACGAGTAAGGAATGAGCTGCCAGAGGAAAGGGAGGAGGGTGGTAAATTACAACATTTAAAAGGCATCTGGATGGGTCATTAATAGGGAGGGTTCAAAGGGATATGGGTCAAATGCTGGCAAATGGGACTAGATTAGTTTCTGACATCTGGTTGGCATGGATGAGTAGGATCAAAGAGTCTGCTTCAGTGCTGTACATCTCAATGACTCAATGGCTGTGAATGATAACATTTATTGGAAATCAGGAAATGTGAATTGAGAATGGAGAGGGATAAAAAAAGTTATAATTGCTTGGTGGTATTTAACTATTTTTGTGAAAACTTCTCTCTAGAAATTGAGCTCCATGTGTGTCTAATTCAACTGCTTTGTGATTGTGCAAAGTGTGTTTTTCAGTCTGACAGCGATAACATACCTGCTGTATGTTAGAAGGAACTGATCACACTTCGTTTTGTACCAAGAGAATGTTACATTGTCTTGCGCCTTCATGTAATTGTCTGGAGGAAGAGAGAAGAGACATCCCCTGTAAATCAACATTAAGTGAGTTTGACAGTATCAAACCTTTCAATGTAATATTAATTTTATAATCATGAGGCTGTGTTTCTTTTAGGCCAGCATTTCAAACAGAACTACAAGTCTGACTCCATTCTTGGCCTGAGTTGCTCTTTGTCTGGTGATTGGAACAAAAGAAATCTACACCAATTCACTGAGAACCAGATACTAACCAACACCTCTACAGCTCTACAATGGGGCTACCCAATACAAATTTGTAGCTGGATCTGAGAGTTTCCTAATCAATCCATACCTGTCAGTTCCTGCGAGGTGAATGTGGGAGTATGCCGGTCAACCTGTACCTGTCAGTATAGGCCGTGCAAATGTAAGAGTTAATATAGTTATCAATCTGTCCCGGTCACTCCCTGCAATGTCCAAAATGTATTTACTAGAGTGTGACTGGGACAGATTGATAACTACATTCACGTAGTATAAACTGACAAGTATAGCTTGATAACTGAACTCATATCCACATAGTAGAAACTGGCAGAGACTGAGTGATAAATACATTTTAAATAAATAGGATCAGTCCCTGTGTGCTTCACTGATGGGGATGTGTGAGTTTAGTTCTCAAAAATACCTGTCAGTTTCTGCCGTTGTGAATGTGTGAATTTACTTAACAATCTTTCCCTAACAGTTTCTGCTGTGTATCCGACAGTCAGTTTCAGCTTTGAGAACGGGTGTGTCATTCTCAGAATCTCACTGTCAGTTTCTGCTGTATGAATAATAAATGCAGTCATCAATTTGTACCTATCAGTATCTTCTATGTGAATGTAGATATTGATCTCTACCTGTCAGTTTTAGCTATAATCAATTTCTCAGTACAATTATCAAACAGTACCTGTCAGGTTTTGCTATTTGACACCAGAGTGTCATTGTCAATCTTTTTCTACTACGTCAATTTGAGAGAGTCAATACCAATCTGTCCCTGTCAGTATGTGAATAGTACAGTTATCATTCTCTACCTGTCAATTTCTACCTGTGTAATTGTCAATCTGGACCTTTCAGACTCTGCGATATGAATACTTAAATATAGTTATCAATCTACAGCTGTCAGTTTCTACTTGGTGAATATGTCTATGTAATTGTCAATTCCTGCCAGTTTATGCTATGTGAATGTGTGAGCTGAGCTTTCATCTGCCACTATCAATTTCTGCTTTGTGAAGAAGAGAGTTTAGTTATCAATCCTTCCTGTCAGGCGCTGTAATGTCAGGGTTTGAATGTATTTATTCATCTTTTCCTGTCAGGTTGTGTGACTTTAACTATCAACCTATACCTCTCAGATTCTGCGACATGTGAGTGTAGTTATCCACTTGATTTGATCTGATTTATTATTGTCACATGTACAGAGATACAATGAAAAGTATTGTTTTGAGTGCCTTACAAAGTGCATTAGGGTAATAGAACAGAATCTGGAATACAGTGTTAATGGTGCAGAGAGAGAGAATAACATTAAAATTTGAGAGGTCGATTCAAAAGTCTAATAACAGCACAGAATCTGTTCTTGAATCTGTTGGACGGTATATTCAAACTTCTGTATTTTTGACCTGACAGACCAGGGTGGAGGAGCGTAGAACCAGGGTCAGATGGGTCTTTGATTATGTTGGTTGCTTTCCCAACACAGGAGGAAGTATAAATGGAGCCTTTGGATGGAAGGCTGTTTTCTGTAATGGTTTGGGCTGTGTTCAGAACTGACTGTAATTTCTTGTGGTCTTGGGGAGAACAGTAGCCATACCACACTGTGACACATCCAGATAGGTGGTGCATCGATACAAATTTGGAATTTTTATAGACATGGTGAATTTCCTTAGCCTCCTGAGGATATCTGCTTGGTGAATATGTTTGGGTAATTGTCAATCTCAGCCTGCCAGTTTCTGCTATGTGAATAGGAGAAGTTAAAAACTAACAGTCCCTGTCAGGTTTTGCTTTGTGAAGGTTTAGTTAAGAATCCTTCCCAATCAGGGTCCGAATTGTAAATGTGAGTGTATTTATCAATGTTTGCCTGACAAATTTTCTTTTGTGAACATGTGAATGTAGTTATCAATTTTCCCTGGTGGTTTCTGCTCTGTGAATATGAAAATGTAGTCATTAATCTCGAAATGAAAACCAAAAGAACTGCAGAAGCTAGAAATCAGAAACAAAATCAAATTGCTGGAAAAGCTCAGCAAGTCAGACAGAAATCTGAGTTAAAATTTCCAGTCCAGTAACCCTTCCTGAGAACTGATGGTAGCCAGGAAATGATTAGTTTTTCTGCAGAAGGTAGTGTATGTTGAAGGGTCAGGAGTAAATGGTAGATAGATATAGAATCCAAAGAATACGGTCAGACGAGGAAGGTGAATCACTATTAACAGGGACTGTTAGTGACCGTTGGTGTATAACAGCAGACCTTGTGATAACAGGGCCTGGTGTGAGAGGTTCTGGGTAATGACATGGGAGAGCTCTAGCCCTAGTTGTAGAACTCATTATTGGGTCCAGAAGGCTGTTGTATTCCCAAGCAGAAAATGAGGTACTGTTCTTCCAGCTTGCACTGAGTTTTAGCTGGAGCACTGCAGCAGGCCTGAGGCAGAGATGTTCATCAGGGAACTGGGTGGTGTGTTGAAGTGGCAGGCAAGTGGAAGCTCAGGGTCTTGTTTTCTGGACAGAATGTAGGTGTTTGGCAAAGTGGACACCCAATGTACACTCAGTTTCCCCAGAATAGAGAAGACCATAGGAAAATGCACACACTCAGCTCTGAGGAAGGGTCATTGGACCTCAAATGTAACTCTGATTTCTTGTTAGCAATCTCTACCTGTCAGTTTCTCCTGTGAATATGAGTGTGTCATTATCAAACCGTACATGTCAACTTAAATAATTTGAAAGAGAGTGTTATCAATCTGTTCCAATAAGTTTCTGCTTTGTGAATGAGAATGTCTTCCTCTGAAATGTCCTGCCACGTGCTTTGCGTGTGATTGACCAATCTGTCCCTGTTATATTCTGCTCTGTGTAACTCAGGATGTAGCTGTGAATCTGTATTTGTCAAGGTCTAGTTTATAAATGTGCAAATGCATTCACAGATTGTATCTGCCAGTGTTTTTGAAGTGTGTGTGTTTGGGGGCGGGGGGGGGGGGGAGGGGGGGTGTTTAAGTATCATGCTCTCCCTTTCAGTTTCTACAGAGTGAATGTGTGAGAGCAGCTATCAATCACCGCCTGTCAGTTTTTGTTGTGTCCACGTGAGAGTTCAGGAATTGAGCTAACCTTGTCAGTTTGTGCTGTGTGACTGAACGTCAAGTGCTGAATCAGTACCAGTCACTTTCAACTCTCATGCATCAAAAGTTGCTTAATTCGCTGACAGCCAATAATATTCTATGAGTCCAATGGTGACAAGGAATCTAATCTTGTTTGCCATCTGGTTCACTAATGTCCTTTAAGGAAGGAAGCTGCCATCCTTACCTGGTCTGGCCTACATGTGTCTCCAGACCCACAGCAATGTGGCTGACACATAACTACCCCCTGGGAAGTTAGGGATGGGCAATAAATGCTGGCCTCACCAGTGATTCTCTCATCCCGTGAATGAATTTAGGAAAAAGAATTCTCTGTGACTGTGATTGATTCTGTGATAGATTTTAGGGTGTTGTGATTTGGCCTTAATCTCTTCTGCATCATGTCATTTTTGGTAGAGTCACAGAATTGGTCCAGCCATTCAACCCTTTTGTGTCCAGACTGGGACATTCTGTTCTTCACCTATTCTCCATTCTAGTTTCCATTATCTGTTGGGATTCTGAATTTTATCCACTCACTGCCAGTATCTCTATCTAAATGCTAATTTGAGATTATTCCTGCAGTTATCTGTCTTTGATAACTATAGTGCCAGTTATGTTCTGTGGGCAATAGCATCAGGTAGTGTTTGTGGATCTCGTTCTCTTTCCACGTTCAGTTGTGTTTTTTTGGTATGAGTGTTGGATAAACTTGATCAATATTCACTAACCTTTTGTGATTGAGGGATTAATGAATCTGAATTTTATTGCATTCAGACTTTTTAAATATATTTTGCGTATGCAGTAATCTTTATCAGTTGCTGCTGAACACTAAGATATAACATCTGACACTAACTGAAATGATTAATGCTTTGGTGAATCAATTTATAACTGTCCATATTTGGAAATACCTGGGCGTAAATTTCTTTTCTTTTCCCCTTTCAGCACTAACTGGCTGAGTGTGAGTGAGTTTTCTGTTGTGCTGCCAATCTGTATCACTTTAAAGGAGTGGCACTGGTCTATATCACACTGACACTTTTTTTATGTCGCCTTGTGTTTCCCATTCTGCATGTCATGATCTGGTACACTTTATAAGGTGGGTTTAATGCCTTATAAATCAGTGTTTCATATATTAAAAACGTATGGAAATGCTTCTGCATTACTCAGGTCCTCAACCACAATGTGTGTGTGGAGAAAGTGTGTGTTCATCCACACCAGGCTCAGTGTGAGAATGAGATTCATTCACTCTCTGATACTAGATATCAATGTGCTCCTTATTCTTGGTTATTGTGTTTCACAGTGCTTCAGTGTCATCCAAATTGAAACATGTCACTTTTAGTAACTGCTACTGTACTTCAGTGTTCAAACTTGTGCTACTTGACATGAATGAGGTACTATCCATTGCCACTGGACTCAGCTCCTGTCTGTGAAAGTGAATGTGTTTGTATAACTGTTAATCTCTGGCACTGCACATGTAGTTCGATAATGTCCACAGCCAATTTTCTTTAGCTTTCGTGCCTGTAGGATCCAGGGACAACTGAACATGCAACACATTGCAGCAGAAAAGCATCTGTGCTTTTCTTCAGAATCAAGGGGAGAAAAGCAATGTACTTTTGTAACTCCTATAGTGCAGAGTCTAACCGGGAACAATAGGGATATCAAGGTCTGGTTTTCAGAATGCTAACAATTTTTGCATTGTGACATGTATTCACCGAACCCATTTGCAACGAAGTGAACACTTCAACTGCATTCAAGCTGACTGACCACAGTGTTCCTTGTACAGGAAAGAGAATTGGCCAATTCTATTTTATTTACTAATGTGGACAGAATCTGGTGCAAGCCACTAGCAGACTCTTGTGTTGCTCTATGGTAGGGAGGGGAAAATCAAAAGGACTTTTATTTTCCACCATTCTGTGAAGAATAGTTCAATAAATTGAACTTAACAATTTAAATATCAACTTCTGTTGGAAAGAAAAATGAGCAGCTTGACAAACCGACCAATTTTGGCTTTCTCTTTCATGCTGCAATGATTTAAATAGTAATGATCTGATTCCAATGACTCCTTCAGAAAACTATATCCTGATTCCTTGCTTTTTTTTGTACTATAATGAAGGGAGGGTCAAGAGGAATGCAGGGATCTTCATAGAAAATCAAAACGAATTTTGAAATACATATAGAATAATTTTTAAAAAAACTTTCTTGCTGGAGAGAAAAATAAAATAACTACAAAATGATGAAATGGAGAATGAGGTTACGATACAGATGGAGATGACAGCTTCTCTGCTGCCATGATAGTTTTACAAAAATGGAATGCTGGTTGAAAGGAATTAGAATTGTTAGCTCAGTCAACTGTAATGTTGTTATAGACTGTCTTTGATCAGTCAGACTTAATAATTTGAAGAGACTTATTCTGTGCTGTAAGTTTCTTTGACTTGACATGAGAGTAGAAATCAGTTTGATGAAACGTTTTCTGCTAGTTGTGTATATGGATTTTCATTACTTTTGGATGTTGGAATGAGTATTTCAGGATGGCGTACAAATTTGCAACAATTGTCAATCAGTCAGTAGCTGAGAGAATGGTGTGTGTGTGCATATGTATGCAAGCACACATAAGAGGGTGGATTGGAGATGGTGGTTGTGTGTACATCAGGCTTTGGCTCAGAGGTTCATTTGGAATTTACACTGTTTAGTTGTGCCTTTCACATAGGACTTCTATTTATCAAAAGATTAATTTTGCCCTTCTCAGTTACTGATAATGCCAAAGTTTCCTTCTATATCTTCAGAAATCCTTGCTGTAACAATGTAACAGAATGATCTGTTTGTTCACCTTGACTGTAACTTTAAAATTGCCTTCATTACATGTGGAGATAATACAGTTCCTGAATGTATATTTCATAACAGGATACAATCTATCCCTCTTCTGATGTTGCAAATGATAATTGACTAAGCATCATGGCATTTATTGGAAATGAGCTGTCGTGCATTGAGTATAGGGAGAAATCAAAAAAATATATTGCATCAGTTGTGTTTGACTCTTGGATTGAATGTATACTTCTGGAAATTAAGCTCAATGTGTATCTGACTCAATCCACTCTGACTGTGGAAAGGATGTTCTCCAATCTGACAACAATAACATACCTGCTGGTTGTTAGAAGCAGCTGGTCACACTTGGCTTTGTACTGAGGAAATATTACATTGTCTTGGTCCATAAATCATTTGCCTGGAGGAAGACGAGGGATATTTCTTGTAAATCACCAACAGCTAAGTAGAAAGCTGATCGACTGATCAATGCAACATTCAGGTCATGATCATGATAATTCTGTTTTTAAACAGGGCAAGGTGAATAGTGCAAGGACTGGTTACACTCTAGCTCTGAGCTCCTCCCAGTCTTTTTTTTTTCTGTTTGCGAAATTCCAAAACAATTTACTAAATTACAAAAGCTAACCAACATCTGCAAGTTCAATAGTCAGATCCCAATACATTAACTGTTGAAGGAAGAACAACAGGCACTACTCTCACATTTAGATATACTGTCCTTTAATTACCTACTATTCCATGTTTATTCGCAACAAACAGCATGAAATAGAAGCCAAACAATGAAGTTCCATCAGAGTTTAGGTAATTAAAAACTACAAGAATGTCCGACAGCAGCTTCTTCCCGCTCTGCCTCCCTCAGCAGGCCCACACACAGCCCGAGAAAGGCCTCTCTCTTCCCCCCAGCCCGCTCACTCCAAGTTCCGGGACCAGTTCCTGCTCCGCTCGGCCTCTTACAAACAGCCCCCGGTTCTCCCTGAACTCACCCCGAATCAATCCCGGTCTCGGAGCCCCCTCTGTGTCCCAGGCTCCCATCCCGATGTGCTGCTGGAAGGAGCCTGCTGTTCCGTCGCTTCCCTGGGCGCTGATCTCTCCATTGCGGTCTGTTCCAAACAAACCTCTTGCACTCACTGAGTAAATGCTCCTCAATGGCAGCGCTGGGGGAGGGCCTCAAGCAATGCGTTCATCGAATTAGGAACAGCCAGCTTTGGAGGAAGGGCAGCATTGCGCATGCGCCTAAGGATGCAGGAATAAATTATTCACATTAAACTGACTGTGACAGCAGCGGTGATAAATCCAGCGCAATATTGGGGATTGGGATTAAAGCACAAATTTCCAAAAAAGGGAATGTTTTCTCTAGAGCAGAGATGTCTGTAGTGGGAACCGCTTTTTTCCTGATGAAGGGCTTTTGCCCGAAACGTCGATTTCGCTGCTCCTTGGATGCTGCCTGAACTGCTGTGCTCTTCCAGCACCACTAATCCAGAACCCGTGAATAAAGTATAAACGATTTATGAGTGGGACAGGGTGAATAGAGAGAAGCTGTTTTCCTTGTTTGAGCGAGCAATCACAAGTAGTGCTTGGGTAACGATATGGTAAGCGTAAGGATTCTCGCTATGGTGAAGGGTTAGATATGAAGATATTGAGGGAATTTCAGGAAAATCTTTTCAGTGGTGGAAATCTGGAAGACACCGCATGCGAAGGTAGTGGAGGCCAGAAACCTTAACCTTTAAAAAGCATTTGGATGAGCACTTCAAATGTCAGTTCCGGAGCCACCATTCACGGTGGGATATGAACGGTAAATATCTCCCGAGGCAAACCAAAAAGAAACGTGTCTGTCTTTTGAATACGAGGAGCAGATACACCTCACGATTGGCGGTCCATGCCTTTAGTTCTAGGCCTCGTAGACTCGAACCTGGGTCTCTGGCGCTGTTTTCTCCGATATCAGATTACAGTAAATGGACCGAGATCAAACCTGAGCAGCTGCAGGACTGGGACAGCAAATGTGGAGTTTTTGCTGATGTCTGACCTTTCCAAACGCTGGGCGACATTAAAATATTGTCTCAAGACGATTAATGAGCTCGGCCGGAAGAACGGTCTGTAATGTTTAATCAACATATCGGAGTGCTTTCAAAGTGTGAAATGAAGAGATTAATTGCAGATTGCAGTTCTTGGCGCTTGTTTTTGTTTCTGCCAGTTCTTCAGGTGCAGAAATAAAAGTAGAAAGAGATAGCTGCATCTAAGCAAATGAATGAGCGAGAGAGATTGTCTGAAGTATATATTTATAACCTAATTAACAAGTATTGATGAATTCCCCTCTGAACAACGTTCTTTTTAATACTTCATTTTTCTATGTAAAACATATCCCGTTATTTGTGAAATGGCGGGCTTTTCAAATTGGAAGGAAAGGTGTTGATGATTTGGCGCTGGCAGCAAGAGTAGAGAATGGGCTCTTGCTGCCAGCGGGAGCAGAGAATGTGCTCTTGCTTGCTGACTCTCGGGAGCATATTAAACACCAGTGAATCTGCCTTCTTTCCGTTTGCTGCTATTTGCTCAAGTCACTCTCTAATATTTGATTATTCCGGGAGCGACAAGCCCCGGTTGGGGTGTGAGCCCTGAGTGTCACCACTGGGAAACAAAAGAAGTGCTCCTTTTCTTACAGACCCACGGGTGGATAAATTAACATTTTTTTTTCATTTCCAAAACTCCGCGCGGGTTCTGTTGTGTTGCAGAATAGTATAAATGAGGCTTTCTGCTATCGGTGAGAAGCTTGTCAAAATGAACAGAGATCAAACCAGAACAGTTGCCGGACTGGAATTGTTAATGTGGAGCTTTTGCAATAAGGGAGCACGGTATTAAAATAAAACCTAAAGGCGGTGTTCGTTGTTAATGCGCTCACGCCGAAGAACATTCATGAAATCCTCACAGATTGAATGATGGTACTCACTCTCTCCGGAGACAATCTCGAATGGTTCAAATAGCTTCTAGCCTCATTCATTTGCAATTTTTCTTTCGAGTAATGACTAAATACGAATGCTCCCTTCTCGGATCTACATTTCGGCAGGATTTTCAAATTTGAAAGAAAACGGTTGATGATTTGGCGCCATGTTTTCCCGCCTGCTTTCGCAGCAATGATCATGTAGTTACAGCTGGTAACAACACCAAGGAAGACAGTGAGGACAGAGAGGATTTAATCCCGTATTAATACTGCACAACTCTAATGAAGCATGTGAAAGTTACATAACATTCACAGCATTGTATATTCTAATCTGTGTCTTCAACTAACTCCCCTGTAATGCATTACTGACGTCACACCCGTCCCCCTTTAATATCATTCAAAGCCATGTTCCAGCGTCTGCGATCGCTTGACTGGCGCTGTTACCTTGTTGTTTAACTGACTCCCCATCAATGTTTTACTCAGGCCCTGTGCACTTCGCAAATTACGATACCAATGTCCGCAAGTAAGAGTTCGATCTCTTGGTATCAAATCTTTCCCATCCCTAAAACGGCAAAATATATGAACACCGAGACAGAGAATTCGCGGGAATTTATAATCCACTACCACAATGTCACGTTAAAATTATATTCCACAATCTGCCATAAATTGTGAACACGGGAGATTTCATTAGAAATGGAATACCTGCTCATGTCAACATCGCTTACAACTCATTCCCTATTTATTTCCTAGTTTTATAACTACAATATAAATGTAACTAATCGCTTCCCGCTCTCTCTCGATGGTCTGGTGGCTCTGAAAAGAGCCGTTGTGTTTCTTTCTCTCTCTCTCTCTGTCTGTCTGTCTGTCTCGGGGTGAATGTGCAGGGCCAGCCAAGCTCCGTTTAGGCGCGCTCCCCGCGGATCCGGCGGGCCAGCTGGATGTCTTTGGGCATGATGGTGACCCGCTTGGCGTGGATGGCGCACAGGTTGGTGTCCTCAAACAGTCCCACCAGGTAAGCCTCGCTGGCCTCCTGCAGGGCCATCACCGCCGAGCTCTGGAAGCGCAGGTCGGTCTTGAAGTCCTGAGCGATCTCTCGCACCAGGCGCTGGAAGGGCAGTTTGCGGATCAGCAGCTCGGTGGATTTCTGGTAGCGGCGGATCTCCCGCAGAGCCACCGTGCCGGGCCTGTAGCGATGAGGCTTCTTCACTCCGCCCGTGGCCGGAGCGCTCTTGCGGGCCGCTTTGGTCGCCAGCTGCTTACGGGGAGCTTTCCCTCCGGTGGATTTGCGCGCTGTCTGCTTGGTTCTGGCCATTCTCTTCAACTCTCTGTAACACACACACAGGTTACTACTGTCAATGCTGAGGCTGCTGCGGTGCTGCTTATTTAACGGAATGGAGAGTCCGCCCTAGAGCTGGGATTGGATACAGCCCTGTCCCTCAGCCCACAGAGAAACATCTGCGGAAGGTACAGAAAGTGCAGGAAAAGAATTGTTGGAATCTGATTGGTTCACTGGAAATGACAGTTGGTCAATTTCAAAATACCCGCCGAATTCACCCTCACAAACCTTGAGATTAAAGTAACCATTAAAACGCAAAACACCATCCGTCTGCAACTAAGATAGAATTTAATATTTTATAGTAACTCTTTAAAACCACTTAAAAATCACACAACACCAGGTTATACTCCAACGGTTTAATTGGAAGCACACTAGCTTTCGGAGCGTCGCTCCTTCATCAGGTGAGCGTCGCTCCGAAAGCTAGTGTGCTTTCAATTAAACCTGTTGGACTATAACCTGGTGTTGTGTGATTTTTTAACTTTGTACACCCCAGTCCAATACCGGCATCTCCGAATCTTTAAAACCTAGTCAGCAGTCAGCGCGGACAGGAGGCGGGATCATTGCCTGATCTGTCTGTAACAGGCAGGAGGAAAGGCGGGGTTTAAAACAGCCCAGGCAAAATGAACAACCGAACGTTTACCCGCCGTGAATCGATCTAAATAACCGCGCCAATTTAAACATCTTAAAAGCTAATGCAGTGTACACCGATAAAAATACAGAATCTCACTTTATGGTTAGATTACCCTCAGTGTGGAGACAGGCTCTTCGGCCCAACAAGTCCACACTGACCCTCCGAAGAGCAACCCCACCCAGACCATTTCCCCTACATTTACCCCTGACTATTCCATCTAACACTATGTGCAATTTAGCACAGCCAATTCACCTAACATGCACATCTTTGGACTGTGGGAGGAAACCGGAGCACCCAGAGGAAACCCACGCAGACTCGGGAGAATGTGCAAGCTCCACACAGTTGTCCCTGGCGCTGTGAGGCAGCAGTGCTAGCCACTGAGCCACCGTGCCGCTCCTGTTTTCTTTGTATTGTAATTAGCCCGAAGACAATGTGGAATTATTGCCTGAACTGTCTGCAACAGGCAGATGGAAGGAACACGCCATGAAAACATCCGCACGGTCTCAGAATCAAAACTGAACAAAGTAACATTCCTGAACGGGTCAATGAAATACAAACACTACAATATGTCACATGCGTGACTCGGTAGAGTTATAAGTCGCGAAGTGAAATAACCAGATGGAGATCAATAAACCCTCTCTATATACCTTCCCGATTCACAGGTCTCCACTCTCGTAAACCATGGCATGTGTGTATTCGAGTTATTCAGATCAATTAATATCTAAGGTAGGGTTGCGCTCGGCGCCGGGAAACATTGGATCCGGGCTCAGCTCTTTCTCGAGAGATGTGGGTGGCTCTGATAAGAGCCTTTGGGTTCAGATGGTTACACGCTACACTGACTGGTTCATTTCTTTGCTGCGGTCTTGGTCACTTTCGCTTTGGGCTTGGCCTTGCCTTTAGCCAGTTTGCTGAGGGGTTTGGGGGCTTTAGGGCCCTTGATCTTTTTCACCTTCTTCACGGGAGTCCGTTTCTTTGGCGCTGCTTTGCTCACCGCTTTCTTTGGGGGTGCCGGCTTCTTACCGCTCGCTTTCTTGGCTGGGGATTTCTTGGCTATTGCTTTCTTGGCTGGGGATTTCTTGACTGTCGCTTTCTTGGCCGGGGATTTCTTGACTGTCGCTTTCTTGGCCTGGGATTTCTTCGCTGTCACCTTCTTGGCCGGGGATTTCTTCACGGCCGATTTCTTGGCGGCCGCTGATGTTCCCGCCTTCTTTCCCGCTTTTGCCTTGACCGGATTCTTTGGGAGTTTGAAGGAGCCGGAGACGCCATGGCCCTTGACCAGAACAAGGGAGCCGTTCGCCAGGCACCTCCTGATACTCATCTTGATCTGTGCCTTTCGCTTTCCCACATCGATCCCGCTTCTCTCCAGCCCCTTCTTTACAGCGGACAGAGACGCCCCTTTGCGATCCTTGATATCCTCGACAACGTTCAGAATCAGCTCTCCCAATCCGGGACCGGGTGTTTTTTTCCTGGGAGCCGCCGCCTTCTTCTTGGGAGCCTTTTCTTTGGTGGGAGCGGAGGCTGGAGGAGCCGTTTCGGCGGCTGCACTGTCGCTCATGTTGAGAACTCTGCGCTGAATCTCTCTCTGAGTCAGTCTGAACTGGGTCAGCAATGAAGCTGTTGGCGGCGGCACTGAGCAACTTCAAGGCAGCGAGCGGACGGCGCAGGGACAACCTGCCGTCAGCTCCTGATCCTGCTGCTTTTCTGTGTTTCTCTAACGGCCTAAACTCTCCGATTCCTCTGAAATTCCGCATCTCCAGTGAACCAGGCTCGATCGCTCCTGACCCAGACAAGGGAAGGTTTGCGACTGAAAAGTTTTCACTCGAATAGATGGCTCTGCTGTCGAGTTAAACGCATTTTGCTGCCGCACAGATCGAGCTCTTTGAGCTGAGCGCTGACATTGTCGGTACTTTTAGACTGAAATCTTGAAATCAACGAACACATTGTCCTAAATTCTACCTTTGGGGTCTAGTGGGGGAGACGGGGAATAAGTTGAATAGAAAATGTTTTTGATTTTCACAAGAGAGACCCAGAAATATCATAATATTCACGGACACACAAACACAGTTACGTTCGACGAACCGTCCGCCCTTTTCCGACAGCCTCTCTGACACAATATTCACATTCACACAGTCACACGCCAGAAATATCACCAAATGTAAGTGTGGAAGGATAGAATGTCTCATCCTTTCAGCGTTTGCTGCGGTGTCCAGGGAGTTAGTTGTAGTTTTTCTCCTCAGTAACTGTTACACTCTCATCAGCTCCACTGTTTACATCCTCAAAGATGGCCAGTCGGTTTGTCAAGCTTAGAAGACAGAACAGTGTGCACTGGAACATGGCCTTCATACCTATGCTGATTCTAGCAGATCCTGAATACTGTTTTGTCAAATGCTTCGCAATTGAAGCTTTCATTTTGATTTTTTCCCTGCAGGCTGACTGGTCTATAGTTCACAATTTTATGCCTACCTCCCTTTTCCATTGGATTGCTTACACTACCGAGCCCCCAATCTGTGTAAATTATTGCAGAGCTTATAGAATCTTGGAACATGACCATCACTGCATCCAGTATTACTCAGCCCACTACATTAAATACTCTGGGACTTAGATGATCAAGGACTGGTGTTTCCCAACCTTCAATCCCGTCCACTGTCCCAACATCATTTCCCAAATATACTGATTTAGTTCAGTTCTTCCCTCTCACTAAACTCACTAATATCACTACTGTGTTAGTTGTGTGAACATTTGTGAACAGAGAACAATAATATGTTAGCAATTTTTGAGACATTTTCGTTCCCATTTTGAACTTCCCTCTTTAATGTTGTAAGTGGCATGTGGTCCTCTTTACCAACCTATTTATGTTCATTTCTCTCTTTACACATTTATTAGTGTTTTAGCAGTTTTTTTAAAAAATGGTTTCGACAACATTACTCTTTTCTTCATTTGTTCTTTGTTAGTTAAATTCCTTTTCGCAGTCATTTGCTGAATTTGGATCAGTTTGCAGCCTTCCCGTCTTGCTATATTTCCTCCCAAATTGTAGGCCTTTTCTTTGGACCAAAAACTATCTTAAGTAGTCGTTTCAAGTTTCACAACATTCTTTTTATAGGAGAGAGACCAGAATTGCACATAATATTCCAAAAGTGGCATTACCAATGTTCTGTATACCCATAACATGTTCTCCTAAGTCACATACTCAAAGCTCTGACCAGTGAAGGAAAACATATCAAATGCCTTCTTTGCTATCCTATCTGACTATAACTCCATGTTCAAGTAACAACGAACCTGCATTTCAACGTTTCTTTGTTCAGCAACACTCCACAGGACCTTTATATTAAGTGTGTAAGTCCTGCCCTGATTTGCCTTTCCAATTGCAGCACCTCATATCGATTTAAATTGAACTCAATATGCCACTCCGGGGTCCAGTGGCCCATCTGATCGAGATCCTGCTGTATCCTGAGGTAGCCTTCTTTGCAGTTTAGTACACCTATAATTTTTGTGTAATCTGCAAACTTACTAACAATACCTGCAACCTCACATCCAAATCATTCATAATAATGTGGAGGTGCCGGTGCTGGACTGGGGTGTGCAAAGTTAAAAATGAGACTCCACCAAGTTATACTCCAAAGCTTGTATTTGGAAGTACACGCTTTCTAAATACAGATACCTGATGGAGGAGCATTACTCCGAAAGTTTGTGCTTCTAAATAAACCTGTTGGAATAAAACCTGGTGTTCTGTCATTTTTTAAACTAAAATCATTTATACAAATGATGAAAAGCAATGGACTCAGCAGTGATCCTTGTAGCACATCAATTGTTACAGGCCTCCAGTCTGAAAAGCATCCCTCCAACACCACCCTCTGTCTTCTACATTTGAACAAGTTCTGTATCCAAATGACTAGTTCTCCCTGTATTCCATGTGATCCAATCTTGCGAACCAATTTCCCATGGGGAACCTTGTCAAACATTTTACTGAAGGCCATATAGATCACATCCACTACTTTGCCCTCTCAGTTATCAATTCAAAAAAAACTCAGTCGAGTTAGTGATACAAGACTTTCCACACAGAAAGTCATGTTGACTACCCCTGATCAATCCTGGCCTTTCAAAAGATGTAATCCTGTCTCTCACAATCCCCTCAACTGTTTGCCTACTGTTGATGTTATGCTCACTGTTCAATAGTTCCCTGGCTTTTCCTTACCACCTTTCCTAAATAGTGGCACCACATTAGCCAGCCTCCAGTCTTTTTGCACTTCACCTGTGACTATGGATGATACAAATATCTCAGCAAGGGGCCCAACAATCACTTCCCTAGCTTATCACCATGTTTCAGGTCCACCTGATTGGGTGCTCGTGCTTTATCCACCTTTTCTGTTTAAAATCATCCAGCAGCACCTCCTCTGCATTATGGATATTTTTAAAGATGTCACTATCTGTTTCCCCATGTTCTGTATCTTCCATTTCCTTCTCCTCAGTAAGGACTCGCTTAGTATCTCCCATTTTTCCTTTTCTTCCACACATAGGCTGCCTTGCTAATCTTTGCTGGGCCCTCTTCTTTCCCTGGTTACCTTTTTGATCTTCATGTATTTATAAAATCTATTTGAATTCTCCTTAAAACTATTTGCCAAAGGTATGTTATGTCCCTTTTTTGCCCTCCTCATTTCCTTCTCAAATATATCCCTATTGCCTTTATACTCTTCAAAGGATTCACTCAACGTCTCCTGTATTTAAGTAACATATGCTTCCTTCTTGTTTGGACCAAAACCTCAACTTCTTTTCTCATGCAGCTCTTCCTACACCTACCAGTCATGCCTTTCACCCGAACAGGAACATCCTGTCTCTGTACCCTCATTTTCTCATTTTTGAAGGCTTTTCATTTTTCAGCCATCACTTTGCCTGTGAACATCTGCCCTCAGTCAACTTTTGAAAGTTTTTGCACAATACTCTCAAAATTGGCCTTCCTCCAAATTAGAAATTTAACATTTAGATCTGGTCTATCCTTTTCCATCAGAGTTTTAAAACTAATAAAATTATGGTCGTTGGCCCCAAAGTGCTCCCCCACTGTCACATCATTACATCACAAGAGTAGGTCAAGATTTTCACCTTGTCTAGAAGATTCATTCACATACTGAATCATAAACTTTTCTTGCACACACTTTCTGTCTAAACCATGAACAATATGGCAGCCATAATCCATGTTTGGAATGTTAAAATCCCTCACCATTATTCCTGCAGATCTAAGATCTCCTGACAAATTTGTTTCTCAATTTCCTGCTGACTGTTAGGATGTCTACAATCCAATCCCAATAAAGTGATTAAACCCTTTATTATTTCTCATTTCCATCCAAATAATTTCCATGGAATATCCTCCCTCAGTAAAGGTGTGATCTTAACTCTTACCAAACATGTCACTCCCCATTTTCTCTTGCTGACCCCTCCCCCCATCCTTCCTATAACATTTGATTCCTGGAACATTAAGCTGCCAGTTGTGTCATCCCCAAACCATGTCTCTGTAATTGCTATGATATCCCAATTCCAATCCCATTTTCTTAACCATGTCCTGAGTTCATCCTCCTTCCCTGTTAGGCCTCTTGCATTGAAATAAATGCAGTTTAAGTTATCAATCCAACCACATTCTCTGCTGTGTTCCTGTCTGCCCTGGGTGTTTGACTTACCGATTCGCCAGCCTCAGATTGATATCTTTGTTCACTATCTCCCCGGTTCCCACTGACCTCACCCCACGCTCACACCTTACGAGTTTAACCCGTCCCCAGTAGCTCAAGAAAATGTCCCTGGCAATATAGTGGATCCCTTCCAATTCAGGTGTATTCCATCCTTTTTCTACAAGTCATGTCTTCCCCAGAAGAGATTCCAATTATCCAAAAGTTTGAAGATCTCTCAAATTGAACCCCTTCACCGCCCGTGTAGGTGGGCAGCACGGTGGCACAGTGGTAAGCACTGCTTCCTCACAGCGCTCGAGACTCGGGTTCAATCCCCGCCTCAGGCGACTCTCTGTGTGCAGTTTGCACGTTTTCCCCGTGTCTGCGTGGTTTGCTCCGGGTTCCTCCCACAATCCAAAAATGTGAATGTAGGGGAATGGGTCTGGGTGATTTGCGCTTCAGCGGGTCGGTGTGGACTTGTTTCCACGCTGTAAATAATCTAATCTAATCTCTCCCCTGCTCCTGAGTTGGGCATTCCTCTGCTCTATCATCCTATTCCTACCCTCAGTCGTTCGTAGCAGCGGGAGTAATCTAGATATTACTACCGGAGATCTTGCCTCTCTTCCTTATTCTTCCTTCGGAATCTCATCCCTTTCCCTTCCTGTGTAGTTAGTTCCAACGTGTACGCCCCTTTGTGAATATCCTGCACTCTCTCCGAGATATCCTTGATCCTGACACCAGGGAGACAACACACTATTCTGATTTCACGCTATCGGCCAGAGAGACGTCTGTCTGTGCCGCTGACAAAGAGATTCGAGTTTTGTAATTTGTAAAAGGAGGACCTTCGAAATCGCAACTACTTCCATCTAAAAGGATAAAGGCAGCTGATGTCAGGGAACACGGCCTTAATGTCGGACAAGTTCCCCTCTAAGGCACTCACCATGCTGACTTGGAAATAAAACCACTTTCTTTCACTGTCACTGGATCAAGACCCTGGAACTTCTTATTCATGGCATTGTGGGCAGCACATGGATAACAGCTGTTCCAGAAGGTGGCTCACCACCGCCTTCTCAAAGGGATGGAGAATAAATGCTTGGCTCAGCCAGCGACATCCACGTTCCAGGAGTGAATAAACAAAAACAGCTGGGGTCTCTCGTTGTGGCATACAATACATCACAAGGTTTCTATCTGCAGCATACATGACACTAAAATCTGACATTCACGATAAACTAAATCGAGTCCCAGAGATGTTATTGCACACCTAGTCTGACTTTTCCACGGGCCTCCTGACCCAGAAATAAGCTCTGACACTGTGATGCAAGACTCTCTCCATCAGTTATTTTCTGCCTTCGTAAGAATGGTCCACTTATTCCCTCTCTCTGTATGATACTTTGGGCAAGGAGTTAAGATTAGTGGATATGGGGTCAGCAGGATTAAATACCACAGTTAACATTCGATCAGATGTGATGTTATCGAATGGGGGAGCACAGAGAATGGGCCGAGTGGCCGCCACCTTCCCCGCCCCCTGATCAGATTGTGAGAGAGCCGGAGGGAGGAGTTATTAACATTACCAGGGAATGGGACAATGTCCCAGCTTGAAACGTTCTCTGCCCTTTCCCCCACAGCCCCAGTTCCTTTGGTCAAACTGGGAGAAAAGGGAATTGGGGAAATGACCAATTGATATTTGTTTTTTCGGGGAGTTTTTGGGAAAACATCGCATGCGCAATTCCTCATCGCACCCTCGCCTCCTCCAATACTGATTGTTCCCGACTAGAGGAGCGCATGCGTGAGGCCCTCCCCCAGCGCTGCCATTGAGGAGCATTTACTCAGTGAGTGCAAGAGGTTTGTTTGAAACAGACCGCAATGGAGAGATCAGCGCCCAGGGAAGCGAGGGTACAGCAGGCTCCTTCCAGCAGCACATCGGGATGGGAGCCTGGGACACAGAGGGGGCTCCGAGACCGGGATTGATTCGGGGTGAGTTCAGGAGAATCGGGGGCTGTTTGTAAGAGGCCGAGCGGAGCAGGAACTGGTCCCGGAACTTGGAGTGAGCGGGCTGGGGGGAAGAGAGAGGCCTTTCTCGGGCTGTGTGTGGGCCTGCTGAGGGAGGCAGAGCGGGAAGAAGCTGCTGTGGGACATTCTTGTGGTTTGCAATCCCATAAACACGGATGGAAATTCATTGTTTGGCTTCTGTTTTACGCTGTTTAATGCGAATAGACATTGAAATAAAAGACAGTGGAAGCAAATGCGATAATCCTGTGTAGGATAAATATAGCAGGCACCGGATAAACGTCTCCATGTGAAATCATGCCTCGTATTTGTTTTTCAACAGTTAATAATGTATTGGGAGCTGGACACTGAACTGTGTACTCATCCCATTTGAGGAGATGTCCATATGTTGTTGAGTTTATTTTATCTCACTGAAATGTTTTAGAATTTGGGAAACAGAAAAAAACTGGAAGGAGCTCAGGGCTCGAGTGGAACCAGGATCCGCACTGTTCACCTTGCCCTGTTCAAAAACAAAGAATTATAATGATCATGACCTGAATATTGCATTGATCATTTGATATCTTCCTACTCAGCTGCGAGTGATTTACCAGAGCTCTCTCTTTTGTCTTTCTCCAGGCAAATATTTGATGGATCAATCCAAAGGTGACCAGCTGCTTCTCACACCCAGCAGGTATGTTACCACTGTCGGAGAGGAGAAGGTCCTTTCCACTGTCTGAGTGGATTGAGTCACACAGACATTGAGCTCCATTTCCAGAAGTACACATTCAATCCAAGAGTTAAACACAGCTGACGATATATAAATGTATATTATTTTGCCCTGTTCTCAGTGCTTACCACCTCAGTGACAGTAAATTCCATCATTCAAAGCCAATTATCATTCATAAGATTAGAAGCAGGTTAGACTGTATGCTTATAATAAATACACATTTATGAACTGCATTAAATCCATATGTAGATTTGGCATTTTTAAAAATTACAATCAATTTGAACAAACCGATCATGGTGTTACATGGTTATAACAAATATAAATATGAAGTGTATATTTGAGTGCAGATATAGAAGCAATGTTGGATATTTGAGTAATTGAGCAGGACAAAATTGTTCCAGGATTTGAACATCTTTCCTTCAGTAAGGTGTCTAGAACAGAACAAAACCAGCCTGGGTAACAGAAGGCCAACTCCCTTTGTCAAATGTATTTCTAAATTCAGCTTCTGTTGCCTGTAAGGTGTAACACACATACAAAGAAATACCCAACAGAACAAAGATGCATCTCCAACATGATCTAATATTCTCCATTCAATACTTGTGCTGTCACCGGAATTAATTTCTTTTCTGCTCTCCGCTTTGTATTAGGTGTTGGACTAGCTCAGTTGGCTGGATGGCTAGTTTGGAATGTGGAGTAACATCGATAGCATACGTTTGAATCTCTCACTGGCTGAGGTTACCATGAAGGCCTGTCCTTCCCCACCTCTCCCTTTGTCTGAGGCATGATAACTCTCAGGTTAAACCTCCATCTATCAGTTGTCACTCTCTCTCCCTCTCTCTGACACTCCAGGTGAGGTCTAACAAGTGTCTTGTACAAGTTCAACATCACCTCCCTGTTCTTGGACTCTAGGTCTGATTAATGAAGCCAAGGATGCTGTGTTTTTTATTAACCCCTCTCCCCCGGTTATGCCACCTTCACTGATCTGTGCACATAACCCCAGCTCCCTCTGTTCCAGCTCACTACCTTTAGAATTTTAACCCTTACTTTGTATTGTCTTTCCATTTCATTCATCCAATGTCCTTCACCAAATTTGTATTAAATCAATTTTTGTCTTTATTTTCTGATGTTGACGAATTAAAACCTATTTTGTAAGTCAAACTTCATTTTCTCCCTCCTAGTCATTTTGTTTCATTTCCTTGCTACTAACTAACAAAACAATTCTGGTCTCCTTCCTATCGGAAAGATGTTGTGAAACTTGAAAGGGTTCAGAAAAGATTTACAAGGATGTTGCCAGGGTTGGAGGATCTGAGCTACAGGGAGAGGCTGGACAGGCTGGGGCTGTTTTCCCTGGAGTGTCGGAGGCTGAGGGGTGACCTTATAGAGGTTTACAAAATTGAGGGGCAAGGATAGGACAAATAGGCAAAGTCTTTTCCCTGGGGTTGGGGAGTCCAGAACTAGAGGGCATAGGTTTAGGGTGAGAGGGAAAAGATACAAAAGAGACCTAAAGGGCAACGCTTTCGTGCAGAGGGTGGTATGTGTATGGAATGAGCTGCCAGAGGATGTGGTGGAGGCTGGTACAATTGCAACATTTAAGAGGCATTTGGATGGGTATATGAATAGGAAGGGTTTGGAGGGATATGGGCTGGGTGCTAGATTGGGTTGGGATATCTGGTCGGCATGGATGGATTGGACCGAAGGGTTTGTTTCCATGCTGTACATCTCTGACTCCATAACTCCACAAAAACATTCAGGCTAGGATCAGGTCGAGTCCATTCGGCCGCTCAGGAAACATCTCCCCTATTCCATACAATTGTAGTTGATCCCATCTCAGCCTCAAATCCACCTATCTGCTCACACTCTCTTTGACCCATCACTGACTAACGTTCTGTCTGTCTCCTCCTTCAATTTATGCAGTGTCCTGGGTGGTGGTGGCAGGTTCCCACAGATGTACAACCCCTCCTCATTTGAGAGATTTCATTCCTCCTTATCTCCGTTTTCAGTCTGCCCAGCCCCTTATCCTAAAACAATAACCTCTCATTCTGGATTGTCCCAAATGAGCAAACATCCTTTCTCCATCTCCTTTGTCAATCCCCACTTTAGCATCTTATAACCCTCAGTTAGTTCTCCTATCTTCCAAAATCCAGAGAAACAGCTCAATCGCTCATCTAAGATACCCTTCATCTCTGAAAATGATTGAGTGAATCTCTTCAGAACTACTTCCAGTATAACTGCATCTGTCCTCAAGAGATCAAAATTGTACAAGACTAACCTTTCATCTTGGCAATCAATTCCGCGAATCTCCTCTGAACTCCCTCCAATTCAACTACATCCCTCTCAAGTAAGGGGACCAAACCTGTCCGCAGTAGTCTGGATGTGGAAACCCCAATACCTTATCTAGTTGCAGTAACACTTCCCTACTTTCATACTCCATTCCTTTAGCAATAAATGCCTTCCTTATGACCCACTGCAGTTGTACACTACTTTGAGATTCATGCACAAGGACACCCTGATCCCTTTGCACCGACACAATTTGAACTTTCTCTCCCATTCAGATGACAACTTGCCTTTTTCAATTCTTCCAACTACAATGGATAGCCTCACCACTGATGGGACTGACCAACGCTCAGTTCAGTGTCTAACGGAAATTGAGATTGTGTCCTCGATTTGAACTGTTGTGCTTTAGATTTGCAAACGAGTCAGACACAATGGGTCCATTTGCTCCAATTTGTCTAACAAATGTAAAATTGCTGGGTTTGCACCCCAGAGTGATTTTCAGGCTATATGGACAGTGTTTGAATGCTGTTTGAAGTTGCTAACCATCTCACTAACTTTCCTGTGCCACCGAGAACTGATGGAAGAATCAGCTGGAGAAAATAAGAGAGAAAGAACATGGGAAAGTTTTACTGTAAATATTCAGCTTCACCTGCTTGTAAATGAATCTGGATTCTTTGACAGATGCGCAAGCAACAAGTATTCTAATGTTAACCTTTAGTTTATATCTGTGCTGTACATTCCTCAGAACACAACACATTACTTTGTATGTCTCCCCAAGTAATTTCATCTGCCACTTGTTCAGCCTGTCCACATCCTCACAAAGCACATTCCCACATAGTGTTTTATTATTTGTTTTTAAATTCACTTGTGGGTTATGGAAATCACTGGCTGTGCCGATAATTTATTATCCATTCCTTGTTAGCCCCTTGAGATGGAAGTAGTGAGCTGCCTTATTGAACCACTGCAGTCCCTGTGCTGTAGGTAGACCCACAATACCATTAGAGAGGGAACTTCAGGATGTTGACCCAGCAATACTAAATGAACAGCTAATATATTTCCATGTTGGGATAATGAATGGCTCAGGGAGAAACTTGCAGGAGGTGGTATTCTCATGTATCTGCTGTCCTTGCCCTTCTAGATGGAACTAGTTGTGGGTTTGGAAGGTGCTGCCTGAGGACCTTTGGTGAATTTCTGCAGTGAATCTCATAGATGATACACACTGCTGCTACTGAGCACGGGTAGTGGAGCGTGTGGATGTCTGTGGATACAGTGCCAATCAAACATGCGTTGTGTTGTCTCTGGATGGTGTTCGTCTTCTCAAATGTTGTCTACAAGGTGCACTACAGAAGTGAGTGAGTGTGCATGTGCGCGTGTGAAATGTGTGCGTCTCTCTCTCTCTCTCTCTCATACACATGCACACCTTCATACTCTCACTCGAACACATTCTCACTCATACTCTTTCATACACACACCCTCATACACTCTATGTGAGCAACATTAGTTTGAAACCCACGTTGAATCCCGACTGGAGAACGATCACCAGCATTACCTGCCAGAGTGTCTCACCCACCTTGTTTCCTGGTCCAGAGTTTAATGTGAAGCTATGTGACAAGAGAAAGGATCAGAAGCATTGGGACAATGAGTGCTGCCATCTCAGCGCTGTGTTCCTGTGCTGGATTCAGAGAGCGATTTCCTATCAATAACATCATTGCTTCAGCAAACACCAATCTTAGTGTTTCCTGTTCCCTGTTGCCCTGACCCTCTGCTAACACCCGTCCATTTGGAAGGATAACCTTGTGTCTGTGAAATTCGGTCCAAACCCTCACCATCGCAATGGAATCACTGTTTCTGTGCAGCCTGTCTCATTAACAACAACCCATCAATCCAACCCAGACTCTTCAATGCTAAACTCAAAAGATCACTCTGCACCCACTCTCTCTAAATTGTCAGCTAGAAATTATTGACCCTCATTCTCACGGCCTATATATAATCGAGGCAAAACCTCCCTTTGTCCTCCACCTGCCAGCGGCAACTGTGCCATTCGTAGCGAAACAATTTGGCCCCTCCAGCCTGCTCCGCCCATTCAATGGAGTCATGGCTGATCACTTAACTTGGTCCTGTGTCTCCCCGCGCTCTCCCTTTCGCCCCTAAGAAATCTATCCAACTCCTTCCTGAACAACATTCAGTGTTCTGGTCCTGACTGCTTTCTGTGGCAGAGAATTCCACATTCTCCCCACTCTCTGTGTAAAGACATTTCTCCCCATCTCAATCTTGCACCATCTCCTTTGGGCTATGACCTCCTGGTTCTGGACTCTCCGCCCGGTCACCAGGAACACCCTCCCTGTGTTTACTCTGTCTCATCTTTGTTCAAATTCATAGGTTTCTATGAGACTCCCCCTTAATTCTTCTAAACTCCAATGAATATCGTCCTAGCTGATCCAATCTCTCTCCATTTGTCAGTCCTGCCATCCCAGGAATCACTCTGGGAAACCTTTGCTGCACTCCCTCCATTCGCACAATATCCTTCCTCAGATAAGGAGACCCCAAACTGCACATACAGTTCTCCAGAGTGTGGTGTCACCCTGTCCAATTGTAGCAAGCCACTCCTGCCCCTGGACTTGAATCCTCACACGATGAAGGTCTCCCTTATCTGAGAAAGGATGTTACTCTCTCTCTCTCTCTCCGCAGATGCCACCAGACCTGCTGAGTTTCTGAAGCAATTTTTTTCCGAGTGTTCATGTCAAGTGTTCAGTCGGACCCCAGTGAAGAATGGAAGAATGGATGAAGAATGAATTACCTGGCACTGTGAGGTCAATGGAATTACTGGTCACATTAAATATCATTCCGACCCCTGTTAATCGCGACGCCTTGGTGCTGGGACTGGAAGGATTCAATAACCAGCTCTGTCCTTCTGAGCTAGAGTTGGAATTCCTGTTGGCATTGTTTAAGGGCAGGCAGGAACAAAGCAGTGATTGAGGTAAGACTGATAAATTAAACTGCATTTGTTTCAATGCAAGAAGCCTAACAGGTAAGGCAGATGAACTCCAGGAATTTTAGGGACATGGGACTTGCATATCATTGCAATTACAAAGATGTGGTTCAGAGATGCACAGGACTGGAAGCTTAATATTCCAGGATACAAATGGTATAGGAGGGATAGAAAGTGGGGCAAGAGAGAAAGGGGGTTTGGCGTTTTGAGAAGGAATAACACTACAGCAGTACTGAGTGAGGACATTCCTGGGAAGACATTCAGGAAAGTTACATCAAAATAAATTAGTTGGGTGGAAATGAGAAATAAGAAAGAGATGATCACCTAATTGGGATTGTACTATCAATCCCCCAGTCGTCAGTGAGAAATTGAAGTTGTAAGGAGATCACACTTAACTGTAAAAATAATAAGGTGGTATTGGTTGGTGATTTTAACTTTCCAAACATAGACTGGGACTCCCATCATGCTAAGGGTTTAGATGGAGGCAAATTTGCTAATTGAGTGCAAGAAAATTTTCTGATTCTAGTAGGTGGACGTACCTACTAGAGAAGGTGCAAGATTTGACCTACTCTTGGGAAATAAGGCAGGGCAAGTGACTGAAATGTCAGTGGGGGAGAACTTAGGGCCCAGTGACCGGGGATGGCTGAGTGGTTAGCGCTGCTGCCTCACAGCACCAAGTACCCGGTTCTGAATCCAGCCTCGGGTGACTGTGTGGAGTTTGCATGTTCTCCCTATTTCTGCATTGGTTTCCTCCCACATTCAAAGATATGCAGATTAGGTGAAGTGGCCATGCTAAATTGCCCGTCGTGTTCAGGGATGTGTACGTTCAGTGCATTAGTCAGGGAAATGTAGAGTAATAGGTCAGGGGAATGGGTCTGTTTGGATACTCTTTGGAGGGTTGGTGTAGACCTAGAACTCTATTTGCATCATTGATAGTTGCCAGTGAGGTTCTGGAAGACGAGGTTGGCTAATGTGGTGCCACTGTTTGAGAACGGTGATAAGGAAAAGCCAAGGAAGTAAAGAGCAGTGAGCCTGACATCAGTGGTGGACAAGTAGTTGGAAGGAATCCTGAGGGACAGGATTTATATTTATTTGGAAAGGGAATGACTGATCCGGGGTAGTCAACATGGCTTTGTGCGTGGGAAGTCATGTCTTACTAAATTGATTGAGTTAAAAATCACACAACACCAGGTTATAGTCCAACAGGTTTATTTGGACCATGCTCACAGAATTTATAGCCAAAGGAATCCGGTGTCCGAGAGATATGGTACAATAAACAATTTTAGAATAAATTCCATCTTTCATAATGGAATATGCTGGTTTCTGGTTTTGATAATTAAATTCCAGAAATTCTTTTAAATTACATTCTCAAGGTAGCTTAGCTTTTCAAACAACAGGTGTTTGCTTGTGTCCCAATGCTATGTCAGACTGACAAACGCTGTCTATAGTTTTGCAGCGTTTTACATAGCTTCATACAGTTTTTGAGCAAAATAAAATGTAATTCTTCAAAAAACATATTCTCCTGGTTTTGTGTGATTTGTAACTTTGTGCACACCAGTCCAACACTGGCATCTCCGATTCATAACTTGATTGAGTTTTTTTGGAAGAAGTAACAAAGAGGATTTATGAGAGAAGAGTGATGGACCGCAGTAAGGTGTTCGACAAGTTTCTTTGTGGTGGGCTAGTTAGCAAGGATAGATCACACGGAAAAGAGGGAGATGTAGCCATTTGAACACAGAACTGGCTTGATGGTAGATGATAGAAGGTCATGGTGGAGGGTTGCTTTTCAGAATGGAGGCCTGTGACCAGTGGTGTGCTGGGTTCTCTGCTTTTCATTGTTTATATAAATGATTTGGATATGAACATAGGATATATGGTTAGTAACTTTGCAGATGATACCAAAATTGGAGGTGTAGTGGACAGCGAAGAAGGTTATCTCGGAGTACAAGGGGATCTTGACCAGATGGGTGAATGGGCCGAGGAGTGGCAGATGGAATTTAATTTAGATAAATAAAGGTGCTGCATTTTGGAAAGGTAAATCAGGATAGGTCTTATACACTTAGTGGTAAGGTCCTGGGGAGTATTTCTGAACAATGGGACCATGGAGTGCAGGTTCGTATTTCCTTGCAAGTCTTGCTGCAGGTAGACAGAATAGTGAAGAAGGAGTTTGGTATGCTTTAATTTTTGGTCAAAGCATTGACTGTAGGAGAAAGTGAGGACTGCAGATGCTGGAGATCAGATTCTAAAACTGGGACACTGGAAAATCACAGCAAGTCAGACCATTTGAGGCGCAGGAGAGTTGATGTGATGGGCATGAGCCAGGAATGTCTACAAGCCTGTGCCCGAAACGTCGAATCTCCTGTTCCCTGGATGCTGCCTGACCTGCTGTGCTGTTCCAGCAATAAAGTTTCAACTTTGATCTCCAGCATCTGCAGACCTCACTTTCTCCTCGAACATTCCTGATGAAGGGCTTATGCTTGAAATATTGACTCTCCTGATCTTCTGTTGCTACCTAACCTGCTGCGCTTTTCTAGCGCCACACATTGAACATAGGAGTTCAGAGATCATGTTGAAGACATTGGTTTGGCCACTTTTGGAATATTGATTGCAATTCTGGTGTCCCCACTCGGGAAGGCTGTGTAGCTTGAAAGGTTTCAGAAAAGATTGACAAAGATGTTGCCATGGTTGAAGGGTTTGAGCTGTAGGGAGAGGCTGGAGCTGTTTTCAGTTGAGCGTCGGAAGAGCAGGGGTGACCTTAGAGGTTTTCTTTTAAATCATGAGGGGCGTGGAAACGGTAAATAAACATGGTCTTCTCCCTGGGATAGGGGAGTCCAGAACTAGAAGGCAGGGGTTTAAGCTGAGCAGAAAAAGATTTAAAAAGCATCTAAGGGACAATTTTTTTCACATAGATGATTGTGTATTTCTGGAATAAGTCACCAGAGGAAGTGGTGGAGGCTGGTATAATTACATTTAAAAGGCATGTAAATTGGTATATGATAGGAAGGGTTTAGAGGGATATGGGCCGAGTGCTAGCAAATTAGATTAGATTAATTTAGGATATCTTGTCAATATGGACAAGTTGGATAGAAGGGTCTGTTTCCGTACTGCACTATCTCTATGAATATGACCTAGAAGCCAGTCAGTGAGCTATTTCAGTTTTGTATATTTGTGTCTCTCAGATATCAAGCTTGCAAAGTAAAGCAGACATTGCTGAAATGTTACAATGTCTCAGGCCTTTTCTGTAAACAAGTTCTGGGATTTATCTTCTGTCTCCCTTCCCTACCTCTGGGAGAAGAATTCACATTTTTTACAATGCAGGAATGTATGAATGGAAAAGGTTTTTGTTATATTTGCACCTGTCCTTTCTCTTTCTTTCTCTAGGATCACGTGAAGATGTTAAACCACAGCTTTGGACAGAAGACCTCCCGCCTTCTAAGCCACTAAGGGTTAGGAATGTGTTCACAGAATTTGGAATCAATCATGCTCTAGAGTGAGAAAGAAACCAGAAACCATTTCTCTGACATGAAGTGCCCGTGTTAAATTGGTCGATTCTTTTCTTCAGTTGACGATGACAAATGAAGACAAGTCATGCCTGCTACCAGAAAAACTTCTATTCTTCACCAGCAAGGGCAGCAGAGTTCTGTGACTAGCGCCTCCGAATGTTCTGATAGACAGATGATCCATTACCTCCCTGCCTTCCAGCACGCACATCTTGGTCCCTTGTCCTTTCAAGGTGCATTAACGACGCGTAAGTCACGTGACTGTCAACCTCCCTCTGCAAGGGAACAGACAATGTCTTAATCCAAGGCTCGTTGCATTTTTTGACCATTTCTGTAATTGCACTTCAACAAAGGAGCTGAAGGACAGAGCAAATAGGAGCAGGAGTAGGCCACCTGGTCCCTCCAGCCTGCTGCAATGGTATTGCCCAACTCAGACTCCCATTTCCCACTTTCTCCTTTAGCCCCAAGGTACTCTATCCCAATCTTCTTTGAACATTATTTGATGATCTCACCATGACCGCTTTCTGTGGTAGACAATTCCACAGGCTCCCCACTTTCTGGGTGGAGACAGTTCTGCCCATCACAGCCCTACACCCTGTCTCCTTTCGACTATGACCCATTTGTTTTTAACTCCTCCCCCTTAGCTCTGTTAGTGTGAAATTCCTTCCTATTTTTACCCTGTTAGAATTTATAGGTTTCCTCCCACCCCAATTCTTCTAAACTCTAGTAAATATAATCCTAACTAATTCAGTCTCTCGTCATCTGTCAGTCCTGCTATCTCAGGAATCAGTCTGAGGCAGTGAAGAAGGCAGTCATTTAGTAAAAAGAAAATAGAGCGGGAACAAACCATTTAGCCCAATGATTACTGGGCTTGGAGTCACATAGTCACATTCATACAGCACTGAAAAAGACCCTTCAGTCCAAACAGTCCACCCTGAACATAATCCAAAACTAAACTGGTTCCAACTGCCTGTGGTTTGTCCATGACCTTCCAAGTTTTTTTTTTGTTAATGATCTTATCTAAACAGCTTTTAAACATTGTGATTGTGTCCGTATCCACCATTTATTCTGAAAGTTCATTCTATACACAAACCACTTCATAAGAAAAGTTGCCAGTTACGCCTTTATAAAATCTTTCGCCTCACCTTAAAATGTCTTGTATTTTATGAAAGCCCCCACCCCAGGGAAAAGACCTGGGAAATTAACCCTATCGATACCCCTCATTATTTTATAAACCTCTGTAAAGTCACCTCCCAACTTCCTGTGCTCCAGTGAAAGAAGTCCCAGCGGCACGGTGGCACAGTGGTTAGCACTGCTGCCTCACAGCACCAGAGACCCGGGTTCAATTCCCGACTCAGGCGACTGACTGTGTGGAGTTTGCACGTTCTCCCCGTGTCTGCGTGGGTTTCCTCCGGGTGCTCCGGTTTCCTCCCACAGTCCAAAGATGTGCAGGTCAGGTGAATTGGCCATGCTAAATTGCCCGTAGTGTTAGGTAAAGGGGTAAATGTAGGGGAATGGGTGGGTTGCGCTTCGGCGGGTCGGTGTGGACTTGTTGGGCCGAAGGGCCTGTTTCCACACTGTAAGTCTAATCTAATCTAAATCTATCTAGCCTCTCCTAACTCAAATCTTCCATTCCCAACAGCATCCAGGTAAATCTCTTCCAAGCCCCCTCCAACTTAATAATATCCTTCCTATAACAAGGAGAACTGGACACAGTACTCCAGAACAGGCCTCACCACTGTCCTGTTCAACCTCAATAGGACATCCCAACTCCTATAATCACAAGTCTGAGCAATAAATGCAAGCGTGCAAAATGCCTTCTTAACCACCCTATCTATCTGTGATGCAAACTTCAGAGAATTATGTACCTGAACCCTTAAGTTTCTCTGTTCCACAACACCACTGATAGTTCTACTTTAAATTGAATAATTCCTGTCTTTGTTTGTTTTACCAAAATGCATTACTTCACATTTATCCAAATTAGACCCATCTGCCACTTTCAGACCATGGACCCAATTGATCAAGATTTCTTTGTAATCTTCAATAACCTTCTTCATTATCCACTATACTAACAATCCTGATGTTCTCTGCAAAGTTGCTAATCATGCTTTCCATTTCCTCATCTAAATCATTTATATATAAATGACAAACAAAAGTGGTCCCAGTCTTCCAAGACACTGAAGCTTTCCATGAAGTTACTTAAAGTTCAGGATCATGGACCTTACTGTCAATTTTTAAAAAGTGGCAACTTGTCTGCCCAGCTGCATCACAATGTGGATCTGAACACCTTAATGATGAGTCAGAGCAGCAATAGAGAAAGAAAAGGAAGCATATCCTGCACCAGATCCCACTACCTATACAGGGAATCTGCCAGTTCAGTTGCATATAGAGCAACAGCAAAAATGTATTATCCTGAGTAGATGACATCCTTGCATTGAGGGACAGCAAATGACACTTTGGTGATGATTGGGCCTAGTTGCTACAAATGTCCTGATCTCAGCTGTCTACAGAACACTTTGCGACATGGATTGGTCTGTAAAAAGTGTTAGTTGCATAAAGCTTGCAATAGCTGGAAAGATCAAATAGTCACTGTCCACTCTTGTTTATATTTCTCAAGCCATGATCTTAGAGCCCTAATGGCTACTCCTTGCAGAGTGTCCACTCTTGCATTGCAGCCATCCAGTAAGTTTACACATTATGATAGGTATTCTGTTGACAGGTCTTTTGTCTGCAGTGGAATGCAAAGCATTACAGAATATGACTCAGGAAAGCCAGACTAGGTACAGAGTTCCTTCCATCAAGGTCATGATTTTTAAAAAAAATATACACTTGTAGGATGCAGGTGTGACTGGCAGGGCTAACATTGATCACCCATCCCTAATTGCCAATAGGTCAGTTAAGAGTGAGCCACATTGTTGTGTGGTCTGGAGTTATATGTACGCCAGACTGGGTAAAGATGACAGATTTTCTTCTCGAAAGGACATTAGTACCCAGACGGTGCTCTCTCCTGTCAATGGTCCTCATTAGACTTTAAATCCAAGACTTTTATTGAACTCAAATTCACCCCATCGCCATGGCAGGATTTGCACCTAGGTCACTGGAACATCACCTAGGAATCCAGATTTATAGTCTAGCATCAATACCATTCAGCCAGGACCTCCATTTGCTAGATCAGACAGCTAGTTGAGTGTTCATAACATGGTTCATTTGCTCAGATCCACTTTTAATGATTAACTAATGTATGACACAGAACCATATCTATTAAATTGATGTCAATACTTATTACTTAAATGGTGAAAGACTGCAGAAAGCTGTGGACCTAAGGGTTTGGGAGTCCTGGTCCGTGAATCCCAAAACTGAAGCTAGCGGCCAAGTTAAGCAGGTCATGATAGCCTTTATTTCAAAGGGAATGGAATATAAAAGTCAGGAGATTTTGCTTAGACTATACAAGACACTAGATAGACCACATCTGTGATACAGTGATCAGTTTTGGGCCTCCGTATCTAAGGAGAGGTAGATTAGGCATTGGAGGCAGTCCCAAGAAGGTTCACTAAGCTGATCCTGGGAATGGAAGGACTGTGTGTTTAGGAAGAGATTGCATAAGTCTAGCCTATCCTCATTTGGTGTTGAGAAGAAAGATGGGCGACCTTATTGAAGATGTTCAGATGACTTGATTTGAGGGAAGATGCAGAGAGAGTTTGTTTCTCCATGTGTAGCAGAGTCTGGGACCAGAGGGGTATCATTTCAGAATGTGGCAGGCCGAGGGAGGGGGAAGGGAGTTTGTCTCCTATTAAAGACTGAGGCGAGGAGGAATTTCTTCTTTTCAAGGAGAGAGAGTCTGTGGACTTCTTTACTGCAGAAGGCTGTCTTGGCTCGGTTGTGAAGTATGCAAAAGTGAGTACTGCAGATGCTGGAAACCAGAGTTTAAGTCAGAGTGGTGCTGGAAAAGCACAGCAGGCCAGGCAGCATCCGAGGAGCAGGAATATCAACTTTTCAGGCAAAAGCCCTTCAATTCCTGATGAAGGGCATTTGCCCGAAATGTCGATTTTCCTGCTCCTCGGTCGTGAAGTATATTCAAGGCTGAGATTTTTAATCTGGAAGAGGAATTGAGGGTTATGGGATGAAAGTGAAGTTGAGGATTATTAAATCAGCTGCATTCAGCAGAGCAGACTTTGCTGGTAGAATGGCCTATTACCGCTCCTAAGTGTGATCATTTTATTGGACTTGGAGAGGGATAACGTGTCTAAGATATAGATGCTAAGTTGCAGGATACCATAAGCACTGAGAGACCCAGGATGCTAGTCCATAGATCCCTGAAGGTGGCAGAACATGCTAATAGTTAAGAAGGCCTTCAGGACACTTGCCTTTATCAGTCGGAACATAGATTATAAGAGCGGGTAGGTGATATCTGAGCTGGACAGGACTTTGATCGGGCTACAGCTAGATCACTATAGGAAGGATGTGTTTGCAGTGGAGGTGGTGAACAGCTGATTCATGGCAATATTGCCTGGGTGTCACATTTCAGTGATGAGGAGAGCTTGGATAAGCTCGGATTGTTCTGTTTGGAGCAGAGAAGGTTGAGGGGTGAACTGATACAGGTGTATTAGAGATGGAAATGTGTTGCTGGAAAAGCGCAGCAGGTCAGGCAGCATCTAGGGAACAGGAGAATCGACGTTTCGGGCATTAGCCCTTCTTCAGCTAATGCCCGAAACGTCGATTCTCCTGTTCTCTAGATGCTGCCTGACCTGCTGCGCTTTTCCAGCAACACTTTCCATCTCTGATCTCCAGACCTCACTTTCTCCTCACAGGTGTATTAGACTGTGACAGTCTCATACATGTAAGGCACAGTTCCAATGGGTAATGGAATCAGTAAGCAGGGGTCACAGATTCAAAGGTAAAAAAGGATTTGCGGAGAAAATTGTTCGACCAGTGGATGGTGGGCTACCTGGAACTCTCTGCCTTTGAAAGTGGGAGACGCAGAAACCCTCGTTATTCAAAGAAGTATTTAGATGTACAACTGTATTGCTGTTGCCTCCGGGAATAAGGGTGAAAGCGCTGAAAAGTAAGAGTGTTGCTTTCAGAAGTTTGCTGATAAGAACCCCTCCTTGTCCTGTAAAGGTCTATGAAATAACAAGAACTTACTGATTCTCTCTTGCCATGATATGACCTGGAAGAAACAACCAGAAAACTATTTTAGTGCACAGTAGGGCTAGGGATTGCATTTTCCATCTCCCTTGGCATTGTGTGTCAGTTCAGAAGATAGGTGCACGAGCAGAGGGGGCTGGGCAGTATATGTGGGTGGCAAGACAGGTGGAGGGCATGGTTACTAAAGCACACAGCATCCAAGAGCACGAGGTGATGTTGAATTTGTACAAGGTGCTTGCTGGACATGAATATGGCATGCTAGAATATGGCATGCAGTTGTGTTTGCCACTTTATAGAAAAGATATGAATGTATCTCAGTGAGTGAGAGAGTGCCGAAGTAGTTTTTATTTGATTTATTGTTGTCAGATGCACAGAAACAGTGAAAAGGTTTGTTTTGCATGCTCTACAGGCAGATCGCATACAAAGTGCACCAGGGCAGCAGAACAGACTGCAGAATACAGTGTTAAAGCTGCAAAGAAGGTGCAGAGAGGGGGATAAACATTAATATTTGAGAAGTCCGTTCAAAAATATGGTAACAGTGGGGAAGAAGGTATTCTTTTTCTGTTGGTATGTATATTCAAACACTTCTATCTTCTTCAGAGGTAATAGAGTATAACCAGGTTGGGAGGGCTGTATGAATATGTTCTGGATTAGTGGTGCTGGAAGAGCACAGCAGTTCAGGCAGCATCCAAGGAGCTTCGAAATCGACGTTTCGGGCAAAAGCCCTTCATCAGGATGATGCTGATGAAGGGGTTTTGCCTGAAACGTCGATTTCGAAGCTCCTTGGATGCTGCCTGAACTGCTGTGCTCTTCTAGCACCACTAATCCAGAATCTGGTTTCCAGCATCTGCAGTCATTGTTTTTACCTGTATGAATATGTTGACCGCTTTCCCGATGCAGCGAGAAGTATAAGTGGAGTCAGTCGATGGAAAGCTGGCTTGTGTGATAGATTTCCAAGAACCAGGTTCCAGGGAGGAGAAACTCCAACGATGACGATACTGAAAGAAGTCAGGGACTGTACTCCCTTTGAGCGGAGAAGCAGAGAATGAGGGAAGTTTTCAAAATAGTTAGCAGGGGCTGGACAGAATTAATAGGGAGAAGCTGTTCCTGATCACAAAAAGAACAAAAACGAGAATGGTGGTGGGGATGTGGTAGTGGTGGCAGCTTAAAGATTTAAACTGATATGGAAACAAAGCAAGTTGGCAAAGAAACGCAAGGAATAAATCTTTTCACCCAGTTAGGGTGTAGAATGCGCTGCCTGGAAATGTGTTGGAGGTAGGTTCAATGGAAAAGGGAATTTGGATAGAAATGGGGTGCACAGGGATCTGGTAGGAATGGCACGAGGGGATACATTTCTGTCAAGCTGTGCAGAAAGAAGTTGGTTTCAGTCAGTGCCAACATACCCACACCATCTGAATTATACATTCGAGTCTAAGTATCCTTGACAAAGCTGTTGTGTTAGGTGGAGTTTTTTTTTAGATTTAGTTACCTACACTGTGTAAACAGACCCTTCAGCCCAACAAGTCCACAAAGACCCTCTGAAGAGCAACCCACCCAGACCCATTCCCCTACATTTACCCCTGCACCTAACACTACGGGTAATTTAGCATGGCCAATCTTTGGACTGTGGGAGGAAACCGCAGCATCCAGAGTAAACCCACACAGACATGGGGAGAATGTGCAAACTCCACACAGACAGTTGCCCAAGACAGGAATTGAACCTGGGTCCCTGGCACTGTGAGGCCAAACACTGCCAACCACCATGTTGCCCAATGTCGGGCTATATTATCTCACTGAAAGAATACAGCACAGATTAAGGGAATGGTGAAGTTCAGTAAGGAATCCTATATCACATTGAACAGCAGAGCAGACTCGATGGGCTGAATGACCTGATTCTGCTTCTATGTGCAGTAAACCACAAACGGACTGGACCTACCATTTACTGCTCCCATCCCTAATTGTTCCCGAGGGAAGTTAGGCGCCAAACACATCACTGAGAGTCTGGAGTCACATGCAGGGTCAGACTAGGTAAGGAAGGAGATTTCTCTCCCTGAAGGAGACCAGTGAACCAGATGAATTTTCGTTCTGAGATACGTTATCACTGTTTCACACTCAGTTTTTTTTAAGATTAGATTACATTACAGTGTGGAAACAGGCCCTTCTGCCCAACAAGTCCATACCAACCCACCGAAGCGCAACCCACCCAGACCCATTCCCCTACATTTACCCCTTCACCTAACACTAGGGTAATTTAGCTTGGCCAATTCACCTAACCTGCACATTTTTAGTCTGTGGGAGGAAACTGGAGCACCTGGAGGAAACCCATGCAGACACGGGGAGAATGTGCAAACTCCATACAGAGAGTCGCCTGAGGTGGGAATTGAACCCGGGTCTCTGGCGCTGTGAGGCAGCAGTGCTAACCATTGTGCCACCGTGCCTGTTAGTAAGACAAAGTTTCAAAATCTCACAGCACCAGGTTATAGTCCAATAGGTTTATTTGGAAATACATGTTTCCCAAGCACTGCTCCTTTGGGGAACTAGCTACCTGATGAAAGAACAGTGGCACCGAAAGACATTACTTTCAAATAAACCTATTGGATTATACTCTGATGTTATGAGATTTTTAACTTTATCCACCTCAGTCCAATACTAGCATCATGTTAGTAAGATGATCGCTTACTTTGCAGGTAATGCAAAAATAGTTGGCAATGCAAGTGGTGTGTGTGCCACGAAGATGGGGTTAAGTGAATGGGCAAGAAACTTTGAATATAACGTGGAAATATAAGGTGATGCAGGAAGAACAGAGGAGTTGAAGATTATTTAAATAGAGAAAGACTGCAGAAAGCTATGAGTCCAAGGGATTTGACAGTCCTCATCCATGAATCACAAAAAAAAACTAGTGTTTGAATTCTGCAGGTGAGACCAGATCATTAGATATAGGAGCAGAATTAGGCACATCGGGTCTCCTCTGCCATTTTGCCATGGATAATATCATTCTCAATCCAATTCTCCTGCTTTGTCCTGATAACCATTGATCCTCTTATTAATCAAAATCTGTCCATCTCTGTCCTAAAGACACTTAACGAATGGGTCTCCACAGCCTTCCGTGACAGTGAGTTTCACAGATTGACCACCTTTTGGCTGAAGAAAGTCGTCCTCATCTCAGTTCTAAAGGGTCGTCCCTTCACTTGAGATTGTGCCCTTGGGTCCTTGTCTCTCCCACTCGTGGAAACATCTCCATGTGCACGCTATCCAAGCTTCTCAGTATTCTGTAAGTTAATTGATCACCCCTCATTCTTCTAAACTTCATCAAGCACAGATCCATTTGCCAAGCCCTTCATCTCTAGGACAGTTCATGTCAACCTTCTCTGGAAGTTCTATCAGGCTAATACATCCTCCCTTAGATACAGGGCCTAAAACTGCTCATAATTCAACTGTGGTCTGACCGGAGCCTTATACGGCATCAGCAGTTTATCCCTGCTCTTGTATTCTAGCCCTCTTGAAATGAATGTTAACATTGCATTTGACTTCCTAACTGAAACTGCCTGTTAAACTGAAAAGAATCTTGAAATAGCACTCCCAAGCCACTTTATGCTTCAGATTTCCTTAGCCTTTCCCAGAAAATCGTCCATGCCTCTTCTCACCAATGTGTATAGGGAAGGCAAATGGAATGTGGCCTTTATTTCGAAGAGAATGTAGTATAAAAGTGGGGGTGCTTCTGCTAAAAATGTACAAGTCACCAGTCAGACCATACCTAGGATAAAGTTTTGGAGGCCCGTATCTGAGGACAGATAAGTTGAGTATTGGAGGAAGTTCAGAGACGTTATGATCCCAGCTATGGGGGGACTGTCTGATGAGGAACTAGGTTGAACCTATCCGATGAGGGAGTAGGTTGGGGCTGTCCTGATTGGAGTTTAGAAGAAGAGGCAACCTTACCTAAGATTCTTCGACGGACTTGACAGGGTGGCGATGCAGAGAGAGGTTGTGTCCCCTTGTATGGGTGAGTCTGGGATCAGAAGGGCATTGTCTCAGAACAAAGGGGGGCACCCATTGAAGACAGACGAGAGGAGGAATTTCTTCTTGCTAAGGAGAGTGAATCTTTGGAATTTTTTACAGCAGAGGACAGTCGTGGCTGGATCATGAAATATATTCAAGGCTGAGATTCTTAACCAGAAAGGGGCATTGAGGGATATGAGATTCTTAACCAGAAAGGGGCATTGAGGGATATGGGGAGAAAATGGCGAAGTGGATAATTAGATCAGCCACAATCTTGTTGAATTTTGGAACTGACTCGAGGGGCTGAATGGGCTAGTTCTGTTCCTATAGTTGTATGGATCCCATTCCTAGAAGATGGGATCTTGTGTTTCCTTCCTGACAGAGTGATGCAAAGTTATTTTGAAACATGTTACCTCCTTCTTTCCTCTTCGCTTGAACAACAGAGTACACAATATCACCAGAAGTGGAACCACTGTCATCTGAAACAAAGAACATATTTTTTAAGGTTCAAGAAATAACATAGTGCAGGATTCTGGAGATCTGAAACCAATGCAAAGCACTGGAGAAACTCAGCAGGCCTGGCAGCATCTGTGGAGAGAGAGAGAGAGAGAGAAAACGGTGTTAATGTTTCAGATCCAGTGTGAATCTCCACCAGAATGAAACAGGGAGAGGTGGAAAGGTGTTGAAATCAATGCTCTGACTGACGACAGCAAACATGCCAAAAATCACCTTAATCATCCTGTCTACTTGTGACGTTACTTTCACAAAACTATGTAACTAAACTTCTAGGTCTCTCTGTTCGTTAACACTACCCAGACCCCTATTAATCAGCGTATAAGTCTTGCCCTTGTTTGTTTTAGCGGGCGGCACGGTAGCACAGTGGTTAGCACTGCTGCTTCACAGCACCAGAGGCCCGGGTTCAATTCCCGCCTCAGGCGACTCTCTGTGTGGAGTTTGCACATTCTCCCCATGTCTGCGTGGGTTTCCTCCGGGTGCTCCGGTTTCCTCCCACAATCCAAAAATGTGCAGGATAGGTGAAATTGGCCTTGCTAAATTGCCCGTAATGTTAGGTGAAGGGGTAAATGTAAGGGAATGGGTCTGGGTGGGTTACGCTTCGGCGGGTCAGTGTGGACTTGTTGGGCCGAAGGGCCTGTTTCCACACTGTAAGTAATCTAATCTTTACCAAAATGCTTGATCTCGCATTTACCTGTCCATTGATCAAATTGATCAAGATTTCTTGGTAAACATACATAACCTTCACTGCTGACTGTACCACCAGTTTTGGTAGGAGAAAGTGAGGACTGGAGATGCTGGAGATCAGAGCTGAAAATGTGTTGCTGGAAAAGCACAGCAGGTCAGGCAGCATCCGAGGAGCAGGAGAATCAACGTTTCGGGCATGAGCCCTTCTTCAGGAATCAGCTCTTCTTCAGCCCTTCCTGAAGGGCTCATGCCCGAAACGTCGATTCTCCTGCTCCTTAGATGCTGCCTGACCTGCTGCGCTTTTCCAGCAACACATTTTCACCACCAGTTTTGGTGCCATCCACAAAAGTATGAATACACAGAGCAAGCACAGATCCGTACTTTTACCAGCAGCTGTACAAGGAAATGCAGTCTTTGTCTCTCATGTGCCCAGCCACAAACTGACCTCTGCTGGGTTGGCAATTGGAGGTATCCTGAATTTCCTCTTTCTGACGGAGTTTGCAAACAGCGAACAGAAGCAGGAAAGTGATGAGGAGAACAGCAGCTACAGCAGAACCTCTGACCAGCAAAGCAAAAATTCCAGGGGGATCTGGAACACAGAATCGTCAAATGAAAGATCACTTTGTCTCAACGTCACTAACTTTAATATGCTCAGTGAGAAAGCAGGCAACCACTTCCTATTGAATTGGCAGAGAATTCTGGGAGGACCAGATACAGAAGAATTAGGGGCAGGAGTAGACCATTTACCTCTCCCATTTGATGAGTATGACCCCAACTGATTTAATCTCAACCTCAACTCCACTTCCCTGTCAGCGCTCCCTTTAACCCGTCACTGATTAAAACCTTTCTCTTCCTGAAATTTATTCAGTGCACTGGCATCCAGCACATACGCTGAGGGCAGTGAATTCGTCCTCCTCCTCTGTTCCAAGTTCTTTGGCTGGCTGTGATAAAAACACCCACAGGCTCCCCATTTGCTGGGTGAAGACATTTTTCGTCATCTCAGCCCTACCCCATCTCCTTTAGCCTGTGACCTCCTTGTTCCAAACTCTTTCCCAGTCATCTGGAACGTCCTTCTTGCGTTTAGGATCCAAGTTTGCCCTGCAAATGGTGGAATTCTAAAGACTGTGGAAGTGTGTCCGGAAACAGAGAGCGACGGTCGATGGATATTTTTTGGGATGGAGTAAGTTTCTAGTGGAGCTTTCCGGGGGATGCCTGAGGACTCTTGCTTCTCTTGATATGTTAATGATATGGATCATGCAGTGTAGGAGTCCAATTCCAAGTTTGCAATTGACATAAAACATGGGAAGATCAGAACGATGTGGAACTCTAAAAGGACATTGATAAGTTGATGGTGTGGGTAAATTGGTGACAGGTCCAGGTCGATGTAGAGGCAAGTGTGAAGTAATGAAATTTGGTGGGAAGTACATTGAAAGACAATATAAAACAGGGGGTACAACTCTGAAGGGTTGTGTGCACTGATCACTGAAGGTGATAGGTCAGAGGGACAGCAGTTAATAAAGCTCAAAGTCCTCAACTTTATTAACTGGTGTGCAGTTTCTCACACCCTCATTTAGGAAAGGTTATCTGACCCCCATGCCCCTAATGCTTAGAAATGGAAGCCCAAGGACCACCCACCATCATTACATCAGCATCTGATTAGGCCCAATTGATCAGGGTGATCAAGCGCTGATCGATCAATTCGTCGGCATCAAAGACCCTCCCAAAGGTATAAGAAAACATTCAGGTATTATAATCACCACAACACAACTCTCAGGAGTGGTAGCTCAAGATGAACAACCATGGAAAGAAGATGATCCTTGGACCACCAGAAGAAGGAGACCAAATTGCCACGTGGATGTAGGCCAATAACTAGCACAGTGGTATTTGTACATTCAAATTTAAGTTCAAGAGTTCAGATAGTTAATTAGAATTAGAGAGCTAATTATTAGTTTATATTGTATTGATATTATAATATTAGCTGTGTTGAAATCGATAAAAAGTCAGTTCTTATTAATGTTATGAGTCGTAAAGTTGAAAAAGTTTCGTAAAGAATCAGAGAATGCAAGGAAAGAAATAGAGTTGCAAAGGAAAGTGGCGACTCAGGACTAAAGAAATTATGGGGCAATTCCAAACCCAATGTGAGAAAGCATACAGGACACCCAGTGAGTTGTTTCAGCTGAAGAAGCCACTGAGAATGAAGTCAGTCAGTTAAAACATAAATGTGCAGATGTACAAGCAGCAATAAATGTTAAAAGCGAAGGACAGGAGGTAGACTGAGATGAATTCAGGCAAGATGTGCAGCAGTATGCCATGTGAACAGAGGATTATGGTTCTCCGCTAACCTTCCCAGATGACCCAACCTGTTTAGCACCCTGGAGTTAGCCTCTGCTGCAGTGAACACGATTACCATGGAAAGACCGGTCAGGGACGCCGATGCCCCAGCGTTAACGTACACGAACACACTTACAGTCACACAATTGGTGGAATTTGCTAAAAAGATTTCAGAATTTGAGCCATATGCAGATCCATATGTATTGCTTGTAGTCAGACAACAAAAGGATTTGCATTGATTAGATGAGAGAGAGGAGGGAAAAAATTATCAAAATGTCTTTGAGCCAGTCAGCAGAGTCTGCAATCCCAGTCTCTCTGGATGTAGTGGAAGGAACCCAAGCCACCACGGAAGTGGCAATTCTCACATCAATTGGGTACAATAAAGGAGACCCTGTAGATGGGCTAAACTAGTGCAGTCAAAAGAAGAGAGAACAGCTGACAGCCTACTAATCGGTTATGTGTGTACTTCTCGTGAGTCTATAAACAGGGGTCTGTTATTGGAAGCTGATTCAATGAAGTGGGCTGGGCTCTAATTTCACATGCCACTGAAGACAGCCGGAAGACATGTGTGAACTTCAATCTTGCAGAGCCAACCCACAATGAGATGTGTGTTCTGAGGAGACTGTCTCTGATGTGGGAGAAAGAAGTGCACAAACCAGACAAGAATAAAACAGGGAAAGAGGGGGATATGCTTCCTTTCCGAGTCTCTATCCAGTATTGAGGAATGAAGGAAGAGGAGGTAATTATTATCAAAGGATTCCAGCAACGGGGAGAGACAGCAGGAGAACATGTGGCAGCCAGCATGGTGCTACTACTGCAGGCAAACAGGACACTACGCTCGAGAATATTTAGCTGATGTGTGGGAGGCACAATGCTATAATAACTTTAGTTTATTTGTCCTTACAAAAGGTAACACGGGTTGATCAACCTTACTAGCACTGAAAACTCCAACTAACAGTAATACACTTAACTAATTCCTAATAAACCTCATTTGAATCTGTCCCTTACTGACACTACTTTATTTTCTACTTAGAGGATGTGGTTGCGACTGGCTATGCCCTGCATTAATCACCTTAGTGTATAGCTTCCCCCTTGAGACGATAACAGTGAGCTGCCTTCTTGAACCATTGCAGTCAATGTGCTTCAGGTAGGCCCCCATGACCTTTGGGAGGTAATTTCCAGATGTCGACCCAACAATGCTGAAGGAACAGCTGATATATTTCCAAGTCAGGATGATGAGTGGATCGGAGGGGAAATTGTAGGGGGTGGCATTCCCACGTATTTCCTGCCCTTGCCCTTCCAGATAGAAGTGGTCATGGGTTTGAAAGTTTTTTTATGAGGAACTTTGGTGAATTTTGCAAATGGTACACTGCTAAGATTGAGCATCGATGGTGGAGGGAGTGGATGTTTGTGGATGTGGTGCCAATCAAGTGGGGAGCTATTTTGTCCTGGATGGTGTTGAGCTTCTCTAGTATTCTTGGAGCTGCACCAGGCAAGTGGGGAATATTCCATCATATTTCTGACTTGTGCCTTGTCGATGGTAGACAGGAAAATAGCCCCAGCCTATTCAGCATTTCCCTATTCCTCAAACCCTCCAACCCTGGCAACATCCTTGTAAATATTTTCCAAAACCTTTCAAACTTAAACAGTATCTCTCCGATAGCAAGGACACCAGAATTTCATCCAGTATTCCAAAAAAAGGACATGACTAATGTCCTGTACAGCAAAAACATTACATCCCAATTCTTATACTCAGTGCACAGTGCACTCACCAATGAAGGCCAGTGTACCAAATGCCTTCTGGTTCGCTATCCTGTCCACCTGCAACTCGCTTTCAAGGAACTATGAACCTGCACCCCTCGGTCTCATTGTTGCGCAATATTCCCCTGAATGCTACCACGAAGTGTATAAATCCTACCCTGATTTGCCTTACCAAAATTCAACACCTCACTTTATCTAATATTTATCCAATGTGAAATACATTGAACAGTTCTGGGTCCCCCATATCTGAGAATATATAGTCTGGGCAGCGAGACAGTGCAGAGAAAATTCTCACAGCTGATCCCGGATATGGAGGGACTGTCTAATGAGGAAGAGGTTGGGTAGGAGTAGGTCGGGTCTGTCCTGGTTGGAGTTCAGAAGAATGAGAGGTGACCTTATTGAAGATTCTTAGAGGGACCTGAAAAGGGAGAAGGAGAGAGATTGTTTCCCCTTGTGTCGGAGAGTTTAGGACCAGAGGGGCATTATCTCAGAATAAAGGAGGTTGCCCATTGAAGATGGAAATGGGAAGGAATTTATTTTCTCTGAGGGAGCTAATCGGTGGAATTCTTTACCACACAGTGGTGTTGAGCCTGGCTCACTGAGTATACTCAAGCCGAGATAAAAAGATTTTAAATCAGGAAGGGGAATTCATGGTAACTGGTGGATGTTTTGTGGCAGTAAGAGCGTTTGAGTGGGATGGGGTGGGGGAAAAGCATAGCAGTTCAGGCAGCATCCGAGGAGCAGTAAAATCGACATTTCGGGCAAAAGCCCTTCATCAGGAATAAGGCAGAGAGACTGAAGGATGGAGAGATAAGTGAGAAGAGGGTGGGGGTGGGGAGAAAGTAGCATAGAGTACAATAGGTGAGTGGGGAAGGGGATGAAGGTGATAGGTTAGCAGGGAGGGGGGAGTGGATAGGTGGAAAAGAAGATAGGCAGGTAGGACAAGTCATGGGGACAGTGCTGAGCTGGAACATAGGAACTGGGGTAAGGTGGGGGAAGGGGAAATGAAGGTTACCATGCCTCACACAAGGGAAGGAGTGGAGGAGGACAGTCCTTCATGGAAACCTCAGTCAGTGAGAGATTCAAACCCATGCTGTTGATGTTACTCCACATTCCAAACCAGCCATCCCGCCAACTGAGCTAACCTGACACTCAACACAAAGCAGAGAGCAGAAAAGAAATCAGTTCCAGTGACAGCACAAGTCTTGAATGGAGAATATTAGATTATATTGGAGATACATCTTTGATCTGTTGGGTATTTCTTTGTATGTGTGTATAACACCTTACCTTCACAGGCAACAGTAGCTGAACTTAGAAATACATTTGATAAAGGGAGTTGGCCTTCTATTACCCAGGCTGGTTTTGTTCTGTTCTGTTCTGGACACCTTACTTAAGGGCGGATGTTCAAACCCTGGAGACAGTGTGAAGGAGATTTACGAGAATGATCACAACGATGAGGGATTTTAGATTCAGGGAAAGTTTCAAGAGATTGAGCTTATTCTCTTTCGAGCATAGAAGATGAAATGTTGACCTTATTGAGATGTTGAAAATTTGAACAATTCTACGGGAAAGCAAATTATTGTTTCGCACTCATTAGTCTATTATTAACTGGCTGGTCAGAATTTCAAGATTGTCAGTGAGAGAGTGAGATGAGGAGAAATTTATTTCGGTTGTTGGGTTTGGAACGTGCTGCTTGGGAGAGTGGTGGAGGCGGATTGCATAGGAGGTTTGAAAAGAGAGCTGAATATAAATTTGAAAGGGATGATGGTATAGGGCTGGAGACTGGGACTAGCTGGGTAGCTTCTTCAGGAGCTGGTACAGACACGAATGGTCTCCTTCTGTATAGTAAAATTGTACGATTCTATGAAAGTACAAGTTCTGAGCCACATTCCGGACAATTCCAGGAGGTCATTCCTTGGGACTTTGGCTCAGTGAACTCGTTGCCAGGGGTTTTTGTACACAAACAGCAGCAAATTGTTGTCACGAGCGGGATTGGAACTTGGTTGGGTTATGATCTGGAAATATTTCATTTCAAGGGAGGCGATGGAAGATCAAGCTGAGGGCACGAGTGAGAACAGACCTGCAAGAAGTTTCAAATACACAGATCGGGTCAAGTCAATTAAATTGTGAGTGTGATTCTGTGAGGTGCTGATCCTACACCGTCACGTATTGGTCAGCGTTCATGCTGGTATTTATCTGATTGGAAAGATCCGCAAAAACAAATCTCTTCCTGGAAGTGTTGGAGGGAAGTTTGGGTTGTTTCCTTTACAACAGAGAAGGTTGATGGGGGAGGGGACATGACAGAGGTGTGTAAGATTGGTAGTGTTGTCGAGCAGAGCACCTGAGTGGTGCAGGTCCATAATTCTTTGGAATTTGTGTCACAGGTAGACCGGGTGTTTGAGAAGGTGTTGAGAACACTTGCCTTCATTGCTCAGCCCATTGAGCGTTGGAGTTCAGACACCATGTTGTGGTTGTACAGGACACTGGTGAAGCCTGTTCTGGTGTATTGTGTCCAGTTCTGGTTGCTCTGTTAGAGGAAGAACATTATTAAGCTGGAGAGGGTTCAGAAAAGATATACCAGAATGTTGTTGGGAATGGAGTTATAAGGAGAGGCTGGATGGACTGGGACTATTTTCACTGGAGAGTAGAAGTTTGAGAGGTGTAGAGGCTTATGAAATCATGATGGGCATAGATGAGGTGAATGGCAGGTGTCTTTTCCCAAGGGTGGGGGACTTCAAGACCAAGGGACATATTTTTCAGTTGAGAAGAGAAACATTTTTGAAAATGACGGGTAACATTTTTTGATGGAGAGTGGTTCATGTGTGGATTGAACTTTCAGAGGAAGTGGCAGATACAGGGTCAGTTACAATATTTAAAAGACATTTTGATTAGTACAAGAATAGGAAAGGTTGGATAGATAAGGGCCAAGTGCAAACAAGTTGGATGAGTTTAGTTTGAGATTATGAACGGCATGGACAAGTTGGACCGAAGGGTCTGATTCCTTGCTGAGTGACTCTATTATGAGGGACATGGACAGGGAAGACAGAAAGCAGCTGTTTCCCTTAGTCGAAGGGTCAGTAACAAGGGGGGACATCATTTTAAAGTGAAGGGTAAGAGGTTTCGAGAGCGATTTTAGGATTGTTTCACCCAGAGGACGGTGAGGATCTGGAATGTGTGAAAATAAAATATTTGGACTTTCAATTTCTATTTGAAATCACTAATTGCTCCGGTGTGTGGGAATGCCACTTTGTAACTGCAAGTGGTTGCATGATTTATTAATGTGGAATATTCGTATAAAGGAGCAGGAAGAGGCCATGAGCCTGTTTCACCATTCAATACCTGACTCCATAGACCTGCCTTTGGTCCTTATCCCCTTAAAAACTTTGCTGAACAAAAATCTTATCTCTCAAAAAACTAAAAACTGATCCAGCAATGGCAGAGAGTTCCAAACCTCCTCCAGCCTCTGTGCCTATTAGTACTTCTGAACATCTCTCCTGAACAGTCTGGTCCTAATTGTCCAGCTGTGCCCTCCCAATTTCTAGGATCCCCCAAACAGGGGAAACACTTTCAATTTATCCAATCTGTCTTTTCCTGTTAATATCTTCAATCAGATCATCCCTGAACCGGGTAAATTCTGGACAGAACAGGCTAAATTTGTGTAATCTCTCCACATAACTTAACCCCTGAAACCCAGGTATCATTCTTGTAAACTCACGCTGTACTTCCTCCCAGGCCAATCTATCCTTCCTCAGGTGTATTGCCCAGATCTGCTCCAAGTGGGGTCTAACCAGGGTTTTGTATAACTGCAGCATCCCTTCTGCATCCTTATACTCCAGTCCTCTCGATATAAAGGCCAGCATTCCATTAGCTTTCTTCAGGCACTGAGTGTCAGAAATAAAAAGAAACACAGAAATTGTTGGAAAAATTCAGCAGGGACTGATTGTTTGCCACCTGGGGACTGTTGAAGACAACTTTCCATCCAATGCGTGACTATCTACAGCACATGGACTACAGCAGTTTGAGAAAGCAGCTCGTCTCTACCTTCTCAAGGGAACAACTAGGGATGAGTTGGGCAATAAGCGCTGGGTGCAGTGGGTGATGCCCATGTGCCAAGAGTGAATAATAAAAAAAACGTAATTTACCCCAGGGCCTCCACCTTCCCTATGTGAGCTTGTCCTGAGAGGAGAGGTGCCAACTTTGTAGTGAATGTTGACACACAATACCCATTTGAGTTTATTGAGTCACCTGGTTCATGAACTGCTTTGAAAAGGTTGATATATAGCCAAGCGTTTAGGTTTATATTCTTGCTGGGTTGGGGCTGTGACCTTAATTATCAGTCCGTATTTAATTTTGAGGCATCATCAAAGAAACACTCAGGAAAATGAAAGGCAATGCTCCTCATGTGAATGATGCTGGACCTACAGTGAATGGCTCCTTGCCCCAAAGACCAAGGCCAGAAGGGGCCACTCTCAGACATTAAGCTGTTGTACTGGCGCATCCCCTCAAAACAATATGTCAGATAAAGCAATTAGCCAACAGTGTAACGTTTCCTCTTCCAATTAACATTGCCCTGTTGTTAATTTAGTTGACGTAGATGGAACATCTCTATGATTTAGATGATCGCAAACACTATTGATTATTAATAAACTCAATTATTGCTGTTGCTTTAACGTTCTGATCTCTAGCCTTTCGGTTCACTTTGCTTATTGTTTCTTGATTGTAGATGATTCCAAAATAGACAGCAGTTTGGTGTACTCAGTTTTCATCATCTCCAAACCAAGAAACGCTGGTACAGGATATAATATATATACTTTTATAATATTTCTGGTTCAGTGAAAGTGGAGACTTTCTCTAGTTTATCTTAACCTTGAAAAACCCAGCCACTTTTTAACATCATTGGTGTTTCTCTTGCTCATGGCATGGAGTGAAGGTCCATGAATCTTTTTACATCATTTGAATTTATTAATAATCAATAGTGTTTGCGATCATCTAAATCATAGAGATGTTCCATCTACGTCAACTAAATTATCAACAGGGCAATGTTAATTGGAAGAGGAAACGTTACACTGTTGGCTAATTGCTTTTCCTTCGCTACATTGATGACTGTATCGGCGCTACCTCGTGCTCCCATGAGGAGGTTGAACAGTTCATCCACTACACTCACACCTTCCACCACGACCTCAAATTCACCTGGACAGTCTCGGACTCCTCCCTCCCCTTCCTAGACCTTTCTGTTTCTATCTCAGGCGACCGAATCAACACGGACATCTACTACAAACCAACCGACCCCCACAGCTACCTGGACTACACCTCCTCCCATCCTGCCCCCTGTAAAAACGCCATCCCATTCTCCCAATTCCTTCGTCTCCGCCGCATCTGCTCCCAGGAGGACCAGTTCAAAATACGTACAACACAGATGGCCTCCTTCTTCAAGGACCGCAATTTCCCCCCCGACGTGGTCGACGGTGCCCTCCACCGCATCTCCTCCACTTCCCGCTTCTCCGCCCTTGAGCCCCGCCCCTCCAACCGCCACCAGGACAGAACCCCACTGGTCCTCACCTACCACCCCACCAATCTCCATGTACAGCGCATCATCCGCCGTCACTTCCGCCACCTCCAAACAGACCCCAGCACCAAGGATATATTTCCCTCCCCTCCCCTATCAGCTTTCCGTAGAGACCACTCCCTCCGCGACTCCCTTGTCAGATCCACACCCCCCACCGACCCAACCTCCACTCCCGGCACCTTCCCTTGCAACCGCAGGAGGTGCAACACTTGCGCCCACACCTCCCCCCTCACTTCTCTCCAAGGCCCCAAAGGAAACTTCCATATCCGCCACAGATTCACCTGCACCTCCACCCACATCATCTACTGCATCCGCTGCAGCCGGTGTGGCCTCCTCTATATTGGGGAGACAGGCCGCCTACTTGCGGAGCGATTCAGAGAGCACCTCTGGGCCACCCGGACGAACCAACCCAACCACCCTGTAGCACAGCATTTCAACTCCCCCTCCCACTCCACCGAGGATATGCAGGTCATTGGACTCATCCACCGCCAAACCACAACAACGCGACGGTCGGAGGAGGAGCGTCTTATCTTCCGATTGGGAACTCTCCAACCACAGGGGATGAACTTGGACTTCACCAGTTTCATCATCCCCCCTCCCCCCACCTTGTCTCAGCCGAATCCCTCCAGCCCGGCACCGCCTTCCTGACCTGCAGTCTTCTTCTTGACCTCTCCGCCTCCATCCTACTCCGACCTATCACCCTCACCTTGACCTCTTTCCACCTGTCACATTTCCAACGCCCCTCCTCCAAGTCCCTCCTCCCTACCTTTTATCTTCTCCTGCTGAACACTCTCTGCTCATTCCTGAAGAAGGGCCTGTGCCCGAAACGTCGAATCTCCTGTTCCCTGGATGCTGCCTGACCTGCTGTGCTGTTCCAGCAATAAAGTTTCAACTTTGATCTCCAGCATCTGCAGACCTCACTTTCTCCCCGTTTTGAGGGGATGCCCCAGTACAACAGCTTAATGTCTGAGAGTGGCCCCTTCTGGCCTTGGCCTTTGGGGCAAGGAGCCATTCACTGTAGGTCCAGCATCATTCACATGAGGAGGATTGCCATTTCATTTTCCTGAGTGTTTCTTTGATGATACAAAGATAGGTGGAAGGACAGGTAGTGTTGAGGAAGCAGGGATGCTGCAGAAGGATTTGGACAGGTGAAGAGAGTGGGCAATGAAATGGCTGATGGAATGCAATGTGGGAAAGTGGAAAGTTATGTACTTTAGTAGGAAGAACAGAGACAGAGACTGTTTCCTAAATGGGGAAAGGTTTCGGAAATCTGAAGCACAAAGGGACTTGGGTGTCCGAGTTCAGGATTCGCTTCAGGTTAACAGGCGTGTTCATTTGGCAATTAGGAAGGCAAATGTAATGGTGGCATTCATTTCGGGAGGGTCAGAACACGAGAGCAGGGATGTACTGCTGAGGCTGTATGAGGCTCTGGTCAGACCGCATTTGGAACATTGTGAGCAGTTTTCGGCCCCCTGTTTAGGGAAGGATGTGCTTAACTTGGAGGGGGTCCAGAGGGGTTTTGCAAGAAAGATTCCAGGGATGAAGAACTTGTCATATGAGGAGAGGTTAAGGACTCTGAGTCTGGACTCAGTGGAGTTTGGAAGGGTGTGGGAGAATCTGTTTGAAACTTGGAGAATACTGCAAGTCCCGGACAGAGTGGACATGGAGAAGATGTTTCCCCGAGTAGGAGAGACTCAGACACGAAGGCACAGCCTCAGAATGAAGGGAGCTCCCTTTCGAACTGAGATGAGGAGGAATTTCTTCAGTCAGACAGTGGGGAATCTGTGGAAAACATTACTGCAGACAGCTATCATTATGTCTTTAAGACAGAGACAGATAGGTTCTTGATCAGTAGGAGGATCAACCGTTACAGAGAGAAGGCAGGAGAATGAGATTAACAAACATATTAGCCATGATGGAATGTCGGAGCAGACTTGATGGGTTGAATGGCTGCTATATCTTATGGTTTTTGCACTAAGTGCCTAACAGATTGTGATGCATCACACAGTTTAGTCCCTGAGATTCAGAGCTTTCTGAGCATATGCTATGAGTCACCCACACTAAAAAGTGTTCAGTCAGCTGGATGACCAACACAACATACGGGCGAGGAGCCCTCTGGAGCCTGCCTCCCCATTCTATACAGCTGTGACTCACTTCATCCCAGTCTCGGCCCCAATTTCCTCCCCTCACTCCCTTTAATCCCTCACTGATTAACAATCTGTCAGTCCCCTCCTTCAATTTATTTAGTGTCCCGACGTGCCCCCACATACTGGGGTTGCGGGGGAGGGGGGGGGGGGTGAAGTCCCAGAGATTCCCACCCCCTCTCCCTTGGAGAGAAGCCATTTCTCAGCATCGCTATTTTCAATCTGTCCCACCCTCTTCTCCTGAAACAATGACCCTCTCGATCTAAATTGTCCCACATGAGGAAACACCCTCCCTGTTTCCTTTGTCAATTCCACCCCCTTAGCGTCCTATATCCCTCAGTTGGATCTCCTCTCATTTCTCTAAACTCCAGAGAGTATTGGCCTTAACTACTCAATCTCTCTTTTGAAGACAAACCCCTCCTCTCTGAACATGAAATGTACAAAATCACATTGCAGTTGGATGGTATCTTGGATGTAGAATACACATCACAAAGTGCGTTAGTCATAACTTCTGAGAGATCTACAGCCCTGGAAAAGGACCATCAGCCCATCGAGTCTGTGCTGGTCAGAAACAACCACCTCACTATTCTCTAATCCCATTTCCTCAGCACCTGGCCCCATAGCCCTGGTGTCACGAATGCACATCTAAATCCTCCTTCAATGTGATGAGTGTTTCATCTTCTCCCACCCTTACAGGCAGTGAGCTCCAGATTCCCACCACCGTCTGGGTGAACAAGATTTTCCTCACATCCCCTCGAAACCTCCTGGCCCTTAGCTTCAATCTATGCCCCTCCTCCACCTCTGTCAAGGGGTGAAAGTTCCTTCCTATCTTCACCCCTCATTGATTTATACATCTCTCTCTTTCAATCCACTCTGCTGTAAGGTCAACAACCCCAGTCTGTCCGATCTCCCTCAATCACTGAAACTCTCCAGCCCCCAAGGCAACCTGCTGGTAAATCTCCTTGTGCATCCTCTCACAGTTCATTTAGATATGTCCCGTTGGTAAAATGTCTTTTATTTATAGCTCACTCCACTGGTGCATCAGGAAAGAAACACATAGGTTATTTTGTAGTGAAAAGGGAGGCCATTAAGTTTTAATCAGCAAAGTTATGTTTTTTGCAAGCAGTTAATGTAAAGTCACCATTGTCTCATTAGAGAGAGGGAGAGAGAGGTGTGGGAGAGAAAGAGAGAGAAAAAGCAACAACTGTTTATGGTTTAACCTGAGGGTCGCCACATCTAAGACACAGGGAATGATCATTCACAGCAATCTCAACCAGAGCAGCAATTGAACTACAAGCTGTCAACGTGACTATACATTGTAAGCCAACTGTAGAATCAACTGAGCAAACCAACCCCTACATGACAATGGCAAAAACATTGGGTGGCTCAGTGGCTGAGTGGTTAGCATTGCTGCCTCACAGCACCAGGGACCCAGGAACAATTCCAGCCTCGGGGTGACTGTCTGTGTGGAATTTGCACATTGTCCCCTTCTCTCCACGGGTTTTCTCCGGGTGCTCCGGTTTCCTCCCAAAGTCCAAAGATGTGCAGTTTAGATGAATTGGCCATGCTAAGTTGCCCATAGTGTGAGGGATATGCGGGCGAGGAGGGTTAGCCAATGCAAATGCAGTTTTACAGGGATAGGGTAGGGCAGTGTGTCTGGATGGGATGCTAATCAGAGGGTCAGCGTGGACTCGATGGCCTGAAAGGCCGACTTCCACACTGTAGGATTCTATGATATGCAGGTTATGGGGATTGGACATGGTTAATGCAGGGTTATGGGGAGAGGGTCAGGGTTTGTTTGGAATGCTCTTCACTGGCTTGGGGTAGACTGGATGGGCTGAATCCACACTGTATGGATTCTGGCGACATCAATGTTTAGTACAAAGATGTGATGAAATTTATTCTGAAATTAATTTTGATGAGATTCATTTTCAGTTTCTGAAATAATGGGGAAGCAAAATCCTATGTTTTCAGCTCCCCAGGGTATGCCCTGCAGATGTGAAGTTGAATCTTTCTGTGGCAGGTGGTGGATTTGGAATGCAATTTTAAACAAAAACAGATCTGGAGTTAAGACTCTAACGATGACTGTTGTCAGGAACAAACAACCATCTGGTTCAAAATTGAAGACTGAGGTGAGGAGAGCTGTGTGTGGGGACAGGGAACAGGTTTAAAGCTGAGATGGATAGAAACTTGATCAGTTGGGGAATTGAGTGTTACATGTTAAGTGCAGGAAAGTGAGTGTGAGGAATGGTGCATCAGCATGTTGCTATTGAATGGCTGAGCAGGCTCGAGAGGCCAAATAGCCTTCTCCTGTTCCTGTCTGTAATGGTCCTTCAGGGAATGAAATCTGTCCTCCTCACCCAGTCTGTTCTGCACATGACTCCTAATCCTTTCCAAACTCCTCACCTCCTTTTGGCTGAGCAAATCGATTGGTTCAAGGACATTTCGGAATTGTATCCGCTTCCCACCTTGGCAGAGATGGCCACATCCTGTTCAGAGTACAGAGAAATAACATTTGTCAGGGTCAGTTTTAGGCTTGTTCCAATCACATGCTTTGCCAAGAGACATTGGTCTGTATAATGACCCGATATTCACAGCTCCTCCTGTACATTCTGATTGTCTTTCAGGCAAAGATGGTTCTTCTCATCCATTTTCACAGAGTCATACAGCACGGAAACAGGCCCTTCAGCTCAACTCGCCCAAGCTGACCAGGTTTCCCAAACTCAACTGGGCCCCTTTGTCTGCATTTGGCGCATATTTCTCAGAATCTTTCTTATCCATGTACCTTTCCAAATGTCTTTGAAATGTTGTAATTGTACCTGCCTCCACCACTTCTTTTGGCAGCTCATTATCACACTGCCCTCTGTGTGATAAATTTGCCTTTCAGATCACTTTTGAATCTGTCCCCTCTCACATTAAACCTGTGCCCACTTGTTTTGGACACCCCTACCCTGGAGAAAAGACCATAACTATTTACCTTATCTATGCTCCTTGTGATTTTAGAACCTCTATAAGGTCACCCCCTCAGCCTCCAATGCTCCAGGGGAGAAAAGATCCCCGCTTATGCAGCTTTTCGTTATAATTCAAACTCTATTTGTGGTCATATCTTTGTAAATATTTTCTATACCTTTTCTAGCTTCAGAACATCTTTTCTACAGCAGGTTGACCGGAAGTGTACACAATATTCTAAAAGTGGCCTCACTTAACCCTGTCTGCCTCACTGCTGCCTCACAGCACCAGAGACCCGGGTTCAATTTCCGCCTCAGACAACTGACTGTGTGGAGTTTGCACATTCTCCCCGTGTCTGCGTGGGTTTCCTCCGGGTGCTCCGGTTTCCTCTCACAGTCCAAAAATGTGCAGGTTAGGTGAATTCCCGTAGTGTTAGATGAAGGGGTTAATGTAGGGGAATGGGTCTGGGTGGGTTGCGCTTCGGCGGGCCGGTGTGGACTTGTTGGGCTGAAGGGCCTGTTTCCACACTAAGTAATCTATAACTGTAACATGATGCCCCAACTCCTGCTCTGACTAATGAAGGCAAGCATGCCAAATGCTGCCTTCACCGCCGTGTCTCGCTAACTATCCACCTGCACTCCGAGCTCTGTTTGTTCGTAAAAACACTTCCCAGACTTTGCCTTACCAAAATGTAACACCTTACATTCATTCTAATTAAACTTCATCTGCCATTCCCTGACCCACTGGCCCAGTTGATCAAATTTCCATTGTACTCTTAGATAAGCTTCTCTGTCCACAATGACACCAACGTTGGTCCTGCTCCTATCTACTACGTTTCTGTGTTGACCTGTTTTCAGGCTGACCAAGCAGTGCAGCAACCACCCTGCATCACAAACGCCGCCCTGAGGCACACAGATACAGGAGGGAATGAGGAACCAGGTCAAGAAGAAGAGGGAAACGTTAATGCCAACCTTCCACGTTCACAAATCGATCAGTAGAAATCCTACCTTCCTTCAAATAAGGAAGACAAGAAAGAGAAGGCAGAGCAATGTCACATTTTTGCGACTAGGCTAGGCTTTGTCTCAATTCATTCAGCAAGATGTTAGTTCCAAAGATGGACTTGTTTTGAGAAACCATCTGTTAATTGTCTCTCCCACAACCCTTGGTGTGTCAGTTTATCTCACTGGCACAATCTAACTGTTGATGGCAGAGATTTGAGATTTTATGCTGTTCCTTCCGAACTTGAGCATCCAGTTGATCTCCTGGCAAATGGGTCCACGCAGATGTGCCAATGAATTGAATGTACTCTCTATGTTTTGTTTAAATTGTGGTGAGCTGGAAATAATTCAAGGTGGGATTGTTTTCCAGCCCTATCTTCATTGCTTTCTTCATCACTGTCAATTCATATCCAGCTCTCTTTTCATACCTCGTATGGAATCTGCCATCTGGCTCTAGGCTGGATCTATGATCCCAGGCTGCACAGTCCAAAATCCTAATAATTCTGAGGAAAGACATTTCTCCTCATCTCACTCCTCGTTCTCTTGCTAACAATTTTGAAATTGTAACCCTTAGTTACTGACATACCAACTAGTGGTAACAAAATATTCCTCTTTCCCTGGCAAACTTTTTCATAACTTTGATCACTTCCATAAGGTTCCCCTCTTAATCTTCTCTACTTCAAGGAAAAGGAGCTTGATGCCACTAATCCTTCCTTATATGTAAAATTCTTCATTCCTGTTATCATTCTAGTAAATCTTCAATGAATGCTCTCCAGAGCTTGAAGTTCCTTCCTGAAATAAAGTGCCCAGAACTGAACACAGCTGTGATCTGACCAATGATTTGTGGAGGTGTAGCATCACTTCCTCAGCTTTATACTCAATGCCTCTATTTATAACAGGAAGGATCCTCTCAGCCTTCTTCACAAAGGTTTCAGCTTGCCTGGTCAACTTCAGAGAATGATAAACATGAACCTGGAGAACTCTGCTCCAGTTCTCCCTTCAAAGATGTACCATTGACCCTGCATTGTTGCTCTGTGTTTCTGGTAGCAAAATGCATTACCTAACATTTCTGTGCATTGGAATTCATCCGCCAGATTTCTGCTCATTTGGCCAACTTGTCAATCTTCCTGTGAAGTCACTCAGCATCATCCTCCCAATCACTCATCTCCGTGGGTTAGTATCAACTGCAAATTTAGAAATCATATCCTCAACACCCAACTCCTAATCATTTGTATAACCAATGTAGTTATCAATGTGATCTTGTCAGTTTCTTCTATGCATCTTCTATGCACTATCCATCTCTACATGTCCGTTTTCCTGATGTGAATGTGTGTGTGTTTACCAGTCTGTTCATGCTCTGTGAATTGAGACTGTCAACATTAATCTGTACTTGTCAATGTCTCCGATATCAACATGTGAATGCAGTTACCAATCCATGCCCCTCAATCTCTGCCTTGTCAATGTGAATTTAAATATCGATTTCTACCTGTCAGACCCCGTTTGATGAATGTGAACACTGCAGGTACTAATATGTACCTGTGAGATTCTGCTCTGTGAATATGTGTATCGCCGTCAGAGTTTACTTGTCAGATTATGCTGTGTGAAACTGGGAGTATAGTTATAATTCTGTTCCTGTCACTTTTAGCTTTGTGAATGAGAGTATAGTTATTAATTTGTCCCTGACAGATGCTAAAATGCGAATGTGTGACTTGTTAACAGAAACTGACCGATGGACACTGATAGTCACACATTTGCATCACAGTAACTGTTGTCATTATTTGTTTGTCTGTTTCAGCAACATGAATGAGTGTGTAGTTATCAGCCTGTACTTGTCAGGTTCTACTGTTGTGTATCAAAGTGGAAGCTCGTAATATTCTCTGTGTTTATGTGATACAATCTATGATATTTGTTATGATGGTGTTGAGACTGGATCTTAATCTTTTCTGCATTTATTTTTTAGTTGACTGTCAGTTGGTCGGGGTGAGTGGGGGAGAAAGGAGAAAGGGCGATGGCAGAAGGGAAACTGTTTTATTCTGAGAACCATTCCGACTTATGGTCACACATTTCCTGTTTGGGTAGAGAGTCTGGGATCTGTGGTATCACTGAGACATTTAGTTTTAATTTGTACCAGACATTGTTGGGTTTTTTTTGTAAAAGAGAGTTTTATTCTGCGTGTCAGTCCATTTCTGTATGATGTTTTTTAGACTAGTCTGCAACACAACAGCATGTCATCTCCTTTCTCATCAAAATCAGAATCACTGGTATGGTACAGCTCGGAAGCAGACCATTCAGCCCATTGTGTCTGTACTAGAACATTCTCTTATGCATCAGATCTGCAGTAAATGTTGGGGAATGTGAACTTCATCGACTCATTGTCAGCGTCTATATGAAAAGGACAACTTGACATCATGTAAATGACAAAAAGTAGAGGGCCCAGCACCGATCCTTGTGGCACTCCACTGGTCACAGGGCTCCAGTCTGAAAAACAACCCTCCACCACCAACCTCTGTCTTCTACCTTTGAGCCAGTTCTGTATCCAAATGGCTAGTTATCCCTGAATTCCATGAGATCTAACCTTGATAATCATTCTCCCATGGGGAGCCTTGTCAAACGCCTTACTGAAGTCCATATAGAACACATCTAATGCTCTGCCATCATCAATCCTCTTTGCTAATTCCTCAAAAACCTCAATCAAGTTTGTGAGACATGATTTCCCACGCACAAAGCCATGTTGACTATCCCGAATCAGTCCTTGCCTTTCCAAATACATATACATCCTGCCCCTCAGGATTCCCTCCAACATGCCCACCACCGAGGTCAGGCTCACTACTCCATAGTTCTCTGGCTTGTCCTTACCACCCTTCTTAAACAGTGGCACCATGCTAGCCAACCTCCAGTCTTCCGGCACCTGACCTGTGACTATCGCTTATACAAATATCTCAGCAAGAGGCCCAGCAATCACTTTTCTAGCTTCCCCAAGAGTTCTCGGGTACACCTGATCAGGTCCTGGGGATTTATCCACTTTCATGCATTTCACGACATCCAGCACTTCCTCCTCTGTAATCTGAACATTTTGTAAGATGTCACCATCTATTTCCCTACAGTCTATATCTTGCATATCCTTTTCCACATTAAAAACTGATGCAAAATACTCATTTAGCATCTCCCCCATTTTCTGCGGCTCCACATAAAGGCCTCCTTGCTGATTTTTGAGGAGCCATATGCTCTCCCTAGTAACCTTTGGGCGGCACGGTAGCACAGTGGTTAGCACTGCTGCTTCACAGCGCCAGAGACCCGGGTTCAATTCCCGCCTCAGGCGACTCTCTGTGTGGAGTTTGCACATTCTCCCCGTGTCTGCGTGGGTTTCCTCCGGGTGCTCCGGTTTCCTCCCACAATCCAAAAATGTGCAGGGGTTAGGTGAATTGGCCATACTAAATTGCCCGTAGTGTTAGGTGAAGGGGTAAATGTAAGAGAATGGGTCTGGGTGGGTTACGCTTCGGCGGGTCGGTGTGGACTTGTTGGGCCGAAGGGCCTGTTTCCACACTGTAAGTAATCTAATCTAATCTAATCCTTTTTTCCTTAACGTATTTGTAAAAACCCTTTGGATTCTCCTTAATCCTATTTGCCAAAGCTATCTCATGTCCCCTTTTTGCCCTCCTCATTTCCCTCTAAAGTATATTCCTACTTCCTTTATACTCTAAGGATTCACTCGATCTATCCTGTCTATACCTTTACATATGCTTCCTCCTTTTTCTGAACAAAACCCTCAATTTCTTTAGTCATCCAACATTCCCTTTACCTACCAGCCTTTCCTTTCACCCGAGTAGGAATATACTTTCTTTGGATTCTCGTTATCTCATTTCTGGTGGCTTCCCATTTTCCAGCCATCCATTTACCTGTGAACATCTGCCCCCAATCAGCTTTTGAAAGTTCTTGTCTAATACCGTCAAAATTGGCCTTTCTCCAATTTAGAACTTCAACTTTTAGATCTGGTCGATTCTTTTCCATCACTATTTTAAATCAAATAGAATTATGGTCGCTGGCCCCAAATGTGCTCCTCCACTGACACCTCAGTCACCTGACCTGCCTTATTTCCCAAGAGTAGGTCAAGCCTTGCACCTTCTCTAGTAGGTACATCCACATACTGAATCAGAAAATTGTCCTGTACACTCTTCATAAGTTCCTCCCCATCTAAACCCTTAACACTATGGCAGTCCCAGTCTATGTTTGGAAAGTTAAAAACCCCTACCATAACCATCCTATTATTCTTACAAGATCTGAGATCTCCTTACAAGTTTGTTTCTCGATTTCCCTCTGATTATTGGGGGGGTCTATAATACAATCCCAGTAAGGTAGTCATCCCTTTCTTATTTCTCAGTTCCACCCAAATAAGTTTCCTGGATGTATTTCCAGGAATATCCTCTCTCAGCACAGCTGTAATGCTATCCCTTATCAGAAATGCCACTCCCCCTCCTCTCTCGCCTCCCTTTCTATCCTTCCTGTAACATTTATATCCTGGAACATTAAGCTGCCAGTCCTGCCCATCCCTGAGCCATGTTTCTGTAATTGCTATGATATCCTCGTCCCAGGTTCCTAACCATGCCCTGAGTTCATCTGCCTTCCCTGTTAGGCCCCTTGCATTGAAATAAATGCAGTTTAATTTATTAGTCCTACCTTGTCCCTGCCTGCCCTGACTGTTTGACTCGTTTCTGTTCTCAACTGTACCAGCCTCAGATTGAGCTCTTTCCTCACTATCTCCCTGGGTCCCATCTTACTAGTGTATATCCTCCCGAGCAGCTCCAGCAAATCTCCCTGCCAGTATATTAGTACCCTTCCAATTTAGGTGAAATCCGTCCTTCTTGTACAGGTCACTTCTACCCCAAAAGAGATTCAAATAATCCAAAAATGTGAATCCTTCTCCCATACACCAGCTCCTCAGCCATGCATTCATCTGCTCTATCCTCCTATTCCTGCCCTCACTAGCTCATAGCACTGGGAGTAATCCAGATATTACTACTATCGAGGATCTCCTTTTTTAAATTCCTGCCTAACTCTCTCTAATCTCCCTTCAGAATCTTAACTTTTTCCCTTCCAATGTCGTTGGTTCCAATGTGGACAATGACCTCTTGCTGGCCGCACTCCCCCGTGAGAACATTCTGCACCCTCTCTGAGACATCCTTGATCCTGGCACCAGGGAAGCAACACACTATTATTCTTTTTCACTGCTGGCCACAGAAACATCTGTCTGTACCTCGGACTACAAAATCCCCTAACACAATTGACCTCTTGGAAGCCAACGTACCCCTTGTTGCATTAGAGCCAGCCTCAATATCAGAAACTTGGCTGTTCGTGCTACATTCCCCTGAGAATCCATCACCCCCTATATTTTCCAAAACAGCATACCTGTTTGAAATGGGTATATGCATAAAAGACTCCTGCACTAGTTGCCTACCTCTCTGACCTTTCCTGGAGTTAACCCATCTATGTGACTATATCTGAGATCCCCCCCGCTTCCTATAACTGCCATCCATCACATACTGCAAATTCCTCATCGCTTCTAACTTTCTCTCCAACTGATCCATTTGATCTGATAAGATTCACATCCAACAGCATTTATGGCCGATATAATCTGCAGGAATCCTTAAACTCTCTTTAAACTCCCACATCTCACAAGTAGTACATATCACTGGACTAAAGGCCACTTTTGCTCCTTCACAATCTACAGACCCAGAAAATAACACCGTCTTATTCCTTTAAAAAACCCTGCCCCAGGTTAAATTAATAGTTATGGCTTATATTTTAAGTTTAATCAAGAGACATGTCTCCAAAAACATATAATCAAGAAATAACCCACTCTAATCACTACTGCAGCCATTCTGTTGGACACACTTAAAACAACAATTAACTTATCTGATTCTATGCTCTGAACTTTTCCCAAAAGGATTCCTCCAAGATTACTTGTGAAATTCACTGTTTGTTAGTTTTCCCAGACGCACTCCAATGTCCAGCGATACATGAATTCAAAACTGTGCAGGTTCTCTCTCTCTCTCTCCTGCACCGTCCTCACCATGTGCTTCCTTTGTCTGTTCTTCTCCCTTTTAAAACTGCTGTTGTTTTGACTTTTTTTTTTCCAAAGTTCCAAAACAATGCAACAACATATAAAACAGTAACTGCTGCTCCTGGAATTCAAGGAAATCACCTCCAATACTTCAATAAAGGAATAGCTGTTACCACCAGAAATTTTTCCCGTCCTCCATCTTGGATTACTACTTTACATATGGTTGCTGAAAGTAATCACATCAGCTATTTGTTTGCCTTGATTGTAACTTTAAATTATCATTACTAAATGCAGATGATATAAAGATTGGTGGACTTGTGTAGAAGCTGGTCAAAGGATACAGCAGGATATGGCTGGAAAGATAGCAGATTGAGTTTAATCTGGCAAAGTATAAAATGTTGGACTTTGGGAGATCAAATGTTAAGGAAAGGTATACAGTAAATGGTTGGACTCTGAAAGTCGTTGATGTACAGAAGGATCTTGGGGTTCAAGTCTCTTGCTCCCTGAAAGTGGCCAAGTAGAAAGGGTGGTATCTAGAAGGCGGCGTATGGCATGCCTACCCTATTGGTTGGAGCATTGAGTACAAACGTCAGGATGTCATATTGCAGCTTTATAAGACTTTGGTTAGGTCATACTTAGAGTATTGCGACAAAAGATTAATTCTGTCCTTCTCAGTTACTGATAGCTGAAATGTTTCCTTCAATGTCTGTACTCACGATCTACTTCACATATGGTTGCTCAAACTAACAGCATCGTCTATTTGTTCACCTCTGTTGTAATGTGAAAAGTACCCTTACTAACGGTGAGAGTCCATGAGGACAGCCTCAGATTGGGATCCTGTCACACTACACACATTCTCACTCAGACACACACGCACACACTCATGCAGACCCTCTCTCATCCACACACTTAGCCCACACTACACCCATCCTCAGGCTGACACAATCACACTCATAACACGCTTTATCAGGCATGCACACACAAACACACACATTCGCATATGTACTCTCACTCACTCACTTGTCTCTGGGGTGAATTTGCATTTGCAGAATTATATTTGCAGATACATTCTACTTTGCTCAAAAAGAGCACAACCTGCAGGCAGTCAGTCCATGTGATGTTTTATATATTCCTACTTTGGCAATAGAACCAGTCTGACTCAAGACTGGGACACAGACAGACTCTAACCTCACATCTTTAATACATTGTCTGAGCTTAGCTGAGATGTCACCCTTTTTTAAATAAAACCTAAAGTCATCTTGAGAATGTGACTTAAAAGATGTTCTGGGATGTATATATTAATGGACTGAAACCTTCATCTAAAAGATGAAGACTTAACAATCCCAAATCATTCAATATATCATTTCAGTTGCATGACATTGTAATCTTTTGCTATAAATTCTGTGCCTCATGATCCTGTTTCACAGCTACCTGATGAAGGAGCAGCGCTCTGAAAGCTAGTACTTCCAAATTAACCTGCTGGACTATAATCTGGTGTTGCATGATTGTCGCCACATTACAGGAAGGACATGGAGGATTTAGAGAGGGTGCAGAAGAGGTTTGCTAGAATGTTGTCTAGAGGGTACGAGCTATAAAGAGAAGCTAGAAAAACCCGGCTATATTACTTCTGAGCAGCAGAGACTGAGGGCAGACTTAATAGAAGTCTATAAAATTTTGAGAAGAGTTGTAGCTCAGGTTGAGGTTCTGGATCTAGGTTTTCTCACTGAGCTGGAAGTTCCATTTTAAGATGTCTTGTCACCATATTAGGTAACATTATCAATAAGCCTCCAGATGAAGCACTGGTGGTATGGCCCGCTTTCTATTTATGTGTCCACACATTGGACAAACAGGCAGAAAACTAGCCATAAAAAGACATGACTCACTCACACTAGTATCCTTACATACAGATGAGGAAGGACACCACTTCAACTGGGACGACACATCCATCCTAGGAAAGGCCAAACAGAGACACGCATGAGAATTTCCAGAAGCATGGTATTCCAACCAGAACTCCATCAAAAAACACATTGGCTTGGTTCCAATTTACGACTGCCCAGAGAAAATGAACAGGAAATGACATCACCACAGGAAATGACATCACAAACCAAGGAAACCTAAACACATAAATAGAAAGCGGGCCATACCAGCAGTGCTTCATCTGGAGGCTCACTGATGATATTACCTCTGTATGGCAATGAAACATCTGAAGACAAACCTTCCAGTTCAGCCAGCAAACCTATATCCAGAAGTCTATAAAATTGAGATGCATGGTTAAGGTTGATGGTTCGAATCTTTTTCCAAGAGTTGAAATGCCTAAAACTAAGGGGCATGCATATAAGGTGAAAGTTCAAGGGAGACCTAAGGTGCAGTTTCTATTAACGTAAAGAGTGTTAGGAGTGGAACGCACTGCCAGGGGTGGGTGATGGAGGCAGATACAATAAAGGTATTGAAGGGACTTAAAAATAAGCCAATTAACATGCAAGAAATGGTGGGATATGAACCAAGGACAGGCAGAAGGGATTAATTTCATTTGGCGTCAGGTTCAGCACAACATTGTAGGCTGTAGGACCCATTCCTGTGCTGTACTGGTCCAATTCAGATTTAATGCAGTGTATATTTCGGATGAGGATTCATTCAAATTGATTGGAACTGGGTCGCAAGCATTGATAATATAGATAAAAAAATATAAACTTCTATTTCCTTAATGGTATTTGACTCTTGTTTTGAACATATTTCTCTGGGAATGGAGCTCAATGTAAGTCTGACTCAATCCACTCTGACTCTGGAAAGGATGTTCTTCGCTCTGGTCGCAGTAACATACCTGCTGTTTGTTCGAAGCAGCTGGTCACACCTGGCTCTGTACCGAGGGAATAGTACATTGAGTATAGAAGCAAAGAGGTTCTTCTGCAGCTGTACAGAGCCCTGGTGAGACCACACCTGGAGTACTGTGTGCAGTTCTGGTCTCCAGATTTGAGGAAAGACATTCTAGCTATTGAGGGTGTGCAGCGTAGTTTCACGAGGTCAATTCCTGGAATGGCGGGATTACCTTACATTGAAAGACTAGAGCGACTGGGCTTGTATACCCTTGAGTTTCGAAGACTGAGAGGGGATCGGATTGAGACATATAAGATTATTAAAGGATTGGACACTCTGGCAGCAGGAAACATGTTTCCGCTGATGGGTGTGCACCAAACCAGAGGACACAGCTTATAAATACGAGGTAGACCATTTAAGACAGAGATGAGGAGAAACTTCTTCACCCAGAGAGTGGTGGCTGTGTGGAATGCTCTGCCCCAGAGGGCAGTGGAGGCCCAGTCTCTGGATTCATTTAAGAAAGAGTTGGATAGAGCTTTCAAGGAAAGTGGAATCAAGGGTTATGGAGATAAGGCAGGAACAGGATACTGATTAAGTATGATCAGCCATGATCATATTGAACTCAGTTTTCATCATCTCCAAACCAAGAAACGCTGGTACAGGATATAATATATATACTTTTATAATATTTCTGGTTCAGTGAAAGTGGAGACTTTCTCTAGTTTATCTTAACCTTGAAAAACCCAGCCACTTTTTAACATCATTGGTGTTTCTCTTGCTCATGGCATGGAGTGAAGGTCCATGAATCTTTTTACATCATTTGAATTTATTAATAATCAATAGTGTTTGCGATCATCTAAATCATAGAGATGTTCCATCTACGTCAACTAAATTATCAACAGGGCAATGTTAATTGGAAGAGGAAACGTTACACTGTTGGCTAATTGCTTTTCCTTCGCTACATTGATGACTGTATCGGCGCTACCTCGTGCTCCCACGAGGAGGTTGAACAGTTCATCCACTACACTCACACCTTCCACCCCGACCTCAAATTCACCTGGACAGTCTCGGACTCCTCCCTCCCCTTCCTAGACCTTTCTGTTTCTATCTCAGGCGACCGAATCAACACGGACATCTACTACAAACCAACCGACTCCCACAGCTACCTGGACTACACCTCCTCCCATCCTGCCCCCTGTAAAAACGCCATCCCATTCTCCCAATTCCTTCGTCTCCGCCGCATCTGCTCCCAGGAGGACCAGTTCAAAATACGTACAACACAGATGGCCTCCTTCTTCAAGGACCGCAATTTCCCCCCCGACGTGGTCGACGGTGCCCTCCACCGCATCTCCTCCACTTCCCGCTCCTCCGCCCTTGAGCCCCGCCCCGCCCCTCCAACCGCCACCAGGACAGAACCCCACTGGTCCTCACCTACCACCCCACCAATCTCCATGTACAGCGCATCATCCGCCGTCACTTCCGCCACCTCCAAACAGACCCCAGCACCAAGGATATATTTCCCTCCCCTCCCCTATCAGCTTTCCGTAGAGACCACTCCCTCCGCGACTCCCTTGTCAGATCCACACCCCCCACCGACCCAACCTCCACTCCCGGCACCTTCCCTTGCAACCGCAGGAGGTGCAACACTTGCGCCCACACCTCCCCCCTCACTTCTCTCCAAGGCCCCAAAGGAAACTTCCATATCCGCCACAGATTCACCTGCACCTCCACCCACATCATCTACTGCATCCGCTGCAGCCGGTGTGGCCTCCTCTATATTGGGGAGACAGGCCGCCTACTTGCGGAGCGATTCAGAGAGCACCTCTGGGCCACCCGGACGAACCAACCCAACCACCCTGTAGCACAGCATTTCAACTCCCCCTCCCACTCCACCGAGGATATGCAGGTCATTGGACTCATCCACCGCCAAACCACAACAACGCGACGGTCGGAGGAGGAGCGTCTTATCTTCCGACTGGGAACTCTCCAACCACAGGGGATGAACTTGGACTTCACCAGTTTCATCATCCCCCCTCCCCCCACCTTGTCTCAGCCGAATCCCTCCAGCCCGGCACCGCCTTCCTGACCTGCAGTCTTCTTCTTGACCTCTCCGCCTCCATCCTACTCCGACCTATCACCCTCACCTTGACCTCTTTCCACCTATCACATTTCCAACGCCCCTCCTCCAAGTCCCTCCTCCTTACCTTTTATCTTCTCCTGCTGAACACTCTCTGCTCATTCCTGAAGAAGGGCCTGTGCCCGAAACGTCGAATCTCCTGTTCCCTGGATGCTGCCTGACCTGCTGTGCTGTTCCAGCAATAAAGTTTCAACTTTGATCTCCAGCATCTGCAGACCTCACTTTCTCCCCGTTTTGAGGGGATGCCCCAGTACAACAGCTTAATGTCTGAGAGTGGCCCCTTCTGGCCTTGGCCTTTGGGGCAAGGAGCCATTCACTGTAGGTCCAGCATCATTCACATGAGGAGGATTGCCATTTCATTTTCCTGAGTGTTTCTTTGATGATACAAAGATAGGTGGAAGGACAGGTAGTGTTGAGGAAGCAGGGATGCTGCAGAAGGATTTGGACAGGTGAAGAGAGTGGGCAATGAAATGGCTGATGGAATGCAATGTGGGAAAGTGGAAAGTTATGTACTTTAGTAGGAAGAACAGAGACAGAGACTGTTTCCTAAATGGGGAAAGGTTTCGGAAATCTGAAGCACAAAGGGACTTGGGTGTCCGAGTTCAGGATTCGCTTCAGGTTAACAGGCGTGTTCATTTGGCAATTAGGAAGGCAAATGTAATGTCAGCATTCATTTCGGGAGGGTCAGAACACGAGAGCAGGGATGTACTGCTGAGGCTGTATGAGGCTCTGGTCAGACCGCATTTGGAACATTGTGAGCAGTTTTCGGCCCCCTGTTTAGGGAAGGATGTGCTTAACTTGGAGGGGGTCCAGAGGGGTTTTGCAAGAAAGATTCCAGGGATGAAGAACTTGTCATATGAGGAGAGGTTAAGGACTCTGAGTCTGGACTCAGTGGAGTTTGGAAGGGTGTGGGAGAATCTGTTTGAAACTTGGAGAATACTGCAAGTCCCGGACAGAGTGGACATGGAGATGTTTCCCCGAGTAGGAGAGACTCGGACACGAAGGCACAGCCTCAGAATGAAGGGAGATGAGGAGGAATTTCTTCAGTCAGACAGTGGGGAATCTGTGGAAAACATTACTGCAGACAGCTATCATTATGTCTTTAAGACAGAGACAGATAGGTTCTTGATCAGTAGGAGGATCAACCGTTACAGAGAGAAGGCAGGAGAATGGGATTAACAAACATATTAGCCATGATGGAATGTCGGAGCAGACTTGATGGGTTGAATGGCTGCTATATCTTATGGTTTTTGCACTAAGTGCCTAACAGATTGTGATGCATCACACAGTTTAGTCCCTGAGATTCAGAGCTTTCTGAGCATATGCTATGAGTCACCCACACTAAAAAGTGTTCAGTCAGCTGGATGACCAACACAACATACGGGCGAGGAGCCCTCTGGAGCCTGCCTCCCCATTCTATACAGCTGTGACTCACTTCATCCCAGTCTCGGCCCCAATTTCCTCCCCTCACTCCCTTTAATCCCTCACTGATTAACAATCTGTCAGTCCCCTCCTTCAATTTATTTAGTGTCCCGACGTGCCCCCACATACTGGGGTTGCGGGGGAGGGGGGGGGGGGTGAAGTCCCAGAGATTCCCACCCCCTCTCCCTTGGAGAGAAGCCATTTCTCAGCATCGCTATTTTCAATCTGTCCCACCCTCTTCTCCTGAAACAATGACCCTCTCGATCTAAATTGTCCCACATGAGGAAACACCCTCCCTGTTTCCTTTGTCAATTCCACCCCCTTAGCGTCCTATATCCCTCAGTTGGATCTCCTCTCATTTCTCTAAACTCCAGAGAGTATTGGCCTTAACTACTCAATCTCTCTTTTGAAGACAAACCCCTCCTCTCTGAACATGAAATGTACAAAATCACATTGCAGTTGGATGGTATCTTGGATGTAGAATACACATCACAAAGTGCGTTAGTCATAACTTCTGAGAGATCTACAGCCCTGGAAAAGGACCATCAGCCCATCGAGTCTGTGCTGGTCAGAAACAACCACCTCACTATTCTCTAATCCCATTTCCTCAGCACCTGGCCCCATAGCCCTGGTGTCACGAATGCACATCTAAATCCTCCTTCAATGTGATGAGTGTTTCATCTTCTCCCACCCTTACAGGCAGTGAGCTCCAGATTCCCACCACCGTCTGGGTGAACAAGATTTTCCTCACATCCCCTCGAAACCTCCTGGCCCTTAGCTTCAATCTATGCCCCTCCTCCACCTCTGTCAAGGGGTGAAAGTTCCTTCCTATCTTCACCCCTCATTGATTTATACATCTCTCTCTTTCAATCCACTCTGCTGTAAGGTCAACAACCCCAGTCTGTCCGATCTCCCTCAATCACTGAAACTCTCCAGCCCCCAAGGCAACCTGCTGGTAAATCTCCTTGTGCATCCTCTCACAGTTCATTTAGATATGTCCCGTTGGTAAAATGTCTTTTATTTATAGCTCACTCCACTGGTGCATCAGGAAAGAAACACATAGGTTATTTTGTAGTGAAAAGGGAGGCCATTAAGTTTTAATCAGCAAAGTTATGTTTTTTGCAAGCAGTTAATGTAAAGTCACCATTGTCTCATTAGAGAGAGGGAGAGAGAGGTGTGGGAGAGAAAGAGAGAGAAAAAGCAACAACTGTTTATGGTTTAACCTGAGGGTCGCCACATCTAAGACACAGGGAATGATCATTCACAGCAATCTCAACCAGAGCAGCAATTGAACTACAAGCTGTCAACGTGACTATACATTGTAAGCCAACTGTAGAATCAACTGAGCAAACCAACCCCTACATGACAATGGCAAAAACATTGGGTGGCTCAGTGGCTGAGTGGTTAGCATTGCTGCCTCACAGCACCAGGGACCCAGGAACAATTCCAGCCTCGGGGTGACTGTCTGTGTGGAATTTGCACATTGTCCCCTTCTCTCCACGGGTTTTCTCCGGGTGCTCCGGTTTCCTCCCAAAGTCCAAAGATGTGCAGTTTAGATGAATTGGCCATGCTAAGTTGCCCATAGTGTGAGGGATATGCGGGCGAGGAGGGTTAGCCAATGCAAATGCAGTTTTACAGGGATAGGGTAGGGCAGTGTGTCTGGATGGGATGCTAATCAGAGGGTCAGCGTGGACTCGATGGCCTGAAAGGCCGACTTCCACACTGTAGGATTCTATGATATGCAGGTTATGGGGATTGGACATGGTTAATGCAGGGTTATGGGGAGAGGGTCAGGGTTTGTTTGGAATGCTCTTCACTGGCTTGGGGTAGACTGGATGGGCTGAATCCACACTGTATGGATTCTGGCGACATCAATGTTTAGTACAAAGATGTGATGAAATTTATTCTGAAATTAATTTTGATGAGATTCATTTTCAGTTTCTGAAATAATGGGGAAGCAAAATCCTATGTTTTCAGCTCCCCAGGGTATGCCCTGCAGATGTGAAGTTGAATCTTTCTGTGGCAGGTGGTGGATTTGGAATGCAATTTTAAACAAAAACAGATCTGGAGTTAAGACTCTAACGATGACTGTTGTCAGGAACAAACAACCATCTGGTTCAAAATTGAAGACTGAGGTGAGGAGAGCTGTGTGTGGGGACAGGGAACAGGTTTAAAGCTGAGATGGATAGAAACTTGATCAGTTGGGGAATTGAGTGTTACATGTTAAGTGCAGGAAAGTGAGTGTGAGGAATGGTGCATCAGCATGTTGCTATTGAATGGCTGAGCAGGCTCGAGAGGCCAAATAGCCTTCTCCTGTTCCTGTCTGTAATGGTCCTTCAGGGAATGAAATCTGTCCTCCTCACCCAGTCTGTTCTGCACATGACTCCTAATCCTTTCCAAACTCCTCACCTCCTTTTGGCTGAGCAAATCGATTGGTTCAAGGACATTTCGGAATTGTATCCGCTTCCCACCTTGGCAGAGATGGCCACATCCTGTTCAGAGTACAGAGAAATAACATTTGTCAGGGTCAGTTTTAGGCTTGTTCCAATCACATGCTTTGCCAAGAGACATTGGTCTGTATAATGACCCGATATTCACAGCTCCTCCTGTACATTCTGATTGTCTTTCAGGCAAAGATGGTTCTTCTCATCCATTTTCACAGAGTCATACAGCACGGAAACAGGCCCTTCAGCTCAACTCGCCCAAGCTGACCAGGTTTCCCAAACTCAACTGGGCCCCTTTGTCTGCATTTGGCGCATATTTCTCAGAATCTTTCTTATCCATGTACCTTTCCAAATGTCTTTGAAATGTTGTAATTGTACCTGCCTCCACCACTTCTTTTGGCAGCTCATTATCACACTGCCCTCTGTGTGATAAATTTGCCTTTCAGATCACTTTTGAATCTGTCCCCTCTCACATTAAACCTGTGCCCACTTGTTTTGGACACCCCTACCCTGGAGAAAAGACCATAACTATTTACCTTATCTATGCTCCTTGTGATTTTAGAACCTCTATAAGGTCACCCCCTCAGCCTCCAATGCTCCAGGGGAGAAAAGATCCCCGCTTATGCAGCTTTTCGTTATAATTCAAACTCTATTTGTGGTCATATCTTTGTAAATATTTTCTATACCTTTTCTAGCTTCAGAACATCTTTTCTACAGCAGGTTGACCGGAAGTGTACACAATATTCTAAAAGTGGCCTCACTTAACCCTGTCTGCCTCACTGCTGCCTCACAGCACCAGAGACCCGGGTTCAATTTCCGCCTCAGACAACTGACTGTGTGGAGTTTGCACATTCTCCCCGTGTCTGCGTGGGTTTCCTCCGGGTGCTCCGGTTTCCTCTCACAGTCCAAAAATGTGCAGGTTAGGTGAATTCCCGTAGTGTTAGATGAAGGGGTTAATGTAGGGGAATGGGTCTGGGTGGGTTGCGCTTCGGCGGGCCGGTGTGGACTTGTTGGGCTGAAGGGCCTGTTTCCACACTAAGTAATCTATAACTGTAACATGATGCCCCAACTCCTGCTCTGACTAATGAAGGCAAGCATGCCAAATGCTGCCTTCACCGCCGTGTCTCGCTAACTATCCACCTGCACTCCGAGCTCTGTTTGTTCGTAAAAACACTTCCCAGACTTTGCCTTACCAAAATGTAACACCTTACATTCATTCTAATTAAACTTCATCTGCCATTCCCTGACCCACTGGCCCAGTTGATCAAATTTCCATTGTACTCTTAGATAAGCTTCTCTGTCCACAATGACACCAACGTTGGTCCTGCTCCTATCTACTACGTTTCTGTGTTGACCTGTTTTCAGGCTGACCAAGCAGTGCAGCAACCACCCTGCATCACAAACGCCGCCCTGAGGCACACAGATACAGGAGGGAATGAGGAACCAGGTCAAGAAGAAGAGGGAAACGTTAATGCCAACCTTCCACGTTCACAAATCGATCAGTAGAAATCCTACCTTCCTTCAAATAAGGAAGACAAGAAAGAGAAGGCAGAGCAATGTCACATTTTTGCGACTAGGCTAGGCTTTGTCTCAATTCATTCAGCAAGATGTTAGTTCCAAAGATGGACTTGTTTTGAGAAACCATCTGTTAATTGTCTCTCCCACAACCCTTGGTGTGTCAGTTTATCTCACTGGCACAATCTAACTGTTGATGGCAGAGATTTGAGATTTTATGCTGTTCCTTCCGAACTTGAGCATCCAGTTGATCTCCTGGCAAATGGGTCCACGCAGATGTGCCAATGAATTGAATGTACTCTCTATGTTTTGTTTAAATTGTGGTGAGCTGGAAATAATTCAAGGTGGGATTGTTTTCCAGCCCTATCTTCATTGCTTTCTTCATCACTGTCAATTCATATCCAGCTCTCTTTTCATACCTCGTATGGAATCTGCCATCTGGCTCTAGGCTGGATCTATGATCCCAGGCTGCACAGTCCAAAATCCTAATAATTCTGAGGAAAGACATTTCTCCTCATCTCACTCCTCGTTCTCTTGCTAACAATTTTGAAATTGTAACCCTTAGTTACTGACATACCAACTAGTGGTAACAAAATATTCCTCTTTCCCTGGCAAACTTTTTCATAATTTTGATCACTTCCATAAGGTTCCCCTCTTAATCTTCTCTACTTCAAGGAAAAGGAGCTTGATGCCACTAATCCTTCCTTATATGTAAAATTCTTCATTCCTGTTATCATTCTAGTAAATCTTCAATGAATGCTCTCCAGAGCTTGAAGTTCCTTCCTGAAATAAAGTGCCCAGAACTGAACACAGCTGTGATCTGACCAATGATTTGTGGAGGTGTAGCATCACTTCCTCAGCTTTATACTCAATGCCTCTATTTATAACAGGAAGGATCCTCTCAGCCTTCTTCACAAAGGTTTCAGCTTGCCTGGTCAACTTCAGAGAATGATAAACATGAACCTGGAGAACTCTGCTCCAGTTCTCCCTTCAAAGATGTACCATTGACCCTGCATTGTTGCTCTGTGTTTCTGGTAGCAAAATGCATTACCTAACATTTCTGTGCATTGGAATTCATCCGCCAGATTTCTGCTCATTTGGCCAACTTGTCAATCTTCCTGTGAAGTCACTCAGCATCATCCTCCCAATCACTCATCTCCGTGGGTTAGTATCAACTGCAAATTTAGAAATCATATCCTCAACACCCAACTCCTAATCATTTGTATAACCAATGTAGTTATCAATGTGATCTTGTCAGTTTCTTCTATGCATCTTCTATGCACTATCCATCTCTACATGTCCGTTTTCCTGATGTGAATGTGTGTGTGTTTACCAGTCTGTTCATGCTCTGTGAATTGAGACTGTCAACATTAATCTGTACTTGTCAATGTCTCCGATATCAACATGTGAATGCAGTTACCAATCCATGCCCCTCAATCTCTGCCTTGTCAATGTGAATTTAAATATCGATTTCTACCTGTCAGACCCCGTTTGATGAATGTGAACACTGCAGGTACTAATATGTACCTGTGAGATTCTGCTCTGTGAATATGTGTATCGCCGTCAGAGTTTACTTGTCAGATTATGCTGTGTGAAACTGGGAGTATAGTTATAATTCTGTTCCTGTCACTTTTAGCTTTGTGAATGAGAGTATAGTTATTAATTTGTCCCTGACAGATGCTAAAATGCGAATGTGTGACTTGTTAACAGAAACTGACCGATGGACACTGATAGTCACACATTTGCATCACAGTAACTGTTGTCATTATTTGTTTGTCTGTTTCAGCAACATGAATGAGTGTGTAGTTATCAGCCTGTACTTGTCAGGTTCTACTGTTGTGTATCAAAGTGGAAGCTCGTAATATTCTCTGTGTTTATGTGATACAATCTATGATATTTGTTATGATGGTGTTGAGACTGGATCTTAATCTTTTCTGCATTTATTTTTTAGTTGACTGTCAGTTGGTCGGGGTGAGTGGGGGAGAAAGGAGAAAGGGCGATGGCAGAAGGGAAACTGTTTTATTCTGAGAACCATTCCGACTTATGGTCACACATTTCCTGTTTGGGTAGAGAGTCTGGGATCTGTGGTATCACTGAGACATTTAGTTTTAATTTGTACCAGACATTGTTGGGTTTTTTTTGTAAAAGAGAGTTTTATTCTGCGTGTCAGTCCATTTCTGTATGATGTTTTTTAGACTAGTCTGCAACACAACAGCATGTCATCTCCTTTCTCATCAAAATCAGAATCACTGGTATGGTACAGCTCGGAAGCAGACCATTCAGCCCATTGTGTCTGTACTAGAACATTCTCTTATGCATCAGATCTGCAGTAAATGTTGGGGAATGTGAACTTCATCGACTCATTGTCAGCGTCTATATGAAAAGGACAACTTGACATCATGTAAATGACAAAAAGTAGAGGGCCCAGCACCGATCCTTGTGGCACTCCACTGGTCACAGGGCTCCAGTCTGAAAAACAACCCTCCACCACCAACCTCTGTCTTCTACCTTTGAGCCAGTTCTGTATCCAAATGGCTAGTTATCCCTGAATTCCATGAGATCTAACCTTGATAATCATTCTCCCATGGGGAGCCTTGTCAAACGCCTTACTGAAGTCCATATAGAACACATCTAATGCTCTGCCATCATCAATCCTCTTTGCTAATTCCTCAAAAACCTCAATCAAGTTTGTGAGACATGATTTCCCACGCACAAAGCCATGTTGACTATCCCGAATCAGTCCTTGCCTTTCCAAATACATATACATCCTGCCCCTCAGGATTCCCTCCAACATGCCCACCACCGAGGTCAGGCTCACTACTCCATAGTTCTCTGGCTTGTCCTTACCACCCTTCTTAAACAGTGGCACCATGCTAGCCAACCTCCAGTCTTCCGGCACCTGACCTGTGACTATCGCTTATACAAATATCTCAGCAAGAGGCCCAGCAATCACTTTTCTAGCTTCCCCAAGAGTTCTCGGGTACACCTGATCAGGTCCTGGGGATTTATCCACTTTCATGCATTTCACGACATCCAGCACTTCCTCCTCTGTAATCTGAACATTTTGTAAGATGTCACCATCTATTTCCCTACAGTCTATATCTTGCATATCCTTTTCCACATTAAAAACTGATGCAAAATACTCATTTAGCATCTCCCCCATTTTCTGCGGCTCCACATAAAGGCCTCCTTGCTGATTTTTGAGGAGCCATATGCTCTCCCTAGTAACCTTTGGGCGGCACGGTAGCACAGTGGTTAGCACTGCTGCTTCACAGCGCCAGAGACCCGGGTTCAATTCCCGCCTCAGGCGACTCTCTGTGTGGAGTTTGCACATTCTCCCCGTGTCTGCGTGGGTTTCCTCCGGGTGCTCCGGTTTCCTCCCACAATCCAAAAATGTGCAGGGGTTAGGTGAATTGGCCATACTAAATTGCCCGTAGTGTTAGGTGAAGGGGTAAATGTAAGAGAATGGGTCTGGGTGGGTTACGCTTCGGCGGGTCGGTGTGGACTTGTTGGGCCGAAGGGCCTGTTTCCACACTGTAAGTAATCTAATCTAATCTAATCCTTTTTTCCTTAACGTATTTGTAAAAACCCTTTGGATTCTCCTTAATCCTATTTGCCAAAGCTATCTCATGTCCCCTTTTTGCCCTCCTCATTTCCCTCTAAAGTATATTCCTACTTCCTTTATACTCTAAGGATTCACTCGATCTATCCTGTCTATACCTTTACATATGCTTCCTCCTTTTTCTGAACAAAACCCTCAATTTCTTTAGTCATCCAACATTCCCTTTACCTACCAGCCTTTCCTTTCACCCGAGTAGGAATATACTTTCTTTGGATTCTCGTTATCTCATTTCTGGTGGCTTCCCATTTTCCAGCCATCCATTTACCTGTGAACATCTGCCCCCAATCAGCTTTTGAAAGTTCTTGTCTAATACCGTCAAAATTGGCCTTTCTCCAATTTAGAACTTCAACTTTTAGATCTGGTCGATTCTTTTCCATCACTATTTTAAATCAAATAGAATTATGGTCGCTGGCCCCAAATGTGCTCCTCCACTGACACCTCAGTCACCTGACCTGCCTTATTTCCCAAGAGTAGGTCAAGCCTTGCACCTTCTCTAGTAGGTACATCCACATACTGAATCAGAAAATTGTCCTGTACACTCTTCATAAGTTCCTCCCCATCTAAACCCTTAACACTATGGCAGTCCCAGTCTATGTTTGGAAAGTTAAAAACCCCTACCATAACCATCCTATTATTCTTACAAGATCTGAGATCTCCTTACAAGTTTGTTTCTCGATTTCCCTCTGATTATTGGGGGGGTCTATAATACAATCCCAGTAAGGTAGTCATCCCTTTCTTATTTCTCAGTTCCACCCAAATAAGTTTCCTGGATGTATTTCCAGGAATATCCTCTCTCAGCACAGCTGTAATGCTATCCCTTATCAGAAATGCCACTCCCCCTCCTCTCTCGCCTCCCTTTCTATCCTTCCTGTAACATTTATATCCTGGAACATTAAGCTGCCAGTCCTGCCCATCCCTGAGCCATGTTTCTGTAATTGCTATGATATCCTCGTCCCAGGTTCCTAACCATGCCCTGAGTTCATCTGCCTTCCCTGTTAGGCCCCTTGCATTGAAATAAATGCAGTTTAATTTATTAGTCCTACCTTGTCCCTGCCTGCCCTGACTGTTTGACTCGTTTCTGTTCTCAACTGTACCAGCCTCAGATTGAGCTCTTTCCTCACTATCTCCCTGGGTCCCATCTTACTAGTGTATATCCTCCCGAGCAGCTCCAGCAAATCTCCCTGCCAGTATATTAGTACCCTTCCAATTTAGGTGAAATCCGTCCTTCTTGTACAGGTCACTTCTACCCCAAAAGAGATTCAAATAATCCAAAAATGTGAATCCTTCTCCCATACACCAGCTCCTCAGCCATGCATTCATCTGCTCTATCCTCCTATTCCTGCCCTCACTAGCTCATAGCACTGGGAGTAATCCAGATATTACTACTATCGAGGATCTCCTTTTTTAAATTCCTGCCTAACTCTCTCTAATCTCCCTTCAGAATCTTAACTTTTTCCCTTCCAATGTCGTTGGTTCCAATGTGGACAATGACCTCTTGCTGGCCGCACTCCCCCGTGAGAACATTCTGCACCCTCTCTGAGACATCCTTGATCCTGGCACCAGGGAAGCAACACACTATTATTCTTTTTCACTGCTGGCCACAGAAACATCTGTCTGTACCTCGGACTACAAAATCCCCTAACACAATTGACCTCTTGGAAGCCAACGTACCCCTTGTTGCATTAGAGCCAGCCTCAATATCAGAAACTTGGCTGTTCGTGCTACATTCCCCTGAGAATCCATCACCCCCTATATTTTCCAAAACAGCATACCTGTTTGAAATGGGTATATGCATAAAAGACTCCTGCACTAGTTGCCTACCTCTCTGACCTTTCCTGGAGTTAACCCATCTATGTGACTATATCTGAGATCCCCCCCGCTTCCTATAACTGCCATCCATCACATACTGCAAATTCCTCATCGCTTCTAACTTTCTCTCCAACTGATCCATTTGATCTGATAAGATTCACATCCAACAGCATTTATGGCCGATATAATCTGCAGGAATCCTTAAACTCTCTTTAAACTCCCACATCTCACAAGTAGTACATATCACTGGACTAAAGGCCACTTTTGCTCCTTCACAATCTACAGACCCAGAAAATAACACCGTCTTATTCCTTTAAAAAACCCTGCCCCAGGTTAAATTAATAGTTATGGCTTATATTTTAAGTTTAATCAAGAGACATGTCTCCAAAAACATATAATCAAGAAATAACCCACTCTAATCACTACTGCAGCCATTCTGTTGGACACACTTAAAACAACAATTAACTTATCTGATTCTATGCTCTGAACTTTTCCCAAAAGGATTCCTCCAAGATTACTTGTGAAATTCACTGTTTGTTAGTTTTCCCAGACGCACTCCAATGTCCAGCGATACATGAATTCAAAACTGTGCAGGTTCTCTCTCTCTCTCTCCTGCACCGTCCTCACCATGTGCTTCCTTTGTCTGTTCTTCTCCCTTTTAAAACTGCTGTTGTTTTGACTTTTTTTTTTCCAAAGTTCCAAAACAATGCAACAACATATAAAACAGTAACTGCTGCTCCTGGAATTCAAGGAAATCACCTCCAATACTTCAATAAAGGAATAGCTGTTACCACCAGAAATTTTTCCCGTCCTCCATCTTGGATTACTACTTTACATATGGTTGCTGAAAGTAATCACATCAGCTATTTGTTTGCCTTGATTGTAACTTTAAATTATCATTACTAAATGCAGATGATATAAAGATTGGTGGACTTGTGTAGAAGCTGGTCAAAGGATACAGCAGGATATGGCTGGAAAGATAGCAGATTGAGTTTAATCTGGCAAAGTATAAAATGTTGGACTTTGGGAGATCAAATGTTAAGGAAAGGTATACAGTAAATGGTTGGACTCTGAAAGTCGTTGATGTACAGAAGGATCTTGGGGTTCAAGTCTCTTGCTCCCTGAAAGTGGCCAAGTAGAAAGGGTGGTATCTAGAAGGCGGCGTATGGCATGCCTACCCTATTGGTTGGAGCATTGAGTACAAACGTCAGGATGTCATATTGCAGCTTTATAAGACTTTGGTTAGGTCATACTTAGAGTATTGCGACAAAAGATTAATTCTGTCCTTCTCAGTTACTGATAGCTGAAATGTTTCCTTCAATGTCTGTACTCACGATCTACTTCACATATGGTTGCTCAAACTAACAGCATCGTCTATTTGTTCACCTCTGTTGTAATGTGAAAAGTACCCTTACTAACGGTGAGAGTCCATGAGGACAGCCTCAGATTGGGATCCTGTCACACTACACACATTCTCACTCAGACACACACGCACACACTCATGCAGACCCTCTCTCATCCACACACTTAGCCCACACTACACCCATCCTCAGGCTGACACAATCACACTCATAACACGCTTTATCAGGCATGCACACACAAACACACACATTCGCATATGTACTCTCACTCACTCACTTGTCTCTGGGGTGAATTTGCATTTGCAGAATTATATTTGCAGATACATTCTACTTTGCTCAAAAAGAGCACAACCTGCAGGCAGTCAGTCCATGTGATGTTTTATATATTCCTACTTTGGCAATAGAACCAGTCTGACTCAAGACTGGGACACAGACAGACTCTAACCTCACATCTTTAATACATTGTCTGAGCTTAGCTGAGATGTCACCCTTTTTTAAATAAAACCTAAAGTCATCTTGAGAATGTGACTTAAAAGATGTTCTGGGATGTATATATTAATGGACTGAAACCTTCATCTAAAAGATGAAGACTTAACAATCCCAAATCATTCAATATATCATTTCAGTTGCATGACATTGTAATCTTTTGCTATAAATTCTGTGCCTCATGATCCTGTTTCACAGCTACCTGATGAAGGAGCAGCGCTCTGAAAGCTAGTACTTCCAAATTAACCTGCTGGACTATAATCTGGTGTTGCATGATTGTCGCCACATTACAGGAAGGACATGGAGGATTTAGAGAGGGTGCAGAAGAGGTTTGCTAGAATGTTGTCTAGAGGGTACGAGCTATAAAGAGAAGCTAGAAAAACCCGGCTATATTACTTCTGAGCAGCAGAGACTGAGGGCAGACTTAATAGAAGTCTATAAAATTTTGAGAAGAGTTGTAGCTCAGGTTGAGGTTCTGGATCTAGGTTTTCTCACTGAGCTGGAAGTTCCATTTTAAGATGTCTTGTCACCATATTAGGTAACATTATCAATAAGCCTCCAGATGAAGCACTGGTGGTATGGCCCGCTTTCTATTTATGTGTCCACACATTGGACAAACAGGCAGAAAACTAGCCATAAAAAGACATGACTCACTCACACTAGTATCCTTACATACAGATGAGGAAGGACACCACTTCAACTGGGACGACACATCCATCCTAGGAAAGGCCAAACAGAGACACGCATGAGAATTTCCAGAAGCATGGTATTCCAACCAGAACTCCATCAAAAAACACATTGGCTTGGTTCCAATTTACGACTGCCCAGAGAAAATGAACAGGAAATGACATCACCACAGGAAATGACATCACAAACCAAGGAAACCTAAACACATAAATAGAAAGCGGGCCATACCAGCAGTGCTTCATCTGGAGGCTCACTGATGATATTACCTCTGTATGGCAATGAAACATCTGAAGACAAACCTTCCAGTTCAGCCAGCAAACCTATATCCAGAAGTCTATAAAATTGAGATGCATGGTTAAGGTTGATGGTTCGAATCTTTTTCCAAGAGTTGAAATGCCTAAAACTAAGGGGCATGCATATAAGGTGAAAGTTCAAGGGAGACCTAAGGTGCAGTTTCTATTAACGTAAAGAGTGTTAGGAGTGGAACGCACTGCCAGGGGTGGGTGATGGAGGCAGATACAATAAAGGTATTGAAGGGACTTAAAAATAAGCCAATTAACATGCAAGAAATGGTGGGATATGAACCAAGGACAGGCAGAAGGGATTAATTTCATTTGGCGTCAGGTTCAGCACAACATTGTAGGCTGTAGGACCCATTCCTGTGCTGTACTGGTCCAATTCAGATTTAATGCAGTGTATATTTCGGATGAGGATTCATTCAAATTGATTGGAACTGGGTCGCAAGCATTGATAATATAGATAAAAAAATATAAACTTCTATTTCCTTAATGGTATTTGACTCTTGTTTTGAACATATTTCTCTGGGAATGGAGCTCAATGTAAGTCTGACTCAATCCACTCTGACTCTGGAAAGGATGTTCTTCGCTCTGGTCGCAGTAACATACCTGCTGTTTGTTCGAAGCAGCTGGTCACACCTGGCTCTGTACCGAGGGAATAGTACATTGAGTATAGAAGCAAAGAGGTTCTTCTGCAGCTGTACAGAGCCCTGGTGAGACCACACCTGGAGTACTGTGTGCAGTTCTGGTCTCCAGATTTGAGGAAAGACATTCTAGCTATTGAGGGTGTGCAGCGTAGTTTCACGAGGTCAATTCCTGGAATGGCGGGATTACCTTACATTGAAAGACTAGAGCGACTGGGCTTGTATACCCTTGAGTTTCGAAGACTGAGAGGGGATCGGATTGAGACATATAAGATTATTAAAGGATTGGACACTCTGGCAGCAGGAAACATGTTTCCGCTGATGGGTGTGCACCAAACCAGAGGACACAGCTTATAAATACGAGGTAGACCATTTAAGACAGAGATGAGGAGAAACTTCTTCACCCAGAGAGTGGTGGCTGTGTGGAATGCTCTGCCCCAGAGGGCAGTGGAGGCCCAGTCTCTGGATTCATTTAAGAAAGAGTTGGATAGAGCTTTCAAGGAAAGTGGAATCAAGGGTTATGGAGATAAGGCAGGAACAGGATACTGATTAAGTATGATCAGCCATGATCATATTGAATGGTGGTGCAGGCTCTAAGGGCAGAATGGCCTACTCCTGCAACTATTCTCTGTTGTCCTTTGAGTACTTGCCTGGAGGAAGACAGAAGAGATACCTCCTGTAAATCAACATCAGCTATGATTGGCAACATCAATGTAACATTCAGTTAATGATCATTAAGATTTTTTGTTTAAAGCCAACAATTTAAACAAAACCACAGGTCTGATTCCACTCCTGCTCTGAGCTGCTCCTTGTCCACTTTTTCTTAAAATTCTAACACCAATTGAGTGAGATTCAGAAACTAAACAACAGCCATACAGCTCCTTGAATGTGGCCATCTGATGCAAGTGAGTATGTGGATATGTGAGTTTAGTTATTGATCTATACCTGTCCGTTCCTGCTTGATGAATGTGTGGGTGTAATTATCAAACCGTAACTTTTGCTATATGGTAAATACATTTACATATTCACACAGCAATAACTGGTCTGGTCTCATTGATAACTAGAGAATCATAAAAATAATACAGCATTGGGGAGGGGGGCCATTCAGGCCACCTTGTCCATGCCAATGCCAACACACCCAGATGCCCGTTCTCATCCCACCATCCTGCCACAGCCCATAACCTTGCTGTTTACAACACTTGAGGTGCAGTTCCAGGGAATTTTTGTTTTAAAAAAAGTAAGGTCTTTGTCTGCACCACCAAATCAGGCAGCAAATTCCAGATTCCCACCACTCTCTACATTATAAAAAAACATTTTTCCTCATATCATCTAAGCCTACATCCACTTAGCTTGAATTTGTGATCCCTGGTTTTTGAACTCTCTGTCAAAGTAAACAGGTTGCTCCTGTCTAATGTCTCCCTCTCACGAGCTAGTTAAAAGTCACACAACATCACGTTATGATTCAATAGGTTTATATGGAAATGCAAGTTTTCAGAGCACTGCTCCTTCATCAGGAAGCTCACTATTTAGTACTGTAGACCCACCCCACCTGTACCCGTGTGGGACATGTTCCAGGACCTGCAGCGGAAACACAAATCCACAGATAGGTGCAAAACCATTAATTTAAATAGGAAATTTGCCTTCCTGGCAGCCTGCTGGTCCCTGGTTCTGGAATATTTCCTTTTATACACTTGGACCACGGTAAACCGCAATAACCGGACCTGTGAAACATGGGTCAACCTGTATTCCTTAATCGTGGCACCTTTGTTACAAGGAATACAACCACAACCTCTCCAATCTCTCCTGATAGCTACAATTCTGGCAACATTCTAGTAAATCTCCTCTGCACTCTCTCCACAGCAATGACGTCCTTCCTGTAATGTGGTGACCCAACTGCACACAATACTCCTGTTGTAGCGACCAGTGCCTCATACAGTTTGATTGTTATTTCCCTATTTTTGTATTCACCCCTCTGCCAATGAGGGAGAGCATTCCATGTGCCTTCTTTACAATCCCATCTATCTTTAGGGATCTGTTCATTTACACACTCACTTCACCTGCCCCTCTCAGTATATTCCCATTTATTGTCTATTTCCATTTATTGTCTGACTTCCCAAAATGCATTCCCTGACACTTACCAGAGCTGAACTCCATCTGCCACTTTCCTGCCCACTCCACCAAACCATCTGTATAGTTTTGGAGCTTACAGCTACCATCCACACTATCCACTACACGGCCAATTTTTTGTGTCGTCTGCAAATTTCACAAATTTGCCCACCTTCATCAATCATTAATGGATAAAACAAACAGTTCAGGTCCCAACAGTGAGCCATGCAGAGCTCCACTTCAATTAGCTTTCCATTCACAATGGCCACCATTGACCATTATCCTTTCTTTCCTGTGACTAGCCAACTTTGGATCCAATTCAGCACATTACCCATGGGCTTTTACTTCTTCAACCAGTCTGCTGTGATGCTGCTGCTCCTTTAACAAGCTTGTAAATGGCACAGGCTCCAAAAAGTCAAAGTTGATGGGTTTGAGGGCCATTTTGATTATAGCTAACAGGTAATGCCTCAGGCAAAAGGCTCCCACATTTTTAAAAAGAACACTTGTTTAATGAAAGGGGAGTGTCCCAGTTTTCCCAGCTCAGGTTATCTCTGGTTAGATTTGCTGTCTGGCTATTGACTGAAAGCAGTCAGGCAGTTGAAAAAGCTGCTGAACCCAAAGAAGCAGATCCATGATAGTACTCTCTCTCTGACATCTCTGCTGTAAGACCCTGTGTTTGATTTTATCTTTTGTGCCAAGGGGTATTTATGGGGATTGTTGTAAATGTTGGGAACACCATCATTAAGTTGGTATAATCTGTTGGGTTTTCAGATTTTAAAATTATTTAGTATTCTGTTCTCTTTTGTTTGTGTATCATTTGGTAAATTTGTAAATCAAACTGTTTCCTTTAAAACTACGAGTTTGACCAGCTGCATCCCTCCTGGAATATCTTTGTTACACCCACTTAAAACAACTAGCAAAGTTAGGGTCCGGGTTACTTTCTTGAAATATTTGGAGGGGGTCTGGCCTTTTCCATAACAGGTTGGGAACTGTTTGCAGTTCTGTATTCTATAGTTCTGATTTGGGATTCGGGTTGTTGGACTCAAGGCAGTGAATGGTAAGTATTAGCGTCTTTTGTTCCGAGTGTTGAATTCAATTGGTTTAAACAGCGCTTGGAGAAAGTGAAGACTGCAGATGCTGGAGATCAGAGATGAAAGTGTGGTACTGGAAAAGCACAGCAGGCCAGGCAGCATCTGAGGAGTAGGAGAATCAATGTTTTGGCCATCAGCCCTTCATCAGGAAACAGTACTTGGGATAGCAATGGCTCTTTGAGTCATCAAGTGTTTTCTGGGGGTGGAAGAAGTAACTTCAGATTTTTGCAAAAAGTGATTAATGCCAAGCTGCTGGAATTAGCAGACAAGCTGGAGCTTAACCTGCCTCCACCCACGAGTAAAAGAGCGATAATTACAGTAATAGCTCAACACTTAAATTTGCCGGAAATGCCATCATAATCTTTAGAGAAGGCTAACATTCAATTGATAATGAAACAACTTGACTTAGAAGCAAAAGTCAAGGAAAGGGCAACAGAAACAAAACGGTTTGAATTACGATTAAAAGCAGAAAAGGGAGAAGAGTGAGATAAGGAGAGAGAGGAAAGGAAGAAAGAGGGAGTTGAACTTTGGAAATTAGCACTTAGACAGGAGTACAAAAATTCACTTCCAGAAATAATGCGAACTCAAGTGGAAGAGCAGAGAGTTAAAACGCAGAGAGACTGGCATCAGAAATGGCTGATTATTGAGTTGATCAATAAATCAAAATTGGGCTGCCAAAATCAATTTCAATCCACGAGGGGTAATAATTGTGGATAAGAGAAATTCTCACATGGAAAGTAAAAAGTAGATCTCAGTGAAGATCATAAGGATAATTTACCACAGGGTGAAAAGGAAACCCTTGAAGGGGAAAGAGAAGTGAAAAAGCTCCGGTGTTTTCAATAAAGTAGGCCACATGGAATCAGTATTAGCGGGTTAGGAAAAGCACTGAGAAGCCAGATGTAGGAAAACCGGATAAGCCAGTGAATTTTGTTGGAGCGGTAACAGAGAGCACTGTGGAGATTAGAAAGCTGCACCAGAATGTACAAGCTGGTTGGAGGTTGTTTATGGAGGAAGTGCCAGATCTTCTTAAACCATACACCGTGAAGTTAAAGTTTACTCGCATAGGCCAGGAGCAGCAGGTAAAGAGGTAACAATATTCAGAGATACAAGGATCCTCTCAATCTGTGATGCTAAAAGATGAGGATATATGTACCTCCGAAGGACTATTGCCAGAAAAGGTATGAGTAATGGGAATTCACATTGAAAGAAGAAATGCTCAGTTGTAAGAAGTGAGGTTAGAGTGTCTCGTGAAGAGGGGAGAAGTCATAGTAGGAGTAATGGACAAACTTTCAGCTCTCGGAATACAATTTGTCCTTGCTAATGATGTTGCTGATTCACTGGTGCTGCTGACTGTGGCTGAAAATCCAATGGAAATTCAGGCAACTGAACTATTGCTGGATACTTATCCTGGGATTTTTCCTGACTGTGTGGTAACGAGGTCACAAAGTCACCAGTTGAAACAGGAAAGATCAAAGAGTACAGATAAGGAAGTTGAAGGGAAATTAGTAGAGACACTGTTTGATCAGATAGTTGAGACAAACCAGGAACAGAAGATAACAAAGCAGACATCTTTAGCTCAGGTAAATTAACTGAGTTACAGCAAAAAGATGAAAATTTAAAGCAATTCTATCAAAAGGCATATACAAAACGAATCCAAATGTATCCCTGATTGTTATTATCTTAAAAATGATGTCTTAATGAGGAAATGGAGAATATCACATTCAGGCAGATGAGAAATGGGCAGATGTTTATGAAGTCCTATTGCCAGTGGGTTATAGTAAGGACATGCTGCGAGTAGCGCATGAGCTACCTGCTTAGATTGTCTGTTTGAAATTCACATTATTTAATTGTCATCTCTGTATGTGACTGCTCCTCAGATGCTGCCTGAACTGCTGTGCTTTTCCAGTACCACTCTAATTTAGATAGATAAACTCCATGTAATATAATTCATCCATGTTGGAGAGTTTGAGCTGTAGGCAGAGGCTGAATAGGCTGGAACTGTTTTCCCTGGACAGTGACCTTACAAAAGTTTATAAAATCATAAGGCGCATGGAGATGTGGTGGAGCCTGGTAAAATTACAACATTTAAAAGGCCTCTGAGTGGGTCTAATGAGAAAGCCTTCAAACTTGTCCTTAAATACTTAGACTAAATATAATATTGAATTGTAGAACAGAAGAAAATAAACAGGACAGGCAGGGAGGCATCAGGCCACAAAAGGGGGAACCTAGGATGTACAGAAGATTTTAAAAAAAAATCTGTTCTCACCAAGTGATAACAGGATGCTCTAAAGCAATTAAGAACATTTTCCTTAACATCAATGAATCTGTGTAAAAAGGACACAGACTGATAACATTCACAGATGTTAACTTATGAAATTAATGTTTGATCGTGATCTCGGAAACTCGGTGTCATCTCAGAAGCATGTCAAAAGCCTTGTAATAAACGGTCAGGTCCTATCAATTATAATTGATTCTTATTGGTGTGTGTGTGTGTGTGTGTATATATGACCGAGAGTTGAATGTATTTGCATTTTGGGACTTTATGATAATTTTGAGTAGCCGTTCACTGATTTATGAAATACAAACTCTAAAATGTAATATTGATGCAGCTTTAACTTACTTGGTGTTCTTACACTCCATGACTGCCCCACTGTCAATTCTAACTCGTCAGATCTTCTGTCTTCTTTGAATTTGAATTACAACCTTGAAAAGAAAGCATGTTTAATTTGAAACTAATGAATCGTTTAAAATGTAACCTTTCAACCTCAGGTACAGAATGATTTTGTGTTTAAGATAAAAAGCAGGAGTCTGCTCCTAGCTTAAAAATTATTCTAAACCGATCATTGGAGAGATTCTGACAGCTTCCTGACAGATTGTATTTTATGGTCAAAGCTTGCCCTCTTCACTAAGATGCTATTTTGTAAAACAATGATATCTGACATGCAAGCTGTGCAAGGTTACGTTATGACCTCTCCCACATAGTTTGGACTGATACCTCTTTATGATAGGGACTTACCTCACCAACAGGCGCCTGACTCGGCTGGATCTTTTTCCCACCTGATGGATGGCTAAGGGCCTACAGGAGTGATCAGCTAAGCGCACACAGACCTGTTCATTAACTTCTCTTCCTTACAAATTATTGCCTTTCCACTGTCTGTCTAATTAAGAACATGCAGTGTTTTTTGTAAAGTTTTGTAAAAAGGAAGCCTATTGGGGACAGAAGAGTGGAGTAGCCTGCGAGGGCTCTTAAAGGAAGAGCTGGCATCCTACTTTTTAAAGGTTTTAGATGTCAATGTTACGTTGTAACAGTGCTATTGGTAAATATAGGGGAAGGCTAACAATGAACTAAACTGTTTGCAAGAGGTTTTTATTCCAGACTACCAAAGAGTACGATCTCCAGGATGAACCAAGAGAGGCTGATAGGTCCGAGTCCACAAGGGATTCCCTGGGCCATCTTAAATCTATACTTTAACAATATGAACAGGAAAGGTTTAGAGAGAGATGAGCTAAGTGCTGGCAAATGGGACCAGATTAGGTTACAATATCTGATCGGCATGGACAAGTTGGACCAAAGGGTCTGTTTCTATGCTCTCTGTCTCGATGACTCTTCAGTCACTCATGCCCTCTCAGTGAGCAGAGTTTCCTTCCATCTCTGTACTTAACCCTTACATCACTGATAGTTGCATCATTTCAACGATGTAGCCTATTTGTTTATCTTCATTGTAACTTTGAAAATTCTGTAAATTCTGTAAGTAATCTAATCTAACTGCAGATTTTAATGTAGTTCCTGAATGAGGATTCAGTTTATCTTCAACACTGGTGTGTAAACGTCAATGGGCTACATACCTTCCATTTATTCGAGACAGCTGGTCACTCTTTACTTTGAACTGAGGAAGTATTACAGTGTCTTAGTCCCTCAGGTGTTTTCTGGAGGAAGACACAGGGACACCACTTGTAAATCAACATGAGGCTAGTCTGTCACATTCGTTACATATTAATTAGAACGTGTGTGTTTTTTTTAATTTAAAGCCAACAACTTAACCAGAACCACTGATCTGATTCCATTGTTACTCTGAGCTGCTCCTTGTCTGGGGATTGTGTTTGTTTTTCATGTGATTCGATACCAGTTGAGTTGGAGATGTTGGTGTGGGACTGAGATGCAGAAAAAAAAAAGTGCTTCCAAAAAAAAACTGTTGGACTAAAACCTGGTGTTGTGCGATTTTTAACTTGATATTAGTTGCGTGATATCCAGAAACTGAGCAACAACTGCCCAGCACCATGAATAGGTGTACTCAACCAGCAGGATGCTTACACAGTTCAATATCCAACTCCCCAACTACTGCTGGAAAAAGGAAAAACGGCGCTATTTCTAATGTTTTTACCAAGACCCTAGCTGTATGTCCTTTTACAAGAGTATCGCATTCCTACAGTTGGTCCACCCAACCTCAAGAAAGAGCAGGAAACAGATTGAAATTAAAACTGGGTTCAGAGATTGCAAACCACAAGAATGTCCCACAGCAGCTTCTTCCCGCTCTGCCTCCCTCAGCAGGCCCACACAGCCAGAGAAAGGCCTCTCTCTTCCCCCCAGCCCGCTCACTCCAAGTTCCGGGACCAGTTCCTGCTCCGCTCGGCCTCTTACAAACAGCCCCCGGTTCTCCCTGAACTCACCCCGAATCAATCCCGGTCTCGGAGCCCCCTCTGTGTCCCAGGCTCCCATCCCGATGTGCTGCTGGAAGGAGCCTGCTGTTCCCTCGCTTCCCTGGGCGCTGATCTCTCCATTGCGGTCTGTTTCAAACTAACCTCTTGCACTCACTGAGTAAATGCTCCTCAATGGCAGCGCTGGGGGAGGGCCTCACGCATGCGCTCCTCTGGTCAGGAACAGTCAGCTTTGGAGAGAAAAGGTTCAGTCCCAGACACAGTTGGGGCGGGAGTGAGCTGGAGGCGGAGCTGGATGATCAAAGCCATTTCCCTGCTCTGTCTGTCACTCAGTTTCCTCTCCGGACCCGCCCCTCACTCTCTGTCAGCCCTTTCTCAGTCAGGTCCGGTCGGCCTGTATAAAAAGGGAAGGGGAGGCACCTCGGTTCTCATTCAGCAGCGATTAGAGTGAAGAAGCGTGATGTCTGGAAGAGGCAAAGGAGGTAAAGGCCTGGGAAAAGGCGGAGCGAAGCGGCACCGCAAAGTGCTCCGTGATAACATCCAGGGCATCACCAAACCAGCCATCCGGCGCCTGGCTCGTCGTGGCGGGGTCAAGCGCATCTCGGGCTTGATCTACGAGGAGACCCGCGGGGTGCTGAAGGTTTTCCTGGAGAATGTGATCAGGGATGCGGTCACCTACACTGAGCACGCCAAGCGCAAGACGGTCACCGCCATGGATGTGGTGTACGCTCTGAAACGCCAGGGCCGCACTCTCTATGGATTCGGCGGCTGAGTACAATAAAGCGACCCTTTTCCAGCGAACCCAAAGGCTCTTTTCAGAGCCACCCAAACCCTCCGATAGAGAGCGGAGACCTGAGGACGGGGAAGGCAGTACACAATGAGGGGATTGTTCCACTCGCCGGTTATTTCGCGTTTCTCGCGACTCACAATTATTTCAGTCCCTCTCAGTAATGATATCAATGTGTACTTGGCTGTCCATGCCATGAGTAATAATTTGATTTTATTTATTGTGGAACCCAGACGTTAATGTTACTTATTACCGTATTTATATTTCCCAGGCATAACATTCTGGGAACCTGCGGATGTGTTTATGTGGCGCATTCTTTCCATCTGCCCGTTCAGGTAGCGATTACAAATTGTCTTCGGGCAAGTAATAGTCTGGATGAAATAAAAATTACCGATAAAGTGTGGTTCTGTAATTTTATCGGTGTACACTGTTTTAGCTTTTAAGATGTTTCAATCGGCGGTTTTTCGATTGATTCACGGCGGGTACAGGTTCGGTTGCGATAGGAGACATTAGTACGGTATTTCGATCGGAAGTGAGTTAAAAACAAAAACGGAAGGCGGCAGCAGCAGTTAGTTTACAACTAATGAGATCTTCATTCAAGGATTGCGGAAATATAGTGATAACATGGCTTGTGGTGAGGTGGAGGCAGGAGGGAAAGGGAATAAATGGCGCCAAGAGATCAACAGCTTATTTTCAAATTTGAAAATGCCCGCCATCACGTAGAAAAGAGGAGGAGGTTATAGAGTGGAGAATGCATGTACACGTTGATTAGTTTTTCGATTATGAAACTAAATTTCACACAATCTCACTTTACCGCGTTCCCTCCTTTTACAGCTGAAAAATGACTGCTATTGAACACGCTCTCTCTCCAGAGGCTAACGAAAATAAAAGTGGGGATGAATCGAGCAGAGAATAAATTGCAGAGGTGAATGCTGCAGAGACAGTGGGAGAATTCAGTTTATTGATGCAGTTAAAGGAAATGTTAAGCCAAACCCGATCGCGAACATCCGTGACACTATTCTAAACTCAGAACATTGATCAAACATAAAGATCACTCAGGCAGTGACCGTGCGATGAGAAATAATGTAGTTCCAGACACCCTTACAATCGTATTGTATGATATAATCTTCCTCTACTCCCAGACAGAAACAGTATCCAATAAAAGGAAATAGAAATTTAGCGATGTCAAGTACATCGGCCAGAGCTCTACAAATTAAAAGGAAAGTAATTCAACTTGACAGAGATTTCAGCTCCTTTCACAAATGCTGTGAGTGGCTCTTAAAAGAGCCTTTGGGTTGTCAGATTCAAGAATAGTCTCTTCACTTTTTAGCAGATCCCGCAGCGGAGGTTTTCTTGGGCAGCAGCACGGCCTGGATATTAGGCAGCACCCCGCCCTGAGCGATGGTCACCCCTCCCAGCAGCTTGTTGAGCTCCTCGTCGTTGCGCACGGCCAGCTGCAGGTGCCTGGGGATGATGCGGGTCTTCTTGTTGTCCCGGGCCGCGTTGCCGGCCAGCTCCAGGATTTCAGCCGTCAGATACTCCAGCACCGCAGCCAGATAGACCGGCGCTCCGGCACCCACACGCTCAGCATAGTTACCCTTTCTCAGGAGCCTGTGAACACGGCCCACCGGGAACTGCAGGCCAGCCCGGGACGACCGAGACTTCGCCTTGGCGCGACCTTTCCCACCGCCCTTTCCTCTTCCAGACATTATCACAAGCGCTTTCAGAGAGAATGCTACACTCCGCCCACATTGCGGTCTCTTATACCTTCGGGAGGAATGGTGGGGAGACCATTTCTGATTGGTCAGCGTCTCCTAATGTTGTTACAAGCCTGCAACAAATCTGCTTCATTCCCCAATCCGGAGAGGAGGGCGGCAACGACAGGCGGCAAATCATCAACCGCTTTCTTTCCAATTTGAAAATCCCGCCAAATTCCAAACAAAGGAGTATTGTTTCCCTGAAACCTGAAGTACAAAACTCTGAGTAAAGTTCAAAAAACATTAATATACATGATAATTTACTTTTAGTTTACAAATGTGTACTTCACACAGTCTTACTGTCTCTCATTTGCCAATCTGCATCTGTCCATTTCTGATCTTGAGAATGGGTTATTTTCTAAACCTTGAGAAGCTGAAACAAAACAGGCCAAACACTGCAGTCTGCAACCTGTCTTTTCTTTGCACATTTTAATACCACCCCGATATGCTGATGAAGCAGCATACAACATTCTTCCGGCTCAACATCGATTGCGAACACGTTTTTAAAGACGATATTTTAAAGCTGTCCACCCTCATTGCTCTCGATCGGATTCAGCAGAAGCTCCACGTTTCAGCCTGGTAGCTGTGTTGGTGTTCTCTCGGTTCGAAAGTCTCTCACCAACAGCAGGAAGCTTTATTTTGCATTGCGAAGAATCGGATCAAACCCACGCATTGGAAATGTAAAGTAAATCATAAGTAAATGCATCAATCGTGGGACGGAAAGACGTGGGCATTTGTCTACCAGGGGTGAAGCAGCAAGATGAAAAATGACTCACTGGCGCCTGATCTGCTCTCTCCACCCCACTCCCGAATAATTTGCAAAGCACTTATTAACATAAAAACATGTGGCACAAGAAGTTAAAATGCCTCATCAAGAATCACATGCAAACTAAAACAAACTCAAAGAAATGGTTCAGCTGTCTCAGGGAAATTGTGGGTGGCTCTTAGAAGAGCCTTTGGGTTGTGGATGTGTTTGTTTCAGTGCGATGCGGTCCTTCACTTGGAGCTGGTGTACTTGGTCACCGCCTTTGTGCCCTCCGACACGGCGTGCTTGGCCAGCTCCCCGGGCAGCAGCAGCCGCACGGCGGTCTGGATCTCCCGGGAGCTGATGGTACTGCGCTTGTTGTAATGGGCCAGGCGGGAAGCCTCCCCCGCGATGCGCTCGAAAATATCGTTGACGAACGAGTTCATGATGCTCATGGCCTTGGAGGAGATGCCGGTGTCGGGGTGAACCTGCTTCATCACTTTGTAGATATATATGGCGTAACTTTCTTTCCTGGTCCGCTTCCTCTTCTTACCGCCCTTCGCTGGCGCCTTCTTGATGATTTTCTTCGCGCCCTTCTTGGAGGCTTGCTGTGCTTTCTTCTCATCAGCCATAGCGCCGCTCACTCTCAGACACAGAATAAGGGCAAGCGGGCTCGGAGCTCCCTTTTTATAGACTGATGACGTCGTCAATGCTAATGAGGGATGGGGAAAGCCTGGTTTCTGATTGGGTAGCTTACACAGAATCATTCCCCAACATTGAGTCTCTCTGATTGGTTAGTGTGGGATCCAATGTGGATCTATCATGAACGACAACGAAATGTGAAGTGGATGGTGATTCTGTTCCTGTCAGTCTGACTGAGGGAGATTTGTTTTGTGTCTGTGACACAGAAAGTGACTGTAGTATTGGCTCGGTTTCCTTTTGCTCGTTGTTGTGATGATGTGTTTCTAGCTCCGCATGTCTGTTTCTGTTCCTCTGTATAGGCTGGAATTAACACAGAACTTGTCACTGTGTGAAAAAAAACTCTCATCCATTCGAAATTGTGATTACATTTGTTGTTAAGTTACACAAACCACTGGAACCTGATTGTGAGTGTTTTCTACACTTGGGGTTGATGCAATATATTTCTGAGACCTTGACGGAAAACTGTGGGCCCAGAGACCTACCGATAACTGTGTGCTTTGCAAGTACCTGCAGTGTAACTGAACCACTTTGCTGCACTTTTCATTTAGACGTCTTGCAGTTTCATGTCGGGATTTATAACATTTCTCAGTCATATGCGAATACCTGTTAACCAGCAACTGTTAACATACTATATATATATGTGTCACTTTAACTTTGTATCTGTCGAGTCCTAATTTACACATTTGGCATTAACTCAACATCTTTGTGGAGAAAGTGAGGTCTGCAGATGCTGGAGATCAGAGCTGAAAATGTGTTGCTGGAAAAGCGCAGCAGGTCAGGCAGCATCCAGGGTACAGGAGAATCGACGTTTCGGGCATAAGCCCTTCTTCCTAAGTTACAAATAAAGTGTATGATGAGTGATGCTTCCAAATCCTGTCATGCAGATACAGTGTATATGCTGTAGTTATTAATTTCTTTCTATCTTGTGTCACTATAAATATCTCAAAGCAGAACACTATAAGCAGCATGAGAAATGTGTGACATTTCTATCTGCCTGTGTGTACTCTGTTAGGAGAACAGATCACAAAGGCTTTAGCTATGGCCTTCATCTCATTTTGATGTTTAGTGCCGATAACCAAAGACTCCCTTATGTATCAAAAAAAGATATATGGGTGCATTAGCATATATTAAGCTGATAACCCAACCCTAACTCTGTGGAACAGAAGGCTTCCTGTTCAAAACTGTATCCCTTACTCTACATTCTCTCATGAGCAGTGCCATCCTCCCAGCATCAACTCTGTCAACTCCCGTCAGATCATTTTCTTTTGCTCTAAAGGTCATACATTGTTTTTCAAAACTCCAATGAGAATATACCCAACCATTTCATACTTACAATGAGAGCCTATGTATCAATCTGCAGCTCTAAGTTTCTGCTATGTGAATATGTGAGTACAGGTATCACCCTCTCCCAGTAAGATTCTGCTATGTGCATACTTGAATGAAGTTATCACCCTATACCTGTTGGTTTCTACTGTGTGAATATGACAGTTTCTGGTCTGTAAATGTGATAGTTTAATCAATCACATTTACAGACCAGAAACTGTCATATTTACAGAGATGTTGAGATATTTGCTCTCTGTCATGCCAGTGATTGACTGAAACTGAGTAAATATAAGATTAGAAACAACAAACTGGCAGTTACAGAATGAAATACTGAGTCACTTGCAAAGCAATAAATTGTAAAGATATAATGCAACTGTTGTTATTCTGTTCGCCGAGTTTGTTTGTGGCGCTTAGGCGGTTGACACAGGATTCCCATTTCCTGGCTTATCTGAGCGTCTTTCGCCTCGGCGAACAGAACCACAACAACGAGCACCCAAGCTACAAATCTTCTCCCAAACTTTGAATATAATGCAACTATTGATTAGCTAGAAACTGGCATAAACAAATGTAACATCAGCAGTGACATTGTTACTGACAATATCTGCAATGTACAAAGTATTATCCGTTATCAAAATGCTGCAGTTATAAATACAAACTCAGCTTCAATTTGCAGAAGCTGATATTCATAAGGTATGGGAGTGGAGGATAGTGAGGCCTACCTGAGTCTGTCCAAAGTGCTACCTGGTACTTTCAAAATTGACACCGAAAGAGTAAAGCAACAAGGTACACTTCAGAAGGTTTGAGTTGCAGACCAGTAGCATACTGACATGTTAAGACTGTGAAATACAGTTTACAAAAATACATCCCAGAAACAGACGGACACAGATTGGAGTCGAGAGTCATCAAGCACATTGACCTGGAGCCAATATACCGGCCACTGCAGCGGACAGCTGGAACTGACAACCGGAAGCGGCAGATTCAAACCACTATAAATGCCAGAGAAAAGATCACAGAAGCACTTCACAGGAGGCTCCCAAGCACGGAGGATGTCACCTGGACAGGGGGTGAAACGTCTGCAACACAATTTCCCAGTTCAGCGAACAGAACCACAACAGCCAGTGAAAACTCTGGCAACTGAATTATTGCTGGACATATCCTGGGATTTTTCCTGACTGTGTGGTGACAAAGTCACCAGTTTTTGAAACAGGAGAGATCAAAGAGTACAGATAAAAAGTTGAAGTGAAATTAGCAGAGACCGTGTTTGATCAGATGGTTGAAACAAACTGGGAAGACATAGCTGAGATAAATTAAGCACGTTACAGCAGAAAGATGAAAATTTAAAGCAATTGTACCAAAAGGCCAACACAGAAAAAGAATCTGAATATATCCCTGCGTATTATTATCTTAAAAATGATGTCTTATCAAAAGATTGATGCTGTCCTTCTCAGTCACAGATAAACTCCATGTAAATGTGCTTCATCTGGGTTGGACGATTTGAGTTAGCAGTAGAATGGGCGGCATGGTGGCTCGCGCTGCTGCATCACAGTGCCAGAGACCTGGGTTCAATTCCCGCCTCAGGCGACTGACTGTGTGGAGTTTGCACATTCTCCCTGTGCCTGCGTGGGTTTCCTCTGGGTGCTCCGGTTTCCTCCCACAGTCCAAAAAAAATGTGCAGGTTAGGTGAATTGGCCATGCTAAATTGCCCCTAGTGTTAGGTGTAGGGGAATGGGTCTGGGTGGGTGCGCTTCGGCAGGTCTGTGTGGACTTGTTGGGCCGAAGGGCCTGTTTCCACACTGGAAGTAATCTAATCTAATGATTTATCAAAAATGTAATTTTGACTTTCTCAGTTACTGAAAATCTTAAAGTTTCCTTCTGCATCTGCACTCAATATCTTCTTCATTTATTCCTGTTGTAACAATATGACAACATGACTTGTTTGTTCACCTTGATTGTAACTTTAAAATTGCCTTTACTATATGTGGACGAATGTAATTCCTGAATGTATATTTCATCTGAGGATACAGTCTATCCCTCTTCTGATGTTGCAAATGATAATTAGCTATGCATAATGGAATTTATTGGAACTGAGCTTTTGAGCATTGAGTATAAAGAGAAATTTTTTAAAATATTTCATCAGTTGTGTCTGATTCTTGGATTGAATGCATACTTCTGGAAATGGAGCTCAATGCGTGTCTGACTCAATCCACTCTGACTGTGGAAAGGATGTTCTCCAGCCTGACAACTGTAACATAGCTGCTGTTTGGTAGAAGCAGATGGTCATACTTGGCTTTGTACTGAGGAAATATTACATCACCTTGGTCCATCAAACATTTGCCTGGAGGAAGAAAAGAAATATCATTTCTGAGTAGAAAGACATCAACTGATCAACACAACATTCAGGTCATGATCATGATACTTCTGTTTTTAAACAAAGCAAGGACTGATTACAAAGCAACACTGATCTCCTCCCAATCTTTTTCTGTTTGCGAAATTCTGAAACAATTTACTCAGATGAAAGAAAACTAACCAACATATGCACAGCTCCAAATATAGAATGATTACACAGTTCAATATTCAGCTTCCAAAATAAAACACTAACTGTTGAAGGAAGAACTGTTAGGCGGCACGGTGCCCACAATGCCATGAGCAGGGAATTCCAGGGTCTTGATCGAGCGACAGTGAAGGAAATGGGATATATTTTCAAGTGATTAAGGTGTGTGGCTTAGAGAGAAACTTGTCCTCTATCAAGGTGATGTCTCCCTACATCAACTGCATTTAACTTTTCTGATGGAGGTTGCCCTGAGTTTGGAAAGTTTTACAATTTACAAATTATTACTTTTGTAAACTTAACAAAACTTTAGGGTTCATGAGATAATATTTCATCCCAAGAATAGGCATACAAATTGGGAAGAAAATAAACAGACAAACATAAAGCATGGGAACAATTTAGAATTCAGGGCAGAGGAGATGACCTGGGGGTTGCAGTGAGAGAGAAACTCACTGAGATCTTTGTAGAGAGATGGGGAGAACTTCTTCAAGGTAGCATCTTTACAAGAGGATTCACAGTAAGCTTAGAGTCAACTTCGTAGACTTCACCAGTTTCCACATTTCCCCTCCCCTCACCTTACACCGGTTCCAACCTGCCAGCACAGCAGCATCCTCATGACCTGTCCTACCTGCCAATCTCCCTTCACATCTATCCCCTCCACCCTCCTCTCTGACCCATCACCTTCATCCCCACGTCCATCCATCGATTAAACTCTTAACTACCTTCTCCCCAGCCCCACCCCACTCCCATTTATCTCTCCACCCTGGAGGCTCCCAGTCTCATTCCTGATGAAAGGCTTTTGCCCGAAACATCGATTTTCCTGCTCCTCGGATGCTGCCTGACCTGCTGCGCTTTTCCAGCACCACTCTAATCTTGACTTTGATCTCCAACATCTGCAGTCCTCACTTTCGCCACAATTTAGAATTCAGCAAACGATGAGATAAAGGACATTGATTAAGAAAGAGAAAATGAGGACTGGAGTAAGCTTGCAGATGTTTTGAAAAATAAACTAACTGCTAAAGTACTGATAAATGTGTAAAGGGGAAAATGGAAAAAAACATGGGTTGATGACCACAAAGCTAGGTCTCTTACGATCAAAAGGAGGCAGTCCATATTAGGGAGCAAAAATGGCTATCCATTCAAATATGTAACTTGTTCGCTGATCACAGAACGACACAAATGATGCACCAGGAATCTTGGGGAACGCAGAGTTCAGCGAGAGGGAAAAACTGAAACAAATCAGTATTGTTTGGAAAATTGTGTTGGAACAATGGATAAGATTCAAGCTGAGAAATAGCAGGGCCTGGTCATCCACATCCCAGAGTACTTAACATAGTGGTCACAGAAATAGAGAATGGTCATGTTCCAAAATTCCATAGACATTGCAATATTTTCCACAGATTGTGAGTTCGCTAATGTGACCAATCTATTTGAAAAGCAAGTTAGACATAATCTGGGAATTATAGGCCACTCAGCCTGCAGGAAATAAATACTTGCAGAGTGTCTGCAGGAAAAAAAAGATTGGGACAAAACAAAGTCAGCATGGATTCGAAATGCCTGTTCCTGTGTCATAATGTTCTATGTTCTCAGCTTGGCAAATCTGCTGGAGTAGAGGTGATAGGCAGATGGCATCATTCGGATGTTTCTTTTGACAAAATCTCACATAAAACAAAATTATGAACATGGTGTTGAGATGGATTTAAAAAACTGCTTGACTGAAAGAAAACACCTAGAGGGGATAAATGGATCATTTTTTCGATGGCAGGCAATGACTAGGAGTCGTGGCAAGAATCATGATTAGAATCCTACTCTTCACAATATAGTCACAATGATTTAGAAGAGGAAACGAAATGTAATATTTCCAGATTGAGAGATGACATAAAACTGGGTCGGATGGTGAGCTGTGAAAGAAAATGCATTGTGACTGTGTTGAGGAGAAGTCATTGAGCAAAAGCAATGTAATGTGGATAAATGTAAGGTTTTTAGTAAGGACAGTCAGAGTTGATAAAAATGAAACTGGAAAAGCACAACATCAGAGGAGCAGCAAAGTCAATGTTTTATTTGCAAGTACAAATAAATCATAAATTAGACATCGACAACTGGGGTGAAAAGCATCTCTTGAACATTATGCAAATAGAAAGGGCATTCTTGAAAGGGAGATTAGGAAATCAAAGAGGGGGAACCAGATAGTCTTGGCAGATAAGGTTAAGCATAATTCAATGAGATTCTACAAGATCATTCAAAGCAAGTTAACAATGAGGGAGAGAAAGAGAGTAGGGTACCTTAAAGATCAAAGAGGTAGTTGTTGTTGTTGGAGCCTTTTCCCCTGAAAGGGAATGCAAACTCAGTAGGCAGGCAGAACTCAGGCAAGTGGAGGTTTATGCATGCAAAACCCAGTTAAAGCAGGGACAAAGGATCCTCTCCAGAGACCAGCCCTCAAAGGGAGATCATGACACACTCTGAATTTATAACGTAAAGCAGTATTTTATAAATTTGCTGATAACAATCGCTTACAACCTGATCACTTTGATCCACCCTCATACTTCGTAAACTCAATCCGAGAAGACACCGAATCAATGACAGGCATTCCTTTAACAGGCCTCAGCTTCCCATGACCTCATGGTATTGAACAGACACTATAATCACTCATCCTTGCCATCTTTCTATGCATCCTCCTCATTCACATTCCAAAGTTAATTGCTTCAGGCCTCTTAGGCTGGCTTTATCTGTGAGTCAGTTTGAATTCTGATATTCATTGCATCTCATGTGCTTTGTTTATGAAATTCTGATTTTCCTCTTATATTTCCCATTGTCCTAATTATGTGTGTTAAAAATACCAAAGATATTTAGTTTTAACTAGTTGCTATAAGATTTGTAAGAATGCTTTCTGTTCTGGTTCGTTAGTCTTAGATCTGTTTTCAAAGACTTCCAGCAGAGATACATGGAACCAAAACATTTATGCCTGTGTGTGAAAGTTAGTAGCTTTTCAGAAGTACCCTGATTTGCCCTGGTCAAAATAGATTACTCACAGCCATTAATGACAATGTACTAAGGGCAGACATTTGTCAGCCATTTTGTGGGAGCAGACATGGGCCATTTTGTTACCAGCAGATCCAGTTCACCTCTGCAGTTCTGTTTGAATTTCAGAAGATGTGAGGCAGAAAATGAAATTTCACATCAGTTTGTACTGGGAAGCAGGCAAACACGGTAAAATGAATATTGATGTTTTGAAAAGAGTTCACAGTACAGAAGAGGAAATGCTGGAGGTCTTTGAAAACAAAGTTGGATAATCTCAGAGACCTGATCTAGTGTATCCCAGGACATTGTGTGAATTAAGGAGGATATTGTGGTGCCCCTTGCAGAAATATTTGTATCATCTGTAACTATGGTGATGTGCTGGATGATCGGTTATCGGGTAATATTTTGCCATTATTTTAAGATGGGATGTAAGGAGAAGCCTGGGAAGTATAGACCTGTGAGTCTGACCTGTGTGATGGGTGCATTGTTGGAGGTGATTCTGAAAGATAGGATTCAAATGTGCAGCTTGGGGAGGAGTGGTAGGAGAGGGCAAGGAATAATTATGAATTGTCAGGATTGTTTTGTAGAAGGAAATTATATTTCCCAAAGTTGATTGAGATTGTTGAGGGAGTATCCAAGATTGAGGGCACATTGGTAAACATTATTGACTTGAAGTTTGGTGAAGCCTTTTACACGTTTCTGCATGGTAGACTAAATAGCAAGGTTAGATTATATGGGATTCAGGTTGAGCGTGCCAATTTTATATTTAATTGGCACAACAGCAGGAGATAGGAGGAGGTGGACAGTTGCTTATTAGACTAAATGCAAGTTACCAATGATGTTCCACCCCAATCAGTGCTGGGTCAGTGATTCATTTATAAGACGATAATTAAAGACACGGGACCACAGACATCTACAAGCAATAAAAATAATGTACTCCGAGCACTAAAGATTGCATTGTATCAATATTGCATGATAAACTTTTCACGCTCCTTGTGCTACGGCTCAAACGATGAACGGCAATGAGAAAAGGTTTCATATGAAATCACACACACTAACAGTACAGTATCGAATAAGGCAGGGACTGACACCAATATCAATTAAATGAAGGTAATTTCATCAGACAGACGGGAGTGTTCAGCTCCTTTCACAGATGCTGTGAGTGGCTCTTAAAAGAGCCTTTGGGTTGTCAGATAAAAGAACACTTCACTTTTTAGCAGATCCAGCAGCGGAGGTTTTCTTGGGCAGCAGCACGGCCTGGATATTAGGCAGCACCCCGCCCTGAGCGATGGTCACCCCTCCCAGCAGCTTGTTGAGCTCCTCGTCGTTGCGCACGGCCAGCTGCAGGTGCCTGGGGATGATGCGGGTCTTCTTGTTGTCCCGGGCCGCGTTACCGGCCAGCTCCAAGATTTCAGCCGTCAGATACTCCAGCACCGCAGCCAGATAGACCGGCGCTCCGGCACCCACACGCTCAGCATAGTTACCCTTTCTCAGGAGCCTGTGAACACGGCCCACCGGGAACTGCAGGCCAGCCCGGGACGACCGAGACTTCGCCTTCGAGCGAGCTTACCCGCTGCCCTTTCCTCCTCTTCCAGTCATGATCACAATCTCTCAAACACTTTCAGAGAGAATGCTACACTCCGCCCACATTGCGGACCCTTATACCTTCAGGAGGAATGGTGGGGCGGCCGTTTCTGATTGGTCCCATTGTCCAGCCCCGCCTAATGTTGTTCCAATTCCCAATCAGATATCTGCCTCATTCCCCAATCCGGAGAGGGCACGGGGAGGAGGGCGGAAAGTCCCGGCGCCAAACCATCAACCGTTTTTTTACAATTTGAAAAGCCCGCCAATATGTACCGAAAAGTCGAGAGTTTAAACACACGAGAATGCACGAATACTCGATCTAATTTACTTCTACGTTAAAACCCTTTACCTCGCCTCGTGGAATCTGCCCATTTTTGATCCTGAATGGAACCTTCTGACCATTAAACACAAGCGGAAACAAAAAAGGCGCCAAACCCTGCACTCTGCAACTAATCATTTCTTTCACATTTCAACAGCTCCCCGATATACTGATAAAACATGATTACATTCTCCCGAGTTAGTGCATTAATAGTGAACACGATCGTTCGAGAATATTTTAAAGTTACCCTCCCTTTTGCACACGATCATAGATCGATTAAAAAAAAACTCCACATTTACTCCGCCACTTCTGCAGCTGTTTTATTTCGGTGTATTTTGCATCCGGACAATACCCGTGCAGAAATTTAGAAATGTAAAATAAACAAAGTTAAACCGCACTGCGAGGGAAACTGTTTACTTTGCCTGCCGGCTGGTACTGGGGGCACTTTGTTTTCCAGGGGTGAGACTCAAGGTTCGTGCCCCATCGGGGCATGTAACTCCTGAACTGATCGAATAACAAAGAGTAACACGGACACATACAAGCAGCTGAAAAATGACTCAGTGGCGTTTAACATGATCTCTCTCACCAGGATGGGACCACAGGATATACATGAGAATACATACAACAGAGAATAAGGCGCGGACCGGGTCAGCTATCACTCATTGCTTTATATAACATTCATAACATACAAACATAGAACATTACAGCGCAGTACAGACCCTTCGGCCCTCGATGTTGCGCCGCCCTGTCAGACCAATCTGAAGCCCATCCCACCTACACTATTCCATGTACGTCCATATGCCTGTCCAATGACGACTTAAATGCACTTAAACTTGGCGAATCTACTACCATTGCAGGCAAAGCATTCCATACCCTTACGACTCTCTGAATAAAGAAACTACCTCTGACATCTGTCTTATACCTATCTCCCCTCACTTTCAAGTTGTGTCCCCTCCTGTTTGCCGTTCCCATACTTGGAAAAAGACTCTCCCTGACCACCCTATCTAACTCTCTGATTATCTTGCATGTCTCTATTAAGTCACCTCTCAACCATCTTCTCTCTAACGAGAACATCCTCAAGACCCTCAGCCTTTCCTCGTAAGACATTCCTTCCATACCAGGCAACATCGTAGTAAATCTCCTCTGCACCAAAGCTTTTTCTAAAGCTTCCACATCCTTCTTTATAATGCGGTGACCAGAACTGTACACAATACTCCACGTGTGGCCGTACCAGAGCTTTGTACAGTGCAGCATAACCTCCTGGTTCCGGAACTCAATCCCTCTATTTATAAAGGCCAAAACACTGTATGCCTTCTTAACAACCCTGTCAATCTGGGTGGCAACTTTCAGGGATCTGTGTACATGGACACCAAGATCTCTCTGCTCATCTGCACTCCCAAGAATTAGCCAGTACTTTGCATTCCAATTACTCCGTCCAAAGTGTATCACCTCACACTTGTCCACATTAAACTCCATTTGCCACCTCTCAGCCCAACTCTGCATCCTATCTGTCTCTCTGCAACCTACTACATCCTTCATCACTATCCACAACTCTACCGACCTTAGTGTCATCCACAAATTTACTAACCCACCCTTCTAAGCCCTCATCCAGGTCATTTATTAAAATGACGAACAGTAATTGACCCACCACCGGCCCTTGCGGTACGCCACTAGTAACTGGACACCAAGATGAACATTTTCCATCAACTACAACCCTCTGTTTTCTTTCAGCAAGCCAATTACTGATCCAAACTGCTCGGTCTACCACAATCCCACTCCTCCACATTTTGTATAATAGCCTACTGTGGGGAACCTTATTGAATACCTTACTGAAATCCATATAGAACACATCAACCAGTTTACTCTCATCTACCTGTTTAGTCACTTTGTCAAAAAAGTCAATAAGATTCGTTAGGCACGACCTACCCTTCAGAAAGCCGTGCTGACTGTCCCTGATCAGATTATTCTTTTCTAGATGGTTATAAATCCTATCTCTTATAACCTTTTCCAACATTTTACCAACAACTGAAGTGAGACTCACTGGTCTGTAATTACCAGGGCTGTCGCTACTACCCTTTTTGAACAAGGGAACCACATTTGCTATCCTCCAGTCCTCAGGCACTATTCCTGTCGACAATGATGATTTGTAGATCAATGCCAAAGGCTCGGCAATCTCTTCCCTTGCTTCCCAGAGGATGCTAGGATAGATCCCATCCGGCCCAGGGGACTTGTCTATTTTCACACTCTGCAGTATTTCTAATATCTCTTCGTTGTGAACCTCAATCTCTCCTCGTCTAGATGAAAGTATCTCTGTATCTTACTTGCCAAAATTTTCATTTTTTACAGTGAACACTGTTGAAAAATATTTATTTAGTGCTTCCCCTATCTCCTCTGACTCCACACACCAACTTGCCACTATTATCCTTGATTGGCCCTAATTTAACTCTCATCATTCTTTCATTCCTGACATACCTATGGAAAGCCTCAGGGTTAACCTTGATCCTATCCACCAACAACTTTTCATATCTCTCTTGGCTCTTCTGAGCTCTCTTTTTAGGTTTTTCCTGACTTCCTCGTAACCCTCAAATGCCCTAACTGAGTTTTCACATTTTGTCCTAACAGAAGCCTTCTTGTCCAGGGATTTCACTTCCCTAGTAAACCACGGCTCACGTGTTCTATATCTTCTTCCCTGCCTGACAGGTACATACTTAACTAGGACACACAGGAGCTTTTCCTTGAATAAGCTCCACACTTTTAATGTGCTCATCCCCTGCAGTTTCCTTCCCTATTCTACGCTTCCTAAATTTTTCCTAATTGCATCGTAATTTCCCTTCCCCCAGCGAATACACCGAGGTGGAGTATACCTATCCCTTTCCATCACTAAAGTAAACCTAACAGAATTGTGATCGCTGTCTCCAAAGTGCTCACCTACTTCCAAATCTAACACCTGGTCAGGCTCGTTACCCAGTACTAAATCTAAAGTGGCTTCGCCCCTTGTAGGACTGTCTACATGCTGTGTCAGGAAGCCCTCCTGCACACACTGGACAAAAACTGACCCATCTATAGTACTCGTACTGTAGTGATCCCAGTCAGTATTTAGATAGTTGAAGTCACCCATGACAACTACCCTGCCTCTCTCACTCCTATCAAGAATCATCTTTCCTAAGCCTTTCCTCTAAATCTCTGGGACTATTCGGAGGACTATAGAAAACTCCCAGCATGGTTACATCTCCTTTCCTGTTTCTAACCTCAGCCCATACTACCTCAGTTAACAAATCCCCAAACATTTTTTCTACAACTGTAATATTGTCCCTGATCACAATGCCACACCTCCCCTTTATTACCATCTTCTTTGTTCTTACTGAAACATCTGAAAACTGGAATCTGCAACAGCCATTCCTGTCCCTGCTCTATCCATGTCTCCGTAATGGCCACTACATCGAAGTCCCAGGTACCAACCCACGCTGCCAGTTCACCCACTTTATATCGGATGCTCCTCGCGTTGAAGTACACGCACTTCAAACCAGGTTCTCGCTTGCCAGTGTCAGATACTTGATTTTGGAACTCCCTACTCTCATCCCCTTCTGTACCTGTCCTACAATTTTGGTTCCCATTCCCCTGCTGTATTAATTTAAATCTATCTTAATAGCTTTAGCGAATTTCCCACCCAGGATATTTGTACCCCTCTGGTTTAGATGAAGACCATCCTGAGGTCCCACCTACCCCAAAAAGCTTAACTTATCCAAAAAACCGAAACCCTCCCTCCTGTACCATCCCTGTAGTCACGTGCTCAACTCCTTTCTCTCCCTATTCCTCACCTCACTAGCACGTGGCACAGGCAGCAAACCAGATAAAACAACTGTTTGCCCTAGCTCTAAGCTTCCATCCTAGCTCCCTGAATTTCTGCCTCAAGTCGCTCTTCCGACCTATGTCATTGGTGCCAATGTGGACCACGACTTGGGGCTGATCACCCTTCAACCAAAGGATCCCAAAAACACGATCAGAGACATCACGGACCCCAGCACCCGTGAGGCAACACACCAAACAGGAGTCTTTCTTGTCCCCATAGAAGATCCTATCTGTCCCTCTAGCCATCGAGTCCCCAATGACTACTGCTCTGCTCCTCTTCCCCCTTCCCTTCTGAACAGCAGGTGCCCCACTGCCTTCCCCTGGTAAGTCAAACCGAAAGTTTATGAAGGGATCAAATACCGAGCTCATTCTAAAGTGTGAGATTCTAATTGTAATGTATTCTGCATCTTTTGATAATGGTTTTCTTTTCTCTTCCATTTTAAAATGGCATCATATTTGTTGTCAAGTGAGAAAATGCACTGCAATCCGATAGGGAGTGTGTTTTACCACTGGAAATGATGGAACTACTTGACAAATGCATCGTGATGGAGGAAAATGGGAGTTTAAGAATGTTCTCTTTTGCTTGTGTTTCTTGTTCTACACTCTCTCAAGATGAAGGACATTCTACCATTATCTATTCTGCAAACTCCCTTCAGTTATCTTTTCCCCGATTCTTCTTTAAATCTCCAATGAGTATCCATACGTTACTCAGCTGCCAGTGTGTGTATCATTGTCAGTTCTACTCTGATTACCTCAATGACTAAAGGGAACTGATGTACTGTGACCTGTGACTTTTGCTTTCTGCTGATAACATGAATTTTACTCCCTGACTGTTCGGCTCCTCAATCAGTGTCAGCAGCCTCCTGCCAATATTTCAGTTCCTGAAATCTTACTTTGCACTACATTAGAATACATATTATTTGGTGCATTTCAGTTTCTAGCAGAACTTTTTTTCATTATGAACTTTGCTATGTGGATTTTCTCTGAACTTTATTTGGTCACAAGTCATTTGTACTCACTCTGAACTGGTCACTGTTATTTAAGGATTATTTTGAACATGATACTTGTGCAAATTTTAATTGTGACAATCTTGTGTTATTTGTTTTATCACTGTGATTCCCTGCTTACACTGTGAGATAGTGTTGTTCAGAATTTCAGGTTGCTTAAGGGTGAGTTTAGCTCTCGTTATTGGCTATGTAAAACGGGAGTGCGGTTTTTGATCTGCCCATGTGAGCTTTCGGGAGGTGAATGATTATTACTCTCCCACAATCTGTCCCTGTCAGTTTCTGCCATCTGAATGTGTGATTGTAGTCATCAGTCTGTATCTGTCCATGCTTCCACAGTGATTACATTAGTATAATTATCACAATCCCAGAATGGCTCTGATGTGAGAATGTGTAAAGGTATTTACTATTGCAGTGCCTATCAGTCTTTGCTATGAGACTGTTTGACTGGCTTTATCAATCTGTACCCATTTCTTTCTGCTCATTGAATTTGTCTGTGTAATTTTCAGTCTCCCAATATCAGTCTCTGCTATGTGAATGTGGGAGTGCTTTTATCAGTAAACCACAACAACCCGACGGTCGGAGGAGGAGCGTCTTATCTTCCGACTGGGAACCCTCCAACCGCAGGGGATGAACTTGGACTTCACCAGTTTCTTCATCCCCCCTCCCCCCACCTTGTCTCAGCCGGATCCCTCCAGCCCGGCACCGCCTTCCTGACCTGCAGTCTTCTTCTTGACCTCTCCGCCTCCATCCTACTCCGACCTATCACCCTCACCTTGACCTCTTTCCACCTATCACATTTCCAACGCCCCTCCTCCAAGTCCCTCCTCCCTACCTTTTATCTTCTCCTGCTGAACACTCTCTGCTCATTCCTGAAGAAGGGCCTGTGCCCGAAACGTCGAATCTCCTGTTCCCTGGATGCTGCCTGACCTGCTGTGCTGTTCCAGCAATAAAGTTTCAACTTTGATCTCCAGCATCTGCAGACCTCACTTTCTCCTCAGTATTACCTTGTCCATTTCTCTGTTGGGAATATGTCAATGTGGTTATCAACATGTACCTGTCAGCTTCTATTTTGTGAGTATCTCAGTTTAGTTAAACTTTTCCACACAGGTTGTGATGTGCAAATATGGCAGTCTAGTCATCAATTTGTACCTGTCTGTTCTTCCACAGTCATTATGTCTGTGTAATTATAAGTCTGTCCTTAAGGTCTCTGCTGTGAGAATGTGTAATTGTAGTTATCAATCTGTCCCTGTCAGCGTTTGCTCTGCAAATGTGAGAGTGTATTTATTAATTGGTCCCTGACAGTTTCTGCTATGTAAATGGGGGTTTTGCTATCCATGTCATTATGTTCATTTCTGTTATGTGAATGTTTGACTGGCATTACCTGTCAAACTGGCAGTTTCTGCTCAGTGAATATGTCTGTGTAATGAACAGTATATCCCAATCAGTCTCGACTACAAGTCTGTGTGAATGCTTTTATCAATATCACCTTGTCAGTTTCTGTGTTGTAAACATGGTCATCAATCTTTACCTGACATTTTCAGGTTTGTGAATGTGAGAGTTTGGTTATCAATCTGTTCCTGTCAGCTTCTGCTTTATGAATATCTAAATTTTGGCTTAATCTGTTCCTGAATGTTTCTCTGGTGTGCAAATGGCAGTGCAGTTATTTATCTGTACCAGTCTGTTTCTGTTATGTGAATATGAGGGCAGTTATCAGTTAGAATGATTGTGTGGCTTTAAAAGGTGCATTTTGTCCTGTCCACAGTAGTTAACATACAACGCAACAAAGAAGAAACTTGAATAACTTAACTCTACTGGAATACTTAACAGAATAATGGATACAGTATCACTTCCTAATTAACTGTCCCAATACAGTAATATCCCATAAACATCCTTGGCAAAAGACAAATTCAATAAAATATATAGTCTCACATCGGACTCCAGTAGCAGAAAGAGAATCTGCAGCTTCTGACTGTAACTGAGAGGAAACAAACTAGCTTTCCTGTCTTCAAGACATTGACAATTTTGCTGAAAGCCAAAACAAAAATGTCATCCTGTGAGAGCTTGACCAGACCCATTCAGGCTGCTTCTGTTGTTCCAACTTTAAAAGAAGCCTCAAACTGTTTACCCTAGCGCAGACTTCTTGACACTTCTGCCTTAAAACCTCTCTTCAACAAGAAAGAAAGAACAAAATAAATATCTTCAAGCCACAATATCATCAAACCTCCCACCCCTCTTAAAAATCAATATACAGAGATGGCCTAATTTTTAAAAACTCCTTAGCCTTACACGATTAATAAACAATACGTACACGTTTTGTTGATTCTAAGCATGCAAACACTCACTACAACAGTCCATTTTTTCCTGCTGTGTAACGCTTCCATCTTTTTTCATCAAAGTCACAACAACACCTTGGCAATTAGGTTCTCTCGCCCTGCCATGTATGTAATTTGCAAATTGAATGGCTGCGATAGTAAGCTTCATCTAAACAGTCTGTAATTTTTGTTCTTAAATTTCTCCAAAAACAATAAACTCAAGGTCTCCTTCTCAAACACGAAGTATTTCTGTTGATGAGTTTTCAGCTTTCTGTAAAGATGCCCATTTGGCATGAAACTTTGCTCTCGTGGCTCGGTGTCTCTGCCTTAAATTTGCTCTTCAAGAACAAAAAGACAAAAACCTGTTAAAGCCACAGTCTCACTCTCTCATTTCCTGCATTGTGGATATGAAAATTCATTTATCGACCTGTACCTGTCCATTCTTGTCACATGAACATGTAAATGTTGTCATTAATGTGTCCCTGCCAGTTATTGCAATTCAAGCGTTGTTATAAATCTACCCTCTCAGTTTCTGCTGTGTGAATGTGAGTTTAGTTATCAAACTGTACCTGTCAGTTCATGTTCTGTGAAATGGGAGTGTTATCAAGTTGTTCCTGTCAGTTTCTGCATTGTGAATATGGGAGTGCACTTATTAATATTTCTAGGACAGTTACTATTGTTTAGAAGTGTGAGTGTACTTACCTATCTGTCCGTGTCAGTTTCCGATATCTGAATGTAATTTTAGTATCCTAACGTATCTGCCAGTTCTTCTTTTATCTCTGGGAATGAGAGTGTTACCTTCAGTTTCTACCTGACAGCAGTTGAGTTTGGTTATTGATCTGTAATGCCACTTGCTGATAGGTGAACACTGAGCACAGTTATTCATCTGTACGTGATACTTTCTGATATCTGAATATGAAAGTGTGGTTGTCAACCCATTCCTGTTGGTATGTGCAATGAAAATAAGAGAATGTGTGTCTCTTTCTGTCATGCGAACATCTGAGTGTTATGAATCTATCCATGACAGTGCCTGCAAAAGATAATGTGTGTGTGTGTGTAAGTAACTGCCCTGTTAATATGTGTGTCATCATCAATGCGTTTTTGCTTGTTTCTGCAAAGTGAATGAGTGAACAAAGGTATCAATGCATGCCTGTCAGTTTCTATTTGGTAAAGGGATGTATCCCTCTGGCAACCACTAATATTCTCTGTGAGGGTGTGATTCATTATGTGATACCTGTTATGAGGGTAATTGTAGGCAGATCTGTTTCAGTTCGTGAGTGCATATTTTGGACAAGAATTCAGACATTCCAGTTTCAAAATTGTGCAAATATCAATGAGCTGTGAATGGTGAATGTGTTCAAACTGGACACATGTGCATTGTGAACTGTGAGAAAGAAACAAACTGATATTTTTGTCAATTGTTTGAACATCTCTCTCTCAAACTGAGCTCAATGTGTAGCTGACTCAAATCACTCTGACAGTGGAAAAAATGCTCTTAGCTCTGACAGCAGTAAAATAACTGCTGTTTGTTAGAAACAGCTGGTCACACTTGGCTCTGTATCGAGGGAATATTACATTGTCTTGGTCCTTCAAGTATTTGCCTGGAGGAAGACAGAAGTGAAATCTCCTGTAAATCATCATTAGCCAAGTTTGACCATCTTTAGCTGATCAACACAACATTCTGTTAATAATCATGAGGATATTGTATTTAAAGCCAGGAATTCAAACAGAACAACATGTCTGATTCTACTCTTTCTCCATGTCTGGTGATGTTTCTTTTTGTTAATTCAATACCAATTGACTGAGGTCCAGAAACTAACCAATAACTGTACAGCTCCATGAATGGGACTATCCAATGCAAGTGGGTCTGTGCATTTGAGTTTAGTTATTGAACTATGCATGTCAATTCCTACTTTGTGAATAACAACCACACTCTCACATTCTGTCCTTCTAAGCCTTGCTTAAATTACTTATGTATTCAACTAGCAGTGACTCACAGCGACAGATTGATAGAGAACTATAGATCCATTGAAATGACATTGCACATAAGAGGGCCATTTGGCCTAACTTGTCCATTCCAAACCAAAGACACCAAATGGCCATTGAATCCCATCTTCCTGCTAACAGCCCATAACCCTGCAGCTGAGAGCACTGCCTATTTCTGAAATCTGAATGTATTTTTCAATTTGTTCCTGCCAGACTCTGTTTCATGGATATGTAAATATAGCTATCAATTTGGACCTGTCAATATTTCCTGTATGAATATTTGAATCCATCTCTACTTGTAAATGTCAAAATACAGTTATAAATACATATTTGTCAGTCTCTACACTGTGAATGTGTGAGTTTATTGAGCAGTCTATCCCTGTCAGTTTCTGCTCTGTTAATCTGAGAGTGTCAGTAATAAATTTTGTATATTTCAGTCAGATCCTCCCTCAATCTCCTCTGCTCCAAGGAAAGCAAACCCAGCTCATATGGTCTCCCCTTTTGACAGAGACTTTCCAACCCACTGCATCCTCTCCAGCCAATCCCATCCTTCTAATTGTGTGGCAAACAGAACTGCACACAGTATTTGATCTGTTTTATAAAGTTGGAATAAGACTTCCTTGCTCTTATATTCGACAGCTCCGGAAAGCATTCTGTATGCCACCTTCAGCCTGTCTGCCTGTGCTGACACCTTCTGGGATCTATAGACTTGTACACCAAGGTCCCTTTTGTCCTCAGTACTCCCTCGGGACCAATCCTTCATTGTGTAATTCTTTCCCTTATTAGAACTCCCAAAATGCATTACCTCACATTTACCAGGATTAAATTCCATCTGCCATTGCTCTGCCCAATGTACTCAAACTGTAGCCTGAGACCACCCCCCTCACTGTCAATAACGCCACCAAAATTCATGTCATAGAGCAAAGAACAATACAGCACAGGAACAGGTCCTTTGCACACCAAGACTGCACTAAAATATTTAACACTTCCACATGAAAACTTCATCAGCAGGCTTAATAATTATATTTTCTATATTCACATCCAATTGTTAATATGTACTTAACAAGCAGCAAGGGTCCCAGCACTGATCCCTGTGGTTCACTGCTGGTCAGAGGCTTCCAGTCACAAACGCAACCCTCCACCATTATAGTTTGCATCCTGTCTGCAAGCTCATTTCAGCTCCAGTGTGCTTAAGACTCCAAGACCCAAGCTTGGACTGGTCTTTTATATGGGACTTTGGCCTTGTCAAAGGCTGAGAAGTGGAAAGTAGAATTAAACAGCAGGATGTGAAGCAGAATGGCAGGCAGAAACTAAGGCATACAGCCTACTCACTCAGTAAGGCAGAATGATACCATTGAACAAGCCACTCCAAGAACCCAGCCTGTACCAATTTGAAACAGTTCTGACAAGCAGACCGAAGGTCCGGTAAATGAATAACTCCAGCCACATTAAATGAAAGGGTAATTGTCCCAGTTACTGAACAATCACCAGGTGCTAGTTACAGCCCATTAATGCCCTAAAACAGCTGAAGGTGCAACAGCTAAAGTTATCTTATAGTACTCAGTTTCTTGAAATAAGTTTGAATATTAAGAAAAGGGTTCTTGTAAAGAGTCTTACCATCATCACCATATTTTTCAGCATAAAAAATAGGTGCATAATACCAAAGCATGAAGAGGAAAAGAAGCATTTAAACCTGGAAGGGAAGGTTAGCTAGCTTTAGGTAACGCCTTCTCTTATGCCCAGAACAAAATAGTTTGCTCACAGCCTATTAATCAGAGTACTAACTTTACACTTTGTAGCTAACTTTTTATAACAAGAATTAAAATTACAAGTCGATGCCAAGTAAGTCAAAACAAACTGTCCTTTGATTTTTCTTCATATATTCCCCATTGCCCTAATTATATCAGAGGAGCAATTGAACTTGATAAAATGGAATACAATGAATAACAACATTCACGCTGTCCTGAGAGACAAGCTAGCCTGAGAGAAGCCCAAAGGTGTATCACAAATAACTTTGGAATGTAAATGAATAGGATGAATAGAAAGATCGCAAGACCTTGAGATTAGTTTCCATGAAACTGAGAGGTCAAGGATCCTGGGATTGTCCAAAAAAATGCCCACCATTGATTAGGTGTCTCATTGAATAGGGTATGCAAAATAAGATCATTGTAATCAAGTTTCTGATTGTTATCATAAAATTTATTTTAAAAATCAGAGTGTGTCATGGACCTCTGTTCTGAGGCCTGTCTCTGAGGACGATCCTTTGGCCCTCTGCCTGCGCTAACCGGTTTCTGATTGAATAAACACCTACCACTTGCCTGAATGCTGCCTGCCTGCCTGCTGAGTCTTTCATCCCCAGTCGGAGCTTATGCTCCGACAAAGGCCTTACAGAAGTCCATATAAACCACATCAACTGCACTATTCTCATCAGAACGTTTCATTGCCAGGATTGGAGGGTTTGAGTTATAGAGTCATAGAGATGTACAGTGTGGAAACGGACCCTTCGGTCCAACCAGTCCATGCCAACCAGATAACCCAACCCAATCTTGTCCCACCTGCCAGCAACCAGCCCATATCCCTCCAAACCCTTCTTATTCATATACCCATACAAATGCCTCTTAAATGTTGCAATTGTACCAGCCTCCACCCACTTCCTCTGGCAGCTCATTCCATACCCATGCCACCCTGTGTGTGAAAAGGTTGCCCCTGAGGTCTAAGTTGAAACTTTATTGCTGGAACAGCACAGCAGGTCAGGCAGCATCCAGGGAACAGGAGATTCGACGTTTCGGGCACAGGCCCTTCTTCAGGAATGAGCAGAGAGTGTTCAGCAGGAGAAGATAAAAGGTAGGGAGGAGGGACTTGGAGGAGGGGAGTTGGAAATGTGATAGGTGGAAAGAGGTCAAGGTGAGGGTGATAGGTCGGAGTAGGGTGGAGGCGGAGAGGTCAAGAAGAAGACTGCAGGTCAGGAAGGCGGTGCCGGGCTGGAAGGATCCGGCTGAGACAAGGTGGGGGGAGGGGGGATGAAGAAACTGGTGAAGTCCAAGTTCATCCCCTGCGGTTGGAGGGTTCCCAGTCGGAAGATAAGACGCTCCTCCTCCGACCGTCGGGTTGTTGTGGTTTGGCGGTGGATGAGTCCAATGACCTGCATATCCTCGGTGGAGTGGGAGGGGGAGTTGAAATGCTGTGCCACAGGTTGGTTGGGTTGGTTCGTCCGGGTGGCCCAGAGGTGCTCCCTGAATCGCTCCGCAAGTAGGCGGCCTGTCTCCCCAATATAGAGGAGGCCACACCGGCTGCAGCGGATGCAGTAGATGATGTGGGTGGAGGTGCAGGTGAATCTGTGGCGGATATGGAAGTTTCCCTTGGGGCCTTGGAGAGAAGTGAGGGGGGAGGTGTGGGCGCAAGTGTTGCACCTCCTGCGGTTGCAAGGGAAGGTGCCGGGAGTGGTGGTTGGGTCGGTGGGGGGTGTGGATCTGACAAGGGAGTCGCGGAGGGAGTGGTCTCTACGGAAAGCTGATAGGGGAGGGGAGGGAAATATATCCTTGGTGCTGGGGTCTGTTTGGAGGTGGCGGAAGTGACGGCGGATGATGCGCTGTACATGGAGATTGGTGGGGTGGTAGGTGAGGACCAGTGGGGTTCTGTCCTGGTGGCGGTTGGAGGGGCGGGGCTCAAGGGCGGAGGAGCGGGAAGTGGAGGAGATGCGGTGGAGGGCGCCGTCGACCACGTCGGGGGGGAAATTGCGGTCCTTGAAGAAGGAGGCCATCTGTGTTGTACGTATTTTGAACTGGTCGTCCTGGGAGCAGATGCGGCGGAGACGAAGGAATTGGGAGAATGGGATGGCGTTTTTACAGGGGGCAGGATGGGAGGAGGTGTAGTCCAGGTAGCTGTGGGAGTCGGTTGGTTTGTAGTAGATGTCCGTGTTGATTCGGTCGCCTGAGATAGAAACAGAAAGGTCTAGGAAGGGGAGGGAGGAGTCCGAGACTGTCCAGGTGAATTTGAGGTCGGGGTGGAAGGTGTTGGTGTAGTGGATGAACTGTTCAACCTCCTCGTGGGAGCACGAGGTAGCGCCGATACAGTCATCAATGTAGCGAAGAAAAAGATGGGGGGTGGGGCCAGTGTAGTTGCGGAAGATGGATTGTTCCACATACCCTACGAAGAGGCAGGCATAGCTGGGGCCCATGCGGGTGCCCATGGCTACTCCTTTTGTTTGGAGAAAGTGGGAGGATTGGAAAGAAAAGTTGTTCAGGGTGAGGACCAGTTCGGTCAGTCGAAGGAGGGTGTCGGTGGAAGGGTACTGGGTGGTACGGCGGGAAAGGAAGAAGCGGAGTGCTTTGAGTCCTTCGTGATGGGGGATGGAGGTGTACAGGGACTGGATGTCCATGGTGAAGATGAGGCTCTCTTATATCTTTTCCCTCTCACACTAAACCTATGCCCTCTAGTTTTGGACTCCCCAACCCCAGGGAAAAACTTTGCCTATTTACCCTATCCATGCCCCTCATAATTTTGTAAACCTCTGTAAGGTCACCCCTCAGCCTCCGACGCTCCAGGGAAAACAGCTTCAGCTTGTTCAGCCTCTCCCTGTAGCTCAAATCCTCCAACCCTGGCAACATCCTTGTAAATCTTTTCTGAACCCTTTCAAGTTTCACAACATCAGACTGCAGAGACCAGAATTGCACACAATATTCCAACAGTGGTCTAACCAATGTCCTGTACAGCCACAACATGACCTCCCAACTCCTGTACTCAGTACTCTGACCAATAAAAGAAAGCATACCAAATGCCTTCTTCACTATCCTATCTACCTGCAAATCCACTTTTAAGGAGCTATGAACCTGCACTCCAAAGTCTCTTTGTTCAGCAACACTCCCTACGATCTTACCATTAAGTGTATAAGTCCTGCTAAGATTTGCTTTCCCAAAATGCGGCACCTTGCATTTATCTTAATTAAACTCACCCTTCCACTTCTCAGTCCTTTGAGTTATAGGGAGAGGTTGAACAGGTTGTTGCTTTGTTCCCTGGACTGTCGAAGAATGAGGTGTGGCCTTTGTATTGGTTGAAAAAATCATGAGGGGCATGATAGGGTGATAGACAAGGTCTTTTTCCAAATGTGGGTGCGTGCAAAAATAGAGGACACAGGTCTAAATAGTGGAAAAAAGATTTAAAAGGGACAAGAGGGGTTACTTTTCACATAGAGAGTGGTGCTTGTATGGAATGAGCTACCAGAGGAAGTGGAGGTGATGGGTACAATTACAAACTTTTATAGGGACCTGGATATATACAAGAATAGGACCAGTTTAGAGGGATATGTGCCAAAGCTGAACATGTGTTGCTGGAAAAGCGCAGCAGGTCAGGCAGCATCCAGGGAACAGAAGAATCGACGTTTCGGGCATAAGCCCTTTTTCAGGAATGAGGAAAGTTTGTCCAGCAGGCTAAGATAAAATGTAGGGAGGAGGGACTTGGGGGAGGGGCATCGGAAATGTGATAGGTGGAAAGAGGTCAAGGTGAGGGTGATAGGTCAGACTGGGGTGGGGACGGAGAGGTCACGAAGAAGATTGCAGGTTAGGAAGGCGGTGCTGAACTCAATGGATTTGACTGAGACAAGGTGGGGGGAGGGGAAATGAGGAAACTGGTGAAATCCGAGTTCATCCCTTGTGGTTGGAGGGTTCCTAGGCGGAAGATGAGGCGCTCTTCCTCCAACCGTCGTGTTGTTGTAGTCTGGTGATGGAGGAGTCCAAAGACCTGCATATCCTTGGTGGAGTGGGAGGGGGAGTTGAAGTGTTGAGCCACAGGGTGGTTGGGTTGGTTGGTCCGGGTGTCCCAGAGGTGTTCTCTGAAATGCTCCGCAAGTAGCCAAATGCTGGCATGTGGGACTAGCCATGATATGGAGGTGCCAGTGTTGGACTGGGGTGGACAAAGTTAAGAATCACACAACACCATTTTCTCGTACAACAGGTTTATTTGGAAGCACTAGCTTTCAGTGCACTGCTCCGTCATCGCTCTGAAAACTAGTGCTTCCATGTAAACCTGTCAGAGAATGATCTGGTGTTGAGATTTTTAACTTAGGATCTCTGCTCAGCACTAACAACTCAGACCAATGGATCTATTTCTGTGCTATATAACTGTATGACAGTCTGAAGGCCACACCTTGATATCATTATTCCCAGTTAGACTCTGCACTATTGGAGTTGCAAAGGTCCATTGCTTTTACCTCCTTGACTCTGAAGAACAGCACAGAACCTTTCTGTGACCATGTGTTCTGGTTTCACTTGCCTGTGAATCTTACAGACACAAACAGTCAAAGAAAATAAGGTCTTTCCCATTCACTTCAGGAAACATGAACTGAAAACTCTCTCCTTTACAGCAAACATTTAAACTGCTCAGTAACACAACGCAGGAGGATTGATGCAATCCTTCCTGTATCATAACAATTATTCCATTCAAAAATGTGTTTTATACATAAAATCAGTGTGTGTACACAACAGTCCGAGTAGTCAGCATTAAATTTTAGTTTCCAAGTTTTTCACTGGACAACATAGCTCTAATCTGTTGACTGTCTGTCACATTTGAGCAGAGTTTTGACGGACAATGAACCATATCCAAAGTCCCATTGAATAGCACAGACTGACAGATAGAAAGTACTTTCTGAGTACACAAACGGTACAAGTGAATGGAAGAAACAAGATTAGTTCTGTACTCACAGAAGAACAAACAGTTGCAGATTGCACCAATTATTGTCCTTATTTGTGTAATGAAGGACTTGAAGGAAACTGATAATTTCTGGACATAACAAAGAGTGTGATGGTGCCAATAACTTGCAACATACAGAGATACTGTCAGGTTAGTAGGTCTATAGGCAAAAATAGAAAAGTCATGACCTCAAAGATGTCACAGTTGGGAGAACTAGCATTTCAGTAAACAAGTTATACAGGACAGTGTGAGAGTGAAGGATGTCAGTCCCAGTTTAAAAGTGAACTTCCTATAGCTTTTAAATTCGTGGTATCACCTTAGTCGAAAAGTAAATTCTACTTCTTTATTAGAAAATACTGAACCTATTGCATGTTCACAATTTATTCCACTTAAGTAGGGAAAGAAGTAATTAAAAATTCCAACTAATTATTCATCCAATTATCTCTCCATGGCTTAAACTTGCTGTCTGGCTCTCTGACTGCATGTAATTCATGTATCAATTCTTTTTATCCAGACTGGAGGAATTAAATAGCAGCTAAGCATCAGATTGAAACAAATATTGCAAGTTAATTTGTTTCCACAAAAAGAAAGTAGAACAAATCTCAGACAAAATGACTGAATAAATACTTTGTTTTCAAGTAGTCCAAAGGAAAATCAAACATTTACATGAAAAGGTACACATTCAGACAGATACCCAGAGATTATTAGGCACAGAATGAAGAAACTCTCACACTGGTCTTGTTATAAATGTGTGAACAATAAATTCAAAGTACACATTCAGACCAGAGACTGACCAATTCAGAAAATAACTTACAATCATAAACAATACCTTTGAATAAAAGTTGTGGAAATTATCCAACCTGCTTTAGAGTGCCAGAGATTGACAATGATATAAAAAGTGTCACTTTAATTTTCAGTACAGTGGTTCTCCAGTCCAGGTAGAGGTCATTCAGCCCACAGGCCTGCAACAATTTACCAAAGCACATCCCACCCAGATATAGACCCCCTACCCCCATAACCACATCTTTAACATAGTTAACCCACCTAGTCTGAACATTGCTGAATATTACAGGGCAATTTACCATGGCTAATCCAGCTAACCTGCTTGTTTGGTCTGTGGAAGGAGAGCAAACTGTTACAAAGACGTGAGTATAACTACCTTTAAGCCAGTTGAATTGGACAGCACCAAGTGTTCTGAAAAAAGAGTAACATTTGGTCAAACAACTCAAGTAGCTGCTTGACTGGAGACATAAACAAAATTGAATTCAACCAATCAGTTTAAATTATATCCTGAAAATACCAAATTCCAATCCAGTTTGAATTGAGTATATTGACAATCTTATAAACCAATAATACAGTCCGATGCTCTGGAGGTACAAGACTGGGAAAAAATGAACAGTTGGGAGAATTGCCAAGCCACCATCATGTAAAAAGACTGCCTGAAAAATAACTCTCTTAAAAGTACCTTTATTGATCAGTGACCTGTGAAGCACAATCCCCAAGAAGAACAAAAGACAGGAATACAGAAAAGTACTGAAAGCTCCTGGTTTTGAGGTATGAAGTTTTGTTTTGTAAATCTTAATCAGGAGTTCTATTGGACGAGTATTATAGAAGATAGGTTCGAGGAAGGAGTTGTAAATAGTTGTTATTTAATCACTCTCTGTTATACTTTAATAAATAAAGCTGTTAATCTTTAACTAGTTCTTGGCCTATTGAACTTTCACAGATTACTGCATGGGATAAATCTTTTCTGTGTTGCTGGTTTTAAATTAGTAAAGAGGTTTGTTGGACAAAACCAATGCAGACATGGGGAGAATATCTGTGTGCAGTTTGCCAATGAGCCAAGGCTGGAATTGAACTGGGTCCCTGGCACCAGTGTGCCACCATGCTACCCTGACATGGATGGCGAATGATAAAATCTTTTGCATGTTGAGCAACAGAGATTTGAAGTAAAAAGAGCTCCTGCAGTTTGTGGCAAGTGTCATGTTAAACAGAGACTAATATTGTAAGTACACTAATTTATTCACAAAGCACACGCTGAAAGGTACCGATACTTTCAAATGCACTTATTCATTCATGTAGTTGAAACTCAGGTTCAGAATGAAAACTGCACTCAAATATTCACACTGCCGAAACCGACAGGTATAGATTTAAAACAATGTTCTCATATTCATTAAAATAAAACTGACAGGTACATTTTGATAGCACTCAGTGGGCGGCATGGTGGCACAATGGTTAGCACTGCTGCCTCACAGTGCCAGAGACCCAGGTTCAATTCCCGCCTCAGGGGACTGACTGTGTGGAGTTTGCACGTTCTCCCCGTGTCTGCATGGGTTTCCTCCCACAGTCCAAAGATGTGCAGGTCAAGTGAATTGGCCATTCTAAATTGCCCGTAGTGTTAGGTAATAAGGGGTAAATGTAGGGGTATGGGTGGGTTGCGCTTCAGCGGGTCGGTGTGGACTTGTTGGGCTGAAGGGCCTGTTTCCACACTGTAAGTAATTTAATCTAATCTAGCACTCATATTCTCAGAGCTGAGTACACACAGAATTCTCATTTTTCTTTTTGTCTTCTGCTTTGAGACAAACTGACAAAATCCTGAAATAAATTAATAACTGGAGCATATAACCTGCAATTGCATGACAGAAATAGGAGGCAAAATTCACCTTTCACTTTATCTCTAACTTACTGTGTGCTCACAGATCGCATACTGACAGATTCAATTACAAGTCACTGTGACATAACAGGGATGGAGTAAAAAAAACACATTCATTTCATCTGAAGTTAGAAATGTTGAGATATTTGCTCTCTCACATGCCAGTGATTGACAGAAACTGAGTAAAAACAAGATTAGAAACAAAAAACTGGCAGTTACAGAATGAAATACGGAGTCAGTTGCAAAACAATGAATTGTTAGGATACAATGCAACTATTCACTGGTGAGAAACTGACATGAACAGTGTAACGTCAGCAGTAACATTGTTATTGCAAATTCCGCAAGGTACAAGATATTGCCTCTTGCCAAATGCTACAGTTATAAATACAAACTTACTGTCAAATCGCAGAAGTTGATTGTAAGGATTTGCTGTGGAGGGGAGGGAGTCCTAGCTGAGACTGTCTAAAATGGTGTTTGGTCACACTCAAAATTGTAGATACTAAATGAGACACATTCTTATGTTAATGACTGACACCTACAGAATAAAAAACAACAGATTACACTTCAGAAGGTTTAAGTTACAGTCCAGTAACATATTGACATGTAAGGACTGTGAAATAGAGTAAACAAAAATGCTTTACCTCCCAGGCACAGATTGGAGGAACATTTCCAAGTGAAAGGCAAATGGTGTAAAGTTTTACAGCTTCCATCAGTGTTTGGTGGATACAGAATAAAACCTGTCTTGCAGTAACACTAATTGACTATTACACAGAGGACCACAGCCTCGATGGATAGGTATTGAATTCATGCAAAATGTCCAAATAAGGACTCGATAGATACAAAGTTCAAGTGAGACATATATAGCATGCTAACGGTTGCTGGTTAACAGGCATTCGTATGAGACTGAGAAATGCTCTAAATGTTGTGGTTCTGTTCGCCGAGCTGGGAATTTGTGTTGCAGACGTTTCGTCCCCTGTCTAAGTGACATCCTCAGTGCTTGGGAACCTCCTGTGAAGCGCTTCTGTGATGTTTCCTCCGGCATTTGCCTTCCACTCCCACATCATCACAACAACGAGCAAAAGGAAACCGAGCCATTACCACAGTCGCTTTCTGTATCACAGACACAAAACAAATCTCCCTCAGTCAGACTGACAGGAACAGAATCACCATCCACTTCACATTTCGTTGCAGATTCTGACAGATCCACATTGGATCCCACTTTACCCAATCACAGAAACTGAGTGTTTGGGAATGACTCCGGGTAAACTACCCAATCAGAAACCAGGCTTTCCCCCATCCCTCATTAGCATTGCTGACGTCGTCAGTCTATAAAAAAAGGAACTCCGAGCCCGCTTTCCCTTATTCTGTGTCTGAGAGTGAGCGGCGCTATGGCTGATGAGAAGAAAGCACAGCAAGCCTCCAAGAAGGGCGCGAAGAAAATCATCAAGAAGGCGCCGGCGAAGGGCGGTAAGAAGAGAAGGCGGTCCAGGAAAGAAAGTTACTCCATCTACATCTACAAAGTGATGAAGCAGGTTCACCCCGACACCGGCATCTCCTCCAAGGCCATGAGCATCATGAACTCGTTCGTCAGCGATATTTTCGAGCGCATCGCGGGGGAGGCTTCCCGCCTGGCCCATTACAACAAGCGCAGCACCATCAGCTCCCGGGAGATCCAGACCGCCGTGCGGCTGCTGCTGCCCGGGGAGCTGGCCAAGCACGCCGTGTCGGAGGGCACAAAGGCGGTGACCAAGTACACCAGCTCCAAGTGAAGGACCGCATTGCACTGAGACAAAACACACATCCACAACCCAAAGGCTCTTCTAAGAGCCACCCACAACTTGTCCTGAGACAACAGAACCAATTCTTTAAGGGGTGTTTCTTTTAGTTTGCATGTGATTCATGATGAGATGTTTTAAATTTTCGTCCTACATTCACTTTTATGGTTGCTTTGCAATTGGATATTTTTGACGAGGCGTTTTTAGTCACGTTTGATTTTATCAGTGCTTTGCAAATTAAACCGTCCCTTCTCGGTCTGTTGCGAGAGCAGATTACACGTAAGGGAGTCATTTTTCATCTCATTTGTTCAACTTCCTAAAAGCCCTGGTGGAATGTTAAGTTTTCACCCTGGCAAACCAAACGAAAGTGCCCACAGCTTTCAGTCACACAGATTGATGTATTTTACCCCTTTTTTAACATTGCCAAGGCGCGGGTTTAATCCGATTTTTCAGAATGCAAAAAGTAAAGCACTTTCTGCTGTCGGGGAGAGGCTTTCAAAGTGAACCGAGAAAACACCAAAACAGCTGCCGCACTGAAATGTGAAATTTGGTTTTTGCTGAATCTGATCGAGAGCGACGAGGGAGGGCGATTTTAAAATATCGACCAAACACCGTGTTCGCCATTGATACTGAGCTGGAAGAACGTTGTGTGCCGCGTTATCAACATACCGGGGTGCAACTGAAATGTGAAAAGACAGTGTATAGCCTGTTTTGTTTCAGCTCGTCACAAGGGTTAGAAAATTGCCCATTCTCCAGATCAGAAATGGAAAGATGGAGGTGGGCAAATGAGGGAGAGACAGATCGTGTCACGGATACATTCATAAATAAAAGTAAATTAGCATACGAGTAGTAAGTGTTTTTAAACGTCCTCGGGTTTTTTTTTGGTATTTCATTTTTCAATCTAAAACCTCTTCCTTTGTAAATTGGCGGGCTTTTCAAAATGGAAAAAAGCGGTTGATGATTTGCCATGTCCTGTCCGGATTGGGGACTGAGGCACATATCAGATTTGAAATTGAAACAACATTAGGAGGGGCTGAACAATGGGACCAATCAGCAATGGCCGCCCCACCATTCCTCCCGAAGGTATAAGAGGCCGCAATGTGGGCGGATTGTAGTATTTTCTCTGAAATTGCTTGTGAGTTCGTGACTATGTCTGGGAGAGGAAAGGGCAGTGGGAAAGGTCGCGCCAAGGCGAAGTCTCGGTCGTCCCGGGCTGGCCTGCAGTTCCCGGTGGGCCGTGTTCACAGGCTCCTGAGAAAGGGTAACTATGCTGAGCGTGTGGGTGCCGGAGCGCCGGTCTATCTGGCTGCGGTGCTGGAGTATCTGACGGCTGAAATCCTGGAGCTGGCCGGCAACGCGGCCCGGGACAACAAGAAGACCCGCATCATCCCCAGGCACCTGCAGCTGGCCGTGCGCAACGACGAGGAGCTCAACAAGCTGCTGGGAGGGGTGACCATCGCTCAGGGCGGGGTGCTGCCTAATATCCAGGCCGTGCTGCTGCCCAAGAAATCCGGCTCTGCGGCAGCCGCTAAAAAGTGAAGAGTTCTTTCTTGAATCTGACAACCCAAAGGCTCTTTTAAGAGCCACTCACAGCATCTGTGAAATGAGCTAAACTTTCAGTCGGATTGATTATTTTCCTCGCCTTTGTACCGGACATCAATAAATTCCACGCTCCATTTAATTGGATACTGTCACTGTCTTCGGGAGCAGAGGAAGAATTTGTCATAAAATGTGATTGTCAGAATGTTCTGAATGACAGGATTATTTTCTTGAACGGTCACTGCTTGAGTGATCTCTGTGTTTTGTTATAATGTCCTATGAGTTTAGAATATCTCCGATCTGGTTTGACCTCACATTAGATTCACATTTCCTTTAAGTGCAGTAGGAAGAGCTGGTTTGACCCAGTGCAGTAACGGGTTAGTCGCTGCAGGAGACAGTAAGGAACGGTCCCTGACCCTCTGCGTTTTATTTTCTGCTCAGTTCCTATCCAGTCTGTTATCCCCTGCCTCTGGAGAGAGAGAGCAGATTGAACACCAGTGAAGCATATTTTTCAACTATAAAGGCGGGAATGGGGTAAAGTGAGATTGTCTGATCTTTAATTTCGTATTTGAAAAAAAACCCATCAACGTGTAGTTGCTCATGTATTCTTTGTAAAACTTGCTGCTCTTTTATACGTCATGGCGGGCAATTTTAAATTTGAAAAGAAGCCGTTGATCTCTTGGCGCTATTTTTTTCCCTGTCTCTCCTGCCTCCGCCTCACCACAAGCCATGTTAACGCAAACAGTCATTGAGATGTGTAAGATATTTGTGGAAAAACCACAATACCAAAATTTGATGTTAAAATCACACTTATTACTATACTTTTTTCATAAATTCCGCAATCCCTGATTGAATCTGTCATTAGCATTTCTATCGGAAGTTAGTTAAAAACTAATGTCCCCATCGCTTCCTACTCTCTCTGGACGAGGAAGCGAACCTGTATCTGCCGTGAATCAATCGAAAGCCCGCAGATTGAAACATCTTAAAAGCTAACACTGTACACCGATAAAATTACAGAACCGCACTTTATCAATACATTTTTATTTCATCCAGGTTATTACTTGCCCGAAGACAATATCTAATCGCAGTGTGAACGGGCAGATGGAAAGAACGCGCCATTAAGACATCCGTAGGCTCCCAGAAACAAAACTGACCAGAGTATGATGTCTGGGAAATATAAATACTACAGTATGTAACATTAATGTCTGGATTGCAAAATAAATAAAAACATTATTATTCATGGCGTGGACAGCCAAGTATATATTGATATTATTACCGAGACAGAGGAACGAAGGTTACTGGGAGAAATATCAGCTATGATAGAATTGTAGAACAAACTGGATGATAAAATGGTGTAATGCTGCTATATCTTACAATTACAAGTCAGCATGCGATTCATAGTGAACCAACGTACAGAACACGGTATTAGTAGTTTCAGGATTGAAATAATTTTATAATCACGATATATGTAAAATTACCGTCAACAGTACGCCATCCCCTCCCCTCCCTATGCGCTGCCTTCCCCGTCCTCAGGTCTCCGCTCTCTATCGGAGGGTTTGGGTGGCTCTGAAAAGAGCCTTTGGGTTCGCTGGAAAAGGGTCGCTTTCTGTTCAGCCGCCGAATCCATAGAGAGTGCGGCCCTGGCGTTTCAGAGCGTACACCACATCCATGGCGGTGACCGTCTTGCGCTTGGCGTGCTCAGTGTAGGTGACCGCATCCCTGATCACATTCTCCAGGAAAACCTTCAGCACCCCGCGGGTCTCCTCGTAGATCAAGCCCGAGATGCGCTTGACCCCGCCACGGCGAGCCAGGCGCCGGATGGCTGGTTTGGTGATGCCCTGGATGTTATCACGGAGCACTTTGCGGTGCCGCTTCGCTCCGCCTTTTCCCAGGCCTTTACCTCCTTTACCTCTTCCAGACATCACGCTTCTTCACTCCAATCGCTGCCGAATGAGAGCCGAGCTGCCTCCCCTTCCTTTTTTATACAGCCCAGCCCGACCTGACTGAGAAAGGGCTGACAGAGAGTGAGGGGCGGGTCCGGAGAGGAAACTGAGTGACAGACAGAACAGGGAAATGGCTTTGATCATCCAGCTCCGCCTCCAGCTCACTCCCGCCCCAACTGTATCTGGGACTGAACCTTTTCTCCCCAACACTGACTGTTCCTGACCAGAGGAGCGCATGCGTGAGGCCCTCCCCCAGCGCTGCCATTGAGGGGCATTTACTCAGTGAGTGCAAGAGGTTTGTTTAAAACATACCGCAATGGAGAGATCAGCGCCCAGGGAAGCGAGGGAACAGCAGGCTCCTTCCAGCAGCACATCGGGATGGGAGCCTGGGACACAGAGGGGGCTCCGAGACCGGGATTGATTCGGGGTGAGTTCAGGGAGAACCGGGGGCTGTTTGTAAGAGGCCGAGCGGAGCAGGAACTGGTCCCGGAACTTGGAGCGAGCGGGAAGAGAGAGGCCTTTCTCGGGCTGTGTGTGGGCCTGCTGAGGGAGGGAGGAAGCTGCTGTGGGACATTCTTGTGGATTTAATCCCCTAAACACTGATGGAAATTCATTATTTGGCTTCTGTTTCACGCTGTTTGTTGCGAATAGACATTGAAATAAAGGACAGTAGAAACAAATGTGATAATCCTGTGAATGATAAATGTAGCTGGCACTGGATAAATGTCTCTATGTGAAATCGTGCCCCGTATTTGTTTTTCAACGGTTAGTGCATTGGGAGCTGGACATTGAACTGTGGAATCATGACATTTGTGGAGCTGTGCATATGTTGGTGAGTTTATTTTATCTAAGTGAAATGTTTTAAAATTTGGGAAACCGAAGAAGACTGGAAGGAGCTCAGGGCTCGAGTGGAACCAGGATCAGCTCTGTTCACCTTGTCCTGTTCCAAAACAAAGAATTATAATGATCAGACCCGTGGTTCTGTTTGATTTGCTGGCTTTAAATAAAAAATCTTAAGCATGAAGAACTGAATGTTACATTGATGTTGCCAATCACAGTTGATGTTGGTTTACTTGCCTGTGTTCTTTCAGGCAAGTACTCAAAGGACCAAGACAATGTAATATTCCCTCGGTACTGAGCCAAGTGTGACCAGCTGCTTCGAACAAATAGCAGGTATGTTACTGCTGTCACAGCGAAGAACATCCTTTCCACAGTCAGAGTGGATTGACTCAGACTCATATTGAGCTCCATTTCCAGATATGTTCAAAGTCAAACACCACCGATGAAATGGAAGTTACTATCTATTTAATCTCTCTTCTAAATGCATCTCAATTTTAGAGACTTCTGGATATAGGTTTGCTCGCTGAGCTGTAAGGTTTGTTTTCAGACAGTTCATCACTACACTAGGTACCATCAGTGAGCCTCCGGATGAAGCACTGATGGTATGGCTCACTTTATATTTGTGTGTTTAGGTTTCCTTGGGAAGGTGACATCATTTCCTATGGTAACATTGAGTCATAGAGATGTACAACATGGAAACGGATTCTGTGGTCCACTCGTCCATGCTGACCAGATATCCCAACCCAATCTAATCCCACCTGCCAGCACCTGGTCCATATCCCTCCAAACCCTTCATTTTCATCTACCCATCCAGATGCCTTTTAAATGCTGCAATTGTACTAGCCTCCACCACTTCCTCTGGCAGCTAATTCCATACATGTACCACCCTCTGGGTGAAAAAGTTGCCCCTTAGGTCTCTTTTATATCTTTTCCCTCTCATCCTAACCGATGTCCTCTAGTTCTGGACTCCCCCACACCAGGGAAAATACTTTGTCTACTTATCTTATCCATACCTTTATAAAAATCTATAAGGTCACCCCTCAGCCTCCGATGCTCCAGGAAAACCGGCCCTAGCCTATTCAACCTCTCCCTATAGCTCAAATCCTCCAACCCTGGCAACATCCTTGTAAGTCATTTCTGAACCCTTTCAAGTTTCACAGCTTCACAGCATCTTTTGGATTGGAAGGCAACCAGAATTGCATGCAATATTGCAGCAGTGGGCTAACCAATGTCCTGTACAGTCGCAACATGATCTCCCAACTCCTCAATACTCTGACCAATAAAGGAAAGCATATCAAACACTTTCATTATCCAATCTGCCTGCACTCCAAGGTCTCTTTGTTCAGCAACACTCCCTAGGACCTTACCATTAAGTGTATAAGTCCTGCTAAGATTTGTTTTCCCAAAATGCAGCACCTCACATTTATCTGAATTAAATTCCACCTGCCAATTCTCAGCCCTTTGGCCCATCTGATCAAGACCCCGTTGTAATCTGAAGTAGTCTTCGCTGTTCGCTACACCTCCTATTTTGGTGTCATCAGTAAATTTACTATCTATACCTCCTATCCAAATCAATTATATACATGACAAAAAGTAGTGGACCCAGCACTGATCCTTGTGGCACTCCACTGGTCACAGACCTTTAGGCTGAAAAACAACCCTCCACCACCACCTTTGTGCCAGTTCTGTATCCAAATGGCTAGTTCTCCCTGTATTCCGTGAGCTCTAACCTTGCTCACCAGTCTCCCATGGGGACCCTTGTTGAACACCTTACAGAAGCCCATATATATCACATCTACCGCTATTCCCTCATCAATCCTGTTTGTTACTTCTTCAAAAAAACTCAATCAAGTTTGTGAGTTTTGATTTCCCACACACAAAGCCATGTTGACTATCCCTAATCAGTGCTTGCCTTTTCAAATACATGTACATCTTGTCCCTCAGGATTCCCTCTAACAACTTGTCCACCACTGATGTCAGGCTCACTGGTCTATAGTTTCCTGGCTTGACCTTACCACCTTTCTTAAACAGTGGTACCACGTTAGCCAGCCTCCAGTCTTCTGGCACCTCACCTGTGACTATCAATGAAACAAAAATTTCAGCAAGAGGTCCAGCAATCACTTCTCTAGCTTCCTACAGAGTTCTATGGTATACCTGATCATGTCCTGGGGGTTTATCCACCTTTATGCATTTCAAAACAGCCAGCAATTCCTCCTCTGTAATATGGACATTTTGCAAGGAGTCACCATCTATTTCCCTACATTCTGTATCTTCTATATCCTTTTCCACAGTAAATACTGATGCTAAATACTGGTTTAATATCTTCCCCCATATTCTGCAGCTCCGCACAAAGGTCGCCTTGCTGATCTTTGAGGGGCCCTATTCTCTCCCTAGTTACCCTTTTGTCTTTACTGTATTTGTAAAAACTCTTTGGAGTCACCTTAACACTATTTGCCAAAGCCACTTCATTGCCAAAGCCCTTTTTGCCCTTCTGATTTCTCTCTTAAGTATACTCCTACTGCCTTTGTACTTTCCTTAGGATTCTCTCAATCCATCCTGTCTATACCTTACACATGCTTACTTCTTTTTCTTAACCAAACTGTCAATTTCTTTAGTCATCCAGCGTTCCCTATACCTACCAGCCTTTCCTTTCACCCTAACAGGAATATACTTTCTCTGGATTCTCATTATCTCATTTCTGAAGGCTTCTCATTTCTGAAGGCTTCCCATTTATAGTCGCCCCTTTACCTGCAAACATCTGCCCCCAATCAGCTTTTGCCTAATAACTTAAAAATTTGCCTTTCTACAATATAGAACCTCAATTTTTAGATCTGGTCAATTGTTTTCCACCACTATACACGCTGGCCCCAAAGTGCTCCCCCAGTGACACCACAGTCACCTGCCCTGCCTTATTTCCCAACAGTAGGTACATCCACATACCGAATCAGAAAATGTTTTCGCACACGCTTAACAAATTCCTCTCCATCTAATCCCTTAACACTATGGCAGTCCCAGTCCATGTTTGGAAAGTTAAAATCCCCTTCCATAACCACCCTATTATTCTTACAGATAGCTGAGATCTCCTTACAAGTTTGTTTCTCAATATCCCTCTGACTATTGAGGGGTCTATAATACAATCCCAATAAGGTGATCATCCCTTTCTTATTTCTCAGTTCCACTCAAATAACTTCTCTGGATGTATTTCCAGGAATATCCTCCCTCAGCACAGCTGTAATCCCTGATCAAAAATGCCACTTCTCCTCCTCTCTTGCCTCCCTTTCTATCCTTCCTGTAGCATTTGTATCCTGGAATATTAAGCTGCCAGTCCTGCCCATCCCTGAGCTATGTTTCTGCAATTGCTATGATATCCCAGTCCCATGTTCCTAACCATGCCCTGAGTTCATCTGCCTTCCCCATTAGGCCCCGTGCATTGAAATAAATGCAGTTTTATTTATTAGTCCTACCTTGTCCCTGCCTGCCCTGACTGTTTGACTCTCTTCTGTTCCCAACTATACCAGTCATAGATTGATCTCTTTTGCCACTATCTCCCTCTACTAAAGACCATTTTTGCTCCTTAACAATCTACAGACCCAGAAAATAACACCATCTTATTCCTCTACCAAACACTGCACCATGTTAGATTAATAGTTACAGCTTATATTTTAAGTTTAATCAAGAGATATATCTCAATAAACATATAATCAAGAAAGAACCCACTCTACTCACTACTGCAGACTTTCTTTAGGCCACTTAAACCAATTAACTTATCTGATTCTGTGCTGTGAACTTCGCCCAAACAGTTCCTCCAAAATCAGTTGTGAATTTCACTGTTGGTTCATTTTCTCAGATGCACTCCAATGTCCAGCGATACATTAATTCAAACAGCAAAGGCAGTACTGTGCAGGGTCACTCTGGTGTCAGTTTCTTTCTCTCTCTCGCCTGCACTGACCTCACCATGTGCTTCCTTTGTCTGTCTTCCTCCCTTTTAAAACTACCGTTGTTTTGACTTTTTTTGCCCAAAGTTCCAAAACAATGCAACAGCATATGAAACTAATTGCTGCTCCTGGAATTTGAGGAAACCACCTCCAGCACCTAAAATACCTCAAAAAGGAACAGCTGTGTCAGCCAGAAAGTTTTCCCGTCCTCCATCTTGGATTACCCAGAATCCCACCCTTTCAAAGCAGTTCACAAACCAGGTGACTCAATAACATTGAATGTGTATTTTGCATCAACATTCACTACAAATTTTGTGCCTACTTCCCCAGAACAAACTCACATAGGGAAGGTGAAGGCCCTGGGGTCATGTTACATGGGCATCACCCACTGGGCCCAGTGTTTATTGCCCAACTCATCCCTAGTTGCCCCCTTGAACTTCTGCAGTTCCTGTGCTGTAAATAGGCACACATTGCCCTGATGGAGGGAATTCCAGGGTTTTGACCCAATGACACTGAAGGAACAGTTATATTTCCATGTCAGGACACTGAGTGGCCGGAGAATTAGGGCCAGACTACCAGGAGAGCTGCTAACAAGTACTACTATGCACAAAGGCTGGAAGAAGTTTGGAACTCTCTTCCACAAACAGCAGGCATTGTTGGATCAGTTGTTAGTTTTAAATCTGAAAGATAAATTTTTTGTTCGGAAAAATGATTAAGGGGAATAGGGGCCAAAGGCAGTCAGGTCACAGTTCAATCCACACGTGAACCACTCTCCATTTAAAAAAAGTTGCCCTTCATTTTTAAAGAGGTTTCTCCTCTCACCAGAAAAATATGTCCCCTGGTCTTGAAGTCCCCCATCCTTGGGAAAAGACACCTGCCATTCACCTCATCTATGCCCATCATGATTTCATAAACTACTATACTCCTCACACTTCTACGCTCCTGTGAAAACAGACTCAGCCCATCCATGTCTCCCTCCCCCAACAACCTTCTCTGTTGTAAAACTCCCTTCCAGAAAGAGATTTGTCTTTTGTGGATCTTCCCAATCAGATGAATACCAGCATGAATGCTGACCTATACGTGACTGCGTAGGATCAGCAGCTCAAATTCATACTCACCATTCAATCAACTTGACCCGATCTCTGCATGATCAAAATTATTTGCAGGTCTACCCTCACTTGCACCCTCAGCTCGATTTCCCATCGTCTCCCCTGAAATATTTACAAACCATTACCCAACCAAGTTCCAATCCACGCTCGTGACAACAAGTTGCTGCTGTTTGCATACGAAAACCCCCTGGCAACGAGGTCCTTGAGCCAAGGTCGCAAGGAATGACCTCCTGGAATTGTCTGGAACGTGGTTCAGAACTTGTACATTCATAGAATCATAAAATTTACTGTACGGAAGAATGCCATTCATGTCTGTACCAGCTCCCGAAAGAGCTATCAGCTAGTTCCACTCTCCAGCCCTACCTCCATAGCCCTCTACCATCATCCCTTTCAAATTTATATCCAGCTCTCTTTTCAAACCTCCTATGGAATCCGCCTCCACCACTCTCCCAAGCGTGGGTTTGAATCTCTCACTGACTAAGGTTACCATGAAGGACTGTCCTTTTCCACTTCTCTCCTTATGTGAGGCATGGCAAGCCTCAGGTTAAACCACCACCTACCAGTTATCACTCTCTCCCTCTCTGACACTCCAGCCAGAGGTCTACCAGTGTCTTGTATAAGTTCAACATCACCTTCCTGTTCTTGGACTCCATGCCCCTATTAATAATGCCGAGGATGCTGTGTTTTTTATTACCTGCTCTCCCTGTTATGCCACCTTCATTGATCTGTGAACATATAACCCCAGCTCCCTCTGCTCCTGCATTCCCTTTAGAATTTTACCTCCCTACTTTGTATTGTATTTCATTTCTTTCAACTATCTTTCACCAAATTTGTGTTGAATCATTTTTGTTTTTATTTGAATGTTCACTTATTAAAACCTATTCTATTAAATTAAACTTCATTTTCTCCCTCCTAGCAGTTTTGATTCATTTCTTTGCTACTAACTAACAAGAACATCCAGGCTAGGATTAGGATCAGGTTGAGTCTATTTGGCCCATCGGGAGCCTACTCCACTATTCCATACTCAGCCTCAACTCCACTTTCCTGCAAACACTCCCTTTGATCCATCACTGATTAACAATATGTCTGTCTGTCTCCTCCAATTTATGTCCTGGGTGGTGGGGTGGGTTGTTCCCACAGATTTACAACCCCCTCCTCATTTGGGAGAATTCATTCCTCCTCATCTCTGTTTTCAATTTGCCCAGCCCCATATCCTGAAATGATAACCTCTTGTTCTAGATTCTCCCACATGAGCAACCATTCTCTCTTCAACTCCTTTGTCAATACCCTCTTTAGCATCTTATAACCCTCAGTTAGATCTCCTCTCTTCCAAAATCCAGAGAAACTGCTCAATCTCTCATCTAAGCCAAACCCTTCATCTCTGGAAATGATTGAGTGAACCTCTTCTGAGCTGCTTCTGTCCTCAAGTAAATTGATCAAAATTGTACCAGTCTCTTCTCATAAGACGAACCTTTCATCTTGGCAATCAATTCAGTGAATCTCCTCTGAAGTCCCCCCGATTCAACTACATCCATCCTCAAGTAAGGGGACTAAAACTGTCTGCAGTAGTCCGGATGTGGAAACCGCCATACATTGTCCACTTGCAGTAACACTTCCCTACTTTCATACTCCACCCTTTAGCAATAAATGCCTTCCTTATGACCCGCTCTAGCTGTACACTACTTTCTGAGATTCATGCACAAGGACATCCTCATCCCTTTGCACCAAAACAATTTGAATTTTCTCTCCCATTCAGAATACAACTTGCCTTTTTCAATTCTTCCGACTACAATGGATACCCTCACCACTGATGGGACTGAACAACGTTCAGTTCAGTGTCTAACGGAAATTGAGATTGTGTCCTCGATTTGAACTGTTGTGCTTTAGATTTGCAAACGAGTCAGACACAATGGGTCCATTTGCTCCAATTTGTCGAACAAATGTAAAATTGCTGGGTTTGCACCCCAGAGTGATTTTCAGCCCATTTGGACAGCGTTCAAAGTTGCTAACCACTTCACTAACTGACCTGTGCCGCCAAAAACAGCTGGAAGAATCAGCTGGAGAAAATAAGAGAGGAAGAACATGGGAAAGTTTTCTGTAAATATTCAGCTTCACCTGCTAGCAAATGAATCTGGATTTTTTGACTGATGCGCAAGCAACAATTATTCCAATGTTAATCTTTAGTTTATATCTGTGCTGACATTCCTCTGAACATATTACTTTGTATGTCTCCCCAAGTAATTTCATCTGCCACTTGTTCAGCCTGCCCACATCCTCAAAAAGCACATTCCCACATAGTGTTTTATTATTTGTTTTTTTTAAATTCACTTGTGGGTTGTGGAAATCACTGGCTGGGCCGAGAATTTATTTTCCATCCCTCGTTGGCCCCTTGAGAAGGAGGTAGTGAGCTGCCTTTTTGAACCACTGCAGTCCCTGTGCTGTAGGTAGACCCACAATACCATTAGAGAGGGAATTCCAGGATGCTGACCCAGCAACACTAAATGAACAGCTAATATATTTCAAGTTGGGATGGTGAGTGGCTGAGGGGGAAACTTGCAGGAGGTGGTATACTCCTGTAACTGCTGTCCTTGCCCTTCGAGATGGAAGTGGTTGTGGGTTTGGAAGGTGCTACCTGAGAATCTTTGGTGAATGTCTGCAGTGAATCTCAAGTGGTACACACTGCTGCTACTGAGCACGGGTGGTGGAGAGAGTGGATGGTGCCAGTTAAGCAGGGGCTGTGTTGTCCCTGGATGGTGTTCGGCTTCTCAAGTGTTGCTTACAAGGTGCACTGAAGAAGTACGTGAGTGAGTGTGTGTATGTATGTGCGTGCACGTAAAAGTATGTGTGAGTGTCAATGAGAATGTGTAACTCTCTCTCTCATACACATGCACACCTTCATACTGTCACCCAAACACCCTCCCACTTATACTCTCTCATACACACACCCACATACCCTCTATGTGAGCAACATTAGTTTGAAACCCGAGTGGAGCAGGATCGCCAGGGTCAGCTGCCAGAGTGTTTCGCCCACCTTGTTTCTTGTTCTGGAGTTTAATTGGAAGCAATGTGATAAGAGAAAGGATCAGAAACATTGGGACAATGAGTACTGCCATCTCAGTGCTGTGTGCCTGTGCTGTATTCAGAGAGGGATTTCCTGTCAATAACATCATTCCTTCAGCAAACATCAACCCCAGTGTTCCCTGTTGCTCTGACTCCCTGCCAAAACCCGTCCATTTGGAGGGAAACCCTTGTGACTGTGAAATTCACTCCAAGCCCTCACCATCGCAGTGACATCACTGTTTCTGTGCAGCCTCTCTCAATAACAATATCCCACCAATCCAAACCAATCGATGCTAAACTCAAAAGATCACTCTGCATCCACTCTCTCTAAATTGTTGACTGGAAATTATTGTCCCTCGTTTTCACTGCCTAGATATATCAAGGCAAAACTTTCCTGTGTCATCCACCTGTCAGTGGCAGGCCATTCACAGAGAAACATCGAAAATATCATCGTGAGGAGACCATTTGGCCCCTCCATCCTGCTCCGTCCATTCAATGGGATCATGGCTGATCACCCAACTTGGTCCTGTGCCTCCCCGCGCTCTCCCTTTCATCCCAAAGAACTCTATCCAACTCCTTCCTGAACAACATTCAGTATTCTGGCCCTGACTGCTTTCTGTGGCAGAGAATTCCACAGGCTCCCCACTCTCTGGGTAAAGACATTTCTCCCCATCTCAGTCTTGTCGCATCTCCTTCAGAAAGTGACACCCTGGTTCTCGACTCTCCACCTGGCACCGGGAACACCCTCCCTGTGTTTTCTCTGTCTTGTCCTTGTTCAGTTAGCTCAGTGAATACTGAGCTAACTGATCCAGTCTCTCTCCACCCGTCAGTCCTGCTATCCCAGGAATCGCTCTGGGAAACCTTTACTGCAGTCCCTCCACAGGCACAATGTCCTTCCTCAGATAAGGTTACGCCAAACTGCACACAGGTCTTCAGGGTGTGGTCTCACCCTGTCCAATTGTGGCAAGCCATCCCTGCTCCAGGACTTGAAACGTCTCTCTGTGAAGGTCTCTCTTATCTGAGCAAGGATGTTACACATTCTCTCTCTCTGCATTTTTCCAGAACTGTCTGTGTTTATAGCCTAAAACATTAACTCTGTCTCTCTCTCTCTCTCCACAGATGCTGCCACACCTGCTGAGTGCCTGAAGCAATTTTTAGAGTGTTCATGTCAAGTCTTCAGCTGCACCCCAGTGAAGAACGAGCACGGATCATGGATGAAGAATGGATTATCTGGCACCGTGAGGCAGATGGAATTACTGGTCACATGAGATATTATTCCACTGGGACCCCTGTTGATCACCATGCACTGGTACCGGCCTTGGCATTTGGACTGGAAGGATTCAATGGCCGGCTTTGTCCTGTCTGAGCTAGAGTTGTAATTCCTGCTGGCATTATTTAAGGCTTTCTGTTGAATGTACCATTGAAAGTAGGGTCCAGTACCTCGGCTCAATACACATTCTGGAACGAGACAACTCCCAATCAGAACCTCCATTTTAGTGGCTCTGGGAGTGAGGAAAACCCCAGCAACAGGAACTGGAAGAAACAAGACAAAGAGGAAATAACAGATCGGACGCTGAAATTGTCTCTTTTTTTCACAGATGTTATCTTCGATGATAGGATAATAATTGATGGAAAGGAGAAATAAAACAAGCGATATTTCATATCATCGTAAAGTCTCCATATGTTGTAAAATCTACACTTCGAAAGATTTGTGTTAACTATGGATGGCCAAATCATCCAACCATTGCCTCTCTATGTTCAATGATGTTACCATGACTGTCCCCACCCTCTTCCCATGATCAACCTCCTGGTGGCTACCGTCACTGTCCCCAACCTCTTCAAACCCTCTTCCCACGATCAACATCACAATCCCCACCTCCACTCCACTGTCAACATCCTGAAGGTTACCATCACTACCCCCACACTCTTCCCACTATCAACATCCTGATGGTTACTGTTGGGAAAGTTGACATGGTTTGCCTGGAAGGCATTTTCCTAATCTGGCTGAGAAACCATTTTGCGTCCCCAGAACTTTGCTGGCTGTGCATTCCTTACTTATGGGTAATGTGAAAGGTAGGCCTTATCTTCCTAAGGTGTCAAGTTAGTGTTTTTCCCACTTTGATGAATGATCAGGGCAGGCTGTAGAACGAGTCAAGCGGACACAGACTTGTCAATTAGTCCCACTTCCTTTACGAGTTATTGCCACTTCACGGTCATTCAGCTAATTAGGGACATCTCTCCTTAGTGTTAGCAATCTGTGTAAATACTTGTGGAATGCATAATAGTGCTTAGTTTTGACCCTAATAACTAACCTCTAATTTAGTACCAAGCTGTGTAATCAACGATCGGCCCCTATCTGCTTTCTCTATATAATCCTGTAGTATCCTGATGTACATCGGAAAAGCACCGAGCCACAGTTAGGATGGTGAATTCCTCATGATATATCGTAGAATAAACTAATCAGTTCTCAAGGTCTCAGTCTCGAGAGTTTTCTTCAACAGTTACCATCACTGTCCCCATCCCCACTATCAACATCCTGGGGGTTACTGTCACTATCCCCACCTCTACCCCACTGTCAACATCTTGGGGGTTACTGTCATTGTCCCCATCCCCACTATCAACATCCTGGGGGATACCATAACTGTCCCCATCCCCAGTATCAACACTCTGGGGGATATCATCACGGCCCCCATCCCCATTATCAACATCCTGGAGGTTACTATCACTGTCCCCATCCCCAGTATCAACATCCTGGAGGATACCATAACTGTCCCCATCCCCAGTATCAACATTCTGGGGATACCATAACTGTCCCCATCCCCAGTATCAACATCCTGGGGGTTACAATCACTGTCCCCATCCCCACTATCAACATCCTGGAGGTTACCATCACTGTCCCCATCCCCAGTATCAACATCCTGGGGGATACCATCACTGTCCCCATCCCCACTAACAATATCCTGGAGGTTACCATCACTGTGGAGAAAGTGAGGTCTGCAAATGCTGGAGATCAGAGCTGGAAATGTGTTGCTGGAAAAGCGCAGCAGGTCAGGCAGCATCCAGGGAACAGGAGAATCGACGTTTCGGGCATAAGCCCTTCTTCAGGAATGAGGAAAGTTTGTCCAGCAGGCTAAGATAAAAAGTAGGGAGGAGGGACTTGGGGGAGGGGCGTCGGAAATGTGATAGGTGGAAAGAGGTCAAGGTGAGGGTGAAAGGTCAGACTGGGGTGGGGGCGGAGAGGTCGGGAAGAAGATTGCAGGTTAGGAAGGCGGTGCTGAATTCGATGGATTTGACTGAGACAGGGTGGGGGGAGGGGAAATGAGGAAACTGGTGAAATACGAGTTCATCCCTTGTGGTTGGAGGGTTCCTTGGCGGAAGATGAGGCGTTCTTCCTCCAACCGTCGTTTTGTTGTGGTCTGACGATGGAGGAGTCCAAAGACCTGCATATCCTTGGTGGAGTGGGAGGGGGAATTGAAATGCTGAGCTACAGGGTGGTTGGGTGTATCGGCGCCGCCTCGTGCTCCCACGAGGAGGTTGAACAGTTCATCCACTTCACCAACACCTTCCACCCCGACCTCAATTTCACCTGGACAGTCTCAGATTCCTCCCTCCCCTTCCTCGACCTTTCTATTTCTATCTCAGGCGACCGAATCAACACGGACATCTACTACAAACCGACCGACTCCCACAGCTACTTGGACTACACCTCCTCCCATCCTGCCCCCTGTAAAAACACCATCCCATTCTCCCAATTCCTTCGACTCCGCCGCATCTGCTCCCAGGAGGACCAGTTCCAAAAACGCACAACCCAGATGGCCTCCTTCTTCAAGGACCGCAATTTGCCCCCCGACGTGGTCGACGATGCCCTCCACCGCATCTCTTCCACTTCCCGCTCCTCCGCCCTTGAGCCCCGCCCCTCCAACCGCCACCAGGACAGAACCCCACTGGTCCTCACCAACCACCCCACCAATCTCCATGTACAGCGCATCATCCGCCGTCATTTCCACTACCTCCAAACGGACCCCACCACCAAGGATATATTTCCCTCCCCTCCCCTATCAGCATTCTGTAAAGACCACTCCCTCCGTGACTCCCTCGTCAGATCCACACCCCCCACCAACCAAACCTCCACTCCCGGCACCTTCCCCTGCAACCGCAGGAGGTGCAAGACTTGCGCCCACACCTCCCCCCTCACCTCCCTCCAAGGCCCCAAAGGAAACTTCCATATCCGCCACAGATTCACCTGCACCTCCACACACATCATCTACTGCATCCTCTGCACCCGATGTGGCCTCCTCTATATTGGGGGGACAGGCCGGCTACTTGCGGAGCGTTTCAGAGAACACCTCTGGGACACCCGGACCAACCAACCCAACCACCCTGTAGCACAGCATTTCAATTCCCCCTCCCGTTACCATAACTGTCCCTATCCCCAGTATCAACATTCTGGGGGTTACCATTACTGTCCCCATCCCTACTATCAACATCCTGGGGGATACCATAACTGTCCCCATCCTCGCTACCAACATCCTGGGGGTTGCCATAACTGTCCCCATCCCCACTATCAATATCCTTGGGGTTACCATCACTGTCCGCATCCCCAATATCAACATCCTGGGGGTTACCATCACTGTCCCCAATCCCACCGCACTATGAACATCTTTGATGTTACCATCAGCCTCCCCCAGCTTGTATTGTCTAACTTTCTACCTTTCTCTGATAGATTGCTTAACAAGAAATTGTCGAGTCAGAGGTCTACAGCACAGAAACAGGATCTTCAGCCAACTGAATCCATGTCAGTCAAAAGCAACCAACTTTATTCTTGAACATAATTTTCCCAGTCATAGGGTCACACAGTACGGAAATAGACCCATCGGCCCAACGTGTCCATGCTGACCAGGTCTCACAAACGAAACTAGTCCCATTTGTTTGCATTTGGCCCATATCTGTCTCAACCTTTCCTATCTATGTATCTTTCCAAATCTCTTTCGGAGTTTGTTATTGTACCCACTTCTAACACTTACTCGGGCAGCTCATTCTAAATATGCACCACCATCTGTGTGAAGAAGTTACCCCTTCGGTCACTTTTCAATCTTTCTTCTCTCACCGAAACTAATGTCCTCTAGTTTTGGACTCCCCTGCCCTGGGGAAAAGATCTTGGCTATTCACCTTACCCGAGCTCATATTTCTGTAATAAAATACAAGTGAAACGTCAAGGACCACTTAATCTGACTCTAGCCTGGCATCACAAATGAACATCGAAATCCTTCTTCAATGTGATGAGGATTTCAGCCTCTCTCACCCTTACAGGCAGTGAGTTCCAGATTCTCCACCACCCTCTGGGTGAAAATGTTTTCCCCACATCCCTTTCTAAACCTCCTATCCCTTACCTTCAATCTATGCCTCTCCTCTAGTCATTGATCATGCCATCAAGAGGGAAACGTTTCTTCCTGTCCACCCTATCTACACCCATTATTTTATACATCTCAATCATGTCACCACACTCAATCTCCTCTGCTCTCAGGAAAACAACCACAGTCTATCCAATCTCTTTCGATCACTGAAACACTCTAGCCCCCAAAGTAAAATCCTGGTAAATCTCCCTCTGCACGCTCCCCCAGTACTATCACATTGCTCCGATAATGTGGATTTGTATAGAGTCGCTTACAAACTTACTGATCACTGAAACGGCGAGGAATTTGCTGTCCAGGAGAGACTCTGCTTGCTAGTTAGAAACAACACAGTGATAATTGTCCTCTTGATGTTTGCTGATGTTGATGATTGTGTGTACAGTTCTGCTGTGATTGGAGTATTCCCAGTAAATTGTCTCACCATCCTTCTGGAAAATATATTGAATTGGAGTCAAACCAAGCGGTTTAAAGGGTGCTGTCTCCCTCCACTACCACGTTTCCAGGTGGGCACTCAGCTCTAGGACTGACAGAGCGATGCCCGTGATTAAACAAAACTGTTAGGCACTTTTCTAAGGCAGCAATTGTTGTGCTCAGCAACAAACAGTACTCCCACCATACACTCAGAGAGAGTTACAGGGTCACAGAGAGTCAGAGGGTCATAGAGCATAGAAAAGAACAGCACAGAACAGGGCTTTTGGCCCACGATGTTGTACTGAGGTCTAATCCTCATGTAAAATTTCATAACTTATCCTATGCACCCCTCAACTCACTGCCATCCATGTGCATGTCTATCAGTCGCTTAAATGTCCCTAATGACTCTGCTTCCACCACCACAGCTGGCAACGCATTCCACGCATTCACAACTCTCTGCGTAAAGAACCTACCTCTGATGTCTCCTTTATACCTTCCTCCTAAAATCTTCAAACTATGACTACTCATACCAGTCAATCCTCCCCTGGGGAAATCTATTCCACTCATTATTTTGTACACTTCGATCAGGTCTCCTCTCTTTCTCCTTCTCTCCAGAGAGAAAAGTTCGAGCTTATTCAACCTTCCTTCATAAGGCAAGCATTCCAGTCCAGGCAGCATCCTCATAAACCTTCTTTGCACCCTCTCCAAAGCCTCTGTATCTTTCCTATGCTAAGGCGGCCAGAACTGGACACAATATTCCAAATGTGGTCTCATCAAGGATTTGTAGAGCTGCAGCAAAACCTCGTGGCTCTTAAACTCGATCCCCCTGTTAATGAAAGCCAAAACACATTATGCTTTCTTAACAACCTTATCTACTTGGGTGGAGAAAATGAGGACTGCAGATGCTGGAGATCAGAGCTGAAAATGTGTTGCTGGAAAAGCGCAGCAGGTCAGCCAGCATCCAAGGAGCAGGAGAATCGACGTTTCAGGCATGAGCCCTTCTTCAGGAATGAGGAAAGTGTGCCAAGCAGGCTCAGATAAAAGGTAGGGAGGAGGGACTTGGGGGAGGGGCATTGGAAATGCGATAGGAAATGCTATCTACTTGAGTGTTAACTTTGAGAGATCTATGCACTTACACAACCTAGATCCCTCTGTTCCTCCACACTGCCAAGAATCCTGTCTTTAATCCTATATTCAGCATTCGAGTTCAACCTTCCAAAATGCATCATTTCGCATTTATCCAGGTTGAACTCCATCTGCCATCTCTCAGCCCAGCTCTGCATCCTGTCTATGTCGCTCTGCAACCTGCAGTAGCCCTCTATACTATCAATGACACCTCCAAGCTTTGTGTCATCTGCAAACTTACTAACCCACCCCTCAACCTCCTCATCCAAGTCATTTACAAAAACTACAAAGAGCAGAGGCCCGAGAACAGAGCCCTGCGGGACCCCACTCAACACTGATCTCCAGGCAGAATACTTCCCATCCACAATCACACTCTGCCTTCTGTCAGCCAACCAATTCTGAATCCAGATAGTCAAATCTCCCTGTATCCCATACTTCTTGACTTTATGAATGATCCTACCATGGGGAACCTTACCAAATTCCTTGCTGACCCCCATATACACCACATCCACTGCTCGACCGTCATCAACCTGTCTTGACACCTCCTCAAAGAATTCAATAAGATTTGTGAGTCATGACCTGCCCCTCACAAAGCCATACTGACTGCCTTTAATCACACTACGCTTTACCGAATAGTCATAAATCCTATCCCTCAGAATTCTTTCCAAAGCTTTGCTGACCATAGATGTAAGACTGACTGGTCTGTAATTGCCAGGCATTTCCCTAGTATCCTTCCTGAAAAGAGGAACAACATTCACCTCCTTCCAATCCTCCAGTACAACTCCTGTGGAGAGGGAGGAGGCAAATATCCTCGCTAGCGGCTTCGCAACCTTCTTTCTCACTTCCTGGAGCAGACTATGATAAATCTGGTCTGGACCTGGGGACTTATCAATCTTCATGTTTTCCAAAATTTCTAGCACATCAACTTCATCAATCTTGATCTGGTCAAGACTGCTTCCCAGCTCCTCTAATTTTTCATTTACAACAAGTTCCCTTTCCTTGGTGTAAACCAAAGCAAAAAACTCATTTAGGGCTTCCCCTATCTGCTCAGACTCCATGCACAAGTTCCCTCAGTTATCCCTGATCGGCCCTACCTTCTCCCTGATCATTCTTTTATTCCTCATGTATGAGTCAAATGCCTTTGGGTTCTCCCTAATCCTTCTTGCCAAGCTTTTCTCGTGCCCCCTCCTGGCTCTCCTCAGTCCATTTCTCAGCTCCTTTCTAGCAAGCCTGTAATCCTCTAAAGCTGTGGTAGATCCTTGCTTCCTCCACTTTACGTAAGCTGCCTTCTTCCTTTTGACGAGAAGTTCCTCTGTTCTCGTCATCTAAGGTTCCTTAATCTTACCCCTTCTTACCTGTCTCAGAGGAACAAGTTCGTGCATCACTCGCACCAACTGCTCCTTAAATAGTCTCCACATGTCTGCTGTGCCATTTCTGTGGAACAATTGCTCCCAGTCTATACTTCCCAAATCCTGTCTGATAGATAATTTCCTTTTCCCCAATTAAGTATGTTCCCTCGGTAATTGCTCCTTTCCCATCCCAAGGCTATGCTAAATGTGAGACAGTTGTGATCACTTTCACCAAAGTGCTCTCCCACTGAGAGATCTGACACCTGTCCTGACTCGTTGCCAAGCACCAAATCGAAAATGGCCTTTATGGGCAGCACGGTGGCACAGTGATTAGTACTGCTGCCTCACAGTGCCAGAGACTCGAGTTCAATTCCCTCCTCAGGCAACAGTCTATGTAGAGTTTGCACATTCTCCCCGTGTCTGCGTGGGTTTCCTCCGGGTCCTCCGGTTTCTTCCCACAGGCCAAAAATGTGCAGGTTAGGTGAATTGGCCATGCTAAATTGCCTGTAGTGTTAGGTGAAGGGGTAAATGTAGGGGAATGTGTCTGGGTGGGTTGCTCTTCGGAGGGTCGGTGGACTTGTTGTGCCAGGGGGCCTGTTTTCCACACTGTAGGTAATCTAATCTCCACTCATCGTCCTGTCCACATACTGAGTACTGAACACACCTGGCAAAAACGGCTCCATCCAAACCATCTGTACTTAGGAAGTTCCAGTTGATATTGGGAAAGCTGAAATCACCCATAATAACAACCCTGCTACTTCTGCACTTTTCCAGAATCTGCCCGCCTGTGAGATCTTCAATCTCTCTACTGCAATTAGGTGGTCTGTAGAAAACCCTTGCTGTTCCTAACTTCCACCCATACTGACTCTGCAGACAAATCTTCCTCAACAACCTTCCTTTCTGTGGCTGTGATGCACTCTCTGATTAGCAATGCTACACCCCCTCCTCTTTTCCACTCCCTCTGTTCCTTTAAAACGTTCTAAACCCTGGAACATCCAGCAACCATTCCTGCCCCTGTGGAACCCACATCTCCATTATGACCACAACATCATAGTCCTAAGTACCGTTCCATGCTTTAAGTTTGTCACTCTTATTTCGGACACTCCTTGCATGAAAGCAAACACACTTTAACTGATCCCTTTGTTTCAACATGTGAGAAACCTTCCTGATAGATTCAATACATCCTGTCACTGTCCTGTCTGCAAATGACCCCCTTTCAGGCGTGTGGCTCTGATTCTCACCCCCCTGCCAAACTAGTTTAAACCCTCCCGAATCACACAAGCAAATCTCCCAGCTGGGATATTTTTGCCCTGCCCATTCAGGTGCAACCTGTCCTTCATGTACAGATCCCAGCTTCCCCAAAAGGTATCCCAATGGTCTAGGTATCTGCAGCCCTCCCTCCTGCACCAGCCTCGCAGACATGTGTTAAGCTGCATTCGCTGACTGTTCCTCATCTCACTATCTTGTGGCACCAGGAGCAAACTCAAGATCACTACTCTACTCGTCCTGCTCTGCAGCTTCCAACCTAACTCTCCGTAGTCACTTTTCAGACCCTCAATCCCTTTCCTGGCTATATCATTGGTGCCAATATGTATCACGATTTCTGGCTGCTCACCCTCCCCCTTCATTATCTTGCAAACCCAAATGGCAACAGCCCAGACCCTGGCATTGGGGAGGCAACACATTTTCCGGGAGTCCTATTCCTGACCACAAAATCTCCTGTTAATCCGTCTAACTATTGAGTCCCCTACCAGTAGTGCTTTTCTATTTTCCGCTCTTCCCTTCTGAGCCACAGTGCCAGGCTCAGTGCCAGAGACCTGACAACTATGGTTTTCCCCTGGTCGGCTATCCCCACCAGCAGTATCCAAAATGGTGTACAGTAGAGCCTCGACATAAGAACGACCCCGTTCACGAACAAATCAGTTTACGAACAGGATTGTACGTAAAGGTTTGCTTCAACGTACGTACAAAATTCAAGGTACAAATGAAGGGACAAACGCAAAATGCCCGTGTGTGACCATATGGTTTCATTGTTCTGCTTTGCTATGCACTTGTTGAACGCAAAAGCTCTCGGGCCCTGCGTGATCTCATTCAGTTCGTCTTTGGCGCGTGCACTGTGAACAGCCGTCCAAGCATTCTTACGCTATCCGAACAATGGGAAAAATTGATTCAGTTCGCGAACTTTACAGTTCGCAAACCGGGTCCCAGAATGGATTAAGTTCATAAGTCGAGGTGCTACTGTACTTATTGCTGAGGGGAACGGCCACAGGGGATCCCTGCCCTGACCGTCGGTTCCCTTTCCTCCCCCTGACAGTAACCCAGCTGTCCTTATACTGTGTCTGGGGAGTGACCACCTCCCTGTACATCCTCTCAATTTCCCCCTCAGCCTCCCGGATGATCTGTAGTCCATCCAGCCCCAGTTCCCTAACTCGGTTTTCGAGGAGCTGGAGTTGGGTGCACTTCCCACTTAAACCTTCCCAGAAGTCCTTCGCTCCTCCCTTGCACCTCTCAGCAAAATCATAGAGATGCAGGGAGAAACAGAGAGACATAGATATACAGAGGGGCAGAGTCATAAAGAAATATGGTCATAGAGAGACACAGAGAAACACAAAATCACACAGTCATCGAGATTAATCGACCTGGTCAGAGAGTTAAAGCAAGTCATGGACAGTCAAACAGTTACAGAGAGAGATAGATGTACAGAGACAGGGAGACGGAGAGACCTCGCGGTTTGTACAAGATGCCTCACTGGGAGGGGGAATCTCTCCTGTCCCCCCTGCACCCCCCAATAACCACCATCCTGACCCTCGGGAACGGGACATGTTGACACAGTCCGCTCTCCCTCGGCGCTTTTCCTTCCCGCGTGGCCCCGGCGCCATTTTAGCTTCAGGACCCGCGCGAGATGGCGGTTAACGGCCGCCTCGTGCCCCAAGTGACCGTTAGCAGCTGCTTCAGGGGAAAGACTCTTTAAAGGGACAACCCTTTCAGGAGAGAGAAACAACAGGGCCGGCTCCGGGACTCGCCAAACTCAATAATAATGACAAATACACACACAGACAGAGAGGTGGGAGTGAACAAGAAATTGTGCGGCGGCACATCAAGACCAAAGGCCACTCTCCCGAAGGACGGCTGCCCCGGACTCGAAACGTTGACTCCGCTTTCTCTCTGTCTGTCTCTGGACAGATGCTGCCAGGCCTGAAGCACAAACAAGGTCCTCGGGGGTGAGTCCGAGTTCAGGATCCTATTAAGGTTCGGTTGGTAGATGGATGACAGTGTGGGAGGGTATGCAATGGGATTAGAAGAATAGAGGCGGAGACTGTTTCCTAAATGGGGAAAGGTTTCGGAAGCACAAAGGGACTTGGGAGTCTGAGTTCAGGATTCTCTTCAGGTTAACAGGCAGGTTGAGTTGGCAGTTAGGGAGTGTGAGAAACAAAACTCGCATATTAATAAATTTCAGAAGCAGCGAATTTTATTGATACGTACTTGCAAGAACGGGTGCCTAATGAGTAAGCACCCCGATCTGAGGGTTACAGTCTGATTTATGCTGTTCAGCTGCATCTCTCGGTCCTCCCCTTTCACCCCATTGGTTACTTTTACAGTAGCGCGTAGCCTATCACAAGCTCTAGCTTCACTTCACCTTTGTCTAGCTTCTCTCCGCCTCTGTTTACTTCTCCCATTACTCTAAGCCTATCGCCTCTTACTCTTATTTATCTCATTCCTTATACGTGACTATCCTGGCATAGTTTGCTGTCTTCATGCGATCATCCTACCAAACTAAATTCCATCCATTGGCCACATCCCTCCTGAGACTGGCACACTATTCTCCTGTTACTGGTACATCCCGCTACACGGTCGCTCTGCCCTATTAGTCATAAATAATTTGGCCTGTTTTCGCTTCTCCTAATCTCCTATGCCTGGTACATCCTGCTCCACAATTGCTCTGCCCTATTAGTCAGAGATAATTCTACCTGTTTTTGCTTCTTTCTGTTTTCCTATGCCTGGTACATCCCGCTCCACAATGGCTCTGCCTTATTAGTCATAGACAATTCTATCTGTTTTCGGTTCTCACTGTTTAGTATTTGCATGCACAGCCTAATTTTATAATGTAAGCTTTTGCAGAAACAACACCTGTTCCCTTATTCTGCACAATTTTAACCCTATGCCTTACAGGAAGGCAAATGTAGTGTTAGCATTCATTTTGAGAGGGTTAGAATACAAGAGCAAGGATGTTCTGCTGAGGCTGTATAATGCTCTGATCAGACCACATTTGGGACATTGTGAACAGTTTTGGGCCCCCTATCTGAGGAAGGATGTGCTGAACTTGGAGGGGGTCCAGAGGGGGTTTACAAGAAAAATCCCAGGGATAAAGCACCTCTCAAATGAGGAGAGGTTGAGGACTCTGGTTCTTAACTCGATGGGGTTTAGAAAGATGAGAGAGAATCTAATTGAAACTTACAGAATATTGAAAGGCCCATTCATGCATCTGTCTAGATACATCTTTATTGATGCTATCGTCTGGGAAGTGTTTCCAAACAAACAGACCTCTGGGGTGCAGGAAGACAGTTCCTTAAATGTGGCATTGCAGCTTGACACTGTGGTGAAGTAAGCGTTTGGCATGCTTGCCTTCACTGGTCAGAGCACTGACGACAGGAGTTGGGGCATCACGTTATAGCTGTACAGGATGTTGGTGAGACCATTTTTAGAATACTGTGTACAGTCCTGGTCAACCTGCTGTAGAAAGGATGTCGTTAAGCTCGAAAGGTTAGAGAAAAGATTAACAAAGATGTTACCAAGGTTGCAAGGTTTGAGTTATAAGCAGAAGCTTCATAAGCTGGGAGCTTTTCTCCCCTGGAGCGTTGGAGGCTGAGGGGTGACCTTATAGAGGTTATAAAATTACGAGGGGCACAGAAAAGGTAAATAGGTATAGTCTTTTCCCCAATGTAGGGGTGTCCAAAACTAGTAGGCATAGGTTTAAGGTGAGAGGGGAAAGATTAAAAAGGGACCCGAGAGGCAAATTTATCACACTGAAGGCAGCGAGTATATGGGATTGACAAAGGAGACAGAGAGGTGGGATTGACAAAGGAGACAGAGAGGATGTTTCCTCAGGTGTGACAATTTAGAACAAGGGGGTCATTGTTTCAGGAGAAGGGGGTGGGACAGATTGAAACGAGAGATGTTGAGAAATGGCTTCTCTCCAAGGCAGGGGGGTGAGAATCTCTGGGAATTCACTTCTCAGTATGTGGGTATGTCGGGACACTGAATAAATTGAAGGAGGAGACAGACAGATTGTTAATCAGTGAGGTGTTAAAGGGAGCTGGGGCAGGGAACTGCAGTGAGGCTGGGATGAGATCAGCCGCAGCTGTAAAGAATGGGGCAAGCAGGGTTCCGAGGGCTCCTAGCCCGTATGTTGTGTTGACCGTCCAGCTGCCTGAACACTTTTTAGCGTGGCTGGCTCATAGCACATGCTCAGAAAAGTCTGAACATGAGGGCCTAAACTGTATGATGCATCACAGTCTATTAGATTAAATTAGATTACATTACAGTGTGGAAACAGGCCCTTCAGCCCAACAAGTCCACACCGACCCGCCGAAGCGCAACCCACCCATACCCCTACATTTACCCCTTACCTAACACTACGGACAATTTTGCATGGCCAATTCACCTTACCTGCACATCTTTGGACTGTGGGAGGAAACCGGAGCACCCGGAGGAAACCCACGCAGACACGGGGAGAACGTGCAAACTCCACACAGTCAGTCGCCTGAGGCTGGAATTGAACCCGGGTCTCTGGCGCTGTGAGGCATCAGTGCTAACCACTGTGCCACCGTGCCGCCTATTAGTCTCGTAGTAATCAAGACCATAAGATATAGCAGGCATTTGACCCATCAACTCTGCTCCGCCATTCCGTCATGGCTGATATGTTTGTTAACCCCATTCTCCTGCCTCCTCTCCGTAACAGTTGATCCTCCTACTGATCAAGAACCTATCTCTGTCTTAACGACATAATGACAGCCCTCTCCAGTAATGAATTCCACAGATTCCCCACTGTCTGGCTGAAGAAATTCCTCCTCATCTCCGTTCTAAAGGGAGTTCCCTTCACTCTGAGGCTGTGCCTTCGGTTCTTAGTCTCTTCTACTCGTGGAAACATCTTCTCTATGTCTACTCTATCCGGGCCTCTCAGAATTCTCCAACTTTCAACCAGATGCAGCCTCACCCTTCTAAAAAAGTCTAGACTCATATTCCTCAACCTCTCCTCATATGACAAGCTCTTCATCCCTGGGATATTTCTTGTAAATCCTTCTGCAGCCTTATCCCTTCCTCAATACTACCTGTCCTTCCATCTATCGTTGTGTCAGCAAAGAAACACTCAGGGCAATGAAATGAAACACTCATGTGAATGATGCTAGACCCAGAGCAAATGCCTCCTTGCCCCCAAAGACCAAGGCCAGAAGGGACCATTCTCAAACAATAAGCTGTTGTATTGGGGCAATCAATAGATTGATGTCCCAGGGCCAAAATGTGGGAATTCCCTGAAAACAAGATGCAAGGTAAAGCAATTAGCCATCAGTGTAACGTTCCCTCTTCCAATTCACATTGCCCTGTTGTTAATTTAGTTGATATAGATGGAACATCTCTATGATTTTAGATGATTGCAAACACTATCGATGATTAATAAATTCAAATGTAAAAAGATTCAAAAAGCTTGGGCAGACCTTCGCTCCATGCTGTAAGCAAGAGAAACACTAGCAATGTTTCAAAGTGGCTGGGTTTTTGAGGGTTAAGATAAACCAAAGAAAATCTCCACTTTCACTGATCCAGAAATGTTATAAAGTGTATATATATTATATTCTTTACCAGCCTTTCTTGGTTTTGAGATGATGAAAACTGAGTACACCAAATTGCTATCTGTTTTGGAGTCTTCTCGAATCAAAAAACAGGAAGCAAAGTGAACGAAAAGATTAGAGATCAGAATGTTAAAATAACAGCAAACGATGCCTCAAAGTTAAATACGGACTGATAATTAAGGTCAAAGACCCAACCCAACAGTAATATAAACCTAAGCTCTTGGCTATATAGCAACATTTTCAAAGCAGTTCACGAACCAGGTGACTCAATAACATCGAATGTGTATTTTGCATCAACATTCACGACAAAGTTTGTGCTTACCCTCCCAGAACAAGCTCACATAGGGAAGGTGGAGGCCCTGGGTAATTTACAAACTTTTTATTATTAATCACACAAAGCACATGGGCATCACCCACTGGACCCTGTGATTATTGCCCAACTCAGCCTCAGTTGCCGACTTGAGAAGGTGCTTTCTTGAACTGTATCCCTGTGTTCTTCACTGAAGAGTACATGGCTCCAGCACAGCTCTAAACTAAAGGGTCAGAAGATGGAAAGTTGTCTTCAACAGCAGTCGGACAGTCCCCAGGTGACAAATAATATCTGTCCCTGCTGAGTTTCTCCGACAATTTCTGTATTTCTTTGCCTGAAGAATGGAACGCTGGCCTTTATATCGAGAGGACTGGAGTACAGGGATGCAGAAGAGACACTGCAGTTACACAAAACCCTGGTTAGACGCCACTTGGAGCTCTGGGCACCACACCTGAGGAAGGATAGTTTGGCCTGGAGTACAGCGTGAGTTTACAAGATTGATACCTGGACTTCAGGGGTTATGTTATGAGGAGAGATTACACAAATTAAGCCTGTTGTGTCCAGAATTTACAGGGTTTAGGGATGATCTGATTGAAGATATTAACAGGAGAAGACAGGGTATAGAAATTGAAAGCATTTCCACTGCTTGGGGATCCTTGAACTAGGGAGGGCCTGGCTGGAGAATTAGGGCCAGACTGTTCAGGAGAGATGTTAGGAAGTACTACTACGCACAGAGGCTGGGAGGGGTTTGGAACTCTCTTCCACAAACAGCAGGCATTGCTGGATCAGTTAGTTTTAAATCTGAGAGAGATTTTTTTTGTTGTTGTTCAACAAAGTTATTGAAGGGGATAGGGGCCACAGGCAGGTCTATGGAGTCAGGTCACAGATCTGCCATTGAATGGTGGAACAGGATCAAGGAGCTGAATGGCTTCCTCCGGCTCCTTTATACAAATATTCCACATTAATAAATCATGGAATCCCCAGCAGTTACCAATTGGCATTTCCACACACCGGAGCAATTAGTGATTTCAAATAGAAACTGAAAGTCCAAATATTTTATTTTCACATATTCCAGATCTCCACCATCCGGTGGGTGAAACAATCCTCAAATCGGTCTCGAAATCTCTTGCCCTTAACTTTAAAATGATGTCCCCCCTTGTTACTGACCCTTTGACTAAGGGAAACAGCTGCTTCCTGTCCCCCTGTCCATGTCCCTCATAATAGCATCGAAGAGTCATAGAGCAAGGAAACAGACTCTCCAGTCCAACTAGTCCATGCCGTCCATAATCTCAACCCACTTGTTTGCACTTGGCCCATATCTCTCCAAACCTTTCCTGTTCTTGTACTTATCTACATGTCTTTTAAACATTGTAACTGTCCTTGTATCCGCCACTTCTTCTGGAAGTTAAATCCACACTTGAACCACTAGCCATTAAAAAAAGTTGCCCATCATTTCATTTTTAAAAATGTTTCTCCTCTCACCTGAAAAATATGATCTTGAAGTCCCCCATCCTTGGGAAAAGACACCTGCCATTCACCTCATCTATGCCCATCATGATTTCATAAACCTCCATACCCCTCAAACTTCTATGGTCCGGTTAAAATAGTCCCATCCCATCCAGCCTCTCTTTATAACACAATCGCTCCATTCCTAACAACATACTGATATATTTTTTCTGAACCCTCTCCAGCTTAACAATTGCCTTCCCATAACAGGGCAACCAGAACTGGACACAATATACCAGAACAGGCTTCACCAGTGTCCTGTACAACCACAACATGGTGTCCGAACTCCAACACTCAATGGGCTGAGCAATGAAGGCAAGTGTTCTAAACACCTTCTCAAACACCCTGTCTACCTGTGACACAAACACCAAATAATTATGTACCTGAACCCACAGGTCTCTCTGCTGTACAAGACTACCAATCTTACAGACCTCTATCATGACCCCTCCACCATCAACCCTCTCTTTGTTGAGGAACCAACACAAACTTCCTTCCAACACTTCAAGAGATTGATTTTTGTTGATTTCCCAATAAGATGAATACCAGCATGAACGCTGACCAATACATGATGACGTAGGATCAGCAGCTCACAGATTCACATTCACCATTCAATAGACTTGACCCGAGCTCTGCATATTCGAAATTTCTTGCAGGTCTGTCCTCATTCATGCCCTCAGTTTGATTTCCCATCACCTCCCTTGGAATGAAATATTTCCAGACCATTACCCAACCAAGTTCCAATCCCACTTGTGACAACAATTTGCTGCTGTTCGCGTGCACAAATCCCTGGCAACAAGGTCACTGAGCCAAGGCCCCAAGGAATGACCTCCTGGAATTGTCCAGAATCTGATTCAGAACTTCTATGTTCATAGAATCATAAACTTTTACTGTACGGAAGGAGGCTACTCGTGTCTGTACCAGCTCCTGAAAGAGCTACCCAGCTAGTCCCACTCTCCAGCCCTATCTCCGTAGTCCTCTAACATCATCCCTTTCGAATTTATATCAGCTCTCTTTTTGAACCTCCTATGGAATCTGCCTCCCAAGCAGCACGTTCCAAACTGAACAACCCAATAAGTTTCTCCTCATCTCACTCTCTCACTGACAATCTTTAAATTCTTTCTAGCCAGTTACTAATAAACCAATGAATGGGAAACAATAACTTGCTTTCCCGTCAGAATTGTTCAAATTTTCAACACTTCAATAAGGTCACCACTTCATCTTCTCTGCTCAAAAGAGAATAAGCTCAATCTCCTGAACCTTTCTCTGTATCTAAAATCCCTCATCGTTGGTATCATTCCCATACATCTTCTTCACACCGTCTGAAGGATCTGAGCAGCCTTCCTTAAATAAGGTGCCCAGAACAGAGCTGAAACTTTATTGCTGGAACAGCACAGCAGGTCAGGCAGCATCTAGGGAACAGAAGATTCGACGTTTCGGGCACATGCCCTTCTTCAGGAATGAGCAGAGAGTGTTCAGCAGGAGAAGATAAAAGGGAGGGAGGAGGGACTTGGAGGAGGGGCGTTGGAAATGTGATAGGTGGAAAGAGGTCAAGGTGAGGGTGATAGGTCGGAGTAGGGTGGAGGCGGAGAGGTCAAGAAGAAGACTGCAGGTCAGGAAGGCGGTGCCGGGCTGGAGGGATTCGGCTGAGACAAGGTGGGGGGAGGGGGGATGAAGAAACTGGTGAAGTCCAAGTTCATCCCCTGTGGTTGGAGGGTTCCCAGTCGGAAGATAAGACGCTCCTCCTCCGACCGTCGCGTTGTTGTGGTTTGGCGGTGGATGAGTCCAATGACCTGCATATCCTCGGTGGAGTGGGAGGGGGAATTGAAATGCTGTGCTACAGGGTGATTGGGTTGGTTCGTCCGGGTGGCCCAGAGGTGCTCTCTGAATCGCTCCGCAAGTAGGCGGCCTGTCTCCCCAATATAGAGGAGGCCACACCGGCTGCAGCGGATGCAGTAGATAATGTGGGTGGAGGTGCAGGTGAATCTGTGGCGGATATGAAAGTTTCCTTTGGGGCCTTGGAGAGAAGTGAGGGGGGAGGTGTGGGCGCAAGTGTTGCACCTCCTGCGGTTGCAAGGGAAGGTGCCGGGAGTGGAGGTTGGGTTGGTGGGGGGTATGGATCTGACAAGGGAGTCGCGGAGGGAGTGGTCTCTACGGAAAGCTGATAGAGGAGGGGAGGGAAATATATCCTTGGTGGTGGGGTCCGTTTGGAGGTGGCGGAAGTGACGGCGGATGATGCGCTGTACATGGAGATTGGTGGGGTGGTAGGTGAGGACCAGTGGGGTTCTGTCCTGGTGGCGGTTGGAGGGGCGGGGCTCAAGGGCGGAGGAGCGGGAAGTGGAGGAGATGCGGTGGAGGGCATCGTCGATCACGTCGGGGGGGAAATTGCGGTCCTTGAAGAAGGAGGCCGTCTGTGTTGTGCGTATTTTGAACTGGTCCTCCTGGGAGCAGATGCGGCGGAGACGAAGGAATTGGGAGAATGGGATGGCGTTTTTACAGGGGGCGGGGTGGGAGGAGGTGTAGTCCAGGTAGCTGTGGGAGTCGGTCGGTTTGTAGTAGATGTCCGTGTTGATTCGGTCGCCTGAGATAGAAATAGAAAGGTCGAGGAAGGGGAGGGAGGAATCTGAGAATGTCCAGGTGAATTTGAGGTCGGGGTGGAAGGTGTTAGTGTAGTGGATGAACTGTTCAACCTCCTCGTGGGAGCACGAGGTAGCGCCGATACAGTCATTAATGTAGCGGAGGAAAAGATGGGGGGTGGGGCCAGTGTAGTTGCGGAAGATGGATTGTTCCACATACCCTACGAAGAGGCAGGCATAGCTGGGGCCCATGCGGGTGCCCATGGCTACTCCTTTTGTTTGGAGAAAGTGGGAGGATTGGAAAGAAAAGTTGTTCAGGGTGAGGACCAGTTCAGTCAGTCGAAGGAGGGTGTCGGTGGAAGGGTACTGGGTGGTACGGCGGGAAAGGAAGAAGCGGAGTGCTTTGAGTCCTTCGTGATGGGGGATGGAGGTGTACAGGGACTTGATAATAACAGATAATAAAACAGAACAAACAAGCCTGGGTAATAGAGTGCTAACTCCCTTTGTCAAATGTATTTCTAAATTCAGCTTCTGTTGCCAGTGACGGTAAGATGTTATACACTTACAAAGAAATATCCAACAGATCAAAGGTTTATGTCCAATATAATCTACTATTCTCCAATATTTGTGCTGTCACCGGAGTTAATTTCTTTTCTGCTCTCTGCTTTTGTTGGGTGTTGGGTTAGCTCATTTGGCTGGATGGCTGGTTTGAAATGTGGAAAAAGATTGACAGCGTGGGTTTGAATCTCCCACTGGCTGAGGTTACCATGAAGGACTCTCCTTCTCCATCTCTTCTCCTTGTGTGAGGCATGGTAACCCTCAGGTTAGACCACCACCTATCAGTCATCACTCTCTCCTCTCGCTCTCTCTCTGACACTCCAGCTGAGGTCCACCAGTGTCTTGTACAACTTCAACATCACCTCCTTGATGCCGAGGATGCTGTGTGTTTTATTAACTGCTCTCCTCCTGTTATGCCACCTTCACTGATCTGTGGACATATACCCCCAGGCTCCCTCTGCTCCTGAACCAGCTTTAGTTTTTTTTACCCCCCTAAATGTATTGTCTTTCCATTTTTTTCAACCGACGTCATTCGCTAAATTTGTGTTGAATCAATTTTGTCTTTATTTTTGAATGTTCATGAATTAAAACCTATTTTGTTACATCAAACTTCATTTTCTCCATCCTAGTTGTTTTGCTACTAACAATATAACTCCACAAGAACATACAGTCTAGGATCAGGTTGAGTCCATTTAACCCGTCAGGAACCTGCTTCGCTACCCCATCTCTGCCTCAACCCCACTTTCCAGTAAACACTCCCTTTGACCCATCACTGATTAACAATCTGTCTGTCTCCTCCTCCAATTGATGCAGTGTCCTGAGTGGTGGGGGTTGGGAGGAGTGATCCCACAGATTTACAACCCTCTCCACATTTGAGAATTCATTCCTCCTTACGTCTGTTTTCAGTCTGCCCTTATCCTGAAATGATAACCTCTTGTTCTAGATTCTCCCACATGAGCAAACATCCTCTCTCCAACTCCTTTGTCAATACCCCCTTTAGCATTTTATAACCTTCAGTTAGATCTCCTCTCTTACAAACTCCAGAGAAACCGCTCAATCTCTCATCTAAGGCAAACCTTTCATCACTGGAAATGATTGGGTGAATCTCTTCTGAACTGCTTCTGTCCTCAAGAGATCAAAATTGTACCAGTCTCTTCTCAAAAGACTAACCTTTTCATCTTGGAATCAATTCAGTGATCTGCTTTGAACTCCCTCCAACTCAACTACATCCCTCCTCAAGGAAAGGGACCAAAATTGTCCGCAGTACACCGGATGTGGAAACCGGTGCAGCAACAATTACCTACTTGCTTACTCAATTCCTTTCACAATAAATGTTTTCCTTGTGACCTGCTGTAGCCTTTGCACTGACATTTTGAACTTTCTCTCCTATTCAAATGATAACTTGCCTTTTTCAATCCTTCCAACTTCCTATTACTCCACTTTGACAGAACTGTGAACTTGAACTCCAAGTTCCCTCTGTTCCACTACACTCCTTAAGGCTTTATGATTCAACATGAAACTCCTACCTTGATTTGTCTTTCCAAAATACAAGACCTCACACACTCACAAAGCTATGCTCACCATTCCATATCAAACCCGATCTTTCCAATTGCATGTAAATCATATCTCTCAGAATCTTCAAGTAATTTGCCTTAGATAGATTAAGGCTTCATGGTCTCTAGTTCCCAGGTTTTTCTTTGCAACCATTCTTAAATAATGATACTTTTGCCACCCTCGACTCTTCTGTGACCTCACCTGTGGCTAAATATCAGCCAGTTCCCCCGCAATTTCTTCTCCAGCCTGTTGCAGTGAGGACCTAGAAATTGGACAAACTAACGGATACAAGACTAAGAGTTGGCGCTCTTGGTAATTTTCTAAAGTTAGCTGAAGTCTGGGTCAGTTTTGCAGATTGGAAAACAGCAATTGTGATGCCACTGTTTAAGAAGGGAGGTAGAGAAAACAAATGGGGAATTATAGGCCAGTTAGCTTAACATATGTAGTGGCAACATGCTCGAGTCTATTATCAAGGAAGAAATATCAAGGCATCTCAATAGAAATTGTCCCAATCGCCAGGCACAGCAGGTCATGCTTAATTAATCTTCTCGAATACTATGAAGACTTTATAAGTACGCTGAACAATGTGGACCAAGTGATGTGATATGTCCAGATTTCCAAAAGGCATTTGACAAGGTGCCGTGCAAAAGGCTGCTGCATAAGATGAAGGTGCACGGCGTTACAGGCAATCGATTCGCATGGACAGAGGGTTGGTTAACTGACAGGAAGAAAAGAGTGGGGAAATTTGAATGCTTTTCTGGTTGGCAATAAGTGACTAGTGGTGTGCATCAGGGATCAGTGTCAGGACCACAATTGTTTACAATTTACACAGATGGTGTGGAGTTGGGGACCACATGTAGTGTGTTAAAGCTTGCAGATGACAAACATTCAGAGGCATATGTTCAAATGTGTGGATGAAGGTCTGGCAGATGGAGTACAATGTTGGTAAATGTGAACTCATCCATTTTAGTAGCAATAATAGTAAAAAGGACTATTATTTGAACAGTAAAAATTTGCAGTAATCTACTGTGCAGTGGTTCTTGGGTTTCCTTGAGCATAATTTGCAGAAGACTGGTCTGCGGATGCAACAGGTAAATACTAAGGCAAATGGAATATTGTCCTTTATTGGTGGAGGGTTTGAGTTTAAAAGCAGGGAGGATATGTTGTGGCTGTATAGGTTGCTGGTGAGGTCACATCTAGAGTACTGCGTGCAGTTTTGGTCTTCTTATTTGAGAAAGGAGGTACTGGCACTAAAGGGGGTGCAGAGGAGGCTCACTAGGTTCTTGAGTTGAGGGGATTGCTTTAAGAGGAGAGGCTGAGTAGGCTGGGATTATAATCATTGGAATTTAGAAGGTTGGTGGGGGGACGAATCTTACAGAAATATATAAAATTATGAAGGGAATAAATGAGATTGAAGCAGGAAGAAAGTTGCCACTGGTGGGTGAACCTAGAACAAAAGGGCATTGACTCAAAATTAGGGGGAGCAGATTTAGGATTGAATGGAGAAGGAATTTCTTCACCCAGAGGGTTGTGAATTTGTAGAATTCCCTGCCCAGTGAAGCATTTGAGGTTTCCTCATTGAATGTTTTTAAAGCTAAGATAATGTTTTGAAGAGTAAAGGAATTCAGGGTTATGGTGAGACACTGGGTAAGTAGAGCTGAGGCTGGGGAAAGCAGAGCTGAGGCTAGGAAAAGATCAGCCACGATCTTATTGAATGGCAGAGCAGGCTCAAAGGGCCAGATGGCCAACTCTTACTCCAGATTCTTATGTTTGTAATTCTTAGTGGTCAATCATCCCAAACCGAGAACACCACTGCAGGAGTTTCTCAGGTTAGTATCTTCGGCCCAATCGCTCTGAGCTGCCTCAATGGCATTACGTTTGAATGAAAGTCCAAGTTGGTACTCTGATTTCACAATATGTAGCACCATTTGAGATTCCTCAGGCACACAAGCAATCTCTGGCCTAACACTATAAAAGAAGATCAGTCATATGGAACACATTTTATGTAACAGATCATCTCAACATCCTTCAGGAGAGTTTGCAAAATAAACATTGGGCACCAACATATTGAATGGTATTCCCTTGAATGACGAAAATTTTGATTGCAGGGCAAGTTCTGAACAAATATTAACAAGGAGAGGGGCAGACTGGTTGAGGGATGGAATATCAGAACATCCTGCTCAGGCAAGGCTATAATGGAGTCATGACAAGCAGAGATGCTAAACTGGGCAGAATGAGTGGAATGCAGTTATCTCAGTGAGGAAATGCAGGTAACAGAGGCAGGGAGCAACACAGCCCAATATGCAGATATCACAGAGTTACAGACTAGATATTACAGTGATTCAGAGGGATTTTCGCAATTTTTAACTGGAGCAAATTTCTGCTCATGGAAGCAGTAGCTTAGTGGATTATCGGCAGACCATTAAACTCGGGATCCAGGTAATGTTTGGGGGATCTGGTTTTGATGTCCACTATGATAGATGATAGAATTTTAATTCAATGAAAATCTGGAATTAAAAGACTAATGATGACCTGGTTGATTGTTGGAAAATCCCACTTGGTACACTGGAGTCCTTTAAAGAAAGGAAATCCTGTCCATACCCAGTCTATTGTACGTGATTCTAAATCCACAGCAATGTGGTTGGCTCTTAACTGTCCTGGAAGAGCGAGTGATGCCCAACATCCTGTGTCTCAATAAATCAATAAAACATCCAGTGCTGTAGAATACACTGTCTGATAATTTAGCAACAGTGGAATAATGGAGACATTGGGTTGTCTGATGAGGTAGAATTGGGTAATGACAGCAGATGTGTGAAAACTAATGCCATGCCTTTGGATGAGCTCACCTCATGGTGTCATGTAGTTGGGAATAACAGGAGCCAGGGATAGGCTCCTCCCTTGGGGGTTACCAAGTTCTGGGTTTTTGGAAAGGAAAGGGAGTTTGGAACTGAGGCCACATTGGTTTTCACTGGATGGACAATAATGGTGGAATTAAAGTGACAGGGACCTTACCAGATGAGAGCAAGAACTGTTACCAATATCAGTGAATGGGAGGAGATTGAGTGGGAAAATGGTCAAGAGATGAGAAGTTGGTTCTCGTGGACACGAGGAGCTCCCAAGGTAGGAGGGAGTTGAGTATTCAGGACTCTGACAAAGTGGAACTTCAGAGACAGTTTCAGGGAAAGGAGGGACATGGAAGAGACAGCTGCTCAGATTATCTCAATCTGAATAACAAAGCAGTTGCATGAGCTCCTTACAAGATGGAGGAGAGAGAAAGAGAAACTTTTCAAGAGGAAGTGCGAAGGACATTAGAAAAAGTGTTTGCAAGCTGGGTGTTCACCACAAATTTGATATAATTGACTTTTTAATCCTTTTATTAATACCTGTAACTTAGCTAGAATTTCCACACAGTCAATTGAGAAACTCTACAAAGAATCAAATTGGATGCTGGATGTGATCAACAGCAAATTCCAACTCCTTCAGTTATGGAAGTTACTATGGCAGTTATGTAGTTATCTTGGTGTTGTAATGCATGCTTGGCATCGTATTACAGGGCTCCAGTAACAGATAATGATAGGTTAGCTGAATCACTGGTACATGAGCTAATACTGAAAACAATGAAGTTGTAATGTGACAGGTTAAGTGTGATTGAGGCAGTGTGGCAGACGGTGATTAGTTTAGAAAAATAAAGCAAGCCAGCATGATTGGTTATGCTAATGTTATCTGATAAGCGCGGGAAGAACAACTGTATAAATTGCAGGAAAATAAAGAGCCTGTGGAGAGCCAGAGAAGACATTTAGCTGGCTCCCACAGCTTTGATTTTGCAAGATTAAAGTTTAATTTCATGAAGGATTTTCTGTGTCTCCTGGTCATTTTTTATAAAACATTGAGTGATTCTTCCATAACACAATCAGAGGAAGATTACTTCAATGAGCACTTAGAAATCAGAAATAGGTTTGATACAGTGTGTTTAACACACAGTGCATTTATTTCACTGTCATCCAGAACAGCCATCCCTTTAACTGAGCAGAAGTTCATTAACTTCAGTAGAAACCTGCCCCAGTGGATATCATTCAGTTATCAATTACAAAACTAATTAAGTTCTTTGACATAGCTCCATATCAGGTGGGAATTGAAACAAAATCTTCTGGCTGAGACTATGAAGGAGGGAGATGTTCACAGTAAAAACCAGGCACTGTCATTTCTCATGAATATGCTGGTGTTTCAGCAGCTTGGATTTCACAATGAATCTCTGCCCACAGTCAAATCAGAACAGTCTCTACCTTCCGAGAGATCGCTGGTGTTTTAACAGGTTGGATTTATGAGAAAATCCTTTCCTGAGTGATCAGGTGAATGGTCTCTCCCCAGTGTGGATCCGCTGGTGTTTAATGAGGTTGGATGATGGCTTGAACCCATACCCACAGTGAGAGCACATGAAGGGTCTCTCGTCACTGTGAGGATGTTGTTGGGATTACTGTGCCCCAGAGTTTTTAAAACACCTCCCACATTGAGCATTTCAAAGGTCTGTCCTCTGTGTGAACTTGCTCGGGTTTCAGCAAGGTGGATGATCGAGTGAATCCTTTCCCACCCTTGGAACAGATGAATGGCCTTTCCCCAGTGTGGCTGTATTTATATCGTGACGGGCAATGATCTGCTGAAGACTTGTCCACGTGTACAACACACGTACGGTTTCTCTCCCCACTGTGGGCGGTGCTTTTTACTTCAAAACCCAATGATATTCAGGTGGCAATAAACTCGGCAGCTTGGTCAAATTGGGAAGTGATGCCTGGTTTTATGTCTCCTCATTGCAAATCATCTTCCAATTCCCTGTGAAGTTCATTGAAAACAAAAAGCAAACCAAGTGAGAACCCAAAAAAGAAAATGTTTAAAACCATCAGATGTAAGAGAAGTAGGTAACTCAACCCAGCAAGTCTGCTCTCACCATTCAGTGAGATCAGAGCTGATCCAATAATCCTCAGCTCGATTTTCCTGCTTTTTGCACCCACCTGTGAATCCCTTCCTAATTAATAATCTATTTATCTCAGCCTTGGACACACTGAGCAGCACAGCCTCCACAGGCTCTGCAGTATTCTGTACTCTAACAGCAGGAATTCCTCCACATCCATTTTAAACAGGTGATTCCTTACTCTGAGATTATGCCCTCAACTCTCAAACAAGTAAGAACGATCTTCCTGAATCTACAATGTCAAGCCCCTCAGAATATTTCCATAAGGACTTGTCTCATTCTTCGGAACTCCAATGAGTACAGAAGCAGTTTGCTCAAACTCCTTTCCTGAGAAATTCCTCCCATATCCAGGATCAATCTCCTGAATACTCTATGGATTGCCTTTCCCAAAATAAGGGACAAAAGCAACTCACAGTATTCCAAGTGTGATCTGACTCATGTCTTGAACAGTTTTAGCAAAACTTCCATTTTTTCTTCCCATTCCCTTTCAATAAAAGCCAACTAACTGTTTCCTTTCCTGAATACCCACTGAACCTAGATGCTAGTTTTTCATCTTTCAAGCAGAAGGACCCAAAATTCTCTGCGCTGCAGTTTTCTGCAGAGGTTTTCCCTCGTTAAATAATATTCACCTCTCCTGGTCTTCCTGCCAAAATGCATATTAGATTAGATACCCTACAGTGTGCAAACAGGCCCTTAGGCCCAACCAGTCCACACTGACCCTCTGAAGAGTAACCACCCAGACCCATTTCCCTCTGACTAAGCACCTAACACTACGGGCAATTTACCATGGTCAATTCACCTGACCTGCACATCTCTGGACTGTGGGAGGAAACCGGAGCACCCGGAGGAAATCCATGCAGTTTTGGGGACAATGTGCAAACTCCACACAGGCAGTGATCCGAGGCTGGAATCGAACCTGGGACCCTGGTGCTGTGAGGCAGCAGTGCGAACCACTGAGCTACCATGCCGTCCGATATATTTTCCCACGTCATATTCCACAGTGCTGGAAGAAGAACGAGAGGGGTTTTATCGACCAACTGCTCAACCATACCTTCAGCATAACCTCCCAAAACAGGCACTTCCACCACCATGAAGGACTGCAGAGCAGGTGTATGTGACCAACATTCCCTGGAAGCTCCCTCCAATTCTCACAACATCCCAACATACAGTGCTGAATGAATAGAAACTTTCTCCAATTTAATCAAGTACGTGGGAGAAGAGTCTGTTCGAGAGAGATGTGAGGAATGACTTCGATATGAAACAGGTGGAAGAGGTTTGGAAATCAATCATAGAACATAGAACAATACAGCACAGAACAGGCCCTTCGTTGTGCCGAACATTTGTCCTAGCTTAAGCACCCATCCATGTACCTAGCCAATTGCCGCTTAAAGGTCACCAATGATTCTGACTCTGCCACTCCCACAGGCAGCGCATTCCATGCCCCCACCACTCTCTCGGTAAAGAACCCACCCCTGACATCTCCCCTATACCTTCCACCCTTCACCTTAAATTTATGTCCCCTTGTATCACTCTGTTGAACCCGGGGAAAAAGTTTCTGACTGTCTACTCTATCTATTCCCCTGATCATCTTATAAACCTCTATCAAGTCACCCCTCATCCTTCGCCGTTCCAACGAGAAAAGGCCTAGCACTCTCAACCTATCCTCGTACGACCTATTCTCCATTCCAGGCAACATCCTGGTAAATCTTCTCTGCATCCTCTCCAAAGCTTCCACATCTTTCCTAAAGTGAGGCGACCAGAACTGCACACGGTACTCCAAATGTGGCCTAACCAAAGTCCTGTACAGCTGCAACATCACTTCACGACTCTTGAATTCAATCCCTCTGCTAATGAACGCTAATACACCATAGGCCTTCTTACAAGCTCTATCCACCTGAGTGGCAACTTTCAAAGATCTATGAACATAGACCCCAAGATCCCTCTGTTCCTCCACCTTACTAAGAACCCGACCGTTAACCCTGTATTCCGCATTCTTATTTGTCTTTCCAAAATGGACAACCTCACACTTGGCAGGGTTGAACTCCATCTGCCACTCCTCAGCCCAGCTCTGCATCATATCTAAGTCCCTTTGCAGATGACAACAGCCCTCCTCACTATCCACAACTCCACCAATCTTCAGAGGGGTTGCCTTGTTTGCAAGAAATAAAATTAAATTGACAGCATGAAGTGAAATAAAGTCAGAAGGTGTACAATCCGTGAGGGTAGAGATCAGGAACCACAAAGGGAAAAAGACACCGAAGGAACTTGTGTACAAGCCATTAGCCACTGTCACGATGTGGGGGAGAAAATACATCAGGAAATTATAAAAGCATGTAAGGAACTGTCGCAATAATCATTGGGGACTTCAATATGCAGGTGGACTGGGAAAAACAGGTTCGTAGTGGTTCTCAAGAAAACGTGGAATGATCTGAGAGATTTTTGTTTGGAGCAGTTTGTGGTAGAGCCCACTCCGGAACAGGCAATTCTGGATTTAGTGATGTGTAACGAGGGAGACTTGATTAGGGAGCTCAAAGTGAAGGAACTCCTAGGAGGCAGTGGCCATAACATAATAGAGTTCACCCTGCAGCTTGAGAGGGAGAAGATTGAATCAGATGAAACGGGATGACATTTGGGTAAAGGTAACTACAAAGACACGTGGGTGGAGCTGGACAGAGTTGATTGGAAGGGTGAGCCAACAGTGAAGACAGTGGAGCTGCGATGGCAGGAATTTCTGGGTTAATTCAGGAGACATTGCAGAAATTCATCCCAAGGAAGAAGAAAAATACTAAGGGGAGGATGAGACAACCCTGGTTGACAGGGGAAGTCAGGGAGAGCATAAAGGCAACACAAGCAGCATATAGTGTGGTAAAGATTAGTGGAAGCCAGAAGATTGGCAAGTCTTTAAAAAACAGAAATAACTTCAAAAAAAAGGTAGTGACGGGGAAAGAAGTGAAATATGAGAGTAAGCACGCTACTAATACAGAAGAGGGCTGCAGGGAATTTTCTTGGATATCTAAACGGTTACAAAGAGACAAGAGTGGACATTGGACAGCTTGAAAACAATGCTTGAAAAGTAGTAATGGGGAACCACGGCTTGGCAGGGGATCTGAAGAGGTACTTTCCATCAATTTTTAACAGTGGAAGACACCAACAACCGACCAGAACTTCAAGGGAAACCTGGGGACAGAAGTGAGTGCATTGGCCATTGGTTCGGGGAAGGTGCTGGAAAGCTGAATGCGGGTAAATCACCAAGGCCAGATGGACTATACTCCAGATAACTGAAGGAGTCAGCGGAGTGGATTGGAGAGGCATTGGTGATGATCTTTCAGAAAGCACTGGAGTCAGGCAGGGTCCCAGATGACTAGAAAATGGCTAATGCAACACGTGTTTAAGAAAGGGAGGCAGAGGCAGGAAACTACAGGCTACATAGCAAGAACGTAGTCATTCCTAAGGCTTGAGAATCCCTTGTTTAGAATGAGGCTGCAGAGTACTTGAAAGTGCATGGTAAAATAGGGCAGAGTCAGCAAAGCTTTGTTAAGGAGAGGTCTTCCCTGACAAATCTGTTTACATTCTTTGAGGAAGTAACAAGCAAGTTAGACAACACAGAGTCAGTGGATGTAATCGACTTGCATTTCCAGAAGGCCTTTGATAAGGTACCACACAGCAGGCTGCTAAACAAGGTAAAGGAAAGAATTGGCTGCTTGGCAGAAGGCAGAGAGTCAGGATAAAAGGGTCTTTTACAGAATTGCCAGCCAGTGACTCATGGACTTGCACAGGGGTCAGTGTTGGGACCACAACTATTCATGTTATGCCTTAATGATCTGGACAAAGTAACTAAGGGTATTCTTACCACATTTGCACATGGGATAGATGTCGGTGGAGGGGCAGGTAGTGCTGAGGAGGTGCGGAGGGTGTAGAAGGATTTGGACAGGCTGCAAGAGTGGACAAAGAAGTGACAGATGGAATACAATGTAGGAAATTGTGAGGTCATGCACTCTGAGAGAATAAATAAAGATGTTGATAATTTTCTGAACAGGGAAAGTATTCGGAAATCTCAAAGGCAAGGGACCTTGGGAGTCCTAGTTCAGGAATTCTTTTACGGTTAACTGGCAGGTTCAGTTAGCAGTTTGGAAGACAAATGCCATTTTAACATTTATTTCACGGAGACTACAATACAAGAGCAGAGATGTACTGCTGAGGCTCTATCAGCGCTGGTCAGACTGCATTTGGAATATTGTGAGCAGCTTTGGGCCCATTATCTCAGAAAGGATGTGCTTGTGTTGGAGGGAGCCCAGAGTACATTTACAAGAATGACCCCAGGATGAAAGACTTGTCAGAAAAACAGCAATTGAGGATAACTCTGGGTCTGTATTCAATAGATTATAGAAGTATGAGAAGCATGAGGGGGATATAGGAAGGATAGAAATGCAGGTAAAAGAGAAGGCGGAATGGTGTTTTTGATTAAGGAAAACATTGCTGCTCTAACTAGAGAAAATATTTCTGAAAAGGATCATCCAGTGAAAATATCTGGGTTAAAATAAGAAAGAGATAATCATCATGATGGGACTGTACGATAGGCCCCCCAACAGTCAGAAGGAAACTGAGGAACAAATATTTCAGATATATGTAAGATGATAAAGGCTGTAATAGTAGGTTTTTACAAACATTGTCTGGATGTACCATTGTGCTAAAGGCTTGGATGGAGAAGAGACTTTTAAAATTCAAAGAAAATTTCTTAATCAACATGTAAATGTACCGAGAGAAGGAGCTTCATGTTCCAGGATACAAATTCTGTAGGAAGCTGAGAAAGTGGGGGCAAGAGAGGAGGGGAGTGGCAGTTTTGATAAGGGATAGCATTACTATGGGACGATATTCCTGGGAACAAATCCAGGAAGTTATTTGGATGGTACTGAGAATTAAGAAAGGGATGGTCATCTTATTGGGATGGTATTATAGACTCCCTGATAATCAGCAAGAAATTCAGAAACAAATTTGTAAGGAGATTTCAGTTCTCTGTAAGAATAATACGGTGGATATGGTAGGGGATTTTAACATTCCAAATGTAGACAGGGACTGCCGTAGTGTTAAGGGTTTAAAAGAAGAGGAATTTGTTTAGTGTGTACAAGGAAAGTTTCTGGTTTAGTATGTGGATGTTCCTGCTAGAGGAGATGCAAAATTTGACCTAGTCCTGGGAAATAAGGCAGGGTAGGTGACTGAGGTGTCAGTGGGGGAGTAGTTTGGAGCCAGCAACCATAAATCTGTTTGTTTTTAAATAGCGATGGAAAAGGATAGACCGGATCTAAAAGCTGAAGTTCGAAATTGGAGGAAGGCTAATTTTGACAGCATTAGGCAAGAACTTTCAAAAGCTGATTGGGGGCAGATGTTTGGAGGTAAAGTGAAGGCTGGGAAATGGGAAGCCTTCAAAATGTGATAACAAGAGTCCAGAGTTAGTATATTCCTGTTTGGGTGAAAGGAAAGGCTGGTAGGAGGCGGGAATGTGGGATGACGAGAGAAATTGAGGTTTTGGTTAAGAAAAAATGAAGCATATGTCAGGAAGAGACAGAAGAAATTGAGTGAAGCCTTAGAGTATAAAGGTCGTAGGAGTACCCTTAGGAAAGAAATCCTGAGGGTAAAAAGGGGACATGAGATATCTTTGGCAAATAGAAGTAAAGAGAACGCAAAGAGTTTTTAGAAATAGATTAAGGATAAAACAGTAACTAGGGAGAGAATAGGGCCTTTTCCAGCAACACATTTTTAAGCTCTGATCTCCAGCATCTGCAGTCCTCACTTTCTCCCTCTCAAAGATCAGCAAGGCAGCCGATGCGTGGAGCTGTGGGAGATGGAGATGGATGAGTATTTTGCATCAGTGTACACTGTGAAGGAGATGGAAGATAATAGAATGTGGAAAAATAGATAGCGACATCTTGAAAAATGTCCATAATACAGAGGAGTAAGTGTTGGATGTCTTGAAATGCATAAAAGTGAATAAATCCCCAAGACCAGATCAGGTACACCCTCGAACTCTGTGGGAAGGTAGGGAAGTGATTGCTGGGCACCTTGCTGAGATATTTTTATCATTGATGAGGTGAGGTGCTGGATGACTGGAAGATTGTTAACGTGGTGCCACTATTTAAGAGAGGTGGTAAGGAAAAGCCAGGGAACTGGTGAGTCTGATATCGGTGGTTGGCAAGATGTTGGAGGGAATCCTGAGACAGAGGATTGACATGCTTTTGGTAAGGCAAGGACTGATTAGGGACAGTCAGCATGGTTTTGTGTGTCTGAAAACGTGTGCCATGAACATAGAACATAGAACATAGAACATAGAACATAGAAGAATACAGCGCAGTACAGGCCCTTGGGCCCTCGATGTTGCGCCGATCCAAGCCCACCTAAACTACACTAACCCACTATCCTCCATATACCTATCCAATGCCCTCTTAAATGCCCATAAAGAGGGAGAGTCCACCACTGTTACTGGCAGGGCATTCCATGAACTAACGACTCGCTGAGTGAAGAACCTACCCCTAACATCAGTCCTATATCTACCCCCCCTTAATTTAAAGCTATGCCCCCTTGTAATACCCGACTCAATACGCGGGAAAAGGTTCATACTGTCGACCCTATCTAACCCCCTAATCATCTTGTACACCTCAATCAAGTCACCCCTAAACCTTCTTTTCTCTAGTGAAAACAGCCCCAAGTGCCTCAGTCTTTCCTCATATGATTTTCCTTCCATACCAGGCAACATCCTGGTAAACCTCCTCTGCACCCGTTCCAATGCCTCCACATCCTTCCTATAGTATGGCGACCAAAACTGCACACAATATTCCAGATGCGGCCGTACCAGAGTCTTATACAACTGCATCATGACCTCAGGACTCCGGAACTCAATTCCTCTACCAATAAAAGCCAGTACGCCATATGCCTTCCTCACCGCACTATTTACCTGGGTGGCAACTTTCAGAGATCTGTGTACATGGACACCAAGATCCCTCTGCTCATCCACACTACCAAGTATCCGACCATTAGCCCAGTACCCCATCTTTTTGTTATTCTTCCCAAAGTGAATCACCTCGCACTTAGCTACATTGAATTCCATCTGCCACATTTCTGCCCAGCTCTGCAGCTTCTCTATATCCTGCTGTAACCTGCCACATGCTTCCTCACTGTCAACAACTCCTCCGACTTTCGTATCATCCGCAAACTTGCTCACCCAACCTTCTAACCCCTCTTCCAGGTCATTTATAAAAATGACAAACAGCAATGGTCCCAAAACAGATCCTTGCGGAACACCGCTAGTGACGGCACTCCATGAAGAAACTTTGCCATCAACTACTACCCTCTGTCTTCTTCCATCCAGCCAATTCCTAATCCAAACCTCCAACTCACCCTCAATGCCATATCTCCGTATTTTCTGCAGTAGCCTACCATGGGGAACCTTATCAAACGCCTTACTAAAATCCATATATACCACATCTACCGCTTTCCCCTCATCAACCTCCTTCGTCACCTTTTCAAAGAATTCAATAAGGTTTGTGAGGCACGACTTGCCCTTCACAAAACCATGCTGACTATCCTTGATCACATTATTCCTATCCAGATGTGCATAAATCCTATCCCTTACAATTCTCTCTAAGACTTTGCCCACAACAGAAGTGAGACTCACCGGCCTATAGTTACTAGGGCTATCCCTACTCCCCTTTTTGAACAAGGGAACCACATTTGCTATCCTCCAGTCTTCTGGCACTACTCCTGTAGACAAAGAGGACATAAAAATCAAGGCCAATGGCTCTGCAATCTCCTCCCTTGCTTCCCAGAGAATCCTAGGATAAATGCCATCAGGCCCAGGGGACTTATCTATTTTCACCTTTTCCAGGATTTCCAACACCTCTTCTCTACATACCTCAAAGCCATCCATTCTACTTATTTGTGCCTCAGTATTCTCATCGACAACAATGCCCTGTTCCTGAGTGAATACTGAAGAAAAGTATTCATTCAGTGTCTCCCCAATCTCTTCCGCCTCCACACGCAACTTCCCCCTAGTATCCTTGACTGGACCTATTCCTACCCTAGTCATTCTTTTATTCCTAACATACCTATAGAAAGCCTTAGGGTTTTCCCTAATCCTATCTACTAAGGACCTTTCATGTCCCCTCCTTGCTGCTTTTAGCTCTCTCTTCAGGTCCTTCCTGGCTACCCTATAACTCTCAATCGCCCCAATTGAACCTTCACGTCTCATCTTGAGATAGGCCGCCCTCTTCCATTTAACAAGGGATTCCAATTCCTTATTAAACCACGGCTCCCTCGCACGACCCTTTCCTTCCTGCCTGACAGGTACATAATTATCAAGGACACTCAATAGTTGCCCCTTGAACAAGTTCCACATATCATTTACACTCTTGCCTTGGAGTCTACTTTTCCAAGCCACACATCCTAAGTCATGCCGCACCGCATCATAATTTCCCTTACCCCAGCTATAATTCTTGCCCTGTAGTACACACTTATCCCTCTCCATCACGAGTGTAAAAATCACCGAATTATGGTCACTATCCCCAAAGTGCTCACCTACCTCTAATTCTAACACCTGGCCTGGTTCGTTACCCAGAACCAAATCCAGTATGGCCTCACCTCTTGTTGGCCTGTCTACATATTGTGTCAGGAAACTCTCCTGCACACATTGAACAAACACTGACCCATCTAACGAACTTGAGCTATAGCTTTCCCAATCAATATCAGGAAAGTTAAAGTCCCCCATAACAACCACCCTATTACTGTCACTCATCTCCTGAATCACCTTCCCAATCCTTTCTTCAATGATTCTAGGACTATTAGGAGGCCTGTAAAAGACTCCTAACAGGGTGACCTCACCTTTCCTATTCCTAACCTCAGCCCAAACTACCTCAGATGGCAAGTCCTCATCCATCGTCCTTTCCACCGCTGTAATACTATCTTTGACAAGCAATGCCACACCTCCCCCTCTTTTACCCCCACCTCTGACCCTACTAAAACATTTAAATCCCGGAACCTGCAACAGCCAATCCTGTCCCTGTTCTAGCCATGTCTCCGTAATAGCCACAACATCGAAGTCCCAGGTACCAACCAACGCTGCAAGTTCACCTACCTTATTTCGTATACTTCTTGCATTGAAGTATACACACTTCAAGCCACTTCCCTGTTTACAGGCACCCTCCTTGGAAATTGATGCCATGTTCCTCACCTCCCTACACTCCAGGCCCTGCACCCTGAAGCTACAATCTGGGTTCCCATGCCCCTGCCGAGTTAGTTTAAACCCCCCCCAAGAGCACTAGCAAACCTCCCCCCAAGGATACTGGTTCCCCTCAGGTTCAGGTGTAGACCATCCTGTTTATAGAGGTCCCACCGTCCCCAGAAAGAACCCCAGTTATCCAAAAACTGGAACCCCTCCCTCCTGCACCATCCCTGAAGCCACGCATTTAATTGTTAATGAACTTGAATGAGTTGTTTTGAAGAAGGAACAAAGAGGGTTGATGAGGTCAGAGTGGTGGATGTGATCTTTCTGGCCTTCAGTAAGGCGTTCAATGAGGTTCTTCATGGGAGATTGGTTAGCAAAGTTAGATCTCATGGAATACAGGGAAGGTAGCCAATTGGATGCAGAACTTGCTCTATGGTAGAAGACGGGGGTGGTGGTGGAGGAGAGATGCTTTTCAGACTGGAGGCCTGTGACCTGTGGTGTGCCACCAGTATCAGTGTTGGATCCACTGCTTTTCATCATTTATGTGAATGATTTGGATTTGAACACAGCAGGTATAGTTAATAAGTTTGCAGATGACACCAAAATTGGACAGCAAAAAAGGTTCCTTCAAAGTACAACAGGGTCTTGATCAGATGGGCCAATGGGCTGAGGAGTGGCAGATGGAGTTTTCAGATAAATCTGGGGTGCTGCATTTTGGAAAGGCAAATCAGGGCAGGACTTGTACACTTAATGGTAAGATCGTGGGGAGTGTTGCTGAAGAAAGAGACCTTGGAACGCAGGTTCACAGCTCCTTGAAAGTGGATTTGCAAGTAGATAGGACAGTGGTATGTTTTCTTCATTGGTCAGCGCATCGAGTACAGGAGTTGGGAGGTCATGTTGTGGCTGTGCAGGTCATTGGTGAGGCCAGTTTTGGAATAGCGCATGCAATACTGGTTTCCTTCGTATTGGAAGGATAGTGAAATGTTGAAGGGTTCAGAAAAGATTTACAAGTAATTTGTCAGGGTTGAAGGATTTGAGCTATAGAGAGAGGCTGAACAAGCTAGGGCTGACCACATAGAGGTTTATAAAATCATGAGGGACAATGTCTCTTCTCTGAGGTGGGAGAGTCCAAAACTAGAGACATGGATTTAAGATAAACGGGGAAAAATTTAAAATGGACCGAAGCGGCAACTTTTTCATGCATAAGATGGTATGAGTAAGGAATGAGCTGCCAGAGGAAGTGGAGGATGCTGGTACAATTACAACATTTAAAGGGCATCTGGATGGGTACATGAATAGGAAGGGTTCAAAGTGATATGGGTCAAGTACTGGCAAATGGGACTAGATTAGCTTTTGACATCTGGTTAGCATGGATGAGTAGGACCAAAAAGTCTGCTTCAGTGCTGTACATCTCGATGACTCAACGGCTGTGAATGATAACATCTATTGGAAATTGGGTGATGTGAATTGAGAATGGAGAGGGATAAAAAAAGTTATAATTGCTTGGTGTTATTTGACTATTCTTGTGAAAACTTCTCTCCAGAAATTGAGTTCCATGTGTGCCGAATTCAACTGCTTTGTGACTGTGGAAAGTATGTTTTCAGTCTGACCTGCTGTTAATTGGAAGGAACTGATCACACTTGGCTTCGTACCAAGAGAATGTTGAACTGTCTTGCTCCTTCATGTAATTGCATTGAGGTTGAGAGAAGAGACATCCCTGTAAATCAGCATTAAGTGAGTTTGACGGTATCAAACCTTTTAATGTAATATTCATTTTATAATCATGAGGCTGTGTTTCAAACAGAACTACAGGTCTGACTCCATTCTTGGCCTGAGTTGCTCTTTGTCTGGTGATTGTAACAAAAGAAATCTATGCCAATTCACTGAGAATCAGATACTAACCAGCACTTCTACAGCTCCACAATGGGGCTACCCAAAACAAGTTTGTATCCGGATCTGAGAGTTTCCCTATCAATCCATACCTGTCAGTTCCTGTGAGGTGAATGTGGAAGTACGGCCGTCAACCTGTACCTGTCAGTATAGCCCGTGCAAATGTGAGAGTTAATATAGTTATCAATCTGTCCCTGTCACTCTCCGCAATATCCAAAATGTATTTACTAGAGAGTGACAGGGACAGATTGATAACTACATTCACGTAGTATAAACTGACAGGTATAGATTGATAACTGAACTCATATCCACAGAGTTGAAACTAGCAGAGACTGATTGATAAATACATTTTAACTAAATAGGATTCAGTCCCTATGTGCTTCACTGATGGGGATGTGTGAGTTTAATTATCAATATATACCTGTCAGTTTCTGCCGTTGTGAACGTGTGAATTTACTTAACAATCTTTCCCTAACAGTTTCTGCTGTGTATCTGACAGTGTAGTTATCAACCTGAACCTGTCAGTTTCAGCTTTGAGAACGGGTGTGTCATTCTCAGTATCTCCTTGCCAGTTTCTGCAGTATGAATATTAAATGCAGTCACCAATTTGTACCTGTTGGTATCTTCTATGTGAATGTAGATATTGATCTCTACCTGTCAGTTTTAGCTATAATCAATTTCTCAGTGCTATAATCAAACAGTACCTGTCAGGTTTTGCTATTTGACACCAGAGTGTCATTGTCAATCTGTTTCTACTACGTCAATTTGAGAGAGTCCATACCAATCTGTCCCCGTCAGATTCTTCCCTGTCAGTATGTGAATAGTACAGTTATCATTCTCTACCTGTCAATTTCTACCTGTGTAATTGTCAATCTGTACCTTTCAGACTCTGCTGTGTGAATACATAAATATAGTTATCAATCTACAGCTGTCAGTTTCTACTTGGTGAATATGTCTGTGTAATTGTCAATTCCTGCCAGTTTATGCTATGTGAATGTGTGAGCTGAGCTTTCATTGGTCACTATCAATTTCTGCTTTGTGAATAAGAGAGTTTAGTTATCAATCCTTCCTGTCAGGTGCTGTAGTGTCAGGGTTTGAATGTATTTATTCATCTTTTCCTGCCAGGTTGTGTGACTGTAGCTATCAATCTGTACCTCTCAGATTCTGCGACATGTGAGTGTAGTTATCCACTTGATTTGATCTGATTTATTATTGTCACATGTACAGAGATACAATGAAAAGTATTATTTTGAGTGCCTTTCAGGCAGATCATATCATTAAAAGTGCATTAGGGCAATAGAACAGAATCTGGAATACAGTGTTAATGGTGCAGAGAGAGAGAGAGAATAACATTAAAATTTGAGAGGTCCATTCAAAAGTCTAATAACAGCACAGAATCAGTTCTTGAATCTGTTGGACGGTATATTCAAACTTCTGTATTTTCTACCTGACAGACCAGGGTGGAGGAGTGTGAGTGTAAGATGGGTCTTTGATTATGCTGGTTGCTTTCCCAACACAGGAGGAAGTATAAATGGAGCCTTTGGATGGAAGGCTGCTTTCAGTGGGCTTTGTTCACAACTGACCGTGGTGGTCTTGGGCAGAACAGTAGCCATACCACACTGTGACACATCAATAGGTGGTGCATCGATAAAAATTTGCAGGAGTCTTTATAGACACGGTGAATTTCATTAGCCTCCTGAGGATATCTGCTTGGTGAATATGTTTGGGTAATTGTCAATCTCAGCCTGCCAGTTTCTGCTGTGTGAATAGGAGAAGTTAAAAACTAACAGTCCCTGTCAGCTTTTACTTTGTGAAGGTTTAGTTAAGAATCCTTCCCAATCAGGGTCCGAATTGTAAATGTGAGTGTATTTATTAATGTTTGCCTGACAAATTTTCTTTTGGGAACATGTGAATGTAGTTATCAATTTTCCCTGGTAGTTTCTGCTCTGTGAATATGAAAATGTAGTTATTAATCTCTAAATAAAAAACAAAGAACTGCAGATGCTGGAAATCAGAAACAAAATCAAATTGCTGGAAAAGCTCAGCAGGTCTGACAGAGTCTATGGACAGAAATCAGAGTTAAAAGTTCCAGTCCAGTAACCCTTCCTGAGAACTGATGGTAGCCAGGAAATGATTAGTTTTTCTGCAGAAGGTAAAGTATGTTGAAGGGTCAGGAGTAAGTGGCAGATGGATGTAGAATCCAAAGATCATGGTCAGATGAGGAAGGTGAATCACCATTAACAGGGACTGTTAGTGACTGCTGGTGTATAATAGCAGACCTTGTGATAAAAGGCCTGGTGTGAGAGGTTCTGGGTAATGACATGGGAAAGCTCTAGCCCTAGTTGTAGAACTCAGTATTAGGTCCAGAAGGCTGTTGTGATCCCAACCAGAAAATGAGGTACTATTCTTCCAGCTTGCTCTGAGTTTTAGCTGGAGCACTGCAGCAAGCCTGAGGCAGAGATGTTCATCAGGGAACTGGGTGGTGTGTTGAAGTGGCTGGCAAGTGGAAGCTCAGGGTCTTGTTTTCTGGACGGAATGTCGGTGTTTGGCAAAGTGGACACCCAATCTACACTCAGTTTCCCCAGAATAGAGAAGACCACGTGGCAGCTAAGAAAATGCACACACTCAGTTCTGAGAGATGGTCACTAGATCTCAAATGTAACACTGATTTCTTCTGTTATCAATCTCTACCTGTCAGTTTCTCCTGTGAATATCAGAGTGTCATTATCAAACCATACATGTCAATTTAAGTAATTTGAAACAGAGTGTTATCAATCTGTTCCAATAATTTTCTGCTTTGTGAATGAGAATGTCTTCCTCTGAAATGTCCTGCCATGTGCATTTGAGTGTGATTGACCAATCTGTCCCTGTTATATTCTGCTCTGTGTAACTCAAGATGTAGCTGTGAATCTGTATTTGTCAATGTCTAGTTTACAAATTTGCAAATGCATTTATCAGATTGTACCTGCCAGTGTTTTTGAAGTGTGTGTGGGGGTTTGGAGTTGTGTGCTTAAGTATCATGCTCTCCCTTTTAGTTTCTGCAGAGTGAATGTGTGACAGCAGCCATCAATCTCCGTCTGTCAGTTTTTGTTGTGTCCACATGAGAGTTCAGGAATTGAGCAAACCTTGTCAGTTTGTGCTGTGTGACTGAACGTCAAGTCCTCATTCAGTACCAGTCACTTTCAACTCATGCATCAAAAGTTGCTTAATTCGCTGACAGCCAATAATATTCTATGAGTCCAATGGTGACAAGGAATCTATTCTTGTTTGCCATCTGGTTCACTAATGTCCTTTAAGGAAGGAAGCTGCCATCCTTACCTGGTCTGGCCTACATGTGTCTCCAGACCCACAGCAATGTGACTGACACATAACTACCCCCTGGGCAGTTAGGGATGGGTAATAAATGCTGGCCTCACCAGTGATTCTCTCATCCCATGAATGAATTTAGGAAAAAGAATTCTCTGTGACTGTGGTTGATTCTGTGATATTAGATTTTAGGGTGTTGTGATTGGGCCTTAATCACTTCTGCATTATGAAATTTATGGTAGAGTCACAGAATTGGTACAGCCATCCATTTGTGTCCAGACTGGGATATTCTGTTATTCACCTATGCTCCATACTAGTTTCCAGTAACTGTTGGGATTCTGAACTTTATCCACTCACTGCCAGTGTCACTATCAAAATGATAATTTGAGATTATTTCTGCAGTTGAAGGGGGGAGGGGAAGGGGGGGAGGGGAAGGGGGGGAGGGGAAGGGGGGGAGGGGAAGGGGGGGGAGGGGAAGGGGGGGGAGGGGAAGGGGGGGGAGGGGAAGGGGGGGGAGGGGAAGGGGGGGGAGGGGAAGGGGGGGGAGGGGAAGGGGGGGAGGGGAAGAGGGGAGGGGAAGAGGAAGAGGGGAGGGGGTCTTTGATAACTATAGGAGAAAGTGAGGACTGCAGATGCTGGAGATCAGAGCTGAAAATGTGTTGCTGAAAAAGCGCAGCAGGTCAGGCAGCATCCAAGGAGCAGGAGAATCGACGTTTCGGGCATAAGCCCTTCTTCAGGATTCCTGAAGAAGGGCTTATGCCCGAAACGTCGATTCTCCTGCTTCTTTGATGCTGCCTGACCTGCTGCCCTTTGATAACTATAGTACCAGTTTTGTTCTGTGGGCAACAGCATCAGGTAGAGTATGTGTATCTCATTCTCTTTCCATGTTCAGTTGTGTTTTTTTGGTCTGAGTGTATGATAAATTTGATCAATATTCACTAACCTTTTGTGATTGAGGGATTAATGTTATCTTTGCCATGAATCTGAATTTTATTACATTCAGACTTTTTAAAATATTTTGTGTATGCAGTAATCTTTATCAGTTGCTGCTGGACACTAAGATATAACATCTGACACTAACTGAAACGATTAATGGTTTGGTGAATCAACTTATAACTGTCCATATTTGGAAATACCTGGGCCTAAATTTCTTTTTTTTTCCCTTTCAGCATTAACTGGCTGCGTGTGAGTGAGTTTTCTGTTATGCTGCCAATCTATATCACTTTAAAGGAGTGGCACTGACACTTTTTTTAAGTCGCTTTGTGTTTCCCGTTCTGCATGTCATGATCTGATACACTTTATGAGGTGGGTTTAATGCCTTATAAATCAGTGTTTCCTATATTAAAAAAGTATGGAAATGCTTCTGCATTACTCAGGCCCTCAACCAGAATGTGAGAGTGTGGAGAAAGTGTGTGTTCATCCACACCAGGCTCAGTGTGAGAATGAGATTCATTCACTCTCTGATACGAGATATCAATGTGCTCCTTATTCTTGGTTATTGTGTTTCACTGTGCGAGTGTCATCCAAATTGAAACATGTCACTTTTAGTAACTGCTACTGTACTTCAGTGTTCAAACTTGTGCTACTTGACATGAATGAGGTACTATCCATTGCCACTGGACTCAGCTCCTGTCCGTGAAAGTGGATGTGTTTGTATATGTGTTAATCTCTAGCACTGCACATGTCGTTCAAAATTTGTCCACAGCCAATGTTCTTTAGTTTTAGCCTGTAGGATCCAGGGACAACTGAACATGCAACACATTGCAGCAGAAAAACATCTGTGCTTTTCTTCAGAATTTAGGGGAGAAAAGCAATGGACTTTTGTAACTCCTATAATGCAGAGACTAACCGGGAACAATAGGGATATCAAGGTCTGGTTTTCAGAATGCTATCAATTTTTGCACTGTGACACGTTTTAACCAATGAATTAATGATCAGTATTCACCGAATCCATTTGCAACGAAGTGAACACTTCAACTGCATTCCAGCTGACTGACCACATGTTCTTTGTACAGGAAAGAGAATTGGCCAATTCTATTTTATTTACCAATGTGGACAGGATCTGGTGCAAGCCACTAGCAGACTCTTGCGTCGCTCTATGCTAGGGAGGGGAAAATCAAAAGGACTTTTATTTTCCACCATTCTGTGAAGAATAGTTCAATAAATTGAATTTGAAAATGTAAATGTCAACTCATGTTGAAAAAAAAATTGAGCAGCTTAACAAACCAACCAATTTTGGCTCTCTCTTTCATTCTGAAATGCTTTAAATAGTAATGATCCAATTCTAATGACTCCTTCAGAAAACTATATCCTGATTCCTTGCTTTTTTTTGTACTATAATAAAGGGAGGGTCAAGAGGAATGCAGGGCTCTTCATAGAAAATCAAAAGGAGTTTCGAAATACATACAGAATAATTTAAAAAAAACTTTCTTGCTGTACAGAAAAATAAAATAACTACAAAATGATGAAATGGAGAATGAGGTTACGATACAGATGGAGTTGACAGCTTCTCTGCTGCCATAATAGTTTTACAAAAATGGAATGCTGGTTGAAAGGAATTAGAATTGTTAGCTCAGTCAACTGTTATGTTGTTATAGACTGTCTTTGATCAGTCAGACTTAATAATTTGAAGTGTTGAAATCAGTTTGATGAAATGTTTTCTGCTAGTTGTGGTGTATATGGATTTTCATTACTTTTAGATGTTGGAATGAGTATTTCAGGATGTCGTACAAATTTGCAACAATTGTAAATAAGTCAGTAGCTGTGTGTGAGAGAATGGTGTGTGTGCATATGTATGCAAGCACACATGAGAGGGTGGGTTGGAGATGATGGTTGTGTGTACGTCAGGCTTTGGCTCAGAGGTTCATTTGGAATTTACACTGTTTAGTTGTGCCTTTCACATAGGACTTCTATTTATCAAAAGATTAATTTTGTCCTTCTCAGTTATTGATAATGCCAAAGTTTCCTTCTATATCTTCAGAAATCCTTGCTGTAATAATGTAACAGAATGATCTGTTTGTTCACCTTGACTGTAAGTTTAAAATTGCCTTCATTACATGTGGAGTTAATGCAGTTCCTGAATGGATATTTCATAAGAGGATACAATCTATCCCTTTTCTGATGTTGCAAATGATAATTGACTAAGCATCATGGCATTTATTGGAACTGAGCTGTTGTGCATTGAGTATAGGGAGAAATCAAAAAATATATTACATCAGTTGTGTTTGACGCTTGGATTGAATGTATACTTCTGGAAATTAAGCTCAATGTGTATCGGACTCAATCCACTCTGACTGTGGAAAGGATGTTCTCCAATCTGACAACAGTAACATACCTACTGGTTGTTAGAAGCAGCTGGTCACACTTGGCTTTGTACTGAGGAAATATTACACTGTCTTGGTCCATCAATCATTTGCCTGGAGGAAGACATGAGGGATATTTCCTGTAAATCACCATCAGCTAAGTAATTCTTTGTTTTTAAACTGGGCAATGTGAACAGAGCAAGGACTGGTTACAATCTCGCTCTGAGCTCCTCCCAGTCTTTTTTTCTGTTTGCGAAATTCTAAAAAATTTACTATGGTATAAAAACTAACCAACATCTGCAAGTTCAATATTCAGTTCCCAATATATTAACTGTTGAAGGAAGAACAACAGACACTACTCTCACATTTAGGTATACTGCCCTTTAATTACCTACTATTCAATGTCTATTCGCAACAAACAGCATGAAATAGAAACCAAACAATGAATTCCCATCAGAGTTTAGGGGATTAAAAACCACAAGAATGTTCCACAGCAGCTTCTTCCCGCTCTCCCTCAGCAGGCCCACACACAACCCTCTCTCTTCCCCCCAGCCCGCTCACTCCAAGTTCCAGGACCAGTTCCTGCTCCGCTCGGCCTCTTACAAACAGCCCCCGGTTCTCCCTGAACTCACCCCGAATCAATCCCGGTCTCGGAGCCCCCTCTGTGTCCCAGGCTCCCATCCCGATGTGCTGCTGGAAGGAGCCTGCTGTTCCCTCGCTTCCCTGGGCGCTGATCTCTCCATTGCGGTCTGTTTCAAACAAACCTCTTGCACTCACTGAGTAAATGCCCCTCAATGGCAGCGCTGGGGGGAGGGTCTCACGCATGCGCTCCTCTACTCAGGAACAGTCAGCTTTGGCGGAAGGGCAGTATCGCGCATGCGCCTAAGGATGCAGGACTATTTTATTCACATTAAACTGACTGTGACAGCAGCGGTGATAAATCCAGCGCAATATTGGGGATTGGGATTAAAGCACAAATATTACTTCCAAAAAAGGGAATGTTTTCTCTAGAGCAGAGATGACTGCGGTGGGAACACATGATTGAAGTATAAACGATTTATGAGGCGTGTGGGTCAGGGTGAATATTTGAGCGAGCGAGCAATCACAAGTGATGCTTGGGTAATAATATGGTAAGGGTAAGGATTCTCGCTGTGGTGAAGGGTTAGATGTAAAGATATTGAGGGAATTTCAGAAAAATCTTCTCACTCAGCAAGTGGTGGAAATCTGGAAGACACTGCATGCGAAGGTAGTGGAGGCCAGAAACCTTAACCTTTAAAAAAGTATTTGGATGAGCACTTCAAATGTCAGTTCCGGAGCCACCATTCACGGTGGGATATGAACGGTGAATATCTCCCCAGGCAAACCAAAAAGAAACGTGTCTCCGTCTTTGAGTACGAGGAGCAGATACATCTCGCGATTGGCGGTCCATGCCTTTAGTTCTATGCCTCGGAGACTCGAACCTGGGTCTCTGGCGCTGTTTTCTCCGATATCAGATTACAGGCTTTCTGCTGTCGGTGAGAGATTATCAAAATGGACCGAGATCAAACCAGAGCAGCTGCAGGACTGGGATGGCAAATGTGGAGTTTTTGCTGATGTCAGAACTAGTGCAAAAAGGCTGGGCGACATTAAAATATTGTCTGAAGACGATTAATGAGCTCAGTCGGAAGAACGGTCTGTAATGTTTTATCAACATATCGGAGTGCTTTCAAAATGTGAAATGAAGAGATTAATTGCAGTTCTTGGCGCTTGTTTTTGTTTCTGCCAGTTCTTTAGGTCCAAAAAAGAGAAAAAAAGTAGAAAGAGATAGATGCAGTTAGGCAAATGAATGAGCGAGAGAGATTGTCTGAAGTATATATATATAACCTAATTAACAAGTATTGATGAATTCCCCTCTGAACAACGTTCTCCTTTTTTATACATCATTTTTCTATGTAAAACATACTCCGTTATATGTGAAATGGCGGGCTTTTCAAATTGGAAGGAAAGGTATTGATGATTTGGCGCTGGCATCAAGAGTAGAGAATGTGCCCTCTCTTCTCCCTGACTCTCGGGAGCATATTAAACACCAGTGAATCTGTTTTCTTTCTATTTGCTCAAGTCACTCTCTAATATTTGATTATTCTGGGAGCGACAAGCCCCGGTTGGGGTGTGAGCCCTGAGTGTCACCACTGAGAAACAAAAGAAGTGCTCCTTTTCTTACAGACTCACGGGTGGATACATTACACATTTATTTTTTTAATTTCCAAAACTAATGGCGGGTTCTGTTGTGTTGCAGAATAGTGTAAATAAGGCTTTCTGCTGTCGGTTAGAAGCTTTCAAAACGAACCGAGATCAAATCAGAACAGTTGCCGGACTGGAATTGTTAATGTGGAGCTTTTGCAATAAGGGAGCACGGTATTAAAATAAAACCTAAAGGCGGCGTTCGTTATTAATGCGCTCACGCCGAAGAACGTTCATGAAATCCTCACAGGGCTGAATGAGGGTATTCATTCCCTCCGAAGACAATCTCGAATCCTTCAAATAGCTTCTAGTCTCCTTACGCGAAAGAAAAATAGCAAATTAATGACTAAATACGTTTGCATTGTTTTCCGTAAAGCTCCATTCTCTGATCTACATTTCGGCAGGATTTTCAAATTTGGAAGAAAACGGTTGATGATTTGGCGCCATGTTTTCCCGCCCGCTTTCTCAGCAATGATCATATAGTTAGATCTGGTGGGAACACCAAGGGAGGATTTAATCTGGTATTAATACTGCACTACTATAATGAAGCATGTGAAAATTACATAACATTCACAGCAGCGTATATTCTAATCACTGCCGTTTGTGCGATCTGTGTCTTCAATTAACTTTTCTGAAATGCATTACTGCCGTGACGCCCGTCCCCCTTTAATATTATTCAAAGCCATGTTCCAAAAACTGCGATCGCTTCCCGCTTTCCCCGGATGGTTTAGTGGCTCTGAAAAGTGTGTCTGTCTCTCTCTCTCTGATTCTGAAGGTGGCGGATCATTGCCTGATCTGTCTGTAATAGGCGGGAGGAAAGGCGGGGTTTAAAACAGCCCAGACAAACTGAACAACCGAACGTTTACCCGCCGTGAATCAATCGAAACAACCCCGCCCATTTAAACATCTTAAAAGCTAATGCAGTGTTCAAAGTGACAACCGGAAGCGACAGGGACAGACCACTATGAACACCGGAGGAAACATCAAAGAAGCGCTTCGCAGGAGGCTCCCAAGCACTGATGATGTCGCCTAGCCAGGGGACGAAACGTTTGCAACAAAAACTTCCAGCTCGGCGAACAGAACCACAACAGCTAATGCAGTGTACACCGATAAAAGGACAGAATTTCACTTTACGATTAGATTACCCACAGTGTGGAGACAGGCCCTTCGGTCCAACAAGTCCACACCGACCCTCCAAAGAGCAACCCCACCCAGACCCTTTCCTTACATTTACTCCTGACTAATCCACCTAACACTATGGGCAATTTAGCCATAGCCAATTCACCTGACATGCACATCTTTGGACTGTGGGAGGAAATCGGAGCATCCAGAGGAAACCCACGCAGACACGGGGAGAATGTGCAAACTCCACACAGATGTCCCAGGCGCTGAGGCAGCAGTGCAAACCACTGAACCAACGTGGTGCCCCTGGATCTTTTTTATTACCCCGAGATTGTGGAATACCCCGAAGACAATGTGGAATTGTTGCCTGAACTGTCTGTAACAGGCAGATGGAAAGAACACGCCATGAAAACATCCGCAGGGTCTCAGAATCAAAACTGAACAAAGTAACATTTCTGAATGGGTCAGTGAAATACAAATACTACAATATGTCACATTCGTGACTGGGTACAGTTCTAAGTCGCGAAATGAAATAACCAGATGGAGATCAATAAACCCTCCCTATATGATACCTTCCCCATTCACAGGTCTCCGCTCTCGTAAAACATGGCATGTGTGTATTTGAGTTAATCAGATCAATTAATATCTAACGAAGGTCTGTGCTCGGTGCCGGGACGGGTAACATTGGAACCGGGCTCAGCTCTTTCCCGAGAGATGTGGGTGGCTCTGATAAGAGCCTTTGGGTTCAGATGGTTACATGTTACACCGACTGGTTCACTTCTTTGCTGCTGTCTTGGTCACTTTCGCTTTGGGCTTGGCCTTGCCTTTAGTCGGTTTGCTGAGGGATTTGGGGGCTTTAGGGCCCTTGGCCTTTTTCACCTTCTTCACGGGAGTCCGTTTCTTTGGCGCTGCTTTGCTCACCGCTTTCTTTGGCGGTGCCGGCTTCTTACCGCTCGCTTTCTTGGCTGGGGATTTCTTGGCTGTCGCTTTCTTGGCTGGGGATTTCTTGGCTATCGCTTTCTTGGCTGGGGATTTCTTGACTGTCGCTTTCTTGGCCTGGGATTTCTTGACTGTCACCTTCTTGGCCGGTGATTTCTTCACGGCCAGTTTCTTGGCGGCCGCTGATGTTCCCGCCTTCTTTCCCGCTTTTGCCATGACTGGATTCTTTGGGAGTTTGAAGGAGCCGGAGACGCCATGGCCCTTGACCAGAACAAGGGAGCCGTTCGCCAGGCACCTCCTGATACTCATCTTGATCTGTGCCTTTCGCTTTCCCACATCGATCCCGCTTCTCTCCAGCCCCTTCTTTACAGCGGACAGTGACGCCCCTTTGCGATCCTTGATATCCCCGACAACCTTCAGAATCAGCTCTCCCAATCCGGGACCGGGTGTTTTTTTCCTGGGAGCCGCCGCCTTCTTCTTGGGAGCCTTTTCTTTGATGGGAGCGGAGGCTGGAGGAGCCGTTTCGGCGGCTGCACTGTCGCTCATGTTGAGAACTCTGCGCTGAATCTCTCTCTGAGTCAGTCTGAACTGGGTCAGCAATGAAGCTGCTGGGGGCGGCACTGAGCAACTTCAAGGCAGCGAGCGGACGGCGCAGGGACAACCCGCCGTCAGCTCCCTGCTCCTGCTGCCTCTCTGTGTTTCTCTAACGGCCTAAACTCTCCGATTCCTCTGAAATTCCGCATCTCCAGTGAACCAGGCTCGATTGCACCTGATCCAGACAAGGGAAGGGTTGCGACTGAAGTGTTTTCACTCGAATAGATGGCTCCGCTGTCGAGTTAAACGCATTTTGCTGCCGCACAGATCGAGCTCTTTGAGCTGAGCGCTGACATTGTCGGTACTTTTAGACTGAAATCTTGAAATCAACAAATACATTGTCTTAAATTCTACCTTTGGGGTCGTGTGGGGGAGCCGGGGAATAGGTTGAATTGAAAATGTTTTTGATTTTCACCAGAGAAACCCAGAAATATCATAATATTCGCGGACACACAAACACAGTTACGTTCGACTAACCGTCCGCCCTTTTCTGACAGCCTCTCTGACACAATATTCACATTCACACAGTCACACGCCAGAAATATCACCAAATGTAAGTGTGGAAGGATAGAATGTCTCCTTTCAGCCTTTGCTGCGGTGTCCAGGGAGTTAGTTGTAGTTTTTTCTCCTCAGTAACTGTTACACTCTAACCAGCTCCATTGCTTACATCCTCAAAGATGGCCAGTCGGCTTGTCAAGCTTAGAAGACAGAACAGGATGCACTGGAACAGGACCTTCATGTCCACGCTGATTCTAGCAGATCCTGAATACTGTTTTGTCAAATGCTTCGCAATTGAAGCTTTCATTTTGATTTTTTCCCTGCAGGCTGACTGGTCTATAGTTCACAATTTTATATCTATCTCCCTTTTCCATTGGATTGCTTACACTACCTAGCCCCCAATCTGTTTAAATTATTGCAGAGCTTATAGAATCTTGGAACATGACCATCACTGAACCCACTATTACTCAGCCCACTACATTAAATACTCTGGGATGTAGATGATCAAGGACTGGTGTTTCACAACCTTCAATCCTGTCCAATGTCCCAACATCATTTCCCAAATAATACTGATTTGGTTCAGTTCTTCCCTCTCACTAAACTCTTCAATATCACTACTTTGTTAGTTGCGTTAACATTTGTGGACAGAGAACAATAGTATGTTAATGATTTTTGAGACATTTTTGTTACCCATTTTGAACTCCCTTCTTTAATGTTGTAAGTGGCATATGGTCCTCTTTGCCAACCTATTAATGTTCATTTCTCTCTTTACACATTTATTATTGTTTTAGCAGTTTTTTTCGAATGGTTTCCACAACATTACTCTTTTTTTTTCATTTGTTCTTTGTTAGTTAAATCCCTTTTTGCAATCATTTGCTGAATTTGGATCTGTTTGCAGCTTTCCTGTCTTGCTATATTTCTTCCCAAATTGTAGGCCTTTTCTTTGGACCAAAAACTATCTTAAATAGTCGTTTCAAGTTTCACACCATTCTTTTTATAGTCGAGAGATCAGAATTGCACATAATATTCCAAAAGTGGCATTACCAATGTTCTGTACACCCATAACATGTTCTCCTAAGTCACATAAGCAGAGCTCTAACCAGTAAAGGAAAATAGATCAAATGCATTCTTTGCTATCCTATCCAACTATAACTCCACGTTCAAGCAATAACGAACCTGCATTCCAACCTGCAACACTCCACAGGACCTTAATATTAAGTGTGTAAGTTCTGCCCTGATTTGCCTTTCCAAATTGCAGCACCTCATATCGATTTAAATTGAACTCAATATGCCACCCCTGGGTCCAGTGGCCCATCTGATCGAGATCCTGCTGTATTCTGTAGTAGCCTTCTTTGCAATTTAGTACACCTATAATTTTTGTGTAATCTGCAAACTTACTAACAATAACTGCAACCTCACATTGAAATCATTCATAATAATGTGGAGGTGCAGGTGCTGTACTAGGGTGTGCAAAGTTAAAAATGACACAACACCCAGGTTATACTCCAACAGGTTTATTTGGAAGGACAAGCTTTCTAAATACAGACACCTGATGGAGGAGCAGCACTCTGAAAGTTTGTACTTCTAAATAAACCTTTTGGAATAAACCTGTTCATGTTCTGTCATTTTTTAACTAAAATAATTTATATAAATGATGAAAAGCAGTGGACTCAGCAGTGATCCTTGTAGCACATCACTTGTCACAGGCCTGAAAAGCATCCCTCCTCCACCACCACCCTCTGTCTTCTACCTTCAAACAAGTTCTGTATCCAAATGGCTAGTACTCTTTGTATTCCATGTGATCCAATCTTGCTAACCAATTTCCCATGGGGAACCTTGTCAAACGCCTTACTGAACGCCATACAGATCACATCCACCACTTTGCCCTCATCAGTCCTCTTCCATACAAATTAAAAAAAAACTCAGTCAAGTTAGTGATACATGACTTCCCAAGCAGAAAGCCATGCTGACTACCCCTAATCAATCCTGGCCTTTCAAAAGATGTAATCCTGTCTCTCACAATCCCCTCAACTGTTTGCCTACTGTTGATGTTATGCTCACTGTTCAATAGTTCCCTGGCTTTTCCTTACCACCTTTCCTAAATAGTGGTACCATGGTAGCCAGCCTCCAGTCTTTCTGCACTTCACCTGTGACTATTGATGATACAAATATCTCAGCAAGGGGCCCAACAATCACTTCCCTAGCTTATCACCATGTTTCAGGTCCACCTGATCAGGTGCTCATGCTTTATCCACCTTTTCTGTTTAAAATCATCCAGCAGCACCTCCTCTGTATTATGGACATTTTTTAAGATGTCACTATCTGTTTCCCCATGTTCTATATCTTCCATTTCCTTCTCCTCAGTAAGCACTTGCTTAGTATCTCCCACATTTCCTGTTGTTGCACACATAGGCTGCCTTGCTACTCTTTGGTGGGCCCACTTCTTTCCCTGGTTACCCTATTGACCTTCATGTATTTGTAAAATCTATTTGAATTCTCATTAACACTGTTTGCCAAAGGTATGTTATGTCCCTTTTTTGCACTCCTCATTTCCTTCTCAAATATATCCCTACTGCCTTTATACTCTTGGAAGGATTCACTCAATCTCTGCTGTATGTAACTAACATTTGCTTCCTTCTTATTTGGACCAAAACCTCAAATTCTTTTCTCATCCAGCATTTCCTACACCAACCAGTCATGCCTTTCACCCGAACTGAAACATACTGTCTCTGTACCCTCATTTTCTCATTTTTGAAGGCTTTCCATTTTTCAGCCATCACTTTGCCTGTGAACATCTGCCCTCAGTCAACTTTTGAAAGTTTTTGCACAATACTCTCAAAATTGGCCTTCCTCCAAATTAGAAATTTAACTTTTAGATCTGGTCTATCCTTTTCCATCAGAGTTTTAAAACTAATAAAATTATGGTCATTGGTCCCAAAGTGCTCCCCCACTGACACATCATTATATCACAAGAGTAGGTCAAGATTTGCACCTTGTCTAGAATTCATATACTGAATCAGAAATTTGTCTTGTACACGTTTAGGAAATTCCTTTCTGTCTAAACCATTAACAATGTGGCAGCCATAATCTATGTTTGGAATGTTAAAATCCCTCACCATAACCACACCATTATTCCTGCAGGTCTAAGATCTCCTGACAAATTTGTTTCTCGATTTCCTGCCGACTGTTAGGGTGTCTACAGTCCAATCCCAATAAGGTGATCAAACCTTTTCTTATTTCTCAGTTTCATCCAAAAAATTTCCATGGATATAAGTCCAGGAATATCCTCCCTCCGTAAAGGTGTGATCTCTCTTACCAAACATGTCACTCCCCATTTTCTCTTGCTGACCCCTCTCCCCATCCTTCCTATAACTTTTGATTCCTGGAACATTAAGCTGTCTGTTGTGTCATCCCCAAACCATGTCTCTGTAATTGCTATGATATCCCAATTCCAATCCCAGTTTCCTAACCATGTCCTGAGTTCATCCTCCTTCTCTGTTAGGCGTCTTGCATTGAAATAAATGCAGTTTTAGTTATCAATCCAACCACATTCTTTGCTACGTTCCTGTCTGCTCTGGGGTTTGACTTACCGACTCACCAGCCTCAGATTGATATCTTTGTTCACTATCTCCCCGGTTCCCACTGACCTCACCCCACGCCTTCCTAGTTTAACCCGTCCCCAGTAGCTCCCTTCCAATTCAAGCGTATTCCATCCTTTTTCGACAAGTCACGTCTTCCCCAGAAGAGAGTCCAATTATCCAAAAATTTGAACACCTCTCCCCTGCACCAGTTCCTGAGTTGGGCATTCCTCTGCTCGATCTTCCTGAAGGGCTTTTGCCCGAAACGTCGATTTTGCCTGTCCTCGGATTTTGCCTGTCCTCGGATGCTGCCTGAATTGCTGTGCTCTTCCAGCACCACTAATCCAGAATCTGGTTTCCAGCATCTACAGTCATTGTTTTTACCCACCATCCTATTCCTACCACCAGTCGCTCGTAGCAGCGGGAGTAATCTATATATTTCTACTGGAGAGGACCTCCTTTCTAAATTCTTGCCTCCCTTCCTTATTCTTCCTTCGAAATCTCATCCCTTTCCCTTCCTGTGTAGTTAGTTCCAATGTGTACGCCCCTTTGTGAATATCCTGCACTCTCTCCGAGATATCCTTGATCCTGACACTAGGGAGACAACACACAATTCTGATTTCACGCTATCGGCCAGAGAGACGTCTGTCTGTGCCGTTGACAAAGAGATTCGAGTTTTGTAATTTGGAAAAGGAGGACCTTCGAAATCGCGACGAGCTCCATCGAAAACGATAAAGGCAGCTGATGTCAGGGAACACCGCCTTGATGTCGGACAAGTTTCCCTCTGAGGCACTCACCATGCTGACTTGGAAATAAAACCACTTTCTTTCACTGTCACTGGATCAAGACCCTGGAACTGCGTATTCATGGCATTGTGGGCAGCACATGGACAACAGCTGTTCCAGAAGGTGGCTCACCACCGCCTTCTCAAAGGGATGGAGAATAAATGGTAGGCTCAGCCAGCGACATCCACGTTCCAGGAGTGAATAAACAAAAACAGCTGGGGTCTCTCGTTGTGGCATACAACACATTACAAGGTTTCTGTCTGCAGCATACCGGACACTAAAATCTGTCATCCACGACAAACTAAATCGAGTCCCAGAGATGTTGTTGCACACCTGGTCTGACTTTTCCACGGGCCTCCTGACTCAGAAATAAGCACCGACACTGTGATTCAAGACTCTCTCCATCAGCTATTTTCTGCCTTCGTAAGAATTGTCCACTTATTCCATCTCTCTGTATGTTACTTTGGGCAAGGAGTTAATATTTGTGGATATGGGGTCAGCAGGATTAAATACCACAGTTAACATTCGATCAGATGTGATGTTATCGAAAGGGAGAGCACAGAGAATGGGCCGAGTGGCCTCCAGTTTCCCCGCCCCCTGATCAGATTGTGAGAGAGCCGGAGGGAGGAGTTATTAACATGACCCGGGAATGAGCTGCATTGAAGCTTCATAAAGGGACAATGTCCCAGCTTGAAACGTTCTCTGCCCTTTCCCCCACAGCCCCAGTTCCTTTGGTCAAACTGGGAGAAAAGGGAATTGGGGAAATGACCAATTGATATTTGTTTTTTCGGGGAGTTTTTGGGAAAACATCGCATGCGCAATGCCTCATCGCACGCTCGCCTCCCCCAACACTGACTGTTCCTGACCAGAGGAGCGCATGCGTGAGGCCCTCCCCCAGCGCTGCCTTTGAGGAGCATTTACTCAGTGAGTGCAAGAGGTTTGTTTGAAACAGACCGCAATGGAGAGATCAGCGCCCAGGGAAGCGAGGGAACAGCAGGCTCCTTCCAGCAGCACATCGGGATGGGAGCCTGGGACAGGGAGGGGGCTCCGAGACCGGGATTGATTCGGGGTGAGTTCAGGGAGAACCGGGGGCTGTTTGTAAGCGGAGAAAGTGAGGGCTGCAGATGCTGGAGATCAGAGCAGAAAATGTGTTGCTGGAAAAGCGCAGGTCAGGCAGCATCCAAGGAACAGGAGAATCGACGTTTCGGGCATAAGCCCTTCTTCAGGAATGAGGAAAGTGTGTCCAGCAGGCTAAGATAAAAGGTAGGGAGGAGGAACCTGGGGGAGGGGCGCTGGAGATGCGATAGGTGGAAGGAGGTCAAGCTGAGGGTGATAGGCCACAGTGGGGTGGGGGCGGAGAGGTCAGGAAGAAGATTGCAGGTTAGGAAGGTGGTGCTGAGTTTGAGGGATTTGACTGAGACAAGGTGGGGGGAGGGGAAATGAGGAAACTGGAGAAGTCTGAGTTCATCCCCTGTGGTTGGAGGGTTCCGAGGCGGAAGAGGAGGTGCTCTTCTCCAACCGTCGCGTTGCTATAGTCTGGCGATGGAGGAGCCCAAGGACCTGCATGTCCTTGGTGGAGTTGGGAGGGGGAGTTGAAGTGTTGAGCCACGGGGTGGTTGGGTTAGTTGGTCCGGGTGTCCCAGAGGTGTTCTCTGAAACGTTCCGCAAATAGGCGGCCTGTCTCCCCAATATAGAGGAGGCCACATCGGGTGCAGCGGATGCAATAGATGATGTGTGTGGAGGTGCAGGTGAATTTGTGGCGGATATGGAAGTATCCCTTGGGGCCTTGGAGGGAAGTAAGGGGGAGGTGTGGGCGCAAGTTTTGCATTTCTTGCGGTTGCAGGGGAAGGTGCCGGGAGTGGAGGTTGGGTTGGTGGGGGGTGTGGACCTGACGAGGGAGTCACGGAAGGAGTGGTCTTTTCGGAACGCTGATAGGGGAGGGGAGGGAAATATATCCCTGGTGATGGGGTCAGTTTGGAGGTGGCGGAAATGACGGCGGATGATACGCTGTATATGGAGGTTGGTGGGGTGGGAGGTGAGGACCAGTGTGGTTCTGTCTTGGTGGCAGTTGGAAGGGCGGGGCTCTAGGGTAGAGGAGCGGGAAATGGAGGAGATGCGGTGGAGGGCATCGTCGATCACGTCTGGGGGGAAATTGCAGTCTTTGAAGAAGGAGGCCATCTGGGTTGTACGGTATTGGAACTGGTCCTCCTGGGCTCCTCCCACCCTACCCCCTGTAAAAAGGCCATCCCATATTCCCAATTCCTTCATCTCCGCCGCATCTGCTCCCAGGAGCGTTCCGAAAAGACCACTCCTTCCGTGACTCCCTCGTCAGGTCCACACCCCCCACCAACCCAACCTCCACTCCCGGCACCTTCCCCTGCAACCGCAAGAAATGCAAAACTTGCGCCCACACCTCCCCCTTACTTCCCTCCAAGGCCCCAAGGGATACTTCCATATCCGCCACAAATTCACCTGCACCTCCACACACATCATCTATTGCATCCGCTGCACCCGATGTGGCCTCCTCTATATTGGGGAGACAGGCCGCCTATTTGCGGAACGTTTCAGAGAACACCTCTGGGACACCCGGACCAACCAACCCAACCACCCCGTGGCTCAACACTTCAACTCCCCCTCCCACTCCACCATCGCCAGACCATAGCAACACGACGGTTGGAGGAAGAGCGCCTCATCTTTTGCCTAGGAGCCCTCCAACTACAGGGGATGAACTCAGACTTCTCCAGTTTCCTCATTTCGCCTCCCCACACCTTGTCTCAGTCAAATTCCTCAAACTCAGCACTGCCTTCCTAACCTGCAATCTTCTTCCTGACCTCTCCGCCCCCACCCCACTCCGGCCTATCACCCTCACCTTAACCTCCTTCCACCTATCGCATCTCCAGCGCCCCTCCCACAGGTCCCTCCTCCCTACCTTTTATCTTAGCCTGCTGGACACACTTTCCTCATTCCTGAAGAAGGGCTTATGCCCGAAACGTCGATTCTCCTGTTCCTTGGATGCTGCCTGACCTGCTGCGCTTTTCCAGCAACACATTTTCAGCTGTTTGTAAGCGGCCGAGTAGAGCAGGAACTGGTCCCGGAACTTGGAGTGAGCGGGCTGGGGGGAAGAGAGATGCCTTTCTCGGGCTGTGTGTGGGCCTGCTGAGGGAGACAGAGCGGGAAGAAGCTGCTGTGGGACATTCTTGTCTTTCTTAATCCCCTAAACACTGATGGGAGTTCTGTTTGGCTTCTGTTTCACGCTGTTTATTGCAAATAGACTTTGAAATAAAGGACAGTAGAAACAAATGTGATAATCGTGTGTAGGATAAATATAGCAGGCACCGGATAAATGTCTCCAAGTATGTGAAATCGTGCCCACTATTTGTTTTTCAACAGTTAATGTATTGGGAGCTGGACATTGAACTGTGTAATCATTCCATTTGTGGAGATGTCCATATTTTGGTGAGTTTATTTTATCTAAGTGAAATGTTTCAGAATTGGGGAAACAGAAAAAGACTGGAAGGAGCTCAGGGCTCGAGTGGTACCAGGATCTGCACTGTTCACCTTGCCCTGTTCAAAAACAAAGAATTATAATGATCATGACCTGAATGTTGCATTGATCATTTGATGTCTTCCTACTCAGCTGCTAGTGATGTACCGGAGCTCTCTCTTTTGTCTTTCTCCAGGCAAATATTTGATGGACCAATCCAAGTAGATATTAAGTGCAGATATGAGCAGGACAAAATTATTCTTTTGATAAACAGTTGTCCTCTACAAAGACAATAATCAAACAATGTAAATTTCAAATGAACTTCTTGATCAAGCCTTATCTACAGAGGATGCTTCGAGAGAGGATGCTTAATGCTCATTCGTATATGTACGTACACATCTGTGTCTGTCTCTGTCTCTCTCATTCTCACTCTCAGCCTAGTGTTGATGAAAACACACTTCATGCACGCTCCCATTCTGGTTGAGGGCCTCAGTAATGCAGAAGCATTTCCATACTTTTTTAATGTATGAAACACTGATTGATAAGACCTTAGAACCACCTCATAAAGTGTATCAGAATTGGAATCACACAGAGACATACAGACAATGTTGGTGTGGTCTCAACCAGTACCAATCTTTAAAGTGATACAGATTGGCAGCACAACAGAAAACTCATTCTCACTCAGCCAGTTAATGGTAAAAGGGAAAACAAAATGCAATTTAGATCCACAACTACTTCCAGATATGTAGTCATAAATTGACTGACCACATTATTAGTCGCTTCAGAATATGTTAGTATTAGATGTTACATTATTGCAGTGCCCAGCAGCAACTGCCAAATACTACTGCACACACAAAATATAAAAAGAAAACTGAGATTGAATACAATAAAATTCAGATACTTGGCAAAGATAAATATTGAACCAACATTAACTCCTCAATCACACAGGTTTATCAAATATTGAACGGGTTTATCTTACACTCTGCTGAAAAAATACAACTGAACATAGAGAATGGCATCCATATACTCGACTTGTCACTGTTGCACACAGAGCAAAACTGGCACTCTAGGTATTCAAAGGCCAATAACTGCAGAACTAATCTCAAATTTGCATTTACACCGAGACACTGACAGTGAGTGAATGAAGATTAGAATCCCAACAATTAGTGGAAACTAGTATGGAGAACAGAATAAGAATAGAATGTTCCAGTGCAGACACAACAGGCTGAATGGCTGCATCACATCTGTGACTGAGTCATAAATCACAAAATGCATAAGAGATTAAGGCCCAATCTCAACACCCTAAACACTATTATTAGATTAAATCACAGTCACAGAATTTTATTTTCTAATTCATTCATGGGATTGGGGCATCACTGACTCGGCCAGCATTTATTGTCCATCCCTAACTACCCTTGCAGCCACATTGATGTGGGTCTGACAAGGGGAGGATGTCAGTTTCCTTCATTCAAGGACATTTCTGAACCAGATGTGTTTTTCTGGCAATCAACAACAGATTCATGGACATCATTAGACTCTTAGAATATTATTGGCTGCCAGAGAATTGAGCAATTTTGATATATAAGAGTTGAAAGTGACGGGAACTCATTGAGAACTTCACTCTCAGTCACACAGCAGAAACTGGCATGTATAGATGAATTCCTAAATTCACACATGGACAGCAGAAATTGACATGTATACATCAAAGCAGATGAACCAATGGCACAGATCATCGTGAATGATTATGATGTGGTAGGCATCACAGAGACGTGGTTACGGGGGGGGGGGCGCAGGACTGGCAGTTAAACATCCAAGGGTTTTCAACTTATCGAAAAGACAGAGAGGTGGGCAGAGGGGGCTGGGTTGCCTTGTTAGTTAAGAACAAAATTAAATCTATGGCACTGAATGACATAGCGTCGGATGATGTGGAGTCTGTGTGGGTGGAATTGAGGAACCACAAAGGCAAAAAAACCATAGTGGGAGTTATGTACAGACCTCCTAACAGTGGTCAGGACCAGGGGCGCAACATGCACCGGGAAATAGAGAAGGCATGTCAGAAAGGCAAGGTCACGGTGATCATGGGAGACTTCAATATGCAGGTGGACTGGGTAAATAATGTTGCCAATGGATCCAAAGAAAGGGAATTCATGGAATGCTTACAGGATGGCTTTTTGGAACAGCTTGTCATTGAGCCCACAAGGGAGCATGCTATTCTGGACCTAGTGCTATGTAATGATTTTATGAAAAATCTTAAGGTAAGGGAATCTTAGGAAGCAGCGATCATAATATAGTAGAGTTCAGTCTGCAGTTTGAAAGAGAGAAGGCAAAATCGGATGTAATGGTGTTACAGTTAAATAAAGGTAATTATGAGGGCATGAGAGGAACTGACAAAAATAGACTGGAAGCAGAGCCTAGCAGGGAAGACAGTAGAGCAAAAATGGCAGGAGTTTGTGGGTAAAATTGAGGACACTGTACAGAGGTTCATCCCCAAGAAGAGAAAGATTATCTGGGGAGAGATTAGACAGCCATGGCTGACAAAGGAAGTCAGGAAATCTATCAAAGAAAAAGAGAGATCCTATAAAGTGGCCAAGAGCACTGGGAAATCAGAAGATTGGGAAGGCTACAAAAACAAACAGAGGATAACAAAGAGAGAAATAAGGAAGGAGAGGATCAAATATGAAGGTAGCCTAGCCAGTAATATTAGAAATGATAGTAAAAATTTATTTCAATACATAAGAAACAAACGACAGGCAAAAGTAGACATTGGGCCACTTCAAACTGATGCTGGAAGCCTCGTGATGGGAGATAAGGAAATAGCAGGAGAACTTAATAAGTACTTTGCATCAGTCTTCACAGTGGAAGACATGAGTAATATCCCAACAATTAAAGGGAGTCAGAGGGCTGAGTTGAGTTTGGTTGCCATGACAAAAGAGAAACTGCGAGAAAAGCTAAAAGGTCTTAAAATTGATAAATCTCCTGGCCCCGATGGGCTACATCCTTGAGTTCTGAGGGAAGTGGCTGAGGAAATAGCGGAGGCGTTGGTTGAGATCTTTCAAAAGTCACTGGAGTCAGGGAAAGTCCCGGATGATTGGAAGATCGCTGTTGTAACCCCCTTGTTCAAGAAAGGATCAAGACAAAAGATGGAAAATTATAGGCCAATTAGCCTAACCTCGGTTGTTGGTAAAATTCTAGAATCCATCATTAAGGATGAGGTTTCTAAATTCTTGGAAGAGCAGGGTCGAATTAGAACATGTCAACATGCATTTAGTAAGGGGAGGTCGTGCCTGACAAACCTGTTGGAGTTCGTTGAAGAGGTGACAAGTAGGTTAGACCGGGGAAACCCAGTGGATGTGGTCTAGCTGGACTTCCAAAAGGCCTTTGATAAGGTGCCACATGGGAGGCTGCTGAGCAAGGTGAGGGCCCATGGTGTTCGAGGTGAGCTACTGGTATGGATTGAGGATTGGCTGTCTGACAGAAGGCAGAGAGTTGGGATAAAAGGTTCTTTTTCGGAATGGCAGCCGGTGACAAGCGGTGTCCCGCAGGGTTCAGTTTTGGGGCCACAGCTGTTCACATTATATATTAATGATCTAGATGAAGGGACTGGGGGCATTCTAGCGAAGTTTGCCGATGATACAAAGTTAGGTGGACAGGCAGGTAGCACTGAGGAAGTGGGGAGGCTGCAGAAGGATCTAGACAGTTTGGAAGAGTGGTCCAGGAATTGGCTGATGAAATTCAATGTGAGCAAATGCGAGGTCTTGCACTTTGGAAAAAGAATACAAGCATGGACTACTTTCTAAACGGTGAGAAAATTCGTAAAGCCAAAGCACAGAGGGATCTGGGAGTGCTAGTTGAGGATTCTCTAAAGGTAAACATGCAGGTTGAGTCTGTGATTAAGAAAGCGAATGCAATGTTATCAATTATCTCAAGAGGATTGGTCCCCACACCTCAGGAAGGACATACTGGCACTGGAGCGTGTCCAGCGGAGATTCACACGGATGATCGCTGGAATGGTAGGTCTAACATATGAGGAACGGCTGAGGATCCTGGGATTGTATTCATTGGAGTTTAGAAGATTAAGGGGAGATCTAATGGAAACTTACAAGATAATACATGGCCTTGGAGAGGGTCGGCGCTAGGAAATTGTTTCCATTAGGTGAGGAGACTAGGACCCATAGACACAGCCTTAGAATTAGAGGGGGTAAATTCAGAACAGAAATGCGGAGACATTTCTTCAGCCAGAGAGTGGTGGGCCTGTGAATTCATTGCCGCAGAGTGCAGTGGAGGCTGGGGCGCTAAATGTCTTCAAGGCAGAAATTGATAAATTCTTGATGTCACAAGGAATTAAGGGTTACGGGGAGAATGCGGGTAAGTAGAGTTGAAATGCCCATCAGCCATGATTGAATTGTGGAGTGGACTCGATGGGCCGAATGGCCTTACTTCCGCTCCTATGTCTTATGGTCTTAAGTCCTAAACTCTCGAATGGGCACAACCAAAACTGACAGTCATCGATTGATATCTGTTTTCTCATATTCACATTGCAGCAACTGTAAGGGAGAGAACAATAATCATGGACACACCCATGACAGGTACAGGTTGATAACTAGACTAACACATTTGCATAGCAAAACCTGACGGGTACAGTAAGATAAATGAATTTGCACATTTATAAACAAGAAGTTGATATATACAAATTAATAACTGCACTCTCAGATGCACAAAGCAGAATCTGACAGGGACAAGTTGGTTAATAACTCACATGCAGGTGGCAGTAAATTTCAGAGAAAGATTGATAACTACACATATTCATAAAGCAGAAATTGACTGGAATAGATTGATTATGCTTCCAATTTCAAATCACATAAATTGACGTGTACACTTTGATAATGACACTCACATATTCACAGAAGAAACTGACAGGCAGAGATTGAGAACAAAACAAACATTACACAGGCCTGGCAGCATTTCAGGTCAAGTGACCAGTCTTCAGAACTGATGGTGGCAAAGATATTACACACAATGTGGTCGTCTCTATGCTGGGGAAACTGAGTGTAGATTGGATGTCCACTGTGCAGAACACCTACATTTTGTCCAGACAAAAAGACTTGTGCTTCCAGTTGCATGCCACTTCAACACACCACCCTGTTCCCTGTCTCAGGCTTGCTGTATTGCTCCAGTGAAGCTCAGTGCAAGCTAGAAGAACGGCACCCCATTTTCTGTTTGGGACCTCGACAGCCTTGTGGACTCAATATTGAGTTCAACAACTACAGGGCTTGAGCTCTCCCATGTCATTACCCAAAACCCCACATGTTAACATATAGTCTGCTATTATACACCACCAATTGTTAGCCACTAACAGGCCCTATTAATAGGCTATTCACCCACTTAGTCTGACAGTTATCCACTCTTTTATCTGTCCTACTGTTCTTCTCTTTCTTTGGACTCTATCTCCATCTGTCTTTTACTCGTCACCCTTCCACTCACCCTATCTTCTGTATAAAACTAATATTTTCCTAGCTACCACCAGAAAATACAGAAGTTTGAATACACCACCCAACAAACTCAAGAACAGCTTCTCTGCTGTTATCAGACTTTTGAATGAACTGCTCAAATTTTAAGGCAAAAGTGGGTACTGCAGATGCTGGAGATTAGAGTCAAGATTAGAGTGGTGGTGGAAAAGCACAGCAGGTCAGGCAGTATCCGAGGAGTAGGAATATCGACGTTTCAAACATTCCTAATGAAAGGCTTTTGCCCAAAACGTCGATTTTCCTGCTCCTCGGATGCTGCCTGACCTGCTGTGCTTTTCCAGCACCACTCTAATCTTGCTCAATTTTTAACGTTAATCTCTGTCTCTTTGAAGGTTTGTATTGCGGATTCTGTTCTATTACCTTGATGCATTTTGTATGATATTATCTGCCTGTAAAGTACACAAAACAATACTTTCCATTGTATCTCAGTGCGACTAAAATAATAAATCAGATCAAATCAAATTGATAATGACACTCTCAATCTGAGAGGTACAAGTTGATAACTACAGTCACACAAACTGACAGGAAAAGATGAATAAATACACTCAAACACTGACATTACAGAGCCTGATAACTAAACTCTCACAATTCACAAAGCAGAAACTGATAGCGACAGGTGAAAACTCAGCTCACACGTTCACATAGTAGAAACTGGAAGGATTGACAATTACACAAACGGATTCACCAGGCAGAAACTGACAGCTACAGATTGACAACTATATTTATGTATTCACACAGCAGAGTCTGAAAGGTACAGATTGACAGTTACACTCACTTTGACAAAGAAGAAAATGACAGGTAGAGAATGGTAACTGTACTCCCACATTCACATCGCTGACACTGACAACGACAGTTTGATTAATACACCCACATTCACAGAGCAGAAGCTGATGGGTACTGATCAATAACTGTATTTGCATATTGACAGGTAAAAAACTAACAAGGACAGATTGATATCTACACTGTCATATTGACATCGTAGAAACAGATTGACAATGACACTCTAGTGTCAAATAGCAAAACCTGACAGATACTGTTTGATAATTGCTCTCCCATATTGATATAGCTTAAACTTGCAGATAGTGATCAATATCGACGTTCTCACAAAATAACAGATGGGTACAAATTGATGACTGCATTTAATATTCATGCAGCAGAAACTGACAGGTAGAGACTAATATCGAAACTCGGATTCTCATAACTGAAATTGACTGGTTCACTCTCAGACACACAGCAGAAACTGTTCAGGACATATTGGTAAGCAAACAAACACATTCGCAGGGCAGAAACTGACAGGTATATATAGATAACTAAACTCGCATATCCACATCTGAAAAACACATAGGGACTGATTCAGTTTATTTAAAATGTATGAAATGTATTTATCAACTAGTCCCTGGCAGTTTCCTCTATGTGGATACACGAGTTCAGTTATCAATCTTTACCTGTAGGTTTATGCGATGTGAATGTATGAGTGTAGTTATCAGTCTATCCCTATTTGTCTCTCTGTTACCAGAGAGTAACAGCGACAGATTGATAACTGCATTCACTCGCATATTTGTACAGATTTTGCTGATTGATAATTACAGTTTGATAATTACACTCCGATATTCACAGAGCAGCATTTAACAGGTATATCTTGATAATTGTCTCCACACATTCACTGAGCAAGAACTTACCACTACAGATAGATGAGGAAACTTTTATATCCAGACACGCACTTGCATTAGATGATCCCATTTGTAGGGGTGTTGGTTAGTATCTGGTTCGCAGTGAATTGGTACAGATTATTTTGATAGTCACCAAAAAGCAGCTCAGGCCAAGAATAGAATCAGACCTATGGTCCTGTTGGAATTGCTGTCTTGAAGGAAGAACAGCCTAATGATTATTAAATTATTTCATTGACTTAATGTTGATTTAAGATGATGTCTCTTCTGTCTTCCTCCAGACAATTACTTGAAGGACCAAGACAGTGTAATATGTCCTCAGTACAAAGCCAAGTGTGATCATTTTATTCTAACAAGCAACAGGTATGTTACTGCTGTCAGACTGAAGAGCATCCTTTCCATAGTTATAGAGCAGGTTGAATTAGACGCACATTGACTCAATTTCCAGAGAGAAATTTTCAAATCATGAGTCAGATATCACAGAGGAATTATAATTTTTTTTCTTTCTCACCATTCTTTTTGTACACTATCCCACTTCGAATAATTGTTATAGTTCACAGCCATAGAGTTATACAGATGTACAGCACAGAATCAGACCATTCGGTCTGACTCATCCATGCCAACTAGATATCCGAAACGAATCACGTCCCATTTGCCAACACTCGTGCCGTTTGCCAGTACTTGGCCCATATCCCTCTAAACCGTTCTTATTCATGTATGCATCCAGATGCCTTTTAAATGTTGGAATTGTTCCAGCTTCCACCACTTCCTCTGGCAGCTCATTCCATACACACACCACCACCTGCATAGAAACGTTTCCCCTTTGGTCCTTTTTAAATCTTGCCACTCTCACCTGAAACCTATGCTCTCTAGTTCTGGACTCCCCCACCCCAGGGAAAATACCTTGTCTATTTAGCCTATCCATGATCCTCCTGATTTTATAATCTCTATAAGGTCACCCCCTCAGCCTCCAACACTCCAGGAAAAACAGTCCCAGCCTCTTCAGCCTGTCCCTTTCACTCAAACACTCCAACCCTAGTAACAATCTTATAAATCTTTTCTGAATGTTTCAAGTTTCACAACATCCTTCCAATAGGAAGGAGATCAGAATTGCACACAATATTACAAAAGCGGCTGAACCAATTACCTGTACAGCCTCAACATGACGTCCAAACCCCTATACTCTATGCTCAGACCAATAAAGAACAGCATACTAAATGCTTTCTTCATTATCCTATCGACCGGCGACTCCACTTTCAAGGAACGATGAACCTGCACTCCAAGGTCTCTTTGTTCAGCAATACGCCCCAGGACCTTACCGTTAAGTGTATAACTCCTACGTTGGTTTGCCTTTCCAAAATGCAGCACCTCAAATTTATCTGAATTAAATACAATCTGCCTTCTTTGCTGTCCACTACACCGCCAATTTTGGTGTCATCTGCAAATGTTTATGCTCACATTCAAATCATTCTTATAAATGATAAAAAGCAGTGTACCCTGCACCGATCCTTGTGGTATACCACTGATCACTGGTGTCCAGTCGGAAATATAACCCTCCACAACCACCCTCTGTCTTCCACGTTCAAATCAACTCTGTGTCCAAATTGCTAGTTCTCCCCGATTTTGTGATCTAACTTTGTAAACCAGACTACAATGAGGAAACTTGTTAAACATCTTACTGAAGTCCATATAGATCCCATCCAACGCTCTACTCTCATCAATCATCGAGTCAAAGAGATGTACAGCATGGAAACAGGCCCTTCAGTCCAACTTTCCATGCCGACCAGCTACCCCAACCCAATCTAGTCCCATGTGCCAACACTCAGCCCATATCCCTCCAAACTCTTCCTATTCATATACCCATTCAGATGCTTTTTAAAAGTTGCAATTGTACTCACCTCCACCACTTCCTCTGGCAGCTCATTCCATGAATGTACCATCCTCTGCATGAAAACCTTTCCACTTAGGTCGCTTTTATGTCTTTTCCATTTTTCCCTAAACCTATTCCCTATAGTTCTGGACTTCCCCATCCCAGGGAACATAACTTTTCCATGTCACTCTTGATTTTATAAACCTCTGTAAGGTCACTCCTCAGGCTCCGATGCTCCAGGGACAACAGCCCCAGCCTATTCAACCTCTCCGAGCCTAAATCCTCCAACCCTGGCAACATTCTTGTTAATCTTTTCTGAACCCTTTCAAGTTTGACAGCATCCTTCTGATAGGAAGGAGACCAGAACTGTATGCAATATTCCAACAGTGGCCTAACCAATGTCCTGTACAGCCACAACATGTACTCAAAAGTCTGACCAATAAAGAACAGCATACCAAATACCTTCTTCACTATCTTATTTACCTGCGACTCTACTTTCAGGGAACTATGCACCTGCACTCCAAAGTCTCTTTGTTCAGCAACACTCCCTAGGAGTTTAACATTAAGTCCTGCTAAGATTTGCTTTTCCAAAATGCAGCACCTTGCATTTATCGGAATTAAACTCCATCTGCCACTTCTCAGCCATTTGCCCATCTGATCAAGATCCTTTTGTAATCTTAGGTAACCTTCTTCGCTGTCCACGACACTCTAATTTTGATGTCATCTGCAAATTTACTTACTATACCTCCTATGCTCACATCCAAATCATTTATATAAAATGACAAAAAGTATTGGACCCAGCACTCTACTGGTCACTGGCCTCCAATCTTAAAAACAATCCTCCATTACCACCCTCTCTCTTCTATATTTGAGCCAGTTCTGTATACAAATGGCAAGTTCTCCCTGTATGCCATGAGATCGATCTTTGTTAACCAGTGTCCCATGGGGAAATCCTCTTCGTTACTTATTCAAAAATCTCAATTTAGTTTGTGTGTCATGGTTTCCCATGCACAAAACCATGTTCACTGTCCTGAGTCAGTCCTTGACTGTCGAAATACGTGTAAGTTCTGTCCCTCCAACATCTTGCCAACACTGATGGCAGGCTCACCAGCCTAAAGTTCCCTGGCTTTTCCTTATCACCTTTCTTAAATAGTAGCACCATGTTAGCCACACTCTAGTCTTCTGGCACCTCACCTGTGACTATCGATGTTAAAAATATCTCGGCAAGGGACACACCAAACACTTCCGTAACTTCCCAAAGAGTTCTATGATATGCCTGATCAGGTCCTGGGGATTTAATCACCTTCATGCATTTCAAGACGTCCACTACTTCTTCCTCTGTAATATGAACATCTTTCAAGATGTCACCATCTATTTCCCCCCATTCTATATCTTCCATGTCATTCTCCCAGTAAACAGTGATGCAAAATACTCTTTTAGTATCTCCCCCATCTTCTGTGGCTACACACAAAGGCCACCTTGCTGATCATTGAGGGGCCCTAATCTCTCCCTCGTTACCCTTTTTGTCCTTGATGTATTCATAAAATCCCTTGGGATTCTCCTTAACCCTAATTTCCAAAGCTTTCTCATGTCCCCTTTTTGCCCTCCTGATTTCCCTCGACATATACTCCTACTGCCTTTCCCTCTTCTAAGGATTCACTCGATCTCTGCTGTCTATACTTGACATATGTTTCCTTCTTTCTCTGGACCAAAACCTCAATTTCTCCATCATCCAGCATTCCCTACATGTTCCAGACTTGCTGTTCCCCCTAACAGGAACAGACTGTCTCTGGACTCTCGTTATCTTATTTTTGAAGGTTTCCCATTTTCCAGATGTTCCTTTACCTGCGAACATCTGCTGCCATTCAGCTTTTGAAAGTTCTTGCCTAATATTGTCAAGCCCATTGATATTTTACACCATTTTTCAAGGTGTTTAGACTGAATTGTTATCTGAAATAGATGCACAGGAAAGGCATTATATCTACATTTAATATGACATTTATAAAGTTAAAATAAAGATGGAAAATAAAATCAGACTGTAACATCATTTCAAAAAGCATATATAACATAGATGTTAAATACAGAGATAGAAGGAAACCAGACAAAATTTACAGGATGAAACAGTGTTATTAAGTTTATTAGTGATTGGGCAGGACAGAGTTAACGCTTTAATGAATAGTTGTCACATGTAGTCACATGATTAAACAATGTGAATTCCAAACACCCATTCTCTGCCAAAGCCTGACAAGTAAAACCGCAGATGCTAGAGGCTGGAAACAAATGTAGAAATTGCTGGAAAAACTCAGCACTTCTGGCAGCATCCATTGATAGGAAGCAGAGTTAATGTATTGGGGCCAGTAACTGTTATTCAGAACTGAATTTCTCCAGGAATTTCTAATGTTGTTCCTGACAGTGGAAAATAATTACTGCAGACACACACAGCAACTGACAAATTGAGAATTAGTTCAAAATACAAACACTAACTGCAGAGCAGGACTAACAGTTACGGAGTTCCATATATACTGCAGCCAACAGAAAATGATCCAATCAAGATGAATATCACTCTCACATGGAGTCATTGTGGTCTGCAGCAGTCAGAGACATCCAGCTAACAATTCTACTCCCATTCAGACAGCATCCCATTTCCATCAATGTATTATGGTGGCAGAAGAGCTGCCATCCCCACCATTAGCACAGATTTTTTATGACTCCATCTTCACCAAAAATGCTTCTTGTGCCATTGTTTCAAATTAGCTTTCCTGTTCTACAAATAGCCCTGCGTTCCTATAAAGTCTGATATAAAACACAAGAAAACTCTACCATTTTCACAAATACTCAATGCGATCATATAATCATAATTTGAAACAGTGGAGTAGGAAAGATTTAGTGAGATAATAGAACACAGAACATGACAGCACAGTTCACTATTCCATTTTCATCCATATGTCTATCCAATGACCATTTAAATGTTCATAATGTTGGTGAGTCTACTACAGTTGCAGGCAGAACATTCCACACCTCTACTACTCTGATATAAAGAAACTACTCTGACATTTGTCTTATATATAATCACCCCTCAATTTAAGGTGCTGTCCTCTCATGCTAGCCATCACCATCGGAGGAATAAGCTCTCACTGCCCACACTATCTAACCCTCTGATTATTTTATGTATCTCTATGAAGCCACCTCTCCACCTTCCTCTCTCGAATGAAGCCTCATGTCCCTCAGCCTTTCCTCATAAGACATTCCCTCCAGACCAGGCAACATTCCAGTAAATCACCTCTGAACCCTTTCCAAAGCTTCCACATCCTTCCTGTGATGCGGTGACTAGAAGAGGACGCAATTTTTGAAGGGTGGCCACACCAGAGTTTTGTAGAGCTGCAGCATGACCTCATGGGTCCAAAACTCAATATCTCTCCCAATAAACGCTAACACATCCTATGCCTTCTAAACAACCCTATCAACCTGGGTGGCAACTTTCAGGGATCTATGTACATGTACACAGAGATCTTTCTGCTCGTCTGCACTGCCAAGAACCTTACCATTAGCCTGGTACTCTTTATTCCTATTGCTCCCTTAAAAGTGATTAATCTCACACTTTTCCTTATTAAACTCCATTTTTCACCTCTCAGCCCAGCTCTGCAGCTTATCTATGTTCCCCTGTAACCTGCAACATCCTTCAGCACTGTCCACAACTCCACTGACCTTAGTGTCATCCGCAAATTTGCAAACTGATCCTCCTACACCCTCACCCAAAACAGATGCTTGCGATACACCACTAGTAACTGACTGCAGAATGAACATTTCCCATCATCCACCACCCTCTGTCTTCTTTCAGCTAGCCAATCTCTGAGTGAAGCTGCTAAATTACCCTCAATCCCATGCCTCCATGTTTTGGGCAGTAGCCTACCTTTGGGAACCTTAATGAAAACACCTAATCAAACACCTTACTGAAATCCACATACATTGCATCAACTGCTTTATCCTCATCCACCTACTTGGTCGCCTTCTTAAAGAACTCAATAAGGTTTGTGAGGCATGACCTACCCTTGACAAAACTATATTGACTATTCCCAAACAACTTGTTCTGATCGAGATGATTATAAATCCTGTCTCTTCTAGCCTTTTCCAACACTTTACCCACAACCAAAGAAAGGCTCACTGGTCTATAATTACCAGGGTGGTCCGTACTCCCCTTCTTGAACAAGGGGACAACACTTGCTTTCTTCCAGTCTTCTGACACTATTCCTGTACACAATGACGATATAAAGATCAAAGCCAAAGGCTCTGCAATCTCCTCCCTGGCTTCCCAGAGAATCCTAGGATAAATCCCATCTGGCCCAGAGGTTTATCTATTTTCACAATTTGCAGAATTGCTAACACATCCTCCTTGTGAACCTATATCCCATCTAGTCTAGTAGCCTGTCACTCAGTATTGTCCTCGAAAACATTGTCTTTTGCCAGTGTGAATACCGATCGAAAATGTTCATTTAGCGCTTCGCCTACCTCCTCAGGCACCACACACAACTTCCTACCCCTGTCCTTGATTGGCCTGAATCTTATTCTAGTCATTCTTTTGTTCCTGATATTGCTATAGAAAGCTTTAGCATTTTCCTTAATTCTATCTGCCAAAGACTTCTCTTGTCCCCTCCTGGCTCTTCTTAGTTCTCTCTTTCTGTCTTTCCTGGCTATCTTGTAACTCTCAAGCACCTTAGCTGTGCCTTCACGTCTCATCGTAACATAGCCTTCTTCTTCCTCTTGACAAGAGATCAACTTCCTTAGTAAACGAAGGCTGCCTCACTCGTCCACGTCCTCCCTGCCTGACAGATACATGCTAATCAAGAACACACTGTAGATGTTCCTTGAATAAGCTCCACATTTCAATTGTGCCATCCCCTGCGGTTTCCTTTCCCATCCTATGCATCATAAATCTTGCCCACTCGCACCATAATTGCTTTTTCCCCCAGTTATGAATTTTGCCTGTGGTATATACCTATCCCTTTCCTTCGCTAAAGTAAACATAACTAAATTGTGGTCACGCTCACCAAAGTGCTCACCTGCCTCCAAATCGAACATCTGGCCGGGTTCATTACCCAGTCCCAAATCCATTGTTGCCTTGCACCTGGTTGGCCTGTCTACACACTGTGTCAGGAAACCCTTCTGCACACATTGGACAAAAACTGACCCATTTTCAGTCAATATTTTGAAAATTTAAAGTCTCCCAGAACAACTACCCTGTTACATTGACTCTTATTCCAGAATCATCTTTACAATCCTTTCCTCTACATCTCTGGAACTATTCTGAGGCTTATAGAAAACTCCCAACAGAGTGACCTCTCCTTTCCTGTTTCTAACCTCAGCCAATATTACCTCATTAGACAAGTCCTCATGCATCCTTTCTGCGCCGTAATACTGCCCTTAACTAACAATGCCCTACCTCCCCTTCTTTTGCCATCTTCTCTGTCCATACTGAAACATCTAAATCCCAGAACCTATGACAACCATTCCTGTCCCTGCTTGATCCATGTGTCCGAAATGGCGACAACCTCAAAGTCCCAGATAGCAACCCATGCTGCAAGTTCACCCAGCTTATTCTGCATGCTCCTGGCATTGAAGTAGGTTCAAACACTTCAAACCACCTTCCTGTTTGCTGGTGCACTCCTGCGACATTGAAACCATATTTCTGACCTCACTACGCTCAACCTTTGGACACAGGAACTACAATTTGGGTTCCCATCCCCCTACTGAATTTGTATAAACCCTCCTGAAGAGCATTAGCAAACTTCCCCCAGGATATTGGTATCCCTCTGCTTCAGGTGTAGACCATCATGTTTGTAGAAGTCCCATGTACCCCAAGGTCCCTTTTTCCTCAGGGATCCAAAACTCTCCCTCCCACCCCATCCCTTTAGGTACATGTTGAAATCCTCTCTCCCGATTCTTCACCTTGCTAGCATGTGGCATGGGCAACTAACCAGAGTTAACAACTCTGCTTGTTCTAGCTCCAAGCTTCCACCCTAGCTCCCTGACTTTCTGCCTTAAATCCGCATCCCTTGTCCTACTTATGTAGTTAGTGCCTATGTGGACCATGACTTGGGCAGCTCCCGTTCCTCTTCAAGGATCCCAAAATCACGATCTGTGATATCATGAATCCTGGCACCTGGGAGGCAACAATCCAACCATGAGTCTCTCTCTTTCCCACAGAACATCCTATCTGTCCCTTTAACTATGGAGAACCCAATGCGCTGTTTCTCTTCCCCACTTCACATCTAAGCAACAGAGACAGACTCTGTGCCAGAGACTTACTGGTAAGTCTGCCCCACACCAATACTATCTGAAACGGTATCTTGTTGTTAAGGAGAATAGCCACAGGGGATCCCTGCGCTGTCTGCTAGTTCCCTTTCAGTCCCCTGACTGTGACCCATTGGCCATTTTCTTGTCCCCAAGGTGTGACTATCTCCCTGTAACTCCTCACAGGATAAGGGAGCTGACTAGAGCTGCTCGTTTTATCTGTTTGCGAGAAGAATTCAACAGTTTCATTTTTCAAAAATCTTAGTTTGACTGTTGCACTTTCCTCCACTGCTTGAGAGAAAATCAAAGTCCTTCTCCCTTACTCCTCCTCTCCGTAGAGCCACATATTGTGTCCCAATGATGGTGAGCACCATCACAATACAGACCAGGATAATTAACACCTACCTTTACTTCAGCAGTCTTCAAATAATTATATCACTGTGCACTGAGACAGAAATACTAATTCTGACCTTGATCGGGTGGGTCAGTGGGCCCAAGAAGTGGCAGATGGAATTTAGTTTGAATACATGTGAGGTGTTAGATTTTGATAAGACAAACCAGGGCAGGACTTGTACACTTGATGGTGGGGTCTTGGGGATTGTTGCTGAACAATGAGACCGAGGGGCGCAGGTGCATATTTCCTTGAAAATAGAGTCACCAGTGGACAGGGCGGTGAAGAAGGCATTGGGCATGCATGTCTTCATTGGTTAGAACATTGAGTGCAGGAGGTGGGCTGTCAGGATGTCCGGGATGCCACTTTTGCAAGATTGCATACAGTGCTTATCACCCTTCACCAGGAAGGATGTTTTAAACTTGAGATGGTGCAGAAAACATTTCAAAGGATTTTATGGTTATAGAGTCATACAGCATAGAAACAGACCCTTCAGTCCACCATGTCCATGATGTCCAACAATCACCAAACTGCATTCATCCCATTGACCTGCACTTGGCCCACAGCCAACTATGCCCTGGTTTCCTTAACGGCACATCCAGATGCTGCTTCAATGCTGTGAGAGTATTCCATCACACTCTCAGGCAGCATATTACAAACTTTACCCACCATCTACCTCAAAATATTTTTCTTAGATATCTGCTAAACTGCTTTCCCCACAACTTCAACTTGTGCCCTCTGGTCTCAGACACATCTGCCAAGGAGAGAAAGATTCTCACAATCTACTCTGTCTGCATCTTTCACAATTTAGTATATCTCAGTCAGATCCTCCCTCAACCTCCTCTGCTCCAAGGAAACCAAACCCAGCTCATACAGTCTTCCCTTTTTTCGGAAACTTTCCAACCCACTACATCGGCTGCAGTCAATCCCATCCTTTAGAATTGTGTGACAATCAGAACTGCACATAGTAGTTGATCTGTTTTAAAAAGGTGATCTGTTTTATAAAGCTGTTTTATAAAGCTTTTATATTCAACAGCTCCGGTACTGAAGGAAAGCATTCTGTATGCCTTCTTCAGAAGCCTGTCTGCCTGTGCTGACACCTTCTGGGATATGTAGACTTGTACACCAAGGTCCCTTTGTTCCTCAGTACTCCCTAGGGACCAATCCTTCATTTTATAATTCTTTCCCTTATTAGAACACCCAAAATGCATTACCTCACATTTATCAGGATTAAATTCCATCTGTCATTGCAGTACCCGATGTCCTCATACTGTAGCCTGAGACCATCCCCCTCACTGTCAACAACACAGCCAACTTTCATGTCATAGAGCAAAGAACAATACAGCATAGGAACAGGCCCTTTGCACTCCAAGGCTACACTGAAACATTTAATACTTCCACATGAAAACTTCATCTGCAGGCTTACTAATTATACATTCTACATTCACATCCAATTGTTAATATGTACTTAACAAGCAGCAAGGGTCCCAGCACTGATCCCTGTGGTACACCACTGGTCACAGGCTTCCAATCACAAACACAACCCTCCACCATCATAGTTTGCATCCTGTCTGCAAGCTCATTTCAGATCCAGTTTGCTTAAGACTCCAAGTGCCAATCTTGGACCAGTCTTTTATATGGGACTTTGTCAAAGGCTGTCGGGGTGGCCTGTACCAGGCCAAAATAGAGTAGCCCATGCCTGTTAACACAAACTGGTGTGTAAGTGTAAAATAGAATTAAACAGCAGGTTGTGAAACAGAATGGCAGGCAGAATCTAAGCTATACAGCCCACTCACACAATAAGGTAAAATGATACCATTGAACAAGCCATTCCAAGAACCCAGCCTGTTCCAATTTGAAACAGTTCTGACAAGCAGACCGAAGGTCCGGTAAATGAGTAACTCCAGCCACATTAAATGAAAGGTCCCAGTTACTGAACAATCACCAGGTGCTAGTTACAGCCCATTAATGCTCTAAAACAGCTGAGGGTGCAACAGCTAAAGTTATCTTCTAGTACTCCGTTTCCTTAAGTAAGTTTGAATATTACAAAAAATTCTCGTTAAGAGTCTTAGCATCGTCACAGTAGTTTTCAGTATAAAAAATAGGTGCATAATACCAAAGTATAAAGAGGAAAAGAAGCATTTAAACCTGGAAGTGAAGGTTAGTTACCTTTAGGTAACGCAACAGTTGGGGCAAATAAATTACTTCACACTTTGTAACTAACTTTTTATAATAAAAATTAAAATTACAAGTCTATGGCAAGTAAGTCAAAATAAGCTGTCCTTTGTTTTTTCTTCATATATTGCCCACTGTCCTAATTATATCAGAGGAGCAATTGAACTTGATAAAATGGAATACAATGTATAACAACATTTAACTGTCCTGCGGGACAAGCTAGCCTGAGAGAAACCTGAACGTGTATCGCACGTAACTTTGGAATGAAAATGAATAGGATGCATAGAAAGATCACAAGGCCAAGCGATTACAATTTCCGCTAAACTCTGAGAGGTCAGGGGATCCTTGGGCAGTCCATAGAAATGCCCATCATTGATTAGGTATCTCATTGAATAGGATATGCAAAGTAGGAGAGAGGAACATCATAATAAAGTTGTATGTGATTGTTATCAGAAAGTTTATTAAAAATATTGCTTTTTATTGTAAAATCAGAGTGTGTCATAGACCTCTGTTCTGAGGTCAGTCTCGGAGGACTATCTTTTGTCCTCTCAGAGGCCGTCTACCTGCACTAACCGGTTTCTGGTTGAATAAACACCCACCACTTGCCTGAATACTACCTGCCTGCTGAGTCTTTCATCCCTGGTCGGGGGTTATGCCCCGACAATGGCCTGACTGAAGTGCATGTAAATCAAGTCATCTGCTGTACTCTCATCAGTATGCTTCATTACCAGGACTGGGGGTTTTGAGTTATAGCGAAAGGCTGAACAGGCTGTTGCTTTGTTCCCTGGACAGTCGGAGAATGAGGTGTGACCTTTGTACAGGTTGTGAAAATCATGAGGGGCATGATAGGGTGATAGCCAAGGTCTTTTTCCGAGTATGGATGCGTGCAAAAATAGAGGGCACAGGTTTTAATTGTGGAGAAAGGATTTAAAAAGGACCTGAGGGGTTACTTTATCACATAGAGGGTGGTGCTTGTGTGGAATGAGCTACCAGAGGAAGTGGAGGTGGTGGGTACAATTACAACATTTTATAGGCACCTGGATATGTACAAGAATAGGAACAGTTGAGAGGGATTTGCATCAAGTGCTGGCAAATGGGACTAGCCATGGTGTTCAGGTGCCAGCATTGCACTGGGGTGGACAATGTTACAAATCACACAACACCAGTTTCTCAGACAACAGGTTTATTTGAAAGCACTAGCTTTCAGTGCACTGCTCCGTCATCGCTCTAAAAGGTAGTGTTCCCACATAAACCTGTTGTACTATAACCTGGTGTCGTGAGATCTTAATTTAAATGGGACTAGGTCAGATCAGGATCTCTGGTCAGCAAAAACAGCTTGGACCAAAGGATCTGTTTCTGTGCTGTAAAACTGTGTGACTCTCTAAAGGCCACAGCTTGATATCACTACTCCCAGTTAGACTCCGCACTATCGGAGTTGCAAAAGTCCTTGACTCTGAAGAACAGCAAAGATCCTTTCTGTGACATTGTGTTCTGGTTTCACTTGTCTGTGAATCCTACAGATACAGTCAAAGAAAATAAGATCTTTCCCATTCACTTCAGGAAACATGAACTTAAAACTCTCTCCTTTGCTAACTGGCTGTCCACTTAACAGCAAACATTTAAACTGCTCAGTAACACAATGCAGGAAGATTGAAGCAGGATTAATCGAGTGTGGGAATCCTTCCTGTATCATTACAACTGTTCCTTTCAAAAATCTTTTGGCACAGTGGCTCAGTGGTTAGCACTGTTGCCTCACAGCATCAGAGTCCCGGGTTCGAATGAAACTTTGGGTGACTGTGTGGAGTTTGCACATTCACCCTGTGTCTGTGTGGGTTTCCTCCGGGTACTCCGGTTTCCTCCCACAGTCCAAAGATGTGCAGGTCAGGTGAATTGGCCATGCTTAAGTTGTCAATTAGGTGCATTGTTCAGAGGGAAAAGATGTTTGGGTGGGTTACTCTTCGGAGGGTCGGTGTGGACCTGTTGGGCTGAAGGGCCTGTTTCCCCACTGTAGGAAATTTAATCTAATCTAAAAATCAATGCATGTACACAACAGCACATGTCGTCAACATTAAATTTTAGTTTTCAAGTTTTTCACATGTCAATATTGCTCTAATCTGTGCACAGTCTGTCCCATCTGAGCAGAGTTTTGAAGGACAATAAGCTGTATCCACAGTCCCATTGAGTAGCACAGCCTGACAGGTACAAAGTACTTCCCAAGAACAAAATCTTACCAGTGAATGGAAGAAACAAAATGAGTTCTGCACTCACAGAAGAACAAACAGTTCCAGACTGTTGGTGTAATGAAGGACTTGAAGGAAAATGATAATTTCTGGACAGAACAAAGTGAGATGGTGCCAATACACAGTGGGTACAGAATAACTTGCAAAGTACAGAAATACTGTCAGATCAATAGGGGAAAAAAATAGAAAAGACATGAACTCAAAGAGGTCTCAGTTGGGAGAATTAGCATTTTATTAACCAAGTTATCCAGAACAGTGTGAGAGTGTGTCAGCCCCAGTGTACAAGTGAACTTCCTATAGATTTTAAATGCATGTTATCAACTTGGTCAAAAAGTACTCTCTACTTGTTTGTTAGAAAATACTGAACCTATTGCATGTTCACAATGTATTCCACTTAAGAGGGGAAAAAAGTAAGTAAAAATCCAAACTAATTATTCATCCAGTTATCTCACCATGGCTTAAACATGCTGTCTGACTCTCTGACTGTATGTAATTCATGTATCAATTCTTTTTGTCCAAACTGGAGGAATTAAATAGCAGGCCAAGTGCCAGATTGAAACAAATATTGCAATTTAATGTGTTTCCACAAGGAGAAAACAGAATACATCTCAGACAAAATGACTGAATACATACTTTTTTTTTCAAACGGTCCAAAGGGAAATCAAATATTGACATGAAACGGTACACATTTAAACAGATACCCAGAGATTATTGGACACAGAATGGAAAACTCTCATACTGGTCTTGTTATGAACATGTGAACAATAAATTCAAAGTACACATTCAGGCCGGAGACTGACCAATCTAGAAAATACCTTACAATCATAAGCTTACCATCGGATAAACTGTGGAAATTACCCAAACTGCTTAAGGGTGTCAGAGACTGACAGTGGTATAAAAAGACTTACTTTCATTTACAGTACGTAGAATTTCTCCAGTGCAGATAGAGGTCATTCGGCCCATCAGCCTGCAACAACTCACCAAAGCGCATCCCACCCAGAGAAAGACCCCACCTACCCCCGTAACCACATTTTTACCATAGTTAACCCACCTAGTCTGAACATTGCTGAATATTGCAGGGTAATTTATAATGGCTAATCCAGCTAACTTGCACATGTTTGGACTGTGAAAGGAAACTAGGGCACCAAGAGGGAACTGTTATGAAGATGTGGGTGTACTGTACCTTTTAGAAAGTTATCAGCCAGTAGAACTACCGGAAATCACCAAGTGTTCTGAAAAAGAAACAAAGTAACATTTAGTCAAACAACCCAAGTAGCTGTTTGCCTGGAGACAAAAACATTTGAATTCAACCAATCGGTTGAAATTATATCCCGAAAATCTCAAATTCCAATCCAGTTTGAATTATGTATATTGACAATGTGTCAATGACACACCTGAAGCTCTGGAGGTATAAGACAGAGGAAAATTGAACAGTTGGGAGGAGAATTGCCAAGCCACCAGCATGTAAAAATCCTGCCTGAAAATTCTCTCTCTTAAAGGTACCTTTATCGATCAGTGACCTGTGAAGCACAATCCCCAAGAAGAACAAAAGACAACCCCAATACAGAAAAGTACCAAAAGCTGCCTGGTCTTGAGATAAACAGTTTTGTTTTTAAATCTTAATCATGAGTTCTATCAGACTAGTATTATCGAAGATAGGTTAGAGGAAGGAGTTGTAAATACTTGTTAGTTAATCACTCTGTTATACTTTAATAAATAAAACTGTTAATCTTTACTTTAACTAGTTCTTGACCTGTCACATTTTCACAGATTACTGCATGGGATGAATCTTTTCTGTGTTGCTGGTTTTAAATTAGCAAAGGGGTTTACCCCATGTCGTATCAAAACCAATGCAGACATGGGGAACATGTCTGTGTGCAATTTGCACAATGAGCCAAGACTGGAATTGAAACTGGGTCCCTGGCACCAGTGTGCCACCATACTACCCTGACATGGATGGCAATAGATAAAATCTTATTCATGTTGATCAACAGAGACTTGAAGTAAAAAGTGCTCCTGCAGTTTCTGGCAAGTGTCATGTCAAACAGAGCCAAATATTATAAGTACACTCATTTACTCACAGTGCACACATTGAAAGATACTTTCACATGCACTCATCCATTCATTTAGTTGAAACTGTCAGGTACAAATTGAAAACTGTTCTCAAACATTCACATTGGAGAAACTGACAGGTATAGATTTAAAACAAAGTTCTCATATTCATTAAAAAAAACTGACAGTACATTTTGATAGCGCTCACATTCTGAGAACTTAGTACACACAGGCAGATAAAAATGTCACTGACTTCTCATTTTTCTTATTGCCTTCTGCTTTGAGACATTTCAACTGACACAAGCCTGAAATAAATTAATAGCTGTTGTGTATACGCCCTGCAATTGCTTGACAAATGGAAGGCATCATTCACCTTTCACTTTATATCTAACTTACTGTGTGTGCTGACAGATCACATACTGACAGATTCAATTACAAGTCACCATGACATAACAGGGATGGAGTAAAAAAAAACATTAATTTCATCTGAAAGTTAGAAATGTTGAGATATTTGCTCTTTCACATGCCAGTGATTGACAGAAACTCAGTGAAAACAAGATGAGAAACAAACTGGCAGTTACAGAATGAAATACGGAGTCAGTTGCAAAACAATGAATTGTTAGGATACAATGCACTGGTGACAAACTGACGTAAACAGTGTAACATCAGCAGTAACATTGTTATTGCCAATTTCTGCAATGTACAAGATATTTCCCCTTACCAAATGCTGCAGTTATAAATACAAACTTACTGTCAATGCGCAGAAGCTGATATTCAAAGGATATGGGTGTGGAGGGGAGGGAGTCCTGCCTGAGACTGTCCAAAGTGGTGTTTGGTCACACTCAAAATTGCAGATACTAAATGTTAATGACTGACACCTTGAGAGTAAAAACAACAGATTACACTTCAGAAGGTTTGAGTTACAGTCCAGTAACATACTGGCTTGTAAAAACTGTGAAATAGTGTAAACAAAAATGCTTTACCTCCCAGAAATGGATAGGCACAGATTGGAGCAACATTTCCAAGTGGCAAGCAAATGGTGTAAAGTATTACCGCTTACATCAGTGTTTGGTGGATACAGAATAAACCTGTCTTGAAGTAATACTAATTGACTGTTATACAGAGAACCAGAGCCAGGTGTTGAATTCATGCCAAATGTCTAAATAAGGATTCGATAGATATAAAGTTAAAGAGACACATATATAACATGCTAACGGTTGCTGGTTAACAAGCATTCGTATGAAACTGAGAAATGTTCTCAATCCCTGCGTGAAAGTTCAATACTCTTAAATAAAAACTGCAACGTGGTTCTGATAAACTGTAGTTACTTGCAAAGCACACAGTTACAGATCGGTCTCTGGGCCCACAGTTAGCAATCAAGTTCTCAGAAATATATTAATCCCACAGTTGAGACCGGCATTTTCAACCCGTGACTCAAGAAAAGTTTTAAATGTGAGTTTTTTGTCATCTCTCTCCAAGTCCGTGCAGTTGAGAACGAATTCCATCAACCCGAAACCGAGAAAACACTCTCAGTCTTAGAATCCCTACAATGTAGAGTTAGGCACACAAGTAACCGAAGAGTAACCACCCAGACCCATTCTGCATTCATCCCTGATTAATGCACCTAACCTACACATCCTGGAACATTATGGGCAATTTAGCCTGGCCAATTCACCTTCCTGCACGTCTTTGAATTGTGAGAGGAAAACTGAGCACCTGGAGGAAACCGACTCAGACAAGGGGAGAATATGCAAATTCCACACAAAGTCACCCGCAACTGGAATCGAACCAGGGTCCCTGGCGCTGCGAGGCAGCAGTGTAACCACTGAGAAAAGGGGCAAGCTCAGTGTTAATTCCAGCCCAGAGAGAGGACCAGAAACAGATATAAAACAAATCTCCCTCAGTCAGACTGACAGGATCAGAATCACCATCCACTTCAACCAATCACAGAAACTTGAGTGTTTGGGAATGACTCCATGTAAACTACCCAATCAGCAACCAGTCTACCCTCCATCCCTTATTAGCATCGATGACCATCAGTGTATAAAAAGGGAACTCTCCAACTCCATTTTGATTTAGTCCCTACCCTCCCCTTCACTGTTTTTGATCACACAGCACTGCCCTTTGATGTGAAGGGCAGTGTTTGTCACTGGCCACCCGGGTGTTATCCTATCTTCCTGGTGGTGGAATTTGAATAAAGATTCGTGTATTTTGTGTCTTTCACTGTGTCTCACACCTGCACACACACGCCATGGGTGCTGGGGAAAAAAATAAGCACTACCGCATTTAGGTGGTAGTGTGGGGGGTTAAAGAAAAAAAAGGAAAGAAAAAGAGAAAAAATAAAAATAAAAAGGGAACTCCAAGTTGAATAACGATTCGAGCACCTTGTGTCACTCACTGTGTCTCAGACCTGTGCACACACACCATGGGTGCTGGGGGAAAAAATAATAAGCACGTGTGGGGGTTATTTAAAATATATATACATAGAAAAAAAAAAGAAAAAATAAACGGGGATCACCTTGTGTCTCACTAAAATAAGTAAAAAGGGAACTCCAAGTTGAATAAAGATTCGTGCACCTTGTGTCTCACTGTGTCTCACAACTGCACACACACACCATGGGTGCTGGGGAAAAATAAGCACTACTGCGGTTAGGCTGTAGTGTGGGGGTTAGCAGAAAAAAAAGAGAAAATATATATAAACAGGAGTGTCAGAGATTCTGTTAATAAAAATAAAAAGGGAACTCCAAGTTGAATAAAGATTCGTACACCTTGTGTCTCTCAACGTGTCTCACACCTGCACACACACACAACATGGGTGCTGGGGAAAAAATAAGTACTACCGCAGTTAGGCGGTAGTGTGGGGGTTAAAAAAAGGGGTAAAAAAGCAGGAGTGTCGGGAAAAAGAAAAAAAAAGGGAGGGGGGGGGAAGGAACTCCGAGCCCACTTTCCCTTATTCTGTGTCTGAGAGTGAGCGGCGCTATGGCTGATGAGAAGAAAGTTGAAACTTTATTGCTGGAACAGCACAGCAGGTCAGGCAGCATCCAGGGAACAGGAGATTCGACGTTTCGGGCACAGGCCCTTCTTCAGGAATGAGCAGAGAGTGTTCAGCAGGAGAAGATAAAAGGTAGGGAGGAGGGACTTGGAGGAGGGGAGTTGGAAATGTGATAGGTGGAAAGAGGTCAAGGTGAGGGTGATAGGTCGGAGTAGGGTGGAGGCGGAGAGGTCAAGAAGAAGACTGCAGGTCAGGAAGGCGGTGCCGGGCTGGAAGGATCCGGCTGAGACAAGGTGGGGGGAGGGGGGATGAAGAAACTGGTGAAGTCCAAGTTCATCCCCTGCGGTTGGAGGGTTCCCAGTCGGAAGATAAGACGCTCCTCCTCCGACCGTCGGGTTGTTGTGGTTTGGCGGTGGATGAGTCCAATGACCTGCATATCCTCGGTGGAGTGGGAGGGGGAGTTGAAATGCTGTGCCACAGGTTGGTTGGGTTGGTTCGTCCGGGTGGCCCAGAGGTGCTCCCTGAATCGCTCCGCAAGTAGGCGGCCTGTCTCCCCAATATAGAGAAGGCCACACCGGCTGCAGCGGATGCAGTAGATGATGTGGGTGGAGGTGCAGGTGAATCTGTGGCGGATATGGAAGTTTCCCTTGGGGCCTTGGAGAGAAGTGAGGGGGGAGGTGTGGGCGCAAGTGTTGCACCTCCTGCGGTTGCAAGGGAAGGTGCCGGGAGTGGTGGTTGGGTCGGTGGGGGGTGTGGATCTGACAAGGGAGTCGCGGAGGGAGTGGTCTCTACGGAAAGCTGATAGGGGAGGGGAGGGAAATATATCCTTGGTGCTGGGGTCTGTTTGGAGGTGGCGGAAGTGACGGCGGATGATGCGCTGTACATGGAGATTGGTGGGGTGGTAGGTGAGGACCAGTGGGGTTCTGTCCTGGTGGCGGTTGGAGGGGCGGGGCTCAAGGGCGGAGGAGCGGGAAGTGGAGGAGATGCGGTGGAGGGCACCGTCGACCACGTCGGGGGGGAAATTGCGGTCCTTGAAGAAGGAGGCCATCTGTGTTGTACGTATTTTGAACTGGTCCTCCTGGGAGCAGATGCGGCGGAGACGAAGGAATTGGGAGAATGGGATGGCGTTTTTACAGGGGGCAGGATGGGAGGAGGTGTAGTCCAGGTAGCTGTGGGAGTCGGTAGGTTTGTAGTAGATGTCCGTGTTGATTCGGTCGCCTGAGATAGAAACAGAAAGGTCTAGGAAGGGGAGGGAGGAGTCCGAGACTGTCCAGGTGAATTTGAGGTCGGGGTGGAAGGTGTTGGTGTAGTGGATGAACTGTTCAACCTCCTCGTGGGAGCACGAGGCGGCGCCGATACAGTCATCAATGTAGCGAAGAAAAAGATGGGGGGTGGGGCCAGTGTATTTGCGGAAGATGGATTGTTCAAAGAAGAAAGCACAGCAAGCCTCCAAGAAGGGCGCGAAGAAAATCGTCAAGAAGGCGCCGGCGAAGGGCGGTAAGAAGAGGAGGCGGACCAGGAAAGAAAGTTACTCCATCTATATCTACAAAGTGATGAAGCAGGTTCACCCCGACACCGGCATCTCCTCCAAGGCCATGAGCATCATGAACTCGTTCGTCAACGATATTTTCGAGCGCATCGCGGGGGAGGCTTCCCGCCTGGCCCATTACAACAAGCGCAGTACCATCAGCTCCCGGGAGATCCAGACCGCCGTGCGGCTGCTGCTGCCCGGGGAGCTGGCCAAGCACGCCGTGTCGGAGGGCACAAAGGCGGTGACCAAGTACACCAGCTCCAAGTGAAGGGCTGCATTGCACGGAGAGAAACACACCCAAAAACCAAAGGCTCTTATAAGAGCCACCCACAACCTTCCTGACACAGCTGAACCATTTCTTTAAGGGTTGTTTGTTTTAGTTTGCATGTGATTCTTGATAAGGTATTTTAAGTTTTCGCATTGCATTCACTTTTATAATTGCTTTGCAATTTGATGAGATGCGTAAATGAAGTGGGCGGGGGGGGGGTTGAATACATCACAAACAGCCCCTTCCCCTCTCTATAGGGAGACAGCAGATTAAGCACCAGTGAGTCATTTTTAAGATTGATTTGTGTGTTTTGACCAGGTATCTTTCTTCGAGAACTATATTTGATATTATAAGTGCTTTGCAAATTGTCGAGGTGGGGAGAGCGACTTCATTAGAGAGAGAGAGCAGACTAAACACGAGGGAGTCATCTTTCATCTTATTTGTTCAAGTTGCTAAAAGCCCTGGTGTAATGTTAACACTTATTTTCACCCAAACAAACCAAACGGAAATGCCAACAGCTTTCAGTCGCACGGATTGACACATTTTACCCTTTTCAAAAAAAAACATTTCCATTGCGCGGCTTTAATCCGATTTTTCAGAATGCAAATGCAAAGCCCTTTCTGGCTGTCGGTGAGAGGCTTAAACTGAGAGAATACCAAAACAACTGCCGGACTGAAACGTGGTGATTATGCTGAATCTGATCGAGAGCGATAAGGGAGGACGGCTTTAAAATATCGTCTAAACATCGCCATCGATACTGAGCCGGAAGAATGTTGCGTGCTGCTTTATTAACATGTTGGGGTGTTATTGAAATATGTTGTAGACTGCAGTGTTTGGCCTGTTTTGTTTTAGCTTAAGTTTTAGAAAATTACCCATTCTCAAGATCAGAGATGGACAGATAGTGGTGGGCAAATGAGGGAGAGTAAGACCGTGAGAAGGATACATTTGTAAAGTAAAAGTAACTTGACATACGAGTAGTAAGTGTTTTAAAAACCTCATCAGTTTGTTTTAGTACTTCGTTTTTCAATGTAAAACATATTCCTTTGTTTGTAAGTTGGCGGGCTTTTCATGTTGTAACAAAGGCGGTTGATGATTTGGCGCCGGGACTTTCCGCCCTCCTCCCCGTGCCCTCTCCGGATTGGGGAATGAGGCAGATATCTGATTGGGAATTGGAACAACATTAGGAGGGGCTGGACAATGGGACCAATCAGAAACGGCCGCCCCCACCATTCCTCCCGAAGGTATAAGAGACCGCGATGCGGGCGTAGTGCAGCATTCTCTCTGAAAGTGTTTGTGAGATTCTAAGAATGTCTGGAAGGGGAAAGGGCAGTGGGAAAAGTCGCGCCAAGGCGAAGTCTCGGTCGTCCCGGGCTGGCCTGCAGTTCCCGGTGGGCCGTGTTCACAGGCTCCTGAGAAAGGGTAACTATGCTGAGCGTGTGGGTGCCGGAGCGCCGGTCTATCTGGCTGCGGTGCTGGAGTATCTGACGGCTGAAATCCTGGAGCTGGCCGGCAACGCGGCCCGGGACAACAAGAAGACCCGCATCATCCCCAGGCACCTGCAGCTGGCCGTGCGCAACGACGAGGAGCTCAACAAGCTGCTGGGAGGGGTGACCATCGCTCAGGGCGGGGTGCTGCCTAATATCCAGGCCGTGCTGCTGCCCAAGAAATCCGCCGCAGCGGGAGCCGCTAAAAAGTGAAGAGCCCTTTCTTGAATCTACCAACCCAAAGGCTCTTTTAAGAGCCACTCACAGCATCTGTGAAAGGAGTTGACCTCTGTCTAATTACGTATTTCAGAGCCCTGGGCTTTGTACCTGACATCGAGGAAATCCTATCTCCTTTTCATTGGATACTGTTACTGTCAACGCATACATTCTTCTCTAAAACATCCTGCTCTTGTACACGTTGGCGGGCATTTTCAAATTTGAAGATAAGCCGTTGATGTCTTGGCGCCAATATTACTTATCTCCATCCCCCGGCACCCACGACGCTAACAGTTAAAGAGAAGAACAATGGGCCCTATTTCACTGGAGACGTTTAAAGTGCTCCTTTACAACGCTATCATACTTCCACAGTCCGTCTTTCCTGTATTGACAGCATAATGTCAACAGCGAAAAACAAAAGCCAAACAATGAAATTTCACCACTCTTCGGAAAACATTTTGTTACTGCACTTTAGCTGCCTGTGTAGTCTGTCATCAATTATCTTTCTATAAATGCATCACAGCCAGTTTCGTATGGCTCTAACCGCATTAGGAATAGCTGAAAATGACCCAACTAATCGGAAATCCATGAGTTTATAAATAGTCTGTTCGCTCACCGCCTGTGCTGATTGTCCAGTGCGGTCATGGGGTCCCTACCCGTAAAGAGAGAATACATTAAAGTGCACTCGGTCATTTAATGCGCTCATCGGGAAGAATATTCATACCGGCATCTCCAAATCATGACTACTGTCGGAGATTAGAACTTCTTGATGAAATGTCTTTCCGCTCATTGTCCCTCAGCTGTAACTGAACGTGGCTGAGGAGGGTGGGGTGGAAATTGGCACCAAAACATCAACCGGTTTCTTTCAGATTTGAAAATGCAGTCAAGATGTAGAAAGTAGGAGGCAGTTTGAATGAGAAGAATGCATGTGTAATTAATAGTGGGTTTGTTTTTAGTTCACACTCTCTTGGGAGGCTCGGTTCAGACTCAATGGGCCGTATCCAATGGTGGATTTCGGCTCTCTCTCTGGCTAGTTTAGTGGCTCTGAAAAGAGCCGTTGTGTTTCTCTCTCTCTGGGTGAATGTGCAGGGCCGGCCAGGCTCCGTTTAGGCGCGCTCCCCGCGGATCCGGCGGGCCAGCTGGATGTCTTTGGGCATGATGGTGACCCGCTTGGCGTGGATGGCGCACAGGTTGGTGTCCTCAAACAGCCCCACCAGGTAAGCCTCGCTGGCCTCCTGCAGGGCCATCACCGCCGAGCTCTGGAAGCGCAGGTCGGTCTTGAAGTCCTGAGCGATCTCTCGCACCAGGCGCTGGAAGGGCAGTTTGCGGATCAGCAGCTCGGTGGATTTCTGGTAGCGGCGGATCTCCCGCAGAGCCACCGTGCCGGGCCTGTAGCGATGAGGCTTCTTCACTCCGCCCGTGGCCGGAGCGCTCTTGCGGGCCGCTTTGGTCGCCAGCTGCTTGCGGGGAGCTTTCCCTCCGGTGGATTTGCGCGCTGTCTGCTTGGTTCTGGCCATTCTCTTCAACTCTCTGTAACACACACAGGCTGCTGCTGTCAATGCTGAGCCTGCTGCGGTGCTGCCTGTTTAAGGGAACGGAGAGCCCGCCCTAGAGCTGGGATTGGATACAGCCCTGTCCCTCAGCCCACAGAGAAACAGCTCCGGAAGGTACAGAAAAGGCAGGAAAAGAATTGTTGGAGGCTGATTGGGTAACGTGAAATGACAGTTGGTCAGTTTGAAAATGCCCGCCGAATTTACCCTCACAAACACGGAGATTAAATTAAACATTGAAACACAAGTCACCATCCTTCTGTAACTAAGATAAAATGTTATCCTTTATAGTAATTACTAAAAACCTAGTTAGCTGTCAGCATGGACAGGAGGCGGTATCATTGCCTGATCTGTCTGTAATAGGCAGGAGGAAAACCCGGGGTTAAAACAGCCCAGACAAACTGAATAACCGAACGTGTGCCCTCCGTGAATCAATCTAAACAGCCCCGCCAATTTAAACCTATTGAAAGTGATCCGTGATAAAATTACAGCGCCTTACTGTATCGATATATTTTATTTCACTCAGAAGAGAATCAGCCGGAACAGCACTTATTGGCTGTAACAGGTACATGGAAAGAGCAGGCGATGAAAAACTCCGCTGGGTCCCAGCATCAAATCTCATGAATGTATCATTTCTGGAAGGGTCAACGAAATACAACTACTGCAATATGTAACATCAGTGTCTGGGAAAAATGACAAATTATAACGTAACAAATTAAATGACAAATGACACGTTAAATTACCGGCAACACTACACTATGCTCTCCGTATGTGTTGCCTTCACCGTCCTCAGGTCTCTGCTCTCTATCGGAAGGTTTGGATGGCTCTGAAAAGAGCCATAACACAAAATGTAAAATCAAACACAGGATCTTACAGGAGAGATGTCAGAGAGAGAGAGTACCATCATGGACCTGCTTCTTTGGGTTCAGCAGCTTTTTTCAACTGCCTGACTGCTTTCAGTCAATAGCCAGACAGTCAAAAACCAAATCAAACCAGAGAAAGGCTGAGCTAGGAAAATTGGGCCACTCCCCTTTCATTGTACAAGTGTTCTTTTTAAAAATATGAAGCCTTTGGCTAAGGCATTATCTGTTAAGTTATAATCAATATGGCCTTAAAAATCAAACTTTTCAGAGCCTGTGTCTTTTACAAGGAGGGGGAGGGAGGGGGGAGAGAGAGAGGGAGGGAGGAGGGAGGAGGGGGGGGAGGGAGGGGAAGGCGGGGGGGGGGGGAAGTTGTCTACAGTACTAAATAGTGGGCCACCTGATGAATCAGCAGCACTCCGAAAGTGTGCACTTCCATGTAAAACTGTTGAACTATAACATGGTGTTGAGTGATTTTTTTTAACTAACTAGTGAGAGGGAGACAGTAGAGTAGTTTCCTTTAGCAGAGAGTTCAAAAAATAGGGATCACAGATTCAAGCTAAGTGGCTGTAGGATTAGATGATATGAGGAAATATGTTTGTTATGCAGAGAGTGGTGGGTATCCGGAATTCACTGCCTAATTTTTAGTAAAACAAAAATTCCCTGGAACTGCACATCAACTCTTGTAAACTGCAAGGTTACAGGCTGTGGCAGGAAAGTGGGATGAGAAGGGGCATCTGGGTGTGTCTGCGTTGGCATAGACAACATGGGCTGAATCCCCACAATGCTGTATTATTTCTATGATTCTCTAGTTATCAATCAGACTCTACCAGTCTCTGCTGTGTGAATATGTAAATATGTTTACCACATTCTGAAATTTACAGTTTGATAACTACACTCTCACATTCACCAAGCAGGAACTGACAGGTATAAACTCACATATCCACATACCCACTTGCATCAGGTAGCCCCATTCATGGAGCTGTATGGGTGTTGTTTAGTTTCCAAATCTCACTCAACTGGTATTAGAATTTTAAGAAAAAAAAATGGACAAGGAGCAGCTCAGAGCAGGAGTGGAATCAGACTGGTGGTTCTGTTTAAATTGCTGGCGTTGAACAAAAAATCCTAATGATTATTAACTGAATGTTACATTGATGTTGTCAATCACAACTGATGTTGATTTACAGGGGGTATTTGTTCTGTCTTCCTCCAGACAAATACTCAAAGGATGAAGACAATGTAATATTTCCTTGGTACCGAGCCAAGTGTGACCAGCTGCTTCGAACAAACAGCAGGTAGGTTACTGCCATCAGAGCGAAGGACATCCTTTCCACTGTCACAGAGTGGATTGAGTGAGGTTCACATTGAGCACCATTTCAGAAAGATATGTTCAAACCAAGAGTTAAACACCACCAAGGAAATAGAAGTTTATATTTTTCATCTATATTCACAATGCATGCTACCCACTTCCAATCAACTTGAATGAATCCTCATCTGAAATATACACAGCATTAAATCTGAACATCGAATGGTGCAGCACAGGAATGGGTCCTTCAGTCCACAAAGTTGTGCCGAACATGACGCCAAATGAAATTAATCCCTTCTGCCTCCATTTCTTGCATATTAATTTGCTTATTTTAAAGTCCCTTCAACAACTGTATCGCATCTGCCTCCATCACCACCCCGGCAGTGCGTTCTACTCCTCCACTCTAGATTGAAACAAACTGCACATTAGGCCTCCTTTGAACTTTCCTTCTCTTACCTTGTACACATGCCTCAAAGTTTTCGATATCTCAACTCTTGGAAAAAGATTCTGACCATTAACCTTAGCCATGCATCTCATAATTTTAGAGACGTCTGGATATAGGTTTGTTTGCTGAAGTGGAAGGTTTGTTTTCAGATGTTTTGTCACCATACTGGGTCACATCATCAGTGAGCCTCCAGATGAAGCACTGGTGGTATGGCCCGCTTTCTATTTATGTGGTTAGGTTTCCTTGGGTTGCTGATGTCATTTCCTGTTCATTTTCTCCCAGCATGGTAAATGGGATCCGAGTCAATGTGTTTGTTGATGGAATTCCAGTTGGAATACCATGCTTCTAGGAATTCTCATGCATCTTTCAGTTTAGCCTTTCATAGGATGGATGTGTTATCCCAGTCGAAGTGGTGTCCTTCCTCAGCCTTTGCTGGCCAGAAAAAAACTACCCGGGTTTTTCTAGCTTCTTTTTATAGCTCATACCCTCTAATCTAGACAACATTCTGGCAAACCTCTTGTGCACCCTCTCTAAATCCTCCACATCCTTCCTGTAATGTGGTAACCACAACTGAAAAATCATAATACCAGATTATAATCTAGCAGGTTAATTTGGAAGTAATAGCTTTCAGAGCATCACTCCTTCATCAGGTAGCTGTGAAACAGGATCATGAGACACAGAATTTATAGCAAAAGGTTACAGTGTTATACAACTGAAAGGATATATTGAACAAACCTAGACTGCTATTCCAGTATTTCATCTTTTAGAATGGGTTGCAGGTTTCAGTCCATTAACATATAGATCCAAGAACTTCTTTTAAGTCACATTCTCAAGATGACTTCAGGTTTTATTTTAAGAAGAATGACATCTCAGCTCAGACAATGTATTAAAGGTGTAAGGTTAGAGTCTGTCTGTATCCCAATCTTGAGTCAGACTGGTTCTATTGCCAAAGTAGGAATTTATAAAACATTACATGGATTTACTGCCTGCAGATTGTGCTCTTTTTGAGCAAAATAGAATGTATCTGCAAATATAATTCTGCAAATGCACATTCACCCCCATAGACGTGTGTGAGTGTGTGTGAGTGTGAGAGAGAGAGAGAGAGAGAGAGAGAGAGAGAGAGAGAGAGAGAGAGAGAGAGAGAGAGAGAGAGAGAGAGAGAGAGAGAGAGAGAGAGAGAGAGAGAGAGACACAATGTGAGTGTGAGTACATATGTGAATGTGTGTGTGTGTATATATTAGTGTGATGGGGTATAAGCCTGTGAGAGGGTGTGTGCATGGGTGTATGTGTGCGTGTAAGAGAGAGCGTCTGTCTGAGTATGTGAGTGAGAGAGTGTGTAGAGTGACAGGAACTCAAGGTCCCATCTGGGGCTGTCCTCATGGGTTCTGAACTTTAGTAAGTACACTTTTCACATTACAATAGAGGGGAACAAATAGACGATGCTGTTCGTTTGAACAACCATATATGAAGTAGATAGTGAGTACAGATATTGAAGGAAACATTTCTGCTATCAGTAACTGAGAAGGACAGAATTAATATTTTGTCACAATACTCTAAGTATGACCTAACCAAAACCTTATAAAGTTGCAATATGACATCCTGACTCTTGTACTCAATTCTCTGACCAATAAGGGAAGCATGCCACATGCCACCTTTTAGGTACCACCCTGAATACTTGCATGGCCACTTTCAGGGAGCAATAGACTTGAACCCCAAGATCCTTTTGTACATCAATGATGTTCAGTGCCCAGCCATTAACTGTATACACTTGATTTCCCAAAGTCCAGCCTCTTACATCTTGCTGGATTAAACTCAATCTATAATTTCTCTGACCCTATCTGCAAGTGATCTTTTTTTCGCTTTATCCTTTGACAAGCTTCTATACTACCCACAAATCCACCAATGTTTATATTGTCTGCATTTATTAATGATAGTTTTAATGTTACAGTCAAGGCAAACAAATAGCTGATACGATTACTTTGAGCAACCATATGAAAAGTACATATTGAGTACAAATTGTTATTGAAGGAAACATTTCAGCTATCAGTAACTGAGAATGACAAGTAATCTTTTGTCACGTATATAGACACAGCAATCAAATAATATGAATTCCAAATGCACATTCTATGTCAAAGCCTGACAAAAAAGATTAATGTGTAGGTATGTAACCAAGCAGTTTCCCCTCACCCCCTCTCCACACACACACACACAGTGTCAGTGTCTGTCAGTCTGTCTCTTTCTCAGACTTACAATGACTCTCAAAAACATACACCATCCTGACACATGTTACAATGTCTAACAGCCTAACTGTTCCATTGGCATTGAAAAATGTTACATTCAAAATGATTTCTACCCACAAATTCCTTGTCAGAGTCGCCTAAAGCACAGAATCAGGCCCTAGAAAACTTTTGAGTCTGCACGATCAGAAACAACCAGTTAACAATTTTCATCCTGATCATTAAGCATTCAATTGCATAAATGTATCATGGTAGCAGAGGAGCTGCCATTCCCATTTTTATCACATCATTATTCTCCATTTCTTCAAATTGCAGTAGAAGACTTTTTTTTGTCTGGTTCAGTCCAACCAGAAACTCTTTTTGTTTTTAGATAATTATGTACTTCTTTCAAAATTGGTTGCAATTTTCAACAAAGAACTTTGCATTCCTCTTCCCCCTCCCTGGAAGGTATCTCAGACATCTATCTGCAATTTACAAAATGTATCAGTGGAATCTAATAACCACCCTTCAAAGCAGTGGAGAAAGGGAAAGAAAAGGCCAAAATTAGTAGGTTTGCAGAACTGCTCATTTTATTTTCAATCAGAGTTGAACAGTGTTGATTGTTCAATAAACTGAATGTGGTAGTTTACATATTGTGCACTGCATAACAAAAAAAAAACAACTCTTTTTCCTTTCCTCCTTCCTACTTTAGAGTAACCAAAGAATACTGTTAATGGCTAATCATCACACAACAGAGCAGGGTAATGTTCTGTCTACATCAGAAAATAGAAGTGAATTAGTCAATTGTCTTTTCTGTGCAACAAACATTATGGTCAGTCAGCTCCAATGCAATTGAATGGTTTGTCACCCTTTCACTTTGTTGCAAATGGATTCAGTTTACATTGATTGTTAGTTCAGCAGTGTTCAGAAAAGTACATCAATATGCACTGAAACAAAAACTAATGGCATTCTGAAGACGGACATTTTATATCATTACTGCCTGTTAGATTCTGCACTATACAAGATACAAAAGGTCGATTGTGTTTCCTACCTTGACTCTGAAGAACAGCACAAAATCTGTTCTGTTGCAATGTGTTATGTTTTCACATGCACGTGATTCCTACAGGCACTAACAATTAAAGAACGTTGGCTGTTTCCCATTCATTACAGGAGACATGAACTGAGGTACAGACCGGCAGCACAAGAATAAATCTGGTTCTCAGAATAAAGCAGTTTCCCTTCTGCCATCACCTTATCTCCTCTCTCCCCCACCCACCCCGACAGACTGACAATCAACTGAAAAAAAAATCACAAAATGCAGAAAAGATTAAGATCCAGTCTCAACACACTGATAACAAATATCACAGAATGTATCACATGGATACAGAGAATATTACTAGCTTCCACTTTGATACACAAGAGTAGAAACTGACAAGTACAGGCTGATAACTGCACACTCATTCATGTTGCAGAAACAGACAAACAAATGATGATGATACACTTACTGTGATGCAAATGTGTGACTAACAGTTTCCATCTGTTAGTCTGTTTCTGTTAACTTAAGTCACACATTCTCATTGCAGTAGCTGTCAGGGACAGATTAATAACTACACTCTCATTCACGAAGCTAAAACTGACAGGAACAGAATGATAACTACACTCCAAGTAACACACAGCATAAACTGACAAGCATGCTCGGATAATGACACGCATATTCACAGTGCAGAATCTCACAGGTACATATTAGTACCTGCACTGTTCACATTCATCAAAGAGGACCTGTCAGGTAGAAATCTATATTTAAATTCACATATTGACAAGGCAGAGATTGAGGGGCATAGATTGGTAACTGCATTCATATATTGATATAGGAGAAGTTGACAAATACAGGTTAATATTGACAGTCTCAATTCACAGAGCAGGATCAGACTGGTAAACACACTAATACATTCACATAGGGGTAATGGACAGGTAGAGATTGATAATTACATGCACATAAAAGTAACTGACAAGTACACAATGATAATTACGTTGATTATATAAATAATTAGGAGTTGGCGTTGATGATATAATTTCTAAATTTGCAGTTGATACTAACAGGGAGATGAGTGATTGGGAGGATGATGCTGAGTGACTTCACAGGGAGATTGACAAGTTGGCCAAATGAACAGATGTCTGGCAGATGAATTACAATGCAGAGAAATGTGAGGTAATGCATTTTGCTACCAGAAACACAGAGCAACAATGCAGGGTCAATGGTACATCTTTGAAGGTACCACTGGAGTAGAGGGACCTCGGGGTTCATGTTTATCATTCTCTGAAGTTGGCCAGGCAAGCTGAAACCGTTGTGAAGAAGGGTGATAGGATCCTTGCCATTATAAATAGAGGCATTGAGTATAAAACAGAGGAAGTGCTGCTCCACCTCCACAAATCATTGGTCAGATCACATTTGTGTTCAGTAATGGGCACTTTATTTAAGGAAGGAACTTTAAGCTCTGGAGAGCATTCATTGAAGATTTTTTTAGAATGATAGCATGAACGAAGGATTTTACATACAAGGAAGGATTAATGATATCAGGCTCCTTCTCCTTGGAGCAGATTAAGAGGGGGACTTTATGGAGGTGTTCAAAATTATGAAGAATTTTGCCAGGGATAAGAGGAATATTTTGTTACCACTAGTTCGTATGTCAGTAACTAGAGGTCACAATTTCAAGATTGTCAGCAAGAGAGAGAGGAGTGAGATGAGGAGAAATGTCTTTACTCACAGTTATTAGGATTTTGGATTGTGCAGCCTGGGATCGTGGTGGAGGTCGATTCCATATGAGGTATGAAAAGAGAGTTGGATGTGTATTGACAGTGATGAAGTTAGAGGGCAATGAAGATCGGGCTAGAAAACAATCCCACCTTGAATTATTTCCAGCTCACCACAATTTACACAAAATGTGTAGAGTATGTTCAATTCATTGGCACATCTGCCTCAACCCATTCACCAGGAGATCAAATGGAGGCTCTCGTTAGGAAGGAACAGCATAAAATCGAAAATCTCTGCCATCAACAGTTAGATTGTGCTACAGTGAGATAAACTGACATACTGAAGGTTGTGGGAGAGACAATTATGTAGATGATTTTTCAGGACAAGTCCATCTTTGGAACTGACATCTTGCTGACTGAATTGAGACGAAACCTAGCCTAGTCACAGAAATGTGACATTGCTATGCCTTCTCTTCCTTGTCCTCCTTATTTGCTGAAAGGTAGGATTGTTATTGATCAATTTGTCAATGTGGAAAGTTGGCATAAACGTTTCCCTCTTCTTCTTGATCTGGTTCCTCATCCCCTCCTGTATCTGTGTGCTTCAGAGTGGTGCAGGGTGGTTGCTGCTTTGCTTGGTCAGCCTGAAAACAGGTCAGAAGAGAAACAGGAGCAGGATCAAAGTTGGTGTCATTGTGGACAGAGAAGGTTATCTAAGAGTACAAGGGATATTTGATCAACTGGGCCAGTGGGTCAAAGAATGGCAGATAAGGTTTAACTAGAATAAATGCAAGGTGTTGCATTTTTGTAAGGCAAACCAGGGCAGGATTTATACTATAAATAGAACAAGTCTGGGGAGTGTTTTTACGAACAAACAGAACTTGAGGTGCAGATGAATAGTTCCTTGAATGTGGCATTGCAGTGAGATATGGTGGTGAAGGCAGCGTTTGGCATGCTTGCCTTCACTGGTCACAGCATTGACGGCAGCAGTTGGAGCATAATGTTACAGCTGTACAGGATATTGGTGAGGCCATTTCTAGAATCCTGTGTACAATTTTGTTCAACCTGCTGTGGAAATGATGTGGTTAAGCTAGAAAGGGTACAGAAAAAGATTTACAAAGATGTGACTATAAGTACAGAGCTTGAATTATAAGGAGAAGATGCATAAGCTGGGAGCTATTATCCTCTGGAGAGTTGGAGGCTGAGGGGTGAACTTATAGAGGTTATAATATCACAAGGGGCATAGATAAGGTAAATAGGTATGGTCTTTTCCCCAAGGTAGGGGTGTCCAAAACTAGTGGGTATTAGTTTAAGGTGAGAGGAGAAAGATTAAAATGGGACCTGATAGATAAACTTATCACACAGAGGGCAGTGTGTATATGGAATGAGCTGCCAGAGGAAGTGGTAGAGGCAGGTACAATAACAACATTTCAAAGACAGTTGGCAAGGTACATGGATAAGAAAGGTTTAGAGAGATATGGGCCAAATGCAAACAAATGGGACTAGTTGAGTTTGGGAAACCTGATCGGCACGGGCGAGTTGGGCTGAAGGGCCTGTTTCCATGCTGTATGACTCTATGAAAATGGATGAGAATAACAAATTTGTCTGAAAGACGATCAGAGTGTACAGGAGGAGCTGTGAATATCTGGGGTCATTATACAGACCAATTTCTCTTGGCAAAGCATGTGATTGGAACAAGCCTAAAACTGACCCTGACAAATGTTATTTCTCTATACTCTGAACAGGATGTGGCCATCTCTGCCAAAGTGGGAAGTGGATGCGATTCCGAAGTGTCCTTGAACCAAACGATTTGCTCAGCCAGAAGGCAGTGAAGCGTTTGGAAAGGGTTAGGAATCTCGTGCAGACTAGATCGGTTAAGGAGGGCAGATTTCATTCTCTGAATGACCATCACAGACAGGAATAGGAGAAGGCTATTCACCCCCTCGATCCTGCTCAGCCGTTCAATAGCATCATGACTGATGCCCGATTTCTCATGCTCACTTTCCTGCACTTAACATGTAACCCTCAATTCCCTGACTGATCAAGATTATATCTACCCCAGCTATAAACCTGCTCCCCACACACAGCTCTCTGTGGTAAGGAGTTCCAAAGACTCTCAATCCTCTGAGAGAAGAAATTCCTCCTCACCTCTGTCTTCAATTTTGAACCAGATGGTTGTTTGTTCCTGACAACAGTCATCATTAGAGTCTTAATTCCAGATCTGTTTCTGTTTAAAATCAAATTCCAAATTCACCACCTGCCACAGCAAGATTCAAATTCAAATCTCCAGGACATACCCTGGGGAGCTGAAAACACAGAATTTTGCTTCCCCACTATTTCAGAAACTGAAAGTGAATCTCATCAAAATTGAGATCAGAATAAATTGCCCCACACCATTGAGCTAAGCATTGATGTCACCACAATCCATACAGTGTGGAAAGAGAACATTCAGCCCATTCGGTCTGCCCCAAGCCAGTGAAGAACATCCCAAACAGACCCTGACCCTATCCCTGTAACCCTGTATTAACCATGGCCAATCCCCTAACCTGCACATCATAGAATCCTACAGTGTGGAAGTAGGCCTTTCAGCCCACTGAGTCCATACTGACCCTCTGAATAGCATTCCACCCAGACACACCGCTCTACCCTAATCCCTGCAACTCCGTATTTGCATTGGCTAACCCTCCTAGCCTGCATAACTCTCACACTATGGGCAATTTAGCACGGCCAATTCATCTAAATTGCACATATTTGGATTGTGGGAGGAAACCAGAGTGTCTGAACAAAACCCACGCAGAGAAGGGGAGAATGTGCACTCCCTGGGGCTGGAATTGTTCCCGGGTCCCTGGTGCTGTGAGACAGCAATGCTAACCACTGAGCCACTATGCAACCCAATGTTATTGCCTCTGGTTAGCTCAGTTGATTCTATAGTTGGCTTACAATGTATCGTCACACTGACAGCATGTGGTTCAATTGCTGCTCTGGTTGAGATTGCTGTGAATGATCATCCCCTGTGCCTTAGATGTGGTGACCCTCAGGTTAAACCGTAAAACAGTTGTTGCTTTTTCTTTCTTTTTCTCGCCCACACCTCTTTCTCTCTCTTTCTAATGAGACAATGGTGACTTTACATTAACCACCTGCTAAAAACATAACTCTGCTGATTAAAAATTAACTGCCCTCTTTTTCACTGCAAAGTAACTGGTGTTTCCTTCCTGATGCATGATTTGAGTAAGTTGTAAATAAAAGACAAGACATTTTACCAACAGTATATATCTCAATGAACTGTGAGAGGATGCACAGGGAGATTTACCAGCATACTGAATTGGGGGCTGGAGAGTTTCAGTGAGGAAGAGAAGTTGGACAGACTGGGGTTGTAGTCCTTATAGCAGAGTGGATTGAAAGTGAGGTGGGAAGGGCATATATTAAAGGTAAGGGCCAGGAGGTTTTGCGGGTATGTGAGGAAAAACTTGTTCACCAAAAGGTGGTGGGGAATCTGGAACTCACTGCCTGTCAGGGTGGGAGAGGCAGAAACCGTCATCACATTGAAGGAGGATTAAGATGTGCACTCGTGACGCTAATGTTATGGGTCAAGTACTGGGGAAGTGGTATTAGACAATGGCAAGGTGATTTTTTTCTGACCGGCACAGACTCGATCGGCCAATGGGCCATTTTTCCTGCGCTGTGGACATCTCGGAAACTATGACTAACTCACTTTGGGATGTGTACTCTACATCCAAGATGCCAACTAACTGTAACGTGACTTTGAATATTTCATGTTCAGAGATGAGGGGTTTGTTATCGAAAGAGAGATTGAACAATTTAGGCCAATACTCTCTGGAGTTTAGAGGAATGAGGGGAGATCCAACTGAGGGATATGGGATGCTAAAGGGGGTGGGATTGACAAAGGAGACGGAGAGAGGATGTCTCCTCATGTGGGGCAATTTAGAACGACAGGATCCTTATTTCAGGAGAAGGGGGCGGGACAGATTGAACACAAAGATGGTGACCAATGGCTTCTTCTCCAAGGGAGAGGGGGTGGAAATTTCTGGGAATTTACCCTCCAGTGTGTGGGGGCATGTCGGGACACTAAATAAATTGAAGGAGGGAATAGACAGATTGTCCATCAGTGAGGGGTTCAAGGGAGCAGGGGCAGGACATTGGAGCTGAGACTGCGATGAGATCAGCCACAGCCTTAAAGAATGGGAGAAGCTGAATCCAGAGGGTTCCTAGCCCGTATGTTGTGTTGTTCGTACAGCTGCCCGAACACTTTTTAGTGTGGCTGGCTCATAGCACATGTTCAGAAAGCTCTGAATCTGAGGCCATAAACTGTCTATTGCATCACAGTCTAGTAGTCTCTTCGTAACCAAGACCATAAGATTTTGCAACCATTCAGCCCATCAAGTCTGCTCCACTATTCTGTCATGGCTGATATGTTTCTTAACTCCATTCTCCTGCCTTCTCTTTTTAATGGTTGATCCTCTTACTGATCAAGAATCTATCTATCTCTGTCTTAAAGACATAATAACATCCGTCTGCAGTAATGAGTTCCACAGACTCCCCACTGTCTGACTGATGAAATTCATCCTCATCTCAATTCTAAAGGTAGTTCCCTTCACTCTGAGGCTGTGTCTTCGGGTCCTAGTCTCTCCTACTCGTGGAAACATCTTCTCCATGTCCACTCTATCTGGGACTTGCAGAATTCTCCCAGTTTCAATCAGATTCTCCCTCCCTCTTCTAAACTCCATCGAGTCCAGACTCAGAATCCTCAACCTCTCCTTACATAACAAGTTCTTCATCCCTGGGATTTTTCTTGTAAACTCCCTCTGAACCCCCTTCCTTAGATAGGGGGCCCAAAACTGCTCACAAAGTTCCAAATATGGTCTGACCAGAGCCTTGTACAGCCTCAGCAGAATATCCCTGCTTTTGTATCCTACACCTCTTCAAATGAATGCTAACATTGCATTTGACCTCCCAACTGCCAGCTGAACCTGCCCGTTAACCTGAAAAGAATCCTGAACTCGGACTCCCAAGTCCCTTTTTGCATCAGATTTCCTAAACCTTTTCCCATTTAGAAAACAGTTTCTGTCTCTATTCTTCCCACTAAAGTACATAACTTCCCACTTTCCCACATTGCATACCATCTGCCATTTCGCAGCCCACTCTCCAAGTCTGTCCAAATCTTTCTACAACACTATCTGTCCTTCCACCTATCTTTGTGTCATCAAAGAAACACTCAGGACAATGAAATGGCAATGCTCCTCATGTGAGTGATGCTAGACCCAGAGTGAATGGCTCCTTGCCACAAAGCCCAAGGCCAGAAAGGACCACTTTCAGACATTTAGCTGGGCAATCAACTGAGTGTTGTCCCAGGGCCTAAAATTTAGACATTCCCTCAAAACAAGATGAAAGATAAAGCAATTATCCATCAGTGCAACATTTCCTCTTCCAATTCTGTTGCTAATTTAGTTGACATGGACATGTTCCATCTATGATTCAGATGACTGCAAACATTATTGATTATTAATAAATTCAAATGATATAAAAATATTCAAAAAGCGTGGGCAGACATTCACTCCACGCTATAAGCAAGGGTAACACTAGCAATGTTTAAAAGTGGCTGGGTTTTTGAAGGTTAAGATAAGAGAGAGTGAGAGAGTGAGAGAGTGAGAGAGTGAGAGAGTGAGAGAGTGAGAGAGTGAGAGAGTGAAAAGAGCTGTACAGCTGGTAGGAAGTTTAACCCTTTGTTTGAGTGAACATTTGTTTGTTGGTGATTGAATATTTGTGTTTTATTCCCTGGAGCTTGAGTTCCAGGACTGTTTTGAATCTGATTTTTATTATGGAAACTTAACATGATTTCTTTTAAGGTTAAGGATTCTATCGAGATTATGAAAAAAAAAGAATGATTAACTCCTGTTCTTTTTACAGACCATGACTGCCTTACTATCAGTTTCTAACTAATCTCTTTTATCTTTACATAAAAGCGATTTATGGAGGACAGTTGAAGTTTCAGTTCAACATTAGATTGTAGTAAAAGCAAAATTCTATGGTTAATATCTGTGACCTTGGATTCAGCCATTGTTCATGCATTAGAAGTATTTTTTAAAAAAACTTGAGTAGACAAATTCTTTTAAGGCAAGCTCTGATTATTTTACGACCTATAGTATTGTAATTGAGCAATGATTGGTCAGGACTATTTAAGAAAACTAATTTTGGATTTAAATTAAAGGATTAAAACTGGGTAATTACAGTGAATTGCAAAATTGGGAACTGTATGCATTTTGCATTTTAACTATTAAATACTGAAGAAATGAATGTAAATATATAAATATATTTATAAGTTAGGAACAGGCTTTAAAGGTTAGTCAAGCATGAATTGGTGTTTGAAGTTATGGGGAGCTAGAAATATTGCAATATTTCTTTAAAGAAAGAAAAAGGGGAAGAACGTAACGACTTATCCCCTTCGGGAGGTACCCATAGGGGACAAAGAGATTGGGTTTGTAAGTGCCCCCCTCACTAGTGGGGAGGTCAGAACATTTAAAAAGAAAATGAAGGTCCTGGTTGTGGATCCGGTGGGGTTGTCTGAACACATTGATCAATTTCTGGGGCCCAGTCTGTATACCTGGGCTGAGTTAATGTCTATTTTGAATATACTATTTACTGGGGAGGAAAGGGGACTTATACGGGGAGCTGCTATTAAAATATGGGACAGGAAACACCCGATTGGAGATGGGGATGCTGGACAGGGAGAGGTGAAGTTTCCCCTCAAAGACCCCCAGTGAGAAAACCAAAACCCGGAGCATAGAGAAGAAATGAGGGAATTGAAAGACCTGATTCTAAAAGGAATAAGAGAGGCAGTTCCGAAGTCACAGAATTTGACTAAAGTCTTTGAAGTTAGACAGGAGAAAGATGAGACTCCTTCAGCTTTCTTGCAAAGATTAAGGGACTCAATGCGGAAATATTCTGGAATGGACCCTGAGGACCCAGTGGCACAGGGTCTTTTGAAAGTACATTTTGTGACAAAAGCATGGCCAGACATACAGAGAAAGATACAGAAGATAGAAGGGTGGAGTGAAAAACCATTAAATGAATTGTTGAGAGAGGCACAGAAAGTGTTTGTAAAGAGGGAAGGATGAGAGACAAAAACAGAAGGTAAAAATGATGGTAGCTATGGTTGATGAGGTAGTTAAGAAAAGAATGGAACCAATAGTGAGCAACCGGAGTGGCGGGTGGCAGCATGTAGGACAGAGAGGAAAGGGGAGAGGGAGAGGACAAGGGGGAGCATTTGATAGAGGGTTTGGGCGACAGGGGCAGAGATGGAAGTCTCCACAGGCAGGATGCTATGATTGCGGAAAGGTAGGGAATTTTAAGTGGGAGTGTCCTGATCTACAAAGGGAAGAAAGGGCAATTCCGCTTATGAATTTTGTTGAAGAATAGGGGTGTCAGGGGTTCCTGCCCTCGGGGGCCCACCAGGAACCCTTGATAAACTTCAAGGTGGGACCCTGTAGGAAAGAGGTGGTCTTCTAGTAGATATGGGGGCAGCACGGTCATCGCTGAATTTTAAACCAAAGAGGGTAGAATTGTCGACACGGTCAATTACTGTTTCGGGGGTAAAAAGGGAAGGATTTACTCTTCCAATATTTGAACCTATGATGATAGAAGGTCCTAAGGATAGGGTCACAGGGGAACTACTGTATATCCCTGATATAGGAAGTAAGTTACTGGGGAGAGACTTAATTATCGTCTTAGGACTGGAGATTGGAATTTAGGAAAAAGAGTTAGTTGTACAACTGGCGATGTTGACAGAGGATGTGGAGAGAGAGATAGACCCTATTGTATGGGCTAGAGAAGGGAATCGTGGAAAACTACAGATCCCTCCCCTTTTAATAAATTTAAAACGGAAAGGAGACGTTATCTGTGAACGACAATACCCTATTTCCATAGAAGGTAAATGAGGACTGCAGCCAGTAATTGCAGGACTGATTAGAGATGGACTGTTGGAGCCATGTATGTCTCCTTATAATACCCCAATTCTACCAGTGTGGAAATCTGATGGAACTTATCGATTAGTGCAGGATTTGAGAACATTAAATTGAATAGTACAGATCAGGCACCCAGTGGTGCCAAACCTCTCCAGGTTATTAAGTAAGATCCCTCATGATTACAGATGGTTTAGTGTGATAGATTTAAAGGATGCCTTTTGGGCTTGTCCCTTGGTGGAGGAAAGATTTGGGGCTATCCCCCTCTGAAATCTTATTTGGATTACCTTATCTGGGAACGCAGGGAGGATTGCCAATTCCCAAAACTAAAGATTTGTTTTTAAAGAAGTATATACTGGGCTTGTCCTCCTCTTTATCTTTCTTCAGAAAACAGGGTTTATTGGCACAGACTCCGCCCCTTGAATTCACTGTTCACCCCATCCGGCCGGGTGATTGGATCTTAGTAAAATCATGGACAGAGACTAAATTGCAGCCGGACTGGGAAGGGCTGTACCAGGCTCTTTTGACCACCGAAACGGCAATAAGGATGGCGGAAAAAGGCTGGACTCATTACACTCGGATCAAAGGGCCTGTGGACCCTCCAGCTGAGGAAGAAGTCTGGACAGCCGAATCAACGCAAGACCCGCTAAAACTCAGACTAAAGAGACTTTGAGTAACTGACTACACAGTGGCGACGCGAGCGCGGGATAACTTCAGTAAGATTGTATATTAAGTCTTTTTGTGCTTCAGCATGATGATTAGAATACTGGGAATGTTTAGAGTTATGATGCTAGCCCTCTTGGTATTGAGATTTTGTCAAATATTATTTTCATATGTATTATTAACGGTTCCTGAGTCTGATAATCCACAAGTAATAGACACTGATGCATGCAACTTAGTAAATTGTGGGAATGTAGCTAATCAGAGACAATACCGCAGCTCTGAGATACATCTTAAGTCTTATGGGGATGGCCTCGGGGATGGTACTTGGTATAATGGTCTCGTCACAGTACACCGGGCCCCCTTCCAACCAGCTCGCGATTGTCCCGATAAAAAGTGCAACCCAATATACCTAACAATAAGGAAAACCACATGGCACAAAGCAATTCTGGGGGGGGGGGCACTTATGAGATACAATTAAATGAAACATTTGGGATTGAAATGAAAACAAATGGTAAGGAGTTCGTGGGCTGTTGTTTTCAAATTAGCGTAGGACAGGGAAAACGGGTAGAATTCCTGGATAATGAGATACAACATTTCACCCCTCCCGGTGATCCTAAAGTAGTAAACATTATAGAGGTAAAAGACTTGAAACAGACCATCGAGATAGAAACTGGGTATGGGGATTGGGTTGAATGGGTAAAGTATACTGTAAAAAGTCTGAACAAAAGCAATTGCTATGCATGTGCCTCCGGTAGGTCAGGGGCCCAGGTGGTTCCCTTTCCACTCGGGTGGAAGCGAGACAGGAAGGGCATGAAATGTATGATAGCCCTGTACCAGGATGAGACTGCATGGAATGATAGGAATTGTACCTCCCTATCTCTGATGTTCCCTCCCTTGGAGAAGAAAGATGCAAAAGCTCCCCCCACATTTTCCGCCGCAGTTGGAAATCACACGTCGTGTGTGCTTAGGCAAGGTACAAGTCGGTCGAGAGATTTGGGGGAGCTGACATTATATACAGAGATTAAGAATGTTACCGAAACGGAGAAGGGAGGGGACTACTCAGCACTAAAGGTTCCCCGAGCGGATCTGTGGTGGTACTGGGAAGGCAGAATATTAGGACCCACCCTATCTCCGGATTGGAGAGGGATGTGCAATTGTACAATTGGCAATTTCATTTACCTTGGCATTTGAGAAGGAAAAGATCATAGGGAAAACGGGAAGGGGTAAGAGATTACTGTTAAATCCTGTCATCAAAAGAAGTATCTATCTTGATTCGGTAGGAGTCCCTAGGGGAGTACGTGATGAATTCAAAGCTCGTAACCAGATTGTGGCAGGCTTTAAGTCAGCTCTCTTTTGGTGGGTAACAATTAATAAAAATGTAGATTGGATAAATTACATTTTTTATAATCAACAGAGATTTATAAATTATACAAGAGAGGCGGTTAAAGGAATATCAGAACAGCTTGATGCGACAAGTAGGATGGCATGGGAAAATAGAATAGCCCTTGATATGATTTTAGCAGAAAAAGGACGTGTGTGTGTGATGTTAGGAGAAAGCTGTTGTACCTTTATTCCTAATAATACTGCGCCTGATGGTTCAATTACTCAGGCCTTACGGGGATTGACTACTTTAGCAGAGGAACTGGCTGAGAATTCAGGAGTAGACACATCTCTCACGGGATGGCTTGAATCCTGGTTTGGAAAATGGAAGGGGGTGGTGGTTTCTATCCTTACTTCCCTGATAGTAGTAGTCGGGGTATTGGTGGCCATTGGCTGTTGTGTCATACCCTGTATATGAGGGCTCACCCAAAGACTGATTGAAACAGCCTTGATGAAACAGATGGCCCTAAGAGGGAATCAGACAGAGGAACTTTATCGGCTAAATAATGAGGAGATGAGTGAAACCAAGATGGATGAAATCTCTGAAATGATGCTTGCGAATTTTGGGAACGATGTTTTTAAAAAAAAGAGACAAGAATGCAGAAGATAACAAATGGTAATCAAAAGAAAAAGGGGAAATTGTGGGATATAGGTGAATTAATGTTATTTCTGCAATTATAAGTTCTGATACAGAGTAAATGAATTCACATTAGTTTGGGATTGTTTCAGACGAGAGCTGACTTAGCAAGAATGAGGAAATATATAATCCGTGACAAAATGGTATATTAGCATGAGATGTGATTACAGAACAATGGTAGAAATACAGGCACTAGATAAAATGCTGTGAAAAGAGGCCCTTATAAACATCTGTTTCCCACTTGTACAGAGACACAGGAACAAACCCCAAGTAAAAGGGCTTAGTGATAAGATGCTGTGAGGGGCAGCGCAGATGAAGGGAGCAGATAATGGTGAGCAAAGGATGGGATGACGTCAAGCAACTTTATGGGGGAGGCAGAGATAGACATTTGTCACTGACAAGGCCGGATAAACAGAAGTTGTGGGATCAGTCTTAAGGAAATGAATGACATAAGCGGAGGATGGGGGCAAACAATGGAATAAGGAAAAATATGGGAAAAAAAACAGTATAAATTTCGAGAGTTTGTTGGATTTGATGTGCATTTGTCATTGCCTTACCTGGCATTAGACATGGCACCCACTTGCAAGTGTACAAATAAACGACACTGTTTCAGATTTTTGGTCTCGGACTGAAATTATTAAAGCGAGTGAGCTTTTGTTTCTCACACATATAAAAACCACACGTGATTAGATTCCAGATTGTATCTTATTCCTGAATATCTCTGTATAAACTATGCTGGAACCTTCAATTTGATTCCAGTCCGTAACTCTCTCCCCAGCGTCGATATGTAAACTACCCCGAGTCCCTCAGCCATTCTCCCATCTGTATTGCATTCTCTGGTACAGTTATTCTGTATATAAACTACCCCAAACACCTCCATTAGATTCCAGATTGTAACCCAGCAGAGCAGAAGACTATGATATAGGACCAATTTTAGAGCAATCAGCCAATAAAACTTGTTCTGCCATTTGATCGTGACTGACATGTTTCTCAATCCCATTCTTGTACAATCTCCTGTAACTCTTGATCCCCTTACAAAACAAGAAATTATCCATTTCTGTCTTAAACACACTCAATGACTTGGGTTCCACAGCCTTTTGCAGCAATGAGTTCCACAGATTCCCTTGTGTTTGGAGAAAAAAATCCTTCTCATCTCAGTTCTAAAGGGACATCCCTTCACGCTGAGGCTGTACCTTTGCATTCTCATCTCTCCTACTCATGGAAACATTTCCATGTCCGCTCCATCTGGGCCTTTCAGCGTTCTCGAAGTTTCAATCAGATTCTCCCATATACTTCTATACTCCATCGAGTCCAGACTCAAGAGTCCTCAACCTTTCCTCTAATGACAAGTTCCTCATCCCTGGGATCTTTCTTGTAAACTCCCTCTGGATCCCCTCCAAGTTCAGCTCATCCTTCCTAAGATAGGGGACCCAAAACTACTCACAATGTCCCAAATGTGGTCTGACCAGAGCCTTATACAGCCTCAGCGATACATCCCTGCTCTTGTATTCTAACCCTCTCGAAATGAATGCTGACATTACATTTGCCTTCCTAACCGCCAACTGAACCTGCCTGTTAACCTGAAGAGAATCCTGAACTCGGACTCCCAACTCCCTTTGTGCTTCAGATTTCCGAAACCTTTCCCCATTTTAGGAAACAGTCTCCGCCTCTATTCTTCTAATCCCATTGCATACCCTCCCACACTGTCATCCATCTGCCAACCGAACCTTAACAGGATCCTGAACTCGGACTCACCCCCGAGGACCTTGTTTGTGCTTCAGGCCTGGCAGCATCTGTCCAGAGACAGACAGAGAGAAAGCGGAGTCAACGTTTCGAGTCCGGGGCAGCCGTCCTTCGGGAGAGTGGCCTTTGGTCTTGATGTGCCGCCGCACAATTTCTTGTTCACTCCCACCTCTCTGTCTGTGTGTATTTGTCATTATTATTGAGTTTGGCGAGTCCCGGAGCCGGCCCTGTTGTTTCTCTCTCCTGAAAGGGTTGTCCCTTTAAAGAGTCTTTTCCCTGAAGCAGCTGCTAACGGTCACTTGGGGCACGAGGCGGCCGTTAACCGCCATCTCGCGCGGGGCCTGAAGCTAAAATGGCGCCGGGGCCACGCGGGAAGGAAAAGCGCCGAGGGAGAGCGGACTGTGTCAACATGTCCCGTTCCCGAGGGTCAGGATGGTGGTTATTGGGGGGTCAGGAGAGATTCCCCCTCTCAGTGAGGCATCTTGTACACACCGCGAGGTCTCTCTCTCTCTCTCTGTAACTGTTTGACTGTCCATGACTTGCTTTAACTCTCTGACGAGTTCGACTAATCTCGATGACTCTGTGATCTTGTGTCTCTTTATGACAATGTTTCTTTCTAACCTATGTCCCTCTGTATGTCTATATCTCTTTGTTTCTTCCGGCCTCTCTGTCTCTCCCCAAGTGTCTCTATAACTCCCTCTGCATGTATAGCGGGAGTATTGTTTGTGCTGAACACAACAACAATTCCTGCCTTAGAAAAGTGCCTAAGAGTTTGGTTTAGTCAGTCCGAGAGCTGACTGCCCACTCTGGAAACGAGGTAGTGGAGGGAGACAGCACCTCCCTTGCACTGCTTGGTTTGACCCCAATTCAAAATATTTCCGACAAGGATGGTGAGAAGATTTACTGTGAATACTCGAACCACAGTCAAACCGTACACACAGTCATCAACATCAGCAATAGTTAAGAGGGCAATTAGGACTGTGCTGTTTCTAACCAGGAGGGAGTATCTCTCCTAAACAGCAAATTCCTCGCCGTGTCAGTGATTGGTGAGTTTCAAAGTAACTCTATTCAAACCACATTATCGGAGCAATGTGATAGTACTGGGGGAGTGTGCAAAGGGAGTTTTAACAGGATGTTGCTTTGGGGGCTGGAGAGTTTCAGTGATGGACAGAATTGGACATGGAACTACATTTCAAAGAATTAGAGGATCAAAATTCTGGTTCTCCCGAATAGTATTGTGGGTTTACCCTTACCTCAAGGACTGAATTCATTCAAGAAGTGGAGGTGACAGTGTTGGACTGCGGTAGACAAAAAAGTTGTTTAAAAAATCACAACACATCACAGCTTGTACCTCCAAATATACCTGTTAGACTATAAACCAGGTGCTATGTGATTTTTAATGTCATTCTAGAAGGCAAACACGTGAACTAGTTTAGTTTGAGATTATGGATGGCATGGACTAGTTGGACCGAAGGGGCTGTTTCCTTGCTGTGTGATTCTATTACTCTATTATGAAGGAGGGGGACAGGAAGCAGCTGTTTCCCTTAGTCAAAGGGTCAGTAACAAGGCGGGGTGGGGTGTTGCATCATTTCAAAATGAAGGGTAAGACGTTTAGAGAGAGATTTGAGGATTGTTTCACCTCGAGGATGGTGGGGATCTGGAATGTGTGAAAATAAAATAAAAATTGGACTTTCAGTTCTTGTTTGAAATCACTAATTGTTCCGGTTTGTGGAAATGCCACTTTGTAACTGCAGGGGATGGTGGTGGAGGGTGTGTTCCATCATTTATTAATGTGGAATATTGATATCAAGGAGCAGGAGGAGGCCATTCAGCCCCTTGAGCCGGTTCCACCATTCAATGGCTGATCTGTGACCTGACTCTATAGACCTGCCTTTGGCCCCTATTCCACTTAATACCTTCGCTGAACAACAAAAAAAAATTACCTGTCAGATTTAAAACTAACAACTGATCTAGCAATGCCTGCTGTTTGTGGAAGAGAGTTCCAAATCTCTCCCAGCCTTTGTGTGTAGTAATACTTCCTAACATCTCTCCTGAACAGTCTGTCCCAAATTCTCTGGCAATGCCCTCCCTAGTTCTAGGAACCCCAACCAGTGGAAACACTTTCAATTTTTCCACCCTGTCCTCTCCTGTTAATATCTTTGATCAGATCATCCATAAATCCTGTAAATTCTGGACACAACAGACTTAATTGGGCGGCACGGTGGCACAGTGGTTAGCACTGCTGCCTCACAGCGGCAGAGACCCAGGTTCAATTCCCACCTCAGGCGACTGACTGTGTGGAGTTTGCACGTTCTCCCCGTGTCTGCGTGGGTTTCCTCCGGGTGCTCCGGTTTCCTCCCACAGTCCAAAGATATGCAGGTCAGGTAAATTGGCCATGCTAAATTGCCCGTAGTGTTAGGTAAGAGGTAAATGTAGGGGAATGGGTGGGTTGCGCTTCGGCAGGGCGGTGTGGACTTGTTGAGCCGAAGGACCCGTTTCCGCACCGTAAGTAATTAATCTAATCTAATCTTAATTAGTGTTGTCAACCCCCATATCAGGGGTTAAGTTATCATTCTTGTAAACTCACGCCGTACTCCCTCCGAGGCCAATCTATCCTTCCTCAGGAGTGGTGCTAAGATCTGCTCCAAGTGGGGTCTAACCAGGGTTTTGTATAACTGCAACATCCTTTCTGCATCCTTGTATGCCAGATCTCTCAATATAAAGGCCAGCATTCAATTGGCTTTCTTCAGGCAATGAATGACAGAAATAAAAAGAAACAGAAATTGTTGGAGAAACTCAGCAGGGACAGATATTATTTGCCACCTGGGGACTGACTGTTTACTGTTGAAGACAACTTCCCATTTTTTCTTTTGATATTTTAGCTTTGAGCTGTGCTGGAGCAGTATACTGTTCAGTAAAGAACACGGGCACACAATGGCAACTATTCATTTCGTTTACAAACCTTGAGATCCTTGAATAAGGGAGCGTACTCAGAATTATTATTAAATGGTGGAAAATCAAAGCTTTCCATATATCTGAGGGAGGCTTTGTGCGATAGGTATAACTCAACTTGTAATTTGTAGGGTAGACCCTGGGATCCATCTGAGGAAGACAGAACTATATTAATTTTTCATGATTTTATTCCGTTTTTTCTTAGAGGGATATATATGGTCAGAATATTCCCTGATTAAGCCATTCCAAGTATCTCAGTCTCAAGTCAGGAATGTGATGGAATGCTCCCCACTTGCCTGGATGATTGCAGTCTCAGCAACACTCAAGCAACTCGATTAGAACCACATCCACAAGCATCCACTCCCTCTACTTCCCATGCTCAGTAGCAGCAATGTGTACCATCAACAAGATGTACTGCAGAAATACACCAAAGATCCTCGGGCAACACCTTCAAAACCCACAACCACTTCTATACAGAAGGACAAGTGCGACACGTACATGGGCACACCCACCCTCTACAGGTTCCCCTCTGGGCCACTCAGTGTCCTGACTTGGAAACATACCACTGTTCCTTCAGTGTCATTAGGTTAAAATCCTCACATTGCCCTGAGGGAGGGAATTCGTGCCTGTCTACAACACATGGACTGCAGCAGTACAAGAAAGCAGCTCATCCCTACCTTCTCAAGGGGGCAACTAGGGATGAGTTGGGCAATAAAGACTGGGCCCAGTGGGTGATGCCCATGTGCCATGAGTGATTAATAATACAAAAAATTGTAAATTACCCCAGGGGCCTTCACCTTCCCAATGTGAGCTTTTTCTGGGAGGGTAGGTGCCAACTTTGTAGTGAATGTTGATGCAAAATACACATTTGATGTTATTGAGTCACCTGGTTTGTGAACTGCTTGGATATATAGCCAAGAGCTTAGGTTTGTATTCAGCTGAGTTGGGGCTTTGATCTTATACATCACTCTATATTTAATTTTGAGTTATCGTTTGTTGTTGTTCTAACATTCTGATCTCTAACCTTTCGGTTCACTTTGATTTTTGTTTTTTGATTATAGATGACTCCAAACCAGATAGCAGTTTGGCATACCATGTTTTAACCATCTCAAAACCAAGAAAGGATATATACTTTTCTAACATTTCTGGTTCAGTGAAAGTGGAGATTTTCTTTAGTTTACCTTAACTCTCAAAACCCCAGCCACTTTTAAACATCGCTAGTGTTTCCCTTGCTTATAGCATAAAGCGAAGGCCTGCCAAGCTTTTTGAATCTTTTTACATCATTTGAATTTATTAATAATCAGTAGTGTTTGCAATCATCTAAATCACAGATATGTTCCATCTTTGTCAACTAAATTACCAACAGAGCAATGTGAATTGGAAGAGGGAAAGTTACACTGATGGCTAATTGCTTTATCTTTCATCTTGTTTTGAGGAGATGCCTAAATTTTAGGCCCTGGGACATCAATCTGTTGTTTGCCCCAGTACAACAGCTTAATGTCTGAGAGTGGCCCCTTCTGGCCTTGGTCTGTGGGGCAAGGAGCCATTTGCTTTGGGTCTAGCATCATTCACATGAGGAGCATTACCATTTCATTGTCATGAGTGTTTCTTTGATGATATAAAGATAGGTGGAAGGACAGGTAGTGTAAAGAAAGTGGAGAGGCTGCAGAAGGGTTTGGACCGGGTAGGAGAGTGTGCAATGAAATGGCAGCTAAAATACAATGTGGGAAAGTGGGAAGTTATGTACTTTAGTCGGAAGAATAGAGAGCAAGACTGGTTCCAGAAAAGTTTCAGAAATCTGAAGCACAAAGGGACTTGAGAGTCCAAGCTCAGGATTCTCTTCAGGTTAACAGGCAGGTTCAGTTCGCAGTTAGGAAGGCAAATGTAATGTTAGCATTAATTTTGAGATGGTTAGAATACAAGAGGAGGATGTACTGCTGAGGCTGTGTAAGACTCCACATTTGGAACATTGGGAGCAGTTTTGGGCCCCTATCTTGGGAAGGATTGGCTGAACTTCAAGGGCGTCCAGAGGGGGTTTACAAGATGAAGAACTTGTCGCGTGAGGAGAGGTTGAGGATTCTTGATTCTCAACTTGATGGAGTTTAGAAGAATGAGGGAGAATCTGATTGAAAGTTAGAGAATACGGAGAGGCCCAGACAGAGTGGACATGTAGAAGATGCTTCCATGAGTAGGAGAGACGAGGACCCAAAGGCACAGCCTCAGAGTGAAGTGAACTCCCTTTTGAACTGAGGTGAGGAGGAATTTCTTCAGCCAGACAGTGGGGAATCTATGGAACTCATTACTGCAGACGGCTGTCATTAATAGATGGGTCCTTGATCAGTAGGAGGATCGACCGTGTCAGAAATAATGCAGGAGAATGGGGTTAAGAAACATATCAGCTATGACAGAATGGCGGAGCAATCTTGATGAGCCAAATGGCTGCTATATCTTATGGTGTTGGTTATTAAGTGAATAATAGAATGTGATGCATCGCACAATTTATGCTCTCAGATTCAGAGCTTTCTGAGCATGTGCTATGAGCCATTCATACTAAAACGTGTTCAGGCAACTGGACGACCAACACAACATAGGAGCCCTCGGGAGCCTGCTTCCCCCATTCTATATGGATGTGGCCGATCTCATCCCAGCCTTGACTCCAATTTCCTGCCACCACTCCCTTTAACCTCTCACTGATGAACAAACTGTCTGGCCCCTCCTTCAATTTATTCAGTGTGTCGACATGTCCCCACACAATGGAGGGTGAATTCCCATAGATTCCCACCCCCTCTCCCTTGGAGAGAAGCAATTCCTCACCATCACTGTTTTCAATCTGTCCCGTCCCCTTCTCCTGAAACAATGACCCTCTCGTTCTAAATTGTCCCACATGAGGAAATATCCTCTCTCCATCACCTTTGTCAATCCCACCCCCTTTAGCCTCCGACATCCCTCAGTTAGATCTCTGCTCATTCCTACTCCAGAGAGTATTGGCCGAAACTGCTCTATCTCTCTTTCGATGAGAAACCCCTCATCTCTGAACATGAAATGTACAAAAGTACATTACTTTTAGATGATATCTTGGATGTAGACTACAGATCTCAAAGTGAGTTAGTCATAATTTTTGAGAGGTCTACAGTGCTGAAAAAGGACCATCGGCCCATCAAGTCTGTGCTGGTCAGAAACCACTATTCTCTAATCCCATTTCCCCAGTACTTGGCCCATAGCCTTGGCGTCCCGAGTGCACATCTAAATCTTCCTTCGATGTGATGAGTGTTTCTGCTTCTCCCCACCCTTACAGGCAGTGAGTTCCAGATTCCCCACCACCCTTCATGTATTGCTGGCCACTGGAGTGCATCTGGGAAAATTAACAAACACTGAAATTCACAACTAATCTTAGGGGAACCTGTTTGGGAGAGTACACAGCACAGAAACAGCTAAGTGGATATTTTAAGCGTGGCCTTACAGTAAGTCTTTAGTAGCGAGTAGAGTCCATTCTTTCTTGATTATATATTTTATTGAAATATGTCTCTTGATTAATACTTATGGCTTATATTTTAAATTTAATGTAACCTGGAACAGTGTTTTGTAGAGGAATAAGGCACTGCTATTTTCTGGGTCTATAGATTGAAGTAAACATGCCCTTTTGTAGAGTGATATGCTCTTGTCAGATGTGGGTGTTTAGGGAAAGTTTACGGGCTACTGAGGATTATATCTGCAATAAATGCTGTTGGTTGCGAATCCTATCAGATTGAATGGATTGGTTGGAGAGACAGTTAGAGGCAATGAGGAATGAACGAGAGCAAGGAGATGTGATGGATGGCAGTTATAAGAAGAGGAAAATGTTGCAGATACAGTCACAGAGATGGATTAACTCCAGGAAAGGTAAGAGTGGTAGGCAGTTAGTGCAGGAGTCTTCTGTGGCTATCCCCATTTCAAACAAGTGTGCTGTTTTGGAAAATGTAGGGGGTGATGGATTCTCAGGGGAACAGCCAAACTTCTGGTATCAAGACTGGCTCTAATGCAATGAGGGGTATGTCGGATTCCAAGAGATCGATTGTGTTAGGGGACTTTCTGGTCTGAGGTACAGACAGACATTTCTGTGGGAAACAGCAAAAAATCAGAATGATGTATTGCTTTCCTGGTGCCAGGATCAAGGATGTCTCCAAGATGGTGCACAATGTTCTCAAGGGGGAGATAGGAAGTGAAAATGTTGAGACTCTGAAGGGAGATTACCGAGAGTTAGGCAGGAATTTAAAAAGGTCCTTGAGAGTAATAATATCTGGATTGCTCCCAGTGCTATGAGCTAGTGAGCGCAGGAATAGATGAATGCAAGGCTGAGGAGCTGGTGTGTTGGAGAAGAATTCACATTTGTGGATCATTGGAAATTCTTTTGGGTAGACATGACCAGTACAAGAGGACAGTTTGCACCTAAATTGGAAGGGGATTAATATACTGGCAGGGAGATTTGCTAGAAATGCTCAGGAGGATTTAAACTAGTAAGGTAGGGGGTTGGGACCCAGGGAGATAGTGAGGAAAGAGATCAATCTGAGACTGGTTCAGTTGAGAACAGAAGCAAGTCAGTCAGGGCAGGCAGGGACAAAGCAGAGAACAAGGTAGGACTGATCAATTAAACTGCATTTATTTCAATGCAAGCAGTCCAACAGGGAAGGCAAATGAACTCAGGGCATGGTTAGGAACATGGGACAGGCATATCAAAGCAATTACAAAAAATGGCTCAGGGATGGACAGGACTGGCAGCTTAATGTTCCAGCAAACAAATTCCACAGGAAGGACAGAAAGGTAGGCGAGAGAGGAGGGGGAGTGGTGTTTTTGATCAGGGATAGCATTACAGCTGTACTGAGGGAGAATATTCCCGAAATACATCCAGGGAAGTTATTTGGGTGGAACTGAGAAATAAGAAAGGGATGATCACCTTATTGGGATTGTATTCTGGACTCCCCCTAATAGTCAGAGGGAAATTAAGAAACAAACTTGTCAGGAGATCTCAGTTATCTGTAAGAATAATAAGGTGGTTATGGTAGGGGATTTTAACTTTCCAGACCTAGATTGGGACTGCCATAGTGTTAAAGGTTTAGATGGAGAGGAATTTGTTAAGTGTGTACAAGAAAATTTTCTGAATCAGTATATGGATGTACCTACTAGAGAAGTTGCAAACCTTGACCTACTCTTGGGAAATAAGGAAGGGCAGGTGACTGAGGTGTCAGTGGGGGAGCACTTTAGGGCCAACGACCATAATTCTATTAGTTTTGAAATAGTGATGGAAAAGGACAGGCCACATTTAAAAGTTGAAGTTCTGAATTGAAGGAAGGCCAATTGTGATGGTGTTAGGCAAGAACTTTCAAAAGCTGACTAGGGGCAGATGTTCACAGGTAAAAGGATGGCTGGAAAATGGGAAGACGTCAGAAATGAGATAACGAGAGTGCAGAGAAAGTATATTCCTGTTAGGGTGAAAGGAAAGGATGGTAGGTATAGGGAATGCTGGATGAACTGAGAAATAAGAAAGGGATGATCTTCTTATTGGGATTGTATTATAGACCCCCTAATAGTCAGAGGGAAATTGAGAAACAAACTTGTAAGGAGATCTCAGCTATCTGTAAGAATAATAGGGAAGTTATGGTAGGGGATTTTAACTTTCTAAACATCGACTGGGACTGCCATAGTGTTAAGGGTTTAGATGGAGAGGAATTCCTTAAGTGCATACAAGACAATTTTCTGATTCAGTATGTGGATGTACCTACTAGAGAAAGTGCAAACCTTGACCTATTCTTGGGAAATAAGGCAGGGCAGGTGACTGAGGTGTCAGTGGGGGAGCACTTTGGGGCCAGCGACCATAATTCTATTTGTTTTAAAATAGTGATGGAAAAGGATAGATCAGATCTAAAAGTTGAAGTTCTAAATTGGAGAAAGGCCAATTTTGACGGTAATAGGCAAGAACTTTCAAAAGCTGATTGGAGTCAGATGTTCGCAGGTAAGGGGACAGCTGGCAAATGGGAAGCCTTCAGAAATGAGATAACAAGAATCCAGAGAAAGTATATTCCTGTCAGGGTGAAAGGGAAGGCTGGTAGGTATAGGGAATGCTGGGTGACTAAAGAAATTGAGGGTTTGGTTAAGAAAAAGAAGGAAGCAAATGTCAGGTATAGGCAGGATAGATCGAGTGAATCCTTAGAAGACTTTAAAGGAAGTAGGAGTATACTTAGGACGGAAATCAGGAGGGCAAAAGGGGGACATGAGATAGCTTTGGCAAATAGAATTAAGGAGAATCCAAAGGGTTTTTACAAATATATTAAGGACAAAAGGGTAACTAGAGAGAGAATAGGGCCCCTCAAAGATCAGCAAGGCGGCCTTTGTGTGGAGCCACTGAAAATGGGGAAGATACTAAATGAATATTTTGCATCAGTATTTACTGTGGAAAAGGATATGGAAGATATAGACTGTAGGGAAATAGATGGTGACATCTTGCAAAATGTCTAGATTACAGAGGAGGAAGTGCTGGATGTCTTGAAATGGTTAAAGGTGGATAAATCCCCAGGACCTGATCAGGTGTACCCGAGAACTCTGTGGGAAGCTAGAGAAGTGATGGCTGGGCCTCTTGCTGAGATATTTGTATCATCGATAGTCACAGGGGAGGTGCTGGAAGACTGGAGGTTGGCAAACGTGGTGCCACTGTTTAAGAAGGGCAGTCAAGGCAAGCCAGGTAAGTATAGATTGGTGAGCCTGACCTCAGTGGTGGGCAAGTTGTTGGAGGGAATCCTGAGGGACAAGAATGTACATGTATTTTGAAAGGTAAGGACTGATTCGGGATAGGCAACATGGCTTTGTGCATGGGAAATCATGTCTCTCAAACTTGATTGAGCTTTTTGAAGAAGTAACAAAGAAGATTGGTGTAGGCAAAGCAGTTGATGTGATCTATATGGATTTCAGTAAGGTGTTTGACAAGGTTCCCCATGGGAGACTGATTAGCAAGGTTAGATCTCATGGAATACAGGGAGAACTAGCCATTTGGATACAGAACTGGCTCAAAAGTAGAAGAGGGTTGTTTTTCAGACTGGAGGCCTGTGACCAGTGGAGTGCCACAAGGATCGGTGCTGGGTCCTCTACTTGTCATTTACATAAATGATTTGGATGCGAGCATAAGAGGTACAGCTAGTAAGTTTGCAGATGACACCAAAATTGGAGGTGTAGTGGACAGCGAAGAGGATTATCTCAGATTACAACAGGATCTGCACCAGATGGGTCAATGGGCTGGGAAGTGGCAGATGGAGATTAATTCAGATAAATGCAAGGTGCTGCATTTTGGGAAAGCAAATTTTAGCAGGACTTATACATTTCATGTTAAGGTCCTAGGGAGTGTCGCTGAACAAAGAGACCTTGGAGTGCAAGTTCATAGCTCCTTGAAAGTGCAGTCGCAGGTAGATAGGATAGTGAAGAAGGTGTTTGGTATGTTTTCCATTATTGGTCAGAGTATTGAGTACAGGAGTTGGGAGATCATGTTGCGGCTGTACAGCACATTGGTTAGGCCACTGTTGGAATATTGTGTGCAATTCTGGTCTCCTTCCTATCGGAAAGATATTGTGAAACTTGAAAGGGTTCAGAAAAGATTTACAAGGATGTTGCCAGGGTTGGAGGATATGAGCTATAAGGAGAGGCTGAACATGTTGGGGTTGTTTTCCCTGGACCGTCGGAGGCTGAGGGGTGACCTTATAGAGGTTTACAAAATTATGATAGGCATGGATAGGATAAATAGGCAAAATCTTTTCCCTGGGGTCGGGGAGTCCAGAACTAGAGGGCATAGGTTTAGGGTGAGAGGGGAAAGATATAAAAGAGACCTATGGGGCAATGTTTTCATGCAGAGGATTGTACATGTATAGAATGAGCTGCCAGAGTACTCAATACTCTGACCAATGAAAGAAAGCATACCAATCGCCTTATTCACTATCCAATCTACCTGTGACTCCACTTTCAAGGAGCTATGGACCTGTACTCCAAGGTCTCTTTACTCAGTTACACTCCCTAGGACCTTACCATTAAGTGTACAAGTCCTGTTAAGATTTGCTTTCCCAAATGCAGCACCTCACATTTATCTAAATTAAACTCCATCTGCCACTTCTCAGCCCATTGGCCCATCTGATCAAGATCCTTTTGTAATCTGTGGTTACCTTCTTTGCTGTCCACTACACCTCCAATTTTGGTGTCATCTGCAAACTTACTAACTACATCCAATGTAACTACTATGCTCACATCCAAATCATTTATCTAAATGATGAAAAGTAGTGGACCCAGCACTGATCCTTTTGGCACTCCAGACAGGAAAATCAACCCTCCACCACCACCCTCTGTCTTCTACATTTGAGCCAGTTCTGTATCCAAATGTTTAGTTCTTCCTGTATTCAGTGAGATCTAACCTTGCTAATCAGTCTCCCATGCCCTCCTCGAATGCCTTACTGAAGTCCATATAGACCACATCTACAGCTCTGCCCACATCAATCCTCTTTGTTACTTTTTCAAAAAAACTCAATCAAGATTGTGAGACTATTAAAGTACAGATTTGAGACGGCACAGGGAATCCCTTGTAGACTCAGACCTGTAAATCCCCTCTCTCTTTGTTCGTCCCGGAGATTGTACTCTTTGGAAGTCTGGAATAAAAGCCTCTTACAGACAGTTTAGTTTAATTTTAGTCATCCTCTTTATTCGTTAGTAGCATCACTGTTACGACATAACACTGATACTTACAAGCTAAACTAACTAGGTTCTAATAACCTAGGAGAGTAGGGTACCAGCTCTTCAAGTGCCTCACCAGGCTATTCCGATTTACTGATACAGAGTGGCTTCCTTTCTACAAAAGTTTACAAAAACATTGCATGTTCTTAATTAGACAGATAACAGTGAAAGACAATAATTCGTAAGAAAGAAAAATTAATTGACAGGTCAGTGTGCACTTGATTGATCAGGCCTTGAGCTATCCATCAGATGGGAAAAAGAAATCCAGCCAAGTTAGTCATCTGCCACGAGTTAACTGTGGAAAAAGATATGGAATGTATAGAAAGTAGCGAAATAGATGGTGACACCTTGCAAAATGTCCATATTACAGAAGAAGTAGTGCTGGATGTCTTGAAATACATAAAAGTGGATAAATCCCCAGGACCTGACCAAGTGTATCCGAGAACTCCGTGGAAAGCTAGGGAAGTGATTGCTGGGCCTCTCGCTGAGATATTTGTATCATTGATAGTCTCAGGTGAGGTGATGGAAGATTGGAGGTTGGCTAACGTGGTGCCACTGTTTAAGAAGGGTGGTGAGGACAAGCCATAGAACTATAGACCAGTGAGCCTGACGTCGGTGGAGGGCAAGTTGTTGGAGGGAATCCTGAGGGACAGGCAAGGACTGTGTAAGGATAGTCAACATGGCTTTGTGCGTGGGAAATCATGTCTCACAAACTTGATTGAGTTTTTTGAAGAAAAAAGAATAAAATATCTTGTCTTTTATTTATACCAGTCACTCTAATTGTGCTGCAGGAATGAAACACTAAAGTTATTTTGCAGTGAAAAGAGGGCAGTTAATTTTTAATCAGCAAAGTTATGTTTATAGCTGGAGGTTAATGTAAAGTCAACATTCTCTCACATTAGAGAGAGGGAGAGAGAGGTGTGGGTGAGAAACAGCGAGAAAAAGCAACAACTGATTTATGGTTTAACCTGAGGGGCAACACATCGAAGGCACAGGGAATGGTCATTCACAGCAATCTCAACCAGAGCAGCATTTGAACTGCATGCTGTCAGTGTGACGATACATTGTAAGCCAACTATAGAATCAACTGAGTTAACCAACCTGCATGGCCAGTGGTAAATACATTGGGTGGCACAGTGGCTAGCATTGCTGCCTCACAGCACCAGGGACTCAGGAACAATTCCAGCCTTGGGTGACTGTCTATTGGGAGTTTGCACATTCTCCCCTTCTCTGCATGGGTTTTCTCCAGGTGCTCCGGTTTCCTCCCAAAGTCCAAAGATGTGCAGTTTAGATGGATTGGCCATGCTAAGTTGCCCATAGTGTAAGGGTTATGCAGGCTAGGAAGGTTAGTCATGGGAAATGCAAGGTTATATGGATGGGGTAGGGCAGTATATCTGGGTGGGATTCTATTCAGAGGGTCAGTGTGGAAGATTAGCTTCCACACTGTAGGATTCTATGATGTGCAGGTTAAGGGGAATAGCCATAATTAATGCTAGGTTACGGGGGTAGGGTCAGTGTTTGTTTGGGATGCTCTTCACTGGCTTGGGGCAGACTGGATGAGCTGAATGGTCTCTTTCCACACTGTACAGATTCTGGCAACATCAATACTTAGCTCAATGGTGTGGGCAATTCATTCCAATCTCAATTTAGATGAGATTCACTTTCAGTTTCTGAAATAATGGGGAAATAAAATCCTATGTTTTCAGCTCCCCAGAGGATGCCCTGCAGATGTGAATGTGAATCTTGCTGTGGCAGGTGGTGGATTTGGAATTCGATTTTAAACAGAAACAGATCTGGAGTTAAGACTCTAATGATGACTGTTGTCAGGAACAAACAACCATCTGGTTCAAAATTGAAGACTGGGGTGAGGAGGAATTTCTTCTCTCAGAGGGTTGTGAGTCTTTGGAACTCCTTGCCACAGAGAGCTGTGTGTGGGGACAGGGAGCAGGTTGAAGACTGGGATTGATAGATTCTTGATCAGTCAGAGAATTGAGGGTGTCATGTTAAGTGCAGGAAAGTGAGCGTGAGGAATTGGGCATCAGTCACGATGCTATTGAATGGCTGTGCAGGCTCCAGAGGCCGAATGGCCTTCTCCTGTTCCTGTCTGTGATTTTCCTTAAGGGAATGAAATCTGCCCTCCTTAGTCGGCTCTGCACTTGACTCCTAACCCTTTGCAAACACTTCACTGACTTCAGCCTGAATAAGTCGATTGGTTCAAGGACATTTTGGAATTGCATCCACTTCCCACCTTGGCAGAGATGACCACATCCTATTCAGAGTACAGAGAAATAACATTTGTCAGTTTGTTTTTGGCCTGTTCCAATCACGTGCTTTGCTTAGAGAAATTGGTCTGGATAATGACCTCAGATATTCACAGCTTGTCCTGTACTCAGTCAGAGTTTGTTATTCTCATCCATTTTCATACAGCAAAACAGCACGGAAACAGGCCCATCGGCCCAACCCGTCCATGCCTACCAAGTTTCCCAAACTCACCCAGTCCCATTTGTCTGCATTTGGACCCATATCTCTCTAAAGTTTTCTTATCCAGGTACCTTTCCTTTTAAATGTTGTAATTGTACCTGCCTCTATCACTTCTTCTCGCAGCTCATTCCATGTACTCACTGCCCTCTGTGTGATAAATCTGCCTCTCAGATCGCTTTCGAATCTTTCCCCCTCACCTTCAACCTATGCCTATTAGTTTTGGACACAAATACCTATTTACCTTATCTATGCCACTCGTGATTTTATAACCTCCATAATGTCACCTCACCAGCCTCTGATGCTCCAGGGGAGAAAAGCTTCCAGCTTATGCAGCTTCTCCTTATAACTCAAACCCAGCAATCTTAGTAACATCTTTGCAATTTTTTTCTGTAACCTTTCCAGCTTAAGAACATCCCTTCTACAGCAGGCTGACCAGAACTGTACACAGTATTCTAAAAGTGACCTCACCAACATCCTGTACAGCTGCAAATATGATGATGCAACAACTCCTGTTGTCAGTGGCTCTGACCAATGAAGGCAAGCATGCCAAATGCCGCCTTCACCACTGTGTCTCACTGCAATACCACACACAAGGAACAATCTACCTGCATCCCTAGTCTGTTTGTTTGGAAACACTCCCCAGACTTGTACTATTAACTGTATAAGTCCTGCCCTGGTTTGCCTTACCAAAATGCAATACCTCGTGTTTATCTAAATTAAACTTCATCTGCTATTTCTTGACCCACTGGCCCAGTTGATAAAATTTCCATTGTTCTCTTAGGTACCATTATTCTCTGTCCACAATTTTGGTCCTGCTCCTATCTACTATGTTTCTGTGTTGTCCTACTTTCAGTCTGACCAAGCGGAGCAGCAACCATTTGGCATCACATAAACAACCCTGCATCACATACGCCACCCTGAGGCACACAGATACAGGAGGGGATGAGGATCCAGGTCGAGAGGAAGAGGGAAACACTTATGCCATCCTTCCACGGACATCGTGAGACAGCGCAGAAGAAAGCTTGTGAAGCTTCACAAATCGATCAACAGCAAATCTATCTTCCAGCAAATAAGGAGGAAATGGAAGAGAAGGCATAGCAATGACACGTTTATGTGACTAGGCGAGGCTTTGCCTCAATTCACTCAGCAAGATATCAATTTGAAAGATCGACTTGTCTTGAGAAACCATCTGAATAATGGTCTCTTCCACAACTCTCACTGGGTCAATTTATCCTGCTGTAGCACGATCTAACTGTTGATGGCAGAGATTTGAGAATTTATGATATCCATTTAATCTCCTTGCGAATGGCTTGAGGCAGAGGAGCCAATGAATTAAATGTACTTAGCATGTTTTGTTTAAATTGTGGTGAGCTGGAAATAATTCAAGGCAGGATTGTTTTCCAGCTCTATCTTCATTGCCCTCTAATTTCATCACTTCCAGTACATATCCAGCTCTATTTTTATACCTCATATGGAATCTACCTCCACCACAATCCAAGGTTGCAAGATCCAAATCCTAACAACTCTGAGTAAAGATATTTCTCCTCATCTCACTCCTCGCTCTTTTGCTGACAATCGTGAAATTGTGACTCCTAGTTGTTGACATACCAACTAGTGGTAACAAAATATTTGTTTTTCCCCTGTCAAAATTCTTCATAATTTTGAACACCTCCGTACCGTCCCCTGCTTAACCTTCTCTGCTCCAAGGAGAAGAAGCCTGATGTCACTAATCCTTCCTTGGTACATAAAATCCTTCATTACTGCTATAATTTTAGTAAATCTCCAATGAACCCTCTTCAAAGCTTGAAGATCCTTTCTTAAATAAAGTGCCTAGAACCAAACACACGTGATCTGACCAATGATTTGTAGGGGTATACATCACTTCCTCAGATTTATACTCAATTCCTCTATTTATATCGGCAAGGATCCTACAAGCCGTCTTCACAACGGTTTCAGCTTGCCGAGCCAAATTCAGAGATTGATACACGTGAACCCCGAGGTCTCTCTGCTCCAGTGCTTCCTTCAAAGATGTACCATTGAACCTGCATTGTTGCTTTGTGTTTCTGGTAGCAAAATGCATTACGTAACATCTGTCTGTATTGGAATTAATCTGCCAGATTTCTGCCCATTTGGCCAATTTGTCAATCTCTCTGTGAAGTCACTCAGCATCATCCTCACAATTCACTCTTCTCCCTGAGTTAGTATCAACTGCAATTTAGAGATTATATCCTAAACACCCAACTCCTAATCATTTATATAACCAACGTATTTATCAATGTGTACTTGTCAGTTTCTTCTATGTGCATGTAACTATCAATTCTACCTGTCCGTTTCACTTATGTGAATGTGTGAGTGTATTTACGAGTCTGTTCCTGCTCTGTTAATTGAGACTGTCAATATTAATCTGAACTGTCAGTTTCACCTATATCAGTATGTGAATGCAGTTACCAATCTATGCCTCTCAATCTCTGCCTTGTCAATATGTGAATTTATCGATTTCTACCTCCCAGATCCTGTTTGGTGAATGTGACCAGTGCAGGTACCAGTATGTATCTGTGAGATTCTGCTCTGTGAAGGAGAATGTAATTATCAGACTATACTTGTCAGTTTATGCTGTGTGAAACTGGGAGTGTGGTTATCGTTCTGTTCCTGTCAGTTTTAGGTTTGTCAATAAGTGTAGTTATTAATCTGTCCCTGACAGTTACTGCAATGTGAATGTGTGACTTAAGTTAACAGAAACTGACTGATGGAGACTGACAGTCACACATATGCATCACAGTAAGGGTGTCATCATCATTTGTTTGTCTGTTTCTGCAACGTGAATGAGTGTGTAGTTATCAGCCTGTACTTGTCAGGTTCTACTCTTGTGTATCAAAGTGAAAGCCAGTAATATTCTGTGTCTGTGTGATACATTCTATGATAGTTGTTTATCTTTTCTGCATTTTGTGATTTCTGAGTTGACTGTGGGGATGGGTGAGGGAGAGGGGAGAAAGGGTGATGGCAGAAGGGAAACTGCTTTATTCTGAGAACCATTCTGAATTATGGTCACATATTTCCTGTTTGAGGAGAGAGTGTAGGATCTGTGGTATCACTGAGACATTTAGTTTCAATTTGTACTTAGACATTGTTGGTGTTTTTTTTGTGAAAGAGTTTTATTCTGCATGTTAGTCCATTTCTGTCGGATAATTTTCATACCAATATGCAACACAAACAGCATGTCATCTCCTTTCTCATCAAAATCAGAATCACTGATATGGTACAGCTCAGAAGCAGACCATTCAGCCCATTGTGTCTGTACTAGGACATTCTCTTATGCATCAGATCTGCAGTAATTGTTGGGAATGTGAACTTCATCGACTCATTGTCAGCGTCTATATGGAAAGGACAAATTGACATCAGTTCTGCTGTCATCTTAGTTTTAGTAACTATAGTGCTAGTTTTGATGTTTCCCACAATCTCAATCACAGATCATTGGTCAGGTCATATTTTGTGTTCAGTGCTGGGCACTTTTTTTAAGGGAGGATCTTCAAGCTCTGGAGAGGGTTAATTGGAAATTTACTGGATCTCATTCACTTACGTTCAGTTGTAGTTTTGTGTCTGAGTGTAGCATAAACTCTCTAAATAAACTCTTTTCAATGATGCTTAATTGTATTGCATTTCAGTCTCAGATTATTGTTACATTGTGTGTGCATGTATAGTAGACTTTATCAGGTGCTGCTGGGCACTGCATATCCTCAGCTGTGATCAGTGATGTTGAGAGTCAATTCATATCTGGAAATAATTGAGGCCAAATTTTATTCTTTTTACCTTTCAGCATCCAGTGGCTGAGTGAGAGTGAGTTTACTCTTGTGCTGCCAGTCTGTACCTCAGTTCATGTCTCCTGTAGTGAATGGGAAACAGTGAAGTTCTTTAATTGTTAGTGCATGGAGGCAAGTGAAAATGTAACACACCGCAACAGAGCGGATTCTGTGCTGTTCTTAAGAGTCAAGGTAGGAATCTTGTATATGCAGAATCTAACAAGCAGTAATGATTTAAAGTGTTTGTCCTTTCAGAATGCCATTAGTTTTTGTTTCAGTGCATGTTGGTGTACTTTTCTGAACATTGCTGAACTAACAATCAATGTAAATTGAATCCATTTGCAACTAAGTGACAAACCATTCAACTGCATTGGAACTGTCTGACAAGAATGTTCCTTGTACAGAAAAGACTATAGGCTAATTAACTTTTTTTCTGATGTCAATAGAACATTACCCTGCCCTGTAGTGTGATGATGCACCATTAAAAGTACTCTTGTGTTACTCTGTAGTAGGGCGGGGGAAAGGAAATGAATTTTATTTTTTGTCATGCCCTGCAGAATATGTAAACTGTCAAATGCAATTTATGAAATAATCAACACTCTCCTGCTCTGCTTGAAAATAAAACAAGCAGTTCTACAAACCTACCAATTTTGGCTTTTTTTCTGCCCCTTTCTCCACTGCTTTGAAGAGTGGTTATTAGATTCCATTGATGGATTGTGAAAATTGCAGCCAGATTTCATGCTTTTTTTGTGATACATCCTTGAGAGGGGAGGAGGAATGAAGAGCTCTTTGTAGATAATTGCAACTAATTTTCAAAGAAGTACGTAATTATCTAAAAAAATTGTTTCTGGTTAGATTGAAACAGACAAAACAAAGTCTTCTCCTACTCTGCTCCAATTTGAAGAAATGGAGAATGATGTTGTGATAAAGATGGGGATGGCAGCTCCTCTGCTACAGTGATACATTTATGCAACTGGATGCTAGCTGATCAGGATGAAAATTGTTAGCTGGTTGTTTCTGATCGGTACAGACTCAAAGGTTTTGAAGGGCCTGATTCTGTGTTGTAGGCCTCTCTGACAAGGGATCTGTGGGGAGAAATCATTTTGTTTGTAACATTTTCTGTTACTCCCAATGTCAATGGAACTGCATGGAACTGTTAGACATTGTAACGTGTGTCAGGATAGTGTATGTTTTTGAAACGCATCGTAAGTCAGAGAAAGGGTGTGAGTGTGTGTGTGTGGGGTGGGGAATGGATGTGTGGTTACGTACCTACACATTAATCATTCTCTCTGTCAAGCTTTGACACAGAATATGCCTTTGGAAGTCATATTATTTGATTGTTGTGTCTATGTATGTGACAAAAGTTTAATTGTCATTCTCAGTTACTGATAGCTGAAATGTTTCTTTCAACATCTGTACTCAACATCTACTTATGGTTGTTCAAAATAATCGTATCAGCTTTTTGTTTGCCTTGATTGTAACAAAGGATCTGTGGGTAGAAATAATTTAAATGTAACATTTTCTGTTACTTGCAATGTCAATGGAACTGCAAGGCGGTTAGATATTGTAACGGGTGTCAGGATGGTGTATGTTTTAAAACTCATCGTAAGCCAGAGAGAGAGATAGAGATTATGAGTGTGTGTGTGTGTTGGGGTGGGGGGGTCAACATTTGGTTACGTACCTACACACTAATCATTCTATGTCAGGCTTTGACAGAGAATGTGTATTTGGAATTCATATTATCTGATTGCTGTGTCTATATAAAAGATTAATTCTGTTGCTCTGAATTCCTGAGAGCTGTAATGTTTCTTCCAATATAAATTTGTACTCTATTTATTTTACATATGGTTGCCCAAAGTAATCATATCGGCCATTGATTGTAAAATTAAAATTATTATTGCCAAATGCAGACGATATAAGGATTGGTGGACTTGTGGGTAGTGTAGAAGCTTGTCAAAGGATACAGCAGGATATGGCCTGAAGAAATATGGCAGATTGAGTTTAATCTGGCAAAGTGTAAGATGCTGGACTTTGGGAGATCAAATTTTAAGTGAAGGTTATACAGTAAATGGCTGGACTCTAAAAGTCACTGATGTACAGAAGGATCTTGTGGTTCAAGTCTCTAGCTCCCTGAAAGTGGCCATGCAAGTAGATAGGGTGGTATCTAGAAGAAGATGTCTGGCATGCCTGCCTTATTGGTTGGGACATTGAGTACAAAGGTCAGGATGTCATATTGCAGCTTTATATGACTTCGGTGAGATCATACTTAGAGTATTGTGACAAAAGATTAATTTTGTTCTTCTCAGATACTGATAGCTGAAATGATTCCTTCAATATCTGCACTCCCTATCTACTTCATATATGGTTGTTCAAACTAACAGCAGCGTCTATTTGTTAACCTCTATTAATTGTGAAAAGTATCCTTAGTAAAGTTCAGAACCCATGAGGACAGCCTCAAATCGGGATCTTGGGTTCCTGTCCCACTATACACTTCTCACTCCCACACACGCACACACTAATGCAGACCTTCTCTCATCCTCACACTTCCCCTCATACATACATAAACCCCCCACACTCACACCTATGCGCACACCCTCTCACAGGCTGACACCATCACACACACATTCGCATGTGTACTCACACTCCATTCTCTCTCTCACTCACACTCACACACACATCTATGGGGTGAATTTGCATTTGCAGAATTATATTTGCAGATACATTCTATTTTGCTCAAAAAGAGCACAATCTGCAGGCAGTAAATCCATGTAATGTTTTATAAATTCCTACTTTGGCAATAGAACCAGTCTGACTCAAGATTGGGATACAGAGAGGTTCTAACCTCACACCTTTAATACAATATGAGCTGAGATGTCACCCTTTTTAAAATAAGTCATCTTGAGAATGTGACTTAAAAGAAGTTCTGGGATGTATATATTAATGAACTGAAACCCACAACCCGTTCTAAAAGATGAAAGACATAACAATTCCGATTCATTCAATATATCATTTCAGTTGCATGACATTGTAATCTTTTGCTATAAATTCTGTGCCTCATGATCCTGTTTCACAGCTACCTGATGAAGGAGCAGTGCTCTAAAAGCTAGTACTTCCAAATTAACTTGCTGGACTATAATCTGGTGTTGCGTGACTTTTCAGTTGTGGTTGCCACATTACAAGAAGGACGTGGAAGATTCAGAGAGGGTGCAGAAGAGGTTTGCCAGAATGTTGTCTCGAGGGTATGAGCTATAAAGAGAAGCTAGAAAAACCTGGGTAGATTTCTTCTGAGCAGCAGAGGCTGAAGGTTGACTCAATAGAAGACTGTAACATTTTGAGAAGCGTTCTGGATCCAGGTTTTCTCACTGAGCTGGGAGTTCAGTTTTCAGATGTTTTGTCACCATACTAGGTCCCATTATCAATGAGCCTCCAGATGAAGCACTGGTGGTATGGCCTGCTTTATATTTATGTGTCCACTACATTGGATAAACAGGCAGAAAATTAGCCATAACTCGCCACAAAAGACATGATCCACTCTCACTAGTATCTTCTCATACAGATGAGGAAGGACACCACTTCGACTGGGACAACACATACATCCCAGGAAAGGCCAAACAGAGACACACATGAGAATTCACAGAAGCATGGTATTCCAATCGGAAATCCATGAACAAATACATTGCCTTGGATCCAATTTACCACCCCCAGAGAAAATGAACAGGAAATGACATCACCAACCCAAAGAAACCTAAACACATAAATAGAAAGCGGGCCGTACCACCAGTGATTCATCCGGAGGCTCACTGATGATGTTACCTAGTGTGGTGATGAAACATCTGAAAACAAACCTTCCAGTTCAGCCAGCAAACCTATATCCAGAAGTCTATAAAATTGAGATGCATGGTTAAGGTTGATGGTCAGAATCTTTTTCCAAAAATTGAAATGTCTAAAACTAAGGGGCATGCATATAAGGTGAAAGTTCAAAGGAGACCTAAGGTGCAGTTTCTTTAAACCTAACGAGTGTTAGGAGTGGAACGCACTGCCAGGGGTGGGTGATGGAGGCAGATACAATAAAGGTATTGAAGGGACTGAAACATAAGCAAATTAACATGCAAGAAATGGAGAGATATAGATTAAGGGCAGGCAGAAGGGACTAACTTCATTTGGTGTCAAGTTTGGCACAACATCGTACGCTGAAGGACCCATTCCTGTGCTGTACTGTTGGAGTTCAGATTTAATGCAATGTATATTTCGGATGAGGATTCATTCAAATTGATAGGAATGGGTAGCATGCATTGATAATCTAGATTAAAATATAAAATTCTGTTTCCTTGGTGGTGTTTGACTCTTGGTTTTAATATATCTCTCTGGAAATGGAGCTCAATGCGAACCTGACTCAATCCACTCTGTGACTGTGGAAAGGATGTTCTTCGCTCTGACCGCAGTAACATACCTGCTGTTTGTTCAAAGCAGCTGGTCACACTTGGCTCTGTACCGAGGGAATATTACATTGTCTTGGTCCTTTGAGTACTTTCCTGGAGGAAGACATAAGAGATCCCTCCTGTAAATCAATATCAGTTGTGATTGGCAACATCAATGTAACATTCAGTTAATGAACATTAGGATTTTTTTGTTTAAAGCCAGAAATTTAAACAGAACCACAGGTCTGATTCCACTCCTGCTCTAAGCTGCTCCTTGTCAATTTCTTCCTATAATTTTCATACCAGTTGAGTGAGATTCAGAAACTAAACAACATCCATACAGCACCATGAATGGGGCCACGTGATGCAAGTGGGTATGTGGATATGTGAGTTTAGTTATTGATCTATGCCTGTCAGTTCCTGCTCGGTGAATATGAGAGTGTAGTTATCAAACTGTAACTTTCAGTATATGGTAAATATATTTACGTATTCACACAACATTGACTGGTCTGGTCTCATTGATAACTAGACAATTATTTTTATAATACAGCATTAGTGGGGTAGGGGTGTGGCATTCTGTCCATGCCAATGCCAATACACCCAGGTGCCCTTTCTCATCCCACCTTCCTGCCACAACCTGTAACCTTGCAGTTTACAACACTTGAGGTGCAGTTCCAGGGAAATTTTGTTTAAAAGAAAATGTAAGGTCTCTGCCTACACCACCAAATCAGGCAGCGAATTCAAGATACCCACCACTCTCTACATTAATAAAAACTTTTCCTCATATTATCTAATCCTGTTACCACTGAGCTTGAATCCATGATCGCTGGTTTTTGAACTCTCTGCCGAAGTAAACAGGTTCCTCCTGTCTAATGTCTCCCTCTCACTAGTTAGTTAAAAAAAAATCACACAACACCAGGTTATAGTTCAACAGATTTATACGGAAGTTCACGATTTTGGACTGCTGCTCCTTCATCAGGAAGCTCACTATTTAGTACTGTAGACCCCAGTACCCTTGGGCTACATGTTCCACTACCTACAGCAGAAACGCAAAACCACAGATAGTTGCAAAACCATTAATTTAAATGGGAAATATACCTTCCTGGCAGCCTCCTGGTCCCTGGTTCTGGAACATTCCCTTTTATATCCTTGGACCACGGTTAACCGTGGGTAAGTAAAACTGCAATTATCGGACCCGTGGATATGGGGTGGCCTTGTATTCCTTAATCATGGCACCTCTGTTCCAAGGAATACAACCCCAAACTCTCCAATCTCTCCTGATAGCTACAATTCACCAGCCCTGGCAACATTCTAGTAAATCTCCTCTGCACTCTCTCCACAGCAATGACGTCCTTCCTGTCATGTGGTGACTCGACTGCACACAATACTGCTGTTGTAGCCACCTGTGCCTCATACAGTTTCATTGTTATTTCCTTATTTTTGTATTCAACTCTCTGCCAATGAAGGAAAGCATTCCATGTGCTTTCTTTACAACCCCATCTATCTTTAGGGACCTGTGCATTTGAACACTAAGATCTCTCACTTCATCTGCCCCCCTCAGTATATTCCCATTTATTGTCTATTTCCATTTATTATCTGACTTCCCAAAATGCATTCCCTGCCACTTATCAGAGCTGAACTCCATCTGCCACTTTCCTGCCCACTCCACCAAACCATCTATATAGTTTTGGAGCTTATAGCTATCCACTATGCGGTTAATTTTTGTGTCGTCCGCAAATTTCACAAATCTGCCCACCATATTCAACTCCAAATCATTAATGTATAAAACAAACAGCTGAGGTCCAAACACTGAGCCATGCAGAGCACCACTTGGATCAACTTTCCATTCACAATGGCCGCCGTTGACCATTATCCTTTCTTTCCTGTGACTAGCCAATTCAACACATTACCCAGTATCCAATCGGCTTTTACTTCTTCGACCAGTCTGATATGATGCTGCTGCTCCTTTAACAAGCTTGTAAAAGACACAGGCTCCGAAAATTCAAAGTTGATGGGTTTGAGGGCCCATTTTGGTTATAGCTAACAGGTACACTTGTATAACGAAAGGGGAGTGGCTCAGTTTTCCCAGTTCAGCTTTTCTCTGGTTTGGTAAAAACAATGACTGCAGATGCTGGAAACCAGATTCTGGATTAGTGGTGCTGGAAGAGCACAGCAGTTCAGGCAGCACCCAAGGAGCAGCGAAATTGACATTTCGGGCAAAAGCCCTTCCTGATGAAGGGCTTTTGCCCGAAACGTCGATTTTGCTGCTCCTTGGATGCTGCCTGAACTGCTGTGCTCTTCCAGCACCACTAATCCAGATTTTTCTCTGGTTTGATTTGGTTTTTGGCTTCTGGCTATTGACTGAAAGCAGTCAGACAGCTAAAAAAGCTGCTGAACCCAAAGAAGTCAGTCCATGCTGGTACTCTCTCTCTGACATATCTCCTGTGAGACCCTGTGTTTGATTTTACCTTTTGTGCCAAAGGGTATTTATGGGGATTGTTGTAAATGTTGAAAACGCCTGTTGTGTTTCCAGATTTTTAAGTTATGTAGTATTCTGTCCTCTTTTGTTTGTGTATCATTCAGCAAGTTTGTAGATCACACTGTTCGTTTAAAACTACTGGTTTATCCAGCTGCATCCCTCCAAGAATATCTTCATTAGACCCGTTAAAAAACAACTAGCAACTAGTGTCCGGGCTACTTCCTTGAAATCTTTGGAGGGCATCTGGCCTTTTCCATAACAGACTGGGGGCTGTTTGCAGAATTTATTCTGTAGTTCTGATTTGGGATTTGGTTTGTTGGACTCAAAGGCAGCAGGTGGAAAGTATAAGTGTCTTTTGTTCCGAGTGTTGAATTTAATTGGTTTAGACAGTGCTTGGAGAAAGTGAGGACTGCAGATACTGGAGATCAGAGACGAGAGTGTAGTGCTGGAAAAGCAAAGCAGGTCAGGCAGCATCTGAGGAGTAGGAGAATCAATGTTTTGGGCATCAGCCCTTCATCAGGAAATAGTGTTTGGGAGAGCAATGGCTCTTTGAGTCATCAAGAGTTTTCTGGGGTTGGAAGAAGTGACTTCAGATTTTTGCAAAACGTGATTAAGGCCAAGTTGCTGGAATTAGCAGACCAGCTGGAGCTCCACTGCCGCCATCCACGAGGAAAATGAGAGTAATAGCTCAACGTTTAAATTTGCTGGAAACGCCATCAGAATCTTTACAGATGGCTAACATTCAATTGAAAATGAAGAAACTAGAGTTAGAGGCAAAAGTCAAGGAAAGGGCAACAGAAACAAAACAGTATGAATTCCGATTAAAAGCAGAAGAGAGGGAGAAAAGAGAGAAAAGGAGAGAGAGGAAAGGAAGAAAGAGGGAGTTTGAACTTTAGAAATTGACACTTAGACAGGAGTTCAAAAATTTACTTCCTGAATTAATGAGAACTCATGTGGAAGAGCAGAGAGTTAAAACAGCAAGACTGGCATCAGAAATAGCTGATGATTGAGTTGGTCAATAAATCAAAATTGGGCTGCCAAAATCAATTTCAATCCATGAGGGATAATAATTGTGGGTAAGAGAAATTCTCACATGGAAAATAAAATGGAGATCTCAGTGAAGATCTTAAGGATGATTTACCCACAGGGTAAAAAGGAAACCCTTGAAGGGGAAAGAGAAGTGAAAAAGCTCTGATGTTTTCAATAAAGTAGGCCACATGGAATCAGTATTAGCAGGTTAGGAAAAGCATTGAGAAGCCAGATGTAGGAAAACAGGATAACCCAGTGAATTTTGTTGGAGTGGTAACAGAGAGCACTGTGGAGACTAGAAAGCTGCCCCAGAATGTACAAGCTGGTCTGAGGTTGTTTTTCGAGGAAGAGCCAGATCTTCTTAAACCATACACCGTGAAAGTAAAGTTTACTCGCATAGGCCAGGAGCAGCTGGTAAAGAGGTGACAATATTCACACATATAAGGATCCTCTCAATCTGTGATGCTAAAAGATGAGGCTATATGTACCTCTGAAGGACTATTGCCAGAAAAGGTATGAGTAACAGGAATTCACATTGAGACAGGAAATGCTCAATTGTCAGAAGTGAGGTTAGAGTGTCTAAAGAAGAGGGGAGAAGTCCGAGTAGGAGTACTGGACAAACTTTCAGCTCCAGGAATACAATTGGTCATTGCTAATGATGTTGCTAATTCACTGGTAGGAGTGCTGCTGAATGTGGTTGAAAAGCCAATGGAAATTGAGGCAACTGAACTATTGCAGGACACATATCCTGGAATGTTTCCTGACTGTGCGGTAACGAAAGTTGTAGGGAAATTAGCAGAGACCCTGTTTGATCAGATAGTTGAGACAAACCAGGAACAGATAGATGACAAAGCTTTAGCTCAGGTAAATTAACTGAGTTACAGCAGAAAGATGAAAATTTAAAGCAATTGTATCAAAAGACATACACAAAACAAATCCATATGTGTCCCTGATTGTTATTATCTTAAAAATGATGTCTTAATGAGGAAATGGAGAACATCACATATTCAGGCAGATGAGAAATGGACAGAAGTTTATCAAGTTGTATTGCCATTGGGTTATAGAAAGGACGTGTTGCGAATAGCACATGAGCTACCTGCATAGATTGTGTGTTTGAAATTCACATTATTTAATTGTCATCTCTGTATGTGACAACTATTCAGTAAAGGATTACTCCTCTCCTTCTCAGTCACAGATAAACTCCATGTAAATATGCTTCATCTCGGTTGGAGAATTTAAGCTCTAGGCAGAGGCTGAATAGGCTGCAACTGTTTTCCCTGGAGAGTGACCTTACAGAAGTTTATAAAATCATGAGGCGCATGACAAAGTGGTGGAGCCTGGTACAATTACAACATTTAAAAGGCATCTGGGTGGGTACAATGAGAAAGCCTTAAAACTGGTCCTTAAATACTTAGTCGAAATGTAATGTTGAATTATAGAACACAAAAAAATAAACAGGGCAAGCAGGGGGGTATAAGGCCACAAAAGGGGGGACCTCGGATATGCAGGAGATAAAGAACATCCGTGATAACAGGATGCTCTAAAGCAATTAAGAACATTTGCCTTAAAATCAAAGAATCTGTGTAAAAAGGACACAGAGTGATAACATTCACAGTTGTTAACTTGTGAAATTAATGACAGTGTTTGATTGTGATCTCGGAAACTTTGTATCATCTCAGAAACGTATCAAAAGCCTTGTAATAAACGGTCAGGTCCTATCAATTATAATGGATTCTTATTACCCATGTGTGAGATGAATGTTTTGAATTTATTTGCATTTTGGGATTTTATGATGATTTTGAGTAGCCATCGCTGATTATGAAATACAAACTCTATAATGTAATATTGATGAAGCTTTAACTTACTTGGTGTTCCTACACACCACGACTGCCCCTCTGTCAATTCCAACTCGTCAGATCTTATGTCTTTTTTGAATTTGAATCACAACCCTGCAAAGAAAGCACATTAATTTGAGGCTAATGAATCATTTAAAATTTAACCTTTCAGCCTCAGGTACAGAATGATTCTGTGTTTAAGATAAAAAGCAGGAGTCTGCTCCTAGCTTAAAAATTATTCTAAACCTAACATTGAAGAGATTCTGACACAATCTGTCATGAAGACATTTTGTGGTCAAAGCTTGCCCTCCTCACTAAGATGCCATTTTGTAAAACAATGATATCTGATATGCAAGCTGTGCAAGGTTCCCTTATGACCTCTCCCACTTTGTTTAGACTGGTACCTCTTTATGATAGTGACTTACCTCACCAACAGGCGCCTGACTTGGCTGGGTCTATTTTTCCCACCTGATGGATGGCTAAGGGCCTACAGGAGTGATCAGTTAAGCACACACAAACCTGTTAATTAACTTCTCTTCGTTACAAATTATTGCTTTTCCACTGTCTGTCTAATTAAGAACATGCAGTGTTTTTTGGAAAACTTTGTAAAAAGGAAGCCTGTTTGAGACAGAAGCCTTCGGGGGCTGTTAAAGAAAGAGCTGGTATCCTACTTTTCTAAGGTTTTAGAACCTCAGCTAGCCTGGCTTACAGGTGTCAATGTTACGTTGTAACAGTGATACTATTGGTAAATAAATAGGGGAAGGCTAAAATTACATAAAACTGTTTGTAAGAAGTTTTATTCCAGACTACCAAAGAGTATGATCTCCAGGACTAACCAAGAGAGGCTTATAGGTCTGAGTCCACAAGGGATTCCCTGGGCCATCTCAAATTTGTACTTTAACAATATGAATAGGAAGGGTTTAGAGAGAGGTGGGCTAAGTGCTGGCAAATGGGACCAGATTAGGTTAGGATATCTGGTCGGAATGGAAAAGTTGGACCGAAGGGTCTGTTTCCACGCTATGACTCGACAACTCTTCGGTAACTCTTCCCCTGTCAGTGAGCACAGTTTCCTTCCATCTGTGTACTTAACCCCTCCTTCATGGATGGTTTTGAAACGTTGCAACAATGTGGCCTATTAGCCTATCTTCATTGTAACTTTGAAAATGCCCTTAATAACTGCAGATTTTAATGCTGCTCCTGAATGTCTAATTTGGATGAGGATTCAGCTTATCTATCTTCAACACAGGTGTGTAAACGTCCATACCTACATACCTTCCATTTGTTAGAGACAGCTGGTCACTCTTTGCTTTGAACTGAGGAAGTATTACAGTGTCTTAGTCCCTCAGGTGTTTTTCTGGAGGAAGACACAAGGACACCACCTGTAAATCAACACGAGGCTCGTCTGGCAATATTGAACTGATCATTGCACCTTCATTAGGATGTGTTTTGTCTTTTTCTTTAAAGCCAACAACTTAACCAGAATCACGGATCTGATTCCATTGTTGCCCTGAGCTGCTCCTTGTCTGAGGATTGTGTTTGTTTTTCATGTGATTCGATACCAATTGATTTGGAGATGCTGGTGTTGGACTGGGGTGCACAATGTTAAACATCACACATCAGGAGCTTCTAAAAAAACCGTTGGACTATAACCTGATGTTGTGTGATTTTTAACTTGATAACAATTGAGTGAGATCCAGAAACTGAGCAACAACTGACCAGCACCATGAATGGGAGTGCTCAACCACCAGGATGGTTACACAGTTCAATATCCAACTCCCCAACTACCTATTGGAAAGAGGAAACCGGCGCTATTTCTAATGTTTTTACAAAACCCCAGTTGTATGTTCTTTTACAACAGTATCACATTCCTACAGTTGGTCCACACAACCTCAAGGAAGAGGTTGCCTCAAACACTTTTAAAATCATATTTTATGTTATATTCTTCCTCTGCTCCTACAGACAGTAACAGTATCCAATAAAAAGGAGACGGGAATTCCTCGATGTCAGGTACAAAGGCCAGGGCTCACCACATTAAAAAGAAAATAAGCAATCTGACAGAGCTCAGCTCTTCTCACAGGTGCTGTGAATGGCTCTTAAAAGAACCTTTGGGTTGTCAGATTCAAGAACGGTCTTCACTTTTTAACGCCTCTAGTAGGTACATCCACATATTGAATCAGAAATGTTTCTCGCGGACACTTAAATTCCTCTCCATCTAAAGCCTTAACACTATGGCAGTCCCAGTCTATGTTTGGAAAGTTAAAAAACCCCTACCATATCCACCCTATTATTCTTACAAATAGCTGAGGTCTCCTTACAAGTTTGTTTCTCAATTTCCCTCTGACTATTAGGGGGTCTTTTATACAATTCCAATAAGGTGATCATCCCTTTCTTATTTCTCAGTTCCACCCAAATAGCTTCCCCGGATGTATTTCCAGGAATATCCTCCCTAAGTACAGCTGTAATGCTATCCCTAATCAAAAATGCCACTCCCCCTCCTCTCTCGCCTCCCTTTATGTCCTTCTTGTAGCATTTGTATTCTGGAACATTAAACTGCCAGTCCTGTCCATTCCTGAGAAACGTTTCTGTAGTTTCCTGTGGTGATGTCATTTCCTGATCTTTTTCTCATGAGGTGGTAAATGGGATCCAAGTCAATGTGTTTGTTGGTGGAGTTCTGGTTGGAATGCCATGCTTCTAGGAATTCTCATTCATATCTGTGTTTGGCTTGTCCTAGGATGGATGTGTTGTCGCAGTCAAAGTGGTGTCCTACCTCAACTGTATGTAAGGATACTAGTGAGAGTGAGTCATGTAATTTTGTGGCTAGTTGATGTACATGTATCCTGGTGGCTAGTTTTCTGCCTGTTTGTCCAGTGTAGTGGACTCATATCCACAAGTCTCTATAATTGAGATGCATGGTTAAGGTTGATGCTCAGAATCTTTTTCCAGGAATTGAAATGTTTAAAGCTAAGAGGCATGCATATAAGGTGAGAGGGGGAAAGTTCAAAGGAGACATACAGGGCAGTTTCTTTTAAACATAGAGAGTGGTAGGAGTGGAACGCACTGCCAGGGGTGGAGATGGAGGCAGATACGAAATGGGTATTGAAAGGACTTTTAGCTAAGTAAATTAATATGCAAGAAATGGACGGTAGGCAGAAGGGATTAATTTCATTTGGTGGCATGTTCCGCACAACATCGTGGGCTGAAGGACCCGGTCGTTTGCTGTACCGTTCCATGTTCAGATTTAATGCAGTGTATATTTCGGATGAGGATTCATTCAAATTGATTGAAACTGGGTAGAATGCGTTTAGAATATAGACTGAATAGATAGAAACTTCCATTTCATCGGTGGTGTTTGACTTTGAACATATCTGGAAATGGTGCTCAATGTGTCTCTGATTCAGTCCACTTTGTGACTGTGGAAAGGATGTTCTTCGCTCTGACAGCAGTAACATACCTGCTGTTTGTTCGAAGCAGCTGGTCACACTTGGCTCTGTACCGAGGGAATATTACATTGTCTTGGTCCTTTGAGTACTTGCCTGGAGGAAGGCAAAGGAGGTACCTCCTGTAAATCAACATCAGTTGTGATTGGCAACATCAATGTAACATTCAGTTAATGATCATTATGATTTTTATTTAAAGCCAGCAAATTAAACAAAACCATGGGTCTGATTCCACTCCTGCCCTGATCTGCTCTTTGTCCATTTTTTCTTAAAATTCTAAGACTAATTGAGTGAGATCCAGAAACTAAATAACATCCATAAATGGGACTACCTGATGCAAGTGGATATGTGAGTTCAGTTATTGTTCTATACCTGCCAGTTCCAGCTTGGTGAATGTGAGAGTGTAGTTATCAAACTGTAACATTCATTACATGGTCAATATGTTTACATATTCACACTGCAGAGACTGGCAGGGTCCAATTGATAAGTATCGAATCATAAAAATAATACAGCACAGAGGGGGCTATTCAGCCCATCTTCTCCATGCCAACCCAAAGACACCCAGATGCCCTTTCTCATCCCACCTTCCTGTCACAACCCATAGCATTGCAGTTTACAGAACTCAATGTGCAGGTCCATGGATTTTTGTTTAAAAGAGTTTAGGGTCTCTGCCTGCACCACCAAATCAAAGTTAAAAATCACACAACACCAGGTTATAGTCCAACAGGTTTACTTGGAGGCACTAGTGTTCGGAGCACTCCACAGGTGCTTGTGGAGTGTAAGACACAGAATTTATAGCAAAAGTTTCCAATGTGATGTAACTGAAATTATATATTGAAAAAGGCCCGAATTGTTTGTTAAGTCTCGCTTTAAGAATCATGACCACCAAATCAGGCAGCGAATTCCAGATACCCACCACTCTGCATAAAACACATTTTTCCTCTCATATCATCTAATTCTACAGCCGCTTGGTTTGAATCAATGATCCCTGGTGTTTGAACTCTCTTCCCAAGGAAACAGGTTCCTCTCATTTCTCCCTCTCACTATTTCGTGAAAAATCACACAACATCAGATTATAGTTCAACAGGTTTATTTGGAAGTACTAGCTTCCAGCGTTCTGCTCCTTCATTAGTAGCTCACTATTTAGTATTCCTTTATCATGGCACCTCTGTTCCAAGAAATGTAACCCCAACCTCTTCAATCTGTCCCAATAGCTACAATTCACCAGCCCGGGCAACATTCCAGTAAATCTCCTCTGCACTCTCTCCAGAGCAATGACGTCCTTCCTGTGATGTGGGGACCCGACTGCACACAATACTCCAGTTGTAGCCACCAGTGCCTTATACAGTTTCATTATTATATCCCTACTTTTGTATTCCATCCCTCTTCCCATGAAGAAGAGCATTTCATGTGCCTTCTTTACAACCCGATCTATCTTGCACACCAAGATCTCTCACTATATTCCCATTTACTGTTTGACTTCCCAAAATGCATTCCCTTATCAGAGCTGAACTCCATCTGCCACTTTTCTGCCCAATCCACCAAACCATCTATGATAGATTTGGAGCTTACAGCTATCCTCTACAGTATTCACTACGCGGCCAATTTTTGTGTCACCTGCAAATTTCACAAATTCGTCCACCACATTCAAGTCCAAATCATTAATGTATAAAACAAACAGCAGAGGTCCCAACACTGAGCCATGCAGAGCACCACTTGAAACAACTTTCCATTCACAAGAGCAGCAATCAACCATTACCATTTGTTTTCTGTTACTAAGCCAACTTTGCATCCAATTCAACACATTACCATGGATACCACAGCTTTTACTTTTTGGACAAGTTTGCTGTGATGCTGCTGCTCCTTTAACAATCTTGTAAAAGACACAGGCTCTGAAAAGTCTGACTTGATGGGTTTTAGGGCCATTTTGATTATAGCTAACAGGTAATACTTCAGGCAAAAGGCTTCCAAATGTTTAAAAAGAACATTTGAACAATGAAAGGGGAGTGGCACAGTTTTCCCAGCTCAGCTTTTCTCTGGTTTGATTAGGTTTTTGGCTGTCTGGCTGTTGACTGAAAGCAATCAGGCAGTTGAAAAAGCTGTTGAACCCAAAGAAGCAGGTCCATGCTGGTACTCTCTCTCTGACATCTCTCCTGTAAGACCCTGTGTTGGTTTTACCTTTTTGTGCCAAAGGGTGTTTGTGGGGATTGTTGCAAGTATTGGGAACAAAATCATTAAGTTCGTATAATCTGTTGGGTTTTCGGATAGATTAATTTATTTAGCATTCTGTTCCCTTATAAGACATAGCATTTGTTTGTGTTTCATTTGATAGATCTTGTAAATAAATTCTGTTTTGTTTAAAACCATAAGGTTTGACCAGCTACATCACTTCTGGAATATCCGCATTACACCTGCTTAAAACAACTAGCAAAACAACAGGCTACTTGAAATGTTTTGAGGGGATCTGGCATAGTCTGTACCAGTTTGGGGGCTCTTTGCAGGATTTGTTCTCTAGTTCTGATTTGGGATTAGGGTTGCTGGACTCTAAAGCAGTGAGTGGTAGGTGTTAGTGTCTTTTGTTCTGGGTTTTGAATTCAGTTGGTTTAAACAGTGTTTGGGAGAGCAATGACTCTTTCAGTCAACAAGAGTTTTCTGTGGGGGTGAAAGAAGTGATTTTGGGGCTTTTACAAAAGGTGATTTAAGGGTAAGCTGCTGGAAATAACAGACAATTTGGGATTGAGGCTGTGTCCTTCCATGAGGAAAGGAGAGATAATTACAGCAGTAGCTCAGCATTTACATTTGTTGGAAACACCATCAGAATCTTTAGAGATGGCTAACATTCAATGGAAAATTCAGCAACTTGAGTTAGAGGCAAAACAGAAGGAAAGGTCGACAGAAATGAAATCTTTTGAATTATGATTAAATACAGAAGAGAGACTGAGGAGAGAGAGAAAAGGAGAGAAGGGAAAGGAAGAAAGAGACGGAGTTTGACCTTTGGAAATTGGCACTTCCTGAATTAGTGAAAACTCATGTGGAAGAGCAGAGAGCTATAATGGCAAGGTTGGCAGCTGAAATGGCTGATGGTTATGAGTTGGTCCATAAGTCAAACTTTGGCTTCCAAAACCTATTTCAATCCATGAGGGATAGAAATTGAGGACAAGAAAAATCCTCACATGGAAAGGAATTGATCTCGGTGAAGATCATAATAATGACTTACCACAGGGTAAAAAGGAAACCCTTGAAGGGGAAAGAGAAGTTAAAAAGCTCTGGTGTTTTCACTGCAATACAGGATGCTACATAAATCCGTGTTGGTGGTTAGGAAAAACACTGGGAAGCCAGATGTAGGAAACAGGATAAGCCAGTGAATTTTATTGGAGAGGTAACAGAAAGCACAATGGAGGTTCGAAATCTGCACCAGAATGTACAAGCTGGTTGGAGGTACCAGAGCTTCTTAAACCATCCACCTCTGAAGGTAAAGTTTACTCGCATAGGCCAGGAGGAGCAAGTAAAGTGGTTACAACTACACTGCTGTGGGTCTGGAGACACACATAGGCAAAACCGGGTAAAGGATGCAGCTGGGATCACTGAGTGAATCCAATCCACAATTGCAGTTTCCTTCCCTTAAAAGAGCATGAGTGAATTAGACGTTTTCTCTTCGCCAAAACTGTTTTCATCATTCGATTCAGAACTGCAGATTTCTGCCCGAATTCCAACTCTGCCATCTTGCGCTGTGGGATTTGAACTCAGAAATCCTCAGAGCAGGGTCGACTGTCCAGCCAGTGAATGGCACGAGGCCGTCGCTCTTTCAATCCCCCTGCAATGGCACGTGAACTCACTGGTGCTTCCGCTGGTGGGAGGAGTGGATAAAGCCCTTCCCACTTAGAGCATGTGAATGGTCTCTCCCCGGTGTGGACTCGCTGGTGTATCCACAGGTTGTCCACCTGACTGAATCCCTTCCCGCACACGGAGCAGGTGAATGGCCTTTCTCCGGTGTGGACCCGCTGGTGGGTCAGCAGGGTGGAAGAATCGAGGAATCCCTTCCCGCATTGAGAGCAGGCGAACGGCCTCTCCCCGGTATGAACCCGCTGATGGGTCATCAGCTTAGCCGAGCAAGTGAACCCCTTCCCACACTCAGGGCACCTGAAGGGCCTCTCCCCTGTGTGGACCCACTCATGCCTCTGCAGATTGCCCAGCTGACTGAATCCCTTCCCACACACGGAGCAGGAGAACGGCCTCTCCCCTGTGTGGACCCGCTGGTGTGCCAGCAGACCAGAGGAATTGCTGAAGATCTTCCCACACTCGGGGCAGCTGAAGGGCTTCTCCCCGGAGTGGACTGACTGGTGGGCCAGCAAGCTGGAAGAGCGGTTAAAGGTCTTACCGCACTCTGGGCAGGAGAACGGCCTCTCCCTGGTGTGGAGCTCCTGGTGCCTCATCAGGTTGGAGTAGCAGGTAAAGTCCTTCCCGCACTTGGGGCAGGAGAATGGCCTCTCCCCGGTGTGGACCCGCTGATGCTTCAGCAGGGCGGAGGAATCGGTGAAGGCCTTCCCGCATTCAGGGCAGCTGAAGGGCCTCTCACCCGTGTGGACCCGCCAGTGGGGCAGCAGGTGGGAGGAGCGGGTAAATCCCTTCCCACACTCAGGGCAAGAGAATGGCCTTTCTCCGTTGTGGACCCGTTGGTGGGCCCAGAGGGTAGACGCATGTGTAAAGCCCTTCCCACACTCAGGGCAGGAGAACGGCCTCTCCCCGGTGTGACTGCATCGGGCAGACGGGACACGAAAGCCTTTCCTGCAGTCGCCACACTTCCATGGTTTCCCCACGGGCCGGGATTCCTCAGGTTTCTCCATGGCTAAAGCTTCAGCTATACACAAACGCATGTAGAGCCCCTTGCCACCATGAATCCTCTTTCCAGGCTGTATAAATGTTTCAGGTTCCACACTCAGTGTGCTGCAACACTGGGCTCTTTCATCCCACTGATGCTGAAAACGTACTGAAACAGGAACCTAAAAAGCTTTGCTCCATCTGACAGGATCCTTGTCTAAAATCGTTGCAGTCCCAATGGATTTGAGTGACTTGCAGACATTGAAGTGAAAGTGAGAACTGCAGACCCTGGAGAGTCAAAGTCGAAAATTGCTTTGCTGGAAAAGCACAGCAGGCAGCATTCACATAGGCGGCCAGTCAGGCATAAGCCTTTCATCTGTTAATTTTGAAACATCCACCTTTAAATCTTCAAATACTCTATAAGAAGAGATTACAAAACTCATCACTATCAGTCCAAAGTAGAATTCCACTTTCTGTGGAACATTCTTTTCTTTTGTTATTCTGAAACATTGAAAGCACCATCCCACACTGTCTTTCTCCTGCTCTGTTCTCACTCCACTCTAACTAATTCTCCTGAAGGTGCTGTTTCAAGATCTTACAGGGGCAGAAAAGCAAAAACGTCAAGACTGACATCTCTTTGAATTTTGGATAACTCCACCTGAAAAGTTAATATCTTTTATAACATTTTGAAACTGCTGAGATTGAGCGGGACTGATTTTGGGAGGCAAAAAAAGTGTGTAAATTAAGGATGAAACTGCAATGCAGCTTCTTGAGAAACAACTGTACACGAAATCGGTAACGTCCCCGGGAAGGGTGTTGGGGTGGATGAATAAGACATCAATGCATTGACACTGATACCTGAGAGAAACTGAGCATACAAACGTGCCAAACGTTAGTGGCAAGCCAGAGTAATAGAGATATCCCAACCTAATATAGCCTCACTGGCCCATATCCCTCTAAACCATTCCTTTTCATGTACCCATCCAAATGCCTTTTAAATGTTACAATTGCACCAGCATCCACCACTTCCTTTGGCAGCTGATTCTTCACACAGACCACCTCTGAACGAAAAAGTTGCCCCTGAGGTCACTTTTAAAACACCCCCCGCCCCCAATCACCTTAAACCTATTATCCTCTACTTCTGGACTCAACCATCAGGATGGAAGATTGTCCTATAGGGAGAGGCTGGATATGCTGGAGCTATTTTCCCTGGAGAGTCGAAGGCTGAGGGGTGACCTCATAGACATTTATAAAATCATGATGGCATGGTTAGGATAAATAGACAAAGTCTTTTTCCCTGAGGTGGGGGAGTCCAGAACTAGAGAGCACAGATTTACGGTGACCAGGGAAAGATATAAAAGGGACCTAAGGGTCAACATTTCCACACAGAGTGGTGAATGTATGGAATGAGCTGCCAGAGGAAGTGCTCGAGGCTGGTAATTGCAACATTTAGTAGGCATCTGGATGGATATATGAATCAGAAATGTTTAGAGGGATATGGGCAAGTGCTGGCAAATGGGACTAGATGAGGTTGGAATAACTGTTCAGCATGGACAAGTTGGACCTAAGGGTCTATTTACATACTATACATCTCTATGACTCTAAATGTCTCTCGGGTCACCCCTCAGCCTCCGGTGCATGTGGGAAAACAGCCTCAGTATATTCACCTCAAACCGTGGAGACATCCTTGTACATCTTTTCCGAACCCTTTCAAATTTCACAATATCCTGTCCGGGAGCAATAGGAGACAGAGCGGACATGACATGGAGTCCAGGAGGGTGCAGGGAAGGTAAGGACACTGTTTAAATTCTTACTTTCTGAACTTGCAGCCTTTTTCCTGTTCAGGAGCAGCGGGCGACAGAGCGAAAGTGACGTGGAGACCAGGAGGGTGCCGGGAAGGTAAGGAATTAGTATGTATTTTGGGCAACGACTAAACCCGAGATACTAGACATGTAATATCTCCCTCTCGCATTCCCCCTCCGCTAATCAAAAGAAAAAGACTCTGTAAGGTAAGGGTTTTTTATTTTGTCTTTCTTTTGTTTCATATATTTAAGTGCATTGTTTGGTTTTAGTTAGTCTATTTAAAGCTAAGGCTTACAATGGCAGGGGACCTGAGATCGGTGGCATGTGCCTCTTGCTTGATGTGGGAGCTCAGGCAAGTGGCGGATGTTCCTGACTTCTTGCATGAAGTGTGTCCAGCTATAGTTCTTGTTTGACCGCATGATGGCTCTGGAGCTGCGGATGGACTCAATGTGGAGCATGCACGATGCTAAGGAAAGCGTGGAAAACATGTTTAGTGAACTGGTCACACGGCAGGTTAGAATTGCTGAGGGAGACAGTGAATGGGTGACCAAAAGACAGAAAAAAAAGAGTAGGAAGGCAGTGCAGGTGTACCCTGTGGTAATCTCCCTCCAAAACAGGTATATTGCTATGGATACTGTTGAGGGAGATGGCTCACCAGTGAAGGGCAGCAGTTGCCAAGATCATGGCACGTGGCGAGAAAAAGATTCATAAGGCCAGAGTATGAGGGATTTCAATTGTAAGGGTAGTAGATAGTCGGTTCTGTGGCCAAAAATGGGACTCCTGGAAGGTATGTTGCCTCCCAGGTGCTCAGGTCAGGGATGTCACCGATCGGCTGCAGAGCATTCTAAAAGGGGAGGGTGAGCAGCCAGCTAGGCACCAACAATATAAGTAAAAAATGAGATGAGGTCTTGAAAGCAGAATTCAGGGAGCTAGGAGAGAAGTTAAAAAGGAGGACCGCAAAGGTAGTGATCTCGGGATTACTACCAGTGTCACTGTTAGCCAACGTAGAAATAAAACAATAGGCAGGATGAACATGTGGCTTGAGGGATGGTGTATGAGGGAGGGGTTCAGATTTGTTGGACATTGGGACCGGTTCTGGGGAAGGTGGGACTATTACAAATTGGATGGTCTACATCTGAACCAGACTGGAACCAGTGTCCTTGGGGGAGTTTTTGCTATTACTGTTTGGGGAGGTTTTAAACTAATGTGGGAGGGGGCAGGGAATGAGAAGACAAGTAGACAGCGAGGTGGAAACTGGAGACGGCAAGAATCATGAAGATAGCACTAATGGGGGGCGGGGTGCAGACCAGAATTGCACACAGTATTCCAAGAGTGATCTTCCCCATGTCCTGCACAACCTCAACATAACCTTCCTTCTCCTATTCTCAGAGGATCGGGAAAGTTCTCAAAACTTAGAAAAGACAACTAGGAAAGAATGGAGGGACAAACCGAAAAATTGAGGGTCAGATTGGAAGCATCAACGCCTCGGGATGGGGGAAGAAAACAGAATGTAGCGGAGACAAGACGGAGGAAGAACAGAGGATGCAAAACCATTGCAGCCAGTTTGAAGATGCAACGAGGGATATTGCATGCACTTTTAACTGTTGTATTTAGTTGTAGGGACCGTGTGCATTTTAAAAGTAAAAACAGAAAAGATTTTTCCCCCTTCCCCTTCCCAATTTCGGTCCCCCCTGACCCCGGTAATGAACACACATACTTGAGTTTGCAAAGTCTGCACCCTCCCTGAGTTCACTCCAGTTGCTACAAGTGAAGAGATTGCCCCCTTCTCTCTCTCTGCCTCCCAGGTCGAGGATTTGCCCAGAGGAGGGAGATTCACTCTGAAACTGAAAAAGCCACTTCCGCGTTGTGACGTCAAAATGGGGCGAGGATCAGGACGAGGTCGACGGCGGAAACCGCATTGCGCCTGCTCCGGACGGCCAGACGGCTGGCCCGCACTGCCTCTGTGTTGCCCTGCAGTGTACAGGAGAGTACAGTTTGCAAAAATCCCTTCCTTTCAGAGAAATCCTACAATGAAAAGCAGGTCACTCAGCCTAACGAGTGCACACCAACCCTCCGGAGGGTAACCCACCCAAACGTATTCCCCTACCCCTCTGCATTTATCCCTTACTCGGTTAGGTAAATTGGCCATGCCAAAATTGCCCATAGTGTTAGGTCTGGGTGGGTTGCTCTTCGGAGGGTCGGTGTGGGCTTGTTGGGTCGAAGGGCCTGTTACCACACTACAGGGAATCTAATCTAATCTAATGCACCCAACCTACACATCCCTGGACATTATCGGTAATTTAGCATGGCAAACCACAATAAGCCTCACATGTATTATTTCGCACAACCAATCTATCGCAACCAGCACATCCTTGGGCACTATGGGTAATTTAGCATGGCCAATTCACCCTAACCTGCACATTCTGGTCAGTATTGGTAGTTTCAGAGAGTAGAGTCAATCAAGAAAACGCCTGTTAGACCATAGAACTTTGTTTCATTGTAGCTGCTTCTCTCAGTCCTCAGCGGTAATATTAAATCAAACTGAAATAAAACCTTGAGCTGAGAGAACTGGTCGCTCGCCTTTCATTGTACAACTATTTAAAAAAAAGGCATCTCCTGATTGTTGAGTCAGGCTATGCCTATTCACTATTTCAGCACCACTGCCTTTACAAACGCTTTTGAAAGAAAACAAAACAGGGACAACATAACACTGTTACAGGGGCAGAATTGTCTCAAAAGCATGCAGTCTGTTTGGTTGAGACAGATGTCTTGAAGTTTATTAACAACACTCAATTTTGCAAGACCTCAGGCTGAGACACATGTGGGTTCTGTGCTTATTGATGCATCCCATGACTATAACATGACATGAGGCTGACTGCGTGACCACACATTGCACAGTGACTACTGAGGTGAAGGAAGAACCTTTGCAGTGGAATGTCACACAGTGTGAGGTGATCCTCCTGCCCGAAATGTGCATGTTCTTTCTGTGAGTCATGCAATGCTACAAAGAGACTTCATCATCACATCTTCAAAAAGGAAGGAGCCGGATCACGAGTTTTAATCTTTCAAAATATCCGAGGTTCTAAAATGGCCACAGCAGGCTGCAGGATATTCCTCTCTTCATGGAAGCAGGGATAAAATAGGCAAGGATGTGTAGGCTGCTTGGTTTAACATCAGTCATGGGGGAAAATGCTGCAATCAGTCGTGAAGGAAGACAAATGTGACACTTATAAAATCTAGTTATAATCAGGCAGAGTTGACATTGCTTTGCGAAAGGGACTCACTTAATGGGAGTTTTATTTTGATTAAAAAAAACAACGTGAATCATTCAATTTGATTTGCTTTGCTTTATTCTTGTGTGTACCTCCGTACAGTGAAAGTGCAGGCAGGTTATGTAACACAAGATGCATAAGGGTAATAGAACAGAGTGAAGAATGAATGTTAAGGCTGCAGAGAGGGTGCAGAAAGGGTGAGATCGATATTAAATTTGAAATTTGAAGTGTCCATTCTGAAGTTCAATAGCAGAAAGGAAAAAGCTGTTCTTGAATCTGTTGGTCAATCTATCTTCTGCCCGATGGAAGAGATGATAACTGGGGTGGGAAGAGTCTTTATAATGTTGGCTACTTTTCTGAGGCAGCAGGAAGTACACGTTGAGTCAATGGATTGCAGGTTTGCTTGTATGATGGACTGGGCTGTGTTTGGAACTCTCTGTAGTTTCTTATGGTCCTCGGCACAGCAGTTGCCATACTAAGCCACAGGTGCATCTGGACAGAATTCTTTCTTTGGTGCATCTTTTAATTTCATTAGAGTCTTTACAGATATGCTGAACCTCCTTAGCCTCCTGAGCTAGGTCAAATGAGTGATCGAAGGTCTGACAATTGGAGTACAATGTTAATAAATATGAAGTCATCCATGTAAGTAGGAATAAGAGTAAAAAGGATTATTACTTGAATGGTAAAAAGTTGAAGCATGCTGGTGTGTAGAGGGACCTGGGAATCTTTGTGCATGAATCACAGAAGATTGGTATGCAAGTACAAATAGAATTTTGTTGTTCATTGCTAAACAGATAAAGTTTAGGAGCAGGGAGGGTATGTTGCAGCTGTATAGGGTGCTAGCTAGGCCACCCCTGAGTACTGCGTGCAGTTTTAGTCTCCTTGCTTAATAAAACAGGTGCTGAAACTGGGGGTGTGTGCAGAGGAGGATCACTAGTTGATTCCAGGGTTGAGGTAGTTGGCTAATGAAGACAGTCTGAGCAGGCAGTGATTATATTCATTGGAATTTAGAAGAATGAGGTAGGATCTTATAGGAACATATAAAGTTATGAAGGGAATAGATAAGAGGGTTGTGAATCTGTGGATTTCCTTGCCCAGTGAAGTACTTGAGTCTTCCTCAGTAAATGTTTTTAAAGCTAAGATAGATACGTTTTAAAACAATGATGCAATTAAGGGTTGTGGCGAGAGTGTGCCTAAGTGGAGCTGAGGCCATGAAAGGATCAGGTGGAATTGCTCCTAGTTCTTATGGAATAGAGGAACCCATGGATGCCCTTCTATTCCAGAAGTCTTTTGGCATGGCACCAGATTGAAAGTCATCATTTCAAATAAGAGGTTTGGATTAGATTACTTACAGTGCGGAAACAGGCCCTTCTGACCAACAAGTCCACACCAACCCGCCGAAGCACAACCCACCCCTACATTTACCCCTTCACCTAACACTAGGGGCAATTTAGCATGGCCAATTCACCTGACCTGCACATTTTTTTTGGACTGTGGGAGGAAACCGGAGCACCCGGAGGAAACCCACGCAGACACAGGGAGAGAGCGCAAACTCCACACAGTCAGGAATTAAACCCGGGTCTCAGGCGCTGTGAGACAGCAGTGCTAACCACTGTGCCACCGTGCCGCCCACAAATCAACAGCTCATCATGTTCAGGTCATTTCACAATGTTAATGTTGATAAACATTAACAGCATTATTGAATGAGCTGGAAAGAAAGTCGTCAAAACGTTTAGGGTTGTCAAGAGGTGATGAATAGAATACAATGCAGTGCTTCAGTTTTTTTTTCAATGTCTGTTCACAGCCTTGATGAAGGAAGCATGTGCAAAGGTTTTGAATTTGTTGATGGCCCAAAACTGGGTAGGAAACTCAAGTTTCAGGGCATGAGGAATTTGTAAAATGTCATTGACAGGTCAAGCAGGTTGGGAACATGCTAGGTAAGAGTTTAATGAAGGAAAGTCTGTCCAACTTAGCAGGAGCAATGGAAAAACAGCACAGAGAGAGGCTGAAAAATCCCAGAAGTACAGCACGTGATAAAGTTAGCATAAAGGCACCCGCAAGGGATTAAGGCAGAAAATAAAATACTGTCGTTTGTGGAGTGGAACATAAAGTCAGGATGTTTTGCTCCATTTGACAGTGGTTTTGGGGAGACCACCAGACTTGGTCTCTTCACTTAAAAAAGGATGTAAATACATTCAAAGTGGTTCAGAGCTGATTTACTCAACTTACAATTGGGGACAAGGAGATGCCGGGTTGGGCTTGCATCAGTTAGAGATTAGAAGAATCAAATGATCTGATAGAGGTGTGCAACATCCCGAGAGGACTTAACAATGTGAATGTATAAATCCCTTTGTGCCTGACACGAGAAATGAGTGGACAGTTAACAAATAGGCGTCCTCTCATTTAATGTAGGAGAGTTTTGTTTTTCTCTCAGGAGTTCCAGAGCCTTTGGAATTCAGTTCTTCAGCGAGCAGCATGGGGTGGTAGCCTTGTGGTTAGCACTGCTGTTTCATTTCAGCCTCGGGTGACTGACTGTGTGGTGTTTGGGCATTCTGCTTCCCCCATGTCTGCGTGGGTTTTATCCGGGGTTTCCGTCTTCCTCCCATAATCAAAAAAACGTGCGGGTTAGGGTGCATTGGCTGTCGGAAATGTAGGGTTACAGGGATGGGATAACGGGGTGGGGCGGTCAGTCAGTGTCAACTCTAAGGTGTGAATGGCCTGCTTGCACACTGCAGGCATTCGAGAACTGCCTGGTGCCTGTAATTGACCACATGACACGTGGAGACTTTCTTCTTACACTGCTTTTATTCAAGTTTGCAGAGTCCACAAGATTCCACAAGATGGCCACAAACTCCCAAAATAATAAAATATACCAGTTTTATATACAGCTGTGTAAATTGAAGAGTAGTTTGCATATACTAATCAACAGTATGCACTTGTTTTACGGTTACCAACATTCAATTATAATTGATGGCTTTGGTTATTTCATTTGTCTTACCTGATCATGTTCAACCAACTGCAGCATCTAGACACTTGCCTAATTATAACATTCAATGTCTACATAGTACTTTTTATTATCTTGAACATTGACTTGAGACCTCCTCATTGCTGTCAAACTTCCTTATTTGTCTCACATTGTCAAGGTTTTGCTTTGTCGCATGTCTTCCTGGCGTTTTGCAGTTAGCACCTTATATTCTGACCTGGTCAACATTTTCCCTTCCAAGTCTGTACTGAGAATTTTATGAGAAGCCTCAGCATGTGCTGAGTGTCACTACCACAGTGAGTGGTCGGGGTGAAAGACATTACAACCAACGGGAAGCAAGCCAACACGAACGAGTGTCACTATCACCGGATTCACAACACAGTGAAATTAAAACATGCAATGTCCCTCAAAATTTCTCAACTATTCCGAACCAGACTTGATGAAGAACAGATATTGCACGCATAAATTGTAATTTTTACAAAAATTAACAATTGTAAATACTGCAACTTTACTAGAGCAAGGTTAAACAAGATAACCGAATTCATAGCGATGATCTCAGCCTTTTGATCATGTTCCCTACTGCCTCATAGACAGAGACTTAAGTGGCAAATTAAAAGAGAAAATAAAAAAGTAAGTATTACCCATTCAATGAAACAGTTTCCAACAATGGATTGTCATGCCTTTGGGCAATCCTTGGATGATGAGTTAATTTGCAGGCACATGCTCTATATCAAACTCCGTAGTCATTGCAGAATTTGAATGGACGCCATGAAGTATTCACCTATTTCTTACAGCCTGGGACTCATTCTCAGAAAGACACAAGAATTCTTTAACTGGATAGAAAAATAATGAAGTCAAACAGCCGGTTTTCAACTTTCCAAAATCTGCAGCAGCTGGTCGGCAGCGATTTTCCTCTCTTTGTTTAAAAAGAGAATTAACATTCTCTGTGGCTGTCTGCGTAAAAAAAAAGTTTTCTCTCGACTGACTAAATCAAAGAGCGGAGGTGGGTACTGCAGATGCTAGAGATTAGAGTCAAGATTAGAGTGGTGCTGGAAAAGCACAACAGGTCAGGCCGCATCTGAGGTGCAGGAAAATCAACGTTTTCGGCAAAAACCCAACAATCAACCAGCTTCCAGCCCTGGACAAGGCAAGACACATTTGAGTATATTGAAAATGGAGACGGACAGATTCTTGATTGCTGATCAAAGGTTACAAGGAAAAATTAGGAGAGTCGCAATGTTTGTGAAGGTTTGTAGCTCAGGTTGAGGTTTAGGGTGTAGGTTTGCTCGCTGAGCTGTAGGTTTGATAGACAGACGTTTCATTACCTGGCTAGGTAACATCATCAGTGGCGACCTCCAAGTGAAGCGAAGCTGTTGTCTCCTGCTTTCTATTTATATGTTTGTCCTGGATGGGGGTTCTTGAGATTTGTGGTGATGTCATTTCCTGTTCGTTTTCTGAGGGGTTGATAGATGGCATCGAGATTTATTTGCTTGTTTATGGCGTTGTGGTTGGAATGCCAGGCCTCTAGGAAGTCTCTGGCATGTCTTTGCTTAGCCTGTCCCAGGATAGATGTGTTGTCCCAGTCGAAATGGTGTTTTTTTTCATCCGTGTGTAGGGCTATGAGGGAGAGGGGGTCGTGTCTTTTTGTGGCTAGCTGGTGTTCATGTATCCTGGTGGCTAACTTTCTTCCTGTTTGTCCTACTTAGTGTTTGTGGCAGTCCTTGCATGGAATTTTATAGATGACGTTGGTTTTGTCCATGGGTTGTACTGGGTCTTTTAAGTTTGTTAGTTTTTGTTTGAGAGTGTTGGTGGGTTTGTGTGCTACTAGGATTCCGAGGGGTCTCAGTAGTCTGGACATAATGACAGCCAGACTACTGAGACTCCTCGGAATCTAAGCAAAGACATGCCAGAGAATTCCTAGAGGCCTGGCACTCCAACCACAACGCCATAAACAAGCACATAAATCTAGATGCCATCTATCAACCCCTCAGAAAACGAACAGGAAATGACATCACCACAAACCCCAGGAACCCCATCCAGGAGAAAGAGATTAATATAAAGCAGGAGACAACAGCTTCGCTTCACTTGGAGGTCGCCACTGATGATGTTACCGAGTCAGGTAATGAAACGTCTGGATATCAAACCTACAGCTCAGAGCACACCTACACCCTAAATTAGGAGAGTGATGTGGAGAAATCTATCAGCTATAATTGAATAGTGATACGGTCATAGAGTCAGGGAGATGAACAGAGTGAAACAGAGCCTTTAGCCCAACTCATCCATCCCAATCAGACATTTTAACCTAATTTAGTTCCCTTTGCCAGCAATTGGCAATATCCTTACCAACTCTTCCTATTCATATACCCATCTAGATGTCTTTTAAACGTTGTAATGACACCAGCATCCACCACTTCCTCTGGCAGCTTGTTCCATACATGCACCACCCTTTGTGTGAAAATGATGCACCCTAAATCTCTTTTAAATCTCATCCCTCTCATCAGAAGCCAATGCTCTAGAGTTCTCGATGCCCCCTATCCTTGTCTATTTACCCTATCCATGCCCGTCATGATTTTATAAACCTCCACAAGGTCAACCCTCAGCATCTGACGCTCCAGTTAAAAAAGAAAGCCCCAACCTATTCAAACTCTCCCTCTAGCTCAAACACTGCAATCCCCAGTATCATCGTGGTAAAGCTTTGCTAATGGATAAGTCAATGTTTAGGGTAGAACCCTTCTTCAGTACTGAAAACGGGTTAATACTGCAAACTCTGACTTCTCCACCTGCTGGTGCTGCCTGGCTTGCTGTGCTCTCCCAGTCTCCCACATGCCTACTTTGGATTTCAACATCTGCAGTTTTTTTTTGTCTCCAATGATGGCCGAGCAGATTCGATGGGCCAAATATCCTAACTTCTGCTCTTATGGTCTTGTGGTCTAAAGTTTCTGCAGAGCATTTCAGTGGGAATATGCAGTCCTGAGCAACAGCGCCAAATGGAAGCAAAGTGCACAGAATAATAGAATCCTGACAGTGTGGAAACAGGCCCTTCATACGAACAAGTTCACACTGTCTGTCCGAAGATTAACCCACCCAGACCAATTCTCCTATCCTATTACCCTACATTTACTCCTGAATGCACTACACGTGCACATCCCTGAACACTGTGGGCAACTTAGCTTGGCCAGTTCACCCTAACCGGTATATTTTTGGACTGTAGGAGAAAACCAGAGCACTCAAACAAAAGCCACGCAGACACAAATGGAGAACATGCAAACTTCACACAGACATTCGGCCCAAGGGTTGAATCGAGCCCCTGTCCCTGGCGCTGTGTGACAGCAGTGCCAACCACTGAGTCACTGTGCCACCCCTTAGCACTGTGGGGTCCTACAGAAAACAAAACGAAATGCCCACCAACTCTCACACTGCACCCACTGTCTGAATGGTCAGGAGGTTCAATCCTTGGAGAGACCCATAACAGCGTCACCGGTGGAATCCGATTGCAGGGAGCCCTGGTGCCCTGTTGGTGCCTCTACAAGATGCAGGGCAGGTGAATCCATTCCTAGTTTGACAGCAGGTAGCAGGCTTGGGTAAAGCTCTTTCTTCACATGGGGCATGTGGACCACCAGTCCCAGTGTGGACCTGCCAGTCGGAAAGCAGGCGGGAGGCTTGGGGGTTTGGGTAAAGCCCTTCCCACATTCGGTGCAGGAGACCTGTGTCTCCCTAGTGTGATTGCACCCATAAGTCTCCAGTGAAGACTGGACAAGCAAGTTGCCATAGTTCCACGGTTTGTCCATGGGCCGGGATTCCTCGGGTTTCTCCATGGCAGTAGCTTCAGCCGCACACAGACCCGTGTACAGGCCCTCCCGCCGTGAATTCCTGTTTCCAGGCCATATGACTGTTTCAGGCTCCACACTCAGTGCACTGCAACATTAGGCTCTCTCATCCAGTCCTATGATGCTGCAGGAGAAAGTGAGGTCTGCAGATGCTGGAGATCAGAGCTGAAAATGTGTTGATGGAAAAGCGCAGCAGGTCAGGCGGCATCCAGGGAACAGGAGAATCGACGTTTCGGACATAAGCCCTTCTTCAGGAAGCCCTTCTTCAGGATTTAAACAGAAACCAAAATAGTTTGCTCTGTCTCACAGAATTAGAGCCGAAAATTGTTGCGCTCCTCATGGATTGACATCCAATGACTGTTAGTCATTACCGTGAAAGTGGGGACTGCAGACCAGTGACACCCGCAGCCCACACATTAATAGTATTTTTTAATGCACCTATTGGAGACAAAAGCAGTGCACTCCAGATCAACATGCAGTCTCTCCCACGATAATTAAATCCAATGTCTCACCACACTGACGCAATCCAAGACAAAGTTGCAATCTCCCATCTTATCTGTCGCTTTCAGAGAGAAAAACACACTTTTTGCTTTCAAAATTAAAGTTGGTCAGCTTAGATGACTAGTTGGAGCAATTATTCTTTTACTGGGCATGTTCTCAGTGTGACCATGCTGGCATGTTAAAAATTTTATGTTATCCTTTTTTTTCAGTGTGGTCGTAAATGCATAGATTCTGAGTTATCTACTTGAAGAAGCCTTTCAGTTTTAAAACAAACAATGAACATTGAGTCGCCAGCTCTCCCAGCTCAGCTTTTCTCTGGTTTGGATTGTTTGATTTTGTTTAGCAATCTGACTGTTCAGAACTGCTGGTCACTTGTTAGCTTTGAATCCAAAAGGAACTGTTACATGGAAGAAGGTGTTCCATGCTGAACCACTTTGACACCTCACTCTCCTGTAATACCCTGGTGTTTGGTTTAACCCTTCTTGCCAAGGGTGCTGTATAGGAATGTTGCAGGGACTTGGAACAACATCAACAAATTAGGATAGTCTGTTGTGTTTTTAAATAGTTGAGTTATTCTATATTCTGTTCTCTTGTGTCTGTGTTTCTTTCTGTAAATATGCAAATACATTCCGATTCGTTTAAAATTAAATGGTTTGGTCAGCGGCATCACTCCTGGAACAGTCACTCTACACCTGCTAAAAACAACGAACAAAGTTAGAGCCGAAGCTCCTTTCTTGAAATGTTTTGACGGATTACCGGTCTGACCCATAACATGAGTGTGTGATATGCCTTTTTCTGATCAGGTTCTATTTCTGTAACAACAATTTACAAAAGTGTCTTGTGATGTCTTGATCAGTAATTAAACTGAGAACCCGCAATTTCTTGAAACAATGGGGTGGGAGGGGAACCAACCAATAACTGAACCAAGAAAACAACGGGTTTAATAATCTGAATTCGCTCTTAGTGTTCGTGCCAAAAAGTACTGACGGTATCATGCGGATTCTGGATTTTTTTGTTGCTTCCCAAAAGGTGTTTCTTGAAAGCAATTAAACTCAAAGCCCATCATTCTTCTCTGCAAATTCAACAAACTGTTTTGTCGAAAGTACTTGACATTAACGCAGTGCAATGGTATGCAAGTATTTGCTTTCCAACAATTTTTGAAAGAAAAGTGTCGTTATTCGATCAACAATTATGGAATGAATGATTTGAATATTGGTGGAGATTGTGGCAGGGAAGAGTGTACCACTCGCTGGTAAACTGGTATTACAGGCAATGATAAGCGCGGAAGAGAGAATGAGAAGTTACCGCGAGGACATTGCACCTTTGGATCAGTGCAACATAGATCTTTGCTATTAATGAGATAGTTTTCAAATTATGTCATTGTTATAATGCTGGAAACCGCGACAATCAATTTGCAAACAGAGAAGATAAAATCTGTGTTGTTGATTGGATATTCTGATTTTATGCTGTTTATTGAGGCTCAGTATCAACACTGTACCAGAACTTTTTCTTGGAGGTGAACAAGAAGTATAGGTTATTAATTAACATTTCACCTAGATGGTCGACAAAGCAGTGGGAGTTATGGGTGCAAACCTCGATTACATCTTCTTGCATGTAAAAATCAATGATCAGAACAACAACAAAACTTTCCTGGAATCAGATTTATTTAAAAGAAAATCAACATTCTGCTGGCTTTTGACTTTGAATTTTTATTGAATTCAAATTTCACTACTTCTCATGATGGCGTTTAGCCACATGCCAGTACAGTATCATCAAGTCAAGGTTTTGGATTACTTGCTCAGTGACATCATAACTTCTCGGCAGCTGTGTAGTGCTTCTTTTGTGTGTCTTCATCGAAATTTCACGTCACCAAGCGGGAATGGAGCTCTGTTCATGGACATCCCTGAATGAGTGCACACGCAGCGTTTCGGATGTCAATGAAGATTGCCTTTCATTGAGGAACCAGATATCTCTGGTCAGTTATGCATTACGCTCAAACCACTTAACTCGGCAGGAAGGTCCACATGTCAATCATTTTCTATCGAAAAAATACCAGTTGAACCAATAAGGCTACTTCAATTTTTGTTCTTATATTATCAATATTAATGAAGCATATCTGATGTCACGGAATCGATAATGGGCCACCGTCATAAATGTATGTGCGACTTTTTAAAAACCAAATACAACTTTTCAAAACAAGAAACATGAGAATATCAGAAACTTCATAAATATGTTTATTTCAATTAGAATCATTCATGTTGAAAAAAGGATGATCTCCCTTGTGTTTGGCATTGACTATATATGTTGCAATATTACCATGAACCGCAGAGCTCACATTTCTGAAGAAATGCACGGAATACCAAAGGGCCTTGTGTCTGCTATTTACTATCCTATCCTTGCAGCGATTGGTGTTCCAGGTAAATCAAAGTTGTTGGTCACTGTTTAAGGTAATCACAGTTTTACTGACTCACTGCCGATATGTTTGTTCCATTTTAAAGCGACAGCTTATCCGTTAAAAGAAAAGCAGTCACGTCCCCATCCTTAAGTTGACATACTTCCCACTTTTTCTGTATCAGTTTTTACTGCTTTAAATGTGTAGGTTTCCATGTTAACTTTTGTTCTTGTTAGTGTTCAATGTTCTCCCCTTTACCAGAATGGCGTCAACTATTCTGTACCTGGGTTTTTTTCACATAACTAAGTTGTTCACATTAATGGTATTATCTGCTCTTGTCTCATCGCATTGAATTCTACAAATTGCAGAAATGCTTATGAATTGCCAGCATGTAATTTTTGTTGTTATTGCCCATTTAGAATGAGGACTTTGTCACTCGGTATCAACGTGAAAGTGAAGATCCACTGTTATTATGCGTCAACGGCTGTTTTGAAAGTATCTCCCTATTTGAAATTATTGAATTCATATGTTGCTCCACGAAATTTAAAGTCTAATCTTTTTTAAAGCGATATTATTATGCTTAGCGGCAGTGTTTCTGCTGCTAGTTAGTAGATGAGGAAATTACCCTCTACGATTCAGACCTCAAAATCTGCCACCTCCTATGATTCAACTCTGCACCAAGTAGAGTACGTGATTTCCCAACTGTGCTCCAGGAATAATCATGGAGACTCAACAATGGTGACAGCTACATTTCACATAAAGCTAATGACCCGTTCATCTTTGTCTGCTTGAATACATTTTCGGGGTGGGGTGGGGGAGTCAAGATTTCGGGTGCAATCCTTCTTCAGGATAGTTCTGAAGAAGGGTTTCAACCGAACGTCGACTTTTCCACCGCCTGATGCTGTCTGGCCTGCAGTGTTCTTCCAGCCTCCTGTTTGTTTACCTTGAATTCCAGCATCTGCAGTTTTTTTAAAAAAAATCCCTGAGTATATTTTGAACAGGTTCATTGCCATATAAGTTAACAAGTTTGCCTTCCGGACTAGGAGCACGGTGTTTCAGTTCCTTTGCAGAATGCAATGGAAAAGGAATTCTCTTTTTTTGTTGTTGTTTAATTTCTTTGAAAATATGGTATATTCGTCATTCTTATTAAGTTCCATGTCATTAACTCATATCAGCATGCCAATGATTAATGAGCATGCATACTGTCAACAAAGAAACCGCACAGACTAGGAAATTGAGTTTTCAAATGAGTATTGAAAATTGATCTTAAGAAAACTACATAAAATCTGATTGTCTTTTGAAAAGGTAGGTTTTTATTTGCTATCCCAACCAGTAGTCCTCCTGACCTCCCATTCCCACCATTCCAACCCTCAACAAAGCACGCGGGTACAATTTAACTCTTTTTCTGTATGCTCACCCTTTTCACTCGGTGTGTGTATGTTACAGCTAACATGGTGGCCATTGCGGTTCTGTCCCAAGGAAGATGCGGTCTCTCGAGATGTGTCACTCGGTACCTGATATCGATGGCAGTATCCGATCTTCTTGTCATTTTTGCCGCCGTGATATTAAACAGGATTTGTGGTATTTACTTCCCGGTCAGTTTCCTTTCTATTACACCGTTATGCAGTTTCCGTGCTGTCTTAAACATTGTAGCATTAGGCAGCTCCGCCTGGCTAACAGTGGCTTTCACTTTTGATAGATTTATAGCTATTTGTTGCCAGAAGATGAAAGAAAAGTATTGCACAGAGAAAACTGCGGCATATGTAATTGGAGTGGTTTTTATAGTGTGCTGTTTTATATGTTCGTTCCTGTATTTCATATATGTACCTTTGTACATAATTGACAATACACCCTGGTCTTGCAGCGTTAAAATCATATTTTATACGTCATCAGCTTGGGTAGCATATGACCTGATTCTTCGTATTTTAACGCCTTGTCTTGCATTCACGCTGATTCTGTTGCTCAATGCTCGGACTGTCAGACACATTCTAGCGGCCAGTCAAGCTCTCAGGAGACTACGGATCCAGAACAATGGGGGTAAATGTGACCCTGAGATGGAGAACCGCAGAAAGTCTATTGTTTTACTCTTCACCATCTCAGGGAACTTCATACTCTTATGGATTTGGGTTCTCATAACTTTCCTGTACGTCAGGATTGCGAGAGTCAGTTATTTTTCCGGAAACAATTCCAACGAATCAAACTTCATTCTGGAAGAAATCGGAATCATGCTTCAGCTTTTGAGTTCTTGTGTCAACCCATTTATTTATGCTGGAACTCAGAGTAAATTCCGGGCGGAGTTAAAGAGTGCCCTCAAATATCTAAAGAGACTGACGGTAAACTTCAGAAAACAACAGAAGATATTCTCCCCTTCATAGAACTTGCTCATGCATCATCTCAGTGGTCCGATTCTCTACTTTTAGTGCTGTGTGGGAACCTGTTACGTTAGGGTCATGCATTTTTGGATATCCATTGAAATGTAGTATCAGATAACAAATGTCAGTGCCATAAAGTCCGCCCGGTCTGTTTTGTGGTCCATTTGAATCATGTTTGAATTGTTTCTTAAAATATTCAGACGGTGAAATTCAATATTGCTTCAAACTCATACACAATAAAAACATCTTACATTTCGAAATACACTCTGACCATCACAGATATTGCACCATCTCCTGTTACTCAATAAATTCATGCTATGGTTCATACGATGGCCCATCTCACACTCCCCCTTTCTCTGCCTTTCACTGTTTGTTTAACTCTCTCCTTCACTCCCTGTCTCTGTCTCATACTCCCTCTCTCTCACTGACTCTCTCTCTCTCTCACGCACACACATACACACATCTCCCCAGTTTCTCTACCTGACTATTGGAAATTACGGTTCCACTTCACATTATATCTATTTCTCTCAGAAATTTATTTTACGTATCTAATTTACCATTTCAGACAGAGGACAGTTGATGCTGCATTGTCAAAACAAGATGGGATAGGAAAACACAGTAGCAAAATGGGGTTAGCGTGGGCGGCCATTGTGAACGGCATGGTCCAGTTTGGGCCAAAGTGCTTGCCTCCATGCTGTAGGACTCTATGACAACAATCAAACTGTGATGTATTACAGGAGTAAATTGCCATTATGTTTTCAATTATTTTCGTGAAGCTGACAATGGGGAAAAAACAATTAATTAGAATGGAAGGAAATTAGACATCAGTCTCCTCTCGATCATTAGTAAAATGATGGAAGTTGTTATCAACAGCGCTATCAAGTAGCATCTGCTCAGCAATACCCTGCTCAGTGACCCCCAAATTGGGTTCAGCCAGGGCCACTCAGCTTCTAGCATCATTACAGCCCTGGTCCAAACATGGACGAAAGAGCTGACGACCACAGGTGAGATGAAAGTGATGCCTCTTGGCATCCAGGCTGCATTCAACCAATGGCCCTTCAGTGAAGCCAGGCAAAACTGGAAACAATGGTTATCATGAGGCAAACTCTCCAGTGTTTAAAGTCATACCTGTCACATCAGAAGGTGGTCATGTTTGTTGGAGGTCAGTCAACTCACCTCCAGGACATCTCTGGAGGAGTTCCTCAGGTTAGGGTCCTCGGCCCAAACAACAGCTTTGCGCCATCAGTGACCTTCCATCCATCGTAAGGTCAGAAGTGGGGATGCTCACTGATGATTGAACAATGTTCCACACTATTCAAGACTTCTCAGACACTGAAGCAGTCCATGTCCAAATGCAACAAGATCGAGGCAATATCAAGACTTGGATTGACAACTGGCAAGTAGCATTCGTGCCAAATATAGCCTCTTGACATTCAATGAAGTTACCATCAATGAATCCCCCATTCCGAACATCCTGGGAATTATCATTGATCAGAAACTCAACTGGACTCACCACATAAACGCAGTGAGTACAAGACCAGATTAGAGACTATGAACACTGCGGCCTAACTCACCCCCAGACTCCTCAAAATCTTTACACCATCTACAAGGTACACATCAGGAGTGTGATGTCATACTTGACACTTGCCTGGATGAGTGCAGCCCCAACAATATTCAAGAAGCTTGAAACCAGCCAGGACAAAGCAGTCTCCTTGATTGGCACTGCATCCGCAAGCAGCCACTCCCTCCAAGTCCAGTGTTCAGTAGAAGCAGTACACACTATCTACAAGATGCACTGCAGAAAATCACCTAACATCCTCAAACCGCGCCTTCCAACACCACGACCACTTCCACTCAGAAGGACAAGAGCAGCAGATATTTGAGAACCTTTAAGTTTCCCTTCAAGTCACTCACCATTCTGAGTCGCAAATATATTGCAATTCGTTTACTGTCACTCGGAGAAAATTCTCGAATTCCCTCCCTCTAATGGCATTGTGGGGTAACTTCTCATGGGTAACGAGGAATGGGCAATAAATGCTTGCCAGCCAGTGACCCCCACATCATACAAAATGTATAAATAAGAAAGGCTGATCACCAGGCAGTGAAAGAGAAACAGATATACAGTACAGAAGACTCCTGTGGCCCCACTCACAAGTCGGTTTCTGTTCTGGAATTTAGGAGTGGGTTGGTACATCTAGAAAATGCAATGAGGATTATCCTTCTGGCATTCAAAACGGGCTGGTCTTACTGGAGGAAGGAAACAAGAAAGATGGAACAGAGGTGATACGTGATTCATCAGTTGAAGGAATAGATCAGTGCTTCTGTGGCCGCAGACAATTTTCCAAGGTGGTGTGTTGTCTCCCCGATGCCACTGGCTGGTTGCATTCCATCCTGAAGAGAAACGGTAACGTGGCAGAGGCTATAGCACACATTAGTCTTAGTGACATAGCTAGTAATAGGGATAATGCCTCGCATAACCAGTGCCAGTAACTACAATATCAATAAGTAAGACTTTAAAGGTTATAATCTTAAGATTATGCGCAATGCCATGGGCTAGTGAGCACAGAAATAGGAGGATACAGCAGATGGACGATTGGCCCATGAATTGGGATGGTTTTGATTTTGGACCACATGCATCATTCTGGCGAAGGTGGGGTCTCTCCATGCACAACAGAAGACCCACATGTGATCAATTAACAGGTGGGACATGTGCTTCTGCGAGGAGTTTCACGTGTTTCAGCAGATTTCAGACAGAATTAGCTTAATAAAAGCGCAAAATAAATTGGTAAATGAACCAAGGCAAAGCGAGTTCATGATTGTCATGTCTCAAGTGTGCAAGGCATGGATGGATGTCAGAAATATTAGAGCCAAAACAGATTGGTGAAGCGCATGGATTGTCACAGGGAACTGTGATAGTTTCTGCCATCACAGAGACCTGCTTGAGGGAAATGACGCTCCAGCAGCTTTATACTCCAGCATACAGGGTCACCAGCCAAAACAGGAAAGAGTACAAACACAGAGGTTGCGTCGCATTATTAGTTATGGAAACAGATACTGCAGTAAGAAGGGGTCTATTATGGAAGTACCATCAAAAGCGGCAGTCACACAGGTAGGAGTATATTATAGGCCCTTAACAGCCAGTGGCAGTTGAGGATCATAAATGCAGTCAATTTATAATATGTTTCAAATTCCAAATTCGGTAATTATTGGGATTTTTTTCTTTTTGCCCCAATATTAATTACGATCATAACAGTAGAAATGGTTTAGAGGGGCCAGCCGTACTGAAATGTATATATGAGAGTTTTTCATGCAGGTGGTCCTACAAGGAACAATACAGTTTGGACGTAAATCTGGGGAATGGAGCTGTACAGAACTTCGACGTGACAGTAAGGAAGAACGTTATTGGTACTGATCACAATACTATGGCATGGAAAAGGATAAAGATGGTCTGCAAGAAAAAAAATGTATTAGGGTAAGCCAAATTTAAAAAGAAGGGCAAGTTTTGGCCAAAAAATAAGATCAGGAATAGCTACTTGAGGTTAAATCTAGAGAAAAAGAGTGGAGCTGCTCAAAAATGTACGGTTAGAATTATAGGCCCAACATGTTCCCTTTGGGATATAATTTCGAAACAACTAGCCCAGATACCCATTGATGTCTTGGAATATTCAGGACTGGATGACAAGGAAAAGAGAGTGAGAAGAACAGCGAAGTTTATAGAAGAGTAAGGTTTAGTCATTGTGGCTATACCAGTGGACGGTTCTGTCTAACAAGTCTAGCAGAAATTTTCCAGAAGGTGATGAAATCTTTTCATTTGGGTAGGTTTTTGTGTGCACTTTCCATAGATTTAAGTAAGGCCTTTTGTCAAGTTTTCACGTGGGAAACTGAGAAAGAAAGCAAATTACCAGGATATCCAGGGTAAGCTGGCAAGATAGATGGAGGAGCTTACATTGACAGGGTGAGTGATAGTGACGGGATGCTGTTACGTAGATGGTGAGTCTTGGACGAACTGGATTGGGAGACTCGCAGACATTGTAAAAAGTTCTACAGATCAAGAATGTTGCAGGAGCTTAAAGTGATTACACAGTTAGGAAGACTGATAGGTTCTCCACAGTCTGAGAGCATTTTTGCACTGTAAGAGCTGCAGTACTGTTTAGAGATGGAGAGGTTTGGAAGTTTTGGGGCAGTTTAAAAAGGGAAGGAGTTTTAGGGAAGGAGTAAATTACACAAAGGGAAACGGTTTGAGGTGCACGTTTACAAAGAATGGGATAGCTGTAAGGAGTAGAGGAGTAAACTGAAAAATGCAATGTTGTAGTTGCTGGAGAGGTTTTCACATTAGTATATGATAGGGAGACTTGTATGATCTGGGGCGGGAGTGGGCCATGGAGCTGCAGACTGGCACAGTTTGTAGGGATTGAAATACGTTTAATAGTTGGGGAGCAACATAGGGATTGGAGGGGTGTATAGAGAAAGGGCACTGGAGGGATTGGAGGAGTTTATAAAGGTAAAGATGATTATGGAGGCTGGTGGAAGTTGCAGAGATAGCGAGGGCTGATGAAATAAAGCGGCTTCATAGGATGCTCAAGTCTCTCAGGATTTCCTCATAAGACCTTCCCTTCATACCAGGCAACAACCCAGTAAATCTCGTCTGAACCCTTTACAAAACTTGCCCATCCTTCCTATAACGTGCTTACCAGAAATGTATGCAACACCAAATGTGGCTGCAGCAGAGTTTTGTACAGCTGCGACATGATCTCATGGTTCTGAAACTCATTTTTTATACGAATAAAAGCTAACACATCATATGCCTTCTGTTACGACATGTGGTAAGCCCTCCTGCTTAATTTAAAAGCAGCAACTCCGAAAAGATTCATTCCGTGCAGTAATCTGTAAAAATTCGAGTGGCCAACAGCTATTTAAAGTAAAAATTAAAAACTTTATTTCTGAAAGTAGAACAGTGAATAATTATCTAACAATCATGTAGAAGTCCTTGCGCTAACCCATCTTTTACCTTCCCTTTTACAATACTAGTCGATAAAACTCCCAATTAAGATTTACAACGCAACACGTCTTAGTTCAAAAACAAGTAGCTAGCGATTCTTCTATTTGGATCTTCCTGTGTCTTCTTTTCTGCTTCTTAGGAATTCTGCTTCGCAGGTTACTGATCAAAAAGGCACTTTTAAGAGAGCTATTAAGAGAGCTAACGGTCCTATACACAAGAGCATTGGATTGTGTCATTGGCTTTTAAGATTGTCAATATACTCAATTCAAACTTGATTGGAATTTTTTTCAGGGAATAGTTTAAACTGATTGGCCTACTTCGAATCTGTATCTTGTCGTTTCCAGGCAATCAGCTAATCGAGTTGTTCGACGAAGTGTTATATTGTTACCTCATTGACAACATTTGGTGCTGTGTCTGATAGTTCTACTGCTTTTAACTCTCTTAAAGTACACCCACATCTTCATAACACTTCTTAACAACGCTATCAACCAGGGTGGCAACTTTCAACGATCCATATACCTGGGCACCGCGATTCCTCTGCTCATCTACACTGCCAAGAATCTTACCATTAGCCCAGTACTCTGTATTCTTGGTTCTCGTTCCAGAGTAAACCACCTCACATTTTTCCCATTACATTCCATTTGGCACATCTCAGCTCAGCTCTGCAGCTTATCTATGTTTCCCTGTAACCTACAACTCTCTTCGTCACTATCCACAACTCTACCGACTAAATGTCACCCGAAAATCTACTAAATCATCCTTCTATGCTCTCATCTAGATCATTTATATAAATTACAAGCAATAGCGTACCCAAAACAGATGCTTGTGGTACACCACTAGTACGTGAATGCCAGGATGAATATTTCCCATCGATCACCACCCCCTGTCTTCTTTCAGTTAACCAACTTGTGATCCACACTACTAAATCTCACTCAATCCCATGCCTACGTATTTTTGTAATAGCCTACTGTGGGAACCTTATCAAATGTCTCACTGAAATCCATGTGCACCACATCAACAGCTTTAGTCTCATTCGCCTGTTTGATCGCCTTCTCAAGGAACTCAATAAGGTTTGTGAGGCAAGACCTTAACAACACCCTGTTGACTATCCTTAACCATCTTATTCTTCGCTAGGTGACTATCAATCTTATCTCTTACAACCATTTCCAACACTTTACCCACAACTGAAGTATGGCACACAGGTCTATAATTTCCAGGGTTGTCTCTACTTCACTTCTTGAGCAAGGAAACAACATTTGTTGTCCTCCATTCTTCTGGCACTACTCCTGTAGATAATGACGACATAAGGATCAATGTCAAAGACTCTGCAATACCCTCCCTGACTTGGCAGAGAATCCTAGGATAAATACCCTCCAGTCCAGGGTCTTATCCATTTTTACACTTTCCAGAATTGCTAACACTGTTTCCTTATGGACCGCAATCCCTTCTAGTCCAGCAGTCTGCATCTCAGTCTTCTCCTCAACCGTATTGTATTTTTCTAGTGTGAATAGTGATGAAAAGTACTCATTTAGCACTTCCCCATTGCCTCTGACTCCACGCACAACTTTGCACTACAGTCCTTGATTGACGCTAATCTTACACTTGTCATTAATTTGTATCTTATATATCGAGAGAAAGTTTTAGGCTTTTCTCAGATCGTATCCAACAACAAATTCTCATATACCCTCCTCGGTTGTCATAGCTCTCTCTTTGGATCTTTTCTGGCTACCTTGTGACTCTCAATCGCCATAATTCAGCCTTCACGTCTCATCGCAACCTAAGTCTTCTTCTGCTTGACAAGAGATTCAACTTCCTTAGTAAACCACAGCTCCTGCACTCGACAACTTCCTGCCTGTCCGACAGATACATACTTACCAAGGAGACATTAGCTGTTCCTTGAATAAGCTCCACATTTGTATTGTGACCATCTCATGCAGTTTCCTTCCCTATCCTTTGCATCCTAAATCTTGTCTAATCGCATTGTAAGTGCCTTTTCCTCAGCTGTAGCACTTGCCATCTGGTGTATACGTATCCATTTCCACGCGAATAGTATTAGCAAACTCCAACCACCCCCCCCCCCCCCCCCCCCCCCCCCCCCACTCGCCCTTTCACTTACAATGTTTCCCTCGGTGGTTAGAATCGCTCTGTATTACAAACAAGCCACTCTGCCAACTGAGCTACTCAATGCAAACATTTACCCAACAGCAGTAATATGAAGATAGAAAGTTGAAAGAGTGTTTGTAGATGGTGATACATAGGAGCAGTGCAAGTTAGAGCCAGGGAAACTGTTGCGATACAGAAAAGAAGACATTGTCAGAAATAAGGAAGGTGAGAAGGGGATTGAGGGAGAATATGGAATTTAGAGAGAGAGAGAGAGAGAGTAATCAAGTAGAGGCGACCAGGTAGGGTAGGCAGTTCGAGAGAAAAAGGAAGAGAGGGAGGAAAGATCAGAGTGAGTGGCTGGGAAGGGGTCAAAGCAGGAAAAGTACAGAATTAAATGAAATAACTGACACCTTCCAGGATGCCAGGATCTCTCAGAGTATTGGAAAGACATGCAATGACTGACGAATGATGTCTCTGTTTTAATTGGAGATGCAAGTTATCTAATTTTTTTGCAGTCGATTTTCAAAATTAACAACAGGTTTTTGGCTGATCTGGTCAATATTAGGCCTCACCAGCTCAGTGCCCAAATCTCAGTTGTTCCACGCTTTAGAAATGTTATCCTGTAGAAAGGATACTTTGCACACTACTGAGTGTTCATATATTTGTTATTTCACACTGTCGATATAATATTACTTCAAATATTGTTTTACCATAAGCAACGCACATTTTGTACACTGCCAAGTATCCAAATATCAGCCATCCCACACAGTAACCATTGTAGTGTTACAGACAATCCAGCAGCTGAATACCGCTGAAAACACAAATATAAGTTACTCCACACTGTCTCCATTGCATCAGAATGTCTCTTTGTGTGTGAGTTTGGATGTGGTTCAGCATGTGAGTACGCCTTACTCTATGTGGTTGTGTATGGTGCCTGTGTGAGACTGTGTGAGTGTGTGTGAGACTGCGTAAGTGTGTGTGTGAGCGCATGTGTATGGGTGGCAGTGTGAGTGCGCATGTGTTACTGCACCTGTGAGACTTAATGTATGTTAATGTGAGAAGGTCATGTCTTCCCAACTTAATAGAATTCTTCGAGGAAGTGGCAAAGTTGATTGATGAGGGAAGGGCTCTAGATGTCATAAACGTGGACTTCAGTTCGGCGTTTGATAAGTGTCCCCTTGGTACCCACATGGAGAATGGGAATTTGCATGGGGCCCAGAGTTCACTCGCTCAACGGATAAAGAAGTGGCTGGGCAACAGGAGAGAGAGAGAGTAATAGTGGGAGAGATCTTCTCAAAATGGAGACCAGTGACCTGCCTCCACAACTGCTGTTGGCAACGCATTCCATGCTCTCACAACTCTCTGTGTAAAGAACCCGCCTCTGACATCCCCTCTATACTTTCCTCCAACCAGCTTAAAACTATGACCCATCATGTTAGTTATTTCTGCCCTGGGAAATAGTCTCTGGCTATCGACTCTACCTATGCCTCTCATTATCTTGTATACCTCAATTAGGTCCCCTCTTCTCCTCCTTTTCTCCAATCCAAAAAGTCCGAGCTCAGTCAACCTCTCCTCATAAGATAAGCCCTCCAGTCCAGGCAGCATTCTGGTAAACCTCCTCTGAACCCTCTCCAAAGCATCCACACCTTTCTTGTAATAGAGCGACCAGAACTGGATGCAGTATTCCAAGTGCGGTCTAACCAAAGTTTTATAGAGCTTCAACAAGATCTCATGACTCTTAAACTCAATCCCGCTGTTAATGAAAGCCAAAATACCATATGCTTTCTTAACAACCCTGTCCACTTGGGTGGCCATTTTAAGGGATCTATGTACCTGCACACCAAGATCCATCTGTTCCTCCACACTGCCAAGAATCCTATCCTTAATCCTGTACTCAGCTTTCAAATTCGACCTTCCAAAATGCATAACCTCGCATTTATCCAGGTTGAACTCCATCTGCCACCTCTCAGCCCATCTCTGCATCCTGTCAATGTCCCGCTGCAGCCTACAACAGCCCTCTATACTGTCAAGGACACCTCCAACCTTTGTGTCATCTGCAAACTTGCTGACCCATCCTTCAAACACCTGATCCAAGTCATTAATAAAAATTACAAACTATAGAGGGCCAAGGACAGAGCCCTGTGGAAAACCACTCACCACAGACTTCCAGGCAGAATATTTTCCTCCTACTACCACTCGCTGTCTTCTGTTGGCCAGCCAATTCTGTATCCAGGCAGCTAAGTTCCCCTGTATCCCATTCCTCCTGATCTTCTGAATGAGCCTACCATGGGGAACCTTATCAAATGCCTTGCTGAAGTCCATATACACCACATCCAGAGCTCGACCCTCATCAACTTTTCTAGTCACATCCTCAAAGAACTCGATAAGGTTTGTGAGGCATGACCTGCCCCTCACAAAGCCATGTTGACTGCATTTAATCAAGTCATGCTCTTCCAGATGGTCATAAATTCTATCCCTCAGAATCCTTTCTAACACATTGCAGACGACAGACGTGAGACTTACTGGTCTGTAATTGCCGGGGATTTCCATATTTCCTTTCTTGAAGAGAGGAATTACATTTGCCTCTCTCCAGTCCTCAGGTACTACTCCAGTGGAGAGCAAGGATGCAAAGATCTTCGCAAGTGGCAAAGCAATTGCATTTCTCGTTTCCCAAAGCAGCCGAGGACAAATCTGGTCTGGGCCTGGCGAATTGTCAATCTTAATGTTTGACAAAATTTTCAGCACATCAGCTTCCTCTATCTCTATCCATTTCAGCATGCACACCTGCTCCTCAAAGGTTTCATTCACTACAAAGTTTGTTTCTTTCGTAAAGACAGAAGCAAAAAACTCATTTAGGGCTTCCCCTACCTCCTCAGACTCCACACACAAATTCCCTATGCTATCGCTGATCAGCCCTACTCTTTCTTTGACCATTCTCTTATTCCTCACATAAGTGTAAAATGCCTTTGTGTTCTCCCTAATCCGTTCTGCCAAGCCTTTCTCGTGTCCCCTCCTGGCTCTCCTCAGACCATTTATAAGCTCCTTCCACGCCTGCCTGTAATCCTGTAGAGCTGAGCTTGACCCCAGCTTCCTCCACCTTATGTAAGCTATCTTCTTCCTTTTGACAAGAAACTCCACCGCTCTCGTCATCCAAGGTTCCTTTATCTTACCACTTCTTGCCTGTCTCAGAGGGACATATTTATTCATCACTTGCAACAACTGTTCCTTAAACAGTCTCCACATGTCTATAGTGTCTTTACCATGGAACAATTGCTCCCAATCCATGCTTCCTAACTCATGTCTAATCGCATCATAGTTTCCTCTTCCCCAATGAAATATCGTCCCATTTTGCCTAATCCTCTCCTTCTCCAAAGCTATGTAGAATGTGAGGCAGTTGTGGTCACTATCACCAAAATGCTCTCCCACCACAAGATCTGATACCTGCCCCGGCTCATTTCCGAGCACTAAGTCTAGAATGCCCTCTCCCCTCGTCGGCCTGTCAACGTATTGAGTTAGGAAACCCTCCTGAACACACCTTACAAAAACAGCTCCATTCAAATCTTCTGCTCAAAGGAGGTTCCAATCAATATTGGGAAAGTTAAAGTCACCCATTACAACAACCCATTACAACTCCCATTACAACAACCCTACAACAACCATAATGATGGAGGAAGTCTGTGTTTAAGAATGGTGTTAACACCAGGCAAAAGGGAGATAGATAAACAACAGATTGAAACAATAAATAAGACTACCCTTCCCCACTGATGTGAAGGCATTAAGATTATTTTCGAGCTTGATTGAATATTCGGCAGAACAAATTATCGCGACAAAGCCAGCACCAATAATGACACTATTAAAGAAAAGTCCCCCACGGGAATGGCTGCCAGTACACATACTTATGAAATAGGGCTTGGTGAACGCTCCTGCTCTGAAACACTCAAACTCAGCGGAACCACCTTCTTTGGAGGTGGCTGCAACAGACCCCACAGTGTTAGCAAGAGGTACATAGTCATTTGAGATGGTTAGTCTACGCTTCGTGCATATTCACGCCAATAGAGAAAGGGGACACAACATGTGAAAGGCTTTTATTGTCAGTGTTCTGGGCATTACAATGTTTTACTTACATTGTAGGGTTTAACACATTGACAATTCTTAAAGGACATGCATTCACTTAGATTCTTTTGGATGAGCATATTAATGATGGCACAATGAGTCAAAATAGGATTGCCAGAATAATGATGCTGTTACAAGAAAGGAACATAAAGGGACAAAGAGTTGAAAATGCCATCATGTTAGCAGACAGCTCAATTTACCAGGGGACAAATCATGAATGTCATGTGCTGGTAGCAAACGATCCCAAAGGGCCGTTTGCATTCAAGCAAAACGGAGGCACTTAACATTTTTGTTGACAGCTCTTCATCTCTGCAGAATGGGCAACAGAAGACAAGATGTGGAATGTATATAGAGAAGCTTAATAGAGTGGAATGTAGATCTTGGGTTATCGCAGAGTTTAGAGAGTGCAGAAAATTTAAGTATGTGTCCAGCAACAAGATCAGCTTTCATGCTTTATAAGGACAACTATCCCACAACTACAGTTCGACCCACGACTACCATGAAACCCAGTACTGCTCAAAGTCACAATGTAGCAAATCAGTAATACAGTGGGTATTTTAATGTGGGAAGAAAATGTATCATTGTTGCCTGCATACAGACACACACGGGTAGTGTTTAATCTGTCAGATGTACAGATATCATCTTGGTGTCATAGTACAACAGCTCGTTACTTGTTTACGTCGGAGACTATTTAGTTATGGTAGACTTAACCTAGTGCAATAAAGATGGAATGAATGGACATTCCTAAAGGAATGATCAAAGAAAGAGAACTTGCTTTTGTACAAACTGTTCATTATCTATTTTCCCAGTGAACAGCCAAACTTTTTTCTCAGCATTGTCCCATTGGAGATGTGTATTATATTTCCATCGCAGCCTCAGGATACCACACAGACAGAAATGAGTGTTTGAAAGTATATAATTTGCCGATTGGTAATGTTTCTTCTTATTTAGCCATTGGCAACCAATTTTCATTAAACCTAATGGGAAATTGTAGGTAACATTATCTAGCTACCAAAACAACGCAGATGAGAATTATGACAATTCGGTAGTTACAAAAGTTCCACCTATTCCACACTTCATTGCAGACTGAATGGAGATGAACGAAAGCCAAGGAGTTATTCATAAATAGTCCATACGGGCGAAACAGATCCAAAGCTCATGCAGAAAAAGCAAGCAAGATATGGCAGGCTCCAAGTGTCTGGAATAAACACTTGGACGGGGAACTGAATATTCAGGTCCATCTGTGGATCAGGGTTGTCTTCCGCATAATTGTTATTTTCCAATTTGTTATAATTATTGTAGACGTACCCTAGACTCTCCCACAAGGGAAAACGACCTCTCCATATCTATCCTCTTAGAATCTTAGAATCCCTACATTGTGCAAACAGGCCCTTCAGCCCAACAAGTCCACACTGACTGTACGAACACTATCGAACCCAAACCCATTCCCCTACATTTACCCCTGACTAATGCATCTAACCTACACATCCCTGAACACTATGGGCAATTTACCACGACCAAATCAGCTAACCAGCATATTCTTGAATTGTGGTTGGAAACTGGACCGCCCAGAAGAAACCCACATTGACATGGGGAGAATTTGCAAATGACATGCAGGCAGTCACCCAAGCTGGAATCCAACCCAGGTCACTGGGTCCGTGAAGCAGCAGTGCTAACCACTGTGCCGCTCTAAGAAACATCATCCTGTCAAGTCCCCTAAGAATGCTATATTACAGTAAGGTGACGTGTCCTGTAAAAACTAGGGATAGAAATGGCATGATCAGGGAATCATGGATGACAGGTGAAATTGTGACACTAGCTAAGAGAAAAAATAAGTATACATAAGGTCTAGGCGAATGAAACAGATGAAGCTTTGGAACAACATCGGGAATGTCAGATCAATCTGAAAGGGGTCATGAAATATCTTTAGCAAACAGGGTCACGGAAAAACCCAAAGCCTTTTATTTGTGGCAAGAGAGTAACTAGAGAACTGATTGGCCCATTCAAGGACAAAGAAAAAGGGCGAGATTTAATGAGTACTTTGCATCTGTATTCAACGAGGAGAGGGACATGAAGAATGTTGATGTTAGGGATAGATATTTGATTACTCTAGGTCAGGTCGACATAATAAGGGAAGAAGTGTTGCTATTCTAAAAAGCATTAAGGTCGACAAGTCCCCAGGTCTGGATGTTATCTATCAGAGTTTACTGAGGGGGGAGTAGCTGGAGTCTTAACAGACACCTTTGTAGCATCATTGAATACGGGTGAAATGGAGAATTGCCAATGTTGTTCCCTTGCTTCAGAAGGGCAGCAGAGAATCCAGGAAATTATAGACTGGTGATTCCGATGTCAGTGTTAGTGAAGCTGCTGGCGAAGACACTGAGGGATAGGATCTATTTATGTTTGGAAGAAAATGGGTTTATCAGTGATAGCCAACATGATTTTGCGCAGGAACGTAATGATTTACCAATTTATTAGAATTCTTTGAGGAAGTGACAAAGTTGATTGATGAGGGAAAGGTTTTGGATGTCATATACACGGACTTCAGTAAGTCCTTTGATAAAGTTCTCCATGATAGTTGGTGGAGAAAGTGAAGTTGCATGGGGTCCAGCGTGTACCAGCCCAATAGATAGACAACTAGCTGGGAAACATGAGACAGAGAGTAATAGTGGAAGGGAGTTTCTCAAAATGTAGAACTGTGACCAAAGGTATTCAACAGGAATTCGTGTTGGGACCACTGTTGTTTGTGATGTACAAAAATGAATTGGGTGAAGGTATAGGTGGTCGAAATAGCACATATACAGTTGGCAATAAGATTGGTGGAGTAGCAGATAGGGAAGGTTATGTCAGAGAATGCAGCAGAACACAGGTAGATTGGAGAGTTGGGCAGAGAATTGGCAGATGGATTTCAACCCAAGCAAATGCGAGGTGATGCATTTTGGAAGATCCAAATCAAGAGCAAACTATACAGTAAATGAAAAAGCGCTGGGTAATTTTGATGTGCAGAGAGATCTGGGTGTTCCAGTCCACTGTACCCTGAAGGTGGCAACACAGGTCGGTGGAGTGTTCAAAAGGTATACAGCATGCTTCCCTTCATCGGACGAGGTATTGAGTACAACATTTGGCAGTCACGTTGCAGTTGTATAGGACTTTGGTTCGGCCACATTTGGAATACTTCGTGCAGATCTGGTCGGCACATTACCAAAATGATGTGGATGCTTTGGAGAGGGTGCAGAGGAGGTTCACCAGGATGTTACCTGGTATGGAGGGCGCTGGCTATGAAGAGAGGTTGAGTGGATTAAGTTGTTTTTATTAGCAAGATAGTGGTTGAGGTGGGACCAAAATCTTGAGAGGCACACACGTGCTGGGTAGAAAAATGCTTTTTTCAAAAATTGTGGGACTCAAATACTGGGGGTCACCAGTTTAAGGTAAAAGGGGAAAGGTTTAAGGTAGGTATGCGTGGAAACATCTTAACACATAGGATGCTGGGTGCCAGGAATGTGTTGGAGGTGATACACGTGGGCATTTTAGCGTCATTTATGATGTATCTAAACATATGCATGATTCGGCTGGAAGTAGATTGATATAGATCTTTAGAAGGTAGGTGACAGCTTGAGATATAGGATCAGGATCAGCGCAGGCTTGGAGGGACAAAGGGCCAGTTCCTGTGCTCAATTTTATTTGTTTTTTAGATTAGATTAGATTAGATTACTTACAGTGTGGAAACAGGCCCTTCGGCCCAACAAGTCCACACCGACCCGCCGAAGCGCAACCCACCCATACCCCTACATCTACCCCTTTAACCTAACACTACGGGCAATTTAGCATGGCCAATTCACCTGACCCGCACATCTTTGGACTGTGGGAGGAAACCGGAGCACCCGGAGGAAACCCACGCAGACACGGGGAGAATGTGCAAACTCCACACAGTCAGTCGCCTGAGTCGGGAATTGAACCCGGGTCTACAGGCGCTGTGAGGCAGCAGTGCTAACCACTGGGCCACCGTGCCGCCCACAGTTCATTTAATTCTTCTAAACTTCTCATCCTCTCCTCATACGGCAGTGCCTAAATTCCTGAGATCAGCCTGGTGTCCAACATTATGTCTGAAGTAGATGTGATCATCAATGATTGTACAATGGCTCCTCAAGTCCTAAGGCAGTCCATGTTCAGGTGCAGCAAGATCTGTGCTGTGTAGTACCCAGGCTTGAGCTGACGAGTGGCAAATAACATTCATGACATACAAATGACAGGCATGGACCATTACCAATAAGATACATTCCAATCACTGTCCCTTGACATTCAATGATACCATAACGAATCCGCCACTATCAATATTCTTGAGCTTGCCATTGACCAGAAACTCACCACCTAAACACAATTGCTGTAAGAGCAGTCACAAGCAAGGAATACTGAGGTGAGTAACTCATCTGACTACCTAAGGCCTGTCAATAATTAATGAAGCTTAAGTCAGGAGTGTGATGGGATATTCCCTACTTGCCTGGATGAGTACAGCTCCAACAACACTTTATGTTAGAGGCCATCCAGGAACAAACACGATTAATTGCGCATCTACAAACATCCACACTCTCCACCCCCAAAACGAAGTTAAAACAGTATGCTATCTAAACATACACTGCAAAAGTTCACCAATGATCCTCAGACAGCAACTTCCAAATCTATGGACACTTCTATCTTAAAGGACAAATGTAGCAGATACCTGGAAACATCGGTTCTTGCAAGTTCCACTCCAAGCCACTCACCATTTAACTTGGAAGTATATCATCGTTTCTTCACTGATGCTGGGTAAATACAGTGAAATTCTTTACAATGACGTTGTGGGTCAACCTGCAGCACATGGACTTCAGAGATCCAAGAAAGCATCTCACCACCTCCTTCTCTTGTGGGCTGCACGGTGGCACAGTGGTTAGCACTGCTGCCTCACAGCGCCAGAGACCCGGGTTCAATTCCCGCCTCAGGCGACTGACTGTGTGGAGTTTGCACGTTCTCCCCGTGTCTGCGTGGGTTTCCTCCGGGTGCTCCGGTTTCCTCCCACAGTCCAAAGATGTGCAGGTCAGGTGAATTGGCCATGCTAAATTGCCCGTAGTGTTAGGTAAAGGGTAAATGTAGGGGTATGGGTGGGTTGCGCTTCGGCGGGGCGGTGTGGACTTGTTGGGCCGAAGGGCCTGTTTCCACACTGTAAGTAATCTAATCTAATCTCTTCTCAAGGGCATTTAGGGATGGGCAATAAGTGGTGGCCATCCAGTCGACACCCAATCGTCCCTGGCCATCACATCCTATCCTATGGCTGATGTAATGTCTCCTCAAATTCACTCTAAAGCTTCCCTCTACCATTTTAAAATTGTGTCGTTGTTATTGATCCTTCACTTAACGGTAACATATGCTTCCATCACCCCTGTATTACATGCTCCCCTCAATATTTTCTGCTCCAAATTTAGCAATCAGAGCTTATCCAGCCTCTGTACATAAATGAAATACTCCATCCCAGACAACATCCTGATGAATCTTTTCTGCAATCCGTCCAATGTAATCACATCCTTCATACAATGTGGAGACTGGAACTGTACACAGTACTCCAGCTGTAGCCTCACCACAGTCCTGTACAGCTCCATTATCACCTCCCTGCTCTTTTAATCTAAAAACCATGACTGATGAAGTTAAGTGTTCAATTTGCCACCTTAACTAATTAATGTTTCCTGCTGCCTTCACGGACTGTGGACAAACACCTCAACATGCTTCTGTTAGTCTGGGATTTCTCAACTCCTGCCATTGATTGAGCACGCTCTTGTCGTTTCTCTTCTTCCAAACTGTATTAGCTCGTATTTAAATTCGAACTGCCACTAATTCTTCTTTGACTTGGTGAGTTGGCTTACTAACAGGGAGAGAGGGATGCCAGAAAATGGCAGGACTACAGCTGATGTGTTGAAGATCCAACACAGTTATTGTGGGACGGTCATGGAACGTATGGCCTAAGTTTATCTGTCACCTTTCCTGGGGATGATCCTGTCGCACTGTTGGAACAGACTCATGAGAGGGCGACAGCACACTTTTAACTGCTGAGCATGACCACCTTCTGACGTTGATTCCAGCCTCTACTTCAATGTTTTAGCTTCAGCATAGAAAAGGGGAACATTTGGCAGAGATTCTAGTCTACTCTAATCTGTCTCTGCTACATGTCAGTGTGAACAGGTGCACTGACATGTCAAATGAACGTGCATCAACAACACAGAAATATTGTTCCATGGCACAGAAAAATTGGACCTTCGGCCCCTCAAATGTGTGACACTCGAAAACAAGAGCATTTCTATTGTTTTATTCAGCCACAGGATTTGACATCATTGGATGGGCCAGCATTTATCATCTTCCCTAATTGCCAAGATAACAGCTGTAGGTCAACCACATCACTGAAGGTTTGGAGTCACCTGAATTGAAGGTTTCAGTAAAGGGGAGCAGTGAACCAGATGGATACCTACACGAAGCAATAACAGTGCCTAGGTCACCATTAGACTCTTCATTTCAAACTTTTAAAATGAATTCCAATTCTTCCAGTAGCTCAGCTCCACATTAAACATAGTTCCTCAGAATGCTCCATATCTCTCGATGAACAATCTATGAATAGTACCAATGGGCAACCACCTCCCCAGTAATTGAATCACGTTCTAATAGGAATTTCCAGCACTTGCCCCGTTGCCTTGCATACCTCGGCATGGTAAGTGCATATCAAGTTGAGCATGATCAAATCAGCCATGACCTCATTGAATTATTGAGCTATCTCGATGAGCACTCCCTCTTTAGCAACAATGTTTGAAGTAGGGAGACCAAACCAACACAAAATTCTCCTGCGGGAGTCTCACCAAGGCCCCATGCAATTTCAATGAGGTTTCACGACTTTTGAACTCTTGTCTTCTTGCAATGAAGGCCAACGTACTATTTGCCTTCCTCATGGTATGCTGCAGGTCAGGCTGTGAATAAATGGCTGGCTCACAATAAGTACAGAAATTCACAACAGCTTGAGAAAGATGATTAGTCAGGATGGCGACTGGTTCCGCTTCAGAAGTAAATATTGAAGAACATATTTGAGCTCTTAAAAAAAGTGAAACTATTGGAAGACAACTGCTTGTGGTTTAACCTGATGGTCGCCACACCTTACATGAGGGGAGAGCTTAGGAAGGTGGAACCTGCATGGTATTAATGGCTTGGAGGAAGGAACTGACTGTTCTGTCGCCAAAACTGACATAACATTAGGTGGAAAAGCAGATTGTGAAAGGGGTGCAAACACTTTATAGAGAAATGTTGATAGTTTAAGTCAGTGGAGAAATAAAAGTTGGCAAATGGTGTATGATGTGCAAAGACATGAGGTTGTTAATCTCGGAATGGAGAACAGAAGAACAGAATATTATTTAAACGGAGAAAGCTGCAACACAAGGGATTTGTACGAATTTCTGCATAGAGGGAAGCAGTCAATCAGGAAGGACTAATAGAATGTTGATCGTTATTTAAAAGGCGTTGGAGTATAAGAGTAGTGAAGTGGGTCTGCAATTGTACAAGGTGCTGGTAAGACCACATCTGTGAGCACTCCTCATCCTATTATTAAAGGAAGGATATTGTTTCATTGGAGGCAGTTCAGAGAAGGTTCACAGGGATGATGCTGTTATGGACGGATTCTCTTCTAAGAAAAGGATAAAGCAGTTGGAACTCTTCTCACTGGAGTTTAGAAGAATGAGAGATGATATCACATGAAACACATGGGATTCTTAACGGGCTTAACAGCGTAAATGCTGACAGGGTATTCCCCTCATAGGAGAGACCATGACCAGTATCACAGAATAATGAAGCACCAATTTAAGACGAAGATAAGAAAGAAATTATTTTTTTCAGATGTTTGTGAATATTTGGAACTCCTTGTCACAGAGAGCTGTTGGAGAGGGGAGTAGGGATGAGAAATCCTTATGTATATTTAAGGTTGAAATAGATTAATTCTTGATCGGTACAGGAATCGGCGGTGACAGGCAAAGGGCAATAATGTGGAGCTGAAAATTGTCAGACCAACTTTGATCCTACTGAATAACACGGATCTCATCGCCTATGATGCTCCATTTAGTCTCCCAGAGTTCAATAAAGGCTGCTTTTTCCCACAATAAAGACAAAAAGGATCTATTATCTCGTTGTGCTTTTAAGTGTTCAATACAGAGGTTGCACAAGGCTGTGTGCCCAAGCCTGAGTTGCCCACACTGTAGATGGTGTATTACTGCAGACAGGGCTCTGCAAAATGTTCAGATATATATATATGCCTTTGATTGTGTGAATGGGTGTGCATAGGGCTGTGTGACTCTGTGTGTGTGCCTGTGTCCGTGTGTGTGGTTGTCGAGGTGCATACTTGTGTATCTGTGTGACCCGTGTGCTACTTTGCGTGAAAGAGGGAGTGTGTATGCCTGTGTTTGGGAACTGGATGTGTGTGTGTGTGTGTGGGTCTGTGTCTCTGTGTATGTGTATGTGCATGACTGGCTGTATTATTCTACATGTGTTACTGTGCATGTGTGACTTCACGTGTGATGGTGTGTGCCATGCCCTTGCCCTTCTAGATAGAAGTCGTTGTGAAATTGAAAGGTCCTGTCTGATGATTGTTGGTGAATTTCTGCAGTGCATCCCGTAGGTAGTACTTACTGCTATGAGAATCAGTGCAGAAGGGAGTGTATGCTTGTCGATGTTGTGCTAATCTAAATGTTCTGAATGGTGTCAAGCTGCTTGAGTGTTGTTTCAGCTGCTCCAATCCAATCAGGCTTTGGGGATCAAGATGTGCATTTCTCACTGCAGTATTCTTAGCCTCTGGCTTGCTTTTGATGTCATTGTTATTATGTCATGAATCCAGTTCAGTTTCAAGTTAATGGCAACCCCTAGAATGTTGATGGTGGGGATTCAGTGAAGTTAACATCGTTGAATGTCGTGTAGGACCGGGGAGGTTGGCGTGGTGCTGGCAGTTCGATTATCTCTTATTGGTCATTGTCATAGTCTAGTATTTGTCAGTTGCGAATGGTACTTGGTACTTGTCTGCCCAAGTCTGGATATTGTGCAGATCCTGTTGCATTTGCACATGAACTGCTTCAGTATCTGAGAAGGTATAAATACTGCTGAACATTGTGCAAACACCAGCGAACATCCCCACTTCTGACCCTAAAATTGATGCAAGGTCATTGATCATGCACTGGAGATGATTTGGCTGAGGACACTATTAAAGATATGGGAGAAATATTCCAGGTGGAGTATGCTATTAAACTGACAAGGGCGCCAGAGGTTGAAGAGGATGGGGGGGTTTGTGAGACTGAAGCTGTGACAGTCGTTGTGATTCGTGCAGAAGAAATTCACAGAGACAGACTCCTACACTTTCTGCAGTGCCGAGTTCTCAGTATGGAGGTCAAACTATGCGTGTGTGTATTCACTGTGTTCAACAAATACAGATAAAAGTGATAAAAGTTTTTATCCATGTGTAATTGTGATTTTTCTTTTGTTTTTTATCATTATGAAAGTGCCCAGTAGAGTGAGATAAAAGAGGAACTAGTGGGGGTCTTCAACTTTCCAAATATTGATTGGGATAACTATAGATAAAGCACTTTACATCAGTCAGTTTTTGTCCAATATATGCATGACGGTTTCCTAACCGGGTATGTTGACAGGTCAACAAGGTACGAGGTCACGTTAGGGAAAGTATTGTGGAATGAACATGGCCAAGGTTAGATTTTTAAGTAGGTGATCACTTGGTTATAGTGACAACAGTTCGGTTCTGTTTACATCAGCGATGGAAAGGGATAGGTATATACCAGAGGCAAGAGTTATAGATGAGGGAAAGGCAAGTACGATGCAATTAGCCAAGATTTTAGATGCATATGATGGGGACGAAAACTGCAAGCGATGGGTCCAATTGAAATGTGGAGCTTATTCAAGGAACAGCTACTGCAGGTCCTTAATAATTATGTACCGGACAGGCAGGGAGGAAGCTTTTGAGCGCAGGAGCCGTGATTTACAAAGGATGTTGAATCTCTTGTCAAGAGGAGGAAGGCAGTTTACGTTAGGATAAGTTGTGAAGGCTCAATTAGGGAAATTCAGAGTTACATGGAATGTTGTAGACGACGTTGGTTTTGTCCATGGGATGTATTGTGTCTTTTAAGTTTGTTAGTTTTTGTTTGAGAGTGTTGGTAGGTTTGTGTGCTACTAGGATTCCGGGGGTCTTAGTAGTCTGGCTGTCATGCAAATTTCCATGCAAGGACTGCCAGAAACACTATGTAGGACAAACAGGAAGAAAGTTAGCTCCCAGAGTACGCGAACACCAGCTAGCCACAAAAAGGCACGACCCTCTCTTCCTCGTAGCCCAACACATGGAGGAAAAAAAACACCGTTTCGACTGGGACAACACATCTATCCTGGGACAGGTTAAGCATGGCAGAGAATTCCTAGAGGCCTGGCACTCCAACCACAACGCCATAAACAAACACATAGATCTAGATACCATCTATCAATCCCTCAGAAAACGATCAGGAAATGACATCACCACAAACCCGAGGAATCCTATCCAGGACAAACATATAAATAGAAAGCAGGAGACAACAGTTTTGCTTCACTTGGAGGTTGCGACTGATGATGTTACCTAGCCAGGTAATGAAATGTCTGGATATCAAACCTACACCCTAAGTTGTTAGGATTGTTAAGAAGGCATATGGTGTGTTAACTCTTATTAGCAGAGGGACTGTGCTTCAGAACCATGAGGTCATGCTGCAACTGTACAAAACTCTAGTCTGGCCGCACTTAGAGTATTGTGTACAGTTCTGGTCACCGCAATATAGGAAGGACGTGGAAGATTTGGAAAGGTTTCAGAGGAGATTTATTCGGATGTTGCCTGGTATGGAAGGAAAGCCATACAAGAAAAAACTGAGGGACTTGAGGCTGCTTCTGAGGAGAGACGAAGGTTGAAAGGTGATTTAATAGAGACATATAAGATAATCAGAGGATTAGATAGGGTGGAAATTGAAACCCTGTTTCCTCAGTTGTTCATGGCTAGCATGAGGGGACATAGATTTCACTTAAGGGGTGATAGATACAGGACAGTTGTCAGCGGTAGTTCCTTTACTGTGACCGTAGTAGGGGCGTGAATGCACTGCCTGCAACAATAGTAGACTCGCCGACTTTAAGGGTATTTACATGGTCATTGGATAGACATATGGACGGAAATGGAATAAAGTAGGTTAGATGCTCTTCAGATTGGTTTCAGAGGTCGGCGCAACATCGAAGGCCCTATACTGTAATGTTCTATGCACTATATGTGTGAGCTAAACAGAAAGCCCAGCAGACTACTGGAAGTGACCGTCCCACTGTGTATGCAGTAGGTCATACTGCATTGAGTTTGAAAAATTGTAAGTAAAACTGTGTCACTGAATGTCTTCTAATAATAGTGCTGTAGATGTTAAAGTTGAACAACCATTTAATGCACTTAAGTTAATGTCTCTCACCTAAATGCCTGTAATCATTTTTAGCTGTGACTGCAGGGTTCTGCAGCAGGTTTCCCGGCCATTCCGCGTTTTCTCCTTTAGTTTAGATGTTTGTTCCTGGTTTTCTCGTATATTCCGTCCCCTTTTCTGTGTAGAAGGGCCCCTTCAGCGATCCGCAGTTTTGATAAAAATGTAAAATAATAGTGATGTCACTCCCACATGCTCTAGCAGGAACCGAGATCAGCTCACAGTGGCACCCAGCGGCCAGGAAGGGAAACAGTCGCTCTCTCTGAATAAAGATCAGCTGTGTTAAACAAAATTTAAAATCGCACAAACACCAGGTTATAATCCAACAGGTTTAATTAGAAGCACTAGCTTTCGGAGCGTTGTTCCTTCATCAGTGGTTGTTCCAATTAAACCTGTTGGACTATAACCTGGTGTGTTATTTTTAACTTTGGACACCCCTGTCCAATACCTGCATCTCCAAATCATGTGTTCAACAAAGACTGCTTGATGCAAAATTTGATCTTTCCGTACCTGTATCATAAGTTCTTCACTCCCACATCATTGCCTAATTTTTGACCTTGTTTTGGACCCTTTCACTTTGAGTTCCTACTCAATTTATTCCGCAGAAATAATTAGCTCTTCTACACCACTCAGACACAACTGTGAATACTCTAAACAACAGGCTCTGGGCAGCATAACCTAAATTCGTGAACGCCATAAGGCACGTGAGCAAAAGGAGGAGCATCAATCCAACAAGTCTGCTCCATCATTGAATGTAATCATATCTTATCTAATAATCCTCAATTCCACTTTACTATGGGTTCTTCTTGAAGCTTGAATTCCTGATTGATCAAAAGAAATCTACGTTTCTTGAAAACACTTAATGAACAAGCTTTATCAGCCCCTAACGTGAAGAATTCCACAGATTAACAGCTCATTGAGATAATACAATCGTCACATCTCTGTTTTAATGTATGACCACAGATTCTGAGACTTTAATCTTTCGTCCTAATGAATCTGACAAAGGGAATCATCTTACCGCATCTACCCTTGCAAGTTCTCTAATAATTATGCATGTTTCAATGAGGTAAGTTTCCACTCTACCATATTTCAATGAGTACAGGTCCTGTGCTCAACTGCTCATTATAAGGTAACTCCTCCGTACCAGCTACAAGCCCATTGAAACTTCACTAGGCTACGTCCAATGCCAAATTATCTTTTCTGAGATAAAGTGTGCAAAGCCACTCACACACTCACAGTATACCATCTGAAGTCTGACTAGAGAGGCGAGGGTAAAGTGGCTTTATTCCAGGGAGGTCATAGCAAGTTTAAAAGGAGCGCGGACTGTGGTGAATGACTTCAATCTGAACAGCACACCAACAAAGGAGGCATTAATTATAAAGAGAGAATCGACAGCAGGTAGTTGGGCCAATTTGAACACGGCACCCAGAAAGGTGCAGCAAGTTGAAAAATAGCAGGAGGAGAGGGAATTTAATTCAATCAGAGCACCATACTCAGATTAAGCTCTAAAAGCAATCACAGCAGGAAACAAAGCTGCAATCGTCTGTAAGGCAATGTGTTTTATCTATGAGGCAATCACTGGAAATGTACTGATGACAATTACATACAAACCTCCTCTGGCATAGTATCCAAGGTTCCATTGACATGAGGAACATTTGAGAGAACATAAATGTCACGGATAAGTCAATGTATATATAAATATCAAGCATCATACATATGTCAATGGTAAGTCGTGCCTTATTTGATCCTCTTCCATACCTTAAAGAGAGTCCATCAATCATGAGCCAGCTCATCATCAATGACACCACTGTCTTTCCTCTAATGGGTCATCACATACGCAATGACAAACGGAACAAGCTCAACCTTTACATCTGTAATGAGCAGATTGACTTCTGAAGAAAGGCTGAACAGACTAGGGTTGTGTCTTTGAAGTTTAGAAGAGTCAAATATGTCTTAACTAACCAACCTTAAGGGGACTCGACTGGGTGGATGTAGAAAAGATATTTTCTCTGCCCTCAAGATGGCGATTGAGGCTGAGGTTTTCTTTCCTTCCCTCTCTTGCTTTTTTTCCTTCTCTTTTTCTTTGCTTACCTCTTGTCCTGATCTTGTATGGCACTAGCGAGGGATCTTTGACTTGATTGAGCCATGGCCGGATCTAGTGATATTGGCGAGTGAGCCCTTACTTATTTGTATGGGAGAGCATCTGAATCAATGGCTGCTACATCGGCAGAGACCACTTCAGTGAGGCCCAGTTGCGAAACATCACATCTGAGGAATGGTGACTTCTTTGTTGGTTGGGTCCAGTATTGACAGTGGCGCAGCTGTGGCAGAATGGGCACTGTAGCAACATTGATGGTGTGGGTGTAGTGGTGAGAGACGCCTCTCCATTGTAGGTGGGTCTAGTGCAGATGGCAGAGAGGTGATGATGGAAGACAGTTGACGTAGTTGCGAAAGATGGTGCCCCAAGAGTGACAACTTCTATAATGATTGGTTCTGGTATAGATAATGGCGTGAAATGGAAGAGGGGCAGCAGTACAGGTATCATTGATTATGGGTTGGCTCAGTAGTGATGGATTATATTCAAGATTTCGAAGAATATCGCACAAATAAAATGTGATTTTGCAATGACTTATCCAGGATGGTTATATTCTTTCTAATGTTCATCATCATTGATGTTAGGTGGCTCATCTCTGCAGAGTTAAATCTGGACTTCATTTCTGTTACACAGACAAAATGTGCAACTCTTTAATCCTATGCAAGTACGTTTGTATAATTATGCAAAGAAGCTTCACACTTTATTGAATTATTTCCTCCATGCTTGTTCGCTGTAAGGCTCTCAGTGAAACATGTCAACATTCTGATCTATTGTGGCGTAAAGCTTATTTGATTTAAAGAGGTTAACTGCAATTGTTTGTTCATTAACTGGAATTAATGTATGACGAATTGAAATTAATTGTGCCTTTTGGGGAGATGTGGGCAGCTTTAACTATTTATTAAGGGATTCCATTCAATTGCTTGTCACATAATGACAGGTGCAATGTCATTTCAGAAATCTGTGATCAGCACAGCCACAGATATGGAGAGATTATCGAGAGCAATGGACCAGAATATCATTGCAGTTAGTGACAATCAGAAGGAAAATGATTTGAATAATACAGGGATGGGAAGGGGTTTCTCTGGCTGGCTTTACTTTCTTAACAGCGGTAATGATTGGATCAAGTCAACAGATCGAATTGAGGCCGCACTTCGGATTTTTGCTTATATTTACTATCCCATGCTTGGCATTGTTGGTGTCCCTGGTAAGTCGGTGCCTCATAATGAGTTTTGTAAGTAATGCTCAACATATTAACTCATCTTCCCATTTATGGTGTCATCCTTATTGATGCCCCTGTTCTTGGAGCAATTTTTACACTGTGTACACGTGAATGCAGTTAATTTAACATTTTTCTTGTAACTTCATCATAGATCTGTTAAACATGATTCACTGTTGTGAAAGCTTGCCTTCTTGACCACCACTTATACCTGTTGTCCCTCATTTGTATTTCCCTGTCCACCCTGCCAACTTCCTCTGTTGCTGCCCTTTAACTAAAAGCATTTTACTTGCTCTCGCACTGGCTGCCAATCTCTAATCACTTCTATGCTCTTTTTACCCCGGGGCAGACCAAAAGAGTTGTGACTGCAGTATGAGTTCACTTACTTCGTCTGCCAGTGCCCCGCTGCTCATAAACACATTCAAGGAATATGAAAACATCTCTGTCTGTTGCGCAACGTTTTGTACTGAGCAAATAACTCCGTTTCATTCCCGTCTATGTCCCCCACCACGTTCTTGCATAATAAGATTTTGAACTCTTCTTCTCTCGTATTTACCCCTGTGCCCATATCTTTAGACTAAAACCCTTTTCCCAGCCTTCAAACACCTTAATGCCCTTCAATTGCACTCACTCTACCTGTTTCCCTCCATCTGGCCTTTTAGTGACAAGTCAACTGTTTTTTTTGCCTTTTGACAATTCTCAAAGTTCTATTGTCACCTGATTACTGTGCGCCCAGCTGTGCTTATCTGAAGACATCTCCCCCTGAACTGACTCCACTCCGTGCTTTCAAATCCAATCCTGACTGTGCAGTCAAACCTGCTGACAAGGGAGGTGCGGTTGTTGTCTGACATACTGACCTTCACTTTGTGGAGGCAGAATACCAGCATCTCTGATAATTTTCCATCTCCACCAGAACGTGGCCCCTCCGTCTATCATCTGGTTATTGTGACCACAGCGTTTACTAATCTCATCTAATCTGGAAATCGTCCCAGCACCCTGCGCAGCCTGCAATCCCTCAGTCCGCCCAACCTCCACAGCGCGCTTCTATCTTCTTCCCAAAATACACAACCATCGGCTCTGCCTCTTCCTGCCCCACAGAACTTATTTTACTGGATTCACACACATTTCTCTCTCCTTGTCCAACTCTCTACCCGTTCAAATGCGCAATTCCTCTGAAGTTTTATGCCGGTTACAACACTTTCCGTGTGTGGACACCATAGACTTCCTCTTTGCCATGGATGCTCAACATCTCTGCATGCCCATCCTGCATCAGAATATCTCAGGGAAATCTGTTTTTTTTACCCTGTAATGAAGGCCTGAACCATTTACATCCACCACCCCCCACTTTTGCCTTGCGAAGCTTGTCTTCACTTTGAACAACTTCTCCTTTAACTTGTCTCCCTTTCACCAGTTCAAAGGTATGACCTTGCACGGACCCTAAAGGTGCCTGTTCCTTTGTGGGGTTTTTGGAGCCTTCCTTATCCAGTCCTACTCTGGCCACTCCTTCCATCTCTTTCACCAGTACACTGACGACTCCATCAATGCTGCTCCCATCTCTCGACAGTGACTGAAAAATGATCTCAATTTCCACCTTGCATCCACCATCAACGAGTCCATCTCTAACTCCTACCCCATGTTATTAACATGACATGGTCGCTCAGTGGTTAGCGCTGCTACCTCACAGAGCCAGGGTACCAGGTTCGACTCCAGTCTCGGGCATGTGGAGTTTGCACATTCTCCCCGTGTCTGCGTGGGTTTCCTTCGGGTACTCCAGTTTCCTCCCACAGTCCAAAGATGTGCAGGTCAGATGAATTTGCCATGCTAAATTGCCCATAGTGTTAGGTGCATTAGTCAGAGGGAAATGGGTTGGGGTGGGTTACTGTTCAGAAGGTCGGTGTGGACTTGTTGGGCCGAAGGGCCTATTTCCACACTGTAGGGAATCTAATCTCTGTTTCTATTAGTGGAGATGGGCTGGGTACTTATATCCACCATAAACACAGTTACCTGGATGATGCATCCTCTCATCTGGATTCCGTTAAGGACAATTGCACTCTCCAATTTCTCCATCTCCACCACAACTATTCCGAGGATGGCACCTTCGGGGGAAGTGGGTGAGGGCTCAGATGTTCACTTCTGTTCCTTAACCAAAGACTCCCTGCAACCATGTTTTGAGAGAGCCCTTAGCCATATCTGACCAATTTCCTGCACTTCTGATGTTCCTGGTGGTCTCTCACTGTATACTCACTTCCACTGATGTTCATTTGATCTCCCTTTGCAGTCGTTTTCTATGCTGACGTTTCACTTTGACTACATCACAATTGCTCTTTCTTTTGATGTTACTCTTGGTCAATTATTGTAAAAGCTGCATCTCGATGTCTCTCTCTCTCTGATGTTCCTCTTGGTCTCTCACTCTATGTCCGCTCCCTGTTGATATCAATTTCCATCTCTTACCCGGTCTTTATCTTTGTGAATCTTCCTGTTTGTAATTCATACCTTGCACACTCTGTGCTGGTGTTACTCCTGGTCTGTCATTCAACATTTACCCTGGCTTTTAATGTGCCCTGTTAGCTCACTGAGCCTTATATTTCCCTGACTGTCTGATTATCCTTTAGCTGATAGTCCTGATCCCTGCCTGCCCTTTTCAACTCTCAGTCAATTCCTATTCCCCTAATGTTCTCAGGATAGTCCTGTTTATTTTTAGGGATTATGTCAGATTTTCTTTTTCTGACACCCAGTCCAAAAATGTTAATTCTGATCTCTCTCTCTCTCTCTCGCTACATCTTCCCTGCCACTGTAACACTACATTCTGTACTTTGGTCTGCTACTCTGATGCACCTTGTATGGTATGAACCACCAGTATAGCAAAATTAATAACACTTTTCTCTTTTTCTCGGTACATACGACAATAATACATTGATCGATTTAGAAAAAGAACGCTCAGGTCCAGACTCTCTTGCTCTCCTGTATTTGGAACCATTCAATATCACACAGATCATTGACTGTTTTGGTGTAAGTTGTGAAAAGTGCACCTGCGCTGAAAATTGATATTTTACAGCTGTCATACTCTTTGTTTCTCCACTTCTTGCAACTGGTTTTGGACGTGTTTAGATGCCCCCATCTAACTGCTTTGCAGACTCCATGTCCTTCCTCTCTCGCTGTCCACGCTGTTTTCCAGATTGTGTTTCAGTAAATTCCATGCACTTAATGCCTACATCACTAATGTAGACCAGACCAGATTTCCCCACACCCAAAGTTTATTATTGAGTTAGCAAGGACCCTCACTTTAACACTTTCAAAAGGCAAGTGTAAGGCATTGACTTTCAGATATGATTTGTTTGGTCCATCTCTCTGCTTTAATCGAAACTCAATTTAATGTTAAAACACGGTCAAAACACAACTACACAAAGAATTGACATAACACCAATTTATTGAATTAAATCTTGCTTTGATGTCAATGTATTCTTTAACCACTAATCATCGAATTGTTCCAATTGTGGCATATCCCCACAAATATACACTTTGGGGGAAAAAATCAGTTCAGTGAAATAGTTAATATTGTCACTTGCTGTCTGTTCATTGTAGCAGCAGAGACCTCTGCTTTAAGCTCCAGCAACCAGTAAGCCCACCATCTAACTGCTTTTCTAACTGAAAGCATAGCCGAAATGCTTTTTGGCACGTGTTGGTCTGACCATACGCAATCATGATAGTTCTGTCTTATGTAAAAAAAAAAATTACGGGGTATCCAAAGCCGTTTATCAACTGCCGGAGAGAAAAAAAAATCACAGAAGCGCTTCACAGGAGGCTCCCAAGCACTGAGGATGTCACCTGGACAGGGGACGAAACGTCATCAACACAAATTCCCAGCTCAGCGAACACAACCACAACTGTTTATCAACTGACTGTCTGTCTGATGGAGACATTTTGCCACCATTGTGGCAACACCACTCTGCAAGAGGAACAGAACAGAATATACCACTTGGTGCGTCATATCACGGTTGTTCTATCTTAACCCAGTCTTTCTTTGATGTCAGTATACTACGTAATTTGGATGACTATATTCATCTCTGGAAAGCCCAACCAACTAACGTAGAAGGGCATTTATCCAAGTTCATACGCCGCATTTCATCACTGATATTTAATTTTGTTTAAATATAGCTTCAAATTAATGACCAGCCATATCTCGGGATCAATAATGTGATACATTGTGTCAATTAAAATCAGTTTAATGCAACGGGCACATAACTAACCTGTATATGTACAACAGGCTAATTTCCTTGATTATATCCCCTGCACACAGTTAATGTCATAGAGATTGGGATCCTATCTCTGGGAAAATGTGGTCTGTCCAAATGTGTTTCTCGATACTTGGTGGCCATGGCAGTGGCAGACCTTCTGGTTATTATCCTGGATGTAATACTGAGACACATTCCACGACCTTTCTTTGAAGAAAACTTTCACCTGAGGTATTTAATTCGTGTATGCAATATTCATGCAGTCCTGAATTATGCAACCACTGATTGTTCTGTCTGGTTCACTGTGGCTTTTACTTTCGATCGATTTGTGGCAATTTGTTGCCAGAAGATGAAACATAAATATTGCACTGAGAAAACTGCAGCTGTGGTGCTGGGAATACTGACTGCTTTGAGTTGCACAAAGAATGTTTTCTGGTATTTTTTCTTAGGAGATCAATATACTCTGTCGAACATCGTTGCATAACAGTCACAAATTTGAACTTACATTTATGGATGTTGATTGAGTTCCTTCATCACATTGGAACAGCCGGTATTCCTTTCATTCTGATCCTGCTGCTGAATATTTTCACTGTCAGACACATTATCAGAACCAGCCGAGCAAGGAGAAGACTCCGGGCCCAGAGCAGTGGTGTAAGTTTTAAAGATCCAGAGATGGCAAGTCGAAGGAAATCTATTATTCTAATGTTTGCACTCTCTGCAAATTTCATCCTTTTATGGTCAACATTTATGGCGTATTCCATATGATACAGATTATACTATTTTGGTCTTGTGAAGATTTACCTACCCAGCTTTGTTCTGGTGCTGGGTTCAATGCTGCAGCTCCTGAGGTGCTGCACACTTTTTTTTAATGCAGTGACACAGACCAAGTTCAGACAGCACTTGAAAAAAAATGTTTAGTTTTTCATTTACTTCAGTTCTTCAGATCATTACATAATAATATCTCCATCCAAAAGGAATCCTGGCAATTTTATAGACTATTTCACGTCTCAAGCAGGTCAATGGATCTGTAGCGATGTACTAAGTGATTTCGTGTTTTCTGCCATTCTTGTTAAAAGTAATAATAGGAAAGGAGCAGGACCAGTGCAGGTAACCTCGTGTTGTAGACCAGACCAAGCCGCCTGAAAATAAATCCAGAAAAATGGCTAGACTCTAACATTTTTCGTAATTTTGCAGTGAAGTGTTGTACTTTGGATACATTTCCGTTAGTCAAATTACCAGATTTGTAGAAAAATATGCCTTATTCATACACTATTGTCAAAATACAACGAAAGAAGTAAGAAAATAGAATAATCTAGCTCTATTGGAAAACTTAACATGATAATAGAACATAGAACAGTACAGCACAGAACAGGCAGTTCGGCCCATGACGTTGGGCCGAACATTTGTCCTAGCTTAAGCACCCATCCATGTACCTATCCAATTGCCGCTTAAAGGTCACCAATGATTCTGACTCTGCCACTCCCACAGGCAGCGCATTCCATGCCCCCACCACTCTCTGGGTAAAGAACCTACCCCTGACATCCCCCATACCTTCCACCCTTCACCTTAAATTTATGTCCACTTGTAACACTCTGTTGTACCCAGGGAAAAAGTTTCTGACTGTCTACCCTATCTATTCATCTGATCATCTTATAAACCTCTATCAAGTCACCCCTCATGTTTCGCCATTCCAATGAGAAAAGGCCTAGCACTCTCACCCTATCCTCGTACGACCTATTCTCCATTCCAGGTAACATCCTGGTAAATCTTGTCTGCACCCTCTCCAAAGCTTCCACATCTTTCCTAAAGTGAGGCGACCAGAACTGACCAGTATTCCAAATTTGGCCTAACCAAGGTCCTGTACAGCTGCAACATCATTTCACGACTCTTGAATTCAATCCCTCTGCTAATGAACGCTAATACACCATAGGCCTTCTTATAAGCTCTATCCACCTGAGTGGCAACTTTTCAAAGATCTATGAACATAGACCCGAAAATCCCTCTGCTCTTCCACCTTACGAAGAATCCTAACATTAACCCTGTATTCTGCATTCTCATTTGTCCTTCCAAAATGGACAACCTCACACTTGACAGGGTTGAACTCCATCTGCCACTCCTCAGCCCAGCTCTGCATCAAAGTCCCTTTGCAGCCGACAACAGCCCTCCTCACTATCCTCAACTCCACCAATCTTTGTATCATCTGCAAATTTACTGACTCACCCTTCGACTCCCTCTTCCAAGTCATTAATAAAAATTACAAACAGCAGAGGACCCAGAACTCATCCCTGCGGAACTCTACTTGTAACTGGGCTCCAGGCTGAATATTTTCCATCTACCACCACTCTCTGACTTCGACCGGTTAGCCAATTTTCTATCCAACTGGCCAAATTTCCCTCTATCCCATGCCTCCTGACTTTCCATATAAGCCTACCATGGGGAACCTTATCAAATGCCTTACTAAAATCCATGTACACTACATCCACTGCTCTACCCTCATCCACATGCTTGGTCACCTCCTCAAAGAATTCAATAAGACCTCTAAGGCAAGACCTACCCCTCACAAATCCGTGCTGGCTGTCCCTAATCAAGCAGTGTCTTTCCAGATACTCATAAATCCTATCCCTTAGTACTCTTTCCATTACTTTGCCTACCACTGAAGTAAGACTAACTGGCCTGTAAATCCCGGGGTTATCCCTATTCCCTTTTTTGAACAGGGGCACAACATTCGCCACTCTCCAGTCCCCGGTACCACCCCCGTTGACGGTGAAGACAAAAAGATCATTGCCAACAGCTCTGCAATTTCCTCTCTTGCTTCCCACATAATCCTAGGATATATCCCATCAGGCCCGAGGGGCTTGTCTATCCTCAAGCTTTTCAAAATGTCCAACACATCTTCCTTCCTAAAAAGTATCTCTTCTAGCTTACCAGTCCGTTTCACACTCTCCTCTTCAACAATACGGTCCCTCTCATTTGTAAATACTGAAGAAAAGTACTCATTCAAGACCTCTCCTATCTCTTCCGACTCAATACACAGTCTCCTACTACTGTCCTTGATCGGACCTACCCTCGTTCTCATCATTGTCATGTTTCTCACATACGCATAAAATTCCTTGGGGTTATCCTTGATCCTACCCGCTAAAGATTTTTCATGCCCTCTTAGTTCTCCTAATCCCTTTCTTCAGCTCCCTTCAGGCTATCCTGTATCCCTCCAACGCTCTGTCTGAACCTTGTTTCCTCAACCTTATGTAAGCCTCCTTCTTCCTCTTTACAAGACATTCAACCTCCCTAGTCAACCAAGGTTCCCTCACACGACCATCTTTTTCCTGCCTGACAGGTACATACATATCAAGGACACGTCGTATCTGTTCCTTGAAAAAGTTCCACATTTCCACGACATCCTTCCCTGACAGCTTATGCTCCCAACTTATGCTCCTCAGATCCTGTCTTACAGCATCGTATTTAACCTACCCCCAATTGTAAAACTGACCCTGTTGCACGCACCTATCTCTCTCCATAACCAAGGTGAAAGTCACAGAATTGTGGTCACCATCACCAAAATGCTCACCCACTAACAAGCCCATCATTTGTCCCGGTTCATTACCAGGTACCAAATCCAATATGGCCTCCCCTCTGGTCGGACAATCTACATACTGAGTTAGAAAAGCTTCCTGCACACACTGCACAAACACCGCCCCATCCAATCTACTTGATCTAAAGAGCTTCCAATCAATATTTGGGGAGCTGAAATCGCCCATGACTACTACCCTGTGGCTTCTGCACCTTTCCAAAATCAGTTTCCCAATCTGTTTCTCCATATCTCTGCTGCTATTGGGGGGCCTATAGTAAACACCCAACAAGGTGACTGCACCTTTCCTATTTCTGACTTCAGCCCATACTACCTCCAAAGGCAGATCCCCTCGAACTGCCTTTCTCCAGCCGTTATACCATTTCTAATTAGCAACGCCACCCCCCCCTCCTTTTTTACCACCCCGCCTAATCTTACTGAAACATCTGTAACCAGGAACCTCCAACAACCATTCCTGTCCCTCTTCTATCCACGTTTCCATGATGGCCACAACATCGTAGTCCCAAGTACTGATCCACGCCTTAAGTTCACCCACCTTAATTCTGATACTCCTTGCGTTGAAGTATACACACTTGAACCCATCTCTGTGTCCGCAAATATTCCCTGTCAGTGCTACCTTCTTCACAGCCTCCCTACATTCTTGGACATCCTGACAAACAGCAAGTCTACTTGCTGGACTACAAGTCCGGATCCCATCCCCCTGCCAAATTAATTTACCCCCCCCCCCCCCCCCCCCCCCAAAGAGTGCTAGCAAACCGACCTCCCAGGATATTGGTGCCCTTCTGGTTATTTACTCACTGAACAGTAACAGCAAAAGCAAATTCAGTGAAATAGATTGTCTCACACGCAGTTATCCAGTCCTGGAGGAAAAAACATCACCAAGAGAAAATTCTGAAAGAGTGACTAGCATGAAGAGATGCACTGCAGCTTCCAATCCCAGCTTGAAGATCCCAGCTTCAGAAAAACTAAAACTAAAAATTCTGTAGGAACTTGACCACACCAGTTCAGGCTGCATCTCTTGTTCCAACACTGTGGGGGAAAAAAAGATCTCCCAAGCTTTTCTTTTACTTTATTGGATTCGAAAAGGTAGATCAGCACATCTGCCTTAAAATGTCTCTTCAAACGTTAATGGGTAAATGCACCTCTTAAAGCTCCCCCTCTTAAAATATGAATCATCAAAATATAAAAAATGGCTTCATTTTAATAACAATGTTTTTGTTCTTATATTGTTAGTAAAATGCAACATATATTCTTTGACTTTAAGCATGCAAGTATTCACTGCCACAGTCCATTTCAATCCATTCTTTTTTCCACCATCGAACAGCTCCATCTTCCTTCATCAAAGTAGCGATAACATGTCAGTAATTCCGTTCTCTCCTCCTGCCATGTATATAATTTTCAAATTGAACGTCTGCAATATTAAGCTCCAGCTAAACAGTCTGGAATTTTCGTTCAAAAATTATTTAAAGAACATTGAGAGCTTTTGTTCACGGTATACAATAGTTAACACTGGAGAGTGTTTAACGCAGGTTTTGAAGATGTCAAATGCCTTCGGACATTCCACCATTGATTGAAACTGCCAGCATTTCTTCAAGTCAGTCAGTGGAGAACTCACTCTACTTAATTCGGTACCCAAATCAGATTTTAAAAAAAAGCACTCAATCCCGGGAATCACATTTTGCCGATGTTATGGGAAACTTCTCAATAACTCTTTATTATATGTTCAACGAAATGGTCCAGAAGTATGCCATGGACTTTTGTGAACACATTCTTATCCAGTTTTATCATCAAGCTGCCCTTTCAAATTTGATTGGATAGTTCAATAGATGTTTCCAATATTCCTTCCAAGTGTGACTAAAAATCTCCAGAGTGTGATGTACCCCACACAACTGGAAATCCAGAATTGACTTTATTGGTTAGTCTTTGAAAGTTGGCTGGCACATTTTTCAAACCAAATGGCATGAATTTAAATTGGTATGCTCCATCTGGTTTCATGAAAGCCAAAATTTCCTTCACTTTTTCAGATAAAGATACCTGCCAGTAAGTCCAACTTTGAAAAAAAAATTGTTTGTAACAACTTCTCAATATAGTCTTCCAAGCGTGAAATATGAGGTCAATCAGATTATTTAATTGCCCTGACGTTGCACTATTCCACACATTGTCTTTGGATACCATGTAATTTTGACACCATTACGACGGGTGAGCTCCTTTCGCTGCAACTTTCTTTGATAATATTGTCTTTGAGCATGTGTTCTACCTCTTGTGAAACTTTGCCAACTTTAGAGTGTTACATTTGAAAGGATAGTACTTAAAACATTATTTTCTAAATATAACAACGTGCATAATTGGGTTAGTTATGCCCAGCTTACTCCCACATATTTCCCCATGTAACTGCAACAGCTCTTCCAGGTCATTTTCTTCTGGAAGGTGACTCAATAATTCAACATATTTTTGAGAATTTTGTCATTGTCCAATATAATTTGAGGCCTGTCCATTTCAAAATCATCTGAACTTGCGTCTTCACTCTGTGTACCACATTCACCTTTCGCTGTCCTTCTCTGTCAAAATGTCACATTACACATTGAGTTTTTTTTAATCTGACGTACTTATGAAATCGTTCACTTCGCTCAATGTCGTTTTGATTTGAAACGACCCACTACACCTTCCCATTTAAACGTTCACCTACCACTATTTGTAACACAAACACCTTATCTCCCTTAACAAAATTTAGAATTTGCTTTGCTACTTTTAAATGTTGTCTAATCAACTCACTAACTCTATTTAATTTTTCCCTAAAACTTGACACAAAAGCAGGAATAGGTGATCTCTAACCTCTGATTTCTTCTTAATTATTTTAAGGGATCCTTTTACCTCATGCCCAGAAACTAATTCAAACAAACCAAATTTCATGTATTCATTTAGTATATCCCTAACTGCAAAAAGAACAAATGGATTTCCGTCAACCCAGTCCTTGGATAATCTTGGCTATAAGCCTGAACGTTTTCTTTAAAGTCTAATGCCATTATTTTAATGCTCCCCGCTGTTCAACATGAGAAGCATTGGGTGTAAATGGTTTCATTTCCAATCTATCCATGACTTCCTTGAATAACTTTGATGTAAAATTTGACTCTTTATCGGATTGTATCTCTGTGGGTAATTTATACTCTTTTTTAACTTGGTAAGTCTTCTATGATCATTGCAGTTGTGTTGCTGCATAATGGAATAACCTGTAGGAATCACGTAGACACATCCAATATGGTCAACAAATACCAGTTTCACTCCTTGGTTTCCAAAAAAAATATTGTCTGTCGATTTCTGGTACTCACTGACATACTCTTAAAATGGCATTTTTAATCTGAATGTACTCCCCAGATATCTCCTCTGCCAGCAATGCTGACAACCGGCAACATCCTTGTAAGTCTTTCCGGAACCCTTTCAAGTTTCACAACATCCTTCCAGTAGGAGGGCGACCAGAATTGCATGCAATATTCCGAAAGTGTGAGATTAGACCCCAGCTGTCTTTTGTCTCAGGGAGGGATTGAAGATTATCAACAATTGAATCAAGCCTCATCAAAACAGGTATTTCCAGTAAATAAATCTGACAAATATGTGTTTTTTTGTAAATGACAGCTTCCCCACATTTTAATTTAACTCCTGGCATGGAAAAACAGCATTTGCAACTTTGGTTATTTCTCGTATATTACGGTAAGATGGAATCTAACTGCAGAAAGAGTGCATGTGACGTTAGGTAGGTAGGTCACAGTAGAATGCAAATCTATCAAAACTCCACCATTTCCTTCACACTGTAACTGCTGACTCCTGGTTTAACGTGCATGATTTCCTCTCTTAACTATTGTTGAACAAAAATCAATTCAATGAAAGAATTTGTTGTCGAACATCGTGCTGAGAATGGAATTATCCCCAGTGATGTTTAAAACGTAGAAACAAATTTAAAGAATAAACATTAAATCTTAATCCTTACATCTGTATCTTCTCCAATATTATGCATTGAATTTGCTGCACCCAGTGTGACCCACTGTAGATTGGCGAAGCCAAACACAGACAGAGTGGCCGCTTTACAGAACACCTCCATTGTGTGCGCAAGCAGGTTCCCACTCTTTCTGCATCCAGTCATTTTAACACAGCGTCCTGCTCGCATGTCGATGTGTCTGCCCCCAGCATGCTGCAGTGTTCCAGTGAATCACAGTGTAAACTGAAGCAACAGCATCTCATCTTCAGACTAGGCACTTTACAGCCTTCTGGACTTAATATTGAGCTCAACACCTTCAAACTGTCAACGATTCCTTCCCTTTGGCTTGTTACATTATGTTATCACTTCCTCTCTCCCCTTTCACCACCCACCCCAACCCCGCCAGTCCCGTGAGGACACTGTCCTTTCAAGTCTGGCAGGAGTGTTACAAGCCAGGCTAGACCCCATCGAAACATTTCAAGCAAGTAGCCCAGACCCTAACTTTGCGACGTGTTTTAAGCAGGTGTGTAGCGGATATTCCAGGGGTGATACAGCTGATAAAAACACTTAGTTTTAAACAAAACAGACTTTATTTACAAGATTATCAAATGAAACACAAGGTTGCCCCAACTTAATGATGATGTTCCAAACACTTGCAACAATTGTCATATATATCCCTTGGGCACGAAAGGTATATTCAAACACCGGTTCTCACAGGAGAGATGTTGAGGTGGGGAGGGGGCGGGAGTGGGGGCGGTGGTGGTTGGTGGTGGGGTGGGTGATGTGGATCGGCATAGACCTGCTTCTTTGCGTCCACACTGCTTGCTAAAACCAAACCAAGCCAGAGATAAGATTAGCTGGGAGAACTAGTCACTCCCTTTCCATTGTACAAGTGCTTTTATTTTAAAAATTGAAATCGATTTGCCTGAGGCAGTATCTGCTGGTTGTAATCAAATTGGCCGCAGTGCCCTTTAAATCTAGACTTTTCCGGAACTGCTGCTTTTATAATTTCTGTGAAAAGAAAAATGCCAAGGACATACCGTCACATGAGACATACCATTCTTGATGAAGAGCTTATGTTCAAAATATCGGCTTTCCCGCTCCTCCGATGCTGCCTGACTTGCTGTGCTTTTCCAGCAACACACACTTTGACATACCATTGTTATGCCATTCTCACATTTGAATCACTTAATCTGAACTACAAACATCTTTTCTGCACCAGCACTCTATACCCAGTGCCTCCACACATCTCCAGCTCTGATGAGGTGTCATCTGCAGTCAAAGCTTTAGCTTGCCAAGTCTCCGTGGATAGTGTCTGACCTGCTGTGATTTCCATCATTGGTTGTTTTCAGTAAGAAATATTGTGCCTGCTGTGTGTGTGTGTGTGTGAACATGATCAATCTCAGTTCCAATACTTTTGCATTCCCGTCAGGCTCGCGCGCACGCACACACACACACACACACACACGCACACAGAAACACACACAGAGCCACAGGTATTCACACACAATCCGTCACGGGGAAGCAGCCAGCACAGGGCCGTGCCCCCAGTGGGTAGCGGGATTGTGAAAGTTCATCAAGAGTTGTGGAAGAGTGGGTATGATTTCTTTATTCCTCATGTGCATTTCGTTTAAACTGGATCTGCTCCTTTCTGTCTCTCCCTGTCTCTATCTCCAATTATCGGTCTTTCTCTCTGCTTCTCATCTCATTTGGAATCTCATGTTTGTTTTTTGCTCAGTCACTGCCTTGGACAGCCAGACAGATGGATTGATTTTAGTTTTAAAATTAGAAAAAAAGACAAAGATGCTCGGAATCCGCAACAAAATCAAAAATTGGTGGAGAAACACAACAGGTCAGGCTACATTTTTGGACAGAAAGCAGAGTTAATGATTTGGGTCCAGTGACAATTCTTCTGACCATGAGGTGTGGGGACTGGAATAAGGACACATGGAGGAAGTGCTCAGGACTTAACATTTTTGAACTTGACATTGAGTCTGGACAGCTGCAGGGTCTGCAAGCAGAAAGTGAGACGCTGTTTTTTCAGCTTGTGCTGAGCTAGCAGCACGATCCCGAGATGGAACTTTTGGCTGTCTTGGAACAGTGGGGTGCTGAAAAGGCAGGCAACTGGAAGCCTGGTGATTTTTGCAGACACAGTGTAAGTATTCCTTACACCAATGTCCTTAACATAACCCCACACACCACCCCTTTTTATCACATGGGCTGTTACTACAAACAACCTGTTGGCAACTACTGGCAGTCCCCATGAGCAGCCATTCACTCTCCCACTCCTTTGTCTGCCCGAATGCTTTTCTCTCTTGCTGGGCCCCCACTCCACCTATCATTCACTCCTTCCCACTCTACCCACCGCCCCCAATACTTTCTCCAGCATATATACCACGCCTTTTCCTCACTATCATCAGTTCTGACGAAGTGTCACTGGACCCGAAACGTAAACGTTGCTTTTGATCAACAGATGCTGCCTGACTTGCTTACTTTTCCCACTCATTTCTGATTAAATTTTTAAAATTGATTTTTGTTTCATGCATTCATGGGATGTGGGCATCTCTGGTTGGGCCAGACAGGTTTTACTGCCCATCCTTTATTACATGGAGGGCAGTTAAGGGTCAGCCACATTGCTGTGGGTCTGGAGTCACGTAGAGACCACGCCAGGTAAGGATGGGAAATGTCTTTCCCTGAAGGACATTAGTGAACCAGATGAGGTTTTTCTACAATGATCGTCATTAAACTCTTAATTTCAGGCTTTATTTTATTTGAAATCAGATCCTGCTGTCTGCCATGGTAGGATTTGAACCCGGGTCATTATCTGGATTAATAGTCAAGTGATCATGCCACTGGGGCATCACCTCTGTTGGGAATAAGCCAGGAGTCAATATTCAACTTTGGCTGCACATCAAGCATGCTCAATGACGTAGCCATTGCACACAACGTTTTAGTCATCAAACCATTCACTCCTCTTCCTGAAGAAAAATCCTGAAAACCACCAGAAAAGAATGAACTGATCATGAATGAGATGACTATGAAGAAACAGAATTCAACAGGAGAAATGCGGCGCTGGGTGAATCTGCCCATCCAATCATTCTGTGATCTATCGTGGTTTTAGTCACAATCAGTTGAAGCATGATACTTCGATCCGACTCCTCATCGAGAAATGATGCTCATACCCAGAAATCAAAACTGTTTTTGAGAATGCACTTAACTTTTATGTTGAATGGATTGAACTTGGCTGTAGTCATTTATTGACACAGTGGTATTGAGTTAATGTTGCTCGGCTAGAACATCCAGGTTAATGGTCTGAGGATGTGGATGGAAATCTCACTATAGTATATAGTAAAATTTGAACTCAGTATAAATCTGGAGTAAGAAAGAACATTTAAGATGATTGCATGATCATGCACAATTGTTATAAGAACCCATCTGATTCACTAATGTCCTTACCTGTTTTCAGTCTATATGTGGCTCAGGAGTCACATATAATGTTTCTGACTCTCAACTGTTCTCTGAAATGGAATTGAATCCATTCTCACCCCTCCTCAAAGGCAACTAGGATTAGATGCTAAATGCTGGCCAGCCTGTGATTTTCATGTCCCACAAGTAAATTTTTAAAATTTGCTTGTTTTGCTGAATGCAAGTGATTGGTTGGCTCTTGTAATTTAGTGGTAGTTTGGCACACTGACCTCTGCACTGCTGATGCCTAGTGTGCCAACTCACGAATGCCTCCTCCTAATGCGCCTTTCACCATGACCTCCCCCCCCGCCCCCCATTACCAAACCATCATCTCCCAGACCATCCATAGTCTCAGGGGATCTCACATCCACAGCCTCCAGCTGCATAGTTCGGGAACCCAGCACCGCCAGGTTTTATCTCTTACCCAAAATTCACAAACATGATTGAAATGGTCGATCCATCATCTCCACCTGCTCCTACCCCGCCGAACGTATGTCCTCATACCTTGATATCGTCCTGTACCTCTTTGTTCAGGAACTTCCACCTGCATTCGGTACACCACCCACACCCTGCACCCAAGCTATCGTTTCCCCGTCATCCAATGACTCATCTTCATCATGGGATTCCAGTCCCAATATCTGTCCATTCGTGGTGGTGAAGAACTCCAAGCTCTCCCTTCCATCCTCTCACACCGACCCAACCAGTGCCCTTCCACTGACACTCTCATTTCATTGGTGGAACTGGTCCTCACTCTCAACAAATTCTCCTTTGAGTCCTCCCATTTCCTTCAGACTAAAGGTGCAGCCGTGGGCACCCGCGTGGAAACCAGGTCTGACAGCCTCTTCGTTGGATACATCGAACAGTCCATCTTCCGCAGTTACATTAGCACCATTTCACCTTTTCCTCTGCTACATTGATGACTGTTTTGGTGCCACCTCGGGCTCCCACGAGCAGATTGAACAGTTCTTCAACTTTGCGAATGCTTTCCACCCTCTGCTCAATCCCAGGCACATCGCTCTCCGTTGCTAGACCTCTGCGTCTATATTTCCGGCAGCAGACTCAACATGGACATCTACTTCAAACTCACTGACTCCCACCGCTACCTGGACTACTCCTCTTCCTATCCCCTACCCCTGTCAAAACACAATCCCTCACTCCCAATTCCTCTGCCTCTGCCGTACCTGCTCCTAGGAGGAACAATTCCACTTCAGGACATCCCAGACAGCTTCCAGTATCAAGGACGACTATTTCCCTGTTTTTCAAAAATGCTCTCCAGCGTGTTTCCACCCCTTCTCCGCCCTTGAACCCTACTGCTTCAATCGTAACAAGGACGTAAACCTCGGTTTTCACCTTCCACTCCACTAATCTCCAGATACATCGCATTAGCCAGACATTTCTATCACCTACAATCAGATCGCATCAGTAGCGATATATTTCCTTCACCACTCATACCTCTGATCCACAGACACCATTTCCTCCATGACTCCCTTGTTAGGTCCACGGTCCCCACCAATGCACTCTTAACATTTGACATCTTCCTCTGCGACTGCAAGATGTGTATAAACTACATCCCAACTCCTCCTTCAACTTTTTCCAGGATTCCAAAGGATCTTATCACATATGGTAGAGGGTTCCCTGCACATCCAAGCACCTCATCTACTGCGTCCATTGCACTTGATGCCAACTCGTGTAATATTTCAGGGGACATCACTGGAACTCATGTACCAAACAATCCCATCGCCCTGTGGCCGAACACTTCAACTCCCTTTCCCACGCTACCAAGGACATTCAAGTCCTGGTCCTCCTCCACCAACAAATCCAAACCACCCAGCGACTGGAGGAAAAACACTTCAGCTTCTGCCTTCGGAACCTTCTACCACACAGCATCAAAATTGACTTCACTAGTTTCCTAATCTCCATTCCCTGCACCTCATTGCAGATCCAACCCTCTAACTCTGCACGTTGAAGTGTGCTTCATGTCCATCTTTCTTCCTTCCCAGTTATCTGCTCCACTCTTCAATCCAACCTTTTACTATCATCTCTAACCTGCATCTACCTTCCCAAAAAACTTACACATGCCTCCATCCCTCTTTATACTTTGCAGTCCCCTTCTCTCCTGTAACGACACACCCACACATTCCTGATGACGGACCTATGCTCGATACGTAGACTCTGGGATGCTGCCTGACCTTCTGTGCTTTGCAAGCACCACGCTTTTCGACCCTGTGTCGAGCATCGTCAGTCCTCACTTTCTCTCTTGTAATTCTTCGCTCGAGCTGGTACTAGAATCCTGTGTAACTAAAACCAATGTTATCGTTGAACTGCTTTTTTCTTGCAAAGAAAACATTTATCCATTCCTGATTGTCCATTCCTAATGTGATGAGCAGTTGGACTGTTGTAGCTTTATAATAGCATTCGGCAGTACAGATTCAATGGGTCAATGGGCTCGTGACACCCCAGGATTGGACGAGAAGCTTCACAGGCTCATGAATGTGTACGGGGGAGAGAGAGGGACCAGCTTTGGATAATGCAAAGTTGTGGAATAATTGGCAGGGAGCACAGGAAGCACACGTTGTAACCCACCTTCGGAAGGCACATTGGAAACAACAAGCGAGTGGATTCCCACATCGAACATCATAGCCCTGTTGTGGAGAGGCGAACAGTGTGTTTTGTCAGATCCTTTTTCTCCCCTGTGGAGGGTTAACAAAGGAGTTATGTATTGCCAGAATAACATGGAATGCATGTTAAGATGTTAGCTTGTGGACATCCTGCAAATATTGTGAAAGTATCTTCTGAATTAACCATAGGTTATGCGCCCATCTAATTGTGCACACAGAGTAGTTAGTTCAAAGAACGGGATGATCTTGAAATGAAAGACAAATAAGAATGCCTGAAATAAGCAAATTCAGTATACAGCTAGTTATTTTGGGGAAGGAATCATGAGGACGTAGTGGAATTAACACATTCAGCGCATCGATTATGCTCTACCATTCAATCACAGCTGATTGAGGTCGAGATACCTTTCTCTTGCCTATTCCTCATTCATCTCAATCCCCTGATCAATCGGGAATGTTCCCATCTCTGTCTTCAAGACGCTCATTGACTTGGTCTCCACAGTTCTCTGCAGCAATGAGTTCCCCAGATTCATCCTCACCCCTTCAGGCTGACGCGATGTCACGTCATCTCAGTTCTAAAGTGTCATCCCTACCTTTACCTTGAGGCCTGTAGAGAAAAGAATATGCCTGCAAGGGAAAGGGTGAATGGACAGCCAGGCGTAAAGTAGGAAGTAGGATGTTTAATGAAGAGAGCAGCCTGGTCGAAAATAATTGACCACTGGAGCCACCCATAACAGCTGGAAGGTGAGGACATGTGTTGCCAACTAAAGGGTACTCCTTATTTACTTCCAAACTTCAGCATGCATGGGATCAGTTACTTATTTAATAAACAAATAAAAAGGCCATTTCTGATTAGTGACAATGTAACCATTACCCCTTGACATTACCAGTGCCGATTTTATTCCATTAACCAAAGCACAGGGATTTCCTCAGCTTTAACCTGAACTTGACCAGACATACAAACACTAGAGCTCCTCTGGTATACAAGTTTGATTCCCTTACTTGAGGAGGGGTGTGAATGGTGAATTGGCCAACATTTGGCAGGCAGAGTTTGATGTGGTTAAATGTGAGGTTGGAAGATTGAAACGGTGACATTCTCTAAACAGAAAGAATCTTCAGAGTGCTTCAGTACAGAAGGATCTGGGTGTCGTTATGCATTTAACTGCAGAGAATGATCATATGGGATGTCGCTGACTGTCCAGCATTTATTGCCCATCCCCGGTTGCCTTTGAACTGATTAGTTTGCCAAGCCATTTTACAGGATAATTGAGAATCAGCCTTGCTGTGGATCTGGAGCCACGTGTGAGCCAGACCAGATAAGCATGACAGATTTTCTTCCCTGAATGGAATGAATCAGATAGCTTTTCCCAGTGCCAACTGGTAATGGTTCCAATTCTTAATTCCAGATTTTCTTATTTTATTGAAATCAAATTCCACCATTTGTTGTGGTGGTAGTTAAACCCAGGTTGCCCAGAACATTAGCTGAGTTTATGGATTAATATCCGTAGCGATATTACCGCGAGGCCAGCACCTCCTGGTGCACATTACTTAGCAATTTGGTATTAACTTGGCTGTATAATTCTCTTAGACAGAGGCACTATAGGATACCGTTTCCTTCTGTTACACTTTCTCATTGTTCAGTTGCTGAATTGTGTAACATGTTTTCCTCTGCTTTGAGGGTATATTGCATTTGTCGTGATAAAACATTTGGGTACAACAATCCATTGTGTAACAATATTCAAATGTGTGGTGATATTCTGATGAGTTAATCACTGAAACAATTGCGTACAAACACTGAATTCAGGGACGAAGGAATGAGAAATCAAAGATTCAGATGGAGTTATCTCACAAAAAACAACATTGGTTAGAAAACGGATTGAAGGAGAAAACACCAGTCTCCGAAAATTTCCACAGACACCAATTGCAGATCTGACACTCGAAAATTCCAAGAGGAAACAAATGCTTCTTATTTGATCTTATATAGTTGATAATGTCACTTTTAGCGAACTGTATGTAATTCTGGCTGCCCTGCTATAGGAAGAATACTTTTAAATTGGAAAGGGTGCAGAAAACAATTGGAAAGATGTTACTGGAACTGGAGGGTGTGAGTTATAAGGAGAGGCTTGATAGACTAGGACTTTTTTCCCTGTAGCGTAGGAGGTTGAGGGGTGGCCTTATAGAGGTTTACAAAATTATGAGAGGCATAGATCAGATGAATAGCAAAGATCCTTTTCCTAGGGTAGCAGAGTTCAAAATGAGAGGGCATAGGTAAAAGGGAAAAGCTGAAATATTTAAAAGGGACATGAGAGCAACCTTTTCATACAGAGTGTGGCTCATATTTGAAATGAACTGCCAAGGAAGTTGTAAATGCAGGTACAATATTTAAACGATATTTGGACAGAGAGAGGGAGACACAGAGAGGAAAGGAGAGAGAGTGAGGGAAAGGGAGGCAGGGACAGAGAGAGAGAGAGAGAAAAGTGCTGAGGGGGAGGGGAGAGAAAGGAAGGGAGAGGGAGAGTGAGAGAGGGAGAAGGGGAAGCATGGATTGCACTTTCATCTGAGGATTATTTTGCCTCAGGTGAGGGATGAGGTGGGGAAGGAGAATCCTTCATGGTAACCTCGGTCAATGTTGGGATTCAACCATGTTGTTGGCATCACTCTACGTTAGCAAAGCAGCCACCCAGGTAACTGCCTTCTGATGTAATGGGTAACACGCGAAGGAAGAAAACAGAAGCAAGCGTAAGGGAACATCAAAGTTTCAAAACCAAGCAATAATGCTCATTTTACCTGTCTGTGGCAAGCCGTTTGTAAAATGTTCGACAATGATGACCACCATCACAATGGGAGAAAGTGAGGACTGCAGATGCTCGAGGTCAGAGCTGAAAATGTGTTGCTAGAAAAGCGCAGCAGGTCAGGCAGCATCCAAGGAGCAGGAGAATCGACGTTTCGGGCATGATTCCTGAAGAAGGGCTCATGCCCGAAACATCGATTCTCCTGCCCCTTGGATGCTGCCTGACCTGCTGCGCTTTTCCAGCAACACATTTCCAGCACCATCACAATGGGCACGAAGAGACTGAGACAGAGATGAATCAAAGTCCATTGTAGTGTTATCGTGTTCTGTGCAAGGAGAATAACTCAGTTTAGATCGCTGTCTGCTTGTGAGCTCGAGAGGCTCAGAGAAATGATCGGGGAGCAGAGGAATACCCAATTCGATTCGAACTACATTGGATCAGTTACAATGAGTGTCAACGAATTATGGAAGTAGGGATAGATGGAAGTGTTGGAATGTAATCATGTTCTCCATAACATCGAGGGAAGGAGGCTTAGGATTGGACACAACTGTTCAATAGAAGGGATTCATAGAGAACAGAATACATATAATATAGTAGAGGCCCTTGAGCCAATGGAGTCTATCATGCAAAGAAAATCAATACCTATGTTTCTCTGAGTTTCTTGCACCTGTATTGGGGGAGAGAGAGCTGGGTGTGTGGTGAGAAAGTGTGACTTGGAGCATGTGGAGTTGGATTGGTGGGGAGGGGGGTGTTTGGGGTGGGGACAGGAGGTGTCTGAGAGGGTTCGGGAAGTTGATGGGGGTGGGATGGGGTTGGGTGTAGTTCACCTGTATTGGGGGAGGGGTGCTGGCCGGTGGATGCATGTTGTTTGGGGTTGATAGGGGGCAGGCATGGGTGGGTGGGCATGGGTAGGTACGTGGGTGGCAAGGGATGAAGAAGTGTGTGTATGGTAGTCGGTGGTTGGGGCTGTTTGGGGTTTCATCATTTCTCATGAGGATTCATTGTATGTCCTTTGTAGCTGGGACAAATGTCACATTAACTGACAAAGCACCAAAGACTTTACAGGATTTGACAGCGTAGAAATGGAAAAGATAGCATGACTTGTGTGAGAGATTTAGACTACGACATCCAGCTTAAAGACCACGGTACTGAGGTGAAGAAAGTGCTGATATTTATCTAAGTTCCGCCAGGATTTGTGTAATTTGGTCTTCTTTGAGACAGTCAATGTCGGCTGATTATTTTTTTGACTGACAAGTGTGTAATGCATCATTACAAATAGACATGTGTTTCAGGAAACAGACTGGAATGGACATTGTTATTGGAGGACATCAAAAGGGACCATCTCTGGTTAGTCGCAAAGGAAGACAGACAGCTCTGCACACTGACCCCTGAATCTGCTTTATAACGGTTCCAGATGATGAGTACCGAGAGGTAGGACATCGCTTGATACCAAGGGAGCTCATACTCAACAAGCTCCATAGGAAGGGTCATTAGTTATTTCCCACGATGGTTAAAGGGCTTCTCACAACAGGAATGTTGAAACTACATTGAGGCCAGGAGTGCAGACCTCAAATCATACACTGCTTCTCCAATTCAAAATATTTAACATACATAGTTAAATCGTAATTTGATACTTGGATCGCCAAATAAATGTTTTACATAACATTATCAATTAATACCATGATCACAGTCCGTGATTCTGGAACTGTATCAAACGTTAGTTGAGTCACACAGCGGGATGATTATATCCAATTTTCGAATCCACGTTCAACGAGGTATATGATAGTACTGGGAGAGGGTGCAGAGGGAGATTTACCAGGATGTTGCCTTGGGGACTGGGGAGTTTCAGTGATGGAGAGAGTTTGGACATGCTGGGGTTGTTTTCCTTAGAGGGGAGGACATTGAGGGGACGGGGAGGGGGTTATATGACAGAGATGTATAAAATGATGAGGATGATTATTTGGGTAGGCAGGAGGAAACCTTCCCATCTTGTTGGAGGGATCAATGAGTAAGGGAAGGGAATAGATCGAAGGTAAGGGGGGGGGGGGGGGGAGGTGTCGAGGGGGATGAGAGGGAAATATTAGCACCCAGAGGCTGGTGGGGAATTTGGACTCACTGCCTGTAAGGATTGGAGAGGCAGAAACCCTAATCACATTAAATAATAATTTAGATGTGTACTTGTGATGCCAAGGCTATGGGGCAAGTGCTAGGAAAACAGGTTGGAAAAGTTACGTGCATGCTCGGGCCAAGCACAAAATCGATGGGTGGAAGTGTCTGTTTCTGTACTGTAGCCTTGTATGAATCTATGACATTCAATTTCACAATCTCTACACACATGATGAAGGCATTTCATGATTAATTCACTAATTGTTATTTTTAAAAATTATTTCTTCCCCTCTGTTGGATAATCATGTAGAGGTTCCACCTGCTCTGATAAATTCACAAATTTCCATTTTTCTATCCAACTCAAAAGAAAGTGATGAACCGTTATTTCATATTGTGACACCAATGATTTTGAAAATTTTGAAAATACTTACGCAGTTCTCTGTCAAAACCCAGGCTTTATATCCTAGTTAACAATGGCAGCATTATTTGGCATTGTTTGTGCATCAAAATGAAGTCCGCCAGTTCATACACGTAGACGACTGTTAGGAGAAGGGGCATATAACCCAAACTCAGATCTTTGATCCAATTTCAATAAGTAAAAACGAGAGCATGTGACTGGCTTAAACCTAAAAGCACCAAGAATCGCTAAGCAGTTTTTTTTTTGTAAATGTCATATTGGATAAAAAAATAAACTAGCAGTTTCCACTGCCTGCATGCATCTATGAAAAGAAGGACGATTTGAGATATATGAACATGTAATTACCTTTTGATGCGTGATCCTCCTTTCTTTTCTCTGTGACTTGAACAGATTGGCTGGACGGGGAAAGCACGCCACGTCCATTAACCTTTGTATGATACCAATAACTTTAGTCTCCAGCAGAATATTGCTCATGGACATTTATAGTAAAGACTGCGGTATCTTTAAGACCAGTCACCTGACGATCCTGACGATCCTGTCGAGAACCTTCCCTCCAACTGTTGTACAAGAAGAATATTCCTCCTCTGGGCCGAATGTCACCTTTGCAGGAAATCACGACATCCTTTCTATTTGAATTGACACCGGAATCTGACAGCATTTTGATTGTTGGTTTCGAGAATTGATCTGTCACATGGTTTTAAAATAAAGACTTTTACAAAAATTTTTACATATCCCTTTTAAAGCAAAATACTTGAAAGGAGAAAGGTGCAGAAGAAAACAATTGCAAAGTCCTGAGAGAAATCCTAACAGCAACAATTCTCAAAACAAATATACAAAACATGACAATATAGAAGTAGCATAAAAATACTTAAATCACACCATCCCTTATCATAATACAGCACAGAACACAATATAATGTTACCCTTGAGTGAAATAATATTTATTATTCACAAAAATGCACCATGTGGGGGTATCATAAATGCTTCACAGTTTGTGACAGGGTAATATTACAATACAATTGTAACACTGAAAAAATGCAACGACAGCAGTCAGAAATAGGAAAGGTGCAGTCACCTTGTTGGGTGTTTACTATAGGCCCCCCAATAGCAGCAGAGTTGTGAAGAAACAGACTGGGATACAGATTTTGGAAAGGCGCAGAAGACACAGGATAGTAGTCATGGGCGATTTCAACTTCCCAAATATTGATTGGAAGCTCTTTAGATCAAATAGATTGGATGGGGCAGTGTTTGCGCAATGTGTCCAGGAGGCTTTTCTAACTCAGTATGTAGATTGTCCGACCAGAGGGGAGGCCATATTGGATTTGGTAATCGTTAATGAACCGGGACAAGTGATGGGCTTGTTAGTGGGTGAACATTTTGGTGATGGTGACCACAATTCTGTGACTTTCACCTTGGAAATGGAGAGAGATAGGTGCGTGCAACAGGGTAGGTTTTACAATTGGGGGAAGGGTAAATACGATGCTGTAAGACAGGATCTGAGGAGCATAAGTTGGGAGCATAGGCTGTCAGGGAAGGATGTCGTGGAAATGTGGAACTTTTTCAAGGAACAGATACGACGTGTCCTTGATATGTATGTACCTGTCAGGCTGGAAAGAAATGGTCGTGTGAGGGAACCTTGGTTGACGAGGGAGGTTGAATGTCTTGTAAAGAGGAAGAAGGAGGCTTACATAAGGTTGAGGAAACAGGGTTCAGACAGAGCAGTAGAGGGATACAGGATAGCCTGAAGGGAGCTGAAGAAAGGGATTAGGAGAGCTAAAAGAGGGCATGAAAAATCTTTGGCGGATAGGATCAAGGATAACCCAAAGGCATTTTATGCGTATGTGAGAAACATGAGAATGACGAGAACGGAGGTAGGTCCAATCAAGGACATTAGTGGGAGACTGTGTATTGAGTGAGAAGAGATAGGAGAGGTCTTGAATGAGTACTTTTCTTCAGTATTTACGAACGAGAGGGACCGTATTGTTGAAGAGGAGAGTGTGAAACGGACTGATAAGCTAGAGGAGATACTTGTTAGGAAGGAAGATGTGTTGGACATTTTGAACAACTTGAGGATAGACAAGTCCATCGGGCCTGACGAGATATATCCTAGGTTTATGTGGGAAGCAAGAAAGGAAATTGCAGAGCCGTTGGCAATGATCTTTTCGTCTTCACTGTCAACGGGGGTGGTACCAGGGGACTGGAGAGTGGCGAATGTTGTGCCCCTGTTCAAAAAAGGGAATAGGGATAACCCCGGGAATTACAGGCCAGTTAGTCTTACTTCGGTGGTAGCAAAGTAATGGAAAGGGTACTGAGGGATAGGATTTATGAGTATCTGGAAAGACACTGCTTGATTAGGGACAGCCAGCATGGATTTGTGAAGGGTAGGTCTTGCCTTACAAGTATTATTGAATTCTTTGAGGAGGTGACTAAGCATGTGGATGAGGGTAGAGCAGTGGATGTAGTATACAAGGATTTTAGTAAGGCATTTGATAAGGTTCCCCATGGTAGGCTTATGCGGAAAGTCAGGAGGCATGGGATAGTGGGAAATTTGGCCAATTGGATAGAAAACTGGCTAACCGGTCGAAGGCAGAGAGTGGTGGTAGATGGAAAATATTCAGCCTGGAGCCCAGTTACAAGTGGAGTTCCGTAGGGATGAGTTCTGGGTCCTCTGCTGTTTGTAATTTTTATTAATGACTTGGAAGAGGGAGTCGAAGGGTGGGTCAGTAAATTTGCAGATGATACGAAGATTGGTGGAGTTGTGGATAGTGAGGAGGGCTGTTGTCGGCTGCAAAGGGACTTAGATATGATGCAGAGCTGGGCTGAGGAGTGGCAGATGGAATTCAAACCTGCCAAGTGTGAGGTTGTCCATTTTGGAAAGACAAATAAGAATGCGGAATACAGGGTTAACGGTAGGGTTCTTAGTGAGGTGGAGGAACAGAGGGATCTTGGGGTCTATGTTCATAGATCTTTGAAAGTTGCCACTCAGGTGGATAGAGCTTGTAAGAAGGCCTATGGTGTATTAGCGTTCATTAGCAGAGGGATTGAATTCAAGAGTTGTGAAGTGATGTTGCAACTGTACAGGACTTTGGTTAGGCCACATTTCGAGTACTGTGTGCAGTTCTGGTCGCCTCACTTTAGGAAAGATGTGGAAGCTTTGGAGAGGATGCAGAGAAGATTTACCAGGATGTTGCCTGGAATGGAGAATAGGTCGTACGAGGATAGGTTGAGAGTGCTAGGCCTTTTCTCGTTGGAACGGCGAAGGATGAGGGGTGACTTGATAGAGATTTATAAGATGATCAGAGGAATAGATAGAGTAGACAGTCAGAAACTTTTTCCCTGGGTGCAACAGAGTGTTACAAGGGGACCCAAATTTAAGGTGAAGGGTGGAAGGTATAGGGGAGATGTCAGGGGTGGGTTCTTTACCCAGAGAGTGGTGGGGGCATGGAATGCGCTGCCTGTGGGAGTGGTAGAGTCAGAATCTTTGGTGACCTTTAAGCGGCAATTGGATAGGTACATGGATGGGTGCTTAAGCTAGGACAAATGTTCGGCACAACATCGTGGGCCAAAGGGCCTGTTCTGTGCTGTATTGTTCTATGTTCTATGTTCTATGACAATATTTCAAAGGGTTTATAGGTGTGAGAATTTGGAGTCACCATAAACCTGAATGATTGCAGCTTTCCACTCTTGGTATTTCTTTTGTAGAATCAGATTTAATCTAACCTCAGTAACTACTCTTCTGCAAATGAAAACAAGTCTCTGTATGAAAACAGAGGAGAGATCAAAAGCAACAAAAATGCCTTGACTCAAACATTAATGATCAGCTCTCAAAAGCAGGTACATTTCCAGTGGCAGAAGGCGAGAAGGAGGAAAGAGATTCAGAGAGGTAAACTAATAAATTTGCCTGGGGGTGGGAGAAGACCAGGAGTTCCCTTCCATCAGCTCCAGGGAAGAACAAAGACTTTTGGTTCTGAACATCACCTGAGACCTCCACCAAAGGACACACAATCCATGGGGTCGTGGGAGTGTGCAGGCTCCACAAGTCCATCCTACAAAATGGCTCCTGCATGCAGAAACAGTTCACACCTGCTCCATGGCTCATATATGTCCTTCCTTTGCATAATTAATTATTGCACCATATCGATATTGCTGTTTCTCGATTAACTCTCAGAAAGTTGTTACGAAAGGCCCACTGCCTATAATTGGTGAACGTCGTCAGAAACCTTTCGAAAAACTAACACTGTTAACTTTACAAAACATTGCAATGGACTGTACTGAGATGTATGTTCTGGAACATCGTATTTGTGGTTGCTGACAGCAGTCTACAACCTACTCCATGCAGGAGTGATGATGCATTTAATGTGGAACACACCTCTGCAATCAGTCTTGAGACAGGACAGCCCAGGCCTCGCTCATCGTAGCCAGTGAGTTGAAGCAGGCCTACCTCAAGAACATGCTCCCAAATATCATCACAACATCTGCTGTTCCACTGGAGTGCTGAACATCCTTGCTCATTGTGAGACAACCATCAAAGATGCCTAACGTCCCATCCTGTCTGCATTTAGAAGAATCAGATCAAAACTCTTCCTTGATTACAAGGAGAAATCGAGGAGTGAGGACCCAGCAGAAAGAGTAGTGCAGTGTTGGTCTGAGGCAATGGAACGCTTTCTGGGGGACTGCTTAGAATCGTTGGACTGATCTATATTAAAGAACTCAGCAGCCAACCTACACAAGCATGCCACCACTGTTACTGTTACCTTCATTAGTGAGCGTGTAGAAGATTGTGAGCCAAAGACATTAATCTGAATGTGCTTCAACTGAAACTTTGGATGAATGAAGAGATGCACGCCCAACTGAAGTCCAGGTCCGAAACATTCAAGTCGGGCAACTCTAATGTATGCGGTACAACCAGGGTATGACACCCATAAGGCCAGAGATGCCAAGATGCAAAACCAAACTAAACTTTGCACCTCGACCAGCCACACGGACACCAACCATTTGTAACAAGGCTAGCAAACCATAATGGGCTCTGAAACAATTTGAATATACTTGTGCACAACATACTTCTGTACTGAATGTGTCAAATACTTTGTGCTTGCTTTGAACAGAAGGTAGGTCAGAATGTCACCTGTCGCAACAGTGCCAGATGCACCTGGACCCACTGACACCACTGCAGATGTTAGATCAGCTCGCTCGAGAGTGAACCCACAGAAGGTAAATGACCTGAACGGAGTCCCCTGCCATGCAGTCAGATCCTAAATGTACCAGCTGGAGGGAGTTCTCACCGAAATCTTTAACCTCTCCTTCCTATGACATGACATTCCCAGCTGCTTGAAGAGGACCACTACCATCCTGGTGCCAAAAGAAAATCATGCAGCGTTCCTCAATGACTAATGCCCAGTAGTTCTGAGCTCCATAATTATGACGCATTTCAAGGGGTTAGTCAGGCCTCACAATAACCTCCAGCCTCCCAGACTGGCTTGATTGCTTGCAATTAACTGGGCGACACAGCAGTTTTGCAGCAGAAATCACCTCCCTGAACCTACACTCATCCCTGGAACATCTGGATAAAAATGATACCTACTTCAGGCTCCTACTTACTGACTGCAGCTCTACCTTCAACGCCATGATTCCAAACAAATTCATCTCTAAACTCTGAGACATAGTTCTCGGCTCCCCGCTCTGCAACTGGATCCTGGACTTAATGGCCCATGGACTGGAATCAGTTAGAATGTGTAACAACACATTCTGCACCACAATACTCAATACAGGTGCCAAACATTGCTGCGTACTCAACTTCCTTCGTTACCTCTTGAATATTCACGACTGTGGAAACAAATTTTGAACCAAATCCATTTGCAAGTATGCTGACGACACCACCGTCGTAGTTCGGATCTCAAACAACATGAAACAAAAGACAGAAAATAGATCGAGTGCTTAGCAGCATTGTGTAAAGACAACAATCTCTACCAAACCATCAGCAACACCAAAGAGCTGACCATTGACTTCATGAAGCAGAGTGGAAGGTACACTTCTGTCTTCATCAATGGAGTTGAGGTAGAGATGGTCGAGGGTGACAAGTTCAAGGGAGTGATGGTCATCAGCAATCTACCCTGGTCCTCCAATGTAAACATGAAGGTCAAGAAAGCACAACAGTGTCTCTACTTCCTCAGGAAGACAAGGATAATTTAACGAGATTCTTCACGAGTAATTTACATCCGTATTCACTGAGGAGAGGGACATGACTGATGTTGAGGTTAGGGATAGATGTTTGATTATTCGAAGTCAAGTTAGCATAAGGAGAGAGGAAGTGTAGTGTATTCTAAAAGGCATTAAGGTGGACAAGTCTCTAGGTCCAGATTGCATTTATCCTAGGTTTCCGGCGGAAGCAAGATAGGAAATAACTGGGGCCTTAATAGATATCTTTGCAGCATCCTTGAACATGGGTGAGGTCCTGGAGGAGTGGAGAATTGATAATGTTGTCCCATATTTGAAGAAGGATGGCAAGGATAATCCAAGTAATTATATAGACAAGTCAGCCTTATGTCAGTGGTTGGGAAGCTGCTAGAGAATATACTGAGAGATAGGATCTATTCCCATTTGGAAGAAAATTGACGCATCATTGACAGGCAACATGGTTTTGTGCACGGAAGACCATGTCTTGTCAAATTAATATAATTCTTTGAGTCAGTGACAAAGTTGGTTGATGAGGGAAGGACTGTTGATGTTGTATACATGGACTCCAGTAAGTCAGTTGATAAGGTACCTCATGATAGACTGTTGGAGAAAGTGAAGTTGCATGGGGTCCAGGGTAATGAACTGGCTAGGCAACAGGAGATAGAGAGTAACAGTAGAAGGGTGTTTCTCAAAAGGAAGAACTATAACTAGTGGTGTTCCACCGGGATCTGTACTGGGACCAATGTTGTTTGTAATACAAATGATCTGGAGAAAGGTATAGGTGGTCTGATTGGCACGTTTGCAGATGACACTAAGATTGATGGAGTAGCAGACATTGAAGGGAACTGTGAAAGAATACAGACGAATATAAATATATTGGAGAGTTGGACAGAGAATTGGCAGATGGAGTTCAATCCGGGCAAATGCGAGGTGATGCAATTTGGAAGTTCCAATTCAAGACCGATCTGTCCAGTAAATGGAAAAGCCCAAGGAAAACTTGATGTAAAGAGATATGCGGGTGTTCAGATCCAGTCTACTCTGAAGGTGACAATGAAGTTCGATCGACTGGTCAAGAAGGCATACAGCATGCTGTCCTTCATCGAATGGGCTATTGGGTTCAACATTGGTTCGGCCATATTTGGAATACTGTGTACAGTTCTGGTCACCACATTATCAAAAGGATACGGATATTTTGGAGAGGGTGCTGAGGAGGTTTTCCAGGATGTTAGCTGCTATGGAGAACACTAGCTATGAGGATAGGTTGAGTTGAATCGGGTTATTTGGGGTGGCACGGTGGCAAAGTGCCTAGCACTGCTGCCTCACAGTGCCAGAGACCCGGGTTCAATTCCCATCTCAGGCAGCTGTCTGTGTGGAGTTTGTGCATTCTGCGTAGGTTTCCTCCGGATGCTCTGTCCAAACATGTAGAGGTTAGGTGATTTGGCCATAGTGTTAAGTGAAGGGGTAAATGTAGGGGAATGGGTCTGGGTGGGCTGCTCTTTGGAGTGTCGAGGTAGACTTGTTGGGCCGAAGGGCCTGTTTCCACACTGTAAGTAATCTAATCATTGACTATTCTCGTTTGAAAGACAAATGTTGGGGGTTTTGAGGTGGGGGACCTGATTGAGTTTTACAAACTCATGAGAAGGGTGCATAGAAAGTTTTTTTATTCCCCGAAGAGGGGGATGCAGTTACTCAGATTCATAAATTCAAGGTGAGAGGGGAAAAGTCTCAAGAAGAAAATGTTATTTACTTAGATAGTGGTGGATGCCTGGAACAGATTGCCAGTAGAGTCATAGAGATGTACAGCATGGGAAACAGACCCTTCGGTCCAAATCATCCATGTCGACCAGATATCCCAATCCAATCTAGTCCCACCTGCCAGCATCCGGCCCATATCCCTCCAAACCCTTCCTATTCATATACCCATCCTAATAAATGTTGAAATTGTACTAGCCTCCACCACTTGCTCTGGCAGCTCATTCCATGCATGTACCACCCTCTGTGCGAAGAACTTGCCTTTACATCTCTTTTATATCTTTGACCCTCACCCTAACCTATGCCCACTAGTTCTGGACTCCCCCACTCCAGGGAAAGAATTTTCTCTATTTATCCTATCCATGCCCCTCATGACTTTATAAACTTCTATAAGGTCACTCCTCAGGCTCAACCGCTCCAAGGAAAACATCCCTGGCCTATTCATCCTCTCCCCAAAGCTCAATTCCTCCAAACCTGGCAATATTCTCGTAAATCTCTTCTGAACCCTTACAAGTTTCACAACATCTTTCCGATAGGAAGGAGAGCCGAATTGCACACAATATTCTTTCAATGGCCTAACCAAAGTCGTGTACAGCTGCAACATGACTTCTCAATTCCTGTACTCGATACTCTGACCAATAAAGGAATGCATACCAAACGCCTTCTTCACTATCCTATCTACGTGCGACTCCACTTTCAAGGAGCTATGACCCTGCATTCCAATATCTCTTTGTTCAGCAACACTCCTTCGGACCTTATCATTAAGTGTATAGATCCTGTTAAGATTTGCTTTCCCAAAATGCAACACCTCGCATTTTTCTAAATTAAACTCCATCCGCCATTTCTCAGGCCTTTGGTCCATCTAAGCAAGATTCTGATATAATCTGAAATAACCTTCTTCGTTGTCCACTACGCCTCCAATTTTAGTGTCATCTGCAAACTTACTAACTATACCTCTTATGCTCACATCCAAGACATTTATATAAGTTATGAAAAGTAGTGGACCCAACACCGATCCTTGTGACACTCCACTGGTCACAGGCCTCCAGTCTGAAAAACAAGCCTCCACTACCACCCTCTATCTTCTACCTTTGAGCCAGTTCTGCATCCAAATGGCTACTTCTCCCTGTATTCCATTAGATCCAACCTTGCTCACCAGTCTCCCGTGGGGAACCTTGTTGAACGCCTTACTGCAGTCCATATAGATCACACCTACCGCTCTACCTTCATCAATCCTCTGTTATTTCTTTAAAAAACTTAATCAATTTTGCGTGATATGATTTCCAACACACAAAGTCATGTTGACTATCTCTAATCAGTCCTTGCCTTTCCAAATGCATGGACATCCTATCCGTCAAGATTCCCTCCAACAACTTGCCTACCACCGACGTCAGGTCCCCTGGTCCATAGATCCCTGGCTTGTCCTTACCACACTTCTTAAACAGTGGCACCACGTTAGCCAACCTCCAGTCTTCCGGCACCTCATCTGTGACTATTGATTATACAAATATCTCAGCAAGCCGCCCAGCAATCAAATCCCTAGTTTCCCACAGACTTCTAGGGTACACCTGATCAGATCGTGTGGATTTATCCCCTTTTAGAGGCAGGAACGATAGCGTCTTTTAAGGTGTATCTAGACAGATATGTGAATGTGTAGGGAACAGAGGGGTACAGATCCTTAGAAAACAGACAACAGGTTGCAGTAGAGGATCTGGATCAGTGTATGCTTGGAGCACTGAAGTGTCTGTTCCTTTGCTATAATTTTCTTTCTTCTCTGTTCTTGAAATGGAGCATGTCAACAAAGGACTCTTTCTACTTTTCATTTTTTCACAGTAGAAAGCATCCTATCTGGATACATCGCAGCATGGTATGGCAAGTGCACAAGAGATAACAGAGAGTCGCGAACACAGCCCAATCAATCTCACAAACCAGCCTTTCATCCATTGATTCCATCAAAACCTCTTGCAGCATTGAGAAAGCAATCAACATAATCAAGGACATCTCCAAACCCAGTCATCGTTTCTTCTGACTGGCACAACATATAAAAATTGAACAAGCGTACAAACAGATTGAAGTACAATGTTTTCCCCGATAATATCAAACTTTTAAACGGCCCTCTCAAATGTCATTTCTGATATTTCTCTCTGCACTTTCTCTGTGTCTGTAACACTGCACTCTGCAATCTGTTCTGATACTCTTTGTATGGTACAGTCTACTTGATTGAAAAACAGAACTTTTCACTGTATTTCGGTACATGTGACAACACTAAATCAAACAACACACAGGTTAGAAGTGGGTTTAATGATATACCTCTAACGTGTTTCTGAATTGTGTCAGTGCATTCCTGATCTTCTCCATGTTCCATTCTTCCATTGAAATAAACATTCACACTTGTAACTGGCCTTGCCTCTCTTTAAGGGTTTTAATGTAAAGATGTCTCACATTGTCCTTCAGGAACATCTGTGTTAATGCATTCAGAATTGGAGCAAGAGTATATCCTTATGACTGAACACTGACAGCTGCACTTCACTGATGTGACCTCTCCTTCCAAGAACACCCCATACGCTGGACTCAGAGAGACAACAGGCTTTGGAAAATCATGCAAGGAATGTAATTAAAGGATTTTATCTATAGGATATGTTTAATCAAAATGCCTGAACCGCTACAATAAGCTGTCTTCATGTACACGTTACTGTATCAGGATCACAGGATGATATGGATTAAGTTTCAGAGGATAGTATCTCAGAGCATTGAATTCGTAAAATCAATCTCACTCTTTGAAATTAATCAAAATGTGTTGTGATACTTCCCTTTGTCTGGCCGAGACCTTAAGAGCAGGGAGGCGATACTATGGCTGTACAAAATGTTGGTTATGCCACATAATGAGAGTATTGTGGCTGGATCTGGAATCCTCATTCTAGAAGTGATGTGAAATCACTGGTAGAGGATGCAGAGGGAGATTTACCCGGATGATGCCTTGGGAGCTGTAGAGTTTCAGTGATAGCGATAGATTGGGCAGACTGGGACTGTTTTCCTTATAACAGAGGATGTTGAGAAAGAGGGGAGATGATTGAGATGCATGAAATGATGAGGGGTGAAAATCGGGTAGACAGGAAGACGCTTTTCCCGCTTGATGGAGGGATTAATGATGAGGAAGAGCATAGATTGAAGGTAAGGGGAATTACGCATAGAGGGGGATGTGAGGAAAAAATATTTTCACTCAATGTGGTGGGGGATCTGGAACCGACTGTCTGTAAAGGTTGGAAAGGCAGAAACCCTTATCACATTGAAGAATGGTTTACATTTGCATTTGTGATGCCAAGGTTATGTGGCCAAGTGAAAGGAACGTGGGATTAGATTGGTTAGGTTTTTGTTTGACTGGATGTGTCAACGAGGTTTTGGCTGTGCTGTAGATTTCCAGGACTGTGCGGTTAATGATTTTTTTTAAGTCTTCTAAAGGTTTAACATTTTTATGTACTTTCAAACAACAGAACCTGATAATGCAGCTATGATTACATTAAACATTGCAGTTCTCACACCACTGGTTATGTGGCACTTCATAATGCACGCCAAAATAGAGACATGAGAAGATTAACTTTAGAAATGATGTCTAAACATGTATAAAAACTTCAGTAGTAGGTTTGTTTAAACAGTTTCTAATCAATTGATCTGATAATGAAGGCGAAAAGCATTACCAAAGTTTTGTTTTATGTCAATTAATTAAATGCGTTTTGAATTCTCATACTCACATATGTCCCGCATTTCGACCAGCACGTGGAATTGAACTAAGAGGAAACAATAAACGAATTGCTGAATATTAATACTTTCCTTTTTGCAAATCTTGAGACAGATAGAGGTGCAAATTTCTGTAATGGCATATTTTGATTATGCAGCCATGAGATGGGAGTGTAATGTTTTTGCAAGATTGTTGAATGTTGCATAAATTGGAGTCATAGTAAGAAAAGATGTTTTTGAGTTCTAACAGGCATTCCTTCAGACAGTTTTGGTAATATGTTGAATGCCATTATCGCCCACACCAGAAGTCTTCAGGTTTTGAAGTCAAGGGCTGATTATAAATAATGTTAGTGTAGCAGTGTATAGAGCTATCACATCAACACTCTCCCAGGACAGTCTGTATTAAGAAAGAATAGGCAAAAAAACAGGAAGGGAACTGGGCTAGCTCACAAAATAACAAAATCATAAATACATTAGCACGGGGAAATGTGATTGAAGTAAAAAGATATCGAATCACTTTGCATCTGGTTACGAATCAGCAAAGGGGAAAGAGTCATTGATGCGAATTATTTATAGAGCATGAAACATATAATACACATTTTGGGCATATTATCATCAAGGAATTAAGGTGAAATTTAATGTGGATGGAGTCAAAGTTATGCAACATGGAAACAGACCCTGCGGTAAACATCATCCACAGCAACCAGGCAAACAAAGCTGACCTCGCCATGTGTGTCAGCATTTGCCCCACATCCTTCTGAACCATCTTGTCCATATACTCTTCCTCATTCCTTCCATATGCTGTAACTCTACGCATCTCTACCACTTCCTCTGGCGGCTCATTCTCTAGTGCACCACTCTCTCTGTGAAAAGAAAATTCGCCGCAAGTCATTTTTTAGTTATGTCTTTTCTCACTTTCAAATCTCTAGTTTTGGACTCTCTCGCCATAGGAACAATACTTTGGAGTATTTGCCCAGTCCGTGCCCCTCATCATTTTATAAACCGCTATAAACTTTCAACGTCTGTTGCTCTGGGAGAAAAATCCCCATAACTATTCAGCCTCACCAACAACTCAAATTCTCCAATCCCAGCCACACTTTGTAATTCTTTTCTGCACCCTGGCACAATATCTTTAACAATATCTTACCAATAGAAGGACGACTAGAAGGCACTGTTGTGCCTCGCCAATTTCCCGTAAAGTCGCAACATGACCTCCCAACTCTTATACCGAATATTCCACATAATGAATAGAAGTGTGGCAAACACGTTCTTCAGCACCCTGTCTCCCTGTAATCCCAGTTTACAGGAAGTGTGCATCTGCACCCTACTGGCATCCCCCTGTAATGCACACAGGGACTGCTCGCAAGGACTGCTATTATGTAAAATGAACAATTAATCTTTATGAGGAGACTCAATTCTGAAATCAGCATTAATATGATGGAAGATGAATTTCTGGAATGTGTACAAAATGTTTTCCTGGGCTAGGGTTGAGGCACCATTCTAGGAACAGACCAAGTTGGTTTTAATATGTTGTAATGAGAAAGGTTGATTGATACTGTATTTTTAAATGATCCAATGCGAAATAGTGGTCACAACGTTATAGACTTGTAGGAAATAGTGACAATAACATCTCAAAATTTTAAGTTTGAATGCAACATCAATCATGTGAAACTGAACAAAGAAAATATAGATATCCACGGAATAGGCCATCTGGAGTAAGCTTTGAAAACTCAGAAAAGTAGTCAATAGGAGACGGCAAATCTATAAACAAGCACTTTAGGTTTCACAAGATATACACAATCCTTTAATGTACAAACATCCAACAGGAACGATAGATCTACCAAGATTCATGAATGATATCTAGATTTCATGAGTGCCATGTTATCGGGTCCGATGACTCCCAAAACATAATTGCTGCATTGACTTCTGTATTTCATAATTCTATACATTCTGGAAATGGTCATACTGACTTGAAGGTATCCAACATGGCCTCTTAAATAATGAGGAAAAGGTGTCAATAGAGCCTATTGTTAGCCTGACGACCGCAATAGAGAACATGGAGTCAAAGAGTCTTAGAGATTACAGCATGGAAAAAGACGATTTGGTCCAACTCGTCCATGTCGACCAGAAACCCTAAAATAATCTAATCCCTTTAGCCAGTATTTGGCTCGTGTCCCTCTAAACGATTCCTATTCATATACGCATTCAGAGACCTTTTAAATGTTGTAATTGGACTTGCCTCCACTATTTCCTCTGGCAGCTCATTCCATACTCGCCCAACACTGCATGGAAAAGTTGCCCCTTCGGTCTCTTTTATATCTTTCCCCTTTCACCCTGACCTTCAGCCCTCTAGTTTTGAACTACACTAAACCAGAGAAAAGACGTTGTCTATTTATCCTGTCCATGCCCCTCATAATTTGTAAATCTCTATAAGATCACCCCTCAGCCTCTGACGCTCTCGGGAAAACAGCCCAGCCTGTTCAGCCTCTCCCTATTGGTCAAATCCTCCAACCCTGGCAACACCCGTGTAAATCTTTTCTGAACTCTTCTGAACATAATACAATCGATTAGAGAGAATCTGGTAATTGAGCATGAGTGAGGAGTGGCAAAATTAGACCGAGCCAATATGGGTGTATTAAATTTTAAAAAAACATACTTAACAAAACTGATGGTGCATTTCGAGGATATTCCTTGCACCATACGGAAATGAGAAAGAGAGAAGTGACGTGGTTTTCCAAAGGCTTTACGTAAGATCCCACACAGGATATCAACAAAGACAAATACAATTCATGGGACTGGGTGGATTAAAACGAGCGGTTTGGAAATTGCTCAGTATATAGAGAGCAGAGTGGTGGGATGAGTGAATCATTCTCAGGATGCTAGCTTTCCACACGGGGTATCAGAACCATGGTATGTTGGCTTCCTTTCCTGCTTAAATTTCTATTGTTTGGAAGATAACAGTCTGTCTTGAGAAAGGTGAAACAGGAACTGAGATGACAACATAAGTGTTCATGTGGTTTCTCAAATCAATTTTTATCATCCATATTCGGGTGAGTCAAGTTATTGCTAAAAGTAAAAAAAAACATTATTGCGCAGTCAGCACAGAAGCAGTGTGTGGAAGTGAGAGAGCCCTAAGGCCCCTCAGATGGATTACACAAAGGAGTAAATGTAGCTCAGTTGGCTGGACAGTTTCCTTGTGATGCATGGTCGAATAAACGTAGGCCTGGACTATTTTCTAAATGGGGAGAAAATACAGGAATTGGAAGTGCAAAGGGACTTGGAAGTCCTAGTCCAGGTTTCACTTAAGGAGAATTTATTGGTAGTTAGGAAGGTAAACACAATGTTGTCATTTGCCTCAACAGGACTACAATATAAAAACAGGGATGTACTTCAGAGGCTTATTAAGGATCTGGTCAGGTTACCTATAGAGTATTGCACGCAATGTTGAGCTCCATATCTCAGGAAGGATGCATTGGCTCTGGAAGCGGTCAAGAGGATGTTCATGAGAAATATCTCAGCAATGAAAAGCTTAACATATGAGCAACATTTGAGGACTCTATATTCGATGAAGTTCAGGAGAATGAGCGGGTTTTCTTTCTGAAAATTTCAAAATACTGAACAGCCTGGACAGAGTGGACATTGGGAAGATATTTTCATTGGCAGGAGATAATAGGACCCGAGGGCACAGTAAAGGGAAGGTCTTTTGGAACGGAGATAAGGATAAATCTCTTTAACAACAGAATAGTGAATATGTGAATTCATTGCCAAAGAAGGCTATGAAGGCCTGGGCATTAAGTACAATTAAAACAGACGTAGATAAGTTGTTATTTGACAAAGGGATGAAAGGTTACAGGGAGAAAGCGGGAAAATGGGGTTGAAAAACCCAATCAGCCATGATTGAATGGCGTTCAGACTCCATGAGCCGAATGGGCTAATCTCTGCTCTGATGCCTAAGGGTCGAAGATCACAAATACAGACTGGAAATGAAATTGGAATGCTTAATATACATAAGGTTTATGTGAATCACATTCAAAGGATAATATTCACGATACACTATCGTGAGTTGTCAATTTTGAGATGCTGTATAATGTGGTACTATACTTTTAAGGAACAAAGTGTTTACTTGGAAGAAGAAAAGCTGATTGAATATTCCACATGTTACTGTGTTTATCCATTTACCTGAGGCATCTGGATTTTGTTTTAATTTACTCCTGGCCAGCAATTATTACCCATCCCCAGTTGCCCTTATGAGGGTGGTGGTGCGCTGCCTTGTTCAACTGCAGTTAAAATGTCATGTACAGTGTGAAGTGTGTTGGAAAACCATATTCTCCAAGAACCTTCTTAATTATTGAAGCCTGGTTTTGTTTCAGTGATAATGGCCAGAATTGTGGGATATTGGATGTAGAATTGCAGTTGTCAAAAGGTGCTCCGAGATAATCGAAGATTAATTCTGTTCTCACACATTAAGTATAAACTGAACGCATTTTTTTTTACATCTCACCCATGTCTATCTTATTTTAATAACATTTCAACATCATATCATTTCATCTGAGTAAAGTAGCTCCCTGTTACCTTCCATTTCAATCATCGGAACACTGGCCAAATTATGCATGTTGCAGGTTTTTCAATGCATTCAACTCGGCGGCTTCACGCTTGTGGGATGTTGGCCATGATTGCACAATTTTCAGCACCAACCACCACTGCTCAGACACTGAAGCAGACCATGTTCAAACGTAACGAGATGTAGATAATATCCAGGATTGGGAAGACAAATGGCGTGTCACATTCACGTTGCACATGGCAAGCACTGACCATCACTCTGATTTTGTCAGACCTATCGACTGTCTCCAGCATTTTTTCCGTGTGAAAGGACAAATCTTATAGAGTGGAGATGAGCAGGAATTTCTTCGGCTGGATGGAATGCTTTTGCTGCAGCGAACTGTGGAAGTCAAGTTATTAAGTGCAGTAGAGACATGCAAAAGGAGAACATTCCAATTCCTAACTTATTGCAGAGTGAAGAAAAAGCTAACTCATTTCCATCCTCGACATTCAGTTTGTAATCACGATTTTAGGAACCCCCCCAAAATGGAAATTGTGCAAATCTCTATATACTTTTTAGAACAGCTGTGGTGTTGAGTAGCACCGAGTAATATCCTGTCAAACTGGATTTCTTCATAAAGGAGAAATTCCATCATTTCCATCTATCCAACTGAAGGAAGTTTATTTGTCCTTTGAAGTAGCTTTTGTGCCATTTTCATATGAATGCTCCCCAAGTTCGCAAAATAAAACAAGACAAAAAACAGTGGATAGATGCTGGAGATCTGAAACAGACACAAACAGAACTTTTAAGAAGAGTTCGAAACAAATGTGTATAATTAATTGCTTGCAAATATTCTCTTGATGCCAAAATTGAATTTGTTTTGTGCATCACCATTTATCCCCTCCCAGTCTCAATCAGTAAGGACGAACAGTGCATCATTCCATTGCATACTCTCTCTTGATATCTGAATGTTTTAGATGCAATCATTCTATCTTCATGGTATTTAGAACAGATTTCTTTTTTAATGGCCTGCAATAAATTTCAAGCATGGGAATAATCAATACAGTTGCAGCTGCTGTTTGACTTTTTGGATGTAGGTTTGCTCACTCAACTTGAAGGTTCATTTCCAAACGTTTCGCTATCCTACTAGGTAACATCTTCAATGGGCCTCAGGCGAAGCACAGCTCACAATTTCCTGCTTTCCATTTATATGTATGGGTTTCTTTCGGTTGGTGATGCCATTTCCTATGGTGATATTATTTCCTGTGGTGAAGTCAGGGGGTGGTTCTGTGCAACATTCAACAGTGAATTAATGGCTCCACATATCTGCAGCTTTGAATGAAAACCAGTAAGAAGTACATGATTTTTATAATACTCTTTTTCTAACCATCTAGGCTTTTTGCACACAAATTAAAAGCAGCACCTGTAGGCGATTTAAAACGCAAAGGGACAAAAATCAGATAATGTAAAAGACATGAAGAAATAACACATTAATAGAAACACAAGCGAAAGCAGGTATCCAGCTCTCAAACTTGATCATATCTATTATTTGGTTTCAATACTGGAGCTATTAACTTAGCAAATTGGACTCTGGTTTTAAAATCACTCAATGTCCATTTTATTTAAACTTTCGCAAATGCATGGAGCCAATGTCTTTACCCGAGGAACAAGTACAGTGAGCGATGAAAACCCATCACAGAAGAAGAATGTGATCTGCTTCTCGGTAGAATTGGACCCAAGGGTGCAGTTAAGGGACAGCTCTTTGGAACTGAGATGAGGGGGAATTCCTTTAACCAGAGTGTAGTGAATCTATGGAACTCATTCCCACAGACGGGCAGTGGAGGCCAAGCTGATTGTATTTAAGACAGAGATAGATAGGTTCTTGATTGAAAGGTTCAAGTGTTACGAAGAGAAGGCAGGAGAAACATATCAGCTATAATCAAATGGCAGAGCTGACGCAATGGGTTGAATGGCCTAATACTGCTCTGATGTTTTGTGGTCTTACATGCATGAACATCATTGTTTGCCATGGTTTATGTTGATATTAGGATTTAGAGAACGATAGAGTACATTGGATCGCATTACTTACTGTGTAGGTAGATGCTGATAGTAATTATGAACGACACAGAGGCATTCGGTACTTCAGGCTCTTCAGCCCATCGAGTCCGCACATATCAAAAAGAACCAAACTATTCCAATTCCACTTTGCCAACACTTGGCACATAGCCTTGCCATCACAAGTGCATATCTAAATCCTTCTTCAATGTGATGAGGGCCTCAGCCTTTCCCACACTTGCAGGCAGTGCGTTCCAGATTCTCCCCACCCTCTGGGTGAAAAAAAATTTCTTCATATCCGCACAAAAACTTCTGCCTGAGTTGTTGCGTGGTTAAATGACTGAGTGATTAACACCCTTACGAGTGAGTACACCACACATTTGTTTGTCAGGAGACAGCTTGAAGCAAGTTACTGTCTCTCAACCCTGCAATCCTGATTTCATACTGTTATGAAGCTGTAGGTGTACTGTACCTTTAAGAGAGTTGAAAGTAGCAACGACTGAGCAAGCACACGGAGTACTGGAAAAATTAAAATGTAAAAAGTTGGTCGAACAGCTTGCTGTAGCTAGATTGCTCTGAGACAAAAACAAATTGAATTTCGGCCTATCAGTTTAAATTATGCCCCAATGACCAAACGCCAAGCAAACTTGAATGTAGTATTTTGACAAAATTGAAACCAAGGATATTATCCGATGTTTCGGGGTATACAGATCAGGTGTTTTGAACAGTTAGCCAGAGTGACAAAGAGAAGTGAGCCACCAACAAGTGGCTCTGCCAGCAGAACTGCTCTCTACCTTTATCTACCAAAGACATGTGAAGCAGAATCCCTTAAGCAGAAAACAACACAAAGATTTACAGAGGAAACTCGGAAAAGTTGACTGGTTTTAAAACGTGATTTTTTATGGGAAATCGTAATCTGAATTTTATATCGGACTAGTATTCTAGGGGGGGAGGTAAAAGATAGTTTTAATAGAAATAGGTTTGTAATGAAAGGGGATTTTAACTTTCCAAACATATACTGGGACTGCCATAGTTTTCAGTACTTGGAAGCTGAAGAACTTGTTAAGGGTGCACTTTTTTTTATTATTCAGTATGTGGATATACCTACTAGACAAGGAGCAAAACTTGTTCTTCTTTTAGAAAATCATGTAGGGTAAGTGACTGAAGGTGTCAGTGAGGGAGTACAATGAGGCCAATGAGCAGAATTCTAATAGTTTTAAGACAGTTATGGAAAAGGATATACCCGATAACAAACGTTAAAGCTCTAAATTGAAGGAAAGCTGATTTGACAGTATTATTTAAGAACTTTCAAAAGTTGGTTGTAAGCGGATATTTACAAGTAAGGGGACGGCTGGAAAATGGGAGGCCTTCAAAAATAAGACGAAGGAGTCCAGAGGCAGTATGTTCTGTTCAGTTTGAAGGGTAAGCCTAGTACATATCGGGATGCTGGATGACTAGAGAAATTCAGGTCTGCTGAAGAAGGAGTACAACAAATACATCAGGTATAGTCAGAGGGAATAGAGTGATTCCTTAGGCGGCAGGAGCATACTCAAGAGGGAAATCAGGAAAGCTGAAGGGGATATGAACTAGCTTTGGCAAGTAGGGATAAGGGAAATGCAAAGAGATTCGACAAATACATGAACGGTTTAAAAAAGTAACAAGGGAGAGAATAGGTTCCCTTAAGAACTGCAAGGCCGCCTATGCATGGAACCGCAGGAGATGGATGAGAGTCTAAACGAGTATTTTGCATCAATGTTTACTGTGATGAAGGATATGGAAGCTAGAGAACTTTGGGAAAGAAATTGTGATAGCTTGAAAAGTGTCCATTTAACAGAGATGGTGGTATGGACAGTTTTAAAAGGTATAGAGAAGGATACATCCTCGGGACTGATCAGGTGTATCCCATAACTTTGTGGGAAGAGAAATGATTGCTGGATTCCTTGCAAATACATTTGCATTATCTATTGTCACAAGTGAGGTCCCAGAAAACTGGCAGTTGGCTAACATGGTACCATCATTTAAGATAGATGGTAAGGACAATCCGGGAAACAATAGACTAATAAGCCTGATGTCAGTGATAGGTAACTTCTTGTAGAGAATTCTGAGAGACAGGATTTGCATGCACTTGGAAAGGCAATGACTGATTATAGATAGCAAGCATGACTGTGCATGAAAAATCGTTCCTAACATATTTGTTTGAGTTTTTTGAAAGAGGTGACCAAGAGATAGATGGAGACAACAAGGTAGTCGTTGTCTATGTGGATTTTAGCAAAGCCTTCAAGAACGTTTTGCACTGAATTGGTTGTTATGGTTAGATCATATAGGATCCAAAGAGAGCTAGCTAGTTGTATACAAAATTGGCTTGACAGTCGGAGGCAGAGGGTAGTGGTTGAGAGTTATTGTTCAGACAGGAGGCCTGCAACAAGCAGTCTACAGCAAGGATTGGTTCTGAGTCCATTGTTGTTTGTCGTTTATATAAATGATTCGAATGAGAGTATAGATGGTATGGTTAGCAAGTTTGCGGTTTGCACCAAAATTGTTGGTATCGTAGACAGTGAAGGATGCTATCTAAAACTGCAACATGATCTTGATCAAATGAGCCAGTAGACTGAGGAATTGCAAATGGAGTTTAATTCAGACCAAGACAAGGTGTTACGTTTTGGAAACACAAACCAGGACAGGATTGACACAATTAATGATAAAACACTTGCGAGTGTAGTCATATAGGCAAACTTAGCAGTACACAAACTTCCTTGGGGTGGTGAGTGTGGGCACACTTACAACATTTAAAAACACTAAGGTAAGTACATGAATAGAGGAGAAAGTGAGGTCTGCAGACGCTGGAGATCAAAGCTGAAACTTTATTGCTGGAACAGCACAGCAGGTCAGGCAGCATCTAGGGAACAGAAGATTCGACGTTTCGGGCACATGTCCTGAAGAAGGGCATGTGCCCGAAACGTCGAATCTTCTGTTCCCTAGATGCTGCCTGACCTGCTGTGCTGTTCCAGCAATAAAGTTTCAGCTAAGTACATGAATAGGAAAGCTTTGCATGGATACGGACTAGGGGCTGATAGATGGAATTAATTACGTTTGGAATTATGCTCAGCATGCACTGCTTGGACTGTGTCTGGTCTGGTACTGTGCTGCATAACTCGATGGAGACCAAACATGTACACTGTTTTGAAAATGTGCTCTCACCAATGCCTGTACAACTTAATCATGATTTCCTTTCTTTTCTGTTCAATTCCTCACGTGGGAGATGATTGGCCTTCTTCATTACTTCCTGTAACTACATACTATTCATCAAAATCCCTCTACACCTTCAAATTCTAACAATTGTCCTCCTAATTGTTTTCCCTTTTATTTCTGGAGAGGACAACTTCCGAATTTCCTAAATGATAATCCACCTGAAAATCTCATTGGAACAGTACTACAGATTGAATGCAGACAAATTAAGTCTTCTTAACAGTAATATTTCATTCCCAACATTGTACCATCTCAAAATGTAACCACCCTTCCCTTCATCTAAATTATTCATTCCCTTCATCTAAATTATTGATACAAACTGTACGAAATTGTGTGGTCAGTAGAACCCTGTGCGTCTCCAATCGTGTCATTCTGACAACATAAAACAGAGCCATTGATCAATACTCTGCTTTCTCCAGCCACCCAGGCTAGTTTGTTACCACACAATAGCTAGCCCCTATTTTGAATGTGGTACCTTGTGAAATGCCTAACTGAAATCCAAGTACAATACATCATTGGACCCCCTTTATTCAAAGCACGTCACTTCTCAAAGAATCCAGCTAAACTGGTTAAATACAATTAAGCAGCTGTTCCCCTTCATTGAAGGTTCAAATAAAAAGGGGCATAATTTTAACATGAAAGGCAAGAGGTTTGGAGGAGATTTGGACAAATCTTTTTTTTTTTTACCCAGAGGCTCATGTGAATCTGAATGTACTGCCTAGATTTTCAACAGACGACAAAGGGAACAAAGTATTGTAGGCCCCATTGAATAATAGAAAGTTCAAGGGGAACTTACAGAAGAAATGAGGAGAGCAAACAAAGGCACGAGAAAACACTGTCAGGTATAAACAGGCAGAATCCCCAGGTATTTTACAAAGATATCAAGAGAAGAGCCAGAGCCATTAGGAATCAAGGGGAAAATCTGACCGTGGAGCTATAGGATATGGCCAGCGTGTTGAATCATACTTCATGTCTGCCTTTACTCAGGAGAATGAGGATCATACAGAACAGATGAGATCCTACAGCCCCTATAGTCTGTATGACCAGAAACGTTCTGCTGCCTACACGAGCGTCAATTTCCCCACTAGGCCCATAGCCTTGGGTATTGTGACATATCAAGTGTTCCTCCATGTACATTTTAATAGTCCTGCCTGAACTACATTCCCATAAAGTACAACACAGACCTTCTGGGTGAAAACGGTGTTCCTCATCTCCCCTCTCGACCTGCTGACTTTCAGTTTCAAATTATACTGACGTTTCATTGACGCTTCAACTGAGGGAAACAGTTGCTTTCTATCACACCTTTCCCTCAATAACCTACATCCCGCTCCCAGATTCCTTCTCATCCTTTCTGTTCCACTGATACCTACTTGAGCTTATCCAGCATCTTTTCATCACTGAAGTGATCCTACCTACACAATACCCTGGTGAAACCCCTTAACACACTCTCCAGTGCAATCACATCCTTCCCTAATGTGGTGACCAGAACTGCACACAGTACTCCAGCTGCGACCCAACCAAAGTTATATGTGTCTCTGACATGACCTCCCTGCTCTTCTAATCTATGCAATGATGGGAAAAGGCATAAACTGTCCCATACGTTAACCACTCTATCAACATGTCCTGCCAACTGCAGGGATCTGTGGATAAGCATCACAAAATCCCTTTGCCCCTTTGAGCTTCCTAGTGTCTTGCCATTCATTGAGCACTTCCTTCTTCGAACATACATCTCCTCCTATTTCTCATGCTTAAATTCACAGGCCATTTAAGCAACCTGTTTACATCTTCCTGTAACCTAACACCTTCACCCTCATTATCAAGTATCCAGCCAGCTTTGCATCATCTCCAAACTTACTTATCATCTCTCTCACAATCTCATATTCACCATTGCCAAATATCACAAACAATAAGGGGCACAACACTACACACTGTAGTCTGCTTCCAGTCCCACAAAAAATCTTCCATCACCATCCTCTGTCTCCTATCATTAAACCAGTTTGCATCCATCTTGCCAAGGTAACTTCGATCCCATGAGCTTCTACCATCTTTATCAGTTTCCCAAGTGGAACCTTGTTAAAGGCCTTGCAGAAATCCATACAAAAGACATTAACTGCTCTCCCCTCATCCAAACACTGGTTCAACAAGGACGCAGGTGCAGAATTCTGGAGGAAGGAATACGTTGTCGTTGAGTAGATTGAAATAGTGAATGGGGAGGTAACAGAGATTTCGGAAGGTTTACAAGTGGGCACATCCCCAGATCTTGGTCAGTTGGATCCCACGCTGCTGTGGGAGGTGAGGGTGCAAATTACCAGGCCTCTAACTGAATCTCCTAATTACTTTTCTGAACATAGGGGAGATGCCAGAGGACTGAGGACAGCTAACGTGCTTCTACTTTTCAAGAATATGAACAGATATATATCAGGAATTACAGACTAGTGTGTTTACCTCAGTGGTACTATTACATCAGGGAAACGACTGACGACAGTTCTGAAGGACAGCATTGGTCTCCACTCGAAGAGGCAAGCTTTGATCAAGGATAGTCAGCGAGGCTCCGTCAGAACAAATGCTGAACAAATCTGGTGAATTCTTTCAAGGAGATGACCAAGTGTTCGGAATGTATTTCAGCAAAGCTTCTGACAAGGAGCAAAATGGAAGACAAATATTATGAGGGAAAAATAACATGGCTCTCGGGGTAACATGGCATGTTGGATCCAGAATTAGCTTATTTGCAGCAAACAGAGGGATGTGATAGAAGACTGTGTGACTGGAGGCTGCTGTTCAATGGTGTACGACAGGGATCGGTGCTGGGGTTCTTACTTCTATGATATAATTAATGAGTTAGAAAAGAATGTGTGTGTGCGTGAGCACAGCTCGGTGTCTATGAAAGGCTGCAGCCTCAGATGTTGAGGGCAAATTACTGACATGGCTGGGAAATTGTTTGAGTGGCAGGTGACAGAAAATAAGGATAATGGGTAGGATTTCAAATTAACAGAATTTGACCAGTAGTGTCCCAAATGGATCTGTGTTAGTGTCTCAATCATTTGCATTATTCATTAACTTGGATAATGACATAGGAAGTCATATATGAAAATTGCTGATGACACATGTCAGAAGGCACTGAAGACAGTGTAGATAACTGCATAAAATCATCATGGTATGGTGATAGACAAAGTGAATGTGTTAACCTGCAGCAGATGGATCTCATTGTCGGGAAGTCAATGTCATCCATTTTGGACTGAAAAAGGATCGATCAAGATCCTTTTAAGTCTATACTGGGAGTATTGAGAGCAGATATAGGCACCACACCTGAGAAGGCATATGTTAGGTACTGGACAGAGTATGATGTAGCCTCACAAGAACGACACTTTTACTACAGTGCTTAAGATATGAAGAGAATTTATAGAAATTAGACACGTTTTCTCCAAATTTTAGAAGGTTAGAAGATTATATGATCAAATTCATTTATTAATGTTCACAGAAAAAGACAGTTTATCTTTATCTACCATATTTCCATTAGTTGGGCATTCCAGAACAAGTTCCACGCCAACAAGAGAGATATTAGGAAGCAGTTATATACACAAAGGGTGCTTGGAACTCTCCTCTACGAATGGCAGTGGATGCTGGATCAGCTGTTAACTTTCAATCACACATATATAAAATTTGTTATGCCAAGGCATTAAGTGGACCAGCCAAAGGCAGGTACGTGCTGAAAATGTGTTGCTGGGAAAGCGCAGCAGGCCAGGCAGCATCCAAGGAGCAGGAGAATCGACGTTTCGGGCATGAACCCTTCTTCAGGAATGAGGCTCATTCCTGAAGAAGGGCTCATGCCCGAAACGTCGATTCTCCTGCGCCTTGGATGCTGCCTGGCCTGCTGCGCTTTTCCAGCAACACATTTTCAGCTCTGATCTCCAACATCTGCAGTTCTCACTTTCTCCTAAAGGCAGGTACGTGGAAACTTTCAGATCAGTCTTGATCTCATTGAATGGTGGGAGAGGATTAAAGGGCCGAATGGCCTCGTCCAGTTCCTATAAGACCATGAGGTGCATGGATGAGGTGGATATAAACCAGCTGTTCCTGTTACCTGAAGGCTTAATAGGAAATCATTTCAAGCAGAGAGATAAGACAGTTGGAGAAAATTCGATGAACTTTTTTTTCACTCAGATGGGTTTAGGTATCTCGAATGGACAGCATGGGCTAGTAACTACAGCAGGAAACCTCGCAACATTTAATAAGCACTTGTCTGAGCACTTGGAATGTCATAACACTTAAGACGATGTACCAAGTGTTGGAAAGTGAGATTAGTATGGGGCAATTAATTTTGTTGGTGTAGACTCGATGGATCAAATTGCAACTTCGAAATTGCATGATTCTATGATTGCATAACTCCTGACAGTGAGAGGTACCGAGGGAAGATGATACGTCAGCAGCTCATAGTTAGAAGATGGCAATGTTAGAAACTCACAGATTTAGCAAACAAGCGCTGCAATATGAAACAGAGGAGGTTAGACATTTTGTAGAGAACTGATCAGGATGGGGAGGTGAAACAGAGCAATGGATAGACATGGATTCAGATCTACAGTAAAGGAATTACACCAGCTTCAGATATGGAAACTCTCACAGATAACTGGCAATGCAAAAAAAAAGCTCAAACCTGTAGAAAAATGGTCAAAACTACTCACCACTTCAACAATTTCGCCATTTACAATGTGAAACCTCCCACTGGAGCCTCCATCGTAAAGATTTCAGAACCACTAGACTCAGAATATCCCACATTTGAGGTAATCACTTGGGGAGTGGGTAATGTCACCTTGCAAGTGTCAGTGTGTGATGACAGCACAGCCACAAACACAGAATTCTGGGGTCTGTAAAATCTAGTGATCACTCCCACATTCTGAAAGATGGGAGATGCTCTAAGATGGTGGACATAGCTTTTATCAGAGTGGTTTGTGGTTCGGGAATTTCAGTTACTTGGTTAAATTTGGATAACTAATTATTCTAAAGGATATGGCGGGGTGATAGAAGTGTACAAGCTAATACAAACAGATCTACAAACACGGAAAGAGGCCCTTCAGCCCATTGAGGCTGTGCCAGTCAGAAACAACCACCTAACTGTTCTCCTCCTATTTTCCAACACTGGCCCAGAATCTTGTACGCCTTGGCCTTTGACCCAAATCACTTCACAGGCAGTGAATTCTCGTTTCCTACCACCTTCTTGTGAAAAAGCTTTCTCCCATTCTTTGTAAACCTTTGTGTCCCTTACCTTAATCTATGCACCCTGGTCATTCATTCCTCCACCGAGGGGAGAGGTTTCTTCCTGACCACAGTGTCTGTAAAAATCTAGAGAATGAGAGTAGGAGTGGGCCATTAAGCCCTTTCTGATTGCTCTGCTAATCAGTATGATCATGGCTGATCACCCACCTCAAATAGCAAGTTCTTGCTTTTCCTCTCACTTGCTTTGATTCCTTCAGCCAAATGCAATATCTAACTCCTTTTGAAACCACACAATGTTTGCCCTTGACTGTTTTCTGTAGTAGCAAATTGCACAGGTTGACCACTCCCTGTGGGAAGAAATTTCTCGTTACCTCAGAACTAAATGGTTTCCTCATGACCTTCATCTGTGACCCCTTGCTATAAAGTATAGCTGTGGTCCTTCAAGAGACCATCTTCTTACTCTGGTTATCCTTTCACTGTAAAGGTACTTGTAAAGTAACTTGCTACTTTTCTTTCTTTGAACTGTCATAATCCATTCATGCCCCTGTTTTGCTGTAATTTCCTTTTCAAGTTATCCCTTCCACATTGGGTACTTCTCTTGCGCTTCTGTTGTCTTGAAACTTCACTACTTTCTAAATGACTAATTTTCTTTTTATCTAATTCTGCAAATACAGGCTTCATATAATTTATTGTTCTCATCATTTGGCTTCATTGGAACTCTCCAGATGTGCTTCTTCAATCTATCCCACAGATTTGATATTCAGTCTCCTCTGGCTAAATCACATTTGACCTTCCACCAGTTAAGAATTTTTAATTCATGCCCAACTTTATACATCGCAACCTTGAATATAACTGAGTTCTGATTGTGGTCTAAAATTACTCCCCCATTGATATTTCAAAGAGTTGCTCAGCTTCATTACAAAACATAAGGTCCAATACTGCCCCTTGTCTTGTCGGGCCTTGCTCATACTCACTTTGAAAAGCTGCCTTGGACACACGCCAAGATTTCCGCTTCATCTAAACCTTTCATACTATGACTACTCCAGTTAATATTTGGGAAGATAATAAATTGGTTTGCTGTTTTTGTTACTAAGTTGAAGACTTGAAATTTATCCACATCATACTTTTTCAACTATGCATCTGCCCACTCGTACCATGCTCAAATCACAAATTTGCTTTATGGAGAAGTTATCCCCATTCTAAGAAATTGGTAGAAAACTCCTCGCAGTCATCAACAATATTTCTCCTAAAAACATGTCGGCACCGTTAACCTACTCCCCAGCAAACATTACCACCGCGCCTGCGCCCTACCGCCCATTGTTCCCAAACAAGATACCGACAGTGAAGTATAGTTTGAACTTCGCCAATGGCGACAAAACAAGACATAAGGAAATCACATTGATGTTTGCAGCTTACTTCACATCTTTATGAAGCCTTTCTGTTCATCCACCGAATCCAACGCCCCCATCGTCCTCCCGGATTGTTAACGGTCCGGGAGCCGCATGACACAACATGCCTTCTTCGCTGTGACTCGCGCCGCGCGTGCTACACTCAAACACGGTACTGATCCTGCGTGCATCTTTCTGTTCTGTGACTATGGAACAGATATTATCGATTGGCATTCTGAATAGCCAGGCCGCCATTGACTGTTCTACCTGCAGTGTGTTCACTGGAAGAACCGGTTAGCTCAGTTAGCTGGCTGAATTCGATTTCTACTTGCCTTTTGGATAAGAGGCATAAGTCCAATTATAACGTATTTTTCTTATTTAACAAACGCACAAACTTTCACAACGTTCCAAATATGGTCTCATTAGCGTGGCCCTGTACGTTTGCTTATTTTTCGACTTCAGTGCATTTGAAATGAAGGCCAACATTCCTCTGCTCCCCACTAAATGCGTATCTGATTTAAACTCAAATTCCAATGTTAATTTGTTCATTTCGGATTTCAACCAATAAGTGTGGTATATTTGGAACTTCACGGTATAAAAGCAGGCCTGGATATATGATGGCTTTGGTTTACCTGTCGAGTTTAGACGGCACCAGTATACCCCAGATTGCTATCTCGCTCTAATGGTGCAAGGCCTCTCCAAAGTCGATTAGAAGCAGGACAACACTAAACTTCCCTGGTGCCTTGGTCAACACAACTATTGCTTCATCACAATTTTCCAAATCTCAACCCGCACCAAGATCAATAGTTCCATCTCATTCAGGTTGGCCTTACTGATTATTGGTTTCAGAGGCACATGATAAATATCTAATTGACTCTTATGGCTGATCTGAATTCCTATGTTGTCAAATGTCTGTGCAAGATCGTTTCATTACATTTTCTTATTGTCAATTTTCTCAGATGAGGATAGGTTGAAATGTTCTTTACTTCTTTCTTAAATAGAATGAGGAAACCTTTTTCAATGAGGACCTGGTGATTGATATCCCTGAGCTTATGTATCAATCTTTGCTCAATATGATGAATTTCTCATTTAATCAGATACTTAATTAGCATTGTGGTTAGCTTTCACCGCGGTTGTGAGGAAGAGTCTTATCGAACTCAAAGCATTAACTAAGTCTCTCTTTCCACGGGTGCTGCCAGACCTGCTGATATTCTTCAGCATTTTGGGTGTGTTCTTTTAATATTCAGTTTGCAGAACCAAACGTACATTGCATTTATTTGAGCATTTTGACATGGTAATTTTCTCTTCTCTTTAATCAATACCTTACACTCAAGCCTGATGTTGCTACCGTTCTCTGACATAGTGGATATAAGTTGTCTTTTAAAGCTAATGTAGCGATTTCCCTCATTAAAAATATCAGTTAACACAACATATTCTTTAAACAACTAAATGGTATTTCTATTTCTATTGTACCACATTCTACCTGGGACATTTCTGGAGGTTTTCTCGTCCATCCATAGGATGAGGGTGATGCTGGGTGATTCAGTTTCATTTGGCCATTCCTAAATGCCCTGGAGACGATGGGGCTGTCCACGACAACTAGGTTTTCTCAACTGACTTATCCCATTTGCGTGCATTTGGCCCATATTCTTCTCAACTTTTCCAATCCTTGCACAGATCCAAATGCATTTGAAACGTTATAATTGTACACCCTCTATCACTTCCTCTTTTATCTCATTTCTAAATATGCATCACCTGCTGCGTGAATAAAGAACTGGCCATTTGGTTCCTTTTAAATCTTTACCTCTCACCTTAGACTTCTACCTTCCAGTTTTAAACACCCCTACACGGAGAAAAGAACATTGGCTATTCACCTTCTCGAGCCCTCATGAAAAACATCCCTATCTTTCCAGTCTCTACTTATAACTCAAACCTTCCAGTTTTGGTAACGTCATTGCAAATCTTTTTTTGCAACTTATTTTTTTCCATAACATAAGTTACTGGAATTGTATGCAGTACGTCAAAAGTGGTCTCACCAATACTTGCGCAGCTATAATATGATATTATAACTCAACACTAATGAAGGTAAATGTGCCAAACGGCTTCTTCATTTTCCAGCTGACATGTGATTGAACTTTCAAGGAACTATGTACCCCACCGTCGTTAGAATATTGAATGGACTCACAAAATCTTAGCATTCGCCTGTACCTGTGTTTTTGTTTTGCTGCTATTTCCTTTGCTTAAAACTTATCTATGCTATTTAACAATGTGATCTGCCTGTATTGCACGCAAGACAAATCTTTTCACTGTGCCTCAGTATACGTGACAATAAATTCAATTCAATTTATTCAATTCAATTCAAATGATTTACAAGGATGTTGCCAGGGTTAGAAGATTTGACCTACAGGGAGAGGCTGAATACGCTGGTGCTGTTTCCCCTGGAGCGGAGGCTGAAGGGTGACCTCCGAGGTTTATAAAATCATGAGAGGCATGGATGCAAAATAGGAAAGGTCTTTTCCCCAGGGTAGGCGTGCCAAATCCAGAGGGCATTGGTTTAGGGTGAAAGTGAACAGATTTTACAGGGACCTAAGGGTCAAATCTTTCACGCAGATGGTGGCGAATATATGGAATGAGCTGCCAGTGGTGGACGCTGATGCCTTTTAAATGTTACAATTGTATCAGGATGAGTGTATTAATAGGAAGGGTTTGGAGGGATATGAGCCAAATGCTGGCAAATGGAAGTAAATTTGCATAGGATATCTTGTCAGCAGGGATATATTGAATTGAGAAGTTTATTTCCATGCTGTACATCTCTATGTCTATTTGATAACAGATGCTTTATTTCAGTTGATGTAAATATTGTTATAAATCAGAGCAAGGTACTAATATTCAGATGTTAAGGACAGAGGGTTCCTCAAGTTGAGCACTTTTGAGAATCCTGGGAGACCCCTATTTCTGGTTTACTTTCTAAAGAACAAACATTAACCACAAACACCAAATGTGCTTTTATTTTGTTTTACTTTTCTTGTTTTCTTCCCTGACATTCTGTATCTGGATGGTTGACAGGCTGGGACAGGCTGCCACATATCCCGATATTCAGGATCCAATCCTTGTCATCCTGAAGCCCCAGATCATAATTAGTCTCTCTAACTCGTGCAGTCAATTCATTCATTTTTGTTACGATGCAGCACACATTCGGACATCACAGCTTTTAGTTTCAATTTTTGTGATCTTTTGAATCCAGCTTTGATTGCTGGTACATTTATTCTCCTTGTCTCTGTTTATCATTCTCTGCCATTTATTTTCCACAGCACTACTCGCTCACCTGCCTTGATTTGGATTGGCGATGCTAAATTGCCCATACTGTCCAAGGATGTGTTGGTTAGGTGGGTTGGACGCAGGAAATACAGGGTTATAGTTTCACAGTAATCAAAGCAGGAGTAGGCCATTTGGCCTGTTGAGCCTGCTCATCCATTCATTAAGATATTCGCTGATCTATCCACAGTGTAAGCTCCTCCTAACAGTATTATCCTGACTACCCTTAATTCCTCTACCATGCAAAAGCCCATCCAACTGTGTCTTGAATATACTTAATGAAGCTGCCTCTATTGCTTCCTTTGGCAGAGAATTACATAGAATCACTGCTATCTGGGAAAAGCAATTCCTCCCCATCTCTATCCTAAATATATTCCCCCTAACCTTGAAGCTCTGTCCCCTCATCCAGTCTCACCCACCAGCAGGAACAACCAGATAGCGTAGGAGACGGTGGGTTGGCATTCTCTTCATAGGGGTCCGAGTGGACTTCATGGGCTGAATGGCCTGATTCCACACTGTAGGACTACTATAATTTACTACAGTTGTGTTTGCTCCGGATCACAGCACCCAGAACCTCCCACCGTCTGCAAATTGAAAGACAAATCCCACCCTGCCCTCTCATTTTTGTGTTACCTAACTGCTTAATCGTTCCTAGTGAGAACAGCCCACACTTCCCGCTGCCGCCAGTAAACTTTACAATTCCAATGAAACAATGCAGTATTGAAACCTGCAGTGTTGAAAATCATATGGTTTCTAACAATACCAGTTACTGATTCACCGCTCCTTCTGATGCGCAGCATTAGACATACAATGTTGGAGGCTGAAAGAAATGAGCAGCTAAAACAAAAACCCACCTAAAACTTCATTTCCTGCCCGTAAACCTTAAAGCACTTCATCCCCATAATATTACGAATTCCCACTTTTCACCAAAATCCCAGATGCAATCACTCACTCAGCTGCTGTATCAAACTTTCTTTCCTCTATCATTCCCTAACAGCTGAAAGTCTCCAGCACACACAAACACACACTCCATTCCCACTTTGCTGGACATTATCCCTGCTGTGTTTCATCCTGAAGGGTCTGGTTCACGCTTATTAACAGCCCGCTCTCAGGAGGGATCTAATTGAAATTGACTGAATACAGAGCAGTCTCGACAGAATGGACATTGAGCAAATGTTTCCATTGGTAGGGAAGACGAGTACCCGAGAGCACAGTCTTAGAGTAAAGGGAAGACCTTTTAGAACAGAGATAAGGAGAACCTTCTTCAGCCAGAAAGTTGTAAATCTATGGAATTCGTTGCCACAAAAGGCTATGGAGGCTAGGTCACTGAGTATATTTAAGACTGAGATAGATAGGTTCGAGTGTCGAGGGGATCGAGGGTCATTGGGAGATAGCGGGAGAATGTGGTTGAGAAACTTACCAGCTATGGCTTCATTTCTGCTCCCACGTCTTATGGTCTCTTGCTGTCCTAGACACAATATGAGAAATGAGCGCATTTGGTCTTTTGAGCCTTCACCAGCATTGAACACATCATCTGAATATACCTATATTTAGGTGAATATGCTGGGACTCTTTTCACTGGAGCATAGGAAATTGAGAGGTGACCTTATAGAGGTCTATAAAATCAGGAGGGTTATAGGTGAAGTGAACAGTCGGTGTCCTTTCCTGAGGATGGGAGTTTCAAGATTAAGGGGCAAATTTTGAAGGTGAGAGGAGAAATATTTTAACAAGACATGAGAAGTGCCAGTTCTTTCTTTTTACAGTGAGAGTGGTTTGTGTGTGGAATGAATGTCCAGAGGAAGTGGTGGATGCAGATACAATTACATTTAAAAGACATTGGATAAATACATGAATAGGCACAGCTCAGAGGGATATGGGTCAAACACTGGTAAATCGGACTAGATTAGCCTGAGAACATAGTCAGCACAGACTATTTGGACTGAAGGGTCTGTTTCTGTGCTGTATGACTGCGTAACTGTTCTGTATGGGTCTTAAAACCATTTTCTTGCCGTCCCCCAGAACCATCCACTTCTTTGTTGTTCAAAAATCTGAGGAATTCAGCCTTGAATACATCCAATGACCCCTTAACTGCAGGGGGCATCCCCTCTTCTGAATTCAATTCCTCTTGATAATATACGACTTGTCTCGCTCATTGCTTGCTTCACCTGTCTGACAACTGACATTGACTGGAGTAGCATGATGCTGAGGCACCTTTGTACACCCACACATCATTCCTGATAAAATGCTCATGCCTGAAACGTCGACTCGCCTGCACCTCAGATGCTGCCTGACATGCTGCACTTTTCCAGAACCACACTTTTTGACTCTGATCTGCCGTCCTCACTTTCTCCACATCCCAATTTATCATCATTTAAACAATACACCTCCATTCTGCCTTTGTTTTTCACAGCAAACGCAATAACTTCACACTGTGGTACTTCAATTGCCATGTGTTTGCCAGTTGAGACACAGATCAACGTTTCCAGTCGGTCTCCTCCCTGGATTCACTCCCTTTCCTTTCAGTTGCAACAAGTTAACAATTGAACCCCGCAATGAAAAAAAAATGGAAAAGAGAATGCCGTACTCACAGACGTTTAGACAGAGAAGGAAGCTACAGCCGGGGGTGAAACTCAATAGTCATTCAGACAGAAAGGAGCAGCAACTTCCCAAGCTCATGGCGAACTTCCGCATTCACGCACCAGGGGGTGACTCTGATTGGCAGCAGGACATGACTTCTCCCGGTCGTCCAAGTCTTCCCATTGGTCCATGGAAAGAAGGTCTCGGGATGTTTCAGCGGAAAACAAGGAGAATGCGTAGTATTTTTCTGACACCAGTGAACATGCGCAGTACTTCCTGACACCGAAGAGCATGCGCAATATGCTGGTGTTCCTGGCAGATTTGAAGTGTCCAAATGCCAATCGCAGAAAACGAATGGTTGGTCCTACAATTAGTTTCCCCCTGTGGGTAGACATTTTATTCCTTTTGCACTTTGCCTGGTTGCTCAACTTTCGTAGGTCTTTTCCCCAAGGTAGAGGAAGTCTAAAACTGGAGGGGCATCGTTGAGAAAGAAAGGCGAAAAAATTAAAAGGAATTTAAGGGGTAGCCTTTTCACACAGAGGGTGGAACGTGTTTGGAATGAGCTGTCAGAGGAAGTGGTGGAGGCTGGTACAATTTCAACATTTAAAAGGCGTCAGGATGGATATCTGAGCAAGAAGGGTTTCAAAGGTTATGGACCAAATTTAGGCAAATGGAACTAGATTAATTTAGGATATCTGATTGGCACAGACCGAAATGTGTGTTTCCATTCTCCTCAACCCTGTGACACTACTTCTACATAGCCGGAACCAATTTCACAAGACTAGGCAAAGACCATTCACCCCTTACAGCCTGTCCTCAATTGTGGCCTAACTCTGCATATTTCAATGCAAGTTTCAGAAAGATGCCTGCAGATTTTTAAAGGAATTGAACATGCTTTCAGACTTTATTGATGCTTGTGCATACATTTTAGGTACTCTCATTTTAAATTATCAGCCATTTCTATTGCACCCTTGTCTCCCAGGTAGAGTAATCACCATTCCATTTTCTTTCTCTTCTGAGAAGGACTTGATACAGTGATCAAACAGGGCTTGAGGCATGAGAAAGGATGGTGGGTAGTGTGCGCGGGAGAAGGGAAACAGAATGGACAGAGTCAGATGGTGGTGGGAGAGAGGGAGAGAAAATGGACAGGTGGACAGAGAAGGACTTGGGGACAAGGGGTGGTGGGGAAGTGAAACACTGCGTGGTCAGATGGTGGTGGATAAGAGAATGGGGGCAGAGAATGAGGGGGAGAGAGAATGGCAGTCAGACGGTTTGGGAAAGAGAGAATGGGGGTGCAGAGTGTGAGGAGGGAGAGTGGGGTAGTGCAGAGGGTGGGGGGAAGAGAAAATGGACAGGTGAACAGAGGATGGGGCAAAGAGAAATACTGGGGGGGACAGATGGTAGGGGGAAGAGAACGGTGGAGCAGAGAGAGAGAATGGCGCAGAAGGTTGGGGGTTGAGAGAATGGGGTGTGCAACATGTGAGGAGAGACAGAATAAAAAGGTGGGTGGGCAGAGGATGGGGGAGAGACAGCACAAATCCCACCTTCTCCAGGCCTGGTGTCAGTTTCCCATGAACTGGAATCTACTCCGTGTCACAGCAGACTTGGGGCAATCATTTCTCAATATAGAATCATATAGTCTATGCAGGCTTTTTGGCCCATCGAATTCACACCAACCTTCTGAACAGCATCCCACCCAGACGCATCTGTTTACCCAACAGCTCTGCAGTTCCCCATGACCAATCCACATTAATGTGCACATGCCTGGACACTTTAGCACAGCCGATCCTTCCTGCACTGCAAATTTTTGAACTGTGGGAAGAAACCAGAGCATGCAGAGGTAACCCACGCAGACACAACTTGCTAAGGCCCACACAGTCTGGGGCATGAGGAATGGAATCAAACTCGGGTCCCTGGTGCTGTCAGACAGCGATGCTGACCCGTGAGCCACCGTGTCGCTCAGAGCTTTGAGGCTCTGCTTTGTCTTTGTAGCTTCTAACTTCTCATGTGCCCTCAGCAGAAGCTCCCTCGTCCTGATATTGTTGGACCACACCACAGCAACCTCCCTTTTCCACTTTTCTAGACCTGAGCACATTGGTTCCCAAATCTTGCGTCAGACAGACTCCAATGCCATCTGGCCTCCTGATGCCAACTGCAGAGAATGGAGACAATCCCTGTCAATATTTTGTCCTTTACCACCATCACCCCCTGCCCAACATGCTTTTTACTCCCATCAGCCAGCCAGTTAGCTCTTCCACCCTGCATTTCTCTCTCAGATCCCTATTATCGGCCTGACTCGCACTCACACCCTCCTGATACTGTCCACTGATCCAATCAAAAGGCTCTGTCTGGAGGGGAATGACCATCTCCTGAAATAAAGTGTCTGGTTAACTTTCGCCATTTCCCCCGCAACGTGTCTGCAGCCTGGCTTCCAGCTCTACCTCTCTGAGCCGAACGTCCTCCAGCATGTGTTTGCCCTGGATCACAGCATCCAGAGTCTCCCACCTTCTGCAAATCGAAAGACACCTCCCACCCTGCCCTCTCCAATTTGTGTTGTGTAACTGCTTAATCATTTCTAGTGGCTGAACAGAGGCTGATAGCCAAGTTCAGAACCCATGAGGATGGCTTCCAAAAGGGACCTTGGGTTCATGTCACATCACAGACCTCAATATACTATACACTCTCTCACACTCATACACACACAAGCACATATCCATACACATAGTCACGCAGACCTCGCTCATACACATGCCCTCTCTCAGACACACACACACACCCCACACACATATCCTCACACAGGTTTACACTCCATCACGCACACATTTTACCAAGCATACACAAGCACTCACTCTCTCTCGCACATATAAGTCTATGGGATGAATTTGCATTTACTGGAGTTGTATTTGCAGATACATTCTATTTTGCCCAAAAAGCACAAAATCTGCAGACTTTCATTCCATGTAATATATTTTAAATTCCTACTTTGGAAATAGAACCAGTCTGACTCAAGATTGGGATACAGATAGACTCAAACCTGACACTTTTAATGCATTGTCTGAGCTGAGATGTCGTTTTTAAAAAAAACATATGAAACCTTAAGTTACGTTGAGAATGTGACTTGAAGGCAGTTCTGAGATTTACATATTAATGAACCAAAACATGCAACCCATTCTAAAAGATGAAAGAGTTAACAGCAATCTAGGTTTGTTCAATATATCATTTCAGTGGCATGACACTATAATCTTTTGCTATAAATTCTGTGTCTTATGATTCTGCACCACAGCTACCTGATGACGGAGCAGTGCTCCAAAAGCTAGTGCTTCCAAATCAACCTGTTGGATTATAACCTGGTGTTGAGTGATTTTTAACTTTATCCACCCCAATTGAACACAAGCTCCTCCACATCATTTCTAGTGAAGACAGCCCATACCTCCTGGTGCTGCCGGTAAACTTTACAATGCTGATGAAACGATGCAGTATCTGCACTCCTGAAAAATTTACAATTTCGAACGATACTAGCTATTCATTCACTGCTCCTTCTGACACATGGCATTGGAAACTTAATGCTGGAGGCTGAAAAAAAAAGAGCAGCTGGAAAAGAAATACCTGTTAGATCTCAGAGATTTCAATGTCTAAGTACCACGGGACGTTAAGGTAACTTTTATTGTGACTCAATTTTGTGACTCCTTCAGATCTCCCCAGCAAAAAGGTGTACAAAAAGTAGCCTTACTTTTTAAAATGCTCAAGGTCAAAGCACACACACTCCCCACCCCACTTCCTTTACTATTGGTCAGCTGGGTGGTCCCATTTTCATTGAATCCTTGTGACAGCCTTAACCTGCAGGAAGTGTCGCCTCACTCAGCAATTTCAACCTATACACTGTATCCAAGTAAGACTCCCCCCGCTCATTTTCTTGGGGTGGTGGGTGGGAGGGTGTAGTAAAGGGTCAACCACACTGCTGTGGTCTGGCCAGACCGGGTAAAGGATGCAGCTGGGACGACTGAGTGAATCCATTCCGCAGTGGCAGTTTCCTTCCCTAAAAAGGTCAGGAGTGAATTAGGCGTTTCTTCATCCCCAAAATTGTTTTCGTCATTAGATTCAGAACTGCAGATTTCTGACCGAATTCCAATTCTGCCATCTTGCGCTGTGGGATTTGAACCCGGAAGTCTCTAGTTCTGGGTCGACTGTCCAGCCAATGAATGGCACATGCCATTGCTCCTTCAGTCCCCTGCAATGGCACGTGAACTCACTGGTACCTCCGCCGGTGGGAGGAGTGGATAAAGCCCTTCCCACTTACAACAGGTGAGCGGGCTGTCCCTGGTGTGGACCCTCTGGTGGGTCAACAGGCCGGACAATCGATGAATCCGTTTCTGCACTCAGGCAGGTGAATGGCCTCGCTCCAGTGTGGATACGCTGGTGCATTCACAGGTTGCCCACCTGACTGAATCCCTTCCCGCACACGGAGCAGATGAATGGCCTTTCTCCGGTGTGGACCCGCTGGTGGGTCAGCAGGGTGGAAGAATCGAGGAATCCCTTCCCGCATTGAGAGCAGGCGAACGGCCTCTCCCCGGTATGAACCCGCTGATGGGTCATCAGCTTAGCCGAGCAAGTGAACCCCTTCCCGCACTCAGGGCACCTGAAGGGCCTCTCCCCTGTGTGGACCCAGTCGTGCCTTTGCAGGTTGCCCAGCTGACTGAATCCCTTCCCACACACGGAGCAGGTGTATGGCCTCTCCCCTGTGTGGACCCGCTGGTGTGCCAGCAGACCAGAGGAATTGCTGAAAGCCTTCCCGCACTCGAGACAGCTGAAGGGCTTCTCCCCGGAGTGGACTGACTGGTGGGCCAGCAGGCTGGAAGAGCGGTTAAAGCTCTTACTCTGTGCAGGAGAATTGCCTCTCCCTGGTGTGGAGCTCCTGGTGCCTCATCAGGTTGGAGTAGCAGGTAAAGTCCTTCCCGCACTTGGGGCAAGAGAATGGCCTCTCCCCGGTGTGGACCCGCTGATGCTTCAGCAGGGCAGAGGAATCGGTGAAGGCCTTCCCGCATTCGGGACAGCTAAAGGGCCTCTCCCCGGTGTGGACCCGCCAGTGGGGCAGCAGGTGGGAGGAGCGGGTAAATCCCTTCCCACACTCAGGGCAAGAGAATGGCCTTTCTCCGATGTGGACCCGTCGGTGGGCCCAGAGGGTAGACGCATGTGTAAAGCCCTTCCCACACTCGGGGCAGGAGAACGGCCTCTCCCCAGTGTGACTGCGTCGATGACTTTCCAGGGCAGATGGGACACGAAAGCCTTTCCCGCAGTCGCTACACTTCCATGGTTTCCCCATGGGCTGGGATTCCTCAGGTTTCTTCATGGCTGAAGCTTCAGCTGTACACAAACGCATGTACAGCCCCTTGCCTCTTTCCAGGTTCCACACTCAGTGCACTGCAACGCTGGGCTCTCTCACCCAGTCCCACTGATGCTGAAAACTTACTGAAACAGGATGCTTTGCTCCATCTCACAGGATCATAGTCTAAAATCATTGCAGTCCCGATGGATTGGAGTGACTTGCAGACATTGAAGTGAAAGTGAGAACTGCAGACGCTGGAGAGTCAGTCGAAAAGTGCGTTGCTGGAAAAGCACAGCAGTTCAGGCAGCATCCACAGAGGAGGGGAGTCAGGCATAAGCCTTTCATCTGTTCATTTTGAAACATCCACCTTTAGATCTTCAAATACTCTGTAAGAAGAGACTACAAAACTCATCACTATCAGTTCAAAGTAGAAATTCAGTAAAAGCAATTCCAATTTCTATCTGACATTCTTTTCTTTTGTTATCCTGAAACATTGAAAGCACCATCCCACGCTCTCTTTCTCCCGCTCTGTTCTCACTCCGTTCTGACTAATTCTCCTGAATGTGCTGATTCAGGATCTTACAGGGGCAGAAATGCAAAAACGTTAAGGCTGATATCTCTTTGAATTTTGGATAATTCCACCTGAAAAGTTAATATCTTTCACAACATTGGGATACTGCTGAGATTGAGCGGGCCTGATTTTGGGAGGCAAAAAAAGTGTGTAAATTCAGGATGAATCTGCAATGCAGATTGTTGAGAAACAACTGTTCACAAAATAGTTAACATCCCGGGAAGGGGGTTGGAGTGGGTGAAAAAGACATCAATGCATTGACACTGACACCAGAGAGAAACTGAACATACAAACGTTAGCGGCAAGCCAGGGTCGTAGAGATATCCTAACCTAATCTAGTCCCATTTGCCCATATCCCTCTAAACCATTCCTTTTCACATACCTATCTAGATGCCTTTTAAATGTCATCCACCACTTCCTCTGGCAGCTGATTCTTCACAGAGACCACCCTCTGAATGAAAATGTTGCCCCTGAGGTCACTTTTAAAACACCCACCCCCACCATCACCCTAAACCTCTTACCCTCTATTTCTGGACTACACCACCAGGATGGAGGATTTGAACTATAGGGAGAGGCTGAATAGCTGGGGCTGTTTTCCCTGGAAAGTTGAAGGCTGAGGGGTGACCTCATAGGCGTTTATAAAATCATGAGGGGCATGGATAGGATAAGTAGACAAAGTCTTTTTCACTGAGGTGTGGGAGCCCAGAACTAGAGAGCATAGATTTACGGTGAGCAGGGAATGATATAAAAGGGACCTAAGGGTCAACATTTTCACACAAAGAGTGATGAATGTATGGAATAAGCTGCCAGAGGAAGTGCTGGAGGCTGGTACAATTGCAACATTTAAAAGGCATCTGGATGGGTATATGAATCGGAAAGGTTTAGAGGGATTTGGCTGAAACTTTATTGCTGGAACAGCACAGCAGGTCAGGCAGCATCCAGGGAACAGGAGATTCGACGTTTCGGGCACATGCCCTTCTTCAGGAAGAGGGATTTGGGACAAGTGCTGGCAAATGGGACTAGATTAGATTGGGATAACTGTTCGACATGGACAGTTGGACCGAATGGTCTTTTTACATGCTGTACATCTCTATGACTCTAAATGTCTCTTGGGTCAGCCCTCAGCCTCCGGTGCGCTAGGGAAACCAGCCTCAGCATATTCACCTCAAATCCTAAAACTGTGAAGACATCCTTGCATATCTTTTCTGAACTCTTTCAAGTTACACGATATCCTGTCCGGGAGCAATGGGAGACAGAGTGGAGGTGACATGAGGCCAGGAGGGTGCAGGGAAGGTAAGGACGCTGTTTAAATTCTTACTTTCAGAGCCCGCAGCCTTTTTCCTGTTCGAGAGCAGCAGGAGACAGAGCGACGGTGACATGGAGACCAGGAGGGTGCTGGGAAGGTAAAGACTTAATATGTATTTTGGGCAGCGGCTAAACCCGAGATACTGCACCATAAGACCATAAGACATAGGAGTGGAAGTAAAGCCATTCGACCCATCGAGTCCACTCCGTCATTCAATCATGGCTGATGGGCATTTCAACTCCACTTACCCGCATTCTCCCCATAGCCCTTAATTCCTTGTGACATCAAGAATTCATCAATTTCTGCCTTGAAGACATTTAGCGTCCCGGTCTCCACTGCACTCCATGGCAATGAATTCCACAGGCCCACCACGTACAGTATCTCCCTCCCGCACCACTCCACCTCCGCTAACCATAAGAAAAAGACTCTGAAAGATAAGGTTTTTATTTTCTCTTTCTTTTCTTTCATATATTTAAGTGCGTTGTTTGGTTTTAGTTAGTTGATTTAATGCTAAGGCGTAAATGGCAGGGTAAGTCAGACCCATGGCTTGTGCCTCTTGCTTGATGTGGGAGCTCAGGCAAGTGACTGACGTTCTTGACTCTTGCATGAAGTGTGTCCAGCTGTAGCTCTTGTTTGACCGCATGATGGCTCTGGAGCTGTGGATGGACTCACTATGGAGCATCCACGATGCTGAGGATATAGATGCTTCAGACAGGACAGGGAGGGAAGTAAAAGGTTGGGGGTGGGGGAGTGGGGGGGAGGAGTTGCATTGCCGGTCAGGGATGATATCACGGCTGTGCTAAAGGAGGACACTATGGAGGGCTTGAGTAGTGAGGCATTTTGGGTGGAGCTGAGAAATAAGAAGGGTGCTGTTAACATTGTTGGGGCTGTATTACAGGCCTCCCAACAGTTAGCGTGAGGTAGAAGAACAAATAGGTAAACTAATTATGGAAAGATGTAAAGGCAACAGGGTGGTGGTGATGGGAGATTTTAATTTTCCCAACATTGACTGGGATACACTTTGTGTCAGAAGTCTGGATGGGGCGGAATTTTGAAGAAGCTTCCAGGAGAGTTTTCTGGACCAATATGTCAATAATCCGACAAGGAAAGGGGCCATATCGGAGTTGGTATTGGAGAACGAGCCAGCCAGGTGGGAGAAGTTACACTGCGGGGTGGAGTGGGGGTGGGTTTCTTTGGGAGTAGTGACCACAATTCTGTAAGTTTTAGACAAAGATGAGAGTGGTCCTAAGGGAAGATTACTAAACTGGGCACGGCTAATTATATCAAAATTAGGTAGGAGCTGTGAAATGGAGATTGGACACAGCGATTTAAAGAGAAATCCACATTTGATATGTGGGAGGCTTTCAAAGATAGGTTAAAGATAGTGCAGGATAGGCATGTCCCGTTGAAAGCAAGGGATAGGAAAAGCAAGATTCGTGGACCGTGGATGACAGGAGAAATTGTATGACTAGCCAAGATGAAAAGGGAAGTGTACATAAAGTCCAGGCAGCTAAGAACAGAATGGGCCCTGGAGGAATATTGGGAGGCTAGGACCAGTCTTAAGCGAGGAATCAAGCAGGATAAAACGGGTCATGAAATAGCTATAGTGAGCAGAATTAAGGAGAATCCCAAAGCCTTTAATTCTTATATAAGATGCAAGCAGGTAACTTGGGAAAGGATTGGTCCACTAAAGGATAATGAAGGAAGGCTGTGTGTTGAACCTGAGAGAATGGGTGAGATTCTGAATGATTACTTTGCATCACTGTTCACTGATGAGGGGGACATGATGAATGTTGAGATTAGAGACATGAGTTTGATTACTCTGGATCACGTTGACATAAACAAGGAAGATCTGTGGGTAGGCTAGAGGTTTTTGAGGTGGACAAATCCCCTATCCCAGGTTGCTGAGGGGGTCGAGAAAGGAAATAGCTGGGGGCTTGACAGCTATTTTTGTAGCATTCTTAAACACAAGTGAGTTGCCGGAGAACTGGAAGGTTGCTCATATTGTCCCGTGTACAAGAAGGGATATTCCGGGTAACTACAGACCAATGAGCCTGATGTCAGCGGTGGGAAAGTTGCTGGAGAAGCTACTGAGGGATAAAATCTATTTATATTTGGAAAAGAATGGGCTTATCAGTGATAGGCAACATGGTTTTGTGCAGGGGAGATCGTTCCATTACAAACTTAGTAGAGCTCTTTGAGGAAGTGACCAAGTTGATAGATGAAGGAAGGGCTATAGATGTCATATACATGGACTTTAGTAAGGCGTTTGATGAACGAATAGAGAAAGTGAAGTCGCATAGCATGCAGGGTGTTCTTGCTAGGTGGATAAAGAACTGGTTGAGCAACAGGAGACAGAGAGTAGTAGTTGAAGCGAGTTTCTCGAAATGGAGAAAGGTGACCAGTGTTGTTCCAGAGGGATCAGTGCTGGGGCCACTGTTGTTTGTGATACATAAATGATCTGGAAGTGGGCACCGTTGGTATGATCAGCAAGTTTGCAGATGACATGAACATTGATGGAGTAGCAGAAAGCATAGGGGACAGTCAAAGATTACAGGAGAATATAGATAAACTGGAGAGTTATGTGGAGAAGTGGCAGATGGAGTTCAATCCAGGTAAATGTGAGGTGATGCATTTTGGGAAGTCTAATTCTAGAGCGAATTATACAGTAAATGGAAGAGCCTTGGGAAAATTTGATGAGCAGAGAGATCTGGGAGTTCAGGTCCATTGTACCCTGAAGGTTGCTGCACAGGTGGGTAGAGTGGTCAAGAAGGCATGTGGTATGTTTGCCTTCATCGGATGGGGTATTGAGTATAAGAGCTGGCAAGTCATGTTAAAATTGTACACGACATTGGTTCAGCCCATTTAGAATGCTGTGCAGAGTTCTGGTCGCCCCATTACCAAAAGGATGTGGACGCTTTGGAGAGGGTGCAGAGAAGGTTTACGAGGCTGTTGCCTTTATGGAAGGTGCTAACAATGAAGAGAGGTTGAGTAGGTTAGGTTTATTTTCATTAGAAAAAAGGAGATTGAGGGGGGAACCTGGTTGAGGTCGACAAAATCATGAAGGGTATCGACAGGGTAGATAGAGATCGCTTTCAAGGTGAGAGGTGAAAAGTTTAAGTGGGATACATGCAGCAAGATCTTTACAGCGGGTGGTGGATGCCAGGAACGTGTTGCCAGCAGAGGTAGTGGAGGCACTCACGGTAGATTCATTTATGATGCTTCTGGACAGATGTATGAGTAGGTGGGGAGCCAGGGATGCTTAGGAATTGGGCGACAGCTTTAGACAGTGGATTTGGATCGGCTCAGGCTTGCAGGGCTGAAGGGCATTTTCCTGGGAGGTAGTTTATCTTTGTTCTTTGTTCTTTATCTTTCCGATGGAGAGGGAGACCAGAATTGCACACAATATTCCAAGAGTAATCTAACCAAGTCCTGCACAGCCTCAGCATAACCTTGCTATGTAGGAGTTTAATCAAGGAAAAATCTGTCTAACTTAGCAGGAGCAATGTAAAGCAGCAGGGAGAGACGCTGCAAAATACCAGAAAGTACAGAGCGATTCGGGCACGTGATAAAGTTAGCATAAAGGCACTGCAAGGGATTAAGGCAAAAAATAAAATACTATTGTTTGTGGTAAGGGAGTGGAACATAAAGTCAGGATGTTTTCCTTCATTTGTCAGTGGTTTTGGGTAGACCACCAGACTTTGTCTCTTCACTTAAGAAAGGATATAAATACATTCAAAGTGGTTCAGAGTGGATTTACTCAACTTACAATTGGGGACAAGCGAGTGTCGGACTGGGCTTGCATCAGTTAGAGCTTAGAAGAATCAAATGGTCTGATAGAGGTGTATAACATGCCAAGAGGACTTAACAATGTGAATGTATAAATCCTTTGTGCCAGGCATAAGAAATGAGTGGACACAGTTAACAAATGGGTGTCCTCTCATTTCAGGTAGGAGAGTTCTGTCTTTCTCTCAGGGGTTCTCGAGTCTTTGGAATTCACTTCTTCAGTTAATAGCGTGCGGTGATGGCACTGTGGTTAGCACTGCTGTCTCACAGCATCAGCGACTCGGGTTCGATTTCAGTCTTGGGCGACTGTCTATGTGGTGTTTGTGCATTCTGCACCCCCCCCCCCCGTGTCTGCGTGGGTTTACTCCGGGGGCTCTGGCTTCCTCTCATATTCCAAAATATATGGGGGTTAGGGTGGATTGGCTGTCGGAGATGTAGGGTTACAGGGATGGGATATTGCGGTGGCGCGGTCAGTCAGTGTTAACTCGACGGGCTGAATGGCCTGCTTGCACTTTGTAGGGATTCGAGAACTGCCTGGTGTCTGTAATTAACCAGATGACACGTGGACACTTCCTTCTTCCACTGTTTTTATTCAAGCTTGCAGAGCCATTTCTACAAGATGGCAACAAACCCCCCAAATAATAAAATATGTCAGTTTTATATAACGTTGTGTAATTTGAACAGCAGTTTGCATATACCAATCAATAGTATACACTTGTTTTAAGGTTACCAACATTCAATTACAGTTGATGGATTTGGTTATTTTATTTGTCTTACCTGATCATATTCAACCGACCACAGCGTCTAGACACTTACTTAATTACAACATTCAATGTCTACATAGTACTTTTTTATTAACTTGAACACTGACTTGTGACCTTTTCATTGTTGTCGAAGTTCCTTATTTGTCTCACATCGTCAATGTTTTGCTTTGTCGCATGTCTTCCTGGCGTTTTGCAGTCAGCACCTTATATTCTGACCTGGTCAACATTTTGCCTTCCAAATCTGCACTGAGAATTTCATGAGAAACTTCAGCGTGTGGTGAGTGTGTGGAACTCACTACCACAGTGAGTGGTCGGGGTGAAAGGCATTACAACCAAGGGGAAGCAAGCCAACAGAAACGAGTGTCACTCTCACCAAGTTCACAACACAGTGAAATGAAAACATACAATATCCTTCAAAATGTCTCAACTGTTCCTAACCAGACTTGATGAAGAACAGATATTGCACACAAAAATTAACTTTGCTAGGGCAAGGTTAAACAAGGTAACCGAATTTATAGCAACGATTTCAGCATTTTGATCATGTCCCCCACTGTCTCATAAACAGAGACTTAAGGGGCAAATTAAAAGAAAAAGTAAAAACAAAGAATTTCCAATTCAATGAAACAGTTTCCAAAAATGGATTGCCAAGTCTTTTGGCAATCCTTGGATAAGAAGTTGTTTGTAGGCACATAATTCTATATCAAACTCCGAAGTCATTGCTGAATGTGAATGGACGCCCCGAAGTATTCATCTATTTCTTACAACCTGGACTCATTCCCAGAAAGAGACAAGAATTCTTTAACTGGATAGAAAAATACTAGAGTCAAACAGCCAAAACTTTCAAAATCTGAAGCAGCCGGTCAGCAGCGATTTTCCTCTCTTTGTTTAAAAAGGGAATTAACATTTTCTGTCGCTGGCTGCTTAAAAACAGTCCTCTCTCGAATGACTAACGCAATAAGGTGTACTGCAGATGCTGGAGATTAGAGTCAAGATTAGAGTGCCGCTGGAAATGCACAGCAGGTCAAGAAACATCTGAGGTGCAGGAAAATCAACATTTCGGGCAAAAGCCGAACAACCAACCAGCTGCCAGCCCTGGACAAGGCAAGACACATTGAGTGCATTGAAGATGGAGGCGGATAGGTTCTTGATTGCGGATCAAAGGTTACAAGGAGAAAGCAACAGAGTGGGGTTGAGAAACTTTTCAGTGATGCTGGAATGGTGGTAAAGTCATAGAGTCAGTGAGATGTTTAGTATGGAAACAGACCTTTGATCCAACTCACCCATCCCAACTAGATATCCTAAACTAATCTAGTTCCATTTGCCAGCACTCGGCCCATATCCCTCCCAACTCTTCCTATTCATATACCCATCCAGATGCCTTTTGAACATTGTAATTATACCAGCATCCACCACTTCCTCTGGCAGCTCATTGCATACACGCACCCCCTTTGCGAAAAAATGTTGCGCCCTAAATCACTTGTAAATCTCATCCCTCCCACCAGAAGTCTATTCTCTCTAGCTCTGGACGCCCCCTACCCTTGTCTATTTGCCCTATCCATGCTCCTCATGATTTTATAAACCTCCACAATGTCAACCCTTAGTTTTTAGATTACTTACAGGGTGGAAACAGGCCCTTCAGCCCAACAAGTCCACACCGACCCGCCGAAGCGCAACCCACCCAGACCCATTCCCCTACATTTACCCCTTCACGTAACACTACGGGCAATTTAGCATGGCTAATTCACCTAACCTGCATGTTTTTGGATTGTGGGAGGAAACCGGAGCACCTGGAGGAAACCCACGCAGACGTAGGGAGAATGTGCAAACTCCACACAGAGTGAGGCGGGAATTGAACACGGGTCTCTGGCGCTGTGAGGCAGCAGTGCTAACCACTGTGCCACTGTGCCACCGTGCCGCTGGAGCTTCTGATGCTCCAGTGAGAAAAGACCCAAATTATTCAACTTCTCCCTCTAGTTCAAACCCTCCAATCCCTGGCAACATTGTGGTAAATCTTTGCTGATAGAGAAGTCAACGTTTCGGGTAGAACCCTTCTTCAGTCCTGAAAAAGAGTTGATACCGGAAACTCTGAATTCTCCACCTGCTGCTGCTGCCTGGCTTGCTGTGTTTTCCCAGCCTCCCACCTGCCTACTTTAGATTCCAACATCTGCAGTTTCCTTTTTGTTTCCAAATGCATGACAGAGCAGACTCGATAGGCCGAATGTCCTAACTTCTGCTCTGATGGTCTTGTGGTCTCAAGTTTCTGCAGATCTTTTCAATGGGGGCGTGTAGTCCTGGGGTCAAAGAGCAGCAGCGCCAACTGGAAGCAAAGTACATAGAATCCTGACAGTGTGGAAACAGGCCCTTTGACCCAACACGTCAACACTGTCTCTCTGGAGATTAACCCACCCAGACCCATTCTGCTACTCCATTACTCTACATTTATCCATGACTAATGTACGACACCCGAACATCCCTGAATACTGTGGGCAATTTAGCTTGACCAATTCACCCTAACCTGTGCATCTTTGGACTGTGGGAGGAAACTAGAGCACCTGCAGGAAAGCCACACAGACAAGGGGGCGGCAACATGCATACTCCACACAGACAGTTGGACTGAGAGTGGAATCGAACCTGAGTCCCTGGTGCTGTGAGACTGGAGTGCCATCTACTGAGTCATTGTGCCTCCCCGATCCCCATGGTGTCCTACAGAAAACAAAAACTACACCCACTATCAGAACGTTCAGTCCTAGGAGCAAGCCACAGGAGCATCACCGGTGGAATCCGATTGTTGGGAGCGCTGGTGCCCCTGTTGGTGCCTCTGCAAGTTGCAGGGCAATGTTAACAAGCGCCAGTACTCGGGGCAGGTGAACATTCTCTCACCAGCGTGCACCCGCCGGTGGGCCAGCAGGAGTGGGTGAAGCCCTTCCCATTCTCGGGACAACTGAAGGACGTCTCCCCTTTGTGGAGCCACCGATGTGTTTGGAGGTGGGAGGCCTGGGCGAACCCTTCCTGCAACTGGAGCAGGAGAAACGGCCTCTCCCCGGTGTGGGCCAGCTTGTGGGCCACGTGGTGGGAGGAGTGGTTCAGGCTATTGCCGCACATAGAGTGGGTGAATGGCCGTTCACCAGTGTGGACCAGTCAGTGGGCTAGCAGGTGGGAGGAGTGGGTAAAACCCTTCCTGCTCATGGGGCAGGTGGATCACCAGTCCCTGTGTGGACCTGCTGGTGGGACAGCAGGTGGGATGAGATGGTGAAGCCCTTCCCACTCATGGAGTATTAAGGACCGCCAGTCCCTGGTTCGGATCTGCCAGTGGGAAAGCAGGTAAAACACTTCCCACACTGGGTGGAGGGGAACTGCCTCTCCCTAGTGTGATTGCACCCATAAGTCTCCAGGGCAGACACGGCAGGTAAGTTGCCACACTTCCACGGTTTGTCCATGGGTCGGAATTCCTCGGGTTTCTCCATGACAGTAGCTTCAGCCGCACACACACACACGTGTGTACAGGCCGTGCCGCCGTGAATTCCTGTTTCTAGGCCATATAACTGTTTCAGGCTCCACACTCAGTGCGCTGCAACATTAGGCTCTCTCATCCAGTCCTGTGATGCTGAAAACGTGTTACAACAGGAACCAAAATACTTTTCTCCGTCTCGCAGAATCAGAGCCGATAATTGTTGCGGTCCCGATGGATTGCCATCCAATGACTGTTAGTCATTACCGTGAAAGTGCAGACCAGCGAGACCCAGAGCCCACAAATTAACAGTATTTTTTTTAATGTAACTATTGGAGACAAAAGCAGTGCACTCCAGATCAACATGCAGTCTCTCCCGCGATAATTAAATCCAATGTCTCACCACACTGACGCAATCCAAGACAAGGTCACAATCTCCCATCTTATCTGTGTCTTTCAGACAGAAACACGCATGAACATATTCCTTTGGTCTCACTCCAGATCTTCAACACAATGTACAATCTTGTCCTTAGGCTAGAAAACATAACAACCTTGCAGGATACATTGAGAAGTGTCTAAGGCGGTTTCTGTTACCCATTCAGATTACACATTTGGAAAAAAAGTGGACAAGGTAATTGTGCGTCATCTAACTTCGTTGGCTGGGACGTAAAATGATGTAAACTGGATTCGCAGGAATACGTGATGGAAGGGATTAATTGCTTCTGAACATTCAACAAAATTAGAATCCTTAGCAGATATTAGCCGGATATTTTACATTTATTGTTTCTAATCCACAACTAATTAAGTATTTAAACGGCTGTTAAACGCTTTATGCTCACTATCTCTGAATTAGTTGTTTCTGACTAAAATAAAGCACAAAGCACAATTTCTGTGACGATTTTTTTTATCAACTTTCCCTCTAATTGTTTACCATCACTTCCTCCTGGTATGTCGGTGTCGCTGTTAAAGTTAGGATTATTACCCATATCTAATTGCCCATCGATTCAATGCCATCCTAACCCTTTTCACGTGGATATCTACCTTCAATTAGATTGAGGTTGGTCAGCAATCACTTGTACGCAGGATGGCAGGTTGCCTTGATTATAGAGCATTCCTGAACCAGAATTGTGCTTCGCAGTAATTGATGATAGCTTTTTTGTTCATATTTCAGAGCGGAATAACAAATTTTAATACTTATGTGTAAGCCCCCCATGTCTACTGTGTAACCTTTCGAACGTTTGTCTGTGCATTGGTAGCGGGGAAATCCTTTTAACGATTTACAATGAGATGACAACAGGCCACCTCATCATGTCAAACAAAATGACAACCGATCCTTTTTTTTCATGCGGACCCCACGTCTGTAAGTTATTCTAATACACACACCTTTTCCTCTATCTTGGTGCGTCATGTCCACTTCCATGTGCCTTTTGAACGTTTATTTCCCCTTGAAACGGTGTGATAATATCCAATCTTGTGGACCGCCCTATCCGACCAGGTGCATACATAATATTTTTTTCGTCACGTAGGGAATTTCTTTAACTGGAACAGGCATCAGCCATAATCCATTATTTTGTAACATTCTTCATAAGTTTCCTTTGATGAAATATTTCGAATTTGGTATTTTCTGGGTAACTGTTTTTGTTTTTAAAATTAAAGATTTCTGCTTTGCTGACTAGTTGGAGCAATTACTCTTTTATCTAATACATACGTAAAGTTATCTGTTCTAAGTGTGACGATGCTGCTTTGTTAACAGTTTTAGGTTGTCCTTTTTCAGAGGGGTCGTAAACGCTTAGATTCTGAAATGTCTGAGTTTGTCTACTTGAGGAAGCTTTTCAGTTTTAAACAAACAATGAACGCTGAGTCGCCACTTCTCCAAGCTCAGCTTTTCTCTGGTTTGGATTGTTTTGATTTTGTTTTTGCAATCTGACTGTTCAGAACTGCTGGTCACTTGTTAGCTTTGGATCCAAAAGAAAGTGCTACACGGAAGAAGGTGTTCCATGCTGAATCGCTCTGACATCTCACTCTCGTGTAATAGTCTATGTTTGGTTTAACCTTTCTTGCCAAAGGGTGCTTATGGGATTGTTGCAGGAATTTGGAACAACATCAATAAATTGGGGTAGTGTGTTGAGTTTTTAAATAGTTGAGTTAGAGTATATTCTGTTCTCTTGTGTCTATGTTTCTTTCAGTAAATGAGCAAATAAATTCTGATTCATTTAAAACTAAGTGGTTTGGCCAGCTGCATCACTCCTGGAACATCCACTCTACACCTGCTTAAAACAACGAGCAAAGTTGGGCCCTAAGTTACTTTCTTGAAATGTTTTGACGGGTTCTGGCCTGATCCATAACATGAGTAAGTGATATGGCTCATGCCTTTTTCTGAACAGACTTCTATTCCAAATGAGTATTTCTGCAAAATCAATTTACAATAATGCCTTGTGACGTCTCGATTAGTAATTAAATGAGAACCTACAATTTCATAGAACATAGAACAGTACAGCACAGAACAGGCCCTTCAGCCCACGATGTTGTGCCGACCACTGATCCTCACGTATGTACCCTCAAATTTCTGTGACCTTATGTATGTCCAGTAGTCTCTTAAATGTCCGCAATGAACTTGCTTCCACAACTGCAGCTGGCAACACATTCCATACTCTCACAACTCTCTGTGTAAAGAACCCGCCTCTGACATCCCCTCTATACTTTCCTCCAACCAGCTTAAAACTATGACCTCTCGTGTTAGTCACTTCTGCCCTGGGAAATAGTCTCTGGCTATCGACTTTTTCTATGCCTCTCATTATCTTGTATACCTCAATTAGGGCCCCTCTCCTCCTCCTTTTCTCCAATGAAAAAAGTCCGAGCTCAGTCAAGCTCTCTTCATAAGATAAGCCCTCCAGTCCAAGCAGCATCCTGGTAAACCTCCTCTGAACCCTCTCCAAAGCATCCACATCTTTCTTGCAATAGGGCGACCAGAACTGGATGCAGTATTCCAAGTGCGGTCTAACCAAAGTTTTATAGAGCTGCAACAAGATTTCACGACTCTTAAACTCAATCCCCCTGTTAATGAAAGCCAAAACACCATATGCTTTCTTCACAACCCTGTCCACTTGGGTGGCCATTTTAAGGGATCTATGTACCTGCACACCAAGATCCATCTGTTCCTCCACACTGCCAAGAATCCTATCCTTAATCCTGTACTCAGCTTTCAAATTCGACCTTCCAAAATGTATCATCTCGCATTTATCCAGGTTGAACACCATCTGCCCATCTCTGCACCCTGTCAATGTCCCGCTGCAGCCTACAACAGCCCTCTATACTGTCAATGACACCTCCAACCTTTGTGTCATCTGCAAACTTGCTGACCCATCCTTCAATTCCCTCATCCAAGTCATTAATAAAAATTACAAACAGTAGAGGCCCAAGGACAGATCCCTGTGGAACACCACTCACCACAGACTTCCAGGCAGAATATTTTCCTCCTACTACCACTCGCTGTCTTCTGTTGGCCAGCCAATTCTGTATCCAGGCAGCTAAGTTCCCCGGTATCCCATTCCTCCTGACCTTCTGAATGAGCCTACCACGGGGAACCTTATCAAATGCATTGCTGAAGTCCATATACACCACATTCAGAGCTCGACCCTCATCAACGTTTCTAGTCACATCCTCAATGAACTCGATAAGGTTTGTGAGGCATGACCTGCCCCTCACAAAGCCGTGTTGACTGCCTTTAATCAATGAAACAATGCGGAAGAAAAAAACAAAGAATAACTGAACCAAGAAAACAACCGGTTTAATAATCTGAATTCGCTCTTACTGTCAGTGCTAAAAAGTACTGACGGTAGCAGGCAGATTCCGGATTCTATTGTTGCCTCCCAAAAGGTGCTTCCTTGAAAGCAATTAAACTCAACCCCCATCATTCTTTTCTGCAAATTCAGCAATTAATACAAGAAATTAACACTGCAATGTTATGCAAGTATTTGCCTTCCAACATTGTTTTGAAAGCATAGTGTATTTATTGGATCACCATTTGTGGAATAAATGATTTGAATATTGGTGGAGATCGTGGCAGGGAATGGTGTACCACTCGCTGATAAACTGGTGTTACACTATTACATTATAGGCAGTGATAATCGAGGAAGAAAGAATGAGAAGTTACCGCGAGGGCATTGCACCTTTCACAGCTATCGGCGTTACATAGATCTTTGTTATTAATGAGACAGTTTTGAAATTATGTCGTTGTTATAATGCTGGAAATCGCGACAATCAGTTTGCCAACAATGAAGAAAAAATCCATGTTGTTGATAGGATATTCTGATTTTACGCTGTTTATTGAGGATCAGTATCAACATTATACCAGACGGACTTTTCCTTGGAGGTGAACAAGAAATATAGGTGATGAGTTAACATTTCATCTAGGTGGTCGACAAAGCAGTGGGAGTTATGGGTGCAAACCTCGATTACATCTTATTGCGTGTAAAAATCAATTTTCAGAACAAAAAAAAACTTTCCTGGAAATACATGAGAGAATCAGATTTATTTAAAACAAACATTCTGTTGGCTTTCGACTTTAGATTTTTATTGAATTCAAATTTCACTACTTCTCATGCTGGCGTTTAGCCACATGCCAGTACAGTATCACCAAGTCAAGGTTTTGGATGACTTGCTTCAGTGACATCACAACTTCTCGGCAGCTGTGTAGTGCCTCTTTTGTGTGTCTTCATCGAAATTTAACGTCATCTAACGGGAATGGAGCTCTGTTCATGGACATCCCTGAATGAGTGCGCACGCAGCGTTTCAGATGTCAACAAAAACCGTCTTTCATTGAGGAACCAGATATCTCTGGTTAGTTATGGATTATTTTCAAACCACCTAACTCGGCAGGAAGGCCCTTATGTCAATAATTTTCGAATGAACAAATGCCATTTTTTGTTCTTATATAATAAAGATTAATGAAGCATATCTGATGTCATGGGATGGTCTATGGGCCTCCGTCGTAAATTCGTGTGCGACTTTTTAAAAGCCAAATACAATTTTTCAAAATAATAAACATGAGATTGTCAGCAACTTCATAAATATGTTTGTTTCAAGTAGAATTCTTGTGTTTGGCATTAACTATATATGTTGGATGATTTCCACGAAATGCAGAACTCACATTTCTGAAGAAACGCACGGAATACCAAAGGGCCTTGGGTCTGCTATTTACTATCCTATGGGTGCAGCGATTGGAGTTCCAGGTAAATCAAAGAAGTTGGGCACTGTTTGACGTAATCACGGTTTTACTGACTCACTGCCGCAGATGTTTGTTTCATTTTAAAGAAAAACAATCAGGTACTCGTCTTTGAGTTGACATGCTTCCCACTTTTATTGTATCAGTTTTTACTGCTTTAGGTTTCCAGTTAATTTTTTTTTTGTTAGTGTTACATGCTCTCCCTTCACCAGTATGATGTCAACTCTTCTGTGCACGGTTTCTTCACAAAACTAAGGTGTTCACATTAATGGTATTATCTGGTCTTTTCTATCTACATTGAATTCTACAAATTGCATATTTGCTTATGAATTGCCAGCATATCTTTTTTATTGTTTATTGCTCATTTAGAATGAGGAATTTGTCACACATATTAAAGTGGAAGTGAAGATCCACTGTTATTTTAGATTACTTACAATGTGGAAACAGGCCCTTCAGCCCAAAACGTCCACATCAACCCCCTGAAGAGCAACCCACCCAGACCCATTCCCCTACATTTACCCTTTCACCTAACACTACGGGCAATTTAGCATGGCCAATTCACCTAACCTGCACATCTTTGAAATGTGGGAGGAAACTGAAGCACCCGGAGGAAACCCACGCAGACACAGGGAGAATGTGCAAACTCCACAGACAGTTGCCTGAGGCGGGAATTGAACGCGGGTCTCCGGCGATGTGAGGCAGCAGTGTCAACGGTTTATGTGTCAACGGTTGCTTTGAAAGTATCTCCCTATTCGAATTTATTTCATTTACATGTTGCTCCATTAACTTTAAAATATAACCTTTTCGAAGCGATATTCTCATGCTGAGCGGCGATGTTTCTGCTGTTAGTCAGTAGATGAGGAAATCGCCTTCTACGATTCAGACTTCAAATTCTGCCACCTCCCGTGGTTCAGTTCTGCACCAAGTAGAGTACGTGACTTCCCAAGTATGCTCCACGAATAATCATAGAAATCGTGACAACCAACTTTTACAGAAGGCTAACAACCCGTTCGTCTTTGTTTGTTTGAATATATTTCCGTGTGGAGAAGTCAAGGTTTCGGGTGTAATCCTTCTTCAGAATGATTCTGGAGAAAGGTTTCAACCGAACGTCGATTTTTTCACTGTCTGATGCTGTCTGGCCTGCAGCGTTCTTCCAGCCTCCTGCCTGCATTCCAACATCTGCAGTTTTCTTTTAACCTCTGAATACATTTTAGAACAGGTTCATTGCCATATGTTCATAATGTAAGAATTTTGCCTTCCGGACTGGGAGCAGGGTGTTTCAGCCCCTTTGCGAAATATGTTTAGGAGGCCGACTGGTCCATCACATTCCTGCCAGACTTGAAAGGACAGAAAATCCTTACTGAAATGGAGGGGGGAGGGGGAGCAGGCAGCATGAGGGGTTGGAGTGGAGAGATGACATAGCTAAGAGAACGGGAGGGAGTGGAATCACAAATTGAAGGTGTTGAGCTCAACATTAATTCCAAACCCTTGCAAAGTGCCTAGTGTGAAGATGAGACTTTTTCCCTTCAAGTTTACACTGTGATTCACTGGAACACTGCAACATGCCGAGGAAGGACACATCGGCATGTGACCTGTGTTAAATTGACTGGCTGCCAAAAAAGTTGGGGTCTTGCTTGTGCACACACTGGAGGTGTTCTGTGAAGTGTTCATCTTGTCTGTGTTTGGTTTCGCCAATGTAGAGTAGGCCACATTGGGTGCAGCGAGTTCAATACATATTATTAGAGGAGGTACAGTTGAAATGCTGCTTCACCTGAAATATTGTTTCGGCCATAGGGTCCTACAGCATGGAGACAGGCCCTTCAGTTCAATGTGCTCCATGCTGACCAAGATGTCCAGCCACTCTAACACCATTTCCCTGCACTAGGCCCATATCCTTCCAAACATTTACAATCCATGTAATTGTCCAAATACCTTCTAAATGTTGTCAATGAACCCGCCTCAACCATTTCCAGAACTTAATACCATTTGCTAGCGGACACAGATTATTAAATTAATGGACACATGGGTGTAGATAAGTTCAAGAGAGGAAAGAAATGAACCATTATCCAAGGTGCAGGATTGAGGGAATCACCCCCCACTTTGACAGTATTTGACCATAAAATAATCTTTCCCTGCTATCTGATCTGATAGCACTGTTCCAATCTGTGATTCTGCGCTGTGAACGCTAGGGGCGGTGACAGTAGGCATTGCCGATGTGTGTGTGCGCGTCTGCTGATTCTCACTGTCAGACCAAGCTAACGTCTTTATCTCTCAGCAATACGCATGAACCTTGGAACCTGTGCTGATGGATTTTAGTCTTATCTGTTTTCTCTCAGCTGAGTGCATGAGACAATTGCAACAAGGCCATCATTTAATCGTTGGTATTCCATAGATGCTGAGATGTTGCCTCCAGTGCGACATTTCCTCTGTCAGGGGTGACATATGTGCCTCCAGTCCTTATTTTGTTGCAATTGCAACACCGCTTTCACACATCTTGAAAAAAAACTTCACTGGCTACGTAACGAGATTAGTAGATAATTTATAGAGGAAGTAGTATACAGATTCTTGCAGAGTTTGTCAGTGTGGTTCACGTACTGGGGTGAGAGAGACACTTGGAGATCCTGCCAGCTTCAGGATTGTTTCTTTTCTGGGAAAAATTCACACCTTTCCCTTTTTGAAAAAAGGAGTTATATGCAAACATTAACTCGATCTTCCCTTCCATGAAAACAATGGTGTAAGTAACTCGGAATATGATTTATATGTGTCTGAATTCTGACGGAAATTTAGCGGGAAGCATTGTCAGATGGTATAGAATTTTTGTTTACTACTTGAAAGTTATTTCAATGGAGTTGTTGCCTAATTAGTGCATTCCTTTTCCCCCAAGGGTTAATATTTAACGTTTGTGATTTAATCTTGTTTCTAACTTTTTGACATCACTGGGTTAATTCTGTTCGTAGCATGATGTTTGACAACAAATCCTATCATTTCATTATTTTTTTCAACGATGGGAGGTATATGACGGTAAGAAAGGAAGACATGCACATTAAACCAGGGCTCAGGAGTTACAGTCTGAATGAAATCGTGCAATTTTGATAGATATGTAATCTATCATGAAAAGTATTATTAGAGATTTATGTAGCAAATGTCATTTCCATCCATCTATGGAAAAGTGAGTACTGCAGATGCCGGAAACCAGAATCTAGATTAGAATGATGCTGGTAAACAACAGCAGGTCAGGTAGCATCCGCGGAGCAGGAAAATCGAAACTTCAGGCAAAAACCCTTCATCAGGAATGGAGGGAGAGCCTCCAGGCTGGAGAGATAAATGGGAGGGGTGTTGGTTCTGCATAGAAGGCAGCAAAGAGTACAATGGGCGGATGGGGGTGGGGATGAAGGTGATAGGTCAGAGAGAGGATGGAGTCGAAAGGTAGGAAGGAAGATTGGCAAGTAGGACAGGTCATGAGGATGGTGCTGAGCTGGAAGTTTGGTACTGAGGTAAGGTGGAGGCAGAAGAAATGAGGAAACTGGTGATGTCTACATTAATGCTGTGGGGTTGAAGTGTTCTGTGGCGGAAGATGAGGCATTCATGCTCCAGACGTCGGGTGGTGAGGGAGTGGCGGTGGAGGAGGCCCAGGACCTGCATGTCCTCGGCAGAGTGGGAGGGGGAGTTGAAATGTTAGGCCATGGGGCGGTGGAGTTAATTGATGCGGGTGTCCTGGAGATGTTCCTTAAAGTGCTCTGCGTGAAGGCGCCCAGTCTCCCCAATGTAAAGGAGACCGCATCGGGAACAATGGATACAAGAAATGATATTGGTGGATGTGCAGGTGAAACTTTGATGGATGTGGAAGGGTCCTTTGAGGCCTTGGATAGAGGTGATTGCGCACCATCTATCTATCTATCTATCTATCTATCTATCTATCTATCTATCTATCTATCTATCTATCTATCTATCTATCTATCTATCTATCTATCTATCTATCTATCTATCTATCTGTCTATCTATCTGTCTATCTGTCTGTCTATCTGTCTGTCTATCTGTCTGTCTATCTGTCTGTCTATCTGTCTGTCTATCTGTCTGTCTATCTGTCTATCTATCTGTCTATCTATCTGTCTATCTATCTGTCTATCTATCTGACTATCTATCTGACTATCTATCTGACTATCTATCTGACTATCTATCTGACTATCTGACTATCTGACTATCTGACTATCTGACTATCTATCTATCTATCTGACTATCTATCTATCTATCTGACTATCTATCTATCTATCTGACTATCTATCTGACTATCTATCTGACTATCTATCTGACTATCTATCTGACTATCTATCTGACTATCTGACTATCTATCTGACTATCTGACTATCTGACTATCTGACTATCTGACTATCTATCTATCTATCTGACTATCTATCTATCTATCTGACTATCTATCTATCTATCTGACTATCTATCTGACTATCTATCTATCTATCTATCTATCTATCTATCTGACTATCTATCGTCACATGCAACATTTCTACCGTTAGACCCCACCTTACCTATAATATACGAGAAATAAACAAAGTTGCCAACGCTGCTTTGCCAGGTCGAGAGTTAAATTAAGATGTGGTGAAGCTGTCGTTTACAGAAACACATATTTGTCAGATGTACTTACTGGAAATACTTGCTTTGATGAGGCTTGATTCAGTCGTGGATAATCTTCAATCCTTCTCTGAGACAAAGGACAGTTGTAGTATAATCTCATACTTTCGCAATATTGCATGCAATCTGGTCTCCCTCCTACAGGAAGGATGTTGTGAAGCTTAAAAGGGTTCAGAAAAGATTTACAAGGATGTTACCAGGATTGGAGGACTTGAGCTTTCGGGAGAGGCTGAGTAGGCTGGGGCTGTTTTCTCTGAAAAGTCAGTGGCTGAGGTTTGTAACCTTTTGGAGATTACAAGATCATCAGTGGCATGGATACCCGAAACGTCGATTCTCCTGTTCCCTGGATGCTGCCTGACCTGCTGCGCTTTTCCAGCAACACATTTCCAGCTATGGTAAACATACAAAAGGTAAACATACAAAATCTTTTCCCTGGGGTGGTGGTAGTTTGGGTGGTGGTATTTGATCAAAACTGGAATGCATAGATTTAGGGTGAAAGGAGCAAAATTTAAAAGGGACTTAAGGGGTAACGTTTTCAAGCAAAGCATGGTGCAAGTAACGAATAGGCTGCCAGAGAAAGTGATGGAGGCTGGTACAATTGCAACATTTAAAAGACATCTGTATGGGAATGCGAATAGGAATGGTAACAGCGATATGGGCCAAGTACTAGCCCGGTTCTCATCCTCTGCAACCAGATTGATTTAGGATATCTGTTGGGCATGGACAAATTCGACCTAAGGGTCTGTTTCCATGCTGTCTTTCTCTATGAAACTATGACTACATGTTCATGGCCACTAATTCAGAAAACAAGTTTTTGAGCCAACAACTGTATAAGTTGTGCATTTTAGATCAATATTTCATTGTTAGAGAAGGAAAGTACTTGAGTGAATTTCTGAGAGAAAAGAAACCAGATCCATTTCTTTCACAACAGAGGAACGTAATAACAGGAGTGGGCGATTCATCCCAATCAACCTGCTGTCCTACTGAATACGATCATGGCTGATTGAGCACTACAATGCATTTTACACACTCCATCCCATAACCTACTTGAAGATTGGTGATGAGAAATTTAGCAGCGTCCATCTTAAACATATACAGTGAAGGAGTGATCTTAGCACCCTGCAGGTAGATAATTCTAAAAGATTACCATCTAATGAGCAGAACAAAATAAACCATCATCTTTGAAATCCCACTTACTTTAAAATGCTGCCCGGTTCTCATTTCCTGCAATCAGCAAATATTCAAACTATAGGCAACATGTCTCTTTAAGAATTGTGTTACTTTATTTTCAATAATATCATCGCGCATCCATCCAATGCCAGTTTGCCCACTGTCTCTTTATAGGATGTTGGCCCCATCCCAGGGGCAAATCTGGTGAATCTTCATGGCTCTCTCTCTACATGGAAATAACATATTTTCTGAAATAAGGAGACCAAACTCCACACAGACCTGCAGGTACAGCTGAACCAAAATCGTATGCATTTGAAACAAACCTTAACTGCTCCTGTACTCAAATTCTCGTGTAATAATGGATTAACGTTCCATTAGCCTTCCTACAAGTGTAATCAGACATTCAGCAAGACATCAGAGGTTCTTACAATAACAGTGCAACGGTAATCTTGAGTGACTTTAAATTGACATAGACATTTGACAAAACAAAATGGTGGAATGTTTTCATGAGCACGTGTATGTATATTTTTTAAATTGATTTGAGGGATATGAGTGTCACTGGCTGGCCAGTATTTATTGCCTGTTCCTAGTTGCCCTTGTGAAAGTGTTGGGAAGCCATCGTCTCAAAGAGTGAATGGGAATGGCCCTTTATCCTTGAAGAACCAACTGGACAACAGCCTAATCTGGATGGGATACTTCACAATGAGAAATTTTGCATTAAAGCTCTTGTTATACAAAGATCCTTTGGAGAACAGTGACTATAATGTGACAGCATTCTTCATGAAGATGAAGAGCCAAGTAGGTGAACTAGAGGCTAGGGTCCTGGATCTAAATAAAGGGATGTATGATTTAAGAAGCATGAATTAGCAAGATGGATTGTGGAGCCATATTAAAGTGGTTGCTGACGGATAGTGAATGGTTCATGTTTAAAAATTGTACTCATGCAGGCCAGCAAGTGATTGTGGTTCCTGTTTATATGTGGACAAAAGACAGCACATGATGTCCAGTAGGCCTGAATTGAGTAACAGAACTCACAATTTGGTATCTGGGATTGTGCACACCCGGGAAAGTCCACTTATAGCTGATTTGGAACAGTTATATTGCTTTTGACTCCTACCAATTAAGGATACAACTTCGGTTCTGGCCTCTTGTGAGAAGCCACTGATTCAGTCAGCACTGACTGTACTGAAAGCCTCGGGCCCAAACTTGATGGTGAAATTATTGAAGAAAGATTCAACTTGATTAGCCCAACATTTTCCAATTGAAAAACGACTGCCTGTCTAAAGTCCTAATTAAGTATTGGCAATGTTTTTTTTTCAACAAGCTTATAGAATAGAATATCTACTGTAGGAAAGAAGGTCATTTGCCCATCGAGTTCACACTGGTCTTCCGAAGAGTACCCCACCCAGACATCTCCTGTAACCCTGCACTTCCCAGGGTTAATCTGCAAAAAAGGCAATTAGGCTTAGCTATTCAAACTAACCTGCACATCCTTAGACTGTGGGAGGAAATTGGAGGATCAGGAGGAAACCCATGGAGCCATCGGGTGAAAATGCAAACTCCACACAGGTAGTTGTCTGAGGGTGGAACCAAACCCTGCTCCCTGGTTCAGTGATTCACTGCTACAGGCTGCAGGGACGATCAAAGAGGCCAAGAAGCAATTCCATAATTTGACGAGGCCCGTCCAGTGCCATTAATTTGATGTGTAAAAGTAGAGGCAGATATCAAGAGGCTGGAAAGCGAAGGCATCATCAAACCTGTCCAGTTTGCAGAGTGGACATCACTAGTCATACCATAGAGTCATAGAGTCTTGGAGATGTTCAGCATGGAAACAGACCCTTTGGTCCAACCGTCCATGCCGACCAGATATCCCAACCCAATCTAGTCCCTCCTGCCAGCACCTGGCCCATATCCCTCCAAACCCTTCCTATTCATATACCCTTTCAAATGTCTCTGAAATATTGCAATTGTACCAGCCTCCACCACATCCTCTGGCAGCTCATTCCATACATGTACTACCCTCTGCGCAACAAAGTTGCCCCTTAGGTCTCTTTTGTTTCTTTCCCCTCTCACTCTAAACCTATGCCCTCTAGTTCTGGACCCCCCGACTCCAGGGAAAAGACTTTGCCTATTTATCCTATCTATGCCCCTCATAATTTTGTAAACGTCTATAAGGTCACCCCTCAGCCTCCGACGCTCCAGGGAAAACAGCCCCAGCCTGTTCAGCCTCGCCCTGTAGCTCAGATCCTCCAACCCTGGCAACATCCTTGTACATCTTTTCTGAACCCTTTCAAGTTTCACAACATCTTTCCGATAGGAAGGAGACCAGAATTGCACGCAGTATTCCAATGGTGGCCTAACAAATGTCCTGTACAGCCACAACATGACTTCCCAACTCCTGTACTCAATACTCTGACCAATAAAGGAAAGCATACCAAGCGCCTTCTTACTATCCTATCTACCTGCGACTCCACTTTCAAGGAGCTATATACCAGTTGTGAGGCACAATGGGTTGATTTCCCTTTGTGGGATTTTGAAATAACGAACTGCTTTTAGCAGCTGGGTAACGACCCGATCCCTCAAGTAGAGGACTAATATGCAAATCTGGCAGGTTGCTGTTCTTCACAAAGCTGGGCATGAGCCATGCATGCCTGCAATTGTAATTGGATAAGGATTCCCAGAAGTAAACTAAAATGACTGTCCACACAGGTTTCTATCAATAGAGGAGACTGCTTTCTGGGGTCTCATCTGAAACTCCTGTCTTTATCTGTCAGCCAGATCCCCCTAATTGTTCAAAGTTCATGGCCTCAATCAGGAAACTCATACTCAATGGACTCCACCTGGCCCTTTGTCTCAACACTCCAATTTCATAAAGGCAAATAGCATTTAGCATGGAAGTATAGCTCCATACCACCCATCGCTCAGTGGTCTGGCAGAAAGAGCAGACCAAACGTTGAAGGAAGGCTTCAAGAAACACCTTCAAGAAGTGTGGCACTAGGAAAGCAAAGCAGGAGAGTTGATCCTTCGGGAATGTGCCCTTAATGAGGAATGCCCAAAACATCGATTCCACTGTCCCTCGGATGCTGCCTGGCCTGCTGTACTTTTCCAGTGCCACATGTTTTGACTCTGGTCTCCAGCAGCTGAAGTCCTCACTTTCTTCTTAAAGATACAGCTTACAGCTTCACATGATACCAACCTGTCCCGATTCCTGTTCAGTTATAGGACCACTCCTTACACACAGCTACGGGGACAGCTCTAATGCAGAGTTGCTAATGGGGAGAAGTCTCCACACCAGGTTAAACATGATCTTCCTGGACCTGAGGGAGAGGGTGAAACGGCATCAGGAGCACTCAGTGATGGACCCAAGACTCCTCTAAGTTGGAGAGACAGTTTACTTTAGGGGATGAAGCTTGGTGTTGAAACCATAGGAATGGCTCTACATGGGTAAGAGACATGACGACTCGAGGTCCATCCCATAACATACAGATATTGATTAGGAGATGCAATTCTGAATAAGCACATGGAAAGCTACAACCTCAAAACTGGGTAGGAGCAAAACACACCCCATCCCCTCAGATCCAGCAAAGCTTTCAGAACCTGTGGGTTCTCCCCCTCCACCTCTTCTCGAAGAAACCTCTCAGAATGAATTGGACACAGCACATGTCACAGCCTCAACACCATTAATGTCTGAGGAAGATGATAACTTCCTTCCCACATACTCCACGAGCAAGAGGCGGGCTACGGTACAATATAAGCGTCAGTATTCAAGGCAGAGTTAGAAGGACTGGACCTGACACTAAAACGCCCGAGGAGAATCTATGGGAAAAAGAACAGGTCTATGTACTGAGGGAAGGTGGGACGTAGTGAATGGGATGAGGGAGGTCAGCTAGGTAAACCCCATAGAACCAAAATTCCATGATTGGTGCTTCTAACCTGGTTCGAGCCCTGACTGACAGATATAAACAGGAGTGGCAGGGGTTCTGTTCATTGTAGGAACAGGTTCTGAGCCAGATTGGTCAGTGTGATGTACTATGCACATGTAAATGAAGGGGGACTTGGTTATGGGATAGCAGCCTCGTGGCGTTATTTCACTATCTTTCCAAGATTCATGCACAAGGACACCCAGATCCCTCTGCACTGAATCAGCCTGAAGTATTGCTCCATTAAGATAATAAGTTGTCTTTATAATCTAAGGGGAAGTGTTGTTAATGCTGTTGCACTTAGTTGCCAATATCCATTGAGGGTGTTTCAGTCTAATCTCACTGAACAAGGAGCTACAGCAGACCTGTGTTCCTGCATTACCTTCCACTCATACACCAGATGTGAGAAGCAGCCAAGCCTCCAGTCTGTTAAATATCCATCAGTCGGCACTTTCAGTTACCGTTTTGTTCAGACACACAATTTCACTTCAGCAATCCCCCTCTCACTCGCTGAGCTCCACTGAACATGGCATTTACAGAATGGAAACCTCTTGCCCCACAGAGACCTCTGCTCAAAATGGTTCCAGCACTCGGGTTGTTTTCAGTGGCCCCCAGGGAGCGGGGACTGACTGGAACATTGATTGGAAACAGCATCAAAACAGTGACGCAACTGTTCCACCGGTCACTACAGTTCCTTTTATTCTCTCAGAATCAAACAACAAAAGCACTTAACTTTCTGAGAAACTGCCAGACACTAAATCAGCACATTCCAGGCAGTTGGGTCTCGTAAGGATAGAAGGTTGGTGTGAAGCTGCAGCAAGCAATCAGGGGAAAGCTCGTAGGATGTTCTGGTTCAGTGTGACAGAAATTGAATGTAAGAGTGAGGAAGATATGCTTCAGTTACCCAGGGGATCGGCGTTTTCGCATCTGCAGAACTATACAGAACGGTTCACTTCCTTATAGTGGATGCAGAAGGTTGGTCACACACAACAGCTACGGTTTCTGTGTTTGTAACCTGGAATGTTAACTCCGTTCTCTCTTTATTCACACAAGCAGACAGACCTGCTGAGGTTCTCCAGTACTTTTGGTGTCTATAATTTGTCACGTTAGCTCTGTACTGTCTGTATTCACAAATGCTACCACACTTGCTGAGTTTCTCCGGTACTTTCTGCGTTCATAATCTGGAAAGTAAATTCTGTTCTGAATCTACTCATCAATGCTGTCAGACCTGATGGGTTTTTCTAGCACTTCCTGCGTTTATAACCTGTATCGTTACCTTTCCTTCACTCGCTCTCCATAGACGCAGCCAGACTTGCTGAGTTTTTCCAGCACTTTCTGTTTTGTTTCAGATCTCCAGCATCCTCCACAGTTTTTGTGTTTTTGAAAACTGCAATTCCTATTATCGCATTCCTGGTCCCGTGTCAGTCCTGATTGTCTGATCGCTTATAATTGTAAATGCTCTGTGCTGTAAAATAAAATCAGATGAGCCAGTGGCACAGTATAGATTTGAAAAAAAAATCAATACTTTTTGACTGTTTCCAAAAATTGCTATATGCAAATTGGTGTTGTCACAGTGTTATTTTCTACATTGCGAGTGTGTGAATGAGCAATATAATAAACAAAAACAGAAGTGAGAGAGAGAGAAAAAAAAGAGAAAACAGTGTTCAAGTGACAGATTATAAACGCAGAAAGTGTTGGGGAAACTCAGCAGGTCTCAGTGTAAACAGAGGATAACGAGGGAGAAGGTAAGACCAGTCATTGAAAAAGGAGGGAGCTTATGTTTAGAGGTAGAAGGTGTGGGTGAGATTCTAAATGAGCATTGGTATTTACCCAGGAAAAGGATGTGGAGGATAGTGAGATTTATGTGGAGCATACTAATATGCTACAGCATGTTGAGATCAAGAGGGAAGTGATGCTGGGTCTCTTAAAAAGCATTAAGGTGGATAATTCTGCAGTGCCCGAAGGTATCTACCCCAAGTCCCTAGGTTATTGAGAGAGGCAAGAGAGGGAATTTTCTGGAGCCTTGGCTAAGGTCTATGTAGCCTCACTAGCCAATGGAGACGTACCAGAAGACTGTAAAGTACCTAATGCTGTCCCTTTGTTCAAGGAGGAAAATAGGGATAATGGATAAAACCATAGACTAGTGACTCTCAGCTCAGTCGTCGGGAAGCTATTGGAGAGAATTCCTCAGGATTTGTGCACATTTGGAAAATCATGGCCGAATCAGTACATGCCTTACCAATTTGATTGGAGTTTACAAGCAGGTGATAAAGGTGATCGATGAGGGTAGAGCTGTGTGTATTATTTTCTTAGATTTTAGTAAAGCTTCCGACAAGGCCCCTCTTGGTTGGCTCGTCCAGAAGATTAAGATGCATGGGATCCACAGTGACTCGGTTGTGTGGATTCAGAATTGGCTTGCACAAAAAAGATAGAGCAGAGAGTGTTCAGCAGGAGAAGATAAAAGGTAGGGAGGAGGGACTTGGAGGAGGGGAGTTGGAAATGTGATAGGTGGAAAGAGGTCAAGGTGAGGGTGATAGGTCGGAGTAGGGTGGAGGCGGAGAGGTCAAGAAGAAGACTGCAGGTCAGGAAGGCGGTGCCGGGCTGGAAGGATCCGGCTGAGACAAGGTGGGGGGAGGGGGGATGAAGAAGCTGGTGAAGTCCAAGTTCATCCCCTGCGGTTGGAGGGTTCCCAGTCGGAAGATAAGACGCTCCTCCTCCGACCGTCGGGTTGTTGTGGTTTGGCGGTGGATGAGTCCAATGACCTGCATATCCTCGGTGGAGTGGGAGGGGGAGTTGAAATGCTGTGCCACAGGTTGGTTGGGTTGGTTCGTCCGGGTGGCCCAGAGGTGCTCCCTGAATCGCTCCGCAAGTAGGCGGCCTGTCTCCCCAATATAGAGGAGGCCACACCGGCTGCAGCGGATGCAGTAGATGATGTGGGTGGAGGTGCAGGTGAATCTGTGGCGGATATGGAAGTTTCCCTTGGGGCCTTGGAGAGAAGTGAGGGGGGAGGTGTGGGCGCAAGTGTTGCACCTCCTGCGGTTGCAAGGGAAGGTGCCGGGAGTGGTGGTTGGGTCGGTGGGGGGTGTGGATCTGACAAGGGAGTCGCGGAGGGAGTGGTCTCTACGGAAAGCTGATAGGGGAGGGGAGGGAAATATATCCTTGGTGCTGGGGTCTGTTTGGAGGTGGCGGAAGTGACGGCGGATGATGCGCTGTACATGGAGATTGGTGGGGTGGTAGGTGAGGACCAGTGGGGTTCTGTCCTGGTGGCGGTTGGAGGGGCGGGGCTCAAGGGCGGAGGAGCGGGAAGTGGAGGAGATGCGGTGGAGGGCACCGTCGACCACGTCGGGGGGGAAATTGCGGTCCTTGAAGAAGGAGGCCATCTGTGTTGTACGTATTTTGAACTGGTCCTCCTGGGAGCAGATGCGGCGGAGACGAAGGAATTGGGAGAATGGGATAGCGTTTTTACAGGGGGCAGGATGGGAGGAGGTGTAGTCCAGGTAGCTGTGGGAGTCGGTAGGACCGACTCCCACAGTCCAGGTAGCTGTGGGACCGACTCCCACAGCTACCTGGACTCTACTACAAACCTACCGACTCCCACAGCTACCTGGACTCTACTACAAACCTACCGACTCCCACAGCTACCTGGACTCTACTACAAACCTACCGACTCCCACAGCTACCTGGACTCTACTACAAACCTACCGACTCCCACAGCTACCTGGACTACACCTCCTCCCATCCTGCCCCCTGTAAAAACGCTATCCCATTCTCCCAATTCCTTCGTCTCCGCCGCATCTGCTCCCAGGAGGACCAGTTCAAAATACGTACGACACAGATGGCCTCCTTCTTCAAGGACCGCAATTTCCCCCCCGACGTGGTCGACGGTGCCCTCCACCGCATCTCCTCCACTTCCCGCTCCTCCGCCCTTGAGCCCCGCCCCTCCAACCGCCACCAGGACAGAACCCCACTGGTCCTCACCTACCACCCCACCAATCTCCATGTACAGCGCATCATCCGCCGTCACTTCCGCCACCTCCAAACAGACCCCAGCACCAAGGATATATTTCCCTCCCCTCCCCTATCAGCTTTCCGTAGAGACCACTCCCTCCGCGACTCCCTTGTCAGATCCACACCCCCCACCGACCCAACCACCACTCCCGGCACCTTCCCTTGCAACCGCAGGAGGTGCAACACTTGCGCCCACACCTCCCCCCTCACTTCTCTCCAAGGCCCCAAGGGAAACTTCCATATCCGCCACAGATTCACCTGCACCTCCACCCACATCATCTACTGCATCCGCTGCAGCCGGTGTGGCCTCCTCTATATTGGGGAGACAGGCCGCCTACTTGCGGAGCGATTCAGGGAGCACCTCTGGGCCACCCGGACGAACCAACCCAACCAACCTGTGGCACAGCATTTCAACTCCCCCTCCCACTCCACCGAGGATATGCAGGTCATTGGACTCATCCACCGCCAAACCACAACAACCCGACGGTCGGAGGAGGAGCGTCTTATCTTCCGACTGGGAACCCTCCAACCGCAGGGGATGAACTTGGACTTCACCAGCTTCTTCATCCCCCCTCCCCCCACCTTGTCTCAGCCGGATCCTTCCAGCCCGGCACCGCCTTCCTGACCTGCAGTCTTCTTCTTGACCTCTCCGCCTCCACCCTACTCCGACCTATCACCCTCACCTTGACCTCTTTCCACCTATCACATTTCCAACTCCCCTCCTCCAAGTCCCTCCTCCCTACCTTTTATCTTCTCCTGCTGAACACTCTCTGCTCATTCCTGAAGAAGGGCCTGTGCCCGAAACGTCGAATCTCCTGTTCCCTGGATGCTGCCTGACCTGCTGTGCTGTTCCAGCAATAAAGTTTCAACTTTGATCTCCAGCATCTGCAGACCTCACTTTCTCCACAAAAAAGATAGAGTTAATGGTGGAAGAATGGTGTTCAAGTTGTAGGTTTATGACTGGTGGTGTTCCACAGGGATCCGTATTTGGATCTCTGCATTTTGTGATTACATAACTTACTCAGATGAAAGTGCAGATAAGTGGGTTAGTAAGTTTTCAAATGATAAAGAGAAGACAGTGGTGTTAAACAGAGTGTAGAGGGTTGTCATAAGATAAAGCAGGACACACATCAGATGTAGATATGGGCAGAGAAATGGCAGATGGAAATTAATCCATGTAAATGTGAAGTGCTACACTTCGCGTGAACAAATGTTAAGGAAAACTATCCAGTTAATCATCCAGCATTGATGTACAGAGGGATATTAGGGAACAAGTGTATAGCTCCCTGAAAGTAGCTACGCAATAGATAAGGTGGTAAAGAAGGCGTACGGCATACTTGCCTTTAGAGAATGGGGAATTAATACAAGAGTCAGGGTGTAATATTGTAGCTTCATAAGACGTTGATTAGACTATGCTTAGAGTGTTGTGTTCAATTCTGGTCGCCACATTACAGGAAGAATGTGGAGAATTTGCAAGCACGCCCTATTGGTTTACCAGGATGCTGCCTGGATTAGAGGATATGAATACAATGAGAGACTGGGAAAAAAAAAACTTGGATTATTTTCCCTTGAGCAGTGGAGGCTGAGGGGGAATTTGATAGAAGTTTATAAAATTATGCTTTGCATAGATTGGGTTGACGGTCAGAATCTTTTTCTGGTAGTTAAAATTTGAGCTAATAAGGTTCAGTCATTTAATATGAGGAGGGAATTTCAAAGGAGATATGAGGTGCAAGTTGTTTTTACACAGAGAGTGGGAGGAGTCCTGAAGGCACTGTCAGGGATGCTGATTAAAGCCGGCACAGTAAGGGCATTTCAGGGAATTTTAGGGAAGCATTTGAGACTTCAAGGAATCGAGAGCAGACCAAGAACAAGCCGAGAGGGTCAGTTTCATTTGATGTTCCGTTTGACACAACATCGGGGGCAGTAGGTCCTGTACCTGTGCTAGACTGTTCTATGTTCTATGTTGCTCGTTATAAACAAAGAAAGTGCTGGAGAACCACAGAGAGAAACAAAGTTAACATTACGAGTCCAGTGACTCTTCGTTAGAACTGAAAGGGATGGGGAAAATGGAGTTTGCAATACTCTCGATCAAGAAGGGGTGAATTTAAAGGACAAATGGGCTATTAATTGTGGTGAAAGCAGAGTAGAGATATAAAATGGGTGGGTATAAAGATGGGGAAATGGTTAGTCACTCTGTCTTGGTGGGCTGCACGATTTGTTTGCTTTCACTTTCTCCAGTGATTTCTATTTTAGTCACGGATGCTGCTGGTTTAACGGCAGAAAGAGCCCTGACATTATATCATTGTCATGACAGCTGCTGAGGTGTATTCAACCTCAGTGCTGGCTGTTAAACTCTGATAAAACTCATTCCAATGTTTGACGTGGTGTTCCCTCTTATGGAGGGGTGGATCAGGATGGGGGTGCAAATGAGCAACATGAATCACGGGAAGTTTCCTGTATCTCTCTCTCTCTCTCTCGGAGATGGCGGTCAGACTGAAGTTGGCTGTGGTTTCTCTCTGGTCCTGTCAGCAGCAAAGACTCTGGGAAAAGAAACGTTTTCAGGAAACCTTAACGTTGTACCCCAATCTGCTTCAAATTTCCCAGTGACCAGGTCAGAGTCTAATCCTGGACAGCTACATGGACTGGAGTTATAGAGTGCTACAGTGCGGAAACAGGTCCTCCATCCCAACTCATCCATCCCTCACAGATTTCCCAAACTGAACTAGCCTGTGTTTGGCCCATAGCTGTTTCTTACTCTCTACACAGGTGCTATCAGACCTGTTGAGTTTTCTGCAGTAGTCCCTGTGCTTGTAAACTGGAATATTAACTCTGCTGTTCTCTCTCTCTCCCTCCCAACAGATGCTGTCAGATCTGCTGAGTTCCTCCAGCGATTTTTGCTTTTCTTTTCCATCGGGTGCAGTGCTGTTCCAAACTCAGTGGTAGGAAGGACAGTTTGGTGTAGGTGGCAGTACAACGGAGGTTGGCAAGAATGGGAGCTGGACTTTAGGTGTTAAATTATGAGGACAGATTGCACAAATAAGGCATGTTTTCCCCAGAATTTAGACGATTAAGGGGTGACCTGATCAAAGAAATTGACAGGAAAAGACGGACGGGGGGGGGGGGGGGGGGCGGGGTGGTGGCGGCGGGGGGGAGGGGGCGGTGGTGGAATAAAGGGAAGCTATTATCACTGGTTGGGTATTCCAGAAATGGAGACGGCATTGTCTGAGGCTTGGGACCGGACTGTTCAGGAGACATGTGAGGAAGACAAAGCGTGTGAATGTTTGGAACTCTCTTCCATAAACTACAGTGGATGCTCGATAAGTTGTTAGTTTTCTATCCGAGATGCATCAATGTTTGTTCAGCAACGTTATGAAGGAGACAGGGGCCAAAGTCAGGTATGTGGAGTTAGGCTGCAGATCAACTATTGACTGGTGGGAAATGTTCGAGGGGCTAAATGGCCTATTGCTGTTCCTGTTATTATGAACCAGGCCAGACCCCCCAAAACATTTCAAGACAGTAGCCAAGACCCTAACGTTACTAGTTGTTTTAAGCAGGTGTTAGGTGGAATTCCCACAAGTGTTGCAAATGGCCAACCCACCTTGTTATAAGCAAAACAATTTTGACTTACAAGATTACTGAATGAAACATAACCAAAAGAGAGCAGAGTACAGAATAATCGAATTTATCCAGAAGCCCAACAGATTATTCCAACTTAATTGTGCTGTGCCAATACTCGCAACAATCCCCATAAACACCCATTGGTACAAAAGGTAAAATCAAACACAGGGTCTTACAGGAGAGAACCAGAGAGAGAGAGAGAGAGTCCCAGTCCGGACTTGCTTCTTTGCTCCTGCAGCTTTTTTTCCCACACTACTGCTAAAAACCAAACAAAACTAGCGTATGGAGAGAGCATACTTATTTTGCTGTTTCTAAACTTATCATCTTTGGTTACAGGTAAATGTAAGAGAGAGAAGGCATAGATGTAACAGCCACCAGGTCACACTGAGTTGGAAACTGCTGTGTGACAAAACTGCGTGGGAAATGTTGCAGATCTCCGTGCTTCTGATCCTCTGTAAGTGTGTGTTATAAAGGAACCTTATCCCTGACAAACCTGAACTGCTACCCACTAACGCGAAGTTAAATTCTGCAGTAGATAACCCCACGCTTCCTTCTCAGATCCAAAAAGCAGGATCTAATGACTGTGGCCAACATAAAAAAAAAACTTGGCAAAAATATGGAATGAAACAAGTTGACAACATGGACGATCATATTTTGAGAGGGAGAGAAAGGAATAATCGTTTTAAGTAAATGTCCTTTGTTCCCGCTTTGTGCAATATAATTTGATCTTCTCAGGAAAGGATGCAAGTTACACAGACATGTGCACTAAGATCTAAAAATATTAAGTCTTGGACCAATCAGTAGAATTTCAGAATCCCACAAAGGGAAGCACAATCGGTAACAATATATAGGCGAAATATGTCACTGAGCAGTGACTGTATATAACATCATTTTTCACCAACATTAGGAGATTTACCAAGTTGTTGCCTTGGGGGCTGGTGAATTTCAGTGATGGAGAGAACTTAAAGAGACGGAGGTTGTTTTCCTCGGAACAGACGCGATTGGGAATGTGGATGGGGGTGAGACATGATTGAGGTGTATAAAATGACAAAGGGGCATGGCTAGAGTAGACAGGGGACATATTTGCCCCTTGATGTGGAGGGATTAATAACGGGGATGGACAGACGGAATGCATAGATGGGAAGCAAAGGTCAGGGGTTTTAGACAGGGATGTCAGGCAAAATATTTTCAGCAGAGGGTAGTGGGGAATCTGGAACTCACTTCCTGTTGGAGAAGCAGAAACTCTCATTTCATTGAAGGATTTAGATGTGAATTTGCAATAGTAAGACGAGGGGCCAAGTGCTGGGAAAATAGAATTCGAGAATAGTGAGGTGTTTGTTTTAGACTGGCACAGACTCGATCAGCTGATGGGCCTTTTCTGTGCTGTAGACCTCTCTGGCTCTGAATTTAGATTGGAGATAGTCCTTGCTCTCTTGTAAAGTAATTTTAGATGCAGAGGGAGATGAGTAAGCATCTCAAAACTGTTCATTTTAAAGTATTTCATTGTAAAGTAGTCTCTCATCACTGAGCTAGAAGCTATAGTGTGGTCGTTGGTGAGACTTGACTGACTTTGGGGGTTTCTAAGAATCTCGCTGAGGCAAAAAATACAACATCATCTGATCGTATTCCTTTTGCAATCATCTTCCCAAACGTACTTTATTTTACAAGAAATCTAGCTTTCCAGAGACCTTTACTTGTTGAAGAATAACAATGGAAATGGGCGCCAAAGCAGAGAGAAAACAGGAAGGGAAAACGAGGGCATAAATAAAAGAAAGAAAGATACAAAGCAAAATTTGCCTTTGGCATGAGAAAATGACGAAAATATCAATGGGTTCTCATACAGTTCATACCAATTTATATTTCTGTATCCATTTCAATGGGACTGAACAGTTAACAGTTCCTGTTGAGTTGCAGGCAGGACAAGTGTTATTTCACTGCTGCTTCTCCACTTAAATTGCTTTGTCATTGTCTTTGCCGTTTCCAGGACACTTACAGAAATAATGCCATTTTTATTTCAATTCCCTTCTTTATTCCAGTGAATCTTGCGCTCTGTTGGCTCACCCAAGGTAAGGGAACTGCAAATTTTTTTAGATAATCATTTGGAAATCTGAAGTCTTGCTGTGCACATCCTTTCAGTGACCTTTTCCAAACATGCATCAAATAGAATTTTATCCCAGTCGTTCTGTCAAGCGTTAGGGATAGCTTCTGAAAGGAGAGGCACTGGAATAATTTTCAACTCTTATCATGTGTGGGTACCCCCACAGTTCTGATGAGGGCCAATGAATTAGTCACATTGGACAGCGTCCTTTCCGTAAATCTGCATCGAAGTTTAACTCCACCGCAATTCTTCAAATGAGCACGAGATTTAAAACAAGTTGTTTGGGAAAACACAAGTTTACGTTCATTTTGGAAGGGAGAACATAACGGAGTATGACTCACATGGAGAAAAATTGCAGAGAGCTCAGCATGAAGGGATTTGGGGGTGGTGTAGTTCTGTATGAAACACAGTAAACTAACACATATGTGGGGGCAGCAGGTCATCAGGAAGAGCAGATGGAACCTTGGCCATTATTGCCAAAAAGTGCGGAAGTCTTTCTGCAAATGGGCACGATGCTGGAGAGGCCCCATCTGGAGCATATTGAGAAACATTACTCCCGCTATTTAAGGAAGAGTACCAATTTGTTGGAGGCAGTTCGGAGAGGGTTTGCGAGGATGGTCTCTGGGAAGGATGGATTGTCTTATTGAGCAAAAGATAAACAGGTTTGGGCTCTACTCACTGAGTAGAGTTTAAAGAATGAGAGGTGATCACATTGAAATATATAGGGGCTTGACAGGGACTAAGCTGAGAGGCTGTTACCCCCTCCTGTGAGAATCTAGGACCAAATGGCAAAGTCTCAGAATAAATGGGCAGTATTTGAAGACTGAGATAAGGAGGGACTTTTTACTTCTCACAAGTATGGAAGTCTTTGGAAATTCTTGACACAGACAGCTGCGTTGGGTTGTTGAGTCCTCGTGTATATTTAAAGCTGATATAGATTCTTGATCAGTGAATCAATGTTTATGGGGATCGGGCAGGAAAGCGGATGTGAGCAATGCCACGATCCAATTGGATTGCAGAGCAGGATCAAGGGGGCGAATGGCCTACTCCTATTCTCGTGCTCTTCTGGTCTTAAATATGAATAGGAAGGCAGTGTGAATGATGGACGAACTGATGGATAAGATTGATCAGGCAGTAAAGTGGAAGTTTTAATGGAATTGCCGCGTTCATTTACTTAAAAAGGTTTGGGAAGCTAAAGATTAAATGCACATTACAAATCTGCCGGTAAAATTCAAGGTAGTGTCACTGGCAGTTAATGGCATTAAGCATTGACACAATATATTTTTGAACAACAGTGGGGAAAATTGACAATTCTGTCTCTTTTTGACAGGGCAAAACCATTAAATGGTGCCTTGTACAGATCATAACTAGTTGTGATAACCGTTATGATAAATATAAATGGACATTAACTTCAGTTCCAATCCCCAGTTCCATAATAGGTGATCAGACGTGCGGAAGCGTAGCAAAAAAGGAGGAGAGTGAGGGAGGACGACAGAGGGAAATACGGACAGACTATAATGGGCAGGTGCATGTAACATGAAATGTAATTCACTCGTGGAACATGGGCATCACTGGTTGGGCCTAGCATTTGTTGACCCAATCCCTAGTTGCTCTCTCTCAGAGGGTGGGAAGTGAGCTGCCTTCTTGAACTATTACGTCCAAGTGCTGTAGGAATACTCACAATGCCCTTGGGGAGAGGATTCCAGGATTCTGAACCAGCGACACTGAAGTTGAGATCCAAGTTGGGATGCTGAGGAGATCGTGAAGGTGGCGGTGTTCCCATGTATTTGCTGCGCTTATCCTCCTAGATGGAAGTAGTAGTGAGTTTTGAAGGTGCTAGCTGAGGATCTCTGGTGAATTTCTGCTGTGCATCTTGTAGATGGTACACACTACTGCTACTGAACATCGATATTTGAGGAAGTGAATGTTTGGGGATGTGGTGCCAATCAAGTTGGGGCTACATTGTGGCTGGATGGTTTTGTGCTGTTTTTGGAGCTGCACTCATTTGGCCAAGTGAAGACCATTCAATCACACTCCTGACTTGGGCCTAATCGATAGTGGGCAGGCCTTGGTGAAGTCAGGAGGTAAGTTAGTTTCTGCTTCTCGCTCCCTCTTCAGCTTTTAGAAGGCCCTTACTTAACGTATAAACCCACAAGTGGATTTGTAAAAGGAGACATTTTAAAATTGCAATGTAGGACAGAGAAAAAAGACAAGATGTTTATTGGTACAAAAATGAACAGTTTTTCACTTATAGATAGGGAAATATTTATGAAGTACTCACGAACAATAAACTGGTGGATCTTATCATTGCGTGATATACAACTCATGACAAAAGAGTGAAACTGCTGAAGTTGTCGTCACGGATGAGTGACGTTTAACTTTCTTTTATATCAAAACTTTGCATGGAAGTGCAATGCACAGTGTTCAAAGAATAGTAGTGTACAGGGACAGACCTTTCAGCCCAGCAAGGTTCTGCTAAAACATGATGCCTATCTAAACTGAAACCGTTTTGCCTCTAGGCTGTCGATGTCGCTCTACTTCTTGCCTGGTCATTTACCTGTCAAATGCCTCTTAAAAATTGTTATTGTATTTGCTTCCACCACACCACATCTGGCAGTGAATTCCAGATACTTACCACCTTCTCTGGAAAAAAAATGCCTTGCTCCTTGTATCTTCTTAAAATCTCTTTTTTTCTTAAACTTCTGTCCCTGAATTAGAATTACAATTAGAATCCTTAGAGTGTGGAAGCAGGCCCTTCAGCCCAACAAGTCCACACCAATCCTCCGAAGAGTAGCCCACTCAGACTCATTCCCCTATATTTATCCAGACTAATGCACCCAACTTAAACATCCCTGAACACTATGGGCAATTTAGCATGGCCAATTCACATGAGCTGCACTGGAGGAAATCGGAGCACCCAGAGGAAACCCACACAGACACGGGGAGAGTGCGCAAATTCTACATAACAGTCACCCGACTAGCTCTGCGAGGCAGCAGTGCTAACCACTGAGCCGCCATACCACCCAAAATATCTTTTTAAATTGACATTCATACTCGGGAAGAAAATGTCTCTGACTATCCTTTCTATCCACACAGCTCATAATTTTATACACTTCAATCAGATCATTTTTTTTCCTGACATTCAAGCAAAAACAAACTGAATTTGCACAATGTCTCCTGTTAGTTAATACCGTCCGAACAAGGCACTATCTTGGTAACCCAGTTCAATACCCTCTCCAAATCCTTCACATCATTCTGATAGTGTGGCGACCAAAACTGTACCGTTTTCTTGACCTCCAAACTAATTGTCAACAAAATACGCATGTGTCAACATGATTTAATGCTGATCATTAATTTTATTCAGTCAGTCATTTATGTAAGGTTTGGAACCTCATCTTGGAGTTAGTAATTTCTGACGAGGCGAGGTTGAATAGGTTGGGTTTGTACTCATTGGGGTTTAGTAGAATGAGAGGCCATCTTTTTGAAGATTATTAGAACTACTTGACAGTGGAGATTTGGTGAGAGGTTGTTTACTCTTGTGTGGGTGAGTCATGGACCAGAGGGCCATCATCTCGGAATAAAGCCTGGGGATGGGCGGGGGGGGGGGGGGGGGAGGAGGTGTTTGGAATCGCCCATTGAATATAGAGGTGAGGAGGGATTTCCTCTCTCCAGGGGGAGTGAGTCTTTAGCATTCTTTATTTCCGAGGGCTGTCAAGGCTGGGTCATTTAGTATATTTGAAGCGAAAATAGAGAGATTTTTAATCAGGGAGGGGAATCGAGTTTTATGAGACAAAAAGGCAGGAAACTGGAGTTGACAATGATCAGATCAGCCGTTATCGCATTGAGTAGAGGAGCTGATTCAATGGGTGAATTTTGTTCATACGTCTTATGATCTTCATGTCTAATCATATTGAAGATGGAGGGGAATTTATAGTCAAACGGCATACTCCTGTTTCTGTTTATCGTGGTCTTATGATCTCTCCTCTAGTCAGGGATCAAAACTGTATTTAACACTCCAGGGAAATTGAAAACAAACTGATAGTAGTTGTCCTGAGTGAATTGTATAAAATATTGGGGATTGGCTTGCTGATACTTGAAAATATACTCAGGCAACAAATTATTAGTGATCGTGAATGTTTGAGGAGCACTTTCGAATGTAAGAAATGCTCATGATGAGCTTTAATGATGCACCTTTACTTTTGATTTAGATAGAAATGTGGAGCTCCATGTTGACCCAGTTTCACTTTTGGAAGGAGAGAGACTAAAATTGAATTGTCGGTACAAATACTATATTTGGAGGAGCAAGGATTCTGTCTTTTATAAAAATGGCAAGAAGATCCATGCAGTGTGGTTCCAAGGACGTGAATCATCGTATATCATTAAAGTAAACAGAACCAATGACAGTGGATGGTACAGTTGTAAAATTGGTGGGTCGAAATCACAAAATGTTGAAGTTCAGGTACGAGGTACGTCCTTGATGTTACAATCTGTGGTAGACAATGTGCATATTTCTCTCAATTGCTAATTTAAAGACAGGAGACATTCTGAATTAGCCAGTATAGAAGCGGCCCTTTGGTCCATCATGTCTGTGCTGCCAATGGTACACCAAACCTACTTTCCCGCAATGTCTTGAAAATTATGACCGTTCAAGTGCTGGTCGATTTACTTTTTAAAGGTTGCATGTTTTCCTGTCTCAATTGCCTTTCGAGGCAGTGCATTCCAGATCCTCACTACCCTCTGGGTGAAACATTCCTCAAATCCCTCTTAAACCTCCTGCCTTTCACTTGAAACTGATGCCTTTCTTGTTGCTGACGCTTCAACTAATGGGAACAGCTGCTTCGTACCCACCTTGTCCATAATCCTGCACAACCCTGTCAGGTCCCCCCTCAGCTTTGTCTGTTCCAGAGAAAATAACCCAAGCTCATTGGTTCTTCATGCAACATTACCCACCACGCCCACCCGCCTTTGAGAGAAGCCATTCCACCTCATCTCTGCTTTGAATATATCCCCAGACCCTTCTCCTGAAGCAGCGACGTCTTGTTCCAGATTGTCCCATACGACAAAACATGCTGTGCCCATCTCTTTTGTTAATCCTCCCTTTAACATCGTATGAGTAAAGTCACCACAGTCCCACTCTTTCATCAGTGAGAGAGGGGGCTGGGTGGTGGTCAAATCTGAGGGGTACAACGCCGCAGTTGAGGGAAGAGATGGAGATGTAGAATCCTCCGTGGTCACCTCAGCTGGTGTTGGAATTGAACCCACACCATGGACACCATCTGCAACTCAGATCAGCACTTCAGCCGACTGAGCTAGACCCCAAGCAAATATCATACTCTGAGCTCTGAACTTGCTCAATCTCTCCTCATAAGGCAACCTTGTATCTCTGGTATAATCTGAGAAAGTTTTAATATGTTGACATAATTCATGTCAATGGTCTGAGTATATCGTTGCCAAATAGAGTCATGAAATCATGCAACACGGAAACAGGCCTTTCTGCCGAACTCATCCCTGCCAACCAGGTTTCCTAAGCTGAATGAGTCCCAATTGCATTGGACCAAATTCCTCTAAAGATTTTCCAGCTATATGCCTGTCCAATTCATTTTGTTAAATATTGTAATTGTATCCTAGTCTACCACTTTCTGTGGCAGCTCTTTCCATACACACCGCACCCTCTGTATCAAAACATTGCCGTTCATTTCCCTTTTAAATCATTCCCCTCGCACATTAAATCCTAACCCCTCCATGTTTCAGACTCACCGATGCTATGGAAAAGACAATGGCTATTCATCATATCTATGCATTTCATGATTTTATAAACTTGGATAAGGTCATCCCGAATCTCTGACACTTCAGTGAAAGAAGTCCCAGCCTCACCTTTGGGTCTCAGTTTCATTCTTGTATATTTTGTTTCTGATACCTTTCCAGTTTAATAACATCTTCCTAATAATAAGGCGACCAGAATTGCACACACAACTTCAAAGGTGACCTCAAATACATCCTGTACATTCGGAACATGATGTCCCAACTCATGTACTCAATGGCCTGAGCAATGCAGGCAAGCTTGCCTAAAGCGGTCTTTGCCACTGTCTATCAAGGAATTATGCACCGCCAACACTCAGTCTCTCTGCTCAACAAGAATACCCAGGGTCCTACCATTCACTGTATATGTCCTGCTCTTGTTTGTTTCATGAACAGGCATTTTAACCTGGCAGTTAACCAAATTACACTCCATATGGCTGTTGGGCCAATTGATCAAGATTACGTTATTGTCTAAGTTTATGTTCCTCACGGTCTACAGCCATTCCATCCTTTTTTTTTCAAAAGGCAACCCACTCTTCCTGGGTCTGAACCAGTCAATGGATTGGACTTCCACCATGTTTGTGGAAGACATGGAAATAGTTCAGAAGGCAATTGATGAGTATGACACAAAGTGGCTGCAATGGGATACAGATGAGTTATAAGGAAATGAGCATAAACCTGGCAGATGCATGATAATGGGGGGAAATGTGTGATTTTGCGATTTGGCAGGAAGAACAGAGGAGCTCATGGAACATGAACCGGGGTGGTGGGAGGGGGGATGTTTGCTAAGACTTTACAATACGCAAATCAGACAAGAGGGGAATACTGTGAATATTCTGGAGCCCTGCATCTGAAGGAATGTAGACTGGGCATTGGAGACTGTACAGAGGAAGTTCATACAGCTAATCCCTCTTATGGAGGGACTATTTGTTAATGGAAAGGCGGAGTGGTTTGGGCCTGTCCTCAGTGGAGTCTGGAAGAATGAGAGATTTATTGAAGATTCTTAGAGTGAGTTGACAGGAGTTGACAGAGAGACATGGTTTCCCGCTGAGTGGGAGAGTCTGGGAACTGAGGGGCATTGTCTCAGATTAATAGGAGGCGGGGTTGGTGACCTCCCATTGAAGTCGGAGATGAGATGGAACTTCTTCTCTCTGAAGGGAGTAAATCTGTGGAATTCTTTTGAGCAGAGGGCTTTCCTGGATGGGTTGTTGAGTATATTCAAGACTGAGAGGCAGAGATTTTAAATCAGGGCGATGACGTGGAACAAAAAGCAGGAAAGTGGACTTGAGGATGATCGCATCAGGCATGATCTCATTGAATGATGGAGCAGACTCAATGAGTTGAATGCTCTTCTTTTGTTCCAACATCTTATCCTTTCGCTTTGTGATCAGAACAGTAGATTAACGAGTCCCAATTGTGTGTTACATTCCAGAACGCTTTGCCAAGCCCTTGCTGAGGGTGGAACCGGCGCCTGAAGTATTCGAGGGCCTCCCGGTCACGCTGACGTGCACTGTCCGGGAGGCAAGGACCTCCGTCCACTTTCACTACTCATTTTACAGAGACAGCGCCGGCCTAGAGGCCGTGCCTGGTCATGACTTCATGTACACTATCAACGCAGCGACTGTAAACGTTTCTGGGAACTTTGCCTGTGAAGCAATCGAGACGGTTCACAGTCTGAGGAAGAGGAGTGACAGCATTTACATTTCCATTAAACGTAACTATGTGTCATTATCCCCAGCGCAAATTAAAGGCCCTTCGACCCATCGAGTCAGAAACAGCCACCTCACTATTATCTAATCCCTATTTTCCCAGCACGTGGCACCAGAGCCTTGGCCTCATGAGTGCACATCCAAACACTCTTCAATGTGTTGGGGGTTTCTGCCTCTCCTACCCTAACAGGCAGTAAGTTCCAGATACTCTGAGTGAACATGCGTCTCCCTCTCATCCCTTCTAAACCATCTGTCCCTGACCTTCAATCGATGTCCCCTCCCTCCACCAATTGGGAAAAGTTTCCTCCGATATACCCTATCTACACCCCTCATCATTTTATACATCTCCATCACGACCTCCACCCGGACTCAATTTCCTCTGCGCTAAGGAAAACAATCCCAGTCTATCCAGTCTCTCTCCATCCTGAAGCTCTACAGCTCCAAGGCAACATCCTGGTAAATCACCTTCTGCACTCTCTCCCAGTGCTATCCTGTCCCTCCTAGAATGTGGATTCCAGAACCGGGCAAAATACTCTCGCCGCGGTTGTATTTATTTATTCCAAATGCGATCACGATCATCCCCAAATCTGACCTCGAGTTAGCACGATGCTGACATTCTTGATTGACATTGAAGGATTGTTAGGAATCCCCCGCACAGGTCCCGCCTCGCGATTTTCTTGCTCTTGTGCTGACCACAGAGCTTACTCAAGTCCAAACATTCTACAGGCTCAAACAGAAACATGTCCTTCTGCTTTTCAGAGGCGTTCGCTGTCCCTGTATTGATCATGCATCCTGAGGAACAGCTGTTTGATGGCCAAAGGGTTAAACTGGTGTGCTGGGTTGAAGCGAACCCCTCCCAAGCTTCCTTGCGGTTCAGCTTTTACAGAAATGGGCTCCTTCTCCAGTCTCCATCTGACCACAGTGATTACATCTCTGAGTCAGCTCGTCCGGCAGACTCGGGGACTTACCATTGTGAAGTCACGGACGGGAAGGTGTGGAAACGCAGTAATCAGCTTTATTTATCCATCAGGCGTAAGTATCATTTATCATTGTCCGTTTCTTAACTGTTACAGAACTCAGAATAGAGACAATTTATCATCACTCCCCACATCTCACAGTCATATATTGGAGAGCTAGAGACAAAGAGCACAGGGTGTTGGGTGGACCGTTTAGGACTGCGATGGGGAGAAATGTTTCACACAGAGAGTGAGGAGGCTATGGAATTCACTGCCCGGAAAATTATGGGAACATGTAAATGGCACTAGGCAATCCGATCCTTCCAGTTTGTTGTGTCCATTCACTAGGATTGTGGCTGACCTTCCAACTCAGTCCCCTGTCCACTTGCTCTCTTCCTTTAGGCCCTAAGAATTCTATTAACCTCCTTGGATAACATTCACTGTCCCCGTTCCGACTATTTTCTGTGTCACAGAATTTCACAGGCTCCTAACTATCTTGGTGAAGGCATTCGTCCCCATCTCAGTCCTATTCCATCTCCTTTAGACTGTAACCTCTCGATGTCTCTCAATTATCAATAACATTCTTCTTGTGCTGGCCGTGTCTAATTAGTAAATTTGCAGATATCATGAAATTCGGTGGTGCTGTGGACAGTAAGGAGGATTGTCAAAGAATATAGATCAGCCTGAAAGTTGGGCACAGAAATCGTAGATGGATTTTAATTAAGGCTAATGTGAGCTGATGCATTTTTGGGAGGTGAAATGCGAGAGTAAAATATACAATAAATGACAGGACCCTTGGGAGCATTGCTATACAGAGGGATCTTGGGGTGCAAGTCCATAGTTCCCTGAAAGTGGCAACACAAATGGATAACATGGTAAAGAAGCCATATGGCATGCTTCCTGTCACCAGTCGGTGAAATATGTATAAACGTTGGTTAGTGATATTGCAGCCGTGTAAGACTTCATTTCTACCACATTTGGAGGATATGTGCAGCTTTGTTGCCCACACTATAGCAAAGATGTGGAGGCATTCGAGAGGATGCAAAACAGTTTTCCCTGGATGTTGCCTGCATTGGAGTTTGTAAGCCATGAGGAGAGGTTGGCCAAACTTGGATTGTTTTCACGAAGGCATTGGAGGCTGGAGGGGGACCTGATTGGGGTATACAGAATTATGAGAGGCATGGACAGGAAGGATAGCCAGTGTCTTGCTTCCAGGTTGGAAATGTCAAATACTAGGGTGGGGAGCACAGGTGTAAGGTGAGAGGAGGAGAGTTAAAATGAGATATGAGAGGAAAGGTTAACTTAGAGTACAACAGGATCTTGATTAGATGGGGCAACGGGCTGAGGAGTGGCAGATGAAGTGTAACTTAGATTAATGTGAGGTGCTGCACTTTAGAAAGGCAAATCAAGGCAGAATCTGTGCACCTAATGTCCTGGGGAGTGTTGCTGAACAAAGTGACCTTGGAGTGTTGATTCACATTTCCTTTAAAGTGAAGTTGCAGGTAGATAAGATAGTGAAGAAGGTGGTTAGATTACTTTCTGTTATTGTTTGGAGAATTGAGTACCTGCGTTGGGAGGTCATGTTATGACTGTTCAGCACATAAGTTAGGCAACTTCTGGAATAATGTGTGCAAATCTGGTTTCCCTTCGAAAGCAAGGATATTCGGAAACTTGAAAGGGTTTAGGAAAAAGATATTCCAAGTGTTGGAGGATTTGAGCTTTCGGGAAAGGCTGATTAGGCTGGGATTGTTTTCCATGGAGCCTTGGAGGCTGAGAGGTGACCTTATAGAGATTTATAAAATAATGAGGCGCATAGATAGGGTAAATCGGCAAAGTCTTTGGGTGGGTGGGTCCAAAACTGGAGGGCATTGGTTTAGGTGAGAGTGGACTAATTTAAAAGGGACCTAAGGAGTAACGGTTTTCAACAAAGGATGGTGCGTCAATGGAATGAGCTTCCAAAGGAAGTGATGGAGGCTGGTAAGATTACAACATTTAAAACGCATCTGGTTGGGTGTATGAATTGGAAGGGTTTAGAGATATAAGGGTTAACTGCTGGAAAATGGACTAGATTAATTTATGATGTCTTGTCAGCACGGACGAGTTGGACTGAAGGTGCCCTACATCTCTATGGTTCTATGATTCTACACAGTGAGTGGTAGGTGCCTGGCACGCACTGCCAGAACAGTTGGTAGAAACAAATACGATAGCAATGTTTACGAAGCATAAAGACAGGCACTTGAATATGTAGGGTGTAGACGCTTACGGAGAGCATGCAGACAGATGGAATTCGGATAGAATGACATCACAGTCAGTGGTCTGAAGGGCCTGTCCCTGTGCTGTACTGTTCTATGTCCTAAGAATTCAGAGAATCGGCTCATATTCTGGGCTCAAATCCCACCATAGCAGATGGGAGAATCTGAGTTCAATTCCAAATGTTGATTGCAGCCCGACAACTGTCAACTGCCCTCTGTTATTAGGGATGAGTAATAAATACTGGACTACAGGGACACCCACATCCAACCAATGAACAAAATAAATGTGTATGATTGTGATGATCTTCATAGTTGAGTTTGCAATTAACTCCGCCAAATACAATGATCTATCTTTTGTCTATGATTCCAGGAATTCCAGTGTCAAAACCGGAACTAACAATTCAACCTGGAAAGTATCTAATCGAAGGAGACACAGGATCCTTAATCTGTTCAGTCTCCAATGGTTCTCTGCCGATTTATTACCAATTCTACAACAGCTCAAATGTGGAACTGTACAGGGAGCTTTCCAACAGCACTGAGCTTGTTTACAACATTGGACCTATCAACAGAAGGGACGAAGGGCTTTACCATTGCTCAGTGAGAAATGAGGTGACAGGCCCTCAGCACAGTGAAGACATAGAGATCACAGTGATAGGTGAGTTCACAAGGACTCTCTCCCAAAGAGTAACTGAACCATCAGTTCAGGGAATACTGCTGCTGAGACCAACTCAAAGCTGGTGCTTCGTCGTTGAACATCGCACCTTAGGCTAAAGCAACTGAGAGAGAGAGGGAGCTGCAGATCAGAGTCAAAAGGTATGGTGCAGGAAAAGCACAGCTGGTTATGCAGCATTAGTGCAAGAGGGAAGTCGACGTTTCGGGCATAAGCTTTTCCTCAGGAATGTGATGAAGCGCTAATGCTCGAAACATCAACAATGCTTTTCCAACATCACAGTTTTCGAAACAAAAGCGGCACAGCCCAATGTCCCTGTAGTTGGTCCAATATCCTTCTTAACCACTCCTATCCATGCACTTGGCCAAGCGACTTTTAAATGATGTTGATGTCCCCTCTCCAACCATTTCCACGGCAGCTCATTCCATATGCGTTACATCCAATGTGTAAAAGAGTTGTCCTTCAGGTTTCCCTTTTAATCTTTTCCATCGAACCTTAAACTATTGTCCTCTAGTCCTCGACTCCACAACGCTGGGAAACAGACTGAGTGCATTCACCCTAATTTTGCCTCTCATAATCTGATACACTTCAAAGTTTGTGAGAAGATTTGTAGCTCGGGTGCTCGTTGTTGTGGTTCTGTTCGCCGAGCTGGAAGTTTTTGTTGCAAACGTTTCGTCCCCTGGCTAGGCGACATCATCAGTGCTTGGGAGCCTCCTGCGAAGCGCTTCATTGATGTTTCCTCCGGAGTTTATAGTGGTCTGTCCCTGCCGCTTCCGGTTGTCAGTTTCAGCTGTCCGCTGTAGTGGTTGGTATATTGGGTCCAGGTCGATGTGTTTGTTGATGGAGTTTGTGGATGAATGCCATGCCTCTAGGAATTCCCTGGCTGTTCTCTGTCTGGCTTGCCCTATGATAGTCGTGTTGTCCCAGTCGAATTCATGTTGCTTGTTGTCTGCGTGTGTGGCTACTAAGGATAGCTGGTCGTGTCGTTTCGTGGCTAGTTTATGTTCATGTATGCGGATTGTTAGCTGTCTTCCTGTTTGTCCTATATAGTGTTTTGTGCAGTCCTTGCATGGTATTTTGTACACTACATTAGTTTTGCTCATGTTGGGTATCGGGTCCTTCGTTCTGGTTAGTTGTTGTCTGAGCGTGGCTGTTGGTTTGTGTGCCGTTATGAGTCCTAGGGGTCGCAGTAGTCTGGCAGTCAGTTCTGAGATGCTCCTGATATATGGTAGTGTGGCTAGTCCTTTTGGTTGTGGTATGTCCTCGTTCCGTCGTCTTTCTCTTAGGCATCTGTTGATGAAGTTGCGCGGGTATCCGTTTTTGGCGAATACCTTGTATAAGTGTTCTTCTTCCTCTTTTTGCAGTCCTGGTGTACTGCAGTGTGTTGTGGCCCTTTTGAATAGTGTCCTGATGCAGCTTCGTTTGTGTGTGTTGGGGTGGTTACTTTCATAGTTTAGGACTTGGTCTGTGTGTGTGGCTTTCCTGTACACTTCTTTGAGACCTCCCCTCAGTCTCCTATGCTTGAAAACAGAAAGGCTTAGCTTATCCAGCCTCTCCCTAAAACTCAGAGTGTTGAATCCTTGCAACATCATTGTAATTTGTTTCAGTATTCTCTCCAGTTTAATAACATCCATCCATTACATTAGTTTTTGAATCTATCGAATTCCTTAACTCTCTTTTAAAATCATTGTGTCAAACTGATTCCCACTGACGATCTGAATCAATGGGTAAACTCCATGCTTTTTGATCATGATGTGTTTTCTCCTCAGTTCCTGTCACAGATGCTATGCTGATTTACTTCATTAATGTGACTGAGGTACAGTATGGGGACCGCCTTGTTCTCCGGTGTCGGGTGAGGGAAGGCACAGATCCCCAGATCCTTTGGTACCATGACAACATGCTGCTAAGAAACGGCAGTGCAAGCTACCATGTGACTGCTGATGGTGGGGAGCTGGTTATTCATTCATTCCAGAGAGATGATGTCGGGAGGTATCACTGTGCAGCAATCAACAATGGAACCAACACTATTTTTAATGTGACCAGCGACTACATCGAATTCACACTGCGAGGTAATAGTGGCACTCAGATTGAACATAGACAGACCACAGAGAAAGACCATTCACTCCATCCGGTCTGTGCCAATCAGAAACTCTTAACCATCTCAACTGGGGAGGTGATAACTGGGTGGTATTGATCCAATAGGCTATTGATCCAAATTGGTGGTGTCTGGTGTTCCTGATATCCCGCCCATACCAGATGGTGGAATTTGAATGCGATAGAAAATCTGGAATTGGAAGCCCCATGGAGAGGGCAGCATACAGAGGAGATTTACCAGTATGTTCCTTGGATTTTAGCGATGAAGAGAGGGAGGCTGGATAATCTTGTAATATTTTCTATGGAAGAGTAAATGCTGAGATGGGAACCCAATAGAGATGTGTAAGATTGTGAGGGTAAGGGACTAGGCAAAGAGGAAACAGGTGTTCTCCATAGTCAAAGGGTCAGTAACAAGGGCTGGGATGGAGAGGTCATTTTAAAGTGAAGGATGGGAGGATTAAAGGGGGATTTGAGGATTATTTCACCGAAAGGTTGGTGGGAGTTGGAAGAAACTTCCAACATTTACAAATTACTTGGATCGGCACTTGAAATGTCATAATATTGAAGGCTGTGTGTGTGTGTGTGTGTGTGTGGGGTGGGGGTGGGGTTAGTGTGGGAAAGTGGGATGGGTGTAGGCTGTTCAGTGGGGCAATTTCTGCCACACTGCGAGACTCTCGATACCTCCATGGAGGCATGGAGTTACATATCTGTGGGTGTTGATCAGTTTGATGTTAACTGTGTACATCACACAGAGATGATGTGAGAAAACTTCCTGGTGAATTTGTTAACGTGAGCTGAATATTCTTGTTGGATTCCAGCTCGGAGTTATTCCAAGGAAATCGTGATGTCATTCCTCCTAGTTCTGCTGTTGGCTGGCCTGATTGTGTTGGGGTGCTACATCCACCGGAGGACCACAGGTCTGTAACATCCCATGGGAATGAGATTTGTTCCACATCCCCACATTATGATACTGCCATCCCCGCCACAATGTAACCTTACAGCTGGACGGGGGGAGCCGGGGGAAGGAGGTGGTGGGTCGGGAACTGGGGTAGGCCGTGTTCCAGACAGTCGGGAGGGAGAGTACTCACAAAGTTAGCCTGCTAGATCGGGTAACTGTGACCCACCAACCCCCGCCACACTGTGTCAGAGCACCTGAGAGAGGAGGAGAGACGTAAGACCATGACAGTCGGGAACAGGAGGAGCACATTCAGCCCCTAAGGATCTTGCTCTGTTTTTTAATGAAATACACCTGTATTAACTTCACTTTTTGCCTCACCCTCTTTAAACTAATACTTGTTAAAACATTGTCTATCTCTTCCGTAAATTAATTCAGTGTTCACTGGCAGGCTGACCTAACCCTACACGTAAATTGACCCATAGCCCGAAGCTTAAACATCAACCTAGCTAAACCTAACCATAAACTCAAACACGTCTCTAACACAAACTCTGACCTTAAACGTAAACGTGACTCAATCATAAAATTAACCCAAACTCTAACTTTGGCCCTAATGAAACAGCTAACGCTAATCCTAACTCTAACTCTAGCCCTCGCCCTAATCCTGAACCTAACCCTGACTCTAACACTATTCTTAATCCAAACCATAAACCTAACCATAACTCTAACCTTAAACTTAACTCTTAACATAACTCTAACCGTGACCCTCAACCAAACGCCCTACACTAACCTTAACCGTTGTCAGAATCCTAGCCCTCACCCTAGCCCTACCCATCACCCTAAACCTATGCAGCTGTTTAATGTTAAGCTGTTTAATGCATTAAGACAGATTTGACAATTATCATCTTTGATGTGTACGTTCCCTGTTTCTGACTGAGATAACACTTTGGCAGCTCCTGTCTGTGACAGTGCAGAGCTACTGTAAATGATGCTGAGAATATTCTCTCTTTCCCTGCAGGCAATTCGTCAACTGTGTCACAGCCCAGGAAGTAAGTGACTGAAACTACAGTTTTTATATTTGCCATTGTTTATCCCGATTCCTCTCAATCAGGGAAAGACAACATAAATGAAGAAGCCATAGAGGAGCTTCGATATGACTGCATCTTTTTGACATGCACATTATCGACAAACCAGGAAACCATACTCCAGGAAGGTCCCAGACAGTTTTCACGGGGATAATGCTATCACTGGCTAGGACTGTATTTGTTGTCCATCCATAAATGCCCCAGAGGGCAGTTACATTTAACCAGGGCATGGAGTCGCATGTAGGCCCAGTCCAGATATGGACGGGGGATTACCTTCCCCAAAGGACATTAGTGAAAACAAGATGGAGAACTGGGCAGCGTCTTGAGGGTGAGAAAACTCCATGTTCGGATGGAAGCCAGAGACATGGGGCCAGGCAATACCAGCTCTCGCTGGGTTTTGTATTTTGTTTGATAGCTTTGCCGTTTTGTTGAAGTTGAACATGGTTTTGAAAGCATTGTGTTCGAAATGATGACTTCCTTTTGTTTCCCCTTACTACTAGAACTGGATCGCAGCCTTCTGGTGAAGGGCCAGCAGCCAGCAATCTGGAGTATGCGGTAGTTGGAGCAGCACACATTGCTGGTGAGTGCCATTAACTCGGTGTGATTAAAGAGCCCCACACTGTGACAGTGCACTGTAACCTGTTAGAAATTCTGGATAAACATCCGAGCCATCAGATGGCCGATTTCCATGGAGCTGCGGTGGCTGAAGGGGTGCAGAAAGTAATGAACAGGAGGAGGCTATTCAGCCCTTCTAGCTTGCCCGCCTTTCATTATAATCATGGCTGACCATTCAACTCAACCTCCGGTTCCCACAGAAACTAGGAATAGGCCATTTAGTCTTTCTAGCCTGCCCTGCCAGTTTGAAGGGAACGCGGCTGAACATCCAACTCAGTCCCTGGTTCCCCGCTTTCTCTGCCATACCCTTCAATCCCTTTAACCCCCAACGTTGCCAAATGCTTCTTGTTTGGGATGTGCAAAATGATGACGAGCTTAGAAAGGGTAAACAGGAAGAAACATTTCCTTCTCGATGGAAGGACCAATGGGGGCCAAGAAAAAGAAATGAACAAAAGGAAAGAACAGGAAAGAAACAGGCCCTTTGGCCCTCCAAGCCTGTGCTGATCATAATGTCCTAACCAAACTCAAAACATAAACACAGCTCATGGTTTTATTTGGTCTTTATCCCACTATGCCCTCCCTGTTTCCAAATGCGATATTCTGAAATGTCTGGATTGATTGAGAGGGGCACAATTCAGAAAATGTTTTACTGATTTTTTTTTAAATGACAAAAGCATCGCTACACTCTCACAAGATGCAGCTCCGTCTTTAGTGTTGATCAGTCCTCAATGGGTCCAGATCGAATCACTAATGCCTGCAAAGAGTTCCTTCTCATTGTTTTATGTTTTATTTTCAGGCAAAAGAATTGCTTTCTCCTCCGGTTTGGAAAAGGTTTGTAACATTTTATGTCTAAATAAACCACGGCTATTGCCACAGAACGTGCAGGTAGATTTATACCTTGCATCCACAGTGTAAAACATGAACTGTGGATTATTATCTGACTAATTGAAGAATACGCCATAAAATGTAGGGGCAGGAGTAGGTCATTCAGCCCTTCCAACCTAATCTCCCCGTTCAATAGCATTATCCAACTCAGTCTCCTGATCCCCATTTTCTCCCTTTAGCCCTTCAGAACTCTATCCAATTCCTTCCTGAACAACATTCCGTGTTCTGGCCCTGACTGCTTTCTGTGGCAGAGGATTCCACAGGCTCCCACTCTCTCTTCGTGAAAGCATTATGCCCCATCTCAGTCCTACTCCATCTCCTTCAGACTGTGACGTCCTGGTTCTGTACACCCTCCTGTTCATCAGGAACCTCCTTCCTGTGTTTACCCTGTTTAGTCCTCTTACAATTCTATTAGATTCCCCGTCATTCTTCGAAACTGCTGTGAATATTATCATAATTAATACAGTCTCTCCCCATCCGTCTGTTCTACCATCCTAGGAATCACATGGGGAAATCTTCCCTGCAGTCCCTCCATAGTCAGAACATTCTTCCTCAGATAAGGAGACCCCAAACTGCGCACACAGTACTCCAGAATGTGGTCTCACCCTGTGCAAGTGCAGCAAGACATCCCTGCTCCTGGTCTCGAATCCTCTCACTATGAAGGCCAACATTCCATTTACCTCATTTACCGCCTGTTGCTTCTGCAATGTTCACTTGCAGTGACTGGTGTATGAGGGGCACCTCACCTCACCCTTTCCCAAGCCATCACTATTCGGATTATATTTCACCATCCTGTTTTTGCTCTTAGTTGGGGAATCTCACGCTGATCCACAATAACCTGAATCTGTCGTGCATTGGTCCACTCATTCAACATGTCCAAATCACACTGATGCATCTCTGCATCCTCCTTCTCAGCTCCCCATCCCTCCCAGCTTTGTGTCTGCCTTTAAACACAATGGATAATAACCGGCAACACTTTCTCAATGGAATAGATTACTCACTGTTTCGCATTCTACTTCCAATGTCCAGAGACAAGTGAGTTTCAAAATTGGGGCAATATTAGTGTTGATGTTCCAGTTCCCTTTCGTACTTTATTACAACATCAGTGACATTGACGTTAAATACTTGCCAGTCCGTTGTCATTTGCACCCAATTGGCAGCAGCAGTGTGTACCATCCACAAGATGCACTGTAGAAAGTCAGCAAACATCCTCAGACATCACCTTCCAAATCCACAGACAATTCCACCTAGAAGGACAAGGACAGCAGACGAGAAGACCAACCCTTGTGAGCTCCACTCTGAGCCACTCAACATCCTTTGGAAATACATCAGCCGTTCTTTCAGTGTCACTGCGTGAAAATGCTGGAATTCCCTTCCTAAGTGAATTGTGAGTTAACCTTCAGAAGTTGGGCGTACAGTGGCTCAGGAGAGCAACTGGAGACAGGGCAACAAACACTGGGCCCAACCACGATGCTGCCGTCCCATAAGTAAATGGAAACAAAATCAAAACTGCCTCCGTCTATTCTGTTCCAAAGAAAGCAAGCCGTGCTTATCCAGCCTCACTTCATCACTGAAATGCTCCATCCCAGACAACATCCTGGTGAATCTCCTCTGCACCACCCCAGTGTATCACTTCTGAGAGTGCAGAGGTTGGAATAGCACACAATGGGCTCACCAAAGTCCTGTCACACTCCAACATCACCTTCCTGCTTATATATCCATATGGCACACCACAGGAGCAGGCGGGACTTGAACCCTGCCCTTCTGGCTCAGAGGTAGGGACAGTATCACTTTGCCGCCAGATTTCTAGCTTGCAGGCCTTGAACTGCTTGATGGTGATTCCCATTTTCCTCTGAGACTCACTGCTACTTGTACTCCAACTGATCTCTCCTTCCCCTTCAGCTTCTTGCTCCCACTCGATTCCAATTTCATTCCAATATCATTCCATGGCAGGATTCGAAGACTGACCCCGATGATTATGGTATCACATACGCCACACTGAACCTCAGTGAGCCCTCGCAGGATGAAGACGGAGGGGACAGAAATGTTTACATGAATATTCCGCGGAAGTAAGAAGCAAGAAGACAGGTTTGTTGGGGGGTTTTCGGTCGATCAGATACACCGTCTGGTGAAGTGATACAATGTACCTCCTGTGTACAGATAACTAACTTCTTAACTTTATGTTGGAAACCGTGTATCACAAGGCATTTTGACTCAACTCGTTTTCTTCCGGGGAAGCTACTTTCACGTCAGTGTGACCACCAATCTGTTCTGGACCTCGCTGGGATTTGAATTTACCAAATTATTTTGGCTGTTGGTTTTCTTTGGATATTTAATACCTGCCTCTCCTTCGCTCTCATGTACATATCTGGGAATTAAGCTTTTCATTTGGTCCACGTTTAAAGGGAGAAATGGACAATCACATGTATGTCCCATTCTGAATAATTTAGAACAGAAATCATCAGACGGTTCTGACAGGTGAGAGATACTAAGACAGAAATCAGGTAATTTTAGTGGTTACTTTTCAGGGTGAAAGTGTCCTGGAGCTTGCGGCTTGAAATCGCAACTTCTGGCCCCACAGAAAGAATGGACACTGAGCTGCAAACTACTGAAGATCCGGATGGAGGAAGAATGGCGGATAGGGAGTCTCCATGGAGAAGAGAACTCTCAACAGCGGGATGTCTCTCGCTGCAGATGTTTGGGAAACGCCACGATGAAGGGGGCGGGGGTATCAGACACATCCAGAGCAGCAGACTTGAACTTTGAATGGGGAAGTGTTGGCCTGGGTGGTGTTACCGGTGGACTGTTCATCCAGAGACCCCAGTAATATTCTGGGGACCCGGGTTTGAATTCCACCACGAAAGATGGTGGATTTTAAATTCAACAAAATTTTGGACTTTAAAGACTGACTGAGACTGCGAATCAATTGTCGGTAAAACCCATCTGGTTCACTAATGTCCTTTAGGGAAAGAAACTGCCCTCCTTACCTGGTCAGGCCTACATGTGACTCTGGGCAATGTGATTGATTTGTAACTGCTTTCTGGGCAATTAGGGATAGGAAGTAAATGCTGACCTTTCCAGTAATGCCCTCCTCCCAGGAATAAAAGAAATGTTGGCCTCTCAGTCCGGAGGTAGGGACACTGCCACGGTACCACATAAGAGCTCTGACTGATGTAAATACAGGCTTTGTTGATGATGTAATATTTTAACACCGCCCTCGTACTGATCTGATAACTGCTGTCCATCAAGAAAGGAGCAGTGCAGGTCTGATTACAAACCGATAAACACCATCAGGGACAACAACAGTGTGAGGGCGGAAGGTTCTGGTCAAAAGATGCCATTTGTCTTTCAATGGAACAGTAGGACTGTGTCGATGAATTGTTAAGCATTAGAGGGAGTAAAGACAGTGACTGAGTTACCGGTTTTTAATCACTGCAGTCCTTCATTCAGGTAAAGGATGTAGGGCATTGCTGGCAATGACAGATGCATGCTCCTAATCATGGAGTCATAGAGTGATATAGCAGGGAAACAGGCACTTCAGCTTAACTCATCCATGCTGACCAGGCTTCCTAAACTGAACCAGCCCCATTTTCGTGCACTTGACCAATATCTCTCGAAACCTTTGCTATCCATGTACCTGTCCTGTAGCTGCTGGGTCCATATGTGCAAAACCTACTGCATGAAAATTTGCCCCTCAGGTCTCTTTTAAATCTCTCTACTGTCATCTAAAATCCATGCCCTCATTTCCACTTTCCTACCCTGGGATAAAGACCTTGACTATTCACTTTATGTATGCCCCTTATGATTGTATGAACCTCTATAGGGTCCACTCCTCAGACGCTGACCCTCCAGGGAAAAAAATCGTCCCAGGTTCTCCAGCTTCCCCTTATCATTAAAACCCACGAACCTTGCTAACACCTTTGTAAAACTTTCCTGCACCCTTTCCAATTTAATAACAGCAGGGCGAGAGGAATTGTATGCAATACTCGAAACGTGGACTGGCCAATGTCTTGAATAGCCGTAACATGACATCCCAACTCCAGTCCTCAATTCTCTTTTCCCAATCCATCGCCATTCGAATAATAATCCACCTTCCTGTTCTTGCTCCGCAATTGGCCAAGGTCACGTCGATCCACTTTAAACTGCATCTGCCTTTGTGTTCTTTGCTTTTGTACACAATAATTCTGTATTCAGTAATGAGCAAAATTCCTGTACATCACATATTGGGAGATTTTCTTTATTAAATAGAGGTAAGCTGGTGGAATCCTGTCGATGAGGTGCGAGATAATTATCAGAGAATGAAAACCAAAAGAATTGAGAATGAGGTAAATCATAAAATAAAAAAAACTGCAATTGCTTGAAAGCTCAGCAGGTCTGGTCGCATCTGTGGAGAGAAACCAGAGTTAATGTTTCAGGTCAAGTGACCTTTACGCAAAACTGTGTGGGCTTAAGGGGGATAGAATGTAAAGAGTTTGGGGAGACAGGAAATGAGTGGAGGGGGTTAGGAGGGCATGGAAAAGACGAAACTGGCATAGAATTGGACGGGCAGAGGAAACGGGGAAGGGAATAGAGTGGGGGCTGGGGAATGGGGAGGAGGATAGAGTGGGAGTGGTAGGGGAAACAAGAGGGGGATAGAGTGGGGTAGTAGAACAGGGGAGGGAATAGACTGGGAGGCAGGGGAAACATTGAAGTTGGATAGAGTGAGGGGGCAGGGGAAACAGTGGAGCAGAATAGAGTGGGGAGCAGGGGAAAGTGGGAGGAGTATAGAGTGACTGATCAGGGGACACGGGGGTGGGAGATAGAGTAGAGAGACAGGCGGAGCAGTGGAGGGAAGTAAAGTGGGGACCAGGGTAACAGGGGAGGAGGATATGGCGGTGACAGTGCAAACAGGGGAGGGGGCTACAGCGTGGTGCACAGGAAACAGGGAAGGGGGACAATTTATCCCCCCCCTCACTCCATCGCTCTCCACCCCATGTCCCCTCAATCTCCCGCAACTCTATTTTTCTCCCCCATTTCTCCTCACTAACCATCCTCTGAACCTTGCCCCCCCCCCACTTAATTGCCCTCTCCCATTTCCTTTCCTCTCACCTCTATCACCTTCCCATTTCTGTTGAGCCCCGCTCTACCCACTCCCGTTTCCCCTAAACCCCACTCTATCCTCTATTTGTGTTCAGCACAGTAGCTCAATGGTTCGCACTGCTGCCGTACAGCGTCAGGGACCCGGATTGAATCTGTTGAATGTGGGATGGGAGGAGATCAGGATGAAAGGGGCTATTCCTGCTCCTATTTGTGATGTGTCTATAAGTTGTTGCGGCCAGGTGAGGTAACTTTACACAGAAATAATATTCCTGTTCCACATCACCTTGGCGTTGTGGCTGTGAAGGAGAGAATATGGGAATTCCGTTGGGTGGCGTGCACACACCCACCAGGTTAACCCGTGACTGGGAAGCAGATTGGTGACATTACCCACCGCCATTTCCACACCGAGCTGCCTCACATCACACGATGCCTTCAGCTTAGCCCGGACGTCGGTCACATATTTTCCAGCACGTCGGTTACTGTCAGGGGAGGAGCTCACTCAGATGAATCAAAGCAGAGATCGATCAGTCAAGATTGAAAGGTCACTCAAAACTGTCAGGGACAGAGACATTGAGCTGAAGGGCCTCCTTCTATGCTTTCCCTTCTCTATTACTCCAAAGGCCAAATCCTTAGTAACCACGAGAATGTGGTCATCAACTCAATTCAATTCATGTTAAAAAAGATCACTTTTTTTTAACATTCGCTCATGTGATGTGGGCAATACTGACTGGATTAGCGTTTATTTCCCCCCATTCCGAATTGCCCCAGAGGACAGTTAAGAGTCAATGGCAGGAAGTTGTAGAAATCGACAGCACAGAAAAAAAGTCCATCAGTACATCGTGTCTGTGCTGGTCACAAGTAACCACCTCACTATTATCTAATCCCATTTCCCCAGCACTTGACACATAGCCTTGCAATCACGAGTGCACATCTACAAAACCTGATTCAAATTTATGAGGGTTTCGGCAAGGTGGGAGGGGAGAGATACAAAAGAGTCCTGTGGTGCAATTTTTCACACAAAGGGTGTTGAGTGTCTGGAGGTAGTGAAGGAAGCGAGTACAGTTTTGTAATTTCAGAAACATCTAAGCAGGTACATGGATAGGATTGGTATGGAAGGATACGGATCAAACACAAACACATGGGACTAGTTTTAATTGTGAAAACTGGGCGCCACTGATATGTTGGCCCAGATGGACTGTTTCCATACTGTAGAAATGTATGACACTTCACGCACACTACACACTCACACAAACGCTACCGTCTCACACACGCTGTCTCTCTCACACACAAACTCTGTCTCTCTCACTCACACACTTTTTCCTCTCTCCCACACCTTTCCTCTCACCCTCACGCGTACACACGCACACACGCTTACTCTCATCAAATCTCTGTCCCTTTCTGTCTCACACACACTCTCACACTGTGTCTCACGCACTCACTCTTTCACACAGACACTCTCTCTCGCACTCAATCTCGCTCACACACTATCTGAAACACACTCTCTCACTCTGTCTCACACATACTCCCTCACACACACGCACTCTGTCTCACACACTCTCTCACACACATTTGTCACACACACACTGCCTCATACATTCTCTCGCATCCACACAAACACAGATGCTCTCACACACACGCACAGGCACTCTGGTTCACACACACTCTCTCATATACACACTCTCTCACACATTCTCTCACACTCACTCTCTCATACGCACACTGTTTCTCATCCACATTCTCTCGCACTCACACATACTGTCTCTCACCCACTATCTCTCCCATCTCACACACAGTTTCTCTCTCTGTCGCACAATCTCTCTCACCCATGCACACACACACAGTCACACACACATAGATTCTTTCTCACTCACACACACGTTCTCTCTCTTTCTCACACACACACAAACACGTACTCTCGCACACTCTTTCCTCCCACCCACAGTCTCCCTCTGACCCTCACACGCACACACTTACTCTCATCAACTCTGTCTCGCGTACACTCTCACACAGACATTCTGTCTCACAGCTCTCTCACACACATAAACTCTCTGCCACAAACTGTCTCTCTCTCTCTCTCTCTCTCTCACACACACACACGGAAACACACACACACAGAGACCTCTCTCAGAAGTCTGTGGTCTTTCTCACACCACTCTTTCTCACACACCCTCTCTCACACGCATCCGATTCATTCACAAAGGCATTTCAAATCTTTATCAGAAACAAGCCAGCTGGAGATACAACCACTGGAAATGAGGGTGAAAATTGACTTGCTGTGCAGTCAACAGTTAAACTGCCCAAGTACAGAAAACAAAGTAACAGCCAAATGGATAAGTTGCAAAGAATGTGATGAACAGATTAGCAAAACTTTTAACAAGTCAACAGAAAAGGGAAGAGCAAATGTTTGTTTTAAACATAAATAGAAAAGGAGAATTGAATCGAGGCAGGGGCAGATTAGGGACAGAAAGTGGGGACAGCTAATGCAGATTTGTGGTGAATGCTGATTTTACAGAGGGGAGGAAATAGATTATCTTGTTCCTCAGGGAGAAGATATTGCTCACTGCGTAGGATTAACATAAGAGCTGCCCACTGGAGATCCCAAATCATACTGTGACACTCTGCCATGCTGTCTGATGTTGTGGTACATGAGGAACACCTTCAAAACACCAACTGCACTTTGCAAAGGCACGGAGATTCTTTGAGGTCCTCAAGCAGTTGAGAAAACTAGTTCTTACGATCCAGATGTTGGTTGGTTTCCAGAGGCTGAAGCAACTTCTGACAAAGTTGAAAGACACTCCCATGGAGAATGTCCTTATCAGAGGGATCGGGAAGACATTGTCAGTGAACAACAGACAACAGCACTACTGCTCAGCTGGTCATAGGGAAGGCAAGCAGCCTTTATGTCAGAGGGAATGGTGGATAAAAGTTCGGTAGTTTTGCTTAAAGACTATACTGGTCAGACTACAGCTGGGAGACTGAATAGTTTTGGGGATTCCTATCTGAAAGATAGACCTGGGCATTGGAGGCAATCCAGAGAGGTTTCACTCAGCTGATCCGGGGTATGGAGGGACTGTCTGACAAGGAGAGTTTGGGTAGATTGGGCCTGTCCTCATTGGAGCTTAGAAGAATGAGTGGTGACCTTATTGAAAGTTCTTACAGGGATTTGACAGGAGAGAGGTTGTTTTCCCTTGTTGGGGGGGGGGTGGGGGGAGCATGGGACCAGAGGGGTATTATCTAAGAATAAGGAAGTAGTCGCCCATTGAAGACGGAGATAAGGAGGAATTTGTTCGTTTAGAAGGGATTAAATCTGTGAAATTCTTTTCCACAGAGGGCTGTCAAGGCTGGGTCTTTCAGGATATTCAAGGCTGAGATAGAGAGAGCTTTTTAATCAAAAAGGGAATCGAGGGTTATCGGGGAAAGGTGGCGAAGTGGAGTTGAGGTTGATCAGATCAGTCACAATCTCTTTGAAAGGCAGAACAGACTCGATAGGCTGAATGGCCTACTCATCGTCTTATAGTTGTATGGACCCCATTCCCATAAGATGTAGTTACGTAATCCTGTGTTTCTATTCTGACAGAGCGATGCAAAGTTATTTTGAAATGTGTCACCCCTGTCTTTCTTCTTTGCTGGAACAGCAGTGGACACACTTTCACCAGGAGTGTGAAACAAAGAATACACTTTTTCTCAGGTTCCAAAAGCAACATATTGCCGTATTCTCGAGATTTGAAACCAACACAGAGAGCACTGGAGAAACTCGGCAGCTCTGGTGGCATCTCTGAAGAGAGAGAGGGGGAGAGAAATCAGAGTTATCTAATCGTTTATAAAAGGTCTGCAACATTTGTGCAGAGAGAGAGAGAGAATTTCATTTTGAGTCTGTTGACTCACATCAATCCTCTTGCCTTGCTGGCAAGTGTTTCTGTCAGATAAGGAGCTCGCTGTCAACTGCTGAGGCTTCCTTCCCTTTTCAGTTGCAGGCAGTCCATTAGACTTGTCTCTGGGTGGTTAGTATCAGTTCCTGTTCTCTCTCACCCAAGGTCATCCCACAGACGCCGCTAGAGTTTCCCTGTGACCCCACAGCTGATGATTCAGAGCTGCAGACCGATCTGCAGAAGCCAGACCCTGATCTCCCCCTTTGGATTGTCTCCCTGGTTCCTGGGTGGGAGATGTGGCGCTCAATCCCTCCAGGGTCATGTACCCATTGGAAAGGCTGTGCACACGTCAGACATGTTTGTTCAGCTTATTGATGGGAGAGAAAGGAGAGGGAAAACTGGAGGCAATTCACTCTCTTTGAAGAATCGATTGGAGAGATTGATCCTGGTGAGAAGTCCTCCAATGAATGAAATAAAAATGCCTGAGATGCGACAAGAAGGATGTTATTAAACTGGAAAGGGTGCAGAAAAGATTGACAAGGACTGGAGAATTTGAGTTGCGGGTAGAGGCTGGATAGACTGGGACTTCTTAACACTGGAGTGCAAGAGGCTGAGGGGTAATCTTTTAAAAGTTTCTAAGATCATGAGGGACATCGATAGGGTGAATAGCCAAAGCCTTTACCCCAGGGGAGGCGAGTGCAAAGCTAGAGGGCATAGGTTTAAGGTGAGCTGGGAAAGATTGATAAGGGATCTGAGGGGTACCTTGTTTCTCACAAATGGTCGTGCATTTTTGGAATGAGCTGCCAGAGGAAGTGATAGCGATAGCTGAAATTACACCATTTAAAAGACATTTGTACTGGATTGTATTGGATTGAATCAGACAGGTTGAGCAGGATAGGGCCCACTCGCAGGCAAATGGGGCTAGTTGAGTTTGGGAAACCTGGTCAGCATGGACGAGTTGAGTCGAAGGGTCTGTTTCTGTGGTGTATGACTCTATGTTTGCTGAGCTCCCTTTATTCGCCGCAGTTAAAGAGAGAAAATTGTGGGAAAAGGGGGAGGTGGAGAGAAACCAGTTTGTAACCCACTCAGGGAGACGGATAGTCACAGATTACAAGTATCCACTGCTGCTAGGTGGACTGAGTAACCTCAATCCCTGCTCAATGAAGCCACACGCCCATTTGTTTCCTTTATTCAGGAAGGCCGGAGGAGAAATTATTTGCCTCCCTGAAGTATTTACCCTGCCAGAAAGAGAGAGAGGTCGACTTTGTGTTTGGATTCTATTCGATGATGCATATGAAGTGTTTTGCCTGCTTGTTTTCTGTAAGTGGTTGTTATATGTTATTATCTAAATGAAACATTGTTTGTGTTTGTCTCTAGGATTAATGAGATGCCAATGCAATGCTATTAGGAGGAGCAAAAACAATTCAAATTGGTTTGTGTGTTCGAGCTTGCAGTTTAAATATTTGTAAGAGGATGGGATGAGACAGATAGAAAGAGAGAGAGAGGGGTGGGATTGAGGGAGGGGAGAGAAAGAGTATGGGGGCAGGATTGAGAGAGGGAGAGAAAGAGCGTGGGGGCAGGATTGAGGGAGGGGAGAGAAAGAGTGTGGGGGCAGGATTGAGAGACAGAGAGAAAGAGTGTGGGGGCAGGATTGAGAGAGGGAGAGAAAGAGTGTGGGGGCAAGATTGAGAGTGAGAGAGAAAGAGAGAGAGAAGGAGAGAGAGAAAGAGTGACAGAGAAAGAGAGAGATATAAAGAGATAGATAGATAGAAAGAGATAGATAAAGAGATATCTGGCCCTGACTGCTTTCTGTGGCAGATAATTCTACAGGCTCCCGATTCTCTGGGTGAAATCATTTCTCCCCATCTCAGTGCTGCCCCATCGCCTTTAGACTGTGACCCCTTGATTCTGGTCACCTCCGGAATTGGGAACATCATTTAGTGTTGGCAGGTCCAGTCTGGATGTGTCGATGGGCCTCTCCTTTACTGTCAGAGTCTATTGCATTAAAGTGTACATTCCTTATAAGGTACTGTCTCCCAGATTTCTATATTGCTTTTCTCCAAAACTAAAAGGCTTCAATTTAGGGTGAGAGAGCAAAGGGTTAAAAAGTACCTGAGGGGAGAACTTTTTCAAACAGAGGATAGTGCATATGAGGAACAAGCTGCTGGGGGAAGTGGTAGAGACAGATACAATTATGACATTTGAAACCTATTGGACAGAGACATGGAATAAAATGGTTTAGAGGGATACCGGCCAAACTGCAGGCAGATGAGACTACTTTAATTTGGGAAACCTGGTTGGCATGGACAAGTTGGGCCTAAGGGTCTCTTTCTGTGCTGGATGATCCTATGACTTCATTGTGAGATTTTTTAAATTTCAAAATATACTTTATTCATAGGAATAAATCTTTGGTACTTGTACAATTTGTCATGTCGTTCATAGATATATACATTGCATGTCTTAAACATTACAAAGAACAGATTGAATTACTCGAATTTACAGTTATCCTATTTACAGTTCCCTTTATTAACCATCCAGTCTCTTGTTATTTAGCTGTGGCTTCAGCAGAACCCACCTACTGAGTGGGTGCCCTGTTATACTATAGCAAATGAACCTTTTTTAATCCCAGTTTATGGGGTTACCGTTGTCCATTTGACTGTCCTGTCTCTGGGGTAGCTGTCTGCATCCCCATGGTGAGCACGAACTGCTGGACCCTCGCTGGGCTGAGGTAGCTATCCAGGCTCTCACTGGGGTCATTTACCTGCTCTGGAGTCATTGAGCCAAGGCAAAGGTCCGCACCATCCAGTTCTGTGTCTGACAATGGGACTATCAGAGGATCGCAGCTCTCAGTTGTCTGTGGTTGTGGGGCAGTGGGTACCCCCTTCATTGTGAGATTTTTTTTATTTCAAAAATATACTTTATTCATAAAATAATTTGATTGTCTGTACAGTTGGTCATGCTATACATATGTAAACATTTACATACAGAGATCAGAATTTATCATTTTTATACAGGTCTGTACATTTTTTGACCATACGCCCATATAATTAGCTGAGGCGTCAGCAGAGCCCAAATGCCTGCATGGGCCCCCTGTGCTTAGGCAGGCAGATGTTACACAGTGGTCTTTCCCCACCGCGCCTTGGCGGCAGCTGCCTCAGCTTCACCGCGTCCCTCAACATGTAGTCCTGGACCATGGAATGTGCCAGTCTGCAACACTCAGTCGGGGTCAACTCCTTCAGTTGGAAGATCAACAGGTTTCGGACCGCCCAGAGAGCGTCCTTCACCGAGTTGATGATCCTCCAGGCACAGTTGATGTTCGTCTTGGTGTGCGTCCCGGGGAACAGACCGTAGAGCACGGAGTCCCACGTCACGGCACTGCTCGGGGCGAACCTCGACAAACACCACTGCATTCCTCTCCAGACTTCCTCTGCATAGGCACATTCCAGAAGGAGGTGTGTGACAGTCTCGTCCCCCGCTCAGCCGCTTCGAGGGCAGCGTGCGGTGCGGCTGAGAGTCCGGGCGTGCATAAAGGATCTTACAGGCAGAGCCCTTCTGACCACCAGCCAAGCCACGTCTTGGTGCTTGTTGGAAAGTTCTGGCGATGAGACATTCTACCAAATGGCTTTGACAGTCTGCTCAGGGAACCGCTCGATAGGATCCGCCCTCTCCTTTTCCTGAAGGGTCTCGAGGACACTACGTGTTGACCACTTCCCAATGGACTTGTGGTCAAAGGTGTTTTTCTTCATAAACTTCTCCGAAGGACAGGTGATACGGAACGGTCCAACTACTCGGAGCGTTCCGCAGCAGCGAGGCCAGGCCCATCCTTCGCAACACCGGGGACATGTAGAACCTCAGTACGTAGTGACACTTGGTGTTTGCGTACCGGGGATCCACGCACAGCTTGATGCAGCCACACACAAAGGTGGCCATCAGGGTGAGGGTGGCATTGGGTGTATTTTTTCCCCCGTTGCCCAGATCTTTGTACAGCGAGTCCCTAAGCTCTCCATCTGAGCAGATTGAACAGACATCTCCATTCAAAGAAGCTGTGTACCCAGGACCCTTCCCTTCCACTTTTCAGTTAAACTCTCCCACTTCCTCTCTATTCTCCTTTGTAAAGTACTGTGCAGTTCCATTCTGGCATTCTAGTCTCAGCTTTCGATTTGGACATCAGAGCTGTGGCGTCCCTGAAACAGACTGCATCATTTTCTCACGGGCTGTGGTGCTTCCAATGCAAATGTACAAACTCAAGGTAAAAACAAACAGTGTATCCCTTTGATAATCAGAAATGCTGCCCCAAAACCCGTGGCTGAAGGATTTCAAACAACAGATTCCTCTTTCAGCAAATGACACATGATCGCACGGGTGTGTACATCGTCTCACAGAGTTTAAAATCGATAATGAGAACTTTTGTAGGCAGGACGGCCAATTCTCTCCCATTTCTTTTAACAGTAAGAAGGGTTTCACATCTGGAGGTACAAGGTACATTTAAAATGTCACGTTGCACGATTTACATACAAAGGGAGAGAGATGTTTGGAACTCTGGCCAACAAACCACAGTGGAGGCTGGATGAAATGTTGGTTTTCAATCTGAGAGAAATGCTGTTTGCAAAGGTATTAACAGGAGAGGGGCCAAAGGCATGTCTGTGTAGTTAGACCACAGAGCAGCCATTGAATGGCAGATCACGCTTGATGGTGTCACGTTGACTCGGTGGTTAGCACTGCTGTCTCACAGCTCCAGGGACGCGGGTTCAATCCCAGCCTTGGGCGATGGTCTGTGTGGAATTTGCACACTCTCCCCGTGTCTGAGTGGGTTTGCTCCTGGCGCTCCGGTTTCCTCCCACAACCCAAAGATGTGCAGGTTAGATGGGTTAGCCATGGGAAATCGCCCAGAGTTTTCAGAGATGTGTCTGTTAGTTGGATTTTCCATGGGAAATGCAAGGTTACAGGAATAGGGTAGGGTGGTTGGTGTGCTTATGTTGTCCTTCAGAGGGTTGCAATGGACTTGATGGGCCGAATGGCTTGCTTCTACACTGGATGGATTGTGTGTCCCTACGAATTCTCAGAGTTGAGGCTTTATTGTGTTTGCTATTGGCAATATCCCTCAGTACTCAGACATTGTGGAAATTCTCCACTTTTGTCCATGGAATGTCATAAATACATAAGGGTGAGAAACAAGGGGCCATTCTGCCCATTAGGAGCCTGCTCCCCCATTTCATACAATCGCAGCTGATTCCATCTCGGCCTCAACTCTATTTCCTGCCCTCGCTTCCTTTAACCTGTCACTGGTTAAAAATCAGTGTCCCTGTATTTCCCACAAACTCTGGGGAGGGAATAATTCCCACAGATTCCTGCACCCCCTTTGAGAGAACCCATTCCTCCCTATCTCTGTTCTCACTCTGTCCTATCCCCTGCTCCTGAAACGATAACCTCTCGCTCTAGATTGTCGCACATGAGGAAACATCCTCTCTCCATCTCCTTTACCAATCTCCCCTTTAGCATCCTGTATCTCTTAGATCTCCTCTCATTCGTCCAAACTCCAGCGGGTTTCGGCCCAAACTGCTCAATTACTCTTCCTAAGATAAATCTCTGGACTCAATCAGTACGTTTGGCTCCAGTGATGTTGGGATTGGGTGTGGGTGAAGGCTATTTGAATTATAATTCCGCTCGATCAGCTCCGATTCCTGCCTCAGGCAGAGGTTGGGTTTGGTGTAGCTTGGAAAGCTGCTTTGGAATGCCAACAGCGAGCATTCATTTCCACCACCAGCTGAGGTCACCAGGACGATTCTCCTTCTCAACCTCTCCCCTCGCCTGAGGAGTGGTGACTCCTCAGGTTAAAACACCATCCTGTCATCTCTCTTTAACGAGAGAACGCCCCTAATGATCTGGTTAGACTGTTCTGAGTTTACAACGATCTGAAACGGCAATGTTCCAATGGCATGTTCCTTTTTAAACTTTAAAAAGCGACAGAAAGCTGTATTTTGTACCAGGTGTTACTGCGAATGTCGATTCAATGACCATGACACTCCCCTGCCGTGGTAGAATAACCAGGGGGAGGGGGGAGAGAAAGAGCAATAGAGAGAGAGAGAGAGAAACAGAATTAACGCCACAGCTCATAAACACAGAGTACCAGAGAAACCCAGCAGGTCTACCAGCATCTACGGAGAGAGAGGAACACATTTAACATTGCAGGTTAGAAACACAGAAATTACTGGAGGAACTCAGCAGGTCGAGCAACATCTGTGGAGAGAGAGAGAGAAACAGTTAGCATTACAGGTTATAAACACAGAAAATGCTGAAGAAACTCCACAGGTTTCACAACATCTTTGGAGGGAGAGAGAGAGAGAGAGACAGAGTTAACTTTACAGGTTATAAACACAGAAAGTATAGGAGGAACGTAATAGGTCGGACAGTATCTATGGAGAGAGACAGAAACAGCGTCAACATGTCGAGTCCTGGAACCGTTTCTCAGTGTTGACTTTTAACTGCCCTTTGAAATGGCTGAGCTTTGAAATCCATCGTGCTAAATTATCAACAATGTAATGAAACTGGACGGATCACCCAGTATCAAACTAGAAACGGGAAAAGATCTGTTGACCCTGCAGAGACCTCCTCACTAACATCTGGAGGCTAATGCCAAAATTGGGAAGGTCATCGTCATACTCACTGAATAATACCTTACAGACAATGTCCCAGACACCACCATCACCATCCTTGGGTATGTCCTGTCCCGCAGTGGGACACACCCAGCAGAGGTGGCTGCACTATGAGATACAGTCCGGAGGGGGTTACACGGCGAGTCCTCAACATTGACTCTGGACAACATGAGGTCTCATGGCTTCAGGTTAAACTTGGACAAGAAAACCTCCTGCTGAATACCACATATCGTCCTCCCTCAGCTGATGAATCGGTATTCCTCCATGATAAACAACAATTCGAGGAATTTCTAAGGATGGCAAGGGCACAAAATCTAACCTGGGTGGAGGATTTCAGTGTCCACCACCAAGAGTGGTTCGGCAGAGTCGATTGGGTCTGAAAGTGCATAGCTGCTAGACTGGGTCTGCAGCAGGTGGCGTGGGAACCAACAAGAGGGAATAACAACGTGACCTCATCCTTACCAACCTGCCAGCTGTAGATGCATCTGCCCCTGTTCACATCGGTAAGAGTAACCCCTGCACAGTCCTTGTGGAAATGGAGTCCCATTGAAGATCATTTCTGCTTATGGGACCTGGGCATCACTGGCTGGGCACATCATTTATTGTTCCCTTCCCTGGTTGCCCCCTTGAGAAGGTGATGGGGAGCTGACTTCTTTAACCACCGCAGTCCACATGCTGTAGGTAGACCCACAATGCCCCAAAGAGGGAATTCCATGATTTTGAACCAGCAAAACTGAAACAGCAGCTGATGCATTTCCAAGTCAGGATGGTGAGTGGCTCAGAGGGAATTTGCAGGTGATAGTGTTCCTATGTATCTGTATACTGTGTCCTTCTGGATGGAAGTTGCTATTGGTTTGGAAGATGCTGTCTCAGGATCTTGGGTGAATTTCTGCAGTACATGTCCTCAATGGTACACACTGTTGCTACTGAGTGTCAATGGAGGAGGGAATGGTACGGGAACTGCTTTTTCCCTGGATGGTGTCTAGCATCTTGAATGTTGTTGGAGCTGCACCCATCCAGGCTAGTGGGGAGTATTCCTTCTCCTGGCTACTGAGTTGTGCCTTGTCAATGGTGGACAGCCTTTGGGGAGGAGAAACATTGATTAATCGACCAACTGGAGATTTTGCATCAGACAGTAAAATCAAAGGCATGAACTGTGATGAAGAGTGAATTGTTTCAATTGAAGTTTCACTCATTGGAAATGACTGTTATTGTTGTTCTGCAGGCCAATCTGCAGAGGTCGTCATAACTAATCCCAGGGATGGTGTCAGCAAAGAAGGGGAGTGGTTCCCTCTGAAGTGTCAATGCAACAACAGATTTATAAAGGCTTCTTGGTGGAAGAACAACTTTACAATGTGAAATCTTATGACTTTAGCCGAAGATTAGATTACTTACAGTGTGGAAACAGGTCCTTCAGCCCAACAAGTCCACACTGACCCTCTGAAGAGCAACCCACCCAGACTCATTCCCCTACATTTACCCCTTCACCTAACACTACGGGCAATTTAGCGTGGCCAATTCACCTGACCTGCACATTTTTGGACTGTGGGAGGAAACTGGAGCACCCGGAGGAAACCCAAGCAGACACGGGGAGAATGTGCAAACTCCACACAGACAGTTGCCTAGGCGGGAATTGAACCCGGGTCTCTGGCGCTGTGAGGCAGAAAAACTGAGGGCTTGTACAAGTGACAAATTGGGAACCTCTTTACACAAAGTGAACCTTTGGAAGTGGTGGCCATTGGTCCGTCAACATTGAGTGTTGATGTCGTACTCTGTGTCGAACAACATTCCTTTTTGCAGAGAGACCACACGATATATCTTACTGCACACTTTTCTATTCATCGAGTCACAAGGGGCACAGCAATGCACTGAGGAGTTCCATCCCACTTCCCAAGAAAGGGAATTCTCGAGCTTCCCAGATTTTAATGTTGACTATCAGGACCAGAAGAAATCAGAAAAGAGTAGGCCATTTGGCCCCTTGATCCTGTCCACTTTTCAGTCAGTTACACGACTGATGTGTGACCGAGTTTCAGAACCTAACTGCTCCAGGTAGATTTATCTATTTTGCTGACCAGACTGGGCCTCACCGTAAACTGGGACACATCCCAAACTGAGTCCCACCCTAAATTGGGCCACATCCCAAACTGAGCTTCATTATAAACCGGGCCACATCCCAAACTGGGCCTCAGCCTAAACTGGGCCATGTCCCAAACTGGTACTTCCCTCAACTTGGCCACATCCCAAACTAGTCCACACCTGAAACTGAGCCACATCCCAAACCGGGACTCACCCTAAACTGGGCCACATCCCAGACTGGGCCTCACACTGAACTAGAGTCAAGATTAGAGTGGTGCTGGCAAAGCACAGCAGGTCAGGCAGCATCTGAGGAGCAGGAAATTCAATGTTTCAGGCAAAAGCCCTTCATCAGGTACGAGGAGTGTCATTCCTGATGAAGAGTTTTTTTTTGCATGAAACGTTGATATTGCTACTCCTCGGATGCTGACTGACATGCTGTGCTTTTCCAGCACCACTCTAACCTTGACTCTCATCTCCAGCAACTGCAGTACCCACTCCTGCCTCACACTAGACTAGGCCATATCTGAAAATGGGCCTCATCCTAAACTGGTCCACATCCCAAATTGGACCTTACCCTAAACTGGGCAACATTTCAAATGGAATCTCATCCTAAACTGGACCACATTCCAAAATGTGCCTCACCCTAATCAGAGCCAGATCCCAAGAGGGCCTCACCCTAAACTGGGCCACATTCTATAGTGGGCCTCAAACTAAACTGGGTCCCATCCCCAACTGGGCCTTACCCTCAACAGGGCCACATCCCAAACTGGGCCTCACCCTGTACTAGACCACATCTCAAACTGAGCATTACCATAAACTGGGCCACATTCCAAACTTGGCCTCACACTAAGGTGAGCCTCACACTAAATTTTTTCAGATTGTCAACTAGGCCCTATCGTAAAGTGGGACACATCGTACATTGCACTTCATCCTAAACTGGGCCTCATTCTAAACTTGGCCAGATCTCACACCAGGTCTTATCCTAAATTGTGCCAGATATTACACTGAGCCTCACCCTAAACTGGGCCTCATTGCAAGCTGAGTACCATCCTAAATTAAGCCTCATCCTAGACTGGTGCTGATCCTAAACTGGGACTCAAAATTAACCTTGCCACATCCTAAACTAGTCCTCACCACAAACTAGGAGAAAGTGAGGACTGCAGATGCTGGAGATCAGAGATTAAAAAAGTGTTGCTGGAAAATCGAAGCAGGTCAGGCAGCATCAAAGGAGCAAGAGAATCGACATTTCAGGCATAAGCCCTTCTTCAGGAATGAGGCGGGTGTGCCAAGCAGGCTAAGATAAAAGGTAGGGAAGAGGGACTTGGGGGGAGGGGCATTGGGAATGCGATAGGTGGAAGGAGGTTAATGTGAAGGTGATAGGCCGGAGAGGGGGGTGGGAGCGGAGAGGTCAGGAAGAAGATTGCAGGTCAAGCAGGCGGTGCTGAGTCTGAGGGTTGGGACTGAGAAAAGGTGGGGGGAGGGGAAATGAGGAAGCTGGAGAAATCTGCATTCATCCCTTGTGGTTGGAGGGTTCCTAGGCGGAAGATGAGGCGCTCTTCCTCCAGGCATCGTGTTGCCATGGTCTGGCGATGGCGACCTTGTCTTAAACAGGGCCTCATACTAAACTGGGCATTACCCTAATCTGGGCATTATTCTAAACTAGGCTACATTCCAACCGGGCCTCACCTTAAATTGAGTCACATCCCAAACTGGACCACACCCTTAACTGAGCCTCATCCCAAATTGGGCCTCAAACTAAACTAGTCACATCCTAAAGTGAGCTGCCCCCTAAACTGGGCTATACCCCGAACTGGGCTTCACCCTTAACTGAGCCACTTCCCAAATTGGGCCTTACACTAAACAAAGCCACACACCCAAAGTGGGCCGCAAGCTAAACTGGGCTATATCCCAAACTGGGCCGCACCCTAAACTGAGCCACATCCCAAAATGAGCCTCACCATAAACTAGGCAACGTTCCAGTCTGGGCCTCAAACTAAAAAGGGCCTCAACACAAATTCGGCCTCACAATAAACTAGGCTATGTCCCAAAGTGTGCCTCACCCTAAACTGGACCACATCCCAAACTGGGACTCAACATAAGTTGGGTCATATCCCAAACTGGGTCTCATCCTAAACTACCAAATCCCAAACTGGGCCTCACACTAATTTGGGCTGCATCACAAATTGGGCCTCACCCTAAACTGGGCCTCACCTGATTTAGGCCACATCCCAAAATGGGCCTCACCCTAAACAGATTCACATCGGAAACTGGGCCTCAACCTAAACCAGGCCACATCCCAAAATGGGCATCACGTAAACTGGGCCACATCCGAAACTGGGCCTCACCCTGAACTAGGCCACATCCAACACTGGGCCACAGACTGAATGTGTCTTTGTTCCAAACTGGGCATAACCCTAAGCTGAGCCACATCCCCAACTAGGCCTCACATTAATTAGGGCCACATTCCAAACTGGGCCTCACCCATGACTGCGACATATCTCAAACTGGGCCTTACCCTAAACTGGGCCACATCCCACGTGGGCCTCAACCTAAACTTGGCCACTTCCCAAACTGAGCCTCAGCCTAAATTGTGCCATATTCCAAACTGGGCTTCTTCCCAAACAGGGCAAAATTCCAAACTGGGCCTTACCCTGAAATAGGCCATGTACCAAACTTGGACTCACACTAAACTGGATCTCATCCCAAACTGGATCTCTTCCTATACTGTGCCTTACTCTAAATTAGGCCAGAAGTCCCACTGGGAATCATCCTACACTGGGCCAGATATTACCCTGGGCCTCATCCTAAACTGGACCTCATTCTTTGCTGGGTGTCATCATAAATTGAGCATCATGCTAGACTGGGCCACATCTCAAACTGAGCCACATCCTAAGTTAGGCCACATCCCAAACTGGGGATCACCTTAAACTGGGCCACATCCCAAATTTGGCCCCACACTAACTGTGCCACAATACAAACTGAGCCACAACCTAAACTGTGCCACATCCCAATCTGGACCTCACCCTTATCTGGGCCGCATCCCAAACTGGTCCTTACCCTAAATTGGGCCATGTCACAAAATGGGCCTCACCCTAACCTGGGCTACATCACAAACTCAGCCTCAACCTGAACAATGCCACATTGCAAACTGGGCCATTTCCCAACTGGGCCTCACCCTCAACTGGGCCACTACCCAATGTGGGCCTCACCTTAAACTGGGTCACATCACAATTGAGCATCAAGCTAAATAGGGACACATTCAAAACTGGCATCACTTGAAGATGAAACACACCCTACTTTTTTCAGATCGTAAACTTGGCCACATCGATTCATTATACACTGGAACTCATCCTAAACTGGACCTCTTAATATACTGGGCCTTATTCTAAAATGGGCCAGAAGTCCCACGGGGAATCATCCTAAACTGCACCAGATATTATACTGGACCTCATCCTAAACTGGCCCTCATTCTTTGCTAGGTGTCATTATAAATTGAGCCACATGCTAGACTGGGACACAGCTCAAACTGAGCCACACCCTAAACTAGGCCACATCCCAAACTGGGAATGACAAAACTGGGCCAATTCCCAAACTGGACCACAAACTAAACTGGGATATTCCATAAACCCTAGCTACATCCTAAATTGGGCCTCATCCACAACTGTGACTTATCCAAAACTAGGCCTCATCCCAAACTGGACCTCATCTTAAAGTGGGCCTCATCTTAAACTGGTCCCTATCCTAAACTGGGCCCTGTTCAAATATGGAACACATCCTAAACTGGGCCTCATTCTAAACTGTGATAACATCCTAAACTTGGAGATATTTTATACTCGGCCACATTCCAAACTAGGCCTCATCCTAAATTGTCAAAAATATGGTGCTGCAAAAGCATAGCCATTCAAGCAGCATCTGAGGAGCAGCAGAGTATACCTATCGATGGGGGTCATGTCCTATACTTGTATTCATCAGAAACTGGGCGTCAGCTTAAACTGGGCCACATTTGAAACTGAGCCTCATCCTGAACTAGGCCACATCCGAAACTGGTCCGCACACTGAACTAGGCCATATCCTAAACTGGGCCTCACCGTAAACTGGGCCACATTCTAAATTGGGCGTCACTCTAAGGTGAGCCTCACCCTAAGTGTTTTCAGATTATAAACATGGCCCATCGTAAAGTGGACCCCATCATAAACTGGACCTCATCATAAACTCAGCCTCATTTTAATCGAGGGCAGATGTCACACTGGGCTTTATCCTAAATTTGGCCAGATATTTCACTGGGCCTCATCCCAAACTGGGCGTCAACTTAAACTGGGCCTCATCCTAAACTTGGCCTTAGCCAAACCTCGGTCACATTCCCAAACTGGACCTCACACTATACGGAGCCGCAGCCTAAACTGCGCATCATCCTAAACTGAGACACATCCCAAACCGGGCATCACCATAAAATTGGCAATATCCAAAACTGGGCCTTAGCCTGAACTAGTCTTTATTCCAAACTGGGTATAAACCTAAGCTGTGTGACATCTGAAACTTGGCCTCCCCCTAAACTGTGCTACATTCCAAACTAGGCCTCACCCTGTACTGGACCACATACCAAACTTGGCATAACCCTAAACTGGACCACACCTCAAACTGGGTCTCACCCTTAAATGTACCACAATCCAAACTGAGCCTCAACTTAACCTGTGCCACATCCCAATCTGGGCCAAACCCTAAACTGGGCCGCATCTCAAACTGGTCCTTACCCTAAACTGGGCCGCATCACAAATTGGGCCTCATCCTATCCTGGGCCACATCACAAAGTCAGCCTCAACCTAAACAATGCCACATTGCAAACTGGGCCTTAACTTAAACTGGGCCATTGCCCAACTGGGCCTCACACAGAACAGGGCCACAACGGAATGTAGGCCTCAGCCTATACTGGGCCACGTCCCAAACTGGGCATCACCCTAAATGGGAACACATTCCAAACTGGCCATCACCCTGTACTAGGTCACATCCCAAACTGAGCATCACCTTAAACTGGACTACTTCCCAATCTGGTCCTCAGCCTAAGCTGGGCCACATTTCAAACTGGGCAGCACCGTAAGCTAGGTCTTATCCCAAATTGGGCCTCACCATAAACTGGACCATATTCCAACCTGGGCGAACAATACACTGGACCATACCCCGAAAAGGCAACACTGTAATCTGGGCCACATCCCAAACCGAGCCTCAACCTAAATTTTGCCAAATCGCAAACTGGGCTTTACCCCAAACTGGGCAAAGTCCTAAACTGGGTCTTACCCTCAAATAGACCATGCACCAAAGTTGGACTCACCCTAAACTGGGACACAATCCAAACTGGGCGTAACTTGAAGATGAGCCTCACCCTATTTTTTTCAGATTGTAAACTTGGCCACATCGCTCCATTGTATACTGGACCTCATCCTAAACTGTACCTCTTCCTATACTAGGCCTTATTCTAAACTAGGCCAGAAGTCCCACTGGGAATCATCCAAAACTGGGCCAGATATTACACTGGGCCTCATCCAAACTGGGCCTCATTCTTTGCTCGGTGTCATCATACATTGAACCTCATGCTAGACTGGGCTACATCTCAAACTGAGCCACACCCTAAACTAGGCCACATCCCAAACTGGGAATCACCCTAAACTGGGTCACATCCAAAACTGAGCCTCACCCTTAACTGTGCCACAATACAAACTGAGCCACAACCTAAACGGTGGCACATCCCAATCTGGACCTCACCCTAAACTGGGCCACATCCCAAACTGGGCTTATCTCACTTTAACTCTAAGGTGAGCCTCAACCAAAGTTTTTACACATTGGAAACGTGGCCCCATCATAAATTGAGCCCCATCATACACTGGACCTCATCCTAAACTGGATCTCATCCTAAACTAGGTGTCAATCCTAGCTAGGCCAGATCTCACTGGGAATCATCTTAAACTTGGCCATATATTACACTGGGCCTCATCCTGAACTGGGCTTCATTCTCAGCTGGGTGACATCCCTAAACTGAGCTTCATCCTAGACTGTGCCCCTTCCTAAAATGGGACTCAACATTATCCTTGCCACAACCAAAATTCGGGCTTATTCAAAAGTCTGGACCTCATTTAAACTGGGCTCATCCTAAACTGCACTTCAGCCTAAACTGGGCTACATCCAAATCTGAGCCTCATCCTGAACTAGGCCACATCCAAAACTGGGACTCAGACTGTGTGTGTCTTTATTCCAAATTGGGCATAATCCTAAACTGGGCCACATCTCAAACTGGGCCTCACACTAAACTGGGCCACAACCCAAACTAGTCCGTACAATAAACTGTGCCACATCCTAAAGTCAACATCACCCTAAACAGGGGCCACATCCCAAACTAGGCATCACCATAAAATTGGCAACATCCAAAACTGGGCCTCAGCCAGAACTGCTCTTTATTCCAAACTGCATGTAAACCTAAGATGGGTGACATCTCAAACTCGGCCTCTCCCTAAACTGGGCCACATTCCAAACTGGGTCTCGCCCTATACTGTGCCACATACCAAACTTGGCATAACCCTAAACTGGCGCACATCTCAAACTGGGCCTCACTGTGGCACAATCCAAACTGAGCCTCAACCTAAACTATGCCACATCCCAATCTGTGCCTCACCCTAAATTGGGCCGCATCCAAACTGGTCCCTACCCTAAATGGGGCCACATCACAAATTGGGCCTCACTCTATTGTGGGCCACACCACAAAGTCAGCCTAAACCTAAACAAGGCTACATTGCAAACTCAGCCTTACCTTAACTGGGCCATTTCACAACTAGGCCTCACCCTGAACTGGGCCACAACCCAATGTGGGCCTCACCCTAAACTGGGCCACATTCCAACTGAGCATCAAGCTAAACTGGGTTACATCCCAAAGTGGGCATCATCCTAAACTGGGCCACATCCCAAACTGGGCATCATCCTATACTGGGCCACATCACAAACAGAGCATCACCTTAAACTGGGCTACTTCCCAAACTGGACATCAGCCTGAACTGGGCCACATTTCAAACTGGGCAGCATCATAATCTAGGCCTCATCCCAAATTGGGCCTCATCCTAAAGTGGACCACTTTCCAACCTGGGCGACACACTACACTGGGCCAGACCCCAAAATGTGCAACACCATAACCTGGGCCACATCCCAACCTGGGCCTCACCCTGAACTAGGCCACATCCCAAACTTATCCTCAGCCTAATTTGTACCACATCCCAAATTGGGCTTCATCCCAAACAGGGCCAAATCCAAAACTGGGTCTTACTCTGATATAGGCCATGTACCAAACTTGGACTCACTCTAAACTGGACCACATTTCAAACTGGGCGTCACTTGAAGATGAGCCTCACCTTATTTTTTTCAGATCCTAATCTGCACTTCAGCCTAAACTGGGCCTTACCCAAAACTAGGCCTCACACTAAACTGGGCCACATCCCAAACTAGGCCTTACAATAAACTGTGCCACATCCTAAAGTTGGCCTCACCCAAAACTGGGCCACATCCCAAACTCAGACTCAACCTAAATTGGGCCACATCCAAAACTGGGCCTCACCCTAAACAGGGCCAAATCCAAAAGTGGGCATCACCCTAATGTGGCCCACATCTCAAACTGAGCTCCAGCCTAAGCTGAGCCACAATCAAATGTGGGTGTCACCCTAAACTGGGCCAAATCCCAACTGAGAATCAATCTAAACTGTGCCACATCCCAAATTGGGCACAACCCTAAACTGGCCCACATTGCAAACTGGGCCTCACCATAAACTGGGCCACCTCCTAAACTGGGCTTCAACCCTAAACTGAACCACAGCCCAAATTGGCCTCCCCCTAACCTGAGCAACATCACAAACTGTGCCTCAGCCTAAACTGAGCCACATCCCAAACTGGTCCTCACCGAAACTGGGTCAAATCCCAAACTGAGCATCACTCTGAACTCGATCACATACCAACTGGGCGTCACCCTAACCTGGGCACATACCAAACTGCGCATCACCCTAAGATGAGTCTCATGGGTTTTTTTTCCAGATCATAACCTTGCGGGGGGAGGGTGGAGTGGATAGATGGAAAAGAAGATAGGCAGGTAGGACAAATCAGGATAAGTCATGGGGACAGTGCTGCGAGTTTGTTTCAGGACATGGTTGAAGAGCTTCAGGGCAGAGGAAATGACCTGGGAGTTGCAGTGGGAGAGGGACTCCCTGAGATTCTTGTAGAGAGAGAAGGAAAACGTCTTCAAGGCAGGCATCCTTGCAAGAGGATTCACAGTAGGGTTAAAATCAACAAGGTAAAAACAATGACTGCAGATGCTGGAAACCAGATTCTGGATTAGTGGTGCTGGAAGAGCACAGCAGTTCAGGCAGCAGCTTAATTAGGCTAGAAGTCACTCTAGGTCTCATTGTAAACTGGACCATATATTGTCCTGGACCGCATCCTAAGCTAGGCCTCTTTATGAGCTAGGTGACATCTTAAATGGAGCGTTAAACTAGACTGGGCCACATTCCAAAAATGGGACATTCCATAAACCTAGCGACATCCTAAACTGTGCAACATCCAAAATTGGGCCTGATCCCAAATGAGGCCTCATCCTAAACTGGGCCTCATCTTAAATCGGGCCTCATCTTAAACTGGGCTCTGTCCTAAACTGGGCCCAATTCTAATCTGGGCCACATCCTATAAATGGGCCTCATTCTAAACTGTGCTAGGCTCCTAAACTTGGAAACCATTTACACTTGGCCTCATCCCAAACTTGGCCTCATCCTCAACTTGCCCTCATTCTAAACTGTCAAAAGAGTGGTGCTAGAAAAGCACAACCATTCAGGTAGCATCCCAGGAGCAGCAGAGTCGATGTTGCAACTGGGTCATGTTCTATATTTGTCCTCATCCCAAACTGGGCCTCAGTCTAAATTGAAAAAATGTGGTGCTGGAAAAACACAGCAGGCCAGGAGCAGGAGAATCGACGTTTCGGGCATAAGGCCTTCTTCAGTCTAAATTGGGCCACATCTGAAGCTTAGACTCACCCTGAACTAGACCATATCCCAAACTGGGCCATACCATGTACTAAGCCACATGCCATGCTGGGCCTCACCATAAGCTGGGTCACATGATGATTAAAGGAATAGAGCTCATGAAAGGACGTCATAGTTGACATAGTTGAAACCAGGTTTTACCCAATGATGGGACCTGCTGGTGGCAATGTTTGTCCCCACCAAAGTAGCAATGTCAGCATCCAATGCAAGCCATCAGACATAAAGTATGACCAAAATGTTTATTTTGTAAACTCTGGTGGATATTAGCCAGTATTTGGTGATAAGTTCTGCTCTCTCCATTATTATAAGCCGTCCTCTATGTGACCTGGTCTATCCCAATCCAAAAAAGGTTTCAATTCTGTTTGTGATAGGCCTACGTTTCCCATCACCACATTACACGGATCGGTTGTAGTGGCAGTTAAATGTAATGAAGAGATTACAGGAGCTGGGGGTGTGATGAATGGCAGTTATAGGAAGCGAGAAAAACTGCAGGTACAGTCATGTAGGTGGGTTAACTCCAGAAAAGTTAGGAGAGATAGGCAGGTAGTGCAGGAGTCTTTTGTGGCTATCCGCACTTGAAAAACGTATGCCATTTTGGAAAATGTTAGGTGGTGATGGTCTCTCAGGGCGAATGTGAGACAAACAGCTACGTTTCTGATACCCAGAGTTGCTCTATTGTAAGAAGGCGTAAGTAGAGCTCCAAGCAATCAATTGTGATAGGATTTCTCTAATCAGAGGCACAGACAGACTTTTCTGCGGTCAGCAGTGACAATCAGAATGGTGTATTGCTTCCCCGGTGCCAGGATCCGGAGTACCTCGGAGAGAGTGCAGAACATTCTCAAAGTTGAGAGGGACCAGTAAGACGTCACTGTAAAGATTGGACCTAATGATAAAGGAAGGAAAAAGCAAGAGATTCTGAAGGGAAAATATAGGAAACTAGGCAGGAATTTTAAAAAAGGATGTCCTCGAGAATAGTAATATCTGGATTACATCCCGTGCTCTGAGCTCATGAGGATAGGAATTGGAGGATAGAACAGATAAATGTGTGGGTGAGGAGCAGGTGCATGGGAAAAGGATTCATTTTTGAATCACTGGAATCTCTTCTTGGGTAGAAGTGACTGGCATAAGGAGGATGTATTACATCTTAATTGAGCAGGGACTAATGTCCCGGCAGCGAGATTGCGAGAATTGCTCGGGAGGGTTTAAACTTGTAAAATGGCGATTTTACAATCAGAGGAAAAAAAATCCGAATCTGGGACATTTGGGAAAAAGGAGCAAGCCAATCAATCAGGGCAGGAGGGACAAAGCAAGAACAAAGTAGGACTGATAATTTAGATTGCATTTGCTTCAATGCAAGAGGCCTAACAAGGAAAGCAGTTGAACTCAGAACATGGTTTGGAACATGCGACTGGGATGGCATAGCAATTACAGAAATATGTCTCAGGGTTGGGCACGACTGGCACCTTAATGTTCCAGGATACAAATGCTATTGCAAGGATAGAAAGAGCAGCAAGACAGGAGGAGGAGTGAAGTTTCTGATTAGGGAAAACATTATGACTGCATATGGAAAGGATCTTCCTGCGAAAACGTCAAGAGAAGTTATTTGTGCGGAATTGAAAAATAAGAAAGTGATGGTAACATTATTCTGATTGCACTATAGAGCCACCGATAGTCAGCGGGAAATTGAGAAACAAATTTGTAAGGAGATCTCAGTTATCTGTAAGAATAACAGGGTGGCTATGATAGGGGATTTTAACTTTACAAACGTAGACTGGGATTGCCATGGTGTTAAGAGTTTAGATGTAGAGGAATTTGTTACGTGTGGACAACAACATTTTCTGATTAAGTATGTGATTGTGCCTACTAGAGAAGATGGAAATCCTAATCTACTGTTGGGGAATAAGGCAGAGCAAGTGACTGAGGTGGCAGTAGGGGAAAACTTTGGGGTCAGTGCCCATAATTCTATATGCTTTAAAATAGTGATGATAAAGAAGAGACAGGATCTAAAACTTAATGTTCTAAACTTGAATGGGTTCCAAAAATATTGATAAGCATTTTGCCACAGTTGGAGGGTTTGAGCTAAAGGGAGAGTCTGAATTGGCTGTGGCTGTTTTCTCTGGGGCCTCACAAGCTGAGGCTTGACCTTACAGAGGTTTATAATATCATGAGGGACTTGAATAGGGTTAATAGACATGGTCTTTCTGCTGAGTCCACAACTAGGGGGCATAGGTTTCAGTTTAGAGAAGAAAGATTTGAAACGGACCTAAGGGGCAACATTTTTCACAAACAGGGTGGTACGTGTTTGGAATGAGCGGCCAGAGGAAGTATTGGAGGCTGGTCCAATTACGTTTTAAAGGCATCTGGATGGATATATGAATAGGAAGGGTTTAGAGGGATGTGGACAAAGTGTTGACAAATGGGACGAGATTAGGTTCGGACATCTGTTTGGCGCACACCAGATGGACTGAAGGATGTGTTTCCGTGCTGAATATCTCCATGACTTGCAATTCCTTGCTGAATATCAGTGTCAAATGATACTTTTCGGCAGGCACAATGGTATAACAACTATTTTAGTTAGCTTTACAATAATAAAGCTTAACAACTGCTGATCATCCTTACTAAGACTGAAAAATCCAAATAACAGTTAACTGACTGCACTGATTCCAAGTATGTCGCATTTGAACTCTTTGTCTCTACTACCATTCCCTTATTTTTTACTTCTGGGACATGGATGTGACTGACTGGGCCCAGCATTAATCACCCTTGAAACTTGAATCACTGCAGTTAATATGCTGTACATATGCCCCCCAGTGTCCTGAGGGAGGGATTTCCAGGATGTCAACCCAACGGCAATTAATAGACAGCCGATATATTTCCAAGTTAGAATGGTGAGTGGCTCAGAGGGGATATTGCAGGGTGTCATGTTCCTACGTATCTACTGCTCTTGTTCTTCCAGATGGAAGTGGTCATGAGTTTTGTCTCAGGATCGTTGGTGAGTTTGTGCAATAATCTTATAGATGGTACACACTGCTGCTATTGAGAATTGGTGGTTGAGGAAGTGGATGTTGTGGATATGGTGCCAATCAAGTGGGAGCTGCTTTGTTCAGGATAGCATAGAGTTTAGATTAGAGTGGTGCTGGAAATGCACAGTAGGTCAGGCAGCATCCGAGGAGCACCAAAATCGATATTTCAGGCAGGAGCCCTTCATCAGATTCTCGAGTTTCTCGTATGTTCTTGGAGCTGCATCCTGAGAAATGGGGAGTATTGCATCACACTTCCGACTTGTGCCTTTTAAATCGTGGGCAGGTTTTGGGGGGAGTCAGGAGGTGAGTTACTCGCTGAAGTAGTCCTAGCCTCTGGCGTGCTCTTGTAGCCACAGTACTGATATGGAGAGTCCAGTTCAGTTTCTGGTCAACAGTAACTCCCAGGACATCGGTAGTGGGGGTATTCAGTGATGACAATACCATTGAAAATCAAGGGGGTTATGGTTAGATTCTCTCTCAAAGAGAACCACCGGGATGTTGGTATTGTGGGGGATAGGGTGATTTCAACATCATTCAAAATCAAGGGACGATGGTTAGATTCTCTCTCAATGATAAACCCCAGAACGTTCGTAGTGAGGTGATTCAGTGATGGGAACATTATTGAATATTAATAGGCTATGGTTCGTTTCTTTCTGATTGGAGAATGTAATAGCATAGTGCAAATGTTCCTTGCCACATTTCTGCACAAGCCTGGATATTATCAATATGTTGCTGCTTTTGGACATAGACTGCTTCAGTATCTGAGGACTGGCGAATGGAGCTGAAGGTTTGAGTCATGGAGAAGAACATCACATAAACAGTCCCTTTAGACCAACTCTTTCATGCCGATCTGATAACCTAAATCAATCTAAACCTGCTTGCCAACATGTGGATCATATCCCACTAAACCATTCTTATTCATGTCCCTTTTCAATTTGCCTCTCTCACCTTAAACCTATGCCCTCTAGTTGGATTGTCCTACCCTGGGAAAATGACCTTTCCTATTTACACTATCCATGCCCTCATGATTTTATAAAGCTATATATTTTGTAAACCACAGTCTTTGACGCTCCAGGTAAAATAGCCTCTCCCTATTTATCAAATTCAACAACATGGCAACATGCTTATATATCTTTTCTGAATCCTTTCATGCTTAACACCGCTTTTCCTATTGCAAGGAGAACAAAATTGAATACAGTATTTAAAAAAAGGCACAACATGACATCACAACTCCTGTACACCCGCAACATGACATCACAACTCCTATCCTCAATGCACTCACCAATGAAGACACCAAATGCCTTCTGCACCACCCTGTCCACCTGCAACTCCACTTTCAAGAAAATATGAACCTGCACCCATAAGTCTTTGTTCAGCAATATTCCCCCAGATGCTACATTTAAATGTATAAACCATGCCTTGATTTGTTTTACCAAAATGCAGCAAATTACTTTAACCTAATATTTTACTAATTTGAAATAATGTGGTCAGTTCTGGGTCCCAATTTGTGAGGAAACCTAATCTGGGCAATGAGGCAATCCAGAGAATGTTCACTCAGTTAATCCCGGATATGGAGAGAGTTACTGACGAGGAAAAGGTTGAACGGACCGGGCCTGTTCTCATTGGCGTTTAGAAGAATGAGAGGTGACCTGATTGAAGAGTCATAGAGGGAATTGAAATGAGAGATAGAAAGAATTCGCTTCCCCTTGTGTGGGAGAGTCTAGGACCAGAGGGGCATTGTCTCAGAATAAGGGACTTTGCTCATTGAAGATAGAAATGGGCAGGAATTTATCCTCTGTGAGCAGAGCTGATCTGTGAAATTCTTTACCACACAGGGTTGTTGAGGCTGTGTTATGAGGTATATTCAAGCAGAGATGAAGAGACTTTTAATCAGGAAGGGGTATCGAGGGTGATGGGGGTTTGGTGGAGTGTTGGGATGGGGCAGCGTGTGGGTGAAGACTGGAAGGTGGAGTTGAGGAAGTTTAGATCAAAAACGTTACTGTTAAATAGTGGAGCAGATTCGATGGGCTGAATTGCCTACTCCCATTCTTACATCTTACGGTCTTCACAGACTGAGAACAATCAAATTACACGCATCGAGCAAATGCAAAACCCTTGCACAGAATTAGGCCAAATTACACAGTAAGAGACCACAGACACCCAAATGATCTCCAGTTAGAATCTGGTCTCAGGATTAGGGCAGAGGTGAATATTGGCGGTCTACAAATCATGGAACACACCTCTTGAAATTCACCCTCATTTCCAGTAGGTAAATTTGGAGAGAAAAGCGGGGATTATTCTAAAAGCTATAGAAGATGGTGTAAAGATTTCAGGCGAACTAAGACCTATTTTGAGTAGTTGCATTGACCTTCGCGTCCTCCATAGGAACCAGACAGCCAATCTCTTCCAAAGCCAATGTCAATTCGCTCCCGCTCAAGTTGACACTCTTGCAAAGTGTCCTGATTGGTTTCAAGATGAGAAACGAAAGACACCAGTTCCATTTAGCCAGATCAGCGCTAGTGAACTATGGTTTCCATCTCGTGTTAGACTCTCCACCACCTCCCACCACACCGCGGCCACTCGGTTCACTCACTCTGGACAGTGACTTCCACCCGGAGGGATGTGAACATCGAAAGGTTCTGGAAAACCAAGCAGCGGTACCATCCTGAATCCATTGGGGTCGTTTGGTGGATGTGATAGATGTTGCGAGACACAGAAGCAGAACTCACAAGAGTTTCGTTTCTGAAGAAGGAGATTTGTCCTCTCCCACACGTGATCCTGGGCACATGTACAATTCAATGTGATAGAATCACAGGCTCTCTGCAATCTGGGATCCACCTGCAATATCACCGGACTTTCTGAAATTGACAGAGTGGTTAAAATGTTTTGTGATGTAAACCATAGGATTTTGATTAATCATTTTCAATGTCTGTTGTTTGGATATCTGCTTCAAATTGGAGTAAATGTGACAATGTCAGCCGGGTGGAACACATAGAATATGAGTTGCCAATTCTGAGCTAGCTGTGTCAATGTACTGTACACATGTAAATGAAGGGTGACTTGACTGACCACCAGCCTCAGTGGAGTTATTTCAGTAGCAATTGACTGACGAATTTTCGTCTCTACATCTGATGTTAATACATTAACTGGAAGGTATTTCTGACACCATTCCATCCATAAACAGTTTGAAAGCCTGGATATAGACCGAATAGCATTATGTATTTAGATTGCTTTTTGTTGGAATGAGATATGCCTTGGGATGAACATTCATAACATGACAGCATTTTTCGTTAGGATTGAGAGTGAGATTCTGAGGCTAGTTTCCTGAATCTTAATAAGGAAAACTATGATGGTACGAGGCATGAGTAGGCTATGATGGATTGGGAAATGTTACTGAAAAGAATGAGATTGGGTGGACATTCAGCAAATGAATGGGTTAACTATCAAATTATTTATTCCAACCTGATTTAAGTGCAACGAGAACAGTGGTCAAACTATGGCTTACAGGGGAAGTTTCAGATCGCATTAGATACAAAAAAGTCATTCAAATTAGCAAGAAAAGAAACAATAGCATTGAAGATGAGGAACTGTTCAGAAGTCCCGAAGGAGGACCTAAAGATTGAGTGAGAAGAGAAACTAGAGTATGAGTGCAGGCTTGCAGGGAACATAAGAACTGATGGTAAAAGCTTCTGCAAATATGTAAAGAGAAAAAAATCTGAAAACCAATCTAAGTCCCTTGCAGTCAGAAACAAGGGAATTTACACTGTGCAACAAAGAAACGGCTGATGAACTAAATTATACTTCACTTCTATCTTCATACAGGAGATAAAAACTGTGCTGGAAATGATGGGGAACACAAAAGTTGTTGAGAGGGAGGAAATAAAGGGGTATTGCTGGGGAAATTGATGGGATGCAAGGGAGATCGATGTTCAGAACATGACAATCTACATCTCAGAGTGGTAAAGGAAGAGGCCTTAGAATTAATGGTTGCATTGGTAATAGTGTTCAAGGATCCAACAGACTGTGGGACAGCGCCTATGGATTAGACGGTTGCTGGTGCATCCTTACTATTTAAAAAGGGAAGTATAGTCATAGAGTAATGCAGAATGGAAATAGGCCCTTTGGCCCAAATAAGTCCTCTTTTAATTAAAACCAGGCGCCCAGAAAAGCTCATCTTGGCTCTTAATCTATTAAAATGCGAGTGAGTGACAGAAAATTCCTAATTTCTACTATTTAAATTAGATTACTTTTTAGATTACTTACAGTGTGGAAACAGGCCCTTTGGCCCAACAAGTCCACACCGACCCGACGAAGCGCAACCCACCCAGACCCATTCCCCTACATTTACCCTTTACCTAACACTACGGGCAATTTAGCGTGGCTAATTCACCTAACCTGCACATTTTTGGTTTCTGGGAGGAAACCGGAGCACCCGAAGGAAACCCACGCAGACACGGGGAGAATATGCAAACTCCACACAGAGTGATGCCTGAGGCAGGAATTGAACGCGGGTCTCTGGTGCTGTGAGGCAGCAATACTAACCACTATGCCACTGTGCCTCCCATAATTTAAAGAAGAATAACAATTTATTTTCATAACTCTAATACTGAACACTAAACAACAACTATTTACAAATCCAAGCACCCCTTTTCTTAGCTACTTAATATCTCGCTTCAACTCTGTAAAAAAAAATGTTGTTCCACTAACACATTTATTTCACATTGCATTAGCTTAATCTCAAGACCTCACGGTCTCTGTCTTCCCCCCTGTCTTCCGTTTGCCAGCTGCTGAGTTTCCTGGGTCATCTTCTTTCTTTTCCTTGTGAATAAACTTTACATCAACAGGTACTTTTGATAGAGTTTCTTTTTCTGATTTCTTTAAGAGTACGATGTGAGAAAAGCATTTAATTTTCTGGTAGTTTCTCTCCCTATGGCAGTTTCTCTCTGGTCAATTTCAAAATGTCTTCAGTCTTATATCACCCAACATCGGATTGTCTTACTTGGTCGATGTTGGCAAAACAATAAGATCAAACTCGATATGGTTTTGGTATCCAGTGGCATAACTTAAACTGATTGGTTAAATTTGAATTGTTGTCAAAACAGCAAACAAAACTCAGGTATCCATTTCACAGTTAAATGATATTTAATTTTCCAGTATACTCTGCGAGTCCCAGCCAATTTGATACAAGGGTTTGTAATCTCTCCGTTCAGAACAACATTCTCTCTCTTCAAGGTACAGGACTTATCTTCAAACTTCATAATACAGGACAGTGTTAAAACTGTACTGGAAATGATGGGGAACACAGAGGGTGGTGAGAAGGAGGAAGTAACATTATATTGCCGGGGAAATTGATGGGTAAAAATGGAGATCGATCCTCAGGACCTGACAATCTAACCCCAGAGTGGTTAAGGAAGTAGCCTTAGAATTGACACATTGGTGACTATGTTCCTGGATGCTACAGATGCTGGGATAGTGCCTGCATATTAGACGGTTGATGTTGCAACCTTACTATTTAAAAAGGGATGTAGGATCATCCAGTAATACAGCAGGGAAAGAGGTGCTTCGCCCTAAACTGGTCCATGCCAACTATGGTTCCCACTAATCTAGTTACAATTGCCCTCACTTGGTCCACATCCCTTTAAACCCCTCCCATCCATGTACTTATCCAAATGTCTTTTTTAAAAATGTTACTATTGTACCTGCCTCAACCATTTTCTCTGCCAGTCCATTCCATATATGCACCATTGTCAATGACAAAACGTTGCCCCTCAGGTCCTTCTTAAATCTTTCCCCCTCACCTTAAATCTGTGCCCTCTTGTTTTCATTTCCTCATCCCTGGGGAAAAAAAAGACTATCTGCATTCAACCTGTCCGTGCCCGTGATGATTTATACACCTCAATATGATCACCTCTCATTCTCCCATGTTCCAAGGAACAAAGCCCTATCCTGGACAAGCTCTTCTTCCAACTCAAACCTACTCGCCCTGGCAACATCCTCATAAATCTTCTTTGCATTCTTGTCGGTTTAACCATGTTTTCTTTTTATAGAGTGATCAAAACTGTACACAATACTACAATTGCGGCCTCACCAACGATTTATACAACTGTAACATAAAGTCCCAACTCCTATGTTCAATGCCTCAGCCGATGAAGGCCAACATGCTAAATGCCTTCTTAACCACCTTGTCGCCCTATTACGTTGCCTTCAACAAATTATGTGTTTGTACTCCTCGAATCCTCTGTTCCACTCACATCTCTGGATCTTTATATTTCCTAAATTGGTTTGACTTTCTAAACGGTTACACCTCATACTTATCTGTACTGAATTGCATTTGTCAATCCACAGCCCACTTCCTCATCTGATCAAGATCCCTCTGTAATTATTGATAACCTCTTCCTTGCTATCATCAATACATTCTAATGTTGTATTATCCACCAACTTACTAATCATGCCTTGTAGAATTCACATCCAGATCATTTATTTGAATAACAAATATTAAAGGTCCTAGTACGGACCCCTGTGACGTACCACTAGTCACAGAGTTCCAGTCCGAGGGAAAAAAACCTTCAACCATCACTCTTTGCTTCCTCGAATTGAGGCCAATATTGAATCCAATTAGTAAGGTTTCCAGGGATCCCTTGCGACCTAACCTTTGTTACTAACCTGCCATCCAGGGCCTTGTCAAAATCTATGCAGACAAAATCCATTGGGCATTATAGACCAGTCAGCTTGCCGTCGGAATTGGGAGTATCAGGGACATTTTGAGGATTCAACATTGGCAAATTTCATGTCAATATAGAGACAGTTTAACCTGAGTGATGGGTGAAACCATAAGCACTATAGCCAGCAATTGATATCAGAGACAGAACCGTGCTGTGATCAGCTAGAATTAACCACTCAAATTATTACTACCGAAACAATGCCAATCACTCAGTGTCATCCTTTCAGCTGCTGAAATTCATTTTCCTCTCGATTTCATGGGAATTAAATCAATCAAATTGTGTGACTCACTTCGGAAATAATATACTCATCAAATTCAGGGAATAACATTTGTTTAGATAGCGGATTGGCTAGTCAACAGAGTCAGGATAAATGGATCCTTTGTTTTTCTGTTTGAGTGGGATATAATGAGCGCAAACCCACAAGCCTTTGTCTCCAACTATTTATAATCTGCATTCATGATTTGGGCGCAGGAATAGAAGGTACTCCAGGCAAATGTGCAACTGACACTAAAATAGTTGGGAAAACAGAATCTGCAAGGTAGAACTAAAACACTTCCAAATGGAACCAAATAGGTTAGCTGGTGGCGATAATATTTGAGGTTTGATGCAGGTAGGTGTGAGGTTGACCATTGTGGTTAAAGGAATAGAAATGCAACTTATTATTCAAGTAGGTGAGAAACTTCAGAGTGAGACGGTGCAGAGGGATCCGGGTGTCCTTGTGCATGAAATTTAGAAGTTGGCACGTAAGGACAGCAGGTCATAAGGAAGGCAATTGGCAATTGCTGAAAGAATGGTGTAAATGAGTAGGGAAATGTTGCTGCAACTATACAATGCATTAGGGTTTCCTCATCTGGAGTGCTGTATGGTGGTTTGGTCCACTTACTTGAGGAAGGATGTAATTGCATTGGAGGCAATTCAGCAGACATTCACACAATCGATTACAGGGGTTTGTCTTATGTGGAGAGATTAAACGGTTTCAACATATACTCTCTGTAGTTTAGAAGAATGAGAGGAGATCCAAATGTGGGATATAAGATGTGAAAGGGTGAGGTGGGGTAGACAAAGAAGATGGAGAGAGGATGTTTCCTCCTGTGGGATAATCTCGAATGATAGGGCATTAGTTCAGGATAAGGGGTTGAGCAGACTGAAAACAGAGATACGGAGGAATGGCTTTTCTGAAAGTGGGTGGGGGAAGGGGGGTGTGAATCTGTAGAAATTCTCCCGTCCGCCCTCCCCAGAGTTTGTGGGGGGAACGCCAGAACACTGAATAACCTTGAGGAGGAGACAACAGGATTTTTGACTTTGCCAATCCACAGTACACTTCCCCATCTGATCAAGATTTCTCTATAATGTTTGATAAACTTTCATGCTGTCAACCATATTTATATCCTAATTTTGTGTCGTCCACCAACTTATTAAGCATGCCTTGTACATTCACATCCAGATCATTTATGTAAATAACAAATAATAAAGGTCCCAGCACCGAATCCTGTGGTGCACCACACATCACAGGCCTCCAGTCTGAGATTCAACCTTCAAACATCACTCCCCGCTTCCTTGAAGCGAGCCAATTTTGATTCCAATAAGGCTTTGTGGCTAGCTTGCCATGAAGGAACTTGTCATAGGCCTCACTAAAGTCCATATAGACAGCATCCATTTGGTATTGTTTGAATGGAGAAAGACTGCGGAAAGCTACGGATCAGAGGGATTTGAGGAGTCCTTATCTGTGAATCACAAAAAAAGCTAGCATGCAAATTCAGTGGGTTACAGGGAACACAAATTGTCTTTATTTCAAAGGAAATGGGCTATAAAAGATGGAAGGTTTTGCTAAAGCTATACAGCCAAGGCACTAGTCAGACTACAGCTAGGATCCAGAGAACAAGTTAGGCCCCAAATCGGTGGAAGGTTAGACCAGCTTTGGAGGCAGCCCACAGAAGGTTTACTCAGCTGAGCCGGGTATGGAGGGATTGTCTAATGAGGGTGATCTTGAGTAAGTTGTGCCTGTCTTCATTGGGGTTTACTAGAAGTGGAGGTGACCTTAATGGAATATTCTTCAAGGCTTTTACAGCATCGATGCAGAAGAGGTTGTTCCCGCTTGTGTGGGAGAGCCTGGGACCAGAGTGGCATTATCTCAGAATAAGGGGGTATGGTGGGCACCCAGTGTAGTTGGGGATGAGAAGGAATTCCTTCTCATGGGTAGTGGGTAGTGAGTCTGTGGAATTCTTTACCGCACAGGGCTGTTGAAGCTGGATCACATTTCCTGAATGTGTATGGGGGAGAGAGAGGGAGGAGCTTTGGAGAAGGTACCAGTAATTAACAACTAGCAGAAAGCACACTTTGTAATCCATCTTCTGAAGAAATATTAGAGACAGCAAGTGAATCGATTCCCACTTCGAGCATTATACTCCTGTTGTGGAGACGTGAACAGTGTGTTTTGTCAGATTCTTTCGCTCCCCTGCGGAAAGTTAATAAAAGAGCATTTTATTGCCATAATAACATGGAATGCACGGCAACATGTTAGCTTCTGGGCATCCTGCAAACATTGTGAAAGTATCTGCTGAATGGATCTCAGGTTATGGGTCCGTGCACATTTAAAAATGCACACACATGGAGAATGTACTGTGGTTATATCATGGAACAGGGATTGGCTTGAAATGAAAGGCAAATAAATAAGCAGCAAATAAGCAAATTCAGTGTAGAGCTAATTATTTTGGGGAAGGTGTCACATGAATACCCATGAGAATGTAAGTCCATTACATATAGTAGCAGAATCAAGCCTTTTTAAATCATGGATTCTGCCATTCAATTGGAGCTGATTGAGTTTGAGAAACCTTTCTCTTGCCAACTTCTCATAACTCCTGATCCCCTGATCTCTCGAGAATCTCTCTTTGTCTTAAAAACACTCACTGACTTGGTCTCCACAGCTCTCTGCAGCAATGTGTTCCCCAGATTCACCCCTCACTCGGGCTGACAAGATTCCTCCTCATCTCAGTTTTCAAATGTCATCCCTTCCCTTCACTTTGAAGCCCATAGAAGCAGAGAATGTACCCGCAAGTGAATGGGTAAATATACAGTCAGGAGTAAGGTAGGTATTGGGGTGTTTGATAAAGATAGCAGTCTGATCAAATAAATTGACAACTGGAGCCATCCACTTCAGGCATTTGAGGACATGCATTGCAAGCTAACCAGTATTCCTACTTTTCTTCAGCATCCATGAGATCATTATTTAGTAAAGAGATTTTTTAAAATGTCTGATTATTGACAATCTAACCATTTCCCCTTAACATTCTGTGAATGTTACTAGTGCTGATTATTCCATTATCCAAAGTACGGGGATACTTTAACTGTAATCTGATCATGACCAGCCATAAAAATATTTTGGCTCTTATGGTGTACAATTTTGATCCTCTTACTTGGTGAAAGATGTGAATGGTGATTTGGTCAACATTTAGCAGACAGGGTTTGATGTTGTTAAGTGTGACGTTGGAAAATTTTTAAAAAGGGCCATTCTCTAAATGGAGAGAATCTGCAGAATGTTTTAGTGCAGAGAGATCTGGGTGACCTTATGCATGTTATCACAGAATTTGAGCACGTGGGATGTGGGTGCCTCTGACTGCCCAGTATTATTGCCTATTCATTGTTGCCTTTGAACTGATTAGCTTGCTAAACCATTTGACAGGGTAACTCAGAGTCAATCTTGCTGTAGGTCTGGAGCCACATGCAGGCCAGACCAGATAAGGATGGCAGATTTACTTCCCTGAAGGGAATAAATGAAGCAGGTATCTTTTTCCAATGATAGCGGTTTCAATTTTTAATTCCAGATTTTCTTATTATATTGAATTCAAATTCTACCATTTGCTGCAGTGGTATTTGAACCCAGGTTCCCCGGAACATGAGCTGAGTTTTTGGATTAATAATTCTAGCAAAAACACCACTAGGCCATCACCTCCTTGTGCACATTAGTTAGCAATTCGATGTTAATTTGACCGTGCAATTGTCTCGGAGAGAGAAAGTATAGGGCTAGGTTTTCATCTGCTCAGTTGCTGAAATGCATAACATATTTACATCTGTTTTTGAGGATTTCTTGCATTTGCCCTGATAAAATATTTGGGCACCACAGTCCATTGTGAAAAAATATTCAACCATGTGGTGATATTCTGATGAGCTCATCATTTAAGGGAGTGCAACAAACATTGAAATTATGGTTGGAGGAATGAGAAATCAAAGGTTTAGATAGACTTAGCTAACTAAAAATAATTGAGTAGAAAATGGATTAAAAGAGAAAATATATCACACTCTCTAGAATATACACAATTTCCAATTGCAACTGTAACACTCGAAAATTCAATAGGACAAAAAACAAAACTTCTTATTTGATGTTATAGTTGATAATGCCACTTTTAGAGTACTGTAGATAGTTCTGGTATAGGAAGAATATTATTAAATTGGAGTGCGTGCAGTAAAGATTTGCAAAAATGTTTCAGGGACTGGAGGATATGAGTGAGACTAAGAGGCTTGGTACATTGGGACCTCTTTCCCTTGAGTGGAAGAGGTTGTATGGTGATCTGATAGAAGTGAGGGACATAGATAAGGGGAATAGTCAAGATATTTTCTCTAGGGCATGGAATTCAAAACTAGAGGGCAAAGGTGAATTAGAAAGGTGCAAGATTTAAAAGAGACTTAGGGGTGACTTTTTCACACAGAGTGTGATTGGTATCAGGGTGGAACTGCCAAAGGAAAGTGTAGATGTAGTTACAGCTACAACATTTATAAGACATTTGGAAAGGCCATACTACAAATGGATCATGGGGCTGCTGTCTTGCTGGAGGGAGAGGGAGGGAAAGGGAAGTGTTGGGGTTGGATTTTCATCTGAGGGTCATTACATATCAGACGCAGGATGAGCAGGAGAAGGGGAGTCCTTCATGGTAACATCAGCCAGTGTGAGGAACGAATCTATGTACTGGCATCATTCTGTATTAACAAACTGTCTGCTCAGCTAACTGCCCGCCAGTGTACTTTGGAATATGCCAAGGCAGAAAATGGAAACAAATGTAAGGGAACATCGAAGATTTAGAACCAAAGCAATAATCACAATTTTACCTGTCAGTGTAAAGCCGTTTTTAAAATGTTCGGCAATGATGACCACCATCACAATGAGCACGAAGACACTGAGGCAGGGACGCACCAAAGTCACAGCAGTGTGGTCTCGTTCTGCACAAGGAGAAAAACCCAGTTTAGATTGCTGTGTGTTCAGGAACTGGCCATGTTGACAGAAATGATTGAAAAGCAGAGAAGCACCAAACTCCTCATTGAATATCCGAGTAACTTTGGAACTTTGCCGACGAGTTCGGATCAGCAGGGAAGTGTAAGAATGTAACTATGTTCTCCACAAAACAGAAGGAAGGGAGGGTAAGGGTTTGCCTGAATTGGTGGGTGGAAGGGATTTCTAGAAACCAGATGCATACAAAAAGAGAAGAGGCCATTCACCCCATCAAGCCTGTACTACCAAAACGCACACTCCTGCCCAAATATCCACTGTAGGCCCATTTCCTTGAAAGTGAAGAAACACTAAGTGGATATTTGTGTACTTCTTAAAGATCGTGAGGTTACCTGCCTCCCAGGCAGTGCATTTCGGACATTATTGTGCTCTGGGTGATAAACGGATCCTTAAATCCAGTCTAAGACTCTAGTCTTTCACATTAAGTTGATACCACCCCTTGTTTTTGGCCCTATGACTAAGGGGAACAGCTGCTTCCTATCCCCATATCCATGTCCCTCAATATTACACAACTTTACCAAACCTCCCACCTTTACTGTTCCAAAGAAAACAATCCACCCTCTCTTCATGGCTGAAATGTTCCATCCCATGCAACATCCTGGTGAATCTCCTCTGTAAACTCTCCCCCCCCCCCCACCACCAAAGTAATGACACCTTTCCTATAATGCGGAGACTGGAACTGCACACAGTGGCAGTTGACGCCAGAATTTTTTTATTGCTGGATTGTAGGAGATTGAGGGGTGATATTAGGCAGGTTTAAAGAATCACGAGTGGCATAGATAAGGGGCATTGGCAAGGCCCCCCCCCCGCCTCCCTCCCCAGTAGAATGTGAAGACTGCCGATGCTGGAGATCAGAGTCGAACAACGTGGAAAAGCACAGCAGGCCAGGCCGTATCCGAGGTCTAGGAGAGCAGAATCTCAAACTAGAGGGGATATATGTAAAAGGGACCTGAGAGGCAATTGTTTCTCATTGAGGGTGGTGTTTATATAGCATGAGCTGCAGTGGAAGTGGTGAAGGCGGTAACAATTATAACATTTAAAAGGCCTTTGGATAGATACGTGGCTTGGAAACGTTTAGAGGGCATGGGGACCTAATACAAGCAAATGAGACTGGATCGGGTTGGGATGGCTGGCCAGTGCGGTTCGAGGTGAACACAACCAAACAAATTATTTTCCTCCACCTTCAAATGACCATGACGGTTTCTTTCTTTTTATCCATAAACTGCCACGAGTTAACCAGCCAATTAGATATTGACAAGCAAAGCCCATTCTGGGCAATATAAACCATCAAAGGTGAGAGGGGGTTTAAGAGAAAAAAATCGAGAGAATGATGGAAACAGTGTGCTGCCTTTCTAAAGACACCCGATATGAACATAACTACACAAGAGGGACACTGGGTCTGATTTCATTTTCTTTTTCTATAACCAGAAGTACTAACACATTGGATAAAAGGGTCAGCTAGACTAGAAACGTCAGCTTTTTTCTCTCCTTACAGATGCTGCCAGACCTGCTGAGATTCTCCAGCATTTTCTCTTTTGAGTACTAACACATTAACTGGATGACTTTCCTGCCTTTCATTTTGTTTTTAAAATGACAAAGCACTACCAGAACTCGGTCTCATTTTTAATTTTCTTTTAACCCAGATATGCTATCGCACACAGCTTGCCAACCACCAAAATCTCCGAACCTACATTTTTTCTTTTCTCCCCTCTTTTCTATCTGTGAGCCGCCATCAGTGAATCACTAATTTGCCATTTACCTGACTATGAAAACCATTAAAAGTGTGGAGGATGTAGGGAAAGTGGCCAAACCAAAATGGACTTGGGGGAGAATAAAGCATTGTATCTATTGCAGTGCTCACCTCTCTCTAAAGGCACTGAGAGCGGTAGGAGACAGCAATTGCTCTCGCCACAATGACAACCAAGCATGGAAGTGGGCAGGGGGTTCATTTTATTTAAATATTATTTCTTACCAAACTTTTAAGAGTTGTTATTGAACACTTCTGGAGCACGTGGGTCTTGAATCCTGGTCTCTTGGTTCAGCGGAAGGGACAGTATTCTGCATCACAAGAGGCACGGGGGGGGGGAGGGGGGATGTGATGTTTCATTTTTCTTTCTCTCTTGTGCCTTTTTAGCTCAAAGCACTCTTTATTTTATTTTCTTCCACCAAATCACCCGTGTTAATGTCTGTAGTGGTTTTCTCTATTTGTAGATATAGTGACACAGCAGGAAAAGACATTGTTATGAATGGACTTAATTATGTATAAGTTTTTCCATCACAAAGAATACACCCGAGTAGCTAAGTATATATTAAAAAGCAATGCCCGTTAAGGGCAATGCTGACATTAAAACAGTGAGAGAGATTAAGGAGAAAGAGAGGGAACTAAATCAGACTGAAGTTGAAGGAGGAAATAAAAGCGCTTTAACCATCACAGTGCCCAGCTCAGGCTAAAGGCACCAACAGCACTTGCAAACTGCATTAACATTAACTGTTGCGTGGAGTTGATATGTTTGAATAGATATTGTCTGTTCACATTTTGACTCCTTGACCAGTACGAGAGATATTCTCTGCAACATTATCAATTAATACCACGATATCTATCTGTTATGCTGGAACTGTACAAAACGCCCGTTAGGTCACAAAGCAAGAATATTGTGTGCAGTTCTGGAATCCACATTCTCAGAGGAGTGTGATAGCTTTGGGACAGGATACAGCTAAAGATTTACCAGGGTGTTGCTATTTGAGGTGGCAATTTTTTAATATGATGAAAGACGAGACAGACTGGTATAGATTAGAAACTACTGGAAAACTCAGCAGGTCCACTTCTGACGAAGGGTCACTGGATTCAGATCATTAATTCTGCTTCTGCCTCGCCACAGATGCTGCCTGACCCGCTGAGTTTCTCCAGCAGTTTGTGTTTATAACCTCTAACATTTAAAATAATTCCACGAAGCTAATATCAACTTAACAAGATAGCGTTTTTTGACATGTGCACAGTCATGATCCAAACACTACTAACACAGAGTCGGCTCCTACAGAAAGCACTGACGTTCCTGCTTATATCTACCAGTAGGAATCCCTGATCAGGCCAGGATTAAGACTCCAGTTAGAAAATTCATTTTCTATGAGATCCGCCTGGCTGACCTATAGGTCTGTGTTTCATCCTATAGCTTTTTCACACCATGTCATTTTCACACCAGGTCCAGAACTTCGGACTGTGCCTGGGCAGTGGTGGTGTGTCTGCACCACAGCCTGGCTCTTGCACCCAGAGTATACCGGCCGAATTTTTTTTTTCTTTCAGGCAGTATTGGCATGGAGACTGCAGGTTTTGCAGTATCCTTTTTGACACGAGGTAGAGGGGGAGCTAGGACAGCCTTGGCGGATATTCTGAGGGACTGGGTATATTTTGCTTTACCTCTGTTTGCAAGGTTGCAGCTTTCACATCGGGCATATGCTTGTTCAGCACCGCCTCACTTACTTGAACTTTGCATGTCACAGGACCTGACATCAAAGCAACCAGGTCGTTCCCGTGGATTAAACACCACCCTTCGTCCTCTGAATAAAACTATCACCAAGAGGAGTCTTGTGTCCCGCTTTGGCATTCCACTTCCCATTTCACCCTTCCCCATGTCCAGGAAGACCAGATTTAACCTGGTTCAGAGCCTCCATTAGCAACTTTGCTGGAGCTGTCCCTGGGCTGTGTGAGGGGTGGTCCTACAATAAAGAGGAACTGAGACAGGTTGGTATCGAGTGAAGGTATAGGTTGTTCCTTTAAACCTGCCTTCAATGTTTGAATTTCTCTTTCTTCCAGGCTATGGATGCTATGGAGCTATCCTGACATGCAAAATTCCTTTTTAACTTTATACTCGTATTCCCTGTTGGTAAATAATGGCCCTTTATCTATGATCAACACCTTTGGGGTCTGTAGATTGCAAGAGATGCTTGCAACTTTTCAACCGTTATTTCCGTATTTTGCAAATGAACTATATGCACATCCAAGCATTTTAAATGATGATTAAAGGAATAGAGCTCATGAAAGGACGTCATAGTTGACATAGTTGAAACCAGGTTTTACCCAATGATGGGACCTGCTGGTGGCAATGTTTGTCCCCACCAAAGTAGCAATGTCAGCATCCAATGCTAGCTACCAGACATAAAGTATGACCAAACTTTTGTAAACTCTGGTGGATATTAACCAGTATTTGGTGATAAGTTCTGCTCTCTCCATTATTATAAGCCGTCCTCTATGTGACCTGGTCTTTCCCGATCCAAAAAAAGGTTTTAATTCTGTTTGCGATGGGCCTACTTTTCCCATCACCACATTACATGGATCGGTTGAAGTGGCAGTTAAATGTAATGAAGAGATTACAGGAGCTGGGGGTGTGATTAATGGCAGTTATAGGAAGCATGTTAGGTGGTGAAGGACTCTCAGGGCGAATGTGAGACAAACAGCTAAGTTTCTGGTACCTCGAGTGGCTCTATTGTAAGAAGGCGTAAGTAGAGCTCCAAGCGATCAATTGTGATAGGATTTCTCTAATCAGAGGCACAGACAGACTTTTCTGCGGTCAGCAGTGAAAATCAGAATGGTGTATTGCTTCCCTGGTGCCAGGATCTGGAATACCTCGGAGAGAGTGCAGAACATTCTCAAAGTTGAGAGGGACCAGTAAGACGTCACTGTAAAGATTGGACCTAATGATAAAGGAAGGAAAAAGCAAGAGATTCTGAAGGGAAAATATAGGAAACTAGGCAGGAATTTTAAAAAAGGATGTCCTCGAGAATAGTAATATCTGGATTACATCCCGTGCTCTGAGCTCATGATGATAGGAATTGGAGGATAGAACAGATAAATGTGTGGGTGAGGAGCAGGTGCATGGGAAAAGGATTCATTTTTGAATCACTGGAATCTCTTCTTGGGTAGAAGTGACTGGCATAAGGAGGATGGATTACATCTTAATTGAGCAGGGACTAATGTCCTGGCAGCGAGATTGCTAGAACTGCTCGGGAGGGTTTAAACTTGCAAAATGGCGATTTTACAATCAGAGGAAAAAAAATCCGAATCTGGGACATTTGGGAAAAAGGAGCAAGCCAATCAATCAGGGCAGGAGGGACAAAGCAAGAACAAAGTAGGACTGATAATTTAGATTGCATTTGCTTCAATGCAAGAGGCCTAACAAGGAAAGCAGTTGAACTCAGAACATGGTTTGGAACATGCGACTGGGATGGCATAGCAATTACAGAAATATGTCTCAGGGTTGGGCACGACTGGCACCTTAATGTTCCAGGATACAAATACTATTGCAAGGATAGAAAGAGCAGCAAGACAGGAGGAGGAGTGAAGTTTCTGATTAGGGAAAACACTATGACTGCATATGGAAAGGATCTTCCTGCGAAAACGTCAAGAGAAGTTATTTGTGCGGAATTGAAAAATAAGAAAGTGATGGTAACGTTATTCTGATTGCACTATAGAGCCACCGATAGTCAGCGGGAAATTGAGAAATAAATTTGTAAGGAGATCTCAGTTATCTGTAAGAATAACAGGGTGGCTATGATAGGGGATTTTAACTTTACAAACGTAGACTGGGATTGCCATGGTGTTAAGAGTTTAGATGTAGAGGAATTTGTTACGTGTGTACAACAACATTTTCTGATTAAGTATGTGATTGTTCCTACTAGAGAAGACGGAAATCCTAATCTACTGTTGGGGAATAAGGCAGAGCAAGTGACTGAGGTGGCAGTAGGGGAAAACTTTGGGGTCAGTGCCCATAATTCTATTTGCTTTAAAATAGTGATGATAAAGAAGAGACAGGAACAAAAACTTAATGTTCTAAACTTGAATGGGTTCCAAAAATATTGATAAGCATTTTGCCACAGTTGGAGGGTTTGAGCTAAAGGGAGAGTCTGAATTGGCTGTGGCTGTTTTCTCTGGGGCCTCACAAGCTGAGGCTTGACCTTACAGAGGTTTATAATATCATGAGGGACTTGAATAAGGTTAATAGACACGGTCTTTATGCTGAGTCCACAACTAGGGGGCATAGGTTTCAGTTTAGAGAAGAAAGATTTGAAACGGACCTAAGGGGCAACATTTTTCACAAACAGCGTGGTACGTGTTTGGAATGAGCGGCCAGAGGAAGTATTGGAGGCTGGTGCAATTACGTTTTTAAGGCATCTGGATGGATATATGAATAGGAAGGGTTTAGAGGGATGTGGACAAAGTGCTGACAAATGGGACGAGATTAGGTCCGGACATCTGTTTGGCGCACACCAGATGGACTGAAGGATGTGTTTCCGTGCTGTATATCTCTATGACTTGCAATTCCTTGCTGAATATCAGTGTCAAATGATACTTTTCGGCAGGCACAATGGCATAATAACTATTTGAGTTAGCTTTACAATAATAAAGCTTAACAACTGTTGATCATCCTTACTAAGACCGAAAAATCTAAATAACAGTTAACTTACTGCACTGATTCCAAGTATGCCGCATTTGAATTCTTTGTCTCCACTACCATTCCCTTATTTTTTACTTCTGGGACATGGATGTGACTGACTGGGCCCAGCATTAATCACCCTTGAACCTTGAATCACTGCAGTTAATATGCTGTAAATATGCCCCCCAGTGTCCTGAGGGAGGGATTTCCAGGACGTCAACCCAACGGCAATTAATAGACAGCCGATATATTTCCAAGTTAGAATGGTGAGTGGCTCGGAGGGGATATTGCAGGGTGTCATGTTCCTACGTATCTACTGCTCTTGTTCTTCCAGATGGAAGTGGTCATGAGATTTGTCTCAGGATCGTTGGTGAGTTTGTGCAATAATCTTATAGATGGTACACACTGCTGCTATTGAGAATTGGTGGTTGAGGAAGTGGATGTTGTGGATATGGTGCCAATCAAGTGGGAGCTGCTTTGTTCAGGATAGAATAGAGTTTAGATTAGAGTGGTGCTGGAAATGCACAGTAGGTCAGGCAGCATCCGAGGAGCACCAAAATCGATATTTCAGGCAGGAGCCCTTCATCAGATTCTCGAGTTTCTCGTGTGTTCTTGGAGCTGCATCCTGAGAAATGGGGAGTATTGCATCACACTTCCGACTTGTGCCTTTTAAATCGTGGGCAGGTTTTGGGGGGAGTCAGGAGGTGAGTTACTCGCTGAAGTAGACCTAGCCTCTGGCGTGCTCTTGTAGCCACAGTACTGATATGGAGAGTCCAGTTCAGTTTCTGGTCAACAGTAACTCCCAGGACATCGGTAGTGGGGGTATTCAGTGATGACAATACCATTGAAAATCAAGGGGGTTATGGTTAGATTCTCTCTCAAAGAGAACCACCGGGATGTTGGTATTGTGGGGGATAGGGTGTTGGTGGATTCAGTGATTTCAACATCATTCAAAATCAAGGGACGATGGTTAGATTCTCTCTCAATGATAAACCCCAGAACGTTCGTAGTGAGGTGATTCAGTGATGGGAACATTATTGAATATTAATAGGCTATGGTTCGGTTCTTTCTGATTGGAGAATGTAATAGCATAGTGCAAATGTTCCTTGCCACATTTCTGCACAAGCCTGGATATTATCAATATGTTGCTGCTTTTGGACATAGACTGCTTCAGTATCTGAGGACTGGCGAATGGAGCTGAAGGTTTGAGTCATGGAGAAGAACATCACGTAAACAGTCCCTTTAGACCAACTCATTCATGTCGATCAGATAACCGAAATCAATCTAACCCTGCTTGCCAACATGTGGATCATATCCCACCAAACCATTCTTATTCATGTACCTTTTCAATTTGCCTCTCTCACCTTAAACCTATGCCCTCTAGTTGGATTGTCCTACCCTGGGAAAATGACCTTTCCTATTTACACTATCCATGCCCTCATGATTTTATAAAGCTATATATTTTGTAAACCACAGTCTTTGACGCTCCAGGTAAAATAGCCTCTCCCTATTTATCAAATCCAACAACATGGCAACATGCTTATATATCTTTTCTGAATCCTTTCATGCTTAACACCGCTTTTCCTATTGCAAGGAGAACAAAATTGAATACAGTATTTAAAAAAAGGCACAACCAATGTCCTGAACACCCGCAACATGATATCACAACTCCTATCCTCAATGCACTCACCAATGAAGGCACCAAATGCCTTCTGCACTACCCTGTCCACCTGCAACTCCACTTTCAAGAAAATATGAACCTGCACCCATAAGTCTTTGTTCAGCAATATTCCCCCAGATGCTACATTTAAATGTATGAACCATGCCTTGATTTGTTTTACCAAAATGCAGCAAATTACTTTAACCTAATATTTTACTAATTTGAAATAATGTGGTCAGTTCTGGGTCCCAATTTGTGAGGAAACCTAATCTGGGCAATGAGGCAATCCAGAGAATGTTCACTCAGTTAATCCCGGATATGGAGAGAGTTACTGACGAGGAAAAGGTTGAACGGACCGGGCCTGTTCTCATTGGCGTTTAGAAGAATGAGAGGTGACCTGATTGAAGAGTCATAAAGGGAATTGAAATGAGAGATAGAAAGAATTCGCTTCCCCTTGTGTGGGAGAGTCTAGGACCAGAGGGGCATTGTCTCAGAATAAGGGACTTTGCTCATTGAAGATAGAGATGGGCAGGAATTTATCCTCTGTGAGCGGAGCTGATCTGTGAAATTCTTTACCACACAGGGTTGTTGAGGATGTGTTATGAGGTATATTCAAGCAAAGATGAAGAGGCTTTTCATCAGGAAGGGGTATCGAGGGTGATGGGTGTTTGGTGGAGTGTTGGGATGGGGCAGCGTGGGGGTGAAGACTGGAAGGTGGAGTTGAGGAAGTTTAGATCAAAAACGTTACTGTTAAATAGTGGAGCAGATTCGATGGGCTGAACTGCCTACTCCCATTCTTACATCTTATGGTCTTCACAGACTGAGAACAATCAAATTACACGCATCGAGCAAATGCAAAACCCTTGCACAGAATTAGGCCAAATTACACAGTAAGAGACCACAGACACCCAAATTATCTCCAGTTAGAATCTGGTCTCAGGATTAGGGCAGAGGTGAATATTGGCGGTCTACTAATCATGGAACACTCCTCTTGAAATTCACCCTCATTTCCAGTCGCTAAATTTGGAGAGAAAAGCTGGGACTCTTCGAAAAGCTATAGAAGACGACGTAAAGATTTCAGGCGAACTGAGACCTATTTTGAGTAGTTGCATTGACCTTTGCGTCCTGCATAGGAACCAGACAGCCAATCTCTTCCAAAGCCAATGTCAATTTGCTCCACCTCGAGTTGACACTCTTGCAAAGTGTCCTGATTGGTTACAAGATGCGAACCAAAGACACCATTTCCATTTAGCCAGATCAGCGCTAGTGAACTATGGTTTCCATCTCGTGTTAGACTCTCCCCACACCTCCCACCACACCGCGGCCACTCGGTTCACTCACTCTGGACAGTGACTTCCACCCGGAGGGATGTGAACATCGAAAGGTTCTGGAAAACCAAGCAGCGGTACCATCCTGAATCCATTGGGGTCGCTTGGTGGATGTGATAGATGTTGCGAGACACAGAAGCAGAGCTCACAAGAGTTTCGTTTCTTAAGAAGGAAATTTGTCCTCTCCCACACATGTGATCCTGGGCACATGTACAATTTAGTATGATGGAATCACCGGCTCTCTGCAGTCTGGGATCCACCTGCAATATCACCGGACTTTCTGAAATTGACAGAGTGGTTAAAATGTTTTGTGATGTAAACCATAGGATTTTGATTAATCATTTTCAATGTCTGTTGCTTGGATATCTGCTTCAAATTGGAGTAAATGTGACAATGTCAGCCGGGTGGAAAACATAGAATATGAGTTCCCTGATTGGGGCTATTAACCAGGTCCAATCAGAGAATCCTGGCCGAAAGATAGAAACGGGAGTGGCAGCAGTTCAATCTCGAAGCCAATTCTGAGCTAGCTGTGTCAATGTACTGTACACATGTAAATAAAGGGTGACTTGACTGACCACCAGCCTCAGTGGAGTTATTTCAGTAGCAATTGACTGACGCATTTTCGTCTCTACATCTGATGTTAATACATTAACTGGAAGGTATTTCTGACACCATTCCATCCATAAACAGTTTGAAAGCCTGGATATAGACCGAATAGCTTTATGTATTTAGATTGCTTTTTGTTGGAATGAGATATGCCTTGGGATGAACATTCATAACATGACGGCATTTTTCGTTAGGATTGAGAGTGAGATTCTGAGGCTAGTTTCCTGAATCTTAATAAGGAAAACTATGATGGTACGAGGCATGAGTAGGCTATGATGGATTGGGAAATGTTACTGAAAAGAATGAGATTGGGTGGACATTCAACAAATGAATGGGTCAACTATCAAATTATTTATTCCAACCTGATTTAAGTGCAACAAGAACAGTGGTCAAACTATGGCTTTCAGGGGAAGTTTCAGATCGCATGAGATGCAAAAAAGTCATTCAAATCAGCAACAAAAGAAACAATAGCATTGAAGATGAGGAACTGTTCAGAAGTCACCGAAGGAGGACCTAAAGATTGAGTGAGAAGAGAAACTAGAGTATGAGTGCAGGCTTGCAGGGAACATAAGAACTGATGGTAAAAGCTTCTGCAAATATGTAAAGAGAAAAAAATCTGAAAACCAATCTAAGTCCCTTGCAGTCAGAAACAAGGGAATTTACACTGAGCAACAAAGAAACGGCTGATGAACTAAATTATACTTCACTTCTATCTTCATACAGGAGATAAAAACTGTGCTGGAAATGATGGGGAACACAAAAGTTGTTGAGAGCGAGGAAATAAAGGAATATTGCTGGGGAAATTGATTGGTTGCAAGGGAGATCGATGTTCAGGACCTGACAATCTACATCTCAGAATGGTTAAGGAAGAGGCCTTAGAATTAATGGTTGCATTGGTGATGGTGTTCAAGGATCCAACAGATTGTGGGACAGTGCCTATGGATTAGACGGTTGCTGGTGCAACCTTACTATTTAAAAAGGGAAGTAGAGCCATAGAGTAATGCAGCATGGAAATAGGCCCTTTGGCCCAAATAAGTCCTCTGTTAATTAAAACCAGGCACCCAGAAAAGCTCACCTTGGCTCTTAATCTATTAAATTGCGAGTGAGTGACAGAGAATTCCTAATTTCTACTATTTAGATTAGATTACTTACAGTGTGGAAACAGGCCCTTCGGCCCAACAAGTCCACACTGACCCGCCAAAGCACAACCCACCCAGACCCATTCCCCTACACTTTCCCCCTTAACCTAACACTATGGGCAATTTAGCGTGGCCAATTCACCTAACCTGCACATTTTTGGTTTGTGGGAGGAAACCGGAGCACCCGAAGGAAACCCACGCAGACACGGGGAGAATATGCAAACTCCACACAGAGAGATGCCTGAGGCGGGAATTGAACGCGGATCTCTGGTGCTGTGAGGCAGCAATACTAACTACTGTGCCACTGTGTCACCCATAATTTAAAGAAGAATAACAATTTATTTTCATAACTCTAATACTGAACACTAAACAACAACTATTTACAAATCCAAGCGCCCCTTTTCTTAGCTACTTAATATCTCGCTACAAATCTGTAAAAAAAAAATTTGTTCCACTAACACATTTATTTCACATTGCATTAGCTTAATCTCAAGGCCTCACGGTCTCTGTCTTCCCCGCTGTTTTCTGTTTGCCAGCTGCTGAGCTCCCTGGGTCATCTTCTTTCTTTTCATTGTGAATAAACTTTACATCAAAAGGTACTTTTGATAGAGTTTCTTTTTCTGATTTCTTTAAGAGTACGATGTGAGAAAGGCAGTTAATTTTCTGGTAGTTTCTCTCCCTATGGCAGTTTCTCTCTGGTCAATTTCAAAATGTCTTCATTCTTATATCACCCAACATCAGATTGTCTTACTTGCTCGATGTTGGCAAAACAATAAGATCAAACTCGATATGGTTTTGGTATCCAGTGGCATAACTTAAACTGATTGGTTAAATTTGAATTGTTGTCAAAACAGCAAACAAAACTCAGGTATCCATTTCACAGTTAAATGATATTTATTTTCAATTTTCCAGTATTCTCTGGGAGTCCCATCCAGTTTGATACAAGGGTTTGTAATCTCTCCGTTCAGAACAACATTCTCTCTCTTCAAGGTACAGGACTTGTCTTCAAACTTCATAACACAGGACAGTGTTAAAACTGTACTGGAAATGATGGGGTACACAGAGGGTGGTGAGAGGGAGGAAGTAACATTATATTGCTGGGGAAATTGATGGGTAAAAATGGAGATCGATCCTCAGGACCTGACAATCTAACCCCAGAGTGGTTAAGGAAGTAGTCTTAGAATTGATACATTGGTGACTATGTTCCTGGATGCTACAGATGCTGGGATAGTGCCTGCATATTAGACGGTTGATGTTGCAACCTTACTATTTAAAAAGGGATGTGGGATCATCCAGTAATACAGCAGGGAAAGAGGTGCTTCGACCTAAACTGATCCCTGCCAACTATGGTTCCCACTAATCTAGTTACAATTGCCCTCACTTGGTCCACATCCCTTTAAACCCCTCCCATCAATGTACTTATCCAAATGTCTTTTTTTTAAATGTTACTATTGTACCTGCCTCAACCATTTTCTGTGCCAGTCCATTCCGTATACGCACCATTGTCAATGACAAAACGTTGCCCCTCAGGTCCTTCTTAAATCTTTCCCCCTCACCTTAAATCTGTGCCCTCTTGTTTTCATTTCCTCATCCCTGGGGAAAAAAAAGACTATCTGCATTCATCCTGTCCATGCCCGTGATGATTTATACACCTCAATATGATCACCCCGCATTCTCCCATGTTCCAAGGAACAAAGTCCTATCCTGGACAAGCACTTCTTCCGACTCAAACCTACTCGCCCTGGCAACATCCTCATAAATCTTCTTTGCACTCTTACCAGTTTAACCATGTTTTCTTATTACAGGGTGGTCAAAACTGTACACAATACTACAATTGCGGCCTCACCAACGATTTATACAACTGTAACATAAAGTCCCAACTCCTATGTTCAATGCCTCAGCTGATGAAAGTCAACATGCGAAATGCCTTCTTAACCACCTTGTCGCCCTATTACATTGCCTTCAACAAATTATGTGTTTGTACTCCTAGAATCCTCTGTTCCGCTCACGTCTCTGGACCTTTATATTTCCTAAATTGGTTTGACTTTCTAAACGGTTACACCTCACACTTATTTGTACTGAATTGCATTTGCCAATTCACAGCCCACTTCCTCATCTGATCAAGATCCCTCTGTAATTGTTGATAACCTCTTCCTTGCTATCACCAATACATTCTAATGTTGTATTATCAACCAACGTACTAATCATGCCTTGTAGAATTCTCATCCAGATCATTTATTTGAATAACAAATATTAAAGGTCCTAGTACGGACCCCTGTGACGTATCACTAGTCACAGCGTTCCAGTCCGAGGAAAACAAACCTTCAACCATCACTCTCTGCTTCCTCGAATTGAGGCCAATATTGAATCCAATTAGTAAGTTTTCCAGGGATCCCTTGCGACCTAACCTTTGTTACTAACCTGCCATCCAGGGCCTTGTCAAAATCTATGCAGACAAAATCCATTGGGCATTATAGACCAGTCAGCTTGCCGTCAGAATTGGAAGTATCAGGGACATTTTGAGGATTCAACATTGTCCAATTTCATGTCAATATAGAGACAGTTTAACCTGAGTGATGGGTGAAACCATAAGCACTATAGCCAGCAATTGATATCAGAGACAGAACCGTGCTGTGATCAGCTAGAATTAACCACTCAAATTATTACTACCCAAACAATGCCAATCACTCAGTGTCATCCTTTCAGCTGCTGAAATGCATTTTCCTCTAGATTTCATGGGAATTAAATCAATCAAATTGTGTGACTCACTTTGGAAGTAATAGCTCAAGTCCTGTAGGAGTGATCAGTCAAGCGCACACTATTTGTCAGTTAACTATTCTCCCTTACGAATTATTGGCTTTCACTGTTATCTGTCTAATTAAGAACATGCGATGTTTTTGTAAGCTTTTGTATAAAGGAAGCCACTTTGTAGCAGTACATTGGAGTAGCCTGCTAGGGCACTTGAAGAGCTGCTACACTACTCTCCTAGGTTATTAAAACCTAGTTAGTTTAGCTTATAGCTATCAGTATTATGTTGTAACAGTGATGCTACTAGTGAATAAAGGAGATGACTAAAATTAAATAAACTGTCTGTAAGACGTTTTTATTCCAGACTTTCAAAGAGTACGATCTCTGGGAGGAACCAAGAGAGAGGCTTTACAGGTCTGAGTCCACAAGGGATTTCCTGGGCTGTCTCAAATCTGTACATTTACATAACCACCTGAAGCCTTGAGGAAGAACACCTGATGCTGCAAAGATATCTGTCAGGACCCCAGCTACTTCCTCTCTTGCCTCCACTAGCAACCTGGGATAAATCCCATCCGGTCCTGGGGATGTGTCTACCTTAATAACCTCTAGCCTACCCAACACATCTTCCCTACTCTTGTCTACATGATCCAGAGTAATCAAGCTTCTACATCTAATTTCAACAGTCATAATGTTCCTCTCCTCTGTGAACACTGATGCAAAGTAATCATTCAGAATCTCACCAGTTTTCTCAGCTTTAACACACGGTCTTCCTTTCTTATCCTTTAGTGGACCAATCCTTTCTCTCGTTACCCGCTTACCTCTTATATAAGAATAAAAGGCTTTGGGATTCTCCATAATTCTGCTCACTTTTAGCCCGCTTGATTCCTCATTTAAGACTGGTCCTACTTTCCCGATATTCCTCCAGGGCCCGTTCTGTTCTTAGCTGCCTGGACCTTATGTACGCTTCCCTTTTCCTCTTGGCTAGTCATACGATTTCTCCTGTCATCCACGGTTCACAAATCTTGCCTTTCCTATCCTTTGCTTTCAACGGGACATGCCTATCCTGCACTATCTTCAAACTATCTTTGAAAGCCTCCCATATATCAAATCTGGACTTCCCTTCAAATAGCAGTGTCCAATCCCCATTTCACAGCTCCTGCCTAATGTTGATATAATTGGCCTTTGCCCAGTTTAGTGCGCTTCCCTTAGGACCACTCTCATCTTTGTCTAAGAGTATTCTAAAACTTACAGAATTGTGGTCACTGTTCCCAAAGGAATCCCCCACTGCAACTTCTACCACCTGGCCTGACTCATTCCCCAACACCAGGTCCAAATTGTCCCTCGTCGGACAATTGACATACTGCTCTAGGTAACTCTCCTGGACGCTTCTTACAAATTGTGCCCCATCCAGACCTCTGACACTAAGTGTATCCCAGTCAATGTTGGGAAAATTAAACACAAGTGGGGTACTGCAGGGTTGCTCATGTTGACCCCCTGTACAAGAGGGGTAGTAGGGAAATTCCAGGTAACTACAGCCTAATGTCAGAGGTGGGAAAGTTGCTGGAGAAGGTACTGAAGGATAAACTCTATTTTTGGTTGGAAAATAATTGGCTTATCAGTGATAGGCAACATGCTTTTGTCCGGGGGAGATCATGTCTTACCAACTTAATACAGTTCATTGAGGAAGTGACCAAGTTGTTAGATAAAGGAAGGGCTGTCCACGTCATACACATGGACTTTAGCAAGGCGTTTGATAAGGTTCCCCATGTAAACTAATGGAGAAAGTGAAGTCATGTGGTATGCAGGGTGTTCTAGCTAGGTGGATAAAGAACTGGTTGAGCACCAGGAAACAGTAGTAGTTGAAGGGAGTTTCTCGAAAAGGAGAAAGTTGACCAGTGATGTTCCACAGGAATCATTGCTGGGGCCATTGTTGGTATGATCAGCAAGTTTGCAGATGACACGAAGATTGGTGGAGTAGCAGAAAGCATAGGGGATTGTTAAAGAATACAGGAGAATGTAGGTAGACTGGAGAGATGGGTGGAGAAGTGGCAGATAGAGTTCAATGCAGGCAAATGTGTGGTGATGCTTTTTGGGAAGTCTAATTCTAGAGTGAATTATACACTAAATGGAAGAGCCTAGGGAAAAGTTGATGAGCAGAGAGATCTGGGAGTTCAGGTCCATTGTACCCTGAAGGTTGCTGCACAGGTGAGGTAGAGTGGTCAAGAAAACATATGATATGCTTACCTTCATCGGACGGGGTATTGAGCATAAGAGCTGGCCGGTCATGTTAAAATTCTACAAGACATTGGTTTGGCCGCATTTAGAATACTGTGTCCAGTTCTGGTCGCCACATTACCAAAAGGATGTGGACGCTTTGGATAGGGGGCAGAGAAAGTTTACGAGGATGTTGCCTGGTATGGAAGGTGCTAGTTATGAAGAGAAGGTTACGATTGTTTTCATTAGAAACTAGAAGATTGAGGGGGGCCCTGATTGAGGTCTACAAAATCATGAAGGGTTTAGACAGGGAAGATAGAGATAAGTTTTTCCCAGCGTGACGCGTTCAAGGTGAGAGGTGAAAAGTTTAAAGGGGATATACGCGACAATTACTCTACACAGTGTGGTAGGTGCTTGAAATGCATTGCCATCAGAGGCAGGCAGGTAGATTCATTTAAGATGCCTCTGGACAGACGCATGAATAGGTGGGGAGCAGAGGGATACAGATGCTTAGGAATTGGGCGGCAGGTTTAGACAGTGGATTTGGATCAGGTCAGGCCGAGAGGGCCAAAGGGCCTGTTCCTGGGTTATAAATTTTCTTTGTTCTTTATTACATTTGCCTTCCTAACCGCCAACTAAACCTGCCTGTTAACCTGAAGAGAATCCTGAACTCTCACTCCCAAGTCCCTTTGTGCTTCAGATTTCCGAAACCTTTCCCCATTTTAGGAAACAGTCTCCGCCTCTATTCTTCTAATCCCACTGCATACGCACCCACACTGTATTCCATCTGCCAACCGAACCTTAATAGGATCCTGAAATCGGTCTCACCCCCGTAGACCTTGTTTGTGCTTCAGGCCTGGCAGCATCTGTCCAGAGACAGAGAGAGAGAGAAAGCGGAGTCAACGTTAAATCCGGGGCAGCCGTCCTTCGGGAGAGTGGCCTTTGGTCTTGATGTGCCGCCACACAATTTCTTGTTCACTCCCACCTCTCTGTCTGTGTGTGTATTTGTCATTATTATTGAGTTTGGCGAGTCCCGGAGCCGGCCCTGTTGTTTCTGTCTCCTGAAAGGGTTGTCTCTTTAAAGAGTCTTTCCCCTTGTGGGAAATAAGCAATGTAGTTTTCTGCAGCCAATATAGAAATGTCGTTGTAAGTGCTAGTGGAATGTAATTTCTGTAGATGGGGGGAGGGGTGGGACATTATACAAACAGTTGTGGAATTCTTGTAGCATGTAGTACACTTAAGGCTAAAGTCTTTTAAAGAAGTAGTTTTAAAGAAAATAGTTTTAAGCTCGGGAATAACTATGGAGTGTTGTAGCTGACCACAAAAGAAGAAGTAATGGCGTTTTCATAATAAAGCTTATAGTAACGGAACAAGCGGTAACATCAAGTACAGGGATGCAGACATCCAAGGACGGTCTGGTACTAAGATAAGGAAATTGAAAAACAAGTGAGGCAACCGACTTGTGATAGGACGAATGGGAAAAAAGAGGTGTGATTCAGCAACTCACAAACCAGACAAAGAAAGATTGCATACTCTGTTATACTCGCACTTCTTTTGGACCATTGAAATGTCCAAACTTGCAAGTTTGTAATAAATTTACTTTGTTTCCATGGCTTTGTCTCCGGCTGATTTATAAGTGAGTTCTGATTCTCACAATCTGGGGACCTCGTCCGGGATCCAAAACTCTGACCGCTCAATACTCTTGGGACGACGGGGGAGGTGCACCTCGCCGATTTCGGCGATCTCCTACTCTCTTGTTTGCAGTTTGGGCGAGTACGATCCAGACTGGGAGACCCTGGAAACAAGGCGGGGTTTTGCAGTGACCATATGTGGTGAAACGGTTAAAAATTATGTCCCAATACATGTGTGAATCTAACCGGAATGGAGGTGTTGCTTAGTCCCGTGTGAATCTTATTACACACCTCCCCGTGTGAATCTTCTTATCTGTATGTAACCAGAATGGAATGTGTTTTTTAGCCTTGCTCTGCTGTTCACATGAATGTTTATATCTGGAAAAGAGTATATCAGCTGGAAAAGTCTCCAGTTCGGTGAGTCTGCTCCGGGGTTACGTTTAACCGCCGAGCGTGGGTTGTTGGCAACCGCTCTACGAGAACTGACGGCTCCCAGTTCCGGTAACATGTAGAGTGAGTATAAGCCAGACCCGTTGGTTGTGGCGACGCTGCGGGGAATAAAATGCCCATATTCTAGCAGACTCGCCTCTTGGTCGTTTGTTCTGTGTCAGACTACTCTCCTACGAACCTGACCTTGAGAATTTTTTAAAACACCATAAGAGCTGCAGGTATTGCCGCGCAGGTTAGGAGCTGGCTGTGACCGGGTAACTCTGTGCACAGACCAAGGTAAGAAAATTGATATGTGTGTGTGGAGCTGTACAGCTAATAGAAGGTTTAACCCTTTGTGATCCGGTTTGAATGCACATTTGTTTGTTGGTGATTGAATGTTAACAGTTGAAGTCTCAAAAAGCATATAATTGGTCAGATTAATCAGACGAGTAGGTGTCTAGTCAGGACCCTGAAGGGAATGTGGAAGAAGGTGACACCGGACCTCGTTAAGATTAATTAAAATTTGCAATAGTGGGAGGCAAAGGAAGTTGCCTGTCTAAGGATTGATCTGTAAATAGCGACAAGCTCGGGTATATAGCAACAGACACTCCCTTGGGGAGAATGTTGATAACTTGGGAAAATAATCCCCGGACGCGGGGAAAAGGTAAAACTGTAATGATAAACTATTGTTGTTTTGTTTGGACTTGCGAGTATAAAGTCACCAAATGTATTTTGGCCCAAATATGGGTCCGATGAAGATTGGCTGTGTCAGGACTTAAATATATATGTTAATAGAAAACAAAATCAGGGACTGGGAGAGTCTGATTACGCGGCCTGTTGGGGGGTAGTTCACAAATCTTTGTCCTGAAAAAGGAGGAGGAGGAGGAAACTGAAAAGGATCCTAAACTCTCCAGTTGGGATCCTTTGTCCAATTTACCTCCCCCTCCTTATACTAAGAACACTGGCAGGTCATCCGAACCCACAGCTCTCTCTGTCACACCCCCTAATGAGAGAAATAAAGAGGGTTCGAAGGAGGACCCCGAAGTAAGTCAGATAGAGATGAGATCAATGGTAAAACAGAGAGAAAAAGATACAGAAGGGACTACCACCGCAATGCTTCCCTTAAGAGAAGTCCCTATGGGGGATTAACAAATTGGATATGTAAATGCACAATCACCTGATGAAGGAGCGTCACTCCGAAAGCTAGTGTGCTTCTAATTAAACCTGTTGGACTATAACCTGGTGTTGTGTGATTTTTAACTTTGTACACCCCAGTCCAACACCGGCATCTCCGAAGCATCCCTTAATTAAAGTTGGCTCAAAAATGGGTACTAAAAATTCTTCATTTTTTTAACTCCAAAAACCCTGATTCTTTGGTTACTTAATTTAATGGCAGTAGGTCTAAAACCTAGAGATGACCAGTCCGCACCTGTATCTACCAAAAATACTGTCTCCTCCCTTTTCGGTCCCACCTTTAGATTTACCAAGGGTTCCTGGTGGGTCTCAGGAGGAAGGAACCCCTGACCCCCTGATTCGTCCTCAAAAGTCATCAGGGAAACTGTTTCTTTTTCCCTTTGGAGATTAGATTAGATTAGATTACTTACAGTGTGGAAACAGGCCCTTCGGCCCAACAAGTCCACACCGCCCCGCCGAAGCGCAACCCACCCATACCCCTACATTTACCCCTTACCTAACACTACGGGCAATTTAGCTGACACCTGACCTGACCTGACCTGCACATCTTTGGACTGTGGGAGGAAACCGGAGCACCCGGAGGAAACTCACGCAGACACGGGGAGAACGTGCAAACTCCACAGTCAGTCGCCTGAGGCGGGAATTGAACCCGGGTTTCTAGCGCTGTGAGGCAGCAGTGCTAACCACTGTGCTACCGTGCCGCCCACAATCTCGCCTGAAATGTTCCCACTTTGCCGCTATAATAACATCCTGCCTCTTGTCTCCTTTCCCTAATGTTTTGCTTTTGTTTTTCATATTTCCCATTTTCTTCCTGTCATCCTCATATTCCTGCTGTCGTTTTGTTCTACTGCAGCCACCATCATTCTGGCTGTCTGTTTCTGCTTCTCGTCTTCCCTTTTTAAATACACTTTCTGTGCCTCACGTGGCAGTTCTTCTATTGGTTTTTTTCACTCCACCCCTCTAATTTCTCTGGTTTCTTTTGTATGTCTGGCCATGATTTGGTTACAAACTGGACCTTTAAGAGTCCCTGTGCAACCTGATTATCGGGATCCATTCCCGAATACTTCCCCAACTGGGTGTTTCTTTTCTCATTCCTGTAAAGCTACTCTCCTAATCATTCCTCATTCTTCCCCTGAAAATAATGTTTCTGGAATTGCCATCAGTTCTCCCCAGTATATAAATTAGGCCCTAGGAATTGATCTAATTGTTCGGCTAGTCCAACCGGATCCTCTATTAAACTTTTCATTTCCTTTTTAAAGGCCCTAACTTCACCACTGTTGATTGTTGTGCGGTGCCCATTCATCCATTGTCGTACCCTTTGCTCGGTTTCCCCAATGTACCTTGCCTCCGGGCATCCCTGTCTGCAACGTATAAGATAGACAATGTTGGCTGAGTCACATGAGTATCTGCCATGTACACGGTGGGAGGTGTTCCCACGCCTAATAGTGGTATCTATGTCCACAATCTGACACGTTTTGCAGCGTCCACTGTGACAGGGTTGTATGGAGTTGTCCTGAGAGCCGGGCAGTTTGCTACGAACAATGATCTGTTTGAGGTTTGGCGGTTGTTTAAAGGCAAGTAGTGGAGGTGTGGGGAAGGTCTTGGTGAGGTGCTCATCCTCATTGATAATGTGTTGCAGGTCACGAAGAACATGGCGTAATTTTTCAGCCCCTGGGAAGTACTGAACAACGAAGGGTAGCCTGTCAGTTGCAGCACGTGTCTGTCTCCTGAGGAGGTCATTACGGTTCCTTGCTGTGGCACGTCGGAACTGGCGGTCGATGAGTTGAACATTGTACCCCGTTCTTGTGAGGGCATCCTTGAGTACTTCCAGGTGTCCGTCACGTTCCTCCTCATGTGAGCAGATCCGGTGTATGCATAGGGCTTGTCCATAGGGAATGGCTGTTTTAATAAGTTTTGGGTGGAAGCTGGAGATGTGTAGCATTGTGAGGTTGTCTGTGGGTTTGCGGTAGAGTGTGGTGCTGAGGTGTCCGTCCTTGATGGAGATGCACGTGTACAAGAATGAGACAGACAGTCCAGAGTAGTCCATGGTGAGTTTGATGGTGGGATGAAACTTGTTGACGTCACTGTGTAGTTTTATCAGTGACTCCTCGCCATGGGTCCAGAGGAAGAAAATGTCATCAATGTACCTGGTGTACAATGTCGGTTGGAGATCCTGCATAGAGAAGAAATCTTGTTCGAACCTGTGCATAAAAATGTTGGCATATTGGGGTGCAAATTTGGTCCCCATGGCTGTTCCGTGAGTCTGGATGAAGAATGGTTGTCAAGGGTGAAGACGTTATGATCGAGGATAAAGCGGATGAGTTGTAGGATGGTGTTTGGAGACTGGCAGTTATTGGTGTTGAGTACTGAGGCTGTTGCTACGATGCCATCCTTGTGGGGGATGCTGGTGTAGAGTGCGGAAACGTCTATTGTGACGAGGAATGTTCCCGATTCGACTGGTCCATGGGTGCTGAGTTTCTGTAAGAAATCCGTAGTGTCGCGACAGAAGCTGGGGATCCTCTGTACAATAGGTTTCAAGATGCCTTCCACATAGTCAGAGAGATTCTCACATAGGGTGCCATTTCCCGACACGATGCGACGTCCCGGTGTGTTGGCTTTGTGTACCTTTGGAAGGCAGTAGAAGTTGCCTACACGAGAAGTACGTGGGATGAGGGCGCGTAGGGAGCTCTGAAGGACTGGATCCAAAGTTCTGATCAGTGTGTTTAATTCACGGGTGTGTTCTTTGGTCGGATCAGCTGGTAGTTGCCTGTAGTGTTCCTGGTTGTTCAGTTGTCGGTACACTTCCTTGCAGTAATCTGTTCTATTCTGAATGACAACGGCTCCTCCTTTATCTGTTGGTTTGATGACAATGTTGTGATTGGTTTTGAGAGCCTGGATGGCATTGCGTTGGGAACGGGTGATGTTTTGCTCTACCTTATGGGTACGGCTGATGAATCTGGCATTTATATATTTCCGGACAGTTTGAGGATACATGTCTAGCCCAGGGCAGCGGCCCTCCGGTGGGGTCCATGTTGACACCTTCTTTGGTCGCTCCTCTACAGATCCCTGTGATGACTGTTCTAGTTCATCAGTGGGCTCAGTGGGATCACTGCCAGCACCTTGAAAGAATTCCCGGAGTCTCATTCGTCTGATGAACTCCTCTGTGACTGCTGCCAGAACCAACGGGTCCATTTTGGTGGTGGGGCAGAAGTTGAGACCCCTACTCAGGACTTCAATCTCTTCCGGTCGAAGGGTGTGGTCCGATAAATTGACAATAGACTTCCCCGCAGTGATAATGTTGTCTACTGTGGTTCCAGGGCGGGCTTTGCTATTACTGGTAAGAATGCCAAGCTTCTCCAGTTTTTTTGTTCTTGGCGTGCATGTACGTGGTGTAGTTTTGTTGCCTTGTCTGTTTGGCGATGTCACGTAATTGTACTGATGTATCCTGTGTGCAGGCTGTGAGTGTGGATTCCATCTGAATTTCAAGGTTGTGGCGCCTGCTGTAGAGTTGGTGCACGAGATGATTGAGAAGTTTACGAGAGGTGCGGTGGCAAAGTCTCTCTGCGTAGTCTGTGTTCTAGGTCGACCTAAGTGGGTTTGTGATCCATAATCCTTTCGGGATCTTTCCTGCTTGCCTGCATTCCTGTAGAAACTTGATGTCTGTGTCGATATGTGCAATCTTCTTGGAGATCCTCTCCACTTTAAGCCGGCAGTTAGTGGTGTCGATAGTAGTCATGATTAGGCCGGTGTTGGACTGGGGTGTACAAAGTTAAAAATCACACAACACCAGGTTATAGTCCAACAGGTTTAATTGGAAGCACACTAGCTTTCGGAGCGACGCTCCTTCATCAGGTGATTGTGGAGGGCTCAATCGTAACACAGAATTTATAGCAAAACTTTGCAGTGTGATGTAACTTCACACTGTGATTCTTCAATGTATAATTTCAGTTACATCACACTGCAAATTTTTGTTATAAATTCTGTGTTACGATCGAGCCCTCCACAATCATCTGATGAAGGAGCGTCGCTCCGAAAGCTAGTGTGCTTCCAATTAAACCTGTTGGACTATAACCTGGTGTTGTGTGATTTTTAACTTAATTAAGGGAAGTAGTGAAGAAATCACAGGACAGTTCTTATATATCCCTGACCTCGGGAGCAATTTACTGGGTAGAGATTTGATTATTAAATTAGGCCTCAAAATAGAGGTAGAAAATCGTAATATGACTGTAAAAATGGCCATGTTAACACAGAGTGATGAGAAACAAATCCATCCTGATGTATGGACAAAAGATGGTAATCCAGGTCGGTTAAATATTGATCCGATAAGGATTACGCTAAAACAAGAAAATAAGATAGTTTGTGTAAAACAATACCCGATATCCCTAAACGGCTGCAGAGGTCTACGACCAGTTATAGCTTCGTTGATAAAAACTGGGTTATTGGAACCATGCATGTCACCCTTTAATACTCCGATATTGCCTGTCCGCAAACCAGACGGAACCTATCGACTGGTGCAGGATCTTAGAGCGGTAAATCAATTGGTTCGAACACGGCACCAGGTGGTACCCAATCCATATACTTTGCTAGGTAAAATACCATGTGACCATCACTGGTTTAGTGTGATAGATTTAAAAGATGCATTCTGGGCTTGTCCTCTAGCCACAGAAAGCCGTGACATGCTTGCTTTCGAATGGGAGGATCCATACACGGGTAGAAAACAGCGGTTCCGCTGGACGGTACTTCTCCAGGGATTCACGGAATCACCTAATTCATTTGGGCAAGTATTGGAGCAAATCCTTGAACAATTTACAATGCCCAAGGGGATGATACTGTTACAATGTGTGGATGATCTACTTGTATCTGGACTAAAGAGAAATGAGGTGAGCGAGGCTACCAATAGACTGTTAGATTTCCTAGGGAAACAGGGTCTAAAGTTACAATATGTAGAATAAGTTACAATATGTAGAAAAAGAGGTAAAATACTTAGGACACTTCATCAGTGAAGGCACTAGGCGTATTAACCCCGAAAGGATTAAAGGAATAACAGAACTACCCCTACCGACCACCAAAAGAGTGTTACGGAAGTTCTTGGGGCGAGTGGGCTATTGTAGATTATGGATAGAAGCGTACGCCCAGAAAACGAAGGGGCTATATTACAAATTGACAGAATCTGAACATGAAAAACTACAATGGACAGAAGAAGAAAAGGAGAGATTACAGGAATTAAAACGAAGCTTGATACAAGCTCCCGTGTTAGCCCTCCCTTCCCTTGAGAAACCCTTCCACCTTTCTGTGACAGTAAATAATGGAGTAGCAGTAGGAGTGTTAACCCAGAAAACAGGAAGAAAGAAACAACCCATAGCCTTCCTGTCCAAAATTTTAGACCCTGTCTCGAGAGGTTGGCCTGAGTGCATACAGGCGGTCGCGGTCACTGCTATTCTAGTAGAGGAGAACCGCAAACTAACCTTCAGGGGAGCGCTAGTTGTTAGCACTCCCATCAAGTCAGAACAGTGTTAAATCAAAAGGCAGGAAGATGGTTGACGGACTCAAGAATTCTAAAATATGAAGCTATCCTTATGGAGAGAGATGACCTGGTTTGAACCCGGCCACCCTCATGTGGAAGGGAGAACCCCAAGACATGCGAGAAATAGAACATGACTGTTTAGAAATTATCGAGTATCAGACCAGAACAAGAACAGACTTAAAGGATATTCCCCTACATGAAGGAGGTAGGCTGTTTATAGATGGGTCGTCAAGAGTAGTACAAAGAAGAAGTCATAATGGATATGCAGTAGTAGACGGTAGTGAAAACCGCACAGTTGAGGCTGACCGGTTACCTAATACATGGTCAGCCCAAACCTGCGAATTATATGCTTTAAACCAGGCCTTAAAGCGATTAGAAAATCGGGATGGGACAATTTACACTGACTCTAAGTATGCCTATGGGGTGGTCCATACCTTCGGTAAAATATGGTAAGAACGTGGGCTAATCAACAGCCGAGGAAAGGAATTAGTACACAAAGAATTAATAGGACAAGTATTAGAAAGTTTGAAATTACCGAGAGAAATAGCAATTGTTCATGTACCGGGGCACCAAAAGGGGAACACGCTAGAAGCAAGAGGAAATAGACTAGCAGACGAAGCAGCCAAAGAGGCAGGTATGAACCTTACAGTGACAAAGATACAAGTTCTTACACCCCTAATAAACGCTTCTTCCACGAACCGTGTACATGGAATAAGAGGAGAAAGAATTTCAAGAAACAGGAGCCACTAAGACGAGTGAGGGAAGATGGATCCTCCCGGATGGGTGAGAAATGCTGAATAAACCAGCAATGAGGAACATCCTGAATACCCTGCACCAAGGTAGTCATTGGGGCTCCCAAGCTATGTGTGACATAGTGTTAAGAAAGTATGGATGTAAGGGAGTCTACACATTAGCCAAACAGGTATGTGTGGAATGTCCAACTTGTCAAAAGATTAATAAGAAAGTGACAAGAAGGGGAGCAATTGGTGGAAGAAGTCCTGGGGTGAGACCTTTTCAAAGCATAAAGGTAGATTACACAGAATTACCTCCTGTGGGAAGCAGATGTACTTATTGGTCATAGTAGTCCACTTGACTGGGTGGGTGGAAGCCTTCCCGATGTCCTCAGCCACCTACAAAGGAGTGGTAAAGGTCCTCCTTGAACATATAATCCCACGATACTGAGTAGTAGAAAACATAGATTCCGACCAAGGTACTAATTTCACATCCAAAATATTACAGAATGTCATGGCAGCATTGGAGATTTCATGGGAATTTCACATTCCTTGGTACCCTCCTTCTTCAGGACAGGTGGAACGAATGAACCAAACCTTAAAAAAAAAAGTTGTCTAAACTAATTTTAGAGACTCGATTACCATGGACAAAATGTCTGCCAATAGCATTGCTACATATTCGGACTGCGTCCAGGCGTGCTGTAGGTCTCTCGCCTTATGAAATGATGTTTGGATTTCCCTTCCTGGGAGGGAGAGGGGAAATACCTACGGCTGAATTTACTGATAAATTTCTGAAAAATTATATTTTGGCCCTTGGCTCTTCATTGTTTTTTCTTAGGAATACGGGTCTACTGGCGCAGACACCACCTTTAGAGTTCGCGGCACACCAGATAAAACTGGGAGATTGGGTTCTGATAAAGACCTGGTAAGATACTAAACTGCACCCAAACTGGGAAGGACCGTTACTCACTCTCCTGACTACTGAAACGGCAGTATGGACTGCAGAAAAAGGGTGGAGCCATCACACTTGCGTTAAGGGTCCGTTAGGCGCTCCTTCTTCCTTGGCAGAGTGACAAGTTAATCCTACAAAGGACCCTCTGAAAATTAAGCTGAGCAGAAAGACTGAACTGAAATGAGACTTTTAAAATTACTGCCAAAGATTTAAAGAAAATCACTGTTATTGATTGTAAGTGCTGTGTGGACTCACTTTTCCCAGACACAGGAGCAAGGGGTGGGGGAGTACAGAGATAATATTATAAAATAGGTACCATGAATAGAGTTACCAGCTTCATCCTCTTAGTGTTACGGCTTTACGAAATAAGGTTGGCATGTTCAAAACTATTAAAAGTCTCTGAATCTAACCACCCACAAGTAATAAAGAGCGATGTTTGCAGATTAGTAGACTGCGGAGATGTAAAGGATCAGAGAGAATATAGTTCTTTTGCAATCAGTCTCCAGACGCAGATGCAGGGAGAATTTGGTGTACAAGGATCGCCACCCGGCATCACTATTCTTAGAGATCCCTTCCACCCGTCCCCGGAATGTACTGATGAGAAATGTAACCCGATATACCTCACTATTAAAAATACCTCCTCTGAAGAATCCGTTCCTGCTCGCTTTCTCCGTCCCCGTTAAAATGGAAGTCGACCCCTTAGTAGCAACCTTATGATCTTAATGGAAGCCCCTGGGGACCCCCAGAAAATATGTAGGGGTGCGATGACTGGGAGGTATCCTGGGAAGTGTTTTGTTGGCTGCTTTTTCCAAACAATGGTAGAAAAGTGAAAACAAAAAGAACAAGAACCTTATATCCCTAACGGTGATCCGAAAATGGTAAAAGTTATAGAGGTCAAAGACTTAAGACAAACCTTCAAAATAGAAACTGGATACAGGGATGCAAATGCCTGGGTTGAATGGGTGAAATATACGGTAAAAAGCCTAAATAAAAGCAATTGCTATGCATGTGCCTCAGGTAGACCGTTGGCTTGTGTGGTTCCCTTTCCGCTTGGGTGGAAGCGAAACAGGGCTGATATACTATGCCAGGATGAGACAGCGTGGGGAAACCCTAGTTGCCGGACATTACCATTGATGTTTCCTTCCCTAAAGGGGGAGAACTAAAAACTCCCCCTATATTTGCGAATGTGGTTGGGAACCATACCTCCTGTGTAGAAAGGAATGGAACAGACCAGTCCCGATTTCTAGGAGACTTAAAGCTATGTTCGGAAGTTGAATCAGTTTCCGAGACAGAGTGGGGAGGGAACTATTCAGCCTTAAAGATACCCTGAGCGGATTTGTGGTGATACAGTGGCGGAAAGATTTTAAGACCCACTGTGCCCACTAACTGGCGAGGCACTTGTGCAATTGTACAGTTGGCAATTCCATTTACCTTGGCATTTGAGAAAGAGGAGATGGTAGTAAAGAAGGATGAGCGAAGTAAGAGATCGATATTAGGTATTTCCTTTGACAAAAGGATCTATCTTGACTCCACAGGGATTCCCAGAGGGGTGCCTGACGAGTTTAAGGCCCGCAACCAGATTGCAGCAGGTTTTGAATCATCCTTATTTTGGTGGGTAACAATTAATAAAAATGTAGATTGGATAAACTACATTTTTTATAACCAACAAAGATTTATTATCTACACTAGAGATGCAGTCAAGGGAATTGCCGAACAGCTTGATGCCACCAGCAGGATGGCTTGGGAGAACAGACTAGCCCTAGATATGATTCTAGCCGAAAAAGATGGCGTATCTGTGATGTTAGGGGGAAGCTGCTGTATCTTTATTCCGAATAACACAGCACCTGATGGGTCAATCACTCATGCATTGCAAGGATTGACCACCCTATCGGATTGGCTAAGAATTCAGGAGTGGTCACATCACTAACGGGATGACTAGAATCATGGTTTGGGAAGTGGAAAGGGGTGGTGGTCTCTGTTCTCACATCCTTGATAATAGTGGCCGGGGTACTAGTAGCAGTTGGTTGTTGTATTTAGATTAGATTACATTACATTACAAAGTGGAAACAGGCCCTTCGGCCCAACAAGTCCACATCGGGTCCAAACCAGGAACCCTAGTGTATAGTCAAAAAAATAGAAGGGGAGTTTAATTTAGATAAAGGGAAGTCACGTAGCGGGGAGAGGTGACCTCATGCGGCGCAAAGGTATAACCATGTTCCAATGCTCATTGCTCACCTGCTTAATGCATCTGAAGCTCTTTCTTGCAAGATATAAGATTGTGAACCTCATAGCCAAGAAAGCGTAAGAGGGCAGAAAATAAGAAAATGAATTAAAGGAGACTTAGTAATTGCAGAAACTACAGAAAAAAGGGGGGCATTGTGGGAAATAAGAAATGTAGTTGTAAGTGCAAGTGGAATGTAATTTCTGTAGATGGGGGACGGGTGGGACATTATACAAACAGTCGTGGAATTCTTGTAGCATGGAGTACACTTAAGGCTAAAGACTTTAATGAATATAGAGGGTCTTTCAAAGAAGTAGTTTTAAAGAAAATAGTTTTAAGCTAGTGTGAGAGACGATTTCGGTACAAACAACTGAGATGTGCATGACCCCAAAGTCTAAGGGGAATAGAGCCATAGGGGTAGGGTAAAACATGCTTCTCTATAATAAAGGACGAGACATCTGCTGCTACGGATTGATAAGACCACTCACGTTGACAGAGCAGAAAAACAAGTCCTTGATTGATAAGACGACTAACTCTGACAGAGAAGAATAAGTCCTTGACTGATAAGACTACAGGGTAGAAAAACAACTCGGGAGACATCTGCTGCAGACTTTGTGATAAGGGTGCAGAATGGAAAAATACTGACGGTTTAGAATGTGAACCTCGTGACTGTTTAGAGCCAAAGAGGGGAGGGACTTGTGCTGTATTTAATGAGAAACTTTGTTAGCCTCGGGGCGCCTTTTTCTCAGAAGGGTGCCCAACTCTGCAGACTTGCTAATAAAACTTTGTTTTCCTGATTTTGTCTAGAGCGATTATTGAGAAGCGATTTTCGTTTCTAACAAACTTGGGGGCTCGTCCGATCAACACTCCGGCCGCGAGGGGGGCTGAGGAAGGACATCGGAGAAGGTGCACCCTGCCGAGTACGGCAGTCCCTGATTCCTTGCTTGTCGCCCCACGCGGCTTGAGCGAGTGATATCCGGAAGGCTCAGGAAAACAAAGGAGGGGTGTGGCCGAGGCAGTGGGGACGGTTAACGATCGAGTAATTTCGGTGCACCGAACCCAGGTAAGAAAAGACTTGCGGGGACCGTCTTTCCGGAGGACTGGGGACCTGCGGAGTGCCTGTAGATTTTTCTACAGAGACGTGGGACTCAGGAATCTAGAGACCGGGGCTCGTCTGTGCGAGATTTTGCAGAGACCGTGTTTGCGGAGGAACGTGGACCTACGGGGTGCCTGTGATCTGTTTCACAGAGACGTAGGACACAGGAATCCAAAGACCGGGGGTGCCTGCAAAGGGACCTGGGCGATCACGGGACTGAAGGTCCGGGAATTGGTTAAATAGTGATAGATTATCACGGGACAATACAGAAAACAGTCCTCGGCAATGGGAAATAAGGGATCCAAGGCGAATAAGGGAAAGGTAGGCTTGAACGTGGACAATGAAAAATACCCCGGGGTACCTGACGACAGTCTGTTAGGAATAATGTTAAATAATTGGGATCAGGGTAGGGAAAAAGGAAAATCTAGAAAGAAGATGGTGAAATACTGTCGAACGTGGTCCCAAAAACCTATTCAGGGAGACTCAGTGTGGTGGCCTAAATTCGGCACTGACGAAGACTGGGTCCGGCAAGCTCTAATTTTATATGTCAATTCGAAACCTAATGTTACTCGGGAGGAAAGTGATTACGCCCTTTGTTGGCTACCGGTCACACTATCTTGCAAAATGAAGGTAACCAATGAAGACTCGAAAGGGCAGAAAGAATGGGAACCTTTAGATCACTTACCGCCGCCCTACGTGACCCCGTCTGCCCCGCAAAATAGTCCTTCGGGTGGCGACGATTCAGGGGAAGGGGAAGAAAACGGGGAGGATCCACCAGGAGCCTCAGGAGTACAGACTAGATCTCAAGCTGAAAAGAGTCACAGACAAAACTCTGTCCCGATTGCAAGAATGAATCCACTCCGGGAAGTGCCCATGGGAGGCGCGGAAGGAGGGACGGGATATGTGAACGTCCCCTTAACGAGTACTGAAGTACGGAATTACGAGAGGGAGATGAAGGGCCTACTGGAGGACCCCATGGGCCTGGCTGAACAATTAGATCAGTTCCTGGGGCCAAATACTTACACGTGGGATGAGATGTATTCCATCATGGGAACATTGTTCTCTAGCCAGGAGCAACAGATGATACGACAAGCTGCGCTGTTGGTCTGGGAGAGAGAGGGAGGAACAGGAGGGGAGCAGAAATTTCCCCTCACCAACCCCGGGTGGGATAAGCAAACGGAAGAAGGACGACGCAACATGAGGCACATGCGGGAATATTGGATAAAAGGAATAAGGCAGGCAGCCCCGAAGGGGCACAATTTTACCAGGGCCTTTGGGAATCATCAAAACCCGGAGGAAACTCCTACAGACTTCCTAGACAGGATTAGGAAGAACTTGCAGCAGTTCGCTGGGGTGGACCCTGAGACGGAAGTGGGACAACAACTCATACGGGTAGAGTTTGTATCAAAAGCCTGGCCGGACATACGAAAGAAGTTAGAGAAAATGGATGATTGGGATAGTAGACCTCTAAGTGAACTACTACGGGAGGCGCAAAAGGTGTTTGTGAGAAGGGACGATGAGAAGCAAAAGAAGGCGACAAAGATAATGATGCAGACGGTGCAACAAGTGACAGCTGGAAGGAGGGAAAAGGGGGAGCCGTGGCAGGAACCGGAAAGGGGAGAGTCGTGGCAAGAGCAGAGGAAAAGAGACCGTGGCCGGAACAAAGGAAGGGTGGAGGAATTCGAGGCCGCGACAGGGAAACGAGGAGGATACTCAGATGTTACTACTGTAATGAAGAGGGACATTTTAAGCGAGAGTGCCCCCGCTACAGGCGGGAAGTGCGGTCGTACGCCCTGATGGAGGAAGATTAGGGAGGTCGGGGGTTCCTACCCTTGGGGCAAAAGGACTATCGACAGGAACCCCTGGTAAACTTGAAAGTAGGGCCCCAAGGGTCGGAGATCACATTTATGGTGGACTCGGGAGCCGAAAGATCAAGTATAATCCAAATACCCCCCGGCGCCCGAGCAGGAAGAACAGTTATGGGGGTATCTGGCATTGGAGGAAAGACATTGCAAGTCCCAGTAGTGGAGGACGTGGAAATTAGGTATGAAAACAGAACTACTAAACGAGACCTCCTTCTACTGCCATCGGCGGGGTTTAATTTGTTAGGAAGAGACTTGCAGGTCAAACTAGGGATCGGAACGGTACCAAGTAACGGGGAAATGGTGGTAAGGTTGTTCGCCCTCACCGGAGAAGATGATCAACAAATAGACCCGGGAGTATGGTACCGAGAGGGGAACAGAGGGGGTCTAAACATCAAACCTCTCCAAATCACCATGTTACCAGGAAGAGGCCCGGTAAGAAGGAAACAGTACCCGATTGCTATGGAAGGACGGGAAGGGTTACAACCTGTGATAGAAAGATTAATCACAGATGGACTACTGGAGGAATGTATGTCCCCTTTCAATACTCCAATACTCCCTGTGAGAAAGCCGGATGGGACGTATAGGCTGGTGCAAGACTTGCGGGGGTTGAATGAAGTAGTCCAGGCTAGATACCCGGTGGTACCCAATCCCTACATGTTAATGAGTAAAATTCCCCCCGAACATGAATGGTTCAGCGTAATAGATCTGAAGGATGCCTTCTGGAGTTGCCCCCTTGACGAAGAAAGTCGGAACCTTTTTGCATTTGAATGGGAGAATCCCTTCACAGGACGAAAGCGACAGTTAAGATGGACAGTCTTGCTGCAGGGATTCACGGAATAACCCAACTTGTTTGGACAAATACTGGAGCAGATCTTAGGAGGATTTCGGTGTAGCGCGGAGAATCAATTGCTCCAATATGTCGATGATCTCTTACTCTCAGGACCAAGAGAAGAGGAGGTACGAGCAGACACCGTTGCCCTGCTGAACTTCCTGGGGAAACAGGGCCTACGCGTCTCCAGGACAAAACTCCAGTTTGTGGAGCAAGAAGTAAGATATCTGGGCCATCAGGTCAGTAAGGGGCATCGCCATATCACGCCAGAACGAATATCGGGGATTACGGGTATGCCAATACCCAGGACGAAGAAGGAAATCAGACAATTCCTGGGGCTAGTAGGGTATTGCCGGATATGGATTGAAAGTTACACCACTCTAGTAAAGTTTTTGTACGACAAACTGGGACAAGAAGAACAAAAGCTGGACTGGTCAGATGAGGAGGAGCAGCGATTTAATATTATTAAAAATAAACTGATCCGAGCTCCGGTATTGGCTTTACCCACCCTGAAGGAACCGTTCCAGTTATATGTTAATAGCGCCGGCGGAATTGCCCAAGGTGTGCTTACCCAGCTGCGGGCAGGGAAACGTCAGCCGGTTGCATTTTTGTCAAAAATGTTAGACCCTGTGTCACGTGGACGGCCGACCTGTATACAGGCAGTGGCAGCTACGGCAATGTTAGTAGAAGAGGCCCGGAAACTTACCTTTGGAGGAAGAATCACAGTATACTCCCCACATTCGGTTAGTACCATACTGGCTCAAAAGGCTCACCGCTGGTTAACAGACTCTCGCATCCTGAAGTATGAGACGATTTTGATGACCGGAGACGATCTCAATTTTGCAAAAGATCTCAGTTGCAACCCTGCCCAGTTTCTATACGGACGTCCTGCAGATGGGGAACAGGAGCATGATTGTGTGGAATTTGTAGACTTACAGACCAAAAGCCGAGAGGACCTGCAAGAGGCCCCGCTGGGTGAAGGATAGGAACTGTACATCGACGGGTCCTCCCGGTGCATCAGTGGGGTACGGTACAGTGGCTATGCTGTCGTAGATGGTGCAACGAGACGGTCGATCGAGTCCGGACGACTGCCCGGAAAGTGGTCAGCCCAATCCTGTGAGTTGTACTCCCTCCAGAGGGCCCTGAAGTTGTTGGAAGGGAAAGTGGGGACCATATATACTGACTCAAAGTATGCATACGGAATCGTTCATACTTTCGGGAAAATCTGGAAAGAGCGAGGATTGATAACTTCCCGGGGAAAAGAATTAGCTCACGAACAAATGATCAGCCTAACGTTGGAAGCCCTGGCGTTGCCTACAGAACTTGCAGTAGTCCATGTACCCGGTCACCAGAAGGGGTCGACACCGGAAGCGGTGGGAAACTGGCTGGCAGATGAGGAAGCCAAGCGGGCAGCGATCGAAAAACCCGTCCAATTATTAACATTAATACCGTTGAGGGAAGGGCTCGCTAAACAACCCGTCTTCACCCAGGGGGAGATTGATAAAATGGATCAATTGGGTGCCCGGCTAGAAACTAACGGGAAGTGGACGGTTCCTGATGGGAGACAAGTACTGAACAAACAGATCACCCGGAGTATTCTGCACCGATTACACCATCAGACCCACTGGGGGGTGCAAGCCATGTGTGACACGATCTTGAGAGACTATGTATGCAGGGGGATATACACGTTAGCCCAACAAGAAATAGTCGGATGCCCCACTTGTCAACGTATTAACAAGAAAACCATGCGTTCTATGCCAGCTGGTGGTCAGCCCCTCGCAATTAGGCCATTCCAGAGGATCCAAATTGACTTTACAGACTTACCCCCAGTACAGAGATGGAAGTATCTGCTAGTAATAGTAGACCATTTCACTCACTGGGTACAGGCTTTCCCAACCGCCAAAGCCGATGCACCAACCGTGGCCCGACTATTGTTAGAGAACATAATCCCGAGATATGGCATAATGGAATCTATCGACTCAGACTGCGGGACACATTTTGTTTCTAGGCTACACCATTTGATCTGTACTGCCCTGGGTATCCAATGGAAATTCCATGCACCCTGGCATCCCCAGAGCTCGGGTCGAGTTGAGAGAATGAATGGCACGCTCAAGACCCAATTGACTAAGCTGATGTTAGAAACTAAGTTACCATGGCCAAAGTGCCTTCCCATTGCCCTATTGAGAATACGTACAGCACCTCGCCGGGATATCGGGGTTCCCCCTATGAGATGCTGTTCGGATTAACATATTGGAGTAAGGTTGATGGGTGTCCCACTCTACAAGGGGGAGATGTATTTGTCAGAGACTATTTACTGGCCTTATCCCGTTCTTTTGCAGAACTCCGGAGGAAGGGTCTCCTGGCTCAGACTCCGCCGCTCGACTTCCTCTTGCATAAGGTGGAGCCCGGAGATTGGGTACTTGTAAAGACCTGGAAGGCCGAAAAGCTCCAGCCACAGTGGGAAGGACCGTTCCTGGTCCTGTTAACAACTGAAGCCGCTGTTCGGACGAAAGAAAAAGGGTGGGCCCACGCATCGAGGATAAAGGGGCTTATTCCGCCAGAAGGAGAGAGCACTTGGACATGCAGGCCAGGGGACAAGCCGTTGGTGGTAAAGCTGAAAAGACAGCGACAATGAACTCTACCTGGACTGTATTGGTGGGGATATTGATCAGTTTACTCCTGTATGTGGGGGAGGGCGAGGGGAGATGTGACAAATGTCGGACTACGGTGAGGCTTGGGAGTCAGATCTACTCGGGATCATTTGTGTCTCACTCCCATGTGAACGATCGGTGTTACGATGTGAATGCACGGCAAGAATGTTGGGAGGGTGGAAAACCCTATTATCAAGTGTATAATAAAGGGTACGGTGGCAAAGTCCATGGATGCCCTAAAAATGACCGCTGGGTGTGTGTTAACAAAGATAGGCAGTGGGGCCTACCCTCCGTGTTGCTCAGAGAGCAGGTGGACAGAGTCAAGGAGACCAGAGTACAGAACACTGAACGGAAGTTAGAGAAAGAGCACGACCGTCAGAAAACGGTCGTTGTCTCTAAAGTGCCATCTATATACAAAGAGGTAGAAGAGAAAATTGAGCTCCCTGATGTAACACAAAACCTGTTTATTGATCTCACCTCTAGGATTGCCACTGTTTTAAATGTTAGCAATTGCTGGGTTTGTGGGGGGCCACGTATGTCAGAACAATGGCCGTGGTCTGGTCAAAGCTTAGACATATGGGAATTGCTTCAATACAATTGGACACATGTCAACGAAAGGAAAAGCCAGGGGTGGAGACTGACGAATAGCCCTGAGGGCCAGTTATGTGTTGAAGGCAAGGGGACCGTGGAGGTAGGAATTAGTCCCTGTCAGAGTGTATTGAATGCCACCACACAAGTATGGTGGCCTGAGAATATTACTTGGTACATTGCAAACCGAGATCATCAAAATTGCGTTCGGTTACGTACTGATTCCTCCTCTTACGAGCTAAGTGCTGACCCTTCTGATGGCATGAAGAGAGTCTGGACCGGTGGTTGTCAGGGAAATCAATGCTCGGACGCTCCTGTTAAGACTCTGCCAGATTCTGGTAAGAGAGTGTGGAGTGGTGGTTGTCAGGGGAATCAATGCTGGGATAATCCTGTCCAGACTCTGCCACGGGCCAAGAATCCGAATACTGGAATTGCAGTGGTCCTGGTCCTTATGAGGGCGCCCCTGGGGTAAAGGAGCTGTGGGATGACGTTGTGAGGCAGGGAGGGCCTGCTCCAGATGGCCTATTTTGGATATGCGGTAATCAGGCATATTCCAAACTGCCCATGGGATGGGCTGGAGTATGCTTCCTGGGTCTAATACGACCTGAATTCTTCCTATTACCCCAGGAGGAAGGCGATGATTTGGGAGTTAAACTCTTTGACTCCCTGCGTAGGTCGCCAAGGGATATCCAAGTCGGTGATTGGGGGGGGATGAGTGGCCACCGGCCCGTATTATTGAATACTATGGGCCTGCTACGTGGGCACAGGACGGATCATGGGGATACCGTACTCCTATCTATATGTTAAATCGAATTATCAGGCTCCAAGCAGTCGTAGAGGTCATTACTAATCAGACCGCCCTGGCCCTGGAGTTGCTGGCTAAGCAGCAGAATCAGATGAGGGCTGCTATATACCAAAACCGGCTTGCCTTGGATTATCTGTTGGCCTCGGAAGGGGGCGTGTGCGGGAAGTTTAACCTGACTAACTGCTGTCTGAAAATTGACGATAATGGAAAAGCGGTTTTGAAGATTTCCGATAAAATTCGGAAATTGGCCCATGTGCCGGTACAATCCTGGCGTCCTCTTGGTGGCATTGGATGGTGGGATGGTCTCCTAGGTGGTAGTTGGTGGCGTACGGCGTTACTGATGGCTGGGGGGGGGCGTAATGCTTCTACTCATCTTACCCTGCCTGACCCCCTGTGTTCAATCTTTAATCCAGAAAAATATTTCCCAACTCCAGGCAGTGGCGGTACCCCAACATGGAACGCAGGAACTTAAGGTGCTGTTGCTGCGAAAGACCAAGGATTTCCCGGGCCCTTGATGGGAGGAGGCTTATCTTTGTCATGCACATCTTAAAAAAAAAAGGGTGGAATTGTGAGAGACGACTTCGGTACAAACAACTGAGATGTGCATGACCCCAAAGTCTAAGGGGAATAGAGCCATAGGGGTAGGGTAAAACATGCTTCTCTATAATAAAGGACGAGACATCTGCTGCTACGGATTGATAAGACCACTCACGTTGACAGAGTAGAAAAACAAGTCCTTGATTGATAAGACCACTAACTCTGACAGAGAAGAATAAGTCCTTGACTGATAAGACTACAGGGTAGAAAAATAACTCGGGAGACATCTGCTGCAGACTTTGTGATAAGGGTGCAGAATGGAAAAATACTGACGGTTTAGAATGTGAACCTCGTGACTCTTTGGAGCCAAAGAGGGGAGGGACTTGTGCTGTATTTAATGAGAAACTTTGTTAGCCTCGGGGTGCCCTTTTTCTCAGAAGGGTGCCCAACTCTGCAGACTTGCTAATAAAACTTTGTTTTCCTGAATTTGTCTAGAGCGATTATTGAGAAGCGATTTTCGTTTCTAACAGCTAGGGAATAACTATAGAGTGTTGTAGCTGACCACAAAAGAAGTAGTAATGGCGTTTTCACAATAAAGCTTATAGTAACGGAACAAGCGGTAATAACAAGTACAGGGATGCAGACATCCAAGGACGGTCTGGTACTAAGATAAGGAAATTGAAAAACAACAGAGGTGTGATTCAGCAACTCACAAACCAGACAAAGAAAGATTACATGCTCTGTTACACTCGCACTTCTTTCGGACCATCGAAGTATCCAAACTTGCAAGTTTGTAATAGATTTACCTTGTTTCCATGGCTTTGTCTCCGGCTGATTTATAAGTGAGTTCTGATTCTCACACCCTGAAGCAGCTGCTAACGGTCACTTGGGGCACGAGGCGGCCGTTAACCGCCATCTCGCGCGGGGCCTGAAGCTAAAATGGCGCCGGGGCCACGCGGGAAGGAAAAGCGCCGAGGGAGAGCGGACTGTGTCAACATGTCCCGTTCCCGAGGGTCAGGATGGTGGTTATTGGGGGGTGGAGGGGGACAGGAGAGATTCCCCCTCCCAGTGAGGCACCTTGTACAAACCGCGAGGTCTCTATCTCTCTCTGTTTGACTGTCTATGACTTGCTTTAACTCTGTCGATTAATCTCGATGACACCGTGATTTTGTGCCTCTTTCTGACTCTGACTGTGTTTCTTTAAAACTCTGTGTCTCTCTCTGTTTCTCCCTGCCTCTCTGTGACCCTCTGTCTCTCTCTGATTCTCAGTGACTCTGTAACTCTCTCTGACTGTATGGTGAGAGTACTGTTTGTTGCTGAACACAACGACTCCTGCCTTAGAAAAGTGCCTAACAGTTTGCTTTAATCACAGGCATCCCTGTGTCAGTCCTAGAGCTGACTGCCCGCTCTGGAAATGAGGTAATGGAGGGAGACAGCACCGCATTAAACTACTCTGTTTGACCCCAATTGAATATATTTTCTGTAAGGACGGTGAAGAGATTTAGTGGGAATACTCCAACTACTACAGAACCGTACACACAATCATCACCATCAGCAAAAGTCAAGAGGGCAATTAGCATTGTGCTGTTTCTAACCAGCAGACAGAGTCTCTCCTGAACAGCAAATGTATCGTCATTTCAGTGAGTTTTTAAGCACCCCTATACAAATTGACATTATCAGAGCAATTTGTTGGCACTGGGGGAGCATGCGGATGGAGATTTACCAGGATGTTGCCTTGGGGGCTGGAGAGTCTCAGTGATGGAGAGAGATTGGACAGACTGGGGTTCTTTTCCTTTAGAGCAGAGCAGATTGAGTGTGGAGACTTGATTGAGATGGATAAAATGATGAGGGGTGTAGGCAGGAAGAAACCTCCTCCACCTCCTTGCTGGGGGAGGGGCAGAGATTTAAGGTAAGAGGCAGGAGGTTCAGAGGGGGATGTGAGGGAAAACATTTTCACTCATAGGGTGGTAGGGAATCTGGAACTCCCTTCTTGTAAGGGTGGGAGAGGCAGAAATCCTCATCACATCGAAGAACGATTTAGATGTGCACTTCCAATCCAAGGCTAGAGTCAGATTAAGTGATCCTTCATGTTTCATATGTATATTGTTGCAGAAATAGGTGCTTGGATAAGATGAGTAGCCAAGGTCTTTTTCCCCAGGGCAGGGAGTCCAAAACTAGAGGGCAGTGGTTTAGGGTGAGAGGGGAAAGATTTAAAAGTGACCTGAGGGTTAACTTTTTCACATAGAGGGTGGTGCATATTTGGAATGAGCTGCAAGAGGAAGTGGTAGAAGTGGGTACAGTAATAACCTTTCAGAGACATTTGGAAAGATACATGGATAGGAAAGGTTTTGACAGATATGGACCAAACACAAGCAAATGGACTAGTTCCGTTTGGAGACCTGGTCAGCATAGATGTGTTGGGCTGAAGGGCCTATTTCTGTTCTGTGACCTTACGACTGGGAGTATGGTATTAGAAAACAAAGAGGTGGTTGCTTTTGACTGGCATGGATGATTATCAAAGTGGGGTGCGGGATGGGGACAGTGATGGCAACCCCCAGGATGTTGACAGTGTGGTGGGGTGGACTGTTATAGTAATCCTCAGGATGTTGACGGTGTGGGTGGAGACAGTGACAGTAACCCCCAGATGTTGATACTGCGGGGGGGTGGGAACAGTGACGGTAACCACCAAGGTTTGACACTGCAGGGGTTGGGGACTGCATTGGTAATACCATTGAACATCGGGAGGGCAATGGTTGGATGATGTACCATTTGACCATTCATAGCTAACACAAATCTTTCGAAGTGTAGATTTTACAACAGATGGAAACTTTGCAATGATGTGAAATCTCCGTTGTTTTATTTCTCCTTTCTGTCAGTTATTATCCTGTTATAGAAGTTAACATCTGTGGAAAAGAAAGACAATTTCAACATCCAATCTTTTATTTCCTCTTTGTTTTGTTTTGTTCCAGTTCCTGTTGCTGGGGTGTTCTTCACCCCCAGTGTCAATAAAATGGAGGTTCCAATTGGGAATCGTCTTGTTCGAGAGTGTGTATTGTGTCGAGGTACAGGACCGTGCTGTCAGTGGTACTTTCAAAGGTAAGCCTTAAACAATGCCAGCAGGAATTACAACTTTAGCTTGGACAGGAGAGAGCTGGCCATTGAGTCCTTCCAGTCCCAGCACCAAGGCAGATACCAGTGCGTCGTGATCAACAGGGGTTGGAACGATATTTAATGTGACCAGGAATTCCATCAACCTCACAGAGTCAGGTAATTCATTCTTCATCTTTGATCTGTGCACGTTCTTCACTGGAATCCAGCTGAAGTCTTGACATGAAAACTAAAAATTGCTTCAGAAACTCAGCAGGTCGGCAGCATCTGTGGGGTGGGGAGGGAGAGAGAGAGAGAGAGAGAATTATCCTTTCTCAGATAAGGGAGGCCTTCATAGCAAGAGGATTCAAGTCCAAGTGAAGGCATGTCTCGCTACAATTGGACACGGTGAGACCACACCCTGGGGAATTGTGTGAGCAGTTTGGGGCCTCCTTATTTGAGGAAGGATATTGTGCCTATGGAGGGAGTGCAGCGACGGTTTCCCAGAATGATTCCTGGGATGGCAGGACTGACAGATGGAGAGAGACTGGAATGATTAGGGTGACACTCACTGGAGTTTAGAAGAATTAAGGGAACAGAAACCTATAAATTTGAACAAGGACGAAACAGAATAAACTTGGGGAGGGTGTTCCCAGTGACTGGACAGAGTCCAGAACCAGGGGGTCACAGTCAAAAGGAAATGGAGTGGGACTGAGATGGGGAGAAATGTCTTTACCCAGAGAGTGGGGAGCCTGTGAATTCTGTGTCACAGAAAGCAGTCAGGGCCAGAATACTGAATGTTGTTCAGTAAGGAGTTGGATTGAGTTCTTTGGGGCTAAAGGGAGAGTGTGGGGAGACAAGGGACTGTGTTGGGTGATCAGCCATGATCCCTTTGAATGGGCGGAGCAGACTAGAAGGGCCGAATGGCCTCTTCCTGATGATATTTTCGATGTTTCTCTGTGATTGGCCCACTAGCCGCTGACTGGTGGAGGACAAGGCAAGTTTTGCCTCGATATATGTAGGCCGTGAAAATGAAGAACAGTAATTTCTCGTTGACAATTTAGAGAGAGTTGGTGCAGAGCGATCTTTTGAGTTTAGCATCGAATAGTTTGGGTTGGATTGTTGGGATATTGTTAATGAGGCAGGCTGCACAGAAACAATGATGTTAATGCAATGGTGAGGGTTTGGAGGGAATTTTACAGACACAAAGGTTTCCTTCCAAACGAACGAGTGTTGGTAGGGAGTCAGGCGACAGGGAACACTGGGGTTGGTGTTTGCTGTAGGGATGATGTTATTGACAGGAAATCATTCTCTGAAACCAGCACAGACACATAGCACTGAGATGGCAGTACTCATTGTCCCACTGTTTCTGATACTTTCTGTCCTCACATTGCTTCCCATTAAACTCCGGGATTGGAAACAAGGTGAGCAGGTAACCCCGGCAATTGTTCTCCAGTTGGCACTCTACATAGGTTTCAAACTGACGTTGCTCGCATAGTGTATGAGGGTGTGCGTATGAGAGAGTATGTGTGTGAGTGTGTTTGAGTGAGAATATGAAAGTGTACATGTCTGTGTGAGAGAGAGAGACACACACACATTCTCATTGACACTTACACATACTTTCACGTGCACACACACACTGCGCAGTCATCTCTGCAGTGCACATTGTAGACCACACTTGAGAAGCTGAACACCGTCCAGAGACAATGCAGCCCCTGCTTGATTGGCACCACATCCACTCCATCCACCACCCGTGCTCAGTAGCAGCCACGAGATGCCCTGCAGAAATTCACCAAAGATCCTCAGGATGAACCTTCCAAACCCACAACATGTCCATCTAGAAGGACAAGCACAGCAGAAACATGAGAATACCACCTCCTGCAAGTTTCCCTTTGAGCCACTCACCATCCCAACTTGGAAATATATCAGCCATTCATTTAGTGTCACTGGGTCAAAATCCTGTAGTTCCCCCTTTAATGGTATCGTGGGTCGACTTACAGCACAAGGACTACAGTGGTTCAAGAAGGCAACTCATTACCTCCTTCTCCAGGGGCCAACTAGGGATGGATAATAAATTCTCAGCCTAGCCAGTGATTTTCACATCCCACAAGTGAATTAAAAAAGAAATAAAGCACTATTTGGGAACGTGCTTTATGAGGATGTGGGCAGGCTGAACAAGTGGCAGACGAAATTACTTGGGGAGACATACAAAGTATTCAGAGGAATGGTCAGCACAGTGTTCAGAGGAATGGTCAGCACAGATATAAACTAAAGATTAAAATTGGAATAATTGTTTGTGCATCAGTCAAAGAATCCAGATTCATTTGGTCGCAGGAGAAGCTGAATATTTGCAGTAAAACTTTCCAATGTTCTTTCTCTCTTATTTTGTCCAGCTGATTCTTTGAGCAGTTCCCGGTGGCACAGGTAGTTAAGTGAGGTGGTTAGCAACTTCAAACAGCATTCAAACACTGTCTGAATGGGCTGTAAATCACTCTGGGATGCAAACCCAGCAATTTTATATTTGTTAAACAAATTGGAGCAAATGAACTGTTGTGTCTGACTCGTTTGCAAATCTAAAGCACAACAGTTCAAATTGACGACACACTCACAATTTCCGTTAGACAGTGAACTGAGGGTTGGTCAGTCCCATTAATGATGAGGTTATCCATTGCAGTTGGAAGAATTGAAAAAGGGAACTTATCATCTGAATAGGAGAGAAAGTTCAAAATGTCAGTGTAAAGGCTATAGCAGGTCACAAGGAAGACATTTATTGCTAAAGGAATGGAGTATGGAAGTAGGTAATTGTTACTGCAACTGTACAAGGGATTGGGGTTTCCACATCCGGAGTACTGCAGACAGTTTTGGTCCCTTTACTTGAGGAGGGATGTAGTTGAATTGGAGGGAGTTCAAAGGAGACCACTGAATTGATTGCCCAGATGAAAGTTTAGTCTTATGAGAAGAGACTGGTACAATTTTGATCTCTTTACTCGAGGACAGATGCAGTTTATACTGGAGGTAGTTCAGAGGAGATTCACTCAATTATTTCCAGAGTTGAAGGGTTTGTTTTGGGTGAGAGATTGAGCAGTTTCTCTGGAGTTTGTAAGAGAGGAGATCTAACCGAAGGTTATAAAATGCTAAAGGGGGTATTGACAAAGGAGTTGGAGAGAGGATGTTTGCTCATGTGGGAGAATCTAGAACAAGAGGTTATCATTTCAGGATAAGGGCAGACTGAAAACAGAGGGAAGGAGGAATGAATTCTCAAATGTGGAGAGGGTTGTAAATCTGTGGGATCACTCCTCCCAACCCCCACCACTCAGGACACTGCATCAATTGGAGGAGGAGACAGACAGATTGTTAATCAGTGATGGGTCAAAGGGAGTGTTTGCTGGAAAGTGGGGTTGAGGCTGAGATGGGATCAGCTGCGATCGTATGGATTAGTGGAGCAGGTTCCTGATGGGCCAAATGGACTCAACCTGATCCTAGCCTGTATGTTCTTGTGGAGTTATATTATTAGTTAGTAGCAAAACTACTAGGAGGTGAAAATTAAGTTTGATTTAACAAAATAGGTTTTAATTTTTGAACATTGGAAAATAAAGACAAAAGTGATTCTACACAAATTTGGTGAAGGACGTTGGTTGAAAGAAACGAAAAGACAATACAAAGTAGGGGGTAAAATTCTAAAGGGGGTGCAGGAGCAGGGGGAGTTGGGGGTATATATCCTCAGATCAGTGAAGGCAGCATAACATGGGGGAGAGCAGTTAATGAAACGCACAGCATCCTCAGCTTTATTAATAGGGGCACAGAGTCCGAGAACAAGGAGGTGATGTTGAAATTGTAAAAGACACTGGTGGACCTCAGCTGGAGTGCCAGAGAGAGGGAGAGAGTGATAGCTGGTAGGTGGTGGTTCAACCTGAGGGCTACCATAGTCTAGATTAGAGTGGTGCTGGAAAAGCACAGCAGTTCAGGCAGCATCCGAGGAGCAGTAAAATCAATGTTTCAGGCAAAAGCCCTTCATCAGGAATACAGGCAGTGAGCCTGAAGGGTGGAGAGATAAGTGAGAGGAGGGTGGGGGTGGGGTGAAAATAGCATAGAATACAGTACATGAGTGGGGGAGGGTTAGGGGGAGTGGATAGGTGGAAAAGAAGATAGGCAGGTAGGACAAGTCATGGGGACAGTGCAGAGCTGGAAGTTTGGAACTGGGGTGAGGTGGGGGAAGGGGAAATGAGGGTTACCATGCTTCTCACAAGGGAAGGAGTGGATGAGGACAATCCTTCATGGTAACCTCAGTCAGTGAGAGATTCAAACCCACGCTGTCGATGTTACTCCACATTCCAAACCAGCCATCCAGCCAACTGAGCTAACCTGACACTCAACACAAAGCAGAGAGCAGAAAAGAAATCAATTCCGGTGACAGCGCAAGCCTTGAATGGAGAATATTAGATTATAATGGAGATACATCTTTGATTTGTTGGGTATTTCTTTGTATGTGGGCGGCACGGTAGCACAGTAGTTAGCACTGCTGCCTCACAGCGCCAGAGATCCGGGTTCAATTCCTGCCTGAGGCGACTCTCTGTGTGGAGTTTGCACGTTCTCCCCGTGTCTGCGTGGGTTTCCTCCCACAGTCCAAAAATGTGCAGGTTAGGTGAATTGGCCAAGTTAAATTGCCCGTAGTGTTAGATGAAGAGGTAAATGTAGGGGAATGGGTCTGGGTGGGTTGCGCTTCGGCGGGTCGTGTGGACTTGTTGGGCCGAAGGGCCTGTTTCCACACTGTAAGTAATCTAATCTAAAAACACCTTACCTTCACAGGCAACAGTAGCTGAATTTAGAAATACATTTGATAAAGGGAGTTGGCCTTCTATTACCCAGGCTGGTTTTGTTCTGTTCTGGACACCTTACTTAAGGAAGGAGGTTCAAACCCTGGAGACAGTGTGAAGGAGATTTACGAGAATGATCACAACGATGAGGGATTTTAGATTCAGGGAAAGTTTCAAGAGATTGAGCTTATTCTCTTTCGAGCAGAGAAGATGAAATGTTGACCTTATTGAGATGTTGAAAATTTGAACAATTCTACGGGAAAGCAAATTATTGTTTCGCACTCATTGGTCTGTTACGAACTGGCTGGTCAGAATTTCAAGGTTGTCAGTGAGAGGGTGAGATGAGGAGAAACTTGTTTAGGTTGTTGGATTTGGAATGTGCTGCTTGGGAGAGTGGTGGAGACGGATTCCATAGGAGGTTTGAAAAGAGAGCTTGATATAAATTTGAAAGGGATGATGGTAGATGGCTACGGAGATAGGGCTGGAGACTGGGACTAGCTGGGTAGCTCGTTCAGACACAAATAGTCTCCTTCCGTACAGTAAAATTGTATGATTCTATGAACGTACAAGTTCTGAGCCACATTCCGGACATTTCCAGGAGGTCATTCCTTGGGACTTTGGCTCAATGACCTCGTTGCCAGGGGTTTTTGTACGCAAACAGCAGCAAATTGTTGTCACGAGCGGGATTGGAACTTGGTTGGGTAATGATCTGGAAATATTTCATTTCAAGGGAGGCGATGGAAGATCCAGCTGAGGGCACGAGTGAGAACAGACCTGCAAGAAGTTTCAAATACACAGATCGGGTCAAGTCGATTAAATTACATTAGATTAGATTTCTTACAGTGTGGAAACAGGCCCTTCGGCCCAACAAGTCCACACCGCCCCACCGAAGCGCAACCCACCCATACCGCTACCCCTACATTTACCCCTTACCTAACACTACGGGCAATTTATCATGTCCAATTCACCTGACCTGCACATCTTTGGACTGTGGGAGGAAACCCACGCAGACATGGGGAGAACGTGCAAACTCCACACAGTCAGTCGCCTGAGGCGGGAATTGAACCCGGGTCTCTGGCGCTGTGAGGCAGCAGTGCTAACCACTGTGCCACCATGCCGCCCACTAGTGTGATTCTGGTGAGTGTGATTCTGTGAGGTGCTGATCCTACACCGTCACGTATTGGTCAGCATTCATGCTGGTATTTATCTGATTGGGAAGATCCGCAAAAACAAATCTCTTCCTGGAAGTGTTGGAGGGAAGTTTGGGTTTCCTTTACAACAGAGAAGGTTGATGGGGGAGGGGACATGACAGAGGTGTGTAAGATTGGTAGTGTTGTTGAGCAGAGCACCCGAGGGGTTCAGGACTATAATTCTTTGGAGTTTGTGTCACAAGTAGACAGGGTGTTTGAGAAGGTGTTTAGAACACTTGCTTTCATTGCAAGACCATTGAGTGTTGGAGTTCGGACACCATGTTGTGGTTGTACAGGACACTGGTGAAACCTGTTCAGGTGTATTGTGTCCAGTTCTGGTTGCTCTGTTAGAGGAAGGACATTATTAAGCTGGAGAGGGTTCAGAAAAGATATACCAGAATGTTGTTGGGAATGGAGAGTTTGAGTTAGAAGGAGAGGCTGGATGGACTGGGACCATTTTCACTTTGAGAGGTGTTGAGGTTTATGAAATCGTGATGGGCAAAGATGAGGTGAATGGCAGGTGTCTTTTCCCTAGGGTGGGGGACTTCAAGATTGGGGGACTTCAAGACCAGGGGACATATTTTTCATTTGAGAAGAGAAACATTTTTGAAAATGACATGACGGGTAACATTTTTTTGATGGAGAGTGGTTCATGTGTGGATTGAACTTTCAGAGGAAGTGACGGATACAGGGTCAGTTACAATGTTTAAAAGACATTTAGATTAGTACAAGAATAGGAAAGGTTGGAGAGATAAGGGCCAAGAGCAAACAAGTTGGACTAGTTTAGTTTGAGGTTATGAACGGCATGGACTAGTTGGACCCCAGGTCTGATTCCTTGCTGAGTGACTCTATTATGAGGGACATGGACAGGGAAGACAGAAAGCAGCTGTTTCCCTTAGTCGAAGGGTCAGTAACAAGGAGGGACATCATTTTAAAGTGAAGGGTAAGAGGTTTCGAGAGCGATTTGAGGATTGTTTCACCCACAGGATGGTGGGGATCTGGAATGTGTGAAAATAAAATATTTGGACTTTCAATTTCTATTTGAAATCACTAATTGCTCCGGTGTGTGGGAATGCCACTTTGTAACTGCAAGTGGTTGCATGATTTATTAGTGTGAAATATTCGTATAAAGGAGCAGGAAGAGGCCATGGAGGAGGCCCTTGAGCCTGTTTCACCATTCAATGCCTGATTGGTGACCTGACTCCATAGACCTGCCTTTGGCCCTTATCCCCTTAAAAACTTTGCTGAACAAGAAACTTATCTCTCAGATTTAAAACTAAAAACTGATCCAGCAATGCCTGCTGTTGTGGCAGAGAGTTCCAAACCTCCTCCAGCCTCTGTGCATATTAGTACTTCCGAACATCTCTTCTGAACAGTCTGGTCCTAATTGTCCGGCTGTGCCCTCCCAATTTCTAGGATTCCCAAACAGTGGAAACACTTTCAGTTTATCCACCCTGTCTTTTCCTGTTAATATCTTCAATCAGATCATCCCTGAACCGTGTAAATTCTGGACAGAACAGGCTAATTTGCGTAATCTCTCCACATAACTTAACCCCTGAAGCCCAGGTATCATTCTTGTAAACTCACGCTGTACTTCCTCCCAGGCCAATCTATCCTTCCTCAGGTGTGGTGCCCAGATCTGCTCCAAGTGGGGTCTAACCAGGGTTTTGTATAACTGCAGCATCCCTTCTGCATCCTTGTCCTCCAGTCCTCTCGATATAAAGGCCAGCATTCCATTAGCTTTCTTTAGGTAATGAATGTCAGAAATAAAAAGAAACACAGAAATTGTTGGAAAAATTCAGCAGGGACAGATTGTTTGCCACCTGGGGACTGTTGAAGACAACTTTCCATCCAATGCGTGTCTATCTCCAGCACATGGACTGCAGCAGTTACCAAAGCAGCTCATCTCTACCTTCTCAAGGGAACAACTAGGGATGAGTTAGGCAATAAAAGCTGGGTGCAGTGGGTGATGCCCATGTGCCATGAGTGAATAATAAAAAAAAACGTAATTTACCCCAGGGCCTCCACCTTCCCTATGTGAGCTTGTCCTGAGAGGGGAGGTGCCAACTTTGTAGTGAATGTTGATGCACAATAGCCATTTGAGTTTATTGAGTCACCTAGTTCACGAACTGCTTTGAAAAGGTTGATATATCGCCAAGAGCTTAGGTTTGTATTCCTGCTGGGTTGGGGCTGTGACCTTAATTATCAGTCCATATTTAATTTTGAGGCATCGTTTGCTGTTGCTTTAACGTTCTGATCTCTAGCCTTTCGGTTCACTTTGCTTATAGTTTCTTGATTGTAGATGACTCCGAAATAGACAGCAGTTTGGTGTACTCAGTTTTCATCATCTCCAAACCAAGAAACGCTGGTACAGGATACAATATATATACTTTTATAATATTTCTGGTTCAGTGAAAGTGGAGACTTTCTCTAGTTTATCTTAACCTTGAAAACCCAGCCACTTTTAAACATAATTGGTGTTTCTCTTGCTCATGGCATGGAGTGAAGGTCCATGAATCTTTTTACATCATTTGAATTTATTAATAATCAATAGTGTTTGCGATCATCTAAATCATAGAGATGTTCCATCTACGTCAACTAAATTATCAACAGGGCAATGTTAATTGGAAGAGGAAACGTTACACTGTTGGCTAATTGCTTTACCTGACATCTTGTTTTGAGGGGATGCCCCAGTACAACAGCTTAATGTCTGAGAGTGGCCCCTTCTGGCCTTGGCCTTTGGGGCAAGGAGGTCCAGCATCATTCACATGAGGAGCATTGCCATTTCATTTTCCTGAGTGTTTCTTTGATGATACAAACATAGATGGAAGGACAGGTAGTGTTGAGGAAGCAGGGATGCTGCAGAGGGATTTGGACAGGCGAAGAGAATGGGCAATGAAATGGCTGATGGAATGCAATGTGGGAAAGTGGAAAGTTATGTACTTTAGTAGGAAGAACAGAGACAGAGACTGTTTTCTAAATGGGGAAAAGTTTTGGAAATCTGAAGCACAAAGGGACTTGGGTGTCCGAGTTCAGGATTTGCTTCAGGTTAACAGGTTCAGTTGGCAGTTAGGAAGGCAAATGTAATGGTGGCATTCATTTCGAGAGGGTCAGAATACAAGAGCAGGGATGTACTGCTGAGGCTGAAAAAGGCTCTGGTCAGACCGCATTTGGAACATTGTGAGCAGTTTTCAGCCCCCTGTTTAGGGAAGGATGTGCTTAACTTGGAGTGGGTTTGCAAGAAAGATTTCAGGGATGAAGAACTTGTCATGAGGAGAGGTTAAGGACTCTGAGTCTGGACTCAGTGGAGTTTAGAAGGGTGAGGGAGAATCTGATTGAAATTTGGAGAATACTGCAAGTCCCGAATAGAGTGGACATGGAGAAGATGTTTCCATGAGTAGGAGAGACTAGGACCCGAAGGCACAGCCTCAGAGTGAAGGGACCTCCCTTCAGAACTGAGATGAGGAGGAATTTCTTCAGTCAGACAGTGGGGAATCTGTGGAAAACATTACTGCAGACAGCTGTCATTATGTCTTGAAGACAGAGATAGATAGATAGGTTCTTGATCAGTAGGAGGATCAACCGTTACAGAGAGAAGGCAGGAGAATGGGATTAACAAACATATTAGCCATGATGGAATGTTGGAGCAGACTTGATGAGCTGCTATATTTTATGGTCTTTGCACAAAGTGACTAATAGATTGTGATGCATCACATAGTTTAGTCCATGAGATTCAGAGCTTTCTGAGCATATGCTATGAGTCACCCACACTAAAAAGTGTTCAGTCAGCAGGACGACCAACACAACATATGGGCTAGGAACCCTTTGGAGCCTGCTCCCCCCATTCTATACAGCTGTGACTCACTTCATCCCAGTCTCAGCCCCAATTTTCTCCCCCCACTCCCTTTAATCTAAGTAACAATCTGTCAGTCCCCTCCTTCAATTTATTTAGTGTCCCGACATGCCACCACATACTGGGGGGGGGAGAGAAAAGAGAGGTGAAGTCCCAGAGATTCCCATCCCCCTCTCCCTTGGAGAGAAGCCATTTCTCAGCATCGCTATTTTCAATCTGTCCCACCCTCTTCTCCTGAAACGATGACCCACTCGATCTAAATTGTCCCACATGAGGAAACACCCTCCCTCTGTCTCCTTTGTCAATTCCACCCCCTTTAGCGTCCTATATCCCTCAGTTGGATCTCCTCTCATTCCTCTAAACTCCAGAGAGTATTGGCCTTAACTACTCAATCTCTCTTTTGAAGACAAACCCCTCCTCTCTGAACATGAAATGTACAAAATCACATTGCAGTTGGATGGTATCTTGGATGTAGAATACACATCACAAAGTGCATTAGTCATAACTTCTGAGAGATCTACAGCCCAGGAAAAGGCCCATCGAGTCTTTGCCGGTCAGAAATAACCACCTCACTATTCTCTAATCCTACTTCCTCAGCACCTGGCCCTATAGCCCTGGCGTCACGAATGCACATCTAAATTCTCCTTCAATGTGATGAGTGTTTCATCTTCTCCCAACCTTACAGGCAGTGAGTTCCAGATTCCCACCACCCTCTGGGTAAACAAGATTTTCCTCACATCCCCTCGAAACCTCTTGGCCCTTACCTTCAATCTGTGCCCCATCTCCACCTCTGTCAAGGGGTGAAAGTTCCTTCCTATCTTCACCCCTCATTGTTTTATACATCCCTCTCTTTCAATCCACTCTGCTGTAAGGTCAACAACCCCAGTCTGTCCAATCTCTCTCAATCACTGAAACTCTCTAGCCCCCAAGGCAACCTGCTGGTAAATCTCCCTGTGCATCCTCTCACAGTTCATTTAGATATGTCCCGTTGGTAAAATGTCTTTTCTTTTATTTATAGCTCACTCCACTGGTGCATCAGGAAAGAAACACATAGGTTATTTTGTAGTGAAAAAGAAGGCTGTTAATTTTTAATCAGCAAAGTTATGTTTTTTGCAGGCAGTTAATGTAAAGTCACCATTGTCTCATTAGAGAGAGGGAGAGAGGTGTGGGAGAGAAAGAGAGAGAAAAAGCAACAACTGTTTATGGTTTAACCTGAGGGTCGCCACATCTAAGACACAGGGAATGATCATTCACAGCAATCTCAACCAGAGCAGCAATTGAACTACAAGCTGTCAACGTGACTATACATCGTAAGCCAACTATAGAATCAGCTGCGGAAACCAACCCCTACATGACAATGGCAAAAACATTGGGTGGCTCAGTGGCTGGGTGGTTAGCATTGCTGTCTCACAGCGCCAGGGACCCAGGAACAATTCCAGCCTCGGGGTGACTGTCTGTGTGGAGTTTGCACATTGTCTCCTTCTCTCCAAGGGTTTTCTCCGGGTGCTCCGGTTTCCTCCCAAAGTCCAAAGATGTGCAGTTTAGATGAATTGGCCATGCTAAGTTACCCATAGTGTGAGGGATATGCGGGCGAGGAGGGTTAGCCAATGCAAATGCAGTTTTACAGGGATAGGGTAGGGCAGTGTGTCTGGATGGGATGCTAATCAGATGGTCAGCGTGGACTCGATGTCTGAAAGGCCGACTTCCACACTGTAGGATTCTATGATATGCAGGTTATGGGGATTGGACATGGTTCATGCAGGGTTATGGGGATAGGGTCAGGGTTTGTTTGGAATGCTCTTCACTGGCTTGGGGTAGACTGGATGGGCTGAATCCACACTGTATGGATTCTGGCGACATTAATGTTTAGCACAAAGATGTGATGAAATTTATTCTGAAATTAATTTTGATGAGATTCATTTTCAGTTTCTGAAATAATGGGGAAGCAAAATCCTATGTTTTCAGCTCTCCAGGGTATGCCCTGCAGATGTGAATGTGAATCTTGCTGTGGCAGGTGGTGGATTTGGAATGCAATTTTAAACAAAAACAGATCTGGAGTTAAGACTCTAATGATGACTGTTGTCAGGAACAAACAACCATCTGGTTCAAAATTGATGACTGAGGTGATGAGAATTTTCTTCTCTCAGAGGGTTGAGTGTGCTTGGAACTCCTTGCCACATAGAGCTGTGTGTGGGGACAAGGAGCAGGTTTAAAGCTGAGATAGATAGATTCTTGATCAGTTGGGGAATTGAGTGTTACATGTTAAGTGCAGGAAAGTGTGAGTGAGGAATGGTGCATCAGCATGTTGCTATTGAATGGCTGAGCAGGCTCGAGAGGCCAAATAGCCTTCTCCTGTTCCTGTCTGTAATGGTCCTTCAGGGAATGAAATCTGTCCTCCTCACCCAGTCTGTTCTGCACATGACTCCTAATCCTTTCCAAACTCCTCACCTCCTTTTGGCTGAGCAAGTCGATTGGTTCAAGGACATTTTGGAATTGCATCCACTTCCCACTTTGGCAGAGATGGCCACATCCTGTTCAGAGTACAGAGAAATAACATTTGTCAGGGTCAGTTTTAGGCTTGTTCCAATCACATGCTTTGCCAAGAGACATTGGTCTGTATAATGACCCGATATTCACAGCTCCTCCTGTACATTCTGATTGTCTTTCAGGCAAAGGTTGTTCTTCTCATCCATTTTCATAGAGTCATACAGCACGAAACAGGCCCTTCAGCTCAACTTGCCCAAGCTGACCAGGTTTCCCAAACTCAACTGGGCCCCTTTGTCTGCATTTGGTGCATATTTCTCTGAACCTTTCTTATCCATGTACCTTTCCAAGTGTCTTTGAAATGTTGTAATTGTACCTGCCTCCACCACTTCTTTTGGCAGCTCATTCTGTATATGCACTGCCCTCTGTGTGATAAATTTACCTTTCAGATCCCTTTTGAATTTGTCCCCTCTCACATTAAACCTGTGCTGTCTTGTTTTGGACACCCCTATCCTGGAGAAAAGACCATAACTATTTACCTTATCTATACCCCTTGTGATTTTATAACCTCTATAAGGTCACCCCCTCAGCCTCCAATGCTCCAGGGGAGAAAAGCTCCCCGCTTATGCATAGTTTCATTATAATTCAAACTCTATTTGTGGTCATATATTTGTAAATATTTTCTGTACCGTTTCTAGCTTTAGAACATCTTTTCTACAGCAGGTTGACCAGAAGTGTACACAGTATTCTAAAAGTGGCCTCACTAAACCCTGTACAGCACTGCTGCCTCACAGCACCAGAGACCCGGGTTCAATTTCCGCCTCAGACAACTGACTGTGTGGAGTTTGCACATTCTCCCCGTGTCTGTGTGGGTTTCCTCCGGGTGCTCCGGTTTTCTCTCACAGTCCAAAAATGTGCAGGTCAGGTGAATTGGCCATGCTAAATTGCCCGTAGTGTTAGATGAAGGTGTTAATGTAGGGGAATGAGTCTGGGTGGGTTGTGCTTCGGCAGGCCGGTGTGGACTTGTTGGGCTGAAGGGCCTGTTTCCACACTAAGTAATCTATAGCTGTAACATGATGCCCCAACTCCTGCTCTGACTAATGAAGGCAAGCATACCAAATGCCGCCTTCACCACCGTGTCTCGCTGCAATGCCACATTCAAGGAACTATCCACCTGCACCCCGAGTTCTGTTTGTTCATAAAAAACTTCCCAGACTTTGCCTTACCAAAATGTAACACCTTGCCTTTATTCTAATTAAACTTCATCTGCCATTCCCTGACCCACTGGCCCAGTTGATCAAATTTCCATTGTACTCTTAGATAAGCTTCTCTGTCCACAATGACACCAATGTTGGTCCTGCTCCTATCTACTACGTTTCTGTGTTGACCTGTTTTCAGGCTGACCAAGCAGTGCAGTAACCACCCTGCATCACATCACCCTGATACAGGAGGGAATGAGGAACCAGGTCAAGAAGAAGAGGGAAACATTAATGCCAACCTTCCACGTTCACAAATCGATCAGTAGCAATCCTACCTTCCAGCAAATAAGGAGGACAAGGAAGAGAAGGCAGAGCAATGTCACATTTTTGCGACTAGGCTGGGCTTTGTCTCAATTTGCGACTAGGCTGGGCTTTCCCCCTCCCACTCCACCAAGGATATGCAGGTCTTTGGACTCCTCCATCGTCAGACCACAGCGAAACGACGGTTGGAGGAAGAACGCCTCATCTTCCGGCTAGGAACCCTCCAACCACAAGGGATGAACTCGGATTTCACCAGTTTCCTCATTTCCCCTCCCCCCAGCCTGTCTCAGTCAAATCCATCAAATTCAGCACCGCCTCCCTAACCTGCAATCTTCTTCCCGACCTCTCCGCCCCCACCCCAATCTGTCCTATCACCCTCACCTTGACCTTTTTCCACCTATCACATTTCCGACGCCCCTCCCCCAAGTCCCTCCTCCCTATCTTTTATCTTCGCCTGCTGGACAAACTTTCCTCATTCCTGAAGAAGGGCTAATGCCCGAAACGTCGATTCTCCTGTTCCCTAGATGCTGCCTGACCTGCTGCGCTTCTCCAGCAACACATTTCCATCTCTGATCTCCAGCATCTGCAGACCTCATTTTCTCTTCAAAGATTTGTCTCAATTCACTCAGTAAGATGTTAGTTCCAAAGATGGACTTGTTTTGAGAAACCATCTGCATAATTGTCTCTCCCACAACCCTCAGGGTGTCAGTTTATCTCACTGTAGCACAATCTAACTGTTGATTTGAGATTTTATGCTGTTCCTTCCGAACTTGAGCATCCAGTTGGTCTCCTGGCGAATGGGTCCACGCAGATGTGCCAATGAATTGAATGTACTCTCCATGTTTTGTTTAAATTGTGGTGAGCTGGAAATAATTCAAGGTGGGATTGTTTTGCAGCCCTACCTTCATTGCCCTCTTCATCACTGTCAATACATATCCAGCTCTCTTTTCATACTTCATATCGAATCTGCCATCTAGCTTTAGGCTGGATCTATGATCCCAGGCTGCACAATCCAAAATCCTAATAATTCTGAGGAAAGACATTTCTCCTCATCTCACTCCTCGTTCTCTTGCTGACAATTTTGAAATTGCGACCCCTAGGTACTGACATACCAACTAGTGGTAACAAAATATTCCTCTTTCCCCAGGCAAACTTTTTCATAATTTTGATCACTTCCATAAGATTCCCCTCTTAATCTTCTCTACTTCAAGGAAAAGGAGCCTGATGCCACTAATCCTTCCTTGTATTAAAATTCTTCATTCCTGTTATCATTCTAGTAAATCTTCAATGAATGCTCTCCAGAGCTTGAAGTTCCTTCCTTAAATAAAGTGCCCAGAACTGAACACAGCTATGATCTGACCAATGATTTGTGGAGGTGTAGCATCACTTCCTCAGCTTTATACTCAATGCCTCTATTTATAACAGGAAGGAGCCTCTCAGCCTTCTTCACAAAGGTTTCAGCTTGCCTGGTCAACTTCAGAGAATGATAAACATGAACCCCGCGGTCCCTCTGCTCCAGTGCTCCCTTCAAAGACGTACCATTGACCCTGCATTGTTGCTCTGTGTTTCTGGTAGCAAAATGCATTACCTAACATTTCTCTGCATTGGAATTCATCCGCCAGATTTCTGCTCATTTGGCCAACTTGTCAATCTTCCTGTGAAGACACTCAGCATCATCCTCCCAATCACTCATCTCCGTGGATTAGTATCAACTGCAAATTTAGAAATCATATCCTCAACACCCAACTCCTAATCATTTATATAACCAATGTAGTTATCAATGTGATCTTGTCAGTTTCTTCTATGTGCATGTAACTATCAATCTCTACATGTCCGTTTTCCCGATGTGAATGTGTGTGTTTACCAGTCTGTTCATGCTCTGTGAATTGAGACAGTCAACATTAATCTGTACTTGTCAATTTCTCCTAGATCAACATGTGAATGCAGTTACCAATCTATGCCCCTCAATCTCTGCCTTGTCAATGTGAATTTAAATATCGATTTCTACCTGTCAGACCCAGTTTGATGAATCTGAACACTGCAGGTACTAATATGTACCTGCGAGATTCTGTTCTGTGAATAGGAGTGTCATCGTCAGAGTGTACTTGTCAGATTATGCTGTGTGAAACTGGGAGTGTAGTTATAATTCTGTTCCTGTCACTTTTAGCTTTGTGAATGAGAGTGTAGTTATTAATCTGTCCCTGACAGATGCTAAAATGCGAATGTGTGACTTGTTAACAGAAACTGACCGATGGACACTGATAGTCACACATTTGCATCACAGTAACTGTTGTCATTATTTGTTTGTCTGTTTCAGCAACATGAATGAGTGTGTAGTTATCAGCCTGTACTTGTCAGGTTCTACTGTTGTGTATCAAAGTGGAAGCTCGTCATATTCTCTGTGTCTGTGATACATTGTGATATTTGTTATGAGGGTGTTAATCTTTTCTGCATTTTGTGATTTTTTTTTAGTTGACTGTCAGTTGGTCGGGGTGAGTGGGGGAGAGAGGAGAAAGGGCAATGGCAGAAAGGAAACTGCTTTATTCTGAGAACCATTCTGACTTATGGTCACACGTTTCCTGTTTGGGTAGAGAGTCTGGGATCTGTGGTATCACTGAGACATTTAGTTTTAATTTGTACCCAGACATTGTTGGTATTTTTTTGTAAAAGTGTTTTATTCTGCGTGTCAGTTCATTTCTGTATGATGTTTTTTAGACCAATATGCAACACAACAGCATGTCATCTCCTTTCTCATCAAAATCAGAATCACTGGTATGGTACAGCTCGGAAGCAGACCATTCAGCCCATTGTGTCTGTACTAGAACATTCTCTTCTGCATCAGATCTGCAGTAAATGTTGGGGAAAGTGAACTTCATCGACTCATTGTGAGCGTTTATATGAAAAGGACAACTTGACATCAGTTCTGCTATCATTTGACTTTTAATAACTATAATGCTAGTTTTGATGTTTCCCACAGTCTCAGGTAGAGTATATTTATTTCATTCATTTATCTCAGTTCATGCCTCCTGTAGTGGATTGGAAACAGCCGAAGTTATTTAATTGTTAGTGCCTGAGGGAACACATGCAAGTGAAAACATAACACACTGCGACAGAAAGGATTCTGTGCTACTCTTCAGAGTCAAGGTAGGAAATACAATGAACTTTTTGCACAATGATCTTGTATAGTGCAGAATCTAACAAGCAGTAATGAGATATAAAATGTGTGTATTCAGAGTGCCATTAGTTTTTGTTTCAGTGCATATTGATGTACTTTCCTGAACACTGCTGAGCTAACAATCAGTGTAAACTAATCCATTTGCAACTAAGTGAAAGGGTGACAAACCATTCAACTGCATTGGAGCTGATGGACCATAATATTCCTGGTACAGAAAAGACAATTGGCTAATTCACTTCTATTTTCTGATGTAAACAGAGCATTGCCCTGCCCTTTAGTGTGATAGAACATAGAACAATACAGCACAGAGCAGGCCCTTCGGCCCACTATTTTGTGCTGAACATTTGTCCTAGCTTAAGCACCCATCCATGTTCCTATCCAATTGCCGCTTAAAGGTCGCCAATGATTCTGACTCTGCCACTCCCACAGGCAGCGCATTCCATGCCCCCACCACTCTCTGGGTAAAGAACTTACCCCTATACCTTCCACCCTTCACCTTAAATTTATGTCTCCTTGTAGCACTCTGTTGTACCCGGGGAAAAAGTTTCTGACTGTCTAATGATGCACCATTAACAGTACTCTTGTGTTACTCTATAGTAGGGAGGAGGAAAGGAAAAGGACTCTTGTTCTGCATTGCATGACAAAAAATATGTAAACTGTCAAATTCGATTTATGGAATAATCAACACTGTTCAACTCTGCTTGAAAATAAATCAAGCAGTTCTACAAACCTACCGATTTTGGCTTTTTTTCCCCCCTTTCTCCACTGCTTTGAAGGGTGGTTATTAGATTCCATTGATGCATTGTGAAAATTGCAGCCAGATTTCACGCTTTTTTGTGATACATCCGAGGGAGGGGGAAGAGGAATGCAGAGCTTGTTGTCGATAATTGCAACTAACTTTGAAAGAAGTACATAATTATCTTAAAAAAGGTTTCTGGTTCGACTGAAACAGACAAAACAAAGTCTTCTATTACAATATGAAGAAATGGAGAATAATGATGTGATAACATGGGGATGGCAGCTTCTATGCTACAGTGATACATTTATGCAAATAGATGCTGGCTGATCAGGATGAAAATTGTTAGCTGGTTGTTTCTGATCGGTGCAGACTCTAAAGTTTCAAAGGGCCTGATTCTGTGCTGTCAGCCTCTCACTCTCTGACAAAGGATTTGTGGGTAGAAATTATTTTGAATGTAACATTTTCTGTTACTTGCAATGGTAATGGAACTGCAAGGTGCTTAGACTTTGTAATATGTGTCAGGATGGTGTAAGTGAGAGAGAGAGGGAGAGAGAGAGATTCTGTGTGTTGGGAGTAATCATTCTATGTCAGGCTTTGACAGAGAATGTGCATTTGGAATTCATATTATTTGATTGCTGTGTCCATATACATAACAATAGATTAATTCTGTCACTCTCAATTCCTGAGCTGAAATGTTCCCTTCAATATAAATTTGTACTCAATATCTAGAGTCATAGATGTACAGCATGGAAACAGACCCTTCGGTCCAACCCATCCATGCTGATCAGATATCCCAACCCAATCTGGTCCCATCTGCCAGCACCCGGCCCACATTCCTCCAAAATCTTCCTAATCATATACCCATCCAAATGCCTCTTAAATGTTGCAATTGTACTAGCCTCCAGCACTTCCTCTGGCAGCTCATTCCATACCGGTATCACGCTGTGTGTGAAAAAGTTGCCCCTTAGGTCTCTTTTATATCTTTCCCCACTCACCCTAAACCTATGCCCTCTAGTTCTGGACTCCCCAATCCCAGGGAGAAGACTTTGCCTATGTATCCTGTCCATGCCCATCATAATTTCACCCCTCAGCCCCCGACGCTCCAGGGAAAACAGCCCCAGCCTGTTCAGCCTCTCCCTTTAGCTCAAATTGTCCAACCCTGGCAACAGCCTTGTAGATATTTTCTGAACACTTTAAAGTTTCACAACATATTTATGATAGGAAGGAGACCAGAATTGCATGCAGTATTCTAACAATGGCCTAACCAATGTCCTGTACAGCAGCAAAATGACCTCGTAACTCTTGTACTCAATACTCTGACCAATTAAAGAAATGCTGCCTTCAATATTCTATCTACCTGCGACTCTACTTCCAAGGAGCTATGAACCTGCACTCCAAAGTCTCTTTGTTCAGCAATACTCCCTAGGGCCTTACCATTAAGTGTCTAAGTTAAACTCCATCTGCCACTTCTCAGCCCATTGGCCTATCTGGTCAAGATCCTGTTGTAATCTGATCTAACCCACTTCACTGTCCACTACACCTCAGATTTTGGTGTCAGCTGCAAAATTACTGACTGTACCTCTTATGCTCGCGTCCAAATCATTTATGTAAATGACAAAAAGTAGAGGACCCAGCACCGATCCTTGTGGCACTCCACTGGTCACAGGACTCCAGTCTGAAAAACAACCCTCCACCACCACCCTCTGTCTTCTACCTTTGAGCAGTTCTGTATCCAAATGGCGAGTTATGCCTGAATTCCATCAGATCTAACCTTGATAATCATTTTCCCATGGGGAACCTTGTCAAACGCCTTACTGAAGTCCATATAGAACACATCTAATGCTCTGCCATCATCAATCCTCTTTGCTACTTCCTCAAAAAACTCAATCAAGTTTGTGAGACATGATTTCCCACGCACAAAGCCATGCTGACTATCCCTAATCAGTCCTTGCCTTTCCAAATACATATACATCCTGTCCCTCAGGATTCCCTCCAATATGCCCACCACCGAGGTCAGGTTCACTGGTCCATAGTTCCCTGGCTTGTCCTTACCACCCTTCTTAAACAGTGGCACCATGGTAGCCAACCTCCAGCCTTCCAGCACCTCACCTGTGACTATCGCTTATACAAATATCTCAGCAAGAGGCCCAGCAATCACTTCTCTAAGAGTTCTCAGGTACACCTGATCAGGTCCTGGGGATTTATCCACTTTCATGCGTTTCAAGACATCCAGCACTTCCTCCTCTGTAATCTGAACATTTTGTAAGATGTCACCATCTATTTCCCTACAGTCTATATCTTCCATATCCTTTTCCACATTAAATACTGATGCAAAACACTCATTTAGTATCTCCCCCATTTTCTGCGGGTCCACACAAAGGCCTCCATGCTGATTTTTGAGGAGCCATATGCTCTCCCTTTTATCCTTAACGTATTTGTAAAAACCCTTTGGATTCTCCTTAATTCTTTTTGCCCTCCTGATTTCCCTCTAAAGTATATTCCTACTTCCTTTATACTCTAAGGATTCACTCGATCTATCCTGTCTATACCTTTACATATGCTTCCTTCTTTTTCTGAACAAAACCCTCAATTTCTTTAGTCATCCAGCATTCCCTATACCTACCAGCCTTTCCTTTCACCTTAGTAGGAATATACTTTCTTTGGATTCTCGTTATCTCATTTCTGAAGGCTTCCCATTTTCCAGCCGTTCTTTTATCTCCGAACATCTGCCCCCAATCAGCTTTTGAAAGTTCTTGTCTAATACCGTCAAAATTGGCCTTTCTCCAATTTAGAACTTCAACGTTTAGATCTGGTCTATCCTTTTCCATCACTAATTTTAAATCAAATAGAATTATGGTCGCTGGCCCCAATATGCTCCTCCACTGACACCTCAGTCACCTGACCTGCCTTATTTCCCAAGAGTAGGTCACGTTTTGCACCTTCTCTAGTAGGTACATCCACATACTGAATCAGAAAATTGTCTTGTACACTCTTCACAAATTCCTCCCCATCTAAACCCTTAACGCTATGGCAGTCCCAGTCTATGTTTGGAAAGTTAAAAACCCCTACCATAACCACCCTATTATTCTTACAGGTAGCTGAGATCTCCTTACAAGTTTGTTTCTCAATTTCCCTCTGACTATTAGGGGGGGTCTATAATACAATCCCAATAAGGTGATCATCCCTTTCTTATTTCTCAGTTCCACCCAAATAAGTTTCCTGGATGTATTTCCAGGAATATCCTCTCTCAGCACAGCTGTAAAGCTATCCTTATCAGAAACGCCACTCCCCCTCCTCTCTTGCCTCCCTTTCTATCCTTCCTGTAGCATTTATATCCTGGAACATTAAGCTGCTAGTCCTGCCCATCCCTGAGCCACGTTTCTGTAATTGCTATGATATCCCGGTCCCAGGTTCCTAACCATGCCCTGAGTTCATCTGCCTTCCCTGTAAGGACCCTTGCATTGAAATAAATGCAGTTTAATTTATTAGTCCTACCTTGTCCCTGCCTGCCCTGACTGTTTGACTCGTTTCTGTTCTCAACTGTACCAGCCTCAGATTGAGCTCTTTTCTCACTATCTCCCTGGGTCCCATCTTACTAGTTTAAATTCTCCCGAGCAGCTCAAGCAAATCTCCCTGCCTGTATATTAGTACCCTTTCAATTTAGGTGAAATCCGTCCTTCTTGTACAGGTCACTTCTACCCCAAAAGAGATTCAAATGATCCAAAAATGTGAACCCTTCTCCCATACACCAGCTCTTCAGCCATGCATTCATCTGCTCTATCCTCCTATTCCTGCTCTCACTAGCTTATAACACTGGGAGTAATCCAGATATTATTACACTCGAGGACCTCCTTTTTAAAATTCCTGCCTAACTCTCTGTAATCTCCCTTCAGAATCTTCACCTTTTCCCTTCCTATGTCGTTGGTTCCAATGTGGACAATGACCTCTTGCTGGCCCCACTACCCTTTGAGAACATTCTGCACCCTCTCTGAGACATCCTTGATCCTGGCACCAGGGAAGCAACACACCATTATTCACTTTCACTGCTGGCCACAAAAACATCTATTTGTACCTCGGACTACAAAATCCCGTAATACAATTGATCTCTTGGAAGCCGATGTACCCCTCATTGCATTAGAGCCAGCCTCAATATCAGAAACTTGGCTGTTCGTGCTCCGTTCCCCTGAGAATCCATCACCCCCTACATTTTCCAAAACAGCATACCTGTTTGAAATGCTGTTTCAAAAGACTCCTGCACTAGGTGCCTACCTCTCTTACCTTTCCTGGAGTTAACCCATCTATGTGACTGTATCTGAGCCATCCCACCCCCCCTTTCCTATAACTGCCATCCATCACATACTGTTGCTGTTGCAAATTCCTCATCGCTTCTAACTTGGGGCCAGCAAGAGGTCATTGTCTACATTGGAACCAACTAATGGGTGGCACAGTGGTTAGCACTGTTGCCTCACAGCGCCAGAGACCCGGGTTCAATTCCCGCCTCAGACTGTGTGGAGTTTGCACATTCTCCCCGTGTCTGCATGGGTTTCCTCCGGGTGCTCCGGTTTCCTCCCATAATCCAAAAACTGTGCAGGTTAGGTGAATTGCCCATGCTAAATTGCCCGTAGTGTTAGGTAAGGGGTAAATTTAGGAGAATGGGTCTGGGTGGGTTACGCTTTGGCGGGTCGGTGTGGACATGTTGGGCTGAAGGGCCTGTTTCCACACTGTTAGTAATCTAATCTAATAAAAGGTGGGCGGCATGGTGGCACAGTGGTTAGCACTGCTGCCTCACAGTGCCAGAGACTCGGGTTCAACTCCCGCCTCAGGCGACTGACTGTGTGGAGTTTGCACATTCTCCCCGTGTCTGCGTGGGTTTCCTCCGGGTCTTCCGGTTTCCTCCCACAGTCCAAAGATGTGCAGGTAAGGTGAATTGGCCATGCTAAATTGCCCGTAGTGTTAGGTAAGGGGTAAATTTAGGGGTATGGGTGGGTTGCGCTTCGGCGGATCGGTGTGGACTTGTTGGGCCGTAGGGCCTGTTTCCACGCTGTAATGTAATGTAATGTAATCTAATCTAATCCAACTTTCTCTCCAACTGATCCATTCGATCTGATAAGATTCACATCCAACAGCATTTATGCCAGATATAATCCGCAGTAACCCTTAAACTCTCTTTAAACTCCCACATCTGACAAGAAGTACATATCACTGGACTAAAGGCCACTTTTGCTCCTTCACAATCTACAGACCCAGAAAATAACACCGCTTATTCCTCTAAAAAACACTGCCCCAGGTTAAATTAATAGTTATGGCTTATATTTTAAATTTAATCCAGAGACATGCCTCCAAAAACATATAATCAAGAAATAACCCACTCTAATCACTACTGCAGCCTTTCTGTTGGACACACTTAAAGTAACGATTAACTTGTCTGATTCTGTGATGTGAACTTTGCCCAAAAGGTTCCTCCAAGATTACTTGTGAAATTCACTGTTTGTTATTTTTCCCAGACGCACTCCGATGTCCAGGAATACATGAATTCAAAACTGTGCAGGTTCTCTCTCTCCTGCACGATCCTCACCATGTGCTTCCTTTGTCTGTTCTTCTCCCTTTTAAAACTGCTGTTGTTTTGACATTTTTGTTTCCAAAGTTCCAAAACAATGCAACAGCATATAAAACAGTAACTGCTGCTCCTGGAATTCGAGGAAATCACCTCCAATACCTCAATAAAGGAATAGCTGTTACAGCCAGAAATTTTTCCCGTCCTCCATCTTGGATTACTACTTTACATATGGTTGCTGAAAGTAATCACATCAGCTATTTGTTTGCCTTGATTGTAACTTTAAATTATCGTTACTAAATGCAGATGATATAAAGATTGGTGGACTTGTGTAGAAGCTGGTCAAAGGATATGGCTGGAAAGATAGCAGATTGAGTTTAATCTAGCGAAGTGTAAGATGTTGGACTTTGGGAGATTAAATGTTAAGGAAAGGTATACAGTAAATGGTTGGTTCATTTACACACTCACTTCACCTGCCCCTCTCAGTATATTCCCATTTATTGTCTATTTCCATTTATTGTCTGACTTCCCAAAATGCATTTCCTGACACTTATCAGAGCTGAACTCTATCTGCCACTTTCCTGCCCACTCCACCAAACCATCTATATAGTTTTGGAGCTTACAGCTATCCTCCACACTATCCACAACATGGCCAATTTTTGTGTCGTCTGCAAATGTCACAAATTTGCCACCATATTCAACTCCAAATCATTAATGGATAAAACAAACAGTTCAGGTCCCAACACTGAATCATGCAGAGCTCCACTTCGAACAGCTTTCCATTCACAATGGCCACCATTGACGATTATCCTTTTCTTTCCTGTGACTAGCCAACTTTGGATCCAATTCAACACATTACCCTGTATCCCATGGGCTTTTACTTCTTCAATCAGTCTGCTGTGATGCTGCTGCTCCTTTAACAAGCTTGTAAATGGCACAGGCTCCAAAAAGTCAAAGTTGATGGGTTTGAGGGCCATTTTGATTATAGCTAACAGGTAATGCCTCAGGCAAAAGGCTCCCACATTTTTAAAAAGAACACTTGTTTAATGAAAGGGGAGTGTCCCAGTTTTCCCAGCTCAGGTTATCTCTGGTTAGATTTGCTGTCTGGCTATTGACTGAAAGCAGTCAGGCATTTGAAAAAGCTGCTGAACCCAAAGAAGCAGATCCATGATAGTACTCTCTCTCTGACTTCTCTGCTGTAAGACCCTGTGTTTGATTTTACCTTTTGTGCCAAGGGGCATTTATGGGGATTGTATGAAATGTTGGGAACACCATCATTAAGTTGGTATCATCTGTTGGGTTTTCAGATTTTAAAATTATTTAGTATTCTGTTCTCTTTTGTTTGTGTATCATTCGGTAAATTTGTAAATCAAACTGTTTTCTTTAAAACTACTAGTTTGACCAGCTGCATCCCTCCTGGAATATCTTTGTTACACCCACTTAAAACAACTAGCAAAGTTAGGGTCCGGGTTACTTTCGTGAAATATTTGGAGGGGGTCTGGCCTTTTCCAATACAGATTGGGAACTGTTTGCAGAACTTATTCTGTAGTTCTGATTTGGGATTTGGGTTGTTGGACTCAAAGGCAGTGAAGGGTAAGTATTAGCGTCTTTTGTTCCGAGTGTTGAATTCAATTGGTTTAAACAGCGCTTGGAGAAAGTGAAGACTGCAGATGCTAGAGATCAGAGATGAAAATGTGGTACTGGAAAAGCACAGCAGGTCAGGCAGCATCTGAGGAGTAGGAGAATCAATGTTTTGGCCATCAGCCCTTCATCAGGAAACGGTGCTTGGGATAGCAATGGCTCTTTGAGTCATCAAGTATTTTCTGGGGTTGGAAGAAGTAACTTCAGATTTTTGCAAAAAGTGATTAATGCCAAGTTGCTGGAATTAGCACACAAGCTGGAGCTTGACCTGCCTCCACCCACGAGGAAAAGAGCGATAATTACAGTAATAGCTCAACACTTAAATTTGCCGGAAATGCCATCATAAACTTTAGAGATGGCTAACATTCAATTGATAATGAAACAACTTGACTTAGAAGCAAAAGTCAAGGAAAGGGCAACCGAAACAAAACAGTTTGAATTACGATTAAAAGCAGAAAAGGGAGAAGAGAGAGTTAAGGAGAGAGAGGAAAGGAAGAAAGAGGGAGTTGAACTTTGGAAATTAGCACTTAGACAGGAGTACAAAAATTCACTTCCAGAAGTAATGAGAACTCATGTGTAAGAGCAGAGAGTTAAAACATCAAGACTGGCATCAGAAATGGCTGCTGATTGAGTTGATCAATAAATCAAAATTGGGCTGCCAAAATCAATTTCAATCCACGAGGGATAATAATTGTGGATAAGAGAAATTCTCACATGGAAAGTAAAAAGTAGATTTCAGTGAAGATCATAAGGATAATTTACCACAGGGTGAAAAGGAAACCCTTGAAGGGGAAAGAGAAGTGAAAAAGTAGGCCACATGGAATCAGTATTAGCAGGTTAGGAAAAGCACTGAGAAGCCAGATGTAGGAAAACAGGATAAGCCAGTGAATTTTGTTGGAGTGGTAACAGAGAGCACTGTGGAGACTAGAAAACTGCAGCAGAATGTACAAGCTGGTCGGAGGTTGTTTTTGGAGGAAGTGCCAGATCTTCTTAAACCATACACCGTGAAGGTGAAGTTTACTCGCATAGGCCAGGAGCAGCAGGTAAAGAGGTAACAATATTCAGAGATACAAGGATCCTCTCAATCTGTGATGCTAAAAGATGAGGATATATGTATCTCTGAAGGACTATTGCCAGAAAAGGTACGAGTAATGGGAATTCACATTGAAATAAGAAATGCTGGAGTTGTAAGAAGTGAGGTTAGAGTGTCTCGTGAAGAGGGGAGAAGTCATAGTAGGAGTAATGGACAAACTTTCAGCTCTCGGAATACAATTTGTCCTTGCTCATGATGTTGCTGATTCACTGGTGCTGCTGACTGTGGCTGAAAATCCAATGGAAATTCAGGCAACTGAACTATTGCTGGATACTTATCCTGGGATTTTTCCTGACTGTGTGGTAACGAGGTCACAAAGTCACCAGTTGAAACAGGAAAGATCAAAGAGTACAGATAAGGAAGTTACAGGGAAATTAGCAGAGACCCTGTTTGATCAGATAGTTGAGACAAACCAGGAACAGAAGATAACAAAGCAGACATCTTTAGCTCAGGTAAATTAACTGAGTTACACCAAAAAGCTGAAAATTTAAAGCAATTCTATCAAAAGGCATATACAAAACGAATCCAAATGTATCCCTGATTGTTATTATCTTAAAAATGATGTCTTAATGAGGAAATGGAGAATATCACATTCAGGCAGATGAGAAATGGGCAGATGTTTATGAAGTCCCATTGCCAGTGGGTTATAGTAAGGACATGCTGCGAGTAGCGCATGAGCTACCTGCTTAGATTGTCTGTTTGAAATTCACATTATTTAATTGTCATCTCTGTATGTGACTGCTCCTCAGATGCTGCCTGAACTGCTGTGCTTTTCGAGCACCACTCTAATTTAGACAGATAAACTCCATGTAATATACTTCATCCCGGTTGGAGAGTTTGAGTTGTAGGCAGAGGCTGAATAGGCTGGAACTGTTTTCCCTGGACAGTGACCTTATAAAAGTTTATAAAATCATAAGGTGCATGGAGATGTGGTGGAGCCTGGTAAAATTACAACATTTAAAAGGCATCTGAGTGGGTCTAATAAGAAAGCCTTAAAACTTGTCCTTAAATACTTAGACTAAATGTAATATCGAATTATAAAACAGAAGAAAATAAACAGGGAGGCATCAGGCCACAAAAGGCGGAACCTAGGATGTACAGAAGAATCTGTTCTCACCAAGTGATAACAGGATGCTCGAAAGCAATTTAGAACATTTGCCTTAACATCAATGAGTCTGTGTAAAAAGGACACAGACTGATAACATTCACAGATGTTAAGTTATGAAATTAATGTTTGATCGTGATCTCGGAAACTCGGTGTCATCTCAGAAGCATGTCAAAAGCCTTGTAATAAACGGTCAGGGTGTGTGTGTGTGTGGTGTTTGCCTTGTATGTGCACTTTGGGACGTTATGATGATTGTGCGTAGCCGGTCACTGATCTATGAAATGCAAACTCTAAAATGTAATATTGATGCAGCTTTAACTTACTTGGTGTTCTTACACTCCATGACTGCCCCACTGTCAATTCTAACTCATCAGATCTTCTGTCTTCTTTGAATTTGAATTACAACCTTGAAAAGAAAGCATGTTTAATTTGAAACTAATGAATCATTTAAAATGTAACCTTTCAGCCTCAGGTACAGAATGATTTTGTGTTTAAGATAAAAAGCAGGAGTCTCCTCCTAGCTTAAAAATTATTCTAAACCGAGATTCTGACACAATCTGTCAGGAAGCTATTTTATGGTCAAAGCTTGCCCTCTTCACTAAGATGCTATTTTGTAAAACAATGATATCTGACATGCAAGCTGTGCAAGGTTACGTTATGACCTCTCCCACATAGTTTGGACTGATACCTCTTTATGATAGGGACTTACCTCACCAACAGGCGCCTGACTCGGCTGGATCTGTTTTTCCCACCTGATGGATGGCTAAGGGCCTACAGGAGTGATCAGCTAAGCGCACACAGACCTGTTAATTAACTTCTCTTCCTTACAAATTATTGCCTTTCCACTGTCTGTCTAATTAAGAACATGCAGTGTTTTTTGTAAAGTTTTGTAAAAAGGAAGCCTATTGGGGACAGAAGAGTGGTATTGGGGACAGAAGAGTGGAGTAGCCTGCGAGGGCTCTGAAAGGAAGAGCTGGTATCCTACTTTTTAAAGGTTTTAGATGTCAATGTTATGTTGTAACAGTGCTATTGGTAAATATAGGGGAAGGCTAACAATGAACTAAACTGTTTGTAAGAGGTTTTTATTCCAGACTACCAAAGAGTACAATCTCCAGGATGAACCAAGAGAGGCTGATAGGTCCGAGTCCACAAGGGATTCCCTGGGCCATCTTTAATCTATACTTTAACAATATGAACAGGAAAGGTTTAGAGAGAGATGAGCTAAGTGCTGGCAAATGGGTCCAGATTAGGTTACGATATCTGATCGGCATGGACAAGTTGGACCAAAGGGTCTGTTTCTATGCTCTGTCTCGATGACTCTTCAGTCACTCTTGCCCTGTCAGTGAGCACAGTTTCCTTCCATCTCTGTACTTAACCCTGATAGTTGTTGCATCGTTTCAACGATGTAGCCTATTTGTCTATCTTCATTGTAACTTTGAAAATTCTGTTAATAACTGCAGATTTTAATAGTATTCCTGAATGAGGATTCAGTTTATCTTCAATACTGGTGTGTAAACGTCAATGGGCTACATACCTTCCATTTATTCGAGACAGCTGGTCACTCTTTACTTTGAACTGAGGAAGTATTACAGTGTCTTAGTCCCTCAGGTGCTTTTCTGGAGGAAGACACAGGGACACCACTTTTAAATCAACATGAGGCTAGTCTGTCACATTCGTTACATATTAATTAGAATGCGTGTTTTTTTTTATTTAAAACCAACAACTTAACCAGAACCACTGATCTGATTCCATTGTTACTCTGAGCTGCTCCTTGTCTGGAGATTGTGTTTGTTTTTCATGTGATTCGATACCAGTTGATTTGGAGATGTTGGTGTGGGACTGAGGTGCAGAAAGTTACACATCAAGTGCTTCCAAAAAAACAACTGTTGGACTAAAACCTGGTGTTGTGCGATTTTTAACTTGATATCAGTTGCATGATATCCAGAAACTGAGCAACAACTGCCCAGCACCATGAATAGGTGTACTCAACCAGCAGGATGCTTACACAGTTCAATATCCAACTCCCCAACTACCTGCTGGAAAGAGGAAAAACGGCGCTATTTCTAATGTTTTTACCAAGACCCTAGCTTTATGTCCTTTTACAAGAGTATCACATTCCTACAGTTGGTCCACCCAACCTCAAGAAAGACCAGGAAACAGATTGAAATTAAAACTGGGTTCAGAGATTGCAAACCACAAGAATGTCCCACAGCAGCTTCCTCCCTCCCTCCCTCAGCAGGCCCACACACAGCCCGAGAAAGGCCTCTCTCTTCCCCCCAGCCCGCTCCCTCTAAGTTCCGGGACCAGTTCCTGCTCCGCTCGGCCTCTTACAAACAGCCCCCGGTTCTCCCTGAACTCACCCCGAATCAATCCCGGTCTCGGAGCCCCCTCTGTGTCCCAGGCTCCCATCCCGACGTGCTGCTGGAAGGAGCCTGCTGTTCCCTCGCTTCCCTGGGCGCTGATCTCTCCATTGCGGTCTGTTTCAAACAAACCTCTTGCACTCACTGAGTAAATGCTCCTCAATGGCAGCGCTGGGGGAGGGCCTCACGCATGCGCTCCTCTGGTCAGGTCAGCTTTGGGGAGAAAAGGTTCAGTCCCAGATACAGTTGGGGCGGGAGTGAGCTGGAGGCGGAGCTGGATGATCAAAGCCATTTCCCTGCTCTGTCACTCAGTTTCCTCTCCGGACCTGCCTCTCTCTGTCAGCTCTTTCTCAGTCAGGTCGGGTCGGACTGTATAAAAAAGGAAGGGGAGGCAGCTCGGCTCTCATTCGGCAGCGATTGGAGTGAAGAAGCGTGATGTCTGGAAGAGGCAAAGGAGGTAAAGGCCTGGGAAAAGGCGGAGCGAAGCGGCACCGCAAAGTGCTCCGTGATAACATCCAGGGCATCACCAAACCAGCCATCCGGCGCCTGGCTCGCCGTGGCGGGGTCAAGCGCATCTCGGGCTTGATCTACGAGGAGACCCGCGGGGTGCTGAAGGTTTTCCTGGAGAATGTGATCAGGGATGCGGTCACCTACACTGAGCACGCCAAGCGCAAGACGGTCACCGCCATGGATGTGGTGTACGCTCTGAAACGCCAGGGCCGCACTCTCTATGGATTCGGCGGCTGAACATAAAGCGACCCTTTTCGAACGAACCCAAAGGCTCTTTTCAGAGCCACCCAAACCCTCCGATAGAGAGCGGAGGCCTGAGGACGGGGAAGGCAGTACACAATGAGGGGATTGGAACTCTCGCCGGTTATTTCGCGTTTCTCGCGACTTACAATTATTTCAGTTTCGAAAATGTACTAATGCCGTGTTCTGAGGTACGGCAGAGAACATTAGGAGTGGACGGTTCACTTTGTTGCTGTTTACCGTGGCGAATGATTTTAACATTGCAAGTATTCCTACAGGGTAGATAAGAGGCTATTCGGCCAAACGAGTCTCTACTTGTGCAACCTGATTATTCCATATAAAGAATCGCATCGTAACTTGTAATTGTAAGATATAGCAGCAGCATTAGGCCATTCTGCCCATCCAGCTTGTTCTCCCTTTCGGACATGGCTGATCTTTCTCTTTTTTTTCATGACCACATGTCCATCTCAGTAATTATATCAATGTGTACTTGGCTGTCCATGCCATAAGTAATAATTTGATTTTATTTATTGTGGAACCCAGACGTTAATGTTACTTATTACAGTATTTATATTTCCCAGGCATAACACTCCGGGAGCCTGCGGATGTGTTTATGTGGCGCGTTCTTTCCATTTGCCCGTTTAGGCAGCGATTACAAATTGTCTTCGGACAAGTAATAGTCTGGATGAAATAAAAATTACCGATAAAGTGTGGTTCTGTAATTTTATCGGTGTACACTGTTTTAGCTTTTAAGATGTTTCAATCGGCGGTTTTTCGATGGATTCACGGCGGGTACAGGTTCGGTTGCTCATCCAGAGAGAGCAGGAAGCGATAGGAGACATTAGTACTGTATTTCGATCGGAAGTGAGTTAAAAACAAAAACGGAAGGCGGCAGCAGCAGTTAATTTGCAACTAATGAGATCTTCATTCAGGGATTGCGGAAATATAGTGATTTAGAAGAGTGATTTTCACATCAAATTTGGTGTTGGGTTAGATATTTCTGGGAAAAAAAACATCTCCTCATTGACTTCCTTTGCGATAACATGGCTTGTGGTGAGATGGAGGCAGGAGGGAAATGGCGCCAAGAGATCAACAGCTAATTTTCAAATTTGAAAATGCCCGCCATCACGTATAAAAGAGGAGGAGGTTATAGAGTGGAGAATGCATGTACACGTTGATTGGTTTTTCGATTATGAAACTAAACTTCACACAATCTCACTTTACCGCATTCCCTCCTTTTACAGCTGAAAAATGACTGACTGCTATTGAACACGCTCTCTCTCTCCGGAGGCTAACGAAAATAAGAGTGGGGATGAATCGAGCAGAGAATAAATTGCAGAGGTGAATGCTGCAGAGACAGTGGGAGAATTCAGTTTATTGATGCAGTTAAAGGAAATGTTAAGCCAAACCCGATCGCGAACATCCGTGACACTATTCTAAACTCACAGAACATTGATCAAACAAAGATCATTCAGGCAGTGACCGTGCAATGAGAAATAATGTAGTTCCAGACACCCTTACAATCGTATTGTATGATATAATCTTCCTCTACTCCCACAGACAGTAACAGTATCTAATAAAAAGGAAATAGAAATTTAGCGATGTCAGGTACAACGGCCAGAGCTCTACAAATTAAAAGGAAAGTAATTCAACCCGACAAAGATTTCAGCTCCTTTCACAGATGCTGTGAGTGGCTCTTAAAAGAGCCTTTGGGTTGTCAGATTCAAGAATAGTCTCTTCACTTTTTAGCAGATCCCGCAGCGGAGGTTTTCTTGGGCAGCAGCACGGCCTGGATATTAGGCAGCACCCCGCCCTGAGCGATGGTCACCCCTCCCAGCAGCTTGTTGAGCTCCTCGTCGTTGCGCACGGCCAGCTGCAGGTGCCTGGGGATGATGCGGGTCTTCTTGTTGTCCCGGGCCGCGTTGCCGGCCAGCTCCAGGATTTCAGCCGTCAGATACTCCAGCACCGCAGCCAGATAGACCGGCGCTCCGGCACCCACACGCTCAGCATAGTTACCCTTTCTCAGGAGCCTGTGAACACGGCCCACCGGGAACTGAAGGCCAGCCCGGGACGACCGAGACTTCGCCTTGGCACGACCTTTCCCACCACCCTTTCCTCTTCCAGACATTATCACAAGCGCTTTCAGAGAGAATGCTACACTCCGCCCACATTGCGGTCTCTTATACCTTCGGGAGGAATGGTGGGGCGACCATTTCTGATTGGTTAGCGTCTCCTAATGTTGTTACAATCCTGAATCAAATCTGCTTCATTCCCCAATCCGGAGAGGAGGGCGGCAACGACAGGCGGCAAATCATCAACCGCTTTCTTGCCAATTTGAAAATCCCGCCAAATTCCAAACAAAGGAGTATGTTTTCCCTGAAACCTGAAGTACAAAAAACTGAGTAAAGTTCAAAAAACATTAATATACATGATAATTTACTTTTAGTTTACAAATGTGTACTTCACACGGTCTTACTCTCCCTCATTTGCCAATCTGCATCTGTCCATTTCTGATCTTGAGAATGGGTTATTTTCTAAACCTTGAGAAGCTGAAACAAAACAGGCCAAACACTGCAGTCTGCAACCTGTCTTTTCTTTGCACATTTTAATACCACCCCGATATGCTGATGAAGCAGCATACATCATTCTTCCGGCTCAACATCGATTGCGAACACGTTTTTAAAGACGATATTTTAAAGCTGTCCACCCTCATTGCTCTCGATCGGATTCAGCAGAAGCTCCACGTTTCAGCCCGGTAGCTGTGTTGGTGTTCTCTCGGTTCGGTTTGAAAGTCTCTCACCAACAGCAGGAAGCTTTATTTTGCATTGCGACAAATCGGATCAAACCCGCGCATTGGAAATGTAAAGTAAATCATAAGTAAATGCATCAATCGTGGGACGGAAAGACGTGGGCATTTGTCTGCCAGGGGTGAAGCAGCAAGATGAAAAATGACTCACTGGCGCCTGATCTGCTCTCTCCACCACACTCCCGAATAATTTGCAAAGCACTTATTAACATAAAAACATGTGGCACAAGAAGTTAAAATGCCTTATCAAGAATCACATGTAAACTAAAACAAACAACTCAAAGAAATGGTTCAGCTGTCTCAGGGAAATTGTGGGTGGCTCTTATAAGAGCCTTTAGGTTGTGGATGTGTGTGTTTCAGTGCGATGCGGTCCTTCACTTGGAGCTGGTGTACTTGGTCACCGCCTTTGTACCCTCCGACACGGCGTGCTTGGCCAGCTCCCCGGGCAGCAGCAGCCGCACGGCGGTCTGGATCTCCCGGGAGCTGATGGTGCTGCGCTTGTTGTAATGAGCCAGGCGGGAAGCCTCCCCCGCGATGCGCTCGAAAATATCGTTGACGAACGAATTCATGATGCTCATGGCCTTGGAGGAGATGCCGGTGTCGGGGTGAACCTGTTTCATCACTTTGTAGATATATATGGCGTAACTTTCTCTCCTGGTCCGCTTCCTCTTCTTACCGCCCTTCACTGGCGCCTTCTTGATGATTTTCTTCGCGCCCTTCTTGGAGGCTTGCTGTGCTTTCTTCTCATCAGCCATAGCGCCGCTCACTATCAGACACAGAATAAGGGAAAGCGGGCTCGGAGCTCCCTTTTTATAGACTGACGACGTCAGCAATGCTAATGAGGGATGGGGAAAGTCTGGTTCCTGATTGGGTAGTTTACACAGAATCATTCCCCAACATTGAGTCTCTCTGATTGGTTAGTGTGGGATCCAATGTGGATCTGTCATAAACTACAACGAAATGTGAAGTGGATGGTGATTCTGTTCCTGTCAGTCTGACTGAGGGAGATTTGTTTTGTGTCTGTGACACAGAAAGTGACTGTGGTATTGGCTCGGTTTCCTTTTGCTCGTTGTTGTGATCATGTGTTTCTAGCTCCGCATGTCTGTTTCTGTTCCTCTGTATAGGCTGGAATTAACACAGAACTTGTCACTGTGTGAAAAAAAAACTCTCATCCATTCGAAATTGTGATTACATTTGTTGTCAAGTTACACAAACCACTGGAACCTGACTGTGAGTGTTTTCTACACTTGGGGTTGATGGTATATTTCTGATACCTTGAGGGATAACTGTGGGCCCAGAGACCTATCGATAACTGTGTGCTTTGCAAGTACCTGCAGTGTAACTGAACCACTTTGCTGCGCTTTTCATTTAGACGTCTTGCAGTTTCATGTCGGGATTTATAACATTTCTCAGTCATATGCGAATACCTGTTAACCAGCAACTGTTAACATACTATATATATGTGTGTCGCTTTAACTTTGTATCTGTCGAGTCCTAATTTACACATTTGGCATTAACTCAACATCTGTCCACTGAGGCTCTGGTCCTCTGTGTAATAGTCAATGAGTGTTAATTCAAGACAGCTTTTATTCTGTAACCATCAAACACTGTTGTATGTGGTAAAACGTTACACTATTTGCCAGCCACTTAGAAATATTCGTCCAATCTGTGCCCCCATGAGAAAGTGAGGATTGCAGATGCTGGGCTTATGCCTAAAACGTTGAGATGAAGGGTTTATGCTTGAAACATCAATTCTCCTGCTCCTCGGATGCTGCCTGACATGCTGTGCTTTTCCAGCACATCGTATTTCATTCTGTAACTGCCAGTTTGTTGTTTCTAATCTTATATTTACTCAGTTTCAGTCAATCACTGGCATGACAGAGAGCAAATATCTCAACATCTCAAAGTTTCTGATAAAATGGATGGTTAATTTGTTTTTCACTAAGTTACAAATAAAGTATATGATGAGTGATGCTTCCAAATCCTGTCATGCAGATACAGTGTATATGCTGTAGTTATTAATTTCTTTCTATCTTGTGTCACTTTAAATATCTCAAAGCAGAACACCATAAGCAGCATGAGAACTCTGTGACATTTCTATCTGCCTGTGTGTACTCTGTTAGGAGAACAGATCACAAAGGCTTTAGCTATGGCCTTCATCTCATTTTGATGTTTAGTGCCGATAACCAAAGACTCCCTTATGTATCAAAAAAAGATATATGGGTGCATTAGCATATATTAAGCTGACAACCCAACCCTAACTCTGTGGAACAAAAGGCTTCCCGTTCAAAACTGTATCCCTTACTCTAGATTCTCTCATGAGCAGTGCCATCCTCCCAGCATCAACTCTGTCAACTCCCATCAGATCTTTTTTTTTGCTCTAAAGGTCATACATTGTTCTTCAAAACTCCAATGAGAATATACCCAATCATTTCATACTTACAATGAGAGCCTATGTATCAATTTGCAGCTCTAAGCTTCTGCTATGTGAATATGTGAGTACAGGTATCACCCTCTCCCAGTAAGATTCTGCTATGTGCATACTTGAATGAAGTTATCACCCTATACCTGTTGGTTTCTACTGTGTGAATATGACAGTTTCTGGTCTGTAAATGTAATAGTTTAATCAATCACATTTACAGACCAGAAACTGTCATATTTACAGAGATGTTGAGATATTTGCTCTCTGTCATGCCAGTGATTGACTGAAACTGTGTAAATATAAGATTAGAAACAACAAATTGGCAGTTACAGAATGAAATACTTGAGTCACTTGCAAAGCAATAAATTGTAAAGATATAATGCAACTGTTGTGGTTCTGTTCGCCGAGTTTGTTTGTGGCGCTTAGGTGGTTGACACAGGATTCCCATTTCCTGGACTATCTGAGCGTCTCTCGCCTCGGCAAACAGAACCACAACAATGAGCACCCAAGCTACAAATCTTCTCCCAAACTTTGAATATAATGCAACTATTGATTACCTAGAAACTGGCATAAACAATGTAACATCAGCAGTGACATTGTTACTGACAATATCTGCAATGTACAAAGTATTATCTGTTATCAAAATGCTGCAGTTATAAATACAAACTCAGCTTCAATTTGCAGAAGCTGATATTCATAGGGTATGGGAGTGGAGGATAGTGAGGCCTACCTGAGTCTGTCCAAAGTGGTACCTGGTACTTTCAAAATTGACACCGACAGAGTAAAGCAACAAGGTACACTTCAGAAGGTTTGAGTTGCAGACCAGTAGCATACTGACATGTTAAGACTGTGAAATACAGTTTACAAAAATACATCCCAGAAACAGACGGACACAGATTGGAGTCGAGAGTCATCAAGCACATCGACCTGGACCCAATATACCGGCCACTGCAGCGGACAGCTGGAACTGACAACCGGAACCGGATTCAAACCACTATAAATGCCAGAGAAAAGATCACAGAAGCACTTCACAGGAGGCTCCCAAGCACGGAGGATGTCACCTGGATAGGGGATGAAACGTCTGCAACACAATTTCCCAGCTCAGCGAACAGAACCACAACAGCCAGTGAAAACTCTGGCAACTGAATTATTGCTGGACATATATCCTGGGATTTTTCCTGACTGTGTGATGACAAAGTCACCAGTTTTTGAAACAGGAGAGATCAAAGAGTACAGATAAAACAGTTGAAGTGAAATTAGCAGAGACCGTGTTTGATCAGATGGTTGAAACAAACTGGGAAGACATAGCTGAGATAAATTAAGCAAGTTACAGCAGAAAGATGAACATTTAAAGCAATTGTACCAAAAGGCCAACACAGAAAAAGAATCTGAATATATCCCTGCGTATTATTATCTTAAAAATGATGTCTTAATGAGGAAATGGAGACCATCACATATTCAGGCTGATGAGAAATGGGCAGAAGTGTATGAAGTTGTATCGCCAGTGGGTTATTGAGGGAGGTGTTGTGAGTAGCACATGAGCTACCACTAGGAGGTCTTTTAGGAGTGAGACTTTGTTTGGAAATCACATTATTTAATTGTCATCTCTGTCAGTGATGACTATTCAGTAAAAGATTGATGCTGTCCTTCTCAGTCACAGATAAACTCCATGTAAATGTGCTTCATCTGGGTTGGACGATTTGAGTTAGCAGTAGAATGGGCGGCATGGTGGCTCGCGCTGCTGCCTCACAGTGCCAGAGACCTGGGTTCAATTCCCGCCTCAGGCGACTGACTGTGTGGAGTTTGCACATTCTCCCTGTGCCTGCGTGGGTTTCCTCTGGGTGCTCCGGTTTCCTCCCACAGTCCAAAAATGTGCAGGTTAGGTGAATTGGCCAAAATAAAATTGCCCGTAGTGTTAGGTGAAGGGATAAATGTAGCAGAATGGGTCTGAGTGGGTTGCGCTTCGGCGGGTCAGTGTGGACTTGTTGGGCTGAAGGACCTGTTTCCAGACTGTAACTAAACTAATCTAAGCTGAATAGGCTGGAGCTGGTTTCCCTGGAGAGGGACCTTTATAGAGGTTCATAAAATCATGAGCAGCATGGATAAGTGGTGGAGGCTGGTACAACTACAATATTTAAAAGGCACCTGAATGGGTATGTGGACAGGAAGGATTTTGAGGGATATGGGCCATGTGCTGGGAAATGGGACTGGATTGGTTAGGATATCTGATTGGCATGGACGAATTGAACCGAAGGGTCTGTTTCCATGCTGTACATCTCTATGACGCAATGGCTGTGAATAATAACACTTATTGGAAATGGGGTGATGTGCACTGCGAATGGAGAGAGAGAAACTGTTGATGAGCACAGTTTCCCTCCATCTCTGTACTTAGCAACTACCTCACGGATGGTTGTTCAAACTATGTAACAGTATAATCTATTTGTTTATCTTCATTGTAACTTTGAAAATGTTCTTATTAAATGTAGATTTTAATGCTGTTCCTGAGTGTCTATTTTGGATGAGGATTCAGTTTATCTATCTTCAAACCTGGTGTAAATGTCAATGGGCTACATCCTGCTGTTTGCTTGAGGCAGCTGGTCACACTTCCCTTTGAACCGAGGAAGTGTCTTAGTCCCTCAGGTATTTGTCTGGAGGAAGATAGAGAGACACCACCTGTTAATCAATGTGAAGCGAGTCTGGCAATATTGATCAATGTCACATTCATTGCATATTCGTTAGGATAAGCCAGCAAATTAACCAGAACCACGGATCGGATTCCATTGCTGCACTGAGCTGCTCTTTGTCTGGAGATTGTGTTTGTTTTTCATCTGATTCGATACCAATTGAGTGAGATGGAGAAACTGAGCAAAAACTGCACAGCTCCATGAATGGGACTACTCACCACTGGAATGCTGACACAGTTCAATATCCAACTCCCAATATACAACATGTTGGAGAGAGAAAGAAAGGTGCTATATCTTTTTTTTTCCAAGACACACTCCTTTTAAAGGAGTATCCCATTCCTACAGTCGGTCTGCGATTCCGCTATTGACTGCACAATCTCAACAAACAGTGGGAAACAATGAAATCTCAACAAGTTTAGAGGATTGTAAACCACAAGAATGTCCGACAGCAGCTTCTTCCCGGTAAAAACAATGACTGCAGATGCTGGAAACCAAATTCTGGATTAGTGGTGCTGGAAGAGCGCAGCATCTAGTGAAGACCTTAGAAACTAAAATTTCTAAGGTCGGCACGGTGGGCGGCACGGTGGCACAGTGGTTAGCACTGCTGCCTCGCAGCGCCAGAGACCCGGGTTCAATTCCCGCCTCAAGCGACTGACTGTGTGGAGTTTGCACGTTCTCCCCGTGTCTGCGTGGGTTTCCTCCGGGTGCTCCGGTTTCCTCCCACAGTCCAAAGATGTGTAGGTCAGGTGAATTGGCCATGCTAAATTGCCCGTAGTGTTAGGTAAGGGGTAAATGTAGGGGTATGGGTGGGTTACGCTTCGGCGGGTCGGTGTGGACTTGTTGGGCCGAAGGGCCTGTTTCCACACTGTAAAGTAATCTAATCTAATCTTAATGTTGACTACTCAGGCTGTTCTCCATTGTGTATACACACTGATTTGATATATAAAAAAGATTTTTGAAAGGATCACGACATATTCCCTCGGGGCAAAGTCAAGTGTGATCCGTTCCATCTAACAAACAGCAGGTAGGTTACTGTTGTCAGACTAAAGAACTTCCTTTCCACAGTCACAGAGCAGTTTGAATTAGATGGACATTGAGCTCAATTTCCAGAAGAAACGTTTCAAACAAAGAGTCAAATACCATCAAGGAATTACAATTTTTTATCTCTCTCCATTCTCCATGCACATCACCCCATTTCCAATAAATGTTATTATTCACAGCCATACAGTCATAGGTTTATACAGCACAGAAACAGATACTTTGGCTGGACTCATCCATGCCAACCAGATATCCTGAACTAATCCAGTCTCATTTGCCAGCACATGGCCCATATCCCTCTAAACTCTTCCTGTTCTTGTATCCATCCAGGTGCCTTTTAAATGGTGTAATTGTCTCCACCAATTTCTTTCTAGACTTGTATACCAAGGTCCCTTTGTTCCTCAGTACTCCCTAGGGACTTACCCTTTATTGTGTAATTCTTTCCCCTGTTAGACCTCCTAAAATGCAATATCTCACACTTATCAGGAATATCAGAGCCATTGTTCTGCCGGTGGTACTCATACTGTAGCCTGAGACCATCCCCCTCACGATCAACAGGGCTGTCAATTTTCATGTCGAAGAAGAAAGAACAGTACAGCACAGTCACATGCCCTTTGCCCTCCAAGCCTGCACCAACATATTTTGCACTTCCACACTAAAATCTCATCTATAAATATAGTAATTATACATTCTACATTCACATCAAAGTCGTTAATGTACGTAATGAACAGCAAGTGTCCCGGCACTGATCCCTGTGGGACACCGCTGGTCACAGGCTTCCAATCACAAACACAACCCATCACCATCACACTTTGCATCCTGTCTGCAAGCTAATTTCAAATCCAGTTTGCTTAAGACTCCAAGAGCCAATCTTAGACCAGTCTTTTATATGCGACTTTGTCAAAGGCTGTTGGGGTGGCCTGTACCTCCCAGAATAGAGTGGCCCATATCTGTTAACACAAACTGGCTGATAAGTGGAAAGTAGAATTAAATAGCAGGACATGAAACACAATGACTGAAACTAAGCACATCAGCCTGTTCACACACACTGAGGCATAATGATACCATTGAACAAGCCACTCAGAGGACAGTAAAAAGGACCCACCCTGTTTCCATTCGAAACAGTTCTGACCAGCAGACCTAAGGTCTGATGAACGAGTAACTCCAGCCACATTAAATGAAAGGGAATTGTGCCAGTAAATGAACAGGCACCAGATGTTAGATATAGACCATTAATCCCCTAAAACAACTGAGGGGGTAACAGCTAAAGTTATCTTATACTACTCAGTTTCTTAACTGTGTGACTTTACACATTTTAACTAACTTTATAAGAGAAATTAAAATTACAAATTTATAATAAGTAATGCACAATTACTGTTTTCTGTTTTTTTTTCATATATAATAAGGACTTTGGGGCATCTATCACATGTAAGTGTGATAGAATTTGATTAAAATTAAATACAATGAATAATAGCATTCAGGATGTCCCTCAAGATAAGCTAGACTGACAGAAACCCGAAGCAGTATAGCAAGTAACTCTGGAATGTGAACAAATAGGATACATAGAAAGATCCCAAGGCCGAGCGATTACAGTATCTGCTAATCATCTTGAGATTATGTAAACCTGGAGCTGTCCAATGGATGCCCATCATTGATTAGGTGTCTCATAGGATAGGGTATCCTAAGATAAATTGAAAAGTATTGTTTTGTGCACCTTACAGATTATCTCATCCAAAGTCCACCAAAGTAACAGAACAGAATCCAGAATACAGTGTTAAAGCTGCAGAAAAGGTGCTGACAGAGAATAGCATCAAAATTTAGAGATCCAGTCAAACGTCTAATAGTAGCGGAGAAGCAGTTGTTGAATCTGTTGGATGGTGTATTCCAACTTCTGTATTTTCTACCTGACAGACCAGGGTGGAGGAGCGTATAACTGGGGTTGGATGTGTCTTTCATGTTGTTGGTTGCTTTCCCAAGACAGGGGGAATTGGAATTGGAGCCTTTGGATGGAAGGCTGCTTTCAGAGATGGACTGGGCTGAGTCACAACTCTCTGTAGTTTCTTGTGGTCTTGGACAGGACAGAAGCCATACTACGCTGTGACACATCCAAATAGGATGCTTTCTGTGGTGCATCTATAAAAGTTTGCAAGTCTTTATGGACATGCTGAATTCCCTTAGCCATCTGAGGAAATCTGCTTGGTGAATGTCATAGAGATGTACAGCACTGAAACAGACCCTTCAGTCCAACTTGTCTATGCCAACTAGATATCCCAACCCAATCTAGTCCCACTGGGCAGCACCCAGCCCATATCCCTCCAAATACTTCCTATTCATATACCCATCTTGATGCCTTTTAAATGCTGCAATTGTACTAGCCTCCACCACTTCCTCCTGGCAGGTCATTCCATACAAGTACCACCCTCTGCATGAAAACATGCCCCTTAGGTCTCTTCTATATTTTTTCCCTCTCACCCTAAACCTATGCCCTCCAGTTCTGGACCCCCCCTCCCCAGGGAAAGATTTTGTCTATTTATCCTATCCATGCCCCTCATGATTTTATAAACCTCTATAATGTCACCCCTCGGCCTCCGATGCTCCAGGGAAAATAGCCCTAGCCTATTCAACGTCTCCCAATAGCTCAAACCCTCCAAAACTGGCAACATCCTTGTAAACCCTTTTCTGAACCCTTTCAAGATTCACAATATTATTCCTATAGGAAGGAGACCAGAATTGCATGCAATATTCCAACAGTGGCCTAACCAATGTCTTGTACAGCTGCAAGGTGACCTCCCAACAACTGTACTCAATACTGAATGTGTTTGAATAATTGTCAATCTAAGTCTGCCAGGTTCTGCTATGTGAATATGAGAATTTACTTTTTAACAGTCCCTTTCAGTTTTTGCTTCATTAATGTTTTGTTCAGTTAAGAACCCTTCCCGGTCAGGCTCTGTAATGTAAACATGAGTGCATTTATCAATACTCGCACGACAGATTTTCTTTTGTGAACATGTGAATGTGGTTGTCAATTTTCCCTGGTAGTTTCTGCTCTGTGAATGTGAAAATGTAGTTATTAATCTCTAAATGAAAACCAAAAGAACTGCAGATGCTGGAAATCAGAAACTAAAACAAATTGCTGGAAGATCTCAGCAGGTCTGACAGAGTCTGTGGACAGAAATTAGAGTTAAAATTTCCAGTCTAGGAACCCTTCCTGTGAAGAGATGGTAGCCAGGAAAATATTAGACTTTCTGCAGAAGATAGTGTGTGTTGAAAGGTAAGGGAGTAAATGGTGGATGGATATAGAACCAAAGAGAGGGAAGACCAGTTGAACAGATACACTAGTGGATCACAGTCAGATGAGGATGGTAATAGCTATTAATAGAGACTGTTAGTGAGTTTTGGTGTACAATAGAAGACCATATGATAACACTGCGTGATGAGAGGGGTTTTGGGTAATGATACGGGACAGCTCTAGCTCTAAAGTTGTAGAATTCAATATTGAGTCCAGAAGGCTGTTGAGTTCCCAAGCAGAAAATGAGGTGCTGTTCTTCTGAACTTGCACTGAACTTTGCTGGAGCACTGCAGCAAGCCTGGGACAGAGATGTTGGCCAGGGTACAGGGTGGTGTGTTGAAGTGGCATGCAACTAGAAGCTCAGGGACATTTTTTTCTGGACAGAATGTAGGTGTTCTGCACAGTGGACACCCAATCTACACTCAGTTTCCCCAGCATAGAGAAGACCAAATGGTAGCTAGGAAAATGCACACAATCAGTTCTGAGGAGGGGTCAAGAGACCGCAAATGTTAAGTCTGATTTCCCAGCACCAATACTGCCAAACCTGTGGATTTTCCAGCAATTTTTGTTATTAATTTCTACCGGTCAGTTTCTGTGCGGTAAACAGGAGTGTCATTTATCAAACTGTACATGTCAATGTATGCGATTTGAAACAGGGAGTGTTATTACTCTGTTCCAATAAGTTTTGATGATGAGAATGTTGTTATCAGTCTTCCTCTGAGATGTCCTGCCATGTGCATGATTGACCAATATGTCCCTGTTATATTCTGCTCTGGGTATCTCAGGATGGAGTTAAGAATCTGTATGTCAGCATCTTATTTATACATGTGTAAATGTATTAACCAGACTGTAGCTGCCAATGTTTGCTAAGTGAATGTGTTAGTTTAGTTGTGTATGTATGTATGTGTGTGTGTGTGTGTGTATTTATGGATCATTCTCTCCCTTTCAGTTTCTGCACAGTGAATATGTAACAGGAGCTATCAATCTACACCTGTCAGTTTCTGTTGTGTCCACATGGGTGTTTTGGAATTGATCTATACTTGTCAGTTTCTGCTGTGTGACTGTGAGAATCAAGTACTCAATCAGTGCCAACTATTTTCAACTCTTTTATGTATGAAAGTTGCTTAATTCTCTGGCAGCCAATAATATTCTAAGAGTCCAATCATCACCAGGAATCTATGGTTGATTGTCAGGAAAACCCATCTGGTTCACGAATGCCCTGTAAGGAAACTGCCATCCTTGTGTCTCCAGACCCATGGTTGACTTATAACTATCCCCTGAGGAGTTAGGGATGGGCAATAAATACTGGCCTAGCCAGTGATGCCCTCATCCCATGAATGAATTTCGAAAAACAGAATCCTCTGTGACTGAGATTCATTCTGTGATAGTAGTTTTTAAGGGTGTTGTGATTGGGCCTTAAACTCTTCTGCATTTTGTGATTTATGACAGAGTCACAGAATTGATACAGCCATTCAACCCATTGTGTCCGCACTGGGACATTCTGTTGGTCATCTGTTCTCCATACTAATTTCCACTAATTGTTGGGCGTCTGAACTTCATCCACTCACTACCAGTATCTCAAGGTAAATGCTAATGTGAGATTAGTTCTGCAGTATTCTGCCATTGAATAACTGTAGTGCCAGTTTGGTTTTGTATGCAACAGCATCAGGTGGAGTGTGTGAATCTCATTCTTTTTACAGGTTGAGTTGTATTTGTTTGGTCTGAGTGTTGGATAAACTCGATCAATATTCACTAACACTTTGTGTTTGAGGGATTAATGTTGGTTCAATGTTTACCTTTGCCATGAATCTGAATCTCATTGTTTTCAGACTTTTTTACATTTTGTGTATACAGGAGACTTTATCAGTTGCTGCTGGACACTGTAAAATGTAACATCTAATGCTAACTGAAGCGATTAATGGTTTGGTGAGTCAATTTATAACTGTCCATATTTGGAAATACCTGGGCCTAAATTTCATTCCTTTTCCCCTTGAATGTGAGTGTGGATAAAGTGTGTTTGCATTAGCACCAGGCCAAGAGTGAGAACTGAATTCAATCGATCAGTCTCTGATCCTTGATACCAATATGGTGCTTATTCTTGGTTATTGTATTTCACAGTGGTTGAGTGTCGTCTAAATTGAAACATGTCACTTTTTAAAAATTGTTTAAACTTCTGCTATTTGACACAAATGAGGTTTTATCCATTTCCTCTGGAGTCAGCTCCCGTCAGTGAAAGTGGATGTGTTTCTATATCTGCTAATATTTACCCTTGTACATGTAGTTGGATAATGTCCACAGCCTATATTCTTTAGTGTTAGAGCCTATAGGATTCATGGACAGGTGAACATGCAACACATTACAGCAGAAAAACATCTGTGCTTTTCTTCAGAATCAAGGGGAAAAAAGCAATAGATTTTTGTAATTCCTATAGTGCAGAGTCTAACCAGGAAAACTGGGGACATCAAGGTCTGGTTTTCAGGATGCTATCAATTTTGCATTGTGACATATTTTACCAATGAATTAATGATCAGTATTAACTGAATCAATTTACAACTAAGTGAACATTTCAACTGCATTGCAGCTGACTGAAGACAATGCCCCTTGTGCAGAAAAGAGAATTGGCCAATTCTATTTTATTTACCAATCTGGACAGGATCTGGTGCAAACCATTAGCAGTATTCTTGTTGCTCTCTGGTAGGGTGGGGGAAAACAAAAGGTCTTTTATTTTCCACTATCGGTGAAGAATATTTAAACAGTCAAATTCAATTTACTGAACAAACAACTCTTGGTGATTAAAATAAAGGAGCAGCTTGACAAACCTATCAATTTTAGCTTTTTCTTTCCTTCTGCACTGCTTTAAATAGTAACGATCTGATTCCATTGACTCATTGAAAAAACCATATCCTGATTCCTTGATTATTTTTGTAGTTTAAGGAAGAGATAGTCAAGATGAATGCAGGGTTCTTCATAGATTTCTTGAAACAAATTTTGAAAGACACACAGAACAAGAAAAACTTTCTTCCTGGACTTGAAATAAAACTCCTACAAAATGATGAAATGGCGTTATGACACAGATGGGGATGTCAACTTTACTGCTCCCATGAAAGATCTATGGAAATGGAATACTCATTGAGTTAACAATTCTAATCCCTTTCAATCAACTGTGTTGTTATAGACTGTTTTTGATCAGTGCAGACTTAATAATTTGAATAGACGTATTCTGTCCTGTCAATCTCTTTGACTTGAGATCTGAGAGTAGAAAGCAGTTGATGAAACGTTTTCTGCTAGTTGCGGTGTATATGGATCTTCATCACTGTTAGATGTAGTAATTTGGATTTCAGGATGGTGTACGAATTTGCAACTATTGTAAATCAGTCAGTAACTCAGAGATAGAATGGTGTGTGTGCGCATGCAAGCACATATGGGGGTGGGATGGAGATGGTGGTTGTGGGTGTGTACACACGTGATGAGCACTGTCTCGATATCAGGCTTTTGCCCAGAGATTCATTTGGAATTTACATTGTTTAATTGTGTCTTTTCCAGGTGGGCAGCACGGTGACACAGTGATTGTGGGCGGCACGATGGCACAGTGGTTAGCACTGCTGCCTCACAGCGCCAGAGACCCGGATTCAATTCTCGCCTCAGGCGATTGACTGTATGGAGTTTGCATATTCTTCCCGTGTCTGCGTGGGTTTCCTTCGAGTGCTCCGGTTTCCTCCCACAGTCCAAAAAAAATGTGCAGGTTAGGTGAATTGGCCATGCTAAATTGCCCGTAGTGTTAGGTGTAGGGGAATGGGTCTGGGTGGGTGCGCTTCGGCAGGTCTGTGTGGACTTGTTGGACCGAAGGGCCTGTTTCCACACTGGAAGTAATCTAATCTAATTATTTATCAAAAATGTAATTTTGACTTTCTCAGTTACTGAAAATATCAAAATTTCCTTCTGCATCTGCACTCAATATCTTCTTCATCTATTCCTGTTGTAACAATATGACAACATGACTTGTTTGTTCACCTTGATTGTAACTTTAAAATTGCCTTTACTATATGTGGACTAATGTAATTCCTGAATGTATATTTCATATGAAGATACAGCCTATCCCTCTTCTGATGTTGCAAATGATAATTAGCTATGCATAATGGAATTTATTGGAACTGAGCTTTTGAGCATTGAGTATAAAGAGAAATTTTTAAAAATATTTCATCAGTTGTGTCTGATTCTTGGACTGAATGCATACTTCTGGAAATTGAGCTCAATGCGTGTCTGACTCAATCCACTCTGACTGTGGAAAGGATGTTCACCAGCCTGACAACTGTAACATAGCTGCTGTTTGGTAGAAGCAGATGGTCATACTTGGCTTTGTACTGAGGAAATATTACATCACCTTGGTCCATCAAACATTTGCCTGGAGGAAGAAAAGAAATATCATTTCTGAGTAGAAAGACATCAACTGATCAACACAACATTCAGGTCGTGATCATGATACTTCTGTTTTTAAACAAAGCAAGGACTGATTACGAAGCAACACTGATCTCCTCCCAATCTTTTTCTGTTTGCGAAATTCTGAAACAATTGACTCAGATGAAAGAAAACTAACCAACATATGCACAGCTCCAAATATAGAATGATTACACAGTTCAATATTCAGCTTCCAAAATAAAACACTAACTGTTGAAGGAAGAACTGTTAGGCGGCACGGTGCCCACAATGCCATGAGCAGGGAATTCCAGAGTCTTGATCGAGCGACAGTGAAGTAAATGGGATATTTGGTGTGTGGCTTAGAGAGAAACTTGCCCTCTATCAAGGTGATGTCTCCCTACAGTTTCTGATGGAGGTTGCCCTGAGTTTGGAAAGTTTTACAATTTACAAATTATTACTTTTGTAAACTTAACAAAACTTTAGGGCTCATGAGATAATATTTCATCCCAAGAATAGGCATACAAATTGGGAAGAAAATAAACAGACAAACATAAAGCATGGGAACAATTTAGAATTCAGGGCAGAGGAGATAATCTGGGAGTTGCAGTGAGAGAGAAACTCACTGAGATCTTTGTAGAGAGAGGGGAAGAACTTCTTCAAGGTAGCATCTTTACAAGAGGATTCACAGTAAGCTTAGAACCAACTTCGTGGACTTCACCAGTTTCCACATTTCCCCTCCCCTCACCTTACACCAGTTCCAACCTGCCAGCTCAGCAGCATCCTCATGACCTGTCCTACCTGCCAATCTCCCTTCACATCTATCCCCTCCACCCTCCTCTCTGACCCATCACCTTCATCCCCACGTCCATCCATCGATTAAACTCTTAACTACCTTCTCCCCAGCCCCACTACGCTCCCATTTATCTCTCCACCCTGGAGGCTCCCAGTCTCATTCCTGATGAAAGGCTTTTGCCCGAAACATCGATTTTCCTGCTCCTCGGATGCTGCCTGACCTGCTGCGCTTTTCCAGCACCACTCTAATCTTGACTTTGATCTCCAACATCTGCAGTCCTCACTTTCGCCACAATTTAGAATTCAGCAAATGATGAGATAAAAGACATTGATTAAGAAAGAGAAAATGAGGACTGGAGTAAGCTTGCAGATGTTTTGAAAAATAAACTAACTGTTAAAGTACTGATAAATGTGTAAAGGGGAAATGGAAAAAAAACATGGGTTGATGACCACAAAGCTAGGTCTCTTACGATCAAAAAGAGGCAGTCCATATTAGGGAGCAAAAATGGCTATCCATTCAAATATGTAACTTGTTCGCTGATCACAAAGAACGACACAAATGATGCACCAGGAATCTTGGGGAACACAGAGTTTAGCGAGAGGGAAAAACTGAAACAAATCAGTATTGTTTGGAAAATTGTGTTGGGACAATGGATAAGATTCAAGCTGAGAAATAGCAGGGCCTGGTCATCCACATCCCAGAGTACTTAACATAGTGGTCATAGAAATAGAGAATGGTCATGTTCCAAGTTTCCATAGACATTGCAATATTTTCCACAGATTGTGAGTTAGCTAATGTGACCAATCTATTTGAAAAGCAAGTTAGACATAATCTGGGAATTATAGGCCACTCAGCCTGCAGGAAAAAAATACTTGCAGAGTGTCTGCAGGAAAAAAAAGATTGGGACCAAACAAAGTCAGCATGGATTCGAAATGCCTGTTCCTGTGTCATAATGTTCTATGTTCTCAGCTTGGCAAATCTGCTGGAGTAGAGGTGATAAGCAGATGGCATCATTTGGATGTTTCTTTTGACAAAATCTCACATAAAACAAAATTATGAACATGGTGTTGAGATGGATTTAAAAAAACTGCTTGACTGAAAGAAAACACATAGAGGGAATAAATGGATCATTTTTTCGATGGCAGGCAATGACTAGGAGTCGTGGCAAGAATCATGATTAGAATCCTACTCTTCACAATATAGTCACAATGATTTAGAAGAGGAAACGAAATGTAATATTTACAGATTGAGAGATGACATAAAACTGGGTCGGATGGTGAGCTGTGAAAGAAAATGCATTGTGACTGTGTTGAGGAGAAGTCATTGAGCAAAAGCAATGTAATGTGGATAAATGTAAGGTTTTTAGTAAGGACAGTCAGAGTTGATAAAAATGAAACTGGAAAAGCACAACATCAGAGGAGCAGCAAAGTCAATGTTTTATTTGCAAGTACAAATAAATCATAAATTAGACAGACAACTGGGGTGAAAAGCATCTCTTGAACATTATGCAAATAGAAAGGGCATTCTTGAAAGGGAGATTAGGAAATCAAAGAGGGGGAACCAGATAGTCTTGGCAGATAAGGTTAAGCATAATTCAATGAGATTCTACAAGATCATTCAAAGCAAGTTAACAGTGAGGGAGAGAAAGAGAGTAGGGTACCTTAAAGATCAAAGAGGTAGTTGTTGTTGGAGCCTTTTCCCCTGAAAGGGAATACAAACTCAGTAGGCAGGCAGAACTCAGGCAAGTGGAGGTTTATTCATGCAAAACCCAGTTAAAGCAGGGACAAAGGATCCTCTCCAGAGACCAGCCCTGAAAGGGAGATCATGACACACTCTGAATTTATAACGTAAAGCAGTATTTTATAAATTTGCTGATAACAATCGCTTACAACCTGATCACTTTGATCCACCCTCATACTTCGTAAACTCAATCCTATAAGACACCGAATCAATGACAGGCATTCCTTTAACAGGCCTCAGCTTCCCATGACCTCATGGTATTGAACAGACATTATAATCACTCATCCTTGCCATCTTTCTATGCATCCTCCTCATTCACATTCCAAAGTTAATTGCTTCAGGCCTCTTAGGCTGGCTTTATCTGTGAGTCAGTTTGAATTCTGATATTCATTGCATCTCATGTGCTTTCTTTATGAAATTCTGATTTTCCTCTTATATTTCCCATTGTCCTAATTATGTGTGTTAAAAATACCAAAGATATTTAGTTTTAACTAGTTGCTATAAGATTTGTAAGAATGCTTTCTGTTCTGGTTCGTTAGTCTTAGATCTGTTTTCAAAGACTTCCAGCAGAGATACATGGAACCAAAACATTTATGCCTGTGTGTGAAAGTTAGTAGGTTTTCAGAAGTACCCTGATTTGCCCTGGTCAAAATAGATTACTCACAGCCATTAATGACAATGTACTAAGGGCAGACATTTGTCAGCCATTTTGTGGGAGCAGACATGGGCCATTTTGTTACCAGCAGATCCAGTTCACCTCTGCAGTTCTGTTTGAATTTCAGAAGATGTGAGAGGCAGAAAATGAAATTTCACATCAGTTTTTACTGGGAAGCAGGCAAACATAGTAAAATGAATATTGATGTTTTGAAAAGAGTTCACAGTACAGAAGAGGAAATGCTGGAGGTCTTTGAAAACAAAGTTGGATAATCTCGGAGACCTGATCTAGTGTATCCCAGGACATTGTGTGAATTAAGGAGGATATTGTGGTGCCCCTTGCAGAAATATTTGTATCATCTGTAACTATGGTGATGTGCTGGATTATCGGTTATCAGGTAATATTTTGCCATTATTTTAAGATGGGATGTAAGGAGAAGCCTGGGAAGTATAGACCTGTGAGTCTGACCTGTGGGATGGGTGTATTGTTGGAGGTGATTCTGAAAGATAGGATTCAAATGTGCGGCTTGGGGAGGAGTGGTAGGAGAGGGCAAGGAATAATTATGAATTGTCAGGATTGTTTTATAGAAGGAAATTATATTTCCCAAAGTTGATTGAGATTGTTGAGGGAGTATCCAAGAAGATTGAGGGCACATTGGTAAACATTATTGACTTGAAGTTTGGTGAAGCCTTTTACAAGTTTCTGCATGGTAGATTAAATAGCAAGGTTAGATTACATGGGATTCAGGTTGAGCGTGCCAATTTTATAGTCAATTGGCACAACAGCAGGAGATAGAGAGGAGGTGGACAGTTGCTTACTGGACTGGATGCAAGTTACCAATGATGTTCCACCCCAATCAGTGCTGGGTCCACTTGTTTGTTTTTTCTGTAAATGATTTAGATGAAAATACAGAAGGCATGGTTAGTAATTTTGCAGATGTCATCAAAATTGGTGGTATAGTGGACTGTGAAAGCTATCTCAGATTAGAAACAAATCTTGATTGAATCAGTCAATAGTGTGAGGAATGGCAGATGGAGTTACGGAGACAAGGGTAGGCCTTATACAATTACAAGCAGGGCCTTGGGTAGTGCTGTTGAACAGAGAGACCGAGTTGGCCAGCTGCATATTTTTGAAGTTTGCTTCACATGAAGACAATGTGGTGAAGAAAACATCTAGCGTGTTTGCCTTCATTGCTCAGACCTTAGAGTACCGGAGTTGAAAGGTCGTATTGAGGTTGCATACGATGTTGATGAGTCCTCTTCTGGATTACCGTATTAAGTTCTGATCATCCTGTTATCAAAAGTATACTGTTGAGCTGGAAAGAGTTCAGAAAAAGTTTACTAGGATGTTGATGGGAATGGAAGATTCCATTATATTAGGCTGGGACTTCTGTTCTCTGGAGCCTAAGATCTTGTTGGGTGATAGAGTTTTGACAATCATGAGGACTAAAGGTAAGGAGAATAGTATGTGTCTTTTTCTATGGTAAGAAACTGCAATATATGAGATACATTTTTAAGGTAAAAAGATTTTAAAAGTAAGTTTTTTTAAAAACAGGACAGATTGTGTGGAATTAACTTCAAAAGGGGGTGCTGCATATGGACAGTCACAATGTTGAAAAGACATTTAGATAAGTATATCATTGTTAAGATTTTGGAGGATCTGTTTCTGTGCTATTTGACTGACCCTTGCAGTGAGACAGATGTTCTGGTTTGATATCCGTTCATTTTGAAAGCTTCGAAACGACAGCAGAAAGTCTCATTCAGAGCACTGTGCAATCAAACAACACACTCAGTATATGGAAATGTAACTGTAAAATGAATCTATCCGTGGAATGCAAAGATAGGGCAATTCTGTTTGGCAGTGGTGGGTATTGTAGATGCTGGAGATTAGAGGGGAGCTTGAAAAGCTTTTCCTTTTGCCCAAAACTTCGATTTTCCTGCTCCTCGGATGCTGTCTGACCTGCTGTGCTTTTCCAGCACCACTCTAATGTTGACTCACTTCTTTTGTTTGCCAGAGATCAATATCAGGGTCTTGCCCCACAGGGGCTGGTAGCTCCAGAACTGGCCCCATTAAACAGCAATTTGACCAACTCGAAGAAGCTGAAAAATGACTGTTGCCTCCATTATGCTCCCTGTCTCCGGCCAGGGAAAAGACCCTACACAGGAACTCATTCGGGAATAAAACACGAAGGGTCAGCGACCACTCATTATAAACTTACTCGCGGCAGTGGGCAATTCAGCTCTTCCTAAATGCAGTTCAAGACAACGTGAAACTACCTGTGAGTGGGAAGTACAGGGACTGAGTGATTCATTTATAAGAAGATAATTAAAGACACGGGACCACAGACATCTACAAGCAATAAAAATAATGTACTCCGAGTACTTAAGATTGCGTTGTATCAATATTGCATGATAAACTTTTCACGCTCCTTGTGCTACGGCTCAAACGATGAACGGCAATGAGGAAAGGTTTCATATTAGATCACACACACAGTAACAGTACAGTATCGAATAAGGCAGGGACTGACACCTATATCAATCAGACAGACGGGAGTGTTCAGCTCCTTTCACAGATGCTGTGAGTGGCTCTTAAAAGAGCCTTTGGGTTGTCAAATTCAAGAATGGTCTCTTCACTTTTTAGCAGATCCCGCAGCGGTAGTTTTCTTGGGCAGCAGCATGGCCTGGATATTAGGCAGCACCCCGCCCTGAGCGATGGTCACCCCTCCCAGCAGCTTGTTGAGCTCCTCGTCGTTGCGCACGGCCAGCTGCAGGTGCCTGGGGATGATGCGGGTCTTCTTGTTGTCCCGGGCCGCGTTACCGGCCAGCTCCAGGATCTCAGCCGTCAGATACTCCAGCACCGCAGCCAGATAGACCGGCGCTCCGGCACCCACACGCTCAGCATAGTTACCCTTTCTCAGGAGCCTGTGAACACGGCCCACCGGGAACTGCAGGCCAGCCCGGGACGACCGAGACTTCGCCTTGGAGCGAGCTTTCCCACTGCCCTTTCCTCCTCTTCCAGTCATGATCACAATCTCTCAAACACTTTCAGAGGGAATGCTGCACTCCGCCCACATCGCGGTCTCTTATACCTTCGGGAGGAATGGTGGGGCGGCCGTTTCTGATTGGTCCCATTGTCCAGCCCCTCCTAATGTTCCAATTCCCAATCAGATATCTGCCTCATTCCCCAATCCGGAGAGGGCACGGGGAGGAAGGCGGAAAGTCCCAGCGCCAAATCATCAACCGTTTTTTTACAATTTGAAAAGCCCGCCAATATGTACCGAAAAGTAGAGTTTAAACACAGAAGAATGCACGAATACTCGATCTAATTTACTTCTACGTTAAAACCCTTTACCTCGCCTCGTGGAATCTGCCCATTTTTGATCCTGAATGGAATCTTCTGACCATTAAACACAAGGGGAAACAAAACAGGCGCCAAACCCTGCACTCTGCAACTAATCATTTCTTTCACATTTCAACAGCTCCCCGATAAACTGATAAAACATGATTACATTCTCCCGAGTTAGTGCATTAATAGTGAACACGATCGTTCGAGAATATTTTAAAGTTACCCTCCCTTTTGCACACGATCATAGATCGATAAAAAAAACTCCACATTTACTCTGCCACTTCTGCAGCTGTTTTATTTCGGTGTATTTTGCATCCGGACAATACCCGTGCGGAAATTTAGAAATGAAAAGTAAACAAAGTTAAACCGCACTGCGAGGGAAACTGCTTACTTTGCTTGCCGGCTGGTACTGGGGGCACTTTGTTTTCCAGGGGTGAGACTCAAGGTTCGTGCCCCATCGGGGCTTGTAACTCCTGAACTGATCGAATAACAAAGAGTAACACGGACACATACAAGCAGCTGAAAAATGACTCAATGGCGTTTCACACGATCTCTCTCACCAGAATATACATGAGAATACATACAACAGAGAATAAGGCGCGGACCGGGTCAGCTATCACTCATTGCTTTATATAACATTCATAACACACAAACATAGAACATTACAGCGCAGTACAGACCCTTCGGCCCTCGATGTTGCGCCGCCCTGTCAGACCAATCTGAAGCCCATCCCACCTACACTATTCCATGTACGTCCATATGCCTGTCCAATGACGACTTAAATGCACTTAAACTCGGCGAATCTACTACCATTGCAGACAAAGCATTCCATACCCTTACGACTCTCTGAATAAAGAAACTACCTCTGACATCTGTCTTATACCTATCTCCCCTCACTTTCAAGCTGAGTCCCCTCTTGTTTGCCGTTACTATACTTGGAAAAAGACTCTCCCTGACCACCCTATCTAACTCTCTGATTATCTTGCATGTCTCTATTAAGTCACCTCTCAACCGTCTTCTCTCTAACGAGAACAGCCTCAAGACCCTCAGCCTTTCCTCGTAAGACATTCCTTCCATACCAAGCAACATCGTAGTAAATCTCCTCTGCACCAAAGCTTTTTCTAAAGCTTCCACATCCTTCTTTATAATGCGGTGACCAGAACTGTACACAATACTCCAAGTGTGGCCGTACCAGAGCTTTGTACAGTGCAGCATAACCTCCTGGTTCCGGAACTCAATCCCTCTATTTATAAAGGCTAAAACACTGTATGCCTTCTTAACAACCCTGTCAATCTGGGTGGCAACTTTCAGGGATCTGTGTACATGGACACCAAGATCTCTCTGCTCATTTGCACTCCCAAGAATTAGCCAGTACTTTGCATTCCGATTACTCCGTCCAAAGTGTATCACCTCACACTTGTCCACATTAAACTCCATTTGCCACCTCTCAGTCCAGCTCTGCATCCTATCTGTCTCTCTGCAACCTACTACATCCTTCGTCACTATCCACAACTCCACCGACCTTAGTGTCATCCACAAATTTACTAACCCACCCTTCTAAGCCCTCATCCAGGTCATTTATTAAAATGACGAACAGTAATGGACCCACCACCGGCCCTTGCGGTACGCCACTAGTAACTGGACACCAAGATGAACATTTTCCATCAACTACAACCCTCTGTTTTCTTTCAGCAAGCCAATTACTGATCCAAACTGCTCTGTCTCCCACAATCCCACTCCTCCACATTTTGTATAATAGCCTACTGTGGGGAACCTTATTGAATACCTTACTGAAATCCATATTCACCACATCAACCAGTTTACTCTCATCTACCTGTTTCGTCACTTTGTCAAAAACGTCAATAAGATTCGTTAGGCACGACCTACCCTTCAGAAAGCCGTGCTGACTGTCCCTGATCAGATTATTCTTTTCTAGATGGTTATAAATCCTATCTCTTATAACCTTTTCCAACATTTTACCAACAACTGAAGTGAGACTCACTGGTCTGTAATTACCAGGGTTGTCTCTACTACCCTTTTTGAACAAGGGAACCACATTTGCTATCCTCCAGTCCTCAGGCACTATTCCTGGAGACAATGATGATTTGTTGATCAATGCCAAAGGCTCGGCAATCTCTTCCCTTGCTTCCCAGAGGATGCTAGGATAGATCCCATCCGGCCCAGGGGACTTGTCTATTTTCACACTCTGCAGTATTTCTAATATCTCTTCGTTGTGAACCTCAATCTCTCCTCATCTAGATGAAAGTATCTCTGTATCTTACTTGCCAAAATTTTCATTTTTTACAGTGAACACTGTCGAAAAATATTTATTTAGTGCTTCCCCTATCTCCTCTGACTCCACACACCAACTTCCCACTATTATCCTTGATTGGCCCTAATTTAACTCTCATCATTCTTTTATTCCTGACATACCTATGGAAAGCCTTAGGGTTAACCTTGATCCTATCCACCAACAACTTCTCATATCTCTCCTGGCTCTTCTGAGCTCTCTTTTTTGGTTTTTCCTGACTTCCTTGTAACCCTCAAATGCCCTAACTGAGTTTTCACATTTTGTCCTAACATAAGCCTTCTTCTTGTCCAGGGATTCCACTTCCCTAGTAAACCACGGCTCACGTGTTCTATATCTTCTTCCCTGCCTGACAGCTACATACTTAACTAGGACACACAGGAGCTTTTCCTTGAATAAGCTCCACACTTTTAATGTGCTCATCCCCTGCAGTTTCCTTCCCTATTCTACGCTTCCTAAATTTTTCCTAATTGCATCGTAATTTCCCTTCCCCCAGCTGTAACTCCTGCTCGGTGGAGTACACCTATCCCTTTCCATCACTAAAGTAAACATAACAGAATTGTGATCACTGTCTCCAAAGTGCTCACCTACTTGCAAATCTACCTGGTCAGGCTCGTTACCCAGTACGCCCCTTGTAGGACTGTCTACATGCTGTGTCAGGAAGCCCTCCTGCACACACTGGACAAAAACTGACCCATCTATAGTACTCGTACTGTAGTGATCCCAGTCAATATTTAGATAGTTAAAGTCACCCATGACAACTACCCTGCCTCTCTCACTCCTATCAAGAATCATCTTTCCTCTGCCTTTCCTCTAAATCTCTGGGATTATTTGGAGGACTATAGAAAACTCCCAGCATGGTTACATCTCCTTTCCTGTTTCTAACCTCAGCCCATACTACCTCAGTTAACAAAGCCCCAAACATTTTTTCTACAACTGTAATATTGTCCCTGATCACAATGCCACACCTCCCCTTTATTAACATCTTCTTTGTTCTTACTGAAACATCTGAAAACTGGAATCTGCAACAGCCATTCCTGTCCCTGCTCTATCCATGTCTCCGTAATGGCCACTACATCGAAGTCCCAGGTACCAACCCACGCTGCCAGTTCACCCACTTTATATCGGATGCTCCTCGCGTTGAAGTACACACACTTCAAACCAGGTTCTCGCTTGCCAGTGTCAGATACTTGATTTTGGAACTCCCTACTCTCATCCCCTTCTGTACCTGTCCTACAATTTTGGTTCCCATTCCCCTGCTGTATTAATTTAAATCTATCTTAATAGCTTTAGCGAAAGGATATTTGTACCCCTCTGGTTTAGATGAAGACCATCCTGAGGTCCCACCTACCCCAAAAAGCTTAACTTATCCAAAAAACCGAAACCCTCCCTCCTGTACCATCCCTGTAGTCACGTGCTCAACTCCTTTCTCTCCCTATTCCTCACCTCACTAGCACGTGGCACGGGCAGCAAATCAGAGAAAACAACTGTTTGCCCTAGCTCTAAGCTTCCATCCTAGCTCCCTGAATTTCTGCCTCAAGTCGCTCTTCCGACCTATGTCATTGGTGCTGATCACCCTTCACCCAAAGGATCCCAAAAACACGATCAGAGACATCACGGACCCTAGCACCCGTGAGGCAACACACCAACCAGGAGTCTTTCTTGTCCCCATAGAAGCTCTTATCTGTCCCTCTAGCCATCGAGTCCCCAATGACTACTGCTCTGCTCCTCTTCCCCCTTCCCTTCTGAGCAGCAGGTGCCCCACTGCCTTCCCCTGGTAAGTCATTCCCCCCCCCCCCATTATCCAAAACGGTATACTTATTGAGGGGAATGGCCACAGGGGATCCCTGCACTGCCTGCCGGTTCCCTTTCTGTCCCCTAACACTCACCCATCTTTTTCTTTTTTCTGGGGAATGACTTCTCTAAGTCCTCGCAGAGACATTAATGGTACATACCCAAAAACATAATGGTCTCGCTGTTTCAGGGAAGTTGTGGGTGACTCTTAAAAGAGCCTTTGGGTTGTGGATGTGTTTGTTTCAGTGCAATGCGGTCCTTCACTTGGAGCTGGTGTACTTGGTCACCGCCTTTGTGCCCTCCGACACGGCGTGCTTGGCCAGCTCCCCGGGCAGCAGCAGCCGCACGGCGGTCTGGATCTCCCGGGAGCTGATGGTGCTGCGCTTGTTGTAATGGGCCAGGCGGGAAGCCTCCCCCGCGATGCGCTCGAAAATATCGTTGACGAACGAGTTCATGATGCTCATGGCCTTGGAGGAGATGCCGGTGTCGGGGTGAACCTGCTTCATCACTTTGTAGATGTAGATGGAGTAACTTTCTTTCCTGGACCGCCTCCTCTTCTTACCGCCCTTCGCTGGCGCCCTCTTCACCGCTTTCTTCGCGCCCTTCTTGGAGGCTTGCTGTGCTTTCTTCTCATCAGCCATAGCGCCGCTCACTCTCAGACACAGAATAAGGGAAAGCGGGCTCGGAGCTCGCTCTTTATAGACTGACGGCGTCAGCAATGCTAATGAGGGATGGGGAACGTCTGACTCCTGATTGGCTACTTTGTAGGCATGGTAACATCACTCTGATTGGTTAGTTTGGGAATCAATGTGGATCTGTCAGGATCTGCAATACCATCGGAAACACAAACCGAAAGTTTATGAAGGGATCAAATACCGAGCTTCCTCTAAAGTGTGAGATTCTAATTGTAATGTATTCTGCATCTTTTGATAATGGTTTTCTTTTCTCTTCCATTTTAAAATGGCATCATATTTGTTGTCAAGTGAGAAAATGCACTGCAATCCGACAGGGAGTGTGTTTTACTCCTGGAAATGATGGAACTACTTGACAATTGCATCGTGATGGAGGAAAATGGGAGTTAAAGAATGTTCTCTTTTGCTTGTGTTTCTTGTTCTACACTCTCTGAAGATGAAGGACATTCTACCATCATCTATTCTGCAAACTCCCTTCAGTTATTTTTTCCCCCTATTCTTCTTCAAATCTCCAATGAGTATCACCCAAAGTATTCATACGTTACTCAGCTGCCAGTGTGTGTATCATTGCCAGTTCTCCTCTGATTACCTCAATGACTAAAGGGAACTGATGTACTGTGACCTGTGCCTTTTGCTTTCTGCTGACAACATGAATTTTACTCCCTGCCTGTTTGGCTCCTCAATCAGTGTCAGCAGCCTCCTGCCAATATTTCAGTTCCTGAAATCTTACTTTGCACTACATTAGAATACATATTATTTGGTGCATTTCAGTTTCAAGCAGAACTTTTTTTCATTATGAACTTTGCTATGTGGATTTTCTCTGAACTTTATTTGGTCACAAGTCAATTGTACTCACTCTGAACTGGTCACTGTTATTGAAGGATTATTTTGAACATGATACTTGTGCGAATTTTAATTGTGACAATCTTGCGTTATTTATTTTATCACTGTGATTCCCTGCTTACACTATGAGATAGTGTTGTTCAGAATTTCAGGTTGGTTAAGGGTGAGTTTACCTCTCGTTATTGGCTGTGTAAAATGGGAGTATGGTTTTTGGTCTGCCCATGTGAGCTTTCGGGAGGTGAATGATTATTACTCTCTCACAATGTCAGTTGTCAGTTTCTGCCATCTGAATGTGTGATTGTAGTCATCAGTCTGTATCTGTCCATTCTTCCACAGTGATTACATTAGTATAATTATCACAATCCCAGAATGGCTCTGATGTGAGAATGTGTAAGGGTATTTACTATTGCAGTGCCTATCAGTCTTTGCTATGAGACTGTTTGACTGGCTTTATCAATCTGTACCCGTTTCTTTCTGCTCAATGAATTTGTCTGTGTAATTTTCAGTCTCCCAATATCAGTCTCTGCTATGTGAATGTGGGAGTGCTTTTATCAGTATTACCTTATCCATTTCTCTGTTGGGAATATGTCAATGTGGTTATCAACATGTACCTGTCAGCTTCTGTTTTGTGAGTATCTCAATTTAGTTAAACTTTTCCACACAGGTTGTGATGTGCGAATATGGCAGTCTAGTCATCAATCTGTACCTGTCTGTTCTTCCACAGTCATTATGTTTGTGTAATTATCAGTCTGTCCTTAAGGTCTCTGCTGTGAGAATGTATAATTGTAGTTATCAATCTGTCCATGTCAGTGTTTGCTCTGCGAATGTGACAGTGTATTTACTAATTGGTCCCTGACAGTTTCTGCTATGTAAATGGAGGTTTTGCTTTCCATGTCTTTATGTTCATTTCTGTTATGTGAATGTTTGACTGGCATTATCAATCTGTACCTGTCAGTTTCTGCTCAGTGAATGTGTCTGTCTAATGAACAGTCTATCCCTATCAGTCTCTGCTACGAGTCAGTTTCTGTGTTGTCAACATTGTCATCAATCTTTACCTGACATTTTCTGGTTTGTGAATATGAGAGTTTGGTTATCAATCTGTACCTGTCAGCTTCTGCTTTATGAATATCTAAATTTGGCTTAATCTGTTCCTGAATGTTTCTCTGGTGTGCATATGGCAGTGTAGTTATCTATCTGTACCAGTCTGTTTCTGTTATGTGAATATGAGGGCACTTGTCAGTTAGAATGATCGTGTGGCTTTAAAAGGTGCATTTTGTCCTGTCCACAGTAGTTAACATACAACGCAATAAAGAAGAAATTTGAATAACTTAACTCTACTGGAATACTTAACAGAATAATGGATACAGTATCACTTCCTAATTAACTGTTCCAATACAGTAATATCCCATAAACATCTTTGGCAAAAGACAAATTCAATAAAATATATAGTCTCACATCCGATCCAGTGGCAGAAACAGAATCTGCAGCTTCTGACTGTAACTGAGAGGAAAAACTAACTTTTCTGTCTTCAAGATGCCGACAGTTTTGCTGAAAGCCAAAACTAAAAATGTCATCCTGTGAGAGCTTGACCACACCCATTCAGGCTGCTTCTGTTGTTCCAACTTTAAAAGGAGCCTCAAACTGTTTACTCTAGTGCAGACTTCTTGACACTTCTGCCTTAAAACCTCTCCAACAAGAAAGAAAGAACAAAATAAATATCTTCAAGCCACAATATCATCAAACCTTCCACCCCTCTTAAAAATCAATATACAGAGATGGCCTAATTTTTAAAAATTCCTTAGCCTTACATGATTAGTAAACAATACGTACACATTTTGTTGACTCTAAGCATGCAAACACTCACTACGACAGCCCACTTTTTCCTGCTGTGTAACGCTTCCATCTTTTTTCATCAAAGTCACAACAACACCTTGGCAATTAGGTTCCCTCGCCCTGCCATGTATGTAATTTGCAAATTGAATGGCTGCGATAGTAAGCTTCATCTAAACAGTCTGTAATTTTTGTTCTTGAATTTCTCCAGAACCAATAAACTCAAGGTCTCCTTCTCAAACACGAAGTATTTCTGTTGATGAGTCTTCAGCTTACTGTGAAGATTCCCAATAGGCCTCAAACTGTTTGCTCTCGTGGCTCGGTGTCTCTGCCTTAAATTTGCTCTTCAAGAACAAAAAGACAAAAACCTGTTAAAGCCACAGTCTCACTCTCTCATTTTCTGCATTGTGGATATGCAAATTCATTTATCGACCTGTACCTGTCCATTCTTGTCACATAGAACATAGAACATAGAAGAATACAGCGCAGTACAGGCCCTTCGGCCCTCGATGTTGCGCCGATCCAAGGCCACCTAACCTACATTAGCCCACTATTCTCCATATGCCTATCCAATGCCCGCTTAAATGCCCATAATGAGGAAGAGTCCACCACTGCTACTGGCAGGGCATTCCATGAACTCACGACTCGCTGAGTAAAGAATCTACCCCTAACATCTGTCCTATACCTACCCCCCCTTAATTTAAAGCTATGCCCCCTTGTAATAGCTGACTCCATACGTGGAAAAAGATTCTCACTGTCGACCCTATCTAAACCCCTAATCATCTTGTACACCTCTATCAAGTCACCCCTAAACCTTCTTTTCTCCAATGAAAACAACCCCAAGTGCCTCAGCCTTTCCTCATACGATCTTTCTACCATACCAGGCAACATCCTGGTAAACCTCCTCTGCACCCGTTCCAGTGCCTCCACATCCTTCCTATAGTATGGCGACCAAAACTGCACACAATACTCCAGATGCGGCCGCACCAGAGTCTTATACAACTGCAACATGACCTCAGTACTCCGGAATTCAATTCCTCTACCAATAAAAGCCAGTACACCATATGCCTTCTTCACCGCACTATTTACCTGGGTGGCAACTTTCAAAGATCTGTGTACATGGACACCAAGATCCCTCTGCTCATCCACACTACCAAGTATCCGTCCATTAGCCCAGTATCCCATCTTTTTATTACTCTTACCAAAGTGAATCACCTCACACTTACTAAAATCCATATACACCACATCTACCACTTTCCCTCGTCCACCTCCTTAGTCACCTTCTCAAAGAATTCAATAAGGTTTGTGAGGCACGACCTGCCCTTCACAAAACCATGCTGACTATCCTTGATCACATTATTCCTATCCAGATGTTCATAAATCCTATCCCTTACAATTCTCTCTAAGGTTTTGCCCACAACAGAAGTGAGACTCACCGGCCTACAGTTACTAGGGTTATCCCTACTCCCCTTCTTGAACAAGGGAACCACATTTGCTAGCCTCCAATCTTCTGGCACTACTCCTGTAGACAACGAGGACATAAAAATCAAGGCCAATGGCTATGCAATCTCCTCCCTTGCTTCCCAGAGAATCCTAGGATAAATGTCATCAGGCTCAGGGGACTTATCTATTTTCATCCTTTCCAGAATTTCCAACACCTCTTCTCGACATACCTCAAAGCCATCCATTCTACTTAATTGTGACTCAATACTCACATTGACAACAATGTCCTGTTCCTGATTGAATACTGACGAAAAGTATTCATTCAATGTCTCCCCAATCTCTCAGCCTCCACACGCAACTTCCCACTGCTATCCTTGACTGGACCTATTCCTACCCTAGTCATTCTTTTATTCCTGACATACCTATAGAAAGCCTTAGGGTTTTCCCTAATCCTACCAACTAAGGACCTTTCATGTCCCCTCCTTGCTGCTCTTAGCTCTCTCTTCAGGTCCTTCCTGGCTACCTTATAACTCTCAATCGCCCCAATTGAACCTTCATGCCTCATCTTTACATAGGCCGCCCTCTTCACTTTAACAAGGGATTCCAATTCCTTATTAAACCACGACCCTTTCCTCCCTGCCTGACGGGTACATACATATCAAGGACACTCAATAGTTGCTCCTTGAACAAGCTCCACATATCAATTACGCCCTTGCCTTGAAGCTTACTTTTCCAAGCCACACATCCTAAGTCATGCCTCACCGCATCATAATTTCCCTGCCCCCAGCTATAACTCTTGCCCTGTAGTGCACACTTATCCCTCTCCATCACTAGAGTAAAAGTCACCGAATTGTGGTCACTGTCCCCAAAGTGCTCACCTACCTCTAATTCTAACACCTGGCCTGGTTCATTACCCAGAACCAAATCCAGTATGGCCTCACCTCTTGTTGGCCTATCTACATATTGTGTCAGGAAACCCTCCTGCACACATTGGACAAACACTGACCTATCTAACGAACTTGAGCTATAGCTTTCCCAATCAATATCAGGAAAGTTAAAGTCCCCCATAACAACCACCCTATTACTTTCACTCTTCTCTTGAATCATCCTCGCAATCCTTTCTTCTACATTTCTAGGACTATTAGGAGGCCTGTAAAAAACTCCTAACAGGGTGAGCTCACCTTTCCTATTCCTAACCTCAACCCAAACTACCTCAGATGGCGAGTCTTCATCCATCGTCCTTTCCACAGCTGTAATACTATCTTTGACAAGAAATGAACATGTAAATGTTGTCATTAATGTGTCCCTGTCAGTTATTACAATACAAGTGCTTGACTGTTGTTATAAATCTACCCTCTCAGTTTCTGCTGTGTGAATGTGAGTTTAGTTATCAAACTGTACCTGTCAGTTCATGTTCTGTGAAATGGGAGTGTTATCAACTTGTTCCTGTCAGTTTCTGGATTGTGAATATGGGAGTGCACTTATTAATCTTTCTAGGACAATTACTATTGTGTAAAAGTGTGAGTGTACTTACCTATCTGTCCGTGTCAGTTTCCGACATCTGAATGTAATTTTAGCTATCCTAATGCACCTGTCAGTTTTTCTTTTATCTCTGGGAATGAGAGTATCACCTTCAGTCTCTACCTGACAGCAGCTGAGTTTGGTTATTGATCTGTAATGCCACTTTCTGACAGGTGAACATTTGAGCACAGTTATTCATCTGTAAGTGATACTTTCTGATATCTGAATATGAAAGTGTAGTTGTCAAATCATTCCCGTTGGTATGTACAATGAAAATAAGAGAGTGTGTGTCACTTTCTGTCATGTGAACATCTGAGTGTTATGAATCTATCCATGACAGTGCCTGCAAAAGATTGTGTGTGTGTGTGTGTAAGTAACTGCCCTGTTAATACGTGTGTCATCATCAATGCGTTTTTGCTTGTTTCTGCAAAGTGAATGTGTGAACAAAGGTATCAATGCATGCTTGTCAGTTACTATTTGGTAAAGGGATGTATTTCTCTGGCAGCCACTAATATTCTCTGTGAGGGTGTGATTCGTTATGAGGGTGATTGTAGGCAGATCTGTTTCAGTTCGTGAGTGCATATTTTGGACAAGAATTCAGACTTTCCAGTTTCAAAATTGTGCAAATATCAATGAGCTATGAATGGTGACATTTGTTCAAACTGGACACATGTGCATTGTGAACTGTGAGAAAGAAACAAACTGATATTTTCTCAATTGTTTGAACATCTCTGTCTTAAACTGAGCTCAATGTGTGGAAAAATCTGACAGTGGAAAGGATGTTCTTCGCTCTGACAGCAGTAACATACCTGCTGTTTGTTAGAAGCAGCTGGTCACACTCGGCTCTGTACCGAGGGAATATTACATTGTCTTGGTCCTTTGAGTACTTGCCTGGAGGAAGACAGAAGTGAAATCTCCTGTAAATCACCATCAGCCAAGTTTGACCATCTTTAACTGATCAACGCAACATTCTGTTAATAATCATGGAGGATATTGTATTTAAAGCCAGGAATTCAAACAGAACAACATGTCTGATTCTACTCTTTCTCCATGTCTGGTGATGTTTCTTTTTGTTAATTCAATACCAATTGAGTGCGGTCCAGAAACTGTTCCTGCCAGTCTCTGTTTCATGGATATGTCAACATAGCTATCAATTTGGACCTGTCAATTTTTCCTGTACAAATATTTGAATGGAGTTATCCATCTCAACTTGTAAATGTCAAAATACAGTTATAAATACATATTTGTCAGTCTCTACAATGTGAATGTGTGAATTTATTGAGCAGCCTATCCCTGTCAGTTTCTGCTCTGTTAATCTGAGAGTGTCAGTACTAACCTGTACCTGTCAGTTTCTGGTTTGTTAATAGATGAATGCAGTTATCAACATATACCTGCCAGTTTCAGTCAGTGTGAATGTGAGAGTGCTGTTATCAATCTGTACCTGTCAGATTTTGCTGTGTGAATGTGACTGTCATTTTCAGTCTGTCAATTCTGTCTTGTGAACAAGAGATTGTCAATCAATGTGTTGCTGTTAGATGCTGCAATGAGAATGTGTGACTGTAGTTATCAATCTATCCATGTCACTTTCTGCTATATGCATACAGGCGTGCAGTTATCAATTTGTACCTAACAGTTTCTGCTCAGTGTCTGTGGGTGTATTTATCAAGCAATTGCTATCAGTGTTTGCAATGTGAAAGTAAATTGATCAATCTTTCCTCATTAGTTTCTGTTCTCTGAATCAGAGTGTTTAATTATCAATGAGTAACTGTCAGTTTTTGGCTTTGTGAATGTGTAATTGCATTTATCATTATGTACCTATCAGATTCTGCTTTGAGTTTTTCTGAGAGTTTAGTTTAATCTGTCCCTGTCAGAATCTGTAAATGTAGTTACTAATCCATATCTGTCAGTTTTTCTGGCTGAATATGTGTGTGAAATTGTCAGTCTATCCCTGATCAATTCCGCTGTATGAATATGAGAAATTCGGAAGCAATGCTTCCTGTCAGTCTCTGCAATGTGAATATGTGAGTGTATTTATCAATATTTCCCTGTCAGTTTCTGCTTGGTGAGACAGTGCTGTGATCAATACATTCTGCCCTATGAATATTTGAGTGTCTTTCTAAAATTATACTCGTCATAAAATTTTCTCTACATATACAGAAGTTTAGCAGTCAGTTTCGTCAATGTGAATATGTGGGCACAGGTTCGAATCTATGCCTATCTGTTTCTGCCAAGTCAATATGAGAGTGCAGTTTTCAATCTCTATCTGTCAGATTCTGTGTGAAATTGAGTGTACTTATCAAACTGTATCTGAGAGTTTATGTTAAGTGAAAGTGGAAGTGTTGTTATCAATTTGTACCTGTGATTTTCTGTTACGTAACTAGAAGAGTGTAATTTCCAATCTGTCCCTATCAGTGTCTTCTCCATATATCCAAGGAAGTAATTAAATTATACCTGCCAATTTTTGCTATGTGAATGAGAGCATACATCTCAATCAATATCTGGCAGTATGAACTATGAGAGTGTTGCTATCAGTCTGTACCTTTCAGTTTCTGTTATTTCAACATGTGAGTTTAGTTATCAATCTGTACCAGTCAGTTTCTGCTTGGTGAATATGTGAGTGAATATATCAATCATTCCCTGTCAGTATCTGTGTTGTGAATATGTGAATAAGGTTATCAATTTGAAAACCTGTCAGTTTCAGACATGTACATATGGAAATATACCTGTCAGATTCTGCTCTGTGACTATGGTGCAGTTATCAATCTGTCTTTGCTTTGTGAACATCCAAATATAGTCATTAATATGGACATGTCAGTTTCTACTATGTGAATGCGTATGTGTATTTCCTAACCTACCCCTGTGAGTTTCTGCTGTCTGTCTATGAGAGTGTTGACATGAACATGTAGCTGTAAGTTTCTGGTTTGGTAACGTTCGAATGCCTTTATCAAAATGTATGTCAGTTTCTGTAATGTCCAGTTATGAATTTATGACTGTAACTTTCTGTCCTGTGAATATGTAAATGGTGGTTATCATCTGTACCTGTTAGTTTCTGCTTCATAAATGAATGAAGGTAGTTGTCCACCTGTTCCTGTCAGTTTGTGCTGTGAATGTGTCAGTGTAGTTACCAGTCTGCATCTGTCAATTTCTGCTAGGTGAATAAGAGAGTGTAGTTCCCAATATGTACCTGTGAGATTCTGATCTGTTATGTTTGAGTATTGTTTTCAAACTGTACATGACAGTGTGTTTATCCCTCTGTGAACTTGGAAGTGTAGTAAGAAATCTTTACCTGTTAGGTTACATAGCTTAAAAATACGGGGTAGACCATTTAGGACAGAGATGAGGAGATATTTCTTCAACCAGAGAGTGGTGACTGTGTGGAATGCTCTGCCTCAAGCTACCAATACACTAACTGTTGAAGGAAAGAACGAGGAACGCTATGTCTAATGCTTTACTCGAAACTTCAAATCTGTTCACTCTAATACGTGTCCTTTATAGGATTGTCACAAAATTGTGGTCTGTGCTTCCATTATTCACCACCCAACATCAACAAACAACATGAAATAGAAGCCAAACAGAATTCCCATCAGTGTTTAGGGGATTGTAAACCCCAAGAATGTCCCACAGCAGCTTCTTCCCGCTCTGCCTCCCTCAGCAGGCCCACACACAGCCCGAGAAAGGCCTCTCTCTTCCCCCCAGCCCGCTCACTCCAAGTTCCGGGACCAGTTCCTGCTCCGCTCGGCCTCTTACAAACAGCCCCCGGTTCTCCCTGAACTCACCCCGAATCAATCCCGGTCTCGGAGCCCCCTCTGTGTCCCAGGCTCCCATCCCGATGTGCTGCTGGAAGGAGCCTGCTGTTCCCTCGCTTCCCTGGGCGCTGATCTCTCCATTGCGGTCTGTTTCAAACAAACCTCTTGCACTCACTGAGTAAATGCTCCTCAATGGCAGCGCTGGGGGAGGGCCTCACGCATGCGCTCCTCTGCTCAGGAACAGTCAGCTTTGGTGGAAGGGGTAGCATCGCGCATGCGCTGCTTCAAGTTGCCAGAATAAATCATTCACAATAAACTGACAGTGACAGCAGCAGTGCTAAACCCAAACCCAGTATCGGGGATCAGGATCAAAGCACTAATATTACTTCCAAAATAGTAGAGACTAAATGAGCTTGGATTGTTTTTTTCTAGAGCAGAGATGACTGAGGTGTGAAAGATTATGAGGCGTATGGAGAGGGTGCATGTAGAGAAGCTGTTTCCCTTGAGCGATTAATCACAAGTGGTGATTGGGTTAGAATATGGTTAAGGATAAGGATTCTCACTATGGTGTAGGGTAAGGGGTAAATATATTGAGGGAAAATCTCTTTCACTCAGCAAGTGGTGGAAATCTGGAAGATACTGGCTGGGAAGGCAGTGGTGCCCAGAAACCTTAACCTTGAAAAAGTATTTGGATGAGCACTTGAAATGTCATACCATTAATGGACGTGGGACAAGTGCAGAAAATTAGCAAACCTTCAGTAGTAGTTATTGTGAGTGAAGACACGATGTCTGAAGGGCTTTTCAGTGCTGTATGAGTATATCCATGTCAGTTTTTGCTCTGTGTATCTCAGGGTGCAGTTATTAATTTGTACCTGTCAGTCTTTGGTTTCTGACTATGTATTTATCATATGCCACCTGCCAAGTTTTTGCTGTGTATATATGAGAGTCTAGTTATCAACCTGTAACTTTTAGGTTGTAGAGACATACAGCTTTTGATCCAAATAGTGCACACTGACAATATACCCTAAACTAATCAAGTCTCATTTGCTAGCATGGAGTCATAGAGATATATAGCATGGATACAGAACTTTTGGTCCAACCCGTCCATGCCGACCAGATATCCCAACCAATCGAGTCCCACCTGCCAGCACCCAGCCCATATCCCTCCAAAACCTTCCTATTCATATACCCATCCAAATGCCTTTTAAGTGTTGCAATTGTACCAGCCTCCACCACTTCCTCTGGCAGCTCATTACATACCCGTACCACCCTCTGTGTGAAAAAGTTGCCCCTTAGGTCTCTTTTATATCTTTCCCCTCTCACCCTAAACCTATGCCCTCTAATTCTGGACTCCCTGTTGCTAGGGAAAAGACATTGCCTATTTACCCTATCCATGCCCCTCATAATTTTGTAAGCCTCTATAAGGTCACCCCTCAGTGTCTGATGGTCCAGGGAAACAGCCCCAGCCTGTTCAGCCTCTCCCTATAGCTCAAATCCTTCAACCCTGGCAACAAGCTTGTAAATCTTTTCTGAACCCTTTCAAGTTTCACAACATCTTTCCGATAGGAAGGAGACCAGAATTGCATGCAATATTCCAACAGGGGCCTAACCAATGTCCTGCACAGCCGCAACATGACCTCCAAACTCTTGTACTCAATACTCTGAACAATAAAAGAAAGCATACCAAACACCATCTTCACTATCCATCTACCTGTGACTCCATTTTCAAGGAGCTATGAACCTGCACTCCAAGGTCTCTTTGTTCAGCAACACTCCCTAGGACCTTAACATTAAGTCCATAAGTCCTGCTGAGATTTCCTTTCCCAAAATGCAGCACCTCGTTTATCTGAATTAAACTCCATCTGCCACTTCTCAGCACATTGGCCCATCTGGTCAAGATCCTCTTGTAATCTGAGGTAACCCTCTTCGCTGTCCACTACGCCTCCAATTTTGGTGTCATCTGCAAACTTACTAACTGTATCTCTTATGCTCGCATCCAAATCATTTATGTACATAATAAAAAGTAGAGGACCCAACACCAATCCTTGTGGCAATCCACTGGTCACAGGCCTCCAGTCTGAAAAACAACCCTCCACCACCACACTCTGTCTTCTACCTTTGAGCCAGTTCTGTATCCAAATGGCTAGTTCTCCCTGTATTCCATGAGATCTAACCTTGCTAATCAGTCTCCCATGGGGAACCTTGTCGAACGCCTTACTGAAGTCCATATAGATCACATCTACCGCTCTATCCTCATCAATTCTCTTTGTTACTTCTTCAAAACATTCAATCAAGTTTGTGAGACATGATTTCCCACGCACAAAGCCATGTTGACTATCCCTAACCAGTCCTTGCCTTTCTAAATATATGTACATCCTATCCCTCAGGATTCCCTCCAACACCTTGCCCACCACCGACATCAGGTTCACTGGTCGATAGTTTTCCAGCTTGTCCTTACCACCCTTCTTAAACTGTGGCACCACGTTTGCCAACGTCCAGTCTTCTGCCACCTCACCTGTGACTATCGATGATACAAATATCTCAGCAAGAGACCCAACAATCGCTTCTCTAGATTCCCACAGAGTTCTTGGGTACACCTGATCAGGTCCTGGGGATTTATCCACCTTTACATTTCAAGACATCCAGCACTTCCTCCTCTGTAATCTGGACATTTTGCAAGATGTCACCATCTATTTCCCTGCAGTCTATATCTTCCATATCCTTTTCCATAGTAAATACTGATGCAAAATGCTCGTCTAGTATCTCCCCCATTTTCTGTGCCTCCACACAAAGGCCACCTTGCTGATCTTTGAGGGGCCCTATTCACTCCCTAGTTACTCTTTTATCCTTAATATATTTGTAAAACTTCTTTGGATTCTCCTTAATTCTATTTGCCAAAGCTATCTCATGTCCCCCTTTTGACTTCCCTCTGAAGTATACTCCTACTTCCTTTATACTCTTCTAAGGATTCACTCAATTTATCCTGTCTATACCTGACATATGCTTCCTTCTTTTTCTTAACCAAACCCTCAATTTCTTAAGTCATCCAGCATTCCCTATGCCTACCAGCCTTTCCTTTCACCCTAACAGGAATATACCTTCTCTAGATTCTAAATTTGGCCCATATCCCTTTAAATCCTTCCCGTTCATTTACCAATCCTGGCTCCTTTTAAATGTTGTAATTATTCCCACCTTCATCACTGCCTCTGGAAGCTCATTCCATATGCACATCACCCTCTGCATGAAAAGGTTTTTCCTCAGGTTATTTTTTGAATCTTTGCTCTCTCACCTTAAACCTATGCCCTCTATGCTCCCCCACCAAGGAAAAAGACCTTGGCTTTTCATCCAATCGATGCCCCTCATGATTTTATAAGCAGCTGTAAAAACTACCCCTCAGCTCCTGATGATCCAGGGAAAAAAAGCCCAAGCCTATTCAGCCTCTCCCGATAATTCAAACCCTCTCACCCTGGTAACATCTCTGTCAAATTTTTGCCCTCTCTTAAGATTAACAACATCCTTCCAATAGCAGCGTGACCCGAATTGTACGCAGTCCTCCAAATGTGCCCTAAGCAATGTCCTATGCAGCCCTAACATGATGTCCCAGCTCCTAAACTCAGTGCGCTTACCAAAGGAGACAAGCATGCCAAACACCTTTCTTACAACCTTTTCTAACCTCCACTCCACATTCAAGCAGCTGTTCATATGCACCTGGTGGTCTTATACAGTTAATGGTAGGACCATGGGCAGTGTTGCCAAACAATAAGTCCTGCCCTATTTTGAGCTATGAGAATGTATATGTAACTACATTCTCTCTCTGTCAGTTTCTGCAATGTGAATATGTGGGAGCAGCTTAGTCAGTTTCTGCTGTGTGACTGTGAGAGTAAAGTTCTCAATCTGTACTAATCAGTTTCTACTCTCGCACACCAATTTGGCTTAATTCCCTGGCAGCCACTAATATTTTCTGTGACTGTGATTTATTCCATTGGAGAAGTTATGAGGATGTTGAAATGGGGTCTTTATCTTAACCTCTAAGCATTTTGTGAATACTGAGTTTTTGCTTAGTCTGTGGGGTAAAGAAGAGAGCAGACGGGTATATAGTTCAGAATCTCAACAATTACTGAAAACTTGTATGCAGAACAATAAAAGAATAGAATGGGACAAATGGCCTGCGTCTGTGCTGTACCAATTCTGTGATTCACACCGCTTCTCGACTTTTTGGCTAAGATCAAGTGTCTGTTTTTATCAGGGCGGGTGTGGAACTGCGAGTCATCAGAGCTAATGGAGATCATCGCTGGACCGTGATCGGACGTTGGAGGATCATTTGGTTGTGCTGACCTGCTCTTTGTGAATCTTCATGCTGGCTTTGGCCTAAGGCCAATTCAGGGACCAGCCAACCTCAGAGCTATGGCCTCAGCAGCTGCCTGCACCCTAGGCCAGGGCATTCGCAACACAGTCAGGGTGACTGTCAAGAAGGTGGAGGAGCATACACCGGTCGATCGGACAGTGTTCGTCAAGAAGGTTTTGCTCGAGTGCTGTAGGTTCACCGCAGCGGATGTGTACTGCCTGCAGGATTTCCCTGGGCCAGGCTACTTTGACATCGCCTTCAGGAGCATGAAGCAATGCGAGCAGCTCCTGAAGGTCTTCAAGGAAAAGGAAGGGGAGCTGCTGTTCTCCATCTTGTCGGTGGTCCTGTTGTGTGTGCTTCCTGCACAGAGGTGTTGGGTTGTTATGATCCATATGTACAGCCCTTATGTTCCAGCAACTGATGTCCTGACGTTCCTGAGAAGATATATGCAGGTTGAGGGAGAAAGCACTGACGTGGTTGACCCTTTTGGGATCTGGACCAGAAACGACAGGTCAAGGTAACCCTGAGGTTTGATGCCAGTGGGAACATCCTCCACCCACCCTCCAGCTTTGCTATCAGAGGGAGCAGTGGGTATCTGAAGTACGCAGTGCAGCCGAAGGTGTGCCGAACCTGCAGGAAGTCAGGCCACATGGCGGCGGACTGCAAGGTCACGCTCTGTCGAAACTGAAAGAATGCAAGGAGGCCAAGACCTGCAATCTGTGTGGGGAAGCGGGCCACATGTTCAAGGTTTGCTCAAGACGAAGGGCCGCCACCTACGTGCAGATGGCCGGTGGTGGAATGCGGAACAGCAAGGCACCATAAACCAGCAAGGGAACGGTGTCTGGGGGCCCACAAAAGGAAGGACAGGCCAGAGCGGAGCAGATGACAGCCACCGGAGAGGCACAGCTGCCGATCGAAGCTCCTACAGGACAGACGGAGGAGGAGGAGGGAATGAAGGAGGCAGATCAATGGATTCCTGTAAAAAACAGGAGGAAGAAAACCCGGCAGGCTGCCAAAACCTCCCAGAAAAGGGGGAAACGGCAGCTACAGGGGGAAGACACGGACAGCTCTTCGGAGGGTGAGGACGGGTGCAAGGAGGGTCATCACCAAAAGAAGAGACAGAGTGCTGCGGGGACAAAGGAAGGCAGCACCTGCCAAACAAGAAAGGACCAACCTCCTGAGGCAATGGGAAAAGACCACCCCCACCAGGTGAAAGCCATGAGGGCCCCACCGCCACACAGCTCCAGGCTACTGGGAGCAGCGACCCTCTGACAGCCCCGCTGTCAGATATAGAACCGGACTGTGCAGACCCTGGTCCCGGCCCGATGACACCAGAGCGGGCAAATGGGCCCAGTGAGGAGCTGGACAGCTACCTCAGCCCCGCGAGGGTCCAGCCGTTCGTGTTCACCACGGGGATGCAGACAGCTACCGTAGAGGGGCAGTACCAGCAGCAAATGGATATGGGTAACCTCACAACCTGATAAAAATGGGGATAAGAATTGCAAGCATTAATGTGCGCAGCATAAAATCTGCTGCGCAATGTGTTTCAACGTTTGGCTTCTTTGCCAACATCAAAGCCGATGTCCTGTTTCTGCAGGAGTGTGGGATACTGCACCTCAGCAGTTACAGGATATGATTAGATTAGATTACTTACAGTGTGGAAACAGGCCCTTCGGCCCAACAAGTCCACACCGACCCGCCGAAGCGCAACCCACCCATACCCCTACATTTACCCCTTACCTAACACTACGGGCAATTTAGCATGGCCAATTCACCTGACCTGCACATCTTTGGATTGTGGGAGGAAACCGGAGCACCCGGAGGAAACCCACGCAGACACGGGGAGAACATGCAAACTCCACACAGTCAGTCGCCGGAGGCGGGAATTGAACCCGGATCTCTGGCGCTGTGAGGCAGCAGTGCTAACCACTGTGCCACCGTGCCGCCCACAAATGGACATGGGTAACCTCACAACCTGATAAAAATGGTCGAGCTTGTGGGCCCATGGGCTGTCAGTTTGATCGGGGGCAATGATAACCACTCCTCGGGCCTGGGTATCCTGTTGTGAGGAGGCAACTTCATCATCTCCGAGGTTAAGGAGGTGATGGGCGGGTCCCTCCTCATCCCTGATGTTACGTACAGAAACGCTCCCTTGAGACTAATCAACGTGTACGCCCCAGCGGGTAAGAGTGAACGTTTGGCCGTCCTGCAACAGCTTCCACTGTTGCTGGCTATGTCCAGGCTGGTCATTCTGGCTGGAGACTTCAACTGTATCATTGATGCAGATGGACGATCCAGCAGGGGGGTCAGTAAACTGGACGCCACGTCCAGAGCCCTGATGGAAACAGTCAAAGATGCCAAGCTGCACAACATCTTGAACACCCCTGCAGATGGAGCGCAGCGTAGATATACCTGCTCATGGGCAGACGGGTCTATCCGGTCAAGGATAGATTACCTGTTTGTGTCCTGAACGTTCTCAGTCAGATCCACCGACATCAAGCCGGTGTTCTTCTCTGACCACTGCCTCCTGCTGGCCAACTGTCACCTACAGGATGAGCAGCGGTCTGGTAAAGGAATGTGGAAACTGAACACTAAGCTGTTGACCCCGGGAAACATTGAGGAGCTCAAGAGGGATTACGCAGGTTGAAGAACCGTGAAGCCCCTCTTTGAGACTCCAACGGACTGGTGGGAAACAGTAAAAGGGAACATCAATTGGTTCTTCATCCTCAAAGGTGTTTGGGAGGTGAGATAGAGGCAGGGAAAACTGTCCCAACTCCAGGAAAGTATGCAGAACCTACTCCTGCTGCAGACGTTGGGGGTCGATGTCACGGAGGACCTCAAGGAGGTGAAGGGCCAGCAAGCCTCGCTCTTTGCCTCGGAGGCCTCCAAGATATTCTTCCGGTCCAGGGTCATCTCCACAGAGCAGGACGAGACGTACTCACGTTTCTTCTTCCAGAAGGTGCACAAAGAGAGCTCCGTGCTCAGCAGCCTGAAAGAAGAAGATGGCTCGGTAACATCATCTCAGGCTGACATCATGAGGATCAGCAAATCCTTCTATGCCAGTCTGTATGACTCGAAGCCAACCAACAGCGCGGCCTCCCAATCATTCCTGTCCTCTATCACGGAGGACTTCGACGAAGGAACACGTGAGAGGCTGTACCAGCCGCTATCTCTGGACGAGCTGACCAAGGCCCTTCGAAAAGAATAAAACTCCCGGAAGTGACGGTCGATCTCTATTCTGCCCTTTGGGACTTGATTGGCTAGGACCTGCTGGAGGTGTATGTCAGTATGCTTCGGGCAGGTACCATGAGCGAATCCATGAGGAAAGGCATCATCACCCTCATCTACAAGGGGGAGAGGGAGGAACTCAAAAATTGGAGATCAATCTCACTGTTGAATGCGGATTACAAAATTCTGTCAAACGTAATCGCCAACCGGGTCAGGTCTGCTCTGAGACCGGTGATCCACCTTGATCAAACCTGTGCTGTACTGGGCAGGAAGATCGCTGATAGTCTTGCACTCCTTAAAGATACGATTGCCTACGTGCAGGACAGGGGGATGGACAATTGCATCATCAGCCTGGACCAGGAGAAAGCCTTTGACAGGATATCGCATACAAATATGAGGGATGTACTCTCCAAAATGGGTTTTGGGGAGGGAATCTGGAATTGGATCATACTGCTCTACACCAACAATATCAGTGCAGTCTCAATCAATGGGTGGGAATCAGATAGCTTCCTTGTAAGATCTGGAGTCAGGCAGGGCTGCCCTCTCTCTCCTACCTTGTTTGTGTGCTGCATAGAGCCAGTTGCCGAGTCCATCAGGAAGGATGCGAGCCTGAGAGAGGTGATTATTCCTGGCAACGGGGGCCTGCTGGTCAAGGCCTCCCTGTACATGGGTGAGGTCGCCATTTTCTGCTCGGACCTGCTATCCCTGCACAGACTCATGTGCATATGTGACCAGTTCGAGCAGGCCTCGGGGGTCAAGGTAAACCGAGGCAAGAGCGAGGCTATGCTCTTCGGGAACTGGGCCGACCAATCCTCGATCCCCTTCACTGTCAGGACCGACCACCTGAAGGTGCTGGGTATTTGATTCGGTGGGGCTGGGTCGTGCGCCAAGACCTGGGAGGAGTGGATCAGGAAAATGAAGCCGAAACGAGGCAGATGGGAGCAACGGTCGCTCTCCATCGCCGGCAAAAACCTGGTCATCAGGTGTGAGGTTCTGTCAGTATTGTTACATGTGTCACAGGTCTGGCCTATCCCCAGAACCTATGCCACCGCAGTCACCCAGGCCATCCTCCACTTCATGTGGAGATCAATGATGGACTGGGTCTGAAGGGACACAATGTGCAAAGACCTGGGCAATAGGGGAAAAAAAACACGCCCAATGCCACCTTCACCCTGATGGCCACCTTTGTGTGTGGCTGCATCAAGCTGTGTGTGAATCCCCGGTACACAAACACCAAATGTCACTACGTACTGAGGTTCTACCTGGCCCGGCATTGTGAAGGATGGGCCTGGCCTCGCTGCTGCGGAACGCTCCAAGTAGTTGGACCTTTCCGTACCACCTGTCTTCTTGGAGAAATTTATGAAGAAAAGCACCTTTGACCACAAGTCCATCAGGAAGTGGTCTGCACGTAGTGTCCTTGAGACCCTTCGAGAAAAGGAGAGGGCGGATCCTATCGAGCGGTTCCCTGAGCAGACTGTCAAAGTCATTTCGCAGAATACCTCATCGCCAGAACTTTCCAACAAGCACCAAGACATGGCTTGGCTGGTGGTGAGAAGGGCTCTGCCTGTGAGATCCTTTATGCACGCCCGGACTCTCAGCCGCACCGCATGTTGACCTCGAAGCAGCTGCGTGGGGGACAAGTTTATCACACACCTCCTTCTGGAATGTGCCAATGCAGAAGAAGTATGGAGAGGAATGCAGTCGTGTTTGTCGAGGTTTGTCCCGAGCAGCGCCGTGACGCGGGACTCCGTGCTCTACGGTCTGTTCCCCGGGACACATGCCGAGACGAACAACTGTGCCTGGAGGATCATCAACTCGGTGAAATACTCTCTTTGGGAGGTCCGAAACCTGTTGATCTTCCAGCTGAATGAGTTGACCCCGACTGAGTGTTGCAGACTAGCACATTACAAGGTCCAGGACTACATGTTGAGGGACGCGCTGAAGCTTGGGGCAGCTGCCGCCAAGGCGCGGTTGGGAAAGACCACCGTGTAACATCTGCCTGCCTAAGCACAGAGGGCCCACGCAGTCATTTGGGCTCCATTGACTCCCCTGCTAAGTATGTAATCGTACAGATTGTACGGAGTATCAGTATAAAACTATCGTGTAGCAATGGACAGATTAGCTCATTTTTAAAAAAAATGGGTCTTGTCAATCAGTGTAGGATGTTTCCTTGCTTAGGGTTCTGTGTTATCACTGAGACATTTGGTTTCGACTTGAACGTAGACATTGTTGAAGTTTCTTTGGTTTGAAAATGAGATTTACTCTGCATCTGTCTATTCATCCTGCATGTTTTTTTATTATTGCACATTATTTAATTATTGTGTCTTCAGTCCCGTTTCCCCTTGCTGTGGAGCTCTCATGAGTCATTTTTCAGCTGTTTCTATTTCTTGAAGTTACACTTTAACACTTGATAAGTTCGGAGCCACCATTCACGGTGGGATATGAACAGTGAATATTACCCCAGGAAAACAAAAAAGAAACGTGCGCCCATCTTTGAGTATGAGGAGCAGATGCATCTTACAATTGGCGGTCTATGTCTTTAGTTCTATGCCTGGTCGACTCGAACCTGGGTCTGAGAACAGAAGCGAGTCAAACAGTCAGGTCAGGCAGGGACAAGGTAGGACTAATAAATTAAACTGCATTTATTTCAATGCAAGGGGCCTAACAGGGAAGGCAGATGAACTCAGGGCATGGTTAGGAACAGGGATATCATAGCAATTAGGGAAACGTGGCTCAGGGATGGGCAGGACTGGCAGCTTAATGTTCCAAGATACAAATGCTACAGGAAGGATAGAAAGGGAGGCAAGAGAGGAGGGGGAGTGGTATTTTTGATAAGGGATAGCATTACAGCTGTGCTGAGGGAGGATATATCCAGAAATACATGCAGGGAAGTTATTTGGGTGGAACTGAGAAATAAGAAAGGGCTGATCACCTTATTGGGATTGTATTATAGACACCCCAATAGTCAGAGGGAAAATGAGGAACAAACTTGCAAGGAGATCTCAGCTATCTGTAGGAATAATAGGGTAGTTATGGTAGGGGATTTTGACTTTCCAAACATCGACTGGGACTGCCAGAGTGTTAAAGGTTTAGATGGAGAGAAATTTCTTAAGTGTGTACAAGACAACTTTTTGATTCAGTATGTGGATGTACCTACTAGAGAAGGTGCAAAACTTGACCTACTCTTGGGAAATAAGGCTGGGCAGGTGACTGAGGTATCGGTGGGGGAGGACTTTGGGGCCATAGACCATAATTCTATTCGTTTATATGTAGTGATGGAAAAGGATAGACCAGATCTAAAAGTTGAAGTTCTAAATTGAAGGAAGGACAATTTTGATGGTATTAGGCAAGAACTTTCAAAAGCTGATTGGGGGCAGATGTTCACAGGTAAAGGGGCGGCTGGAAAATGGGAAGCCATCAGAAATGGCTTCAGAGAAAGTATATTCCTGTCAGGGTGAAAGGGAAGGCTGGTAGGTATAGGGAATGTTGGATGACGAAAGAAATTGAGGGTTTGGTTAAGAAAAAGAAGGAAGCATATGCCAGGTATAGACAGGCGAGATCGAGTGAATCCTTAGAAGAGTATAAAGAAAGTAGGAGTATACTTAAGAGGGAAATTAGGAGGGCAAAAAGGGGACATGAGATAGCTTTGGCAAATAGAATTAAGGAGAACCCAAAGAGTTTTTACAAATATGTTAAGGACAAAAGGGTAACTCGGGAGAGAACAGGGCCCCTCAAAGATCAACAAGGCAGCTTTTGTGTGGAGCCACAGAAAATGGGGGAGATACTAAATGAATATTTTTATCAGTATTAATTGTGGAAAAGGATATAGAAGATACAGACTGTAGGGAAATAGATGGTGACATCTTGCAAAATGTCCAGATTACAGAGCAGGAAGTGCTGGATGTCTTGAAATGGTTAAAAGTAGATAAATCGCCAGGACCTGATCAGGTGTACTCGAGAACTCTGTGGGAAGCTAGAGAAGTGATTGCTGGTACTCTTGCTGAGATATTTGTATCATCTATAGTCACAGGTGAAGTGCCGGAAGACTGGAGGTTGGCAAATGTGGTGCCTCTGTTTCAGAAGGGCGGTAAAGAAAAGCCAGGGAACTATGTACCAGTGAGCCTGACCTCGGTGGTGGGCAATTTCTTGGAGGGAATCCTGAGGGATAAGATGTACATATATTTGGAGAGGCTAGGACTGATTCAGGATAGTCAACATGGCTTTGTGCGTGGGAAATCATGTTTCACAAACTTGACTAAGTTTTTTGAAGAAGTAACAAAGAAGACTGATGAGGGCAGAGCAGTTGATGTGATCTATATGGACTTCAGTAAGGCGTTCGACAAGGTTCCCCATGGGAGACTGATTAGCAAGGTTAGATCTCATGGAATACAAGGAGAACTAGCCATTTGGATATAGAACTGGCTCAAAGGTAGAAGACAGAGGGTGGTGGTGGAGGGTTGTTTTTCAGACTGGAGGCCTGTGACCAGTGGAGTGCCACAAGGGTCAGTGCTGGGTCCTCTACTTTTTGTCATTTACATAAATGATTTGGATGCGGGCATAAGAGGTACAGTTAGTAAGTTTGCAGATGACACCAAAATTGGAGGTGTAGTGGACAGCAAAGAGGGTTACCTCAGATTACAACAGGATTTGGACCAGATGGGCCAATGCGCTGAGAAGTGGCAGATGGAGTTTAATTCTGATAAATGTGAGGTGCTGCATCTTGGAGAAGCAAATCTTAGCAGGACTTATACACTTAATGGTATGGTCCTAGGGAGTGTTGCTGAACAAAGAGACCTTGGAGTGCAGGTTCAAGCTCTTTGAAAGTGGAGTCACAGGTAGATAGAATAGTGAAGATGGTGTTTGATATGCTTTCCTTTATTGTTCAGAGTATTGAGTAAAGGAGTCGGGAGGTCATGTTGCGATTGTACAGGACATTGGTCAGGCCACTGTTTGAATATTGCATGCAATTCTGGTCTCCTTCCTATCGGAAAGATGTTGTGAAACTTGAAAGGGTTCAGAAAAGATTTACAAGGATGTTGCCAGGGTTGAAGGATTTGAGTTATAGGGAGAGGCTGAACAGGCTGGGGCTGGATTCCCTGGAGTGTCAGAGGCTGAGGGGTGACCATATAGAGGTTTACAAAATTATGATGGGCATGGATAGGATAAATAGACAAAGTCTTTTCCCTGGGATCATGGAGTCCAGAAATAGAGGGCATAGGTTTAGGGTGAGAGGGGAAAGATATAAAAGAGACCTAAGGGGCAACCTTTTCATACAAAGGGTGGTACATGGTACAGGAGCTGCCAGAGGATGTGGTGGAGGCTGGTACAATTGCAACATTTCAGAGACATTTGGATGGTTATATGAATAGGATGGGTTTGGAGGGATATGGGCCGGGTGCTGGCAGGTGGGACTAGATTGGGTTGGTATATCTGGTCGGCATGGACAGGTTGGACCGAAGGGTCTGTTTCCATGCTGTACATCTCTATGACTTTGATTTGTCTGATTTCAGATTGCAGTAATTGAGGCTTTCTGCTGTCGGTGAGAGATTTTCAAAATGAACCGAGATCAAACCAGAGCAGCTGCAGGACTGGGATGGCAAATGTGGAGCTTTTGCTGATGTCAGAACTAATGCCAAAGGGCTGGGCGACATTAAAATATTGTCTAAAGACGATTAATATGCTCATCCAGTAGAACGTTCTGTGATGTTTAATCAACATTTTTTGAAATGTGAAATGAAGAGATTAATTGCATATTGCAGTTCTTGGCGCTTTCTTTGTGTTTCTGCCAGGTCTTCTGGTCCAGAAAAGGAACAAAAATGTAGAAAGAGATAGATGCAGTTAGGCAAATGGATGAGCGAGAGAGATTGTCTGAAGTATGATTTGGAGATGCCGGTGTTGGACAGGGCTGTACAAAGTTAAAAATCACGCAACACCAGGTTATAGTCCAACAGGTTTTATTGGAAGCACACGAGCTTTCAGAGACAATCACCTGATGAAGGAGCGGCGCTCCGAAAGCTAGTGTGCTTCCAATTAAACCTGTTGGACTATAACCTGGTGTTGTGTGATTTTTAACTTTGTCTGAAGTATATGTATGTAAGCGAATTAACAAGTATTGATGGATTGTCCTCTGAATAACGTCCTCTTTTTCAATGCAAACATACTCCGTTGCTTGTTAATCGGCGGGCTTTTCAAACTGGAAAGAAAGTTGTTAATGATTTGGCGCTGGCTGCAAGAGAAGAGAACGTGGCCTCTCTCCTCCCTGCCTCTTGGGAGTACATTAAACACCAGTGAGTTTTATTTTCTCTATTTGCTGCTATTTGCTCAAGTTACTCTCGAACACTTGATTATTCCAGGAGCTACAAGCCCCGGTTGGGATGTGAGCCCTGATTGTCACCTCCGGGAAACAGATCCACGGGTAGATACATTACACACTGATTTTTCAATTTCCAAAACTCCGCGCGGGTTCTGTTGGGTGGGAATGATGATTGCACGTTTTAAATGAGGTTTCTGCTGTCAGCTAGAAGCTTTCAAAATGAACGAGATCAAACAGAACCAGAACAGTTGCCGGACCGGAATAGTTAATGTGGAGCTTCTGCAGAAAGGGAGCAAGATATTAAAATAATATCTAAGGGCGGTGTTCGTTATCAACGCGCTCCCGGCAAAGAACGTTCATGAAATCCTGAGAGGGCTGATTGAGGGCATTCGGCCCATCGAGTCCCTCCGAAGAGAATCCCGAATCTTTTAAATAGCTTCTGGACTCAGTACCCTAAAGAAAGATTGTGTGAATTGGACTTTTATCATCGAATCGCAAATTAACGACTAAGTACGAATGCGTTGTGTTCTGTAAAGCGGCAGGATTTTCAAATGTGAAAGAAAATGGTTGATGATTTGGCTCCATTTTTTCCCCGCTGCTTTCTCAGCAATAGTCATATAGTTACAGCTGGTGGGAACACCAAGGGAGACAATGAGGAGAGATTTCATCCGAAATAAACATTCCCCGACCTATTATGTAGTGTGAAAATTACATAACATTCATGGCAATGTACTAATCACTGGCGCTGAAAGCCGTGACTTCCAACTACCTTCGCCCGGCTCGGCTAGATTCAAGTATATGTAATAACAACAGAACTGACTTAGTGCGGCAATAGCATGCTCTCAGGTCCCCTATCGCTTCCCGCTCTCTCTGGATAGTTTAGTGGCTCTGAAAAGAGCCTTTGTGTTTCTCTCTCTCGGGGTGAATGTGCAGGGCCGGCCAGGCCCCGTTTAGGCGCGCTCCCCGCGGATCCGGCGGGCCAACTGGATGTCTTTGGGCATGATGGTGACCCGCTTGGCGTGGATGGCGCACAGGTTGGTGTCCTCAAACAGTCCCACCAGGTAAGCCTCGCTGGCCTCCTGCAGGGCCATCACCGCCGAGCTCTGGAAGCGCAGGTCGGTCTTGAAGTCCTGAGCGATCTCTCGCACCAGGCGCTGGAAGGGCAGTTTGCGGATCAGCAGCTCGGTGGATTTCTGGTAGCGGCGGATCTCCCGCAGAGCCACCGTGCCGGGCCTGTAGCGATGAGGCTTCTTCACTCCGCCCGTGGCCGGAGCGCTCTTGCGGGCCGCTTTGGTCGCCAGCTGCTTGCGGGGAGCTTTCCCTCCGGTGGATTTGCGCGCTGTCTGCTTGGTTCGTGCCATTCTCTTCAACTCTCTGTAACACACACACAGGCTGCTGCTGTCAATGCTAAGGCTGCTGCGGTGCTGCCTATTTAAGGGAACGGAGAGCCCGCCCTAGAGCTGGGATTGGATACAGCCCTGTCCCTCAGCCCACAGAGAAACATCTCCGGAAGGTACAGAAAAGGCAGGAAAAGAATTGTTGGAGGCTGATTGGGTAACGTGAAATGACAGTTGGTCAGTTTGAAAATGCCCGCCGAATTCACCCTCACAAACACTGAAATTAAATTAAATATTCAAACGCAAAGCACCATCCGTCTACAACTAAGATAAAATTTAATATTTTATAGTAATTATTTAAAACCTAGTTAGCTGGCAGCGCGGACAGGAGGCAGGATCGTTGCCTGATCTGTCTGTAACAGACAGGAGGAAAGGCGGGGTTTAAAACAGCCCAGACAAACTGAACAACCGAACTTGTACCCCTCCGTGAATCAATCTAAACAACCCCGCCAATTTAAACATCTTAAAATCAGTGTACACCGATAAAAGGACAGAATCTCACTTTATCTGTTATTTTTTATTACCCCCAGATTGTAATTAGCCCGAAAACAATGTGGAATTGCTGCCTGAACTGTCTGTAACAGGCAGATGGAAGGAACGCGCCATGAAAACATCCGCAGCGTCCCAGAATCAAAACTGAACAAAATTCCTGAACGGGTCAGTGAAATACAAATACGATATGTCATATTCGTGACTCGGTAGGGTTATAAGTCGCGAAGTGAAATAACAAGATGGAGATCAATAAACCTTCCCTGTGTGATACCTTCCCCATTCACAGGTCTCCAATTTCGGAAACCATGGCATGAGTGTTTATTCGAGTTATTCAGATCAATTAATATCTAAGGTATGTCTGCGCATTGAAATTATGCATTGAAAAATACCTTGATCGTTTGCTGAGCCTTTCATCTAGTCAAGGTATTTTTCAATGTATAATTTCAATTACATCACACTGTAAACTTTTGCAATAAATTCTGTTTTACAATTGCGTCTTCCACATCCACCTGATGAAGGAGCGACGCTCCGAAAGCTTGTGTGCTTTCAATTAAACCTGTTGGACTATAACCTGGTGTTGTGATATTTAACGTTAATCTCAGACATGAATGGAACCCGTACTTCATTTCTGTTGTGTGATCACTGTTAAATTCTCAACGTGTAACTCCAATGCCGCTTGCTGACGATTGACGCGAATGAACGCCAAACAAATGCATCAGTCAGCCCCTGGGCACTTCCATCTCGGGCAGATTCAGTTCCGTCAAACACAGCTGAATCAACCCGGTGTAAAAACAGCAACGCATGAGTTTCTAACATAAAACCAAAAGCCGGGGTGGATTTCGGCTCTCTCTGGATAGTTTAGTGGCTCTGAAAAGAGCCGTTGTGTTTCTCTCTCTCTCTCTCGGGGTGAATGTGCAGGGCCGGCCAGGCTCCGTTTAGGCGCGCTCCCCGCGGATCCGGCGGGCCAGCTGGATGTCTTTGGGCATGATGGTGACCCGCTTGGCGTGGATGGCGCACAGGTTGGTGTCCTCAAACAGCCCCACCAGGTAAGCCTCGCTGGCCTCCTGCAGGGCCATCACCGCCGAGCTCTGGAAGCGCAGGTCGGTCTTGAAGTCCTGAGAAAGGGGCCAATACGTCCCATTGAGTCTGAACCGAGCCTCCCAAGAGGGTGTGAACTAAAAACAAACCCACTATTAATTACACATGCATTCTTCTCATTCAAACTGCCTCCTACTTTCTACATCTTGACTGCATTTTCAAATCTGAAAGAAACCGGTGGATGTTTTGGTGCCAATTTCCACCCCACCCTCCTCAGCCACGTTCAGTTACAGCTGAGGGACAATGAGCGGAAAGACATTTCATCAAGAAGTTCTAATCTCCGACAGTAGTCATGATTTGGAGATGCCGGTATGAACATTCTTCCCGATGAGCGCATTAAATGACCGAGTGCACTTTAATGTATTCTCTCTTTACGGGTAGGGACCCCATGACCGCACTGGACAATCAGCACAGGCGGTTTGGCTTTTGTTTTTCGCTGTTGACATTATGCTGTCAATACAGGAAACACGGACTGTGGAAGTATGATAGCGTTGTAAAGGAGCACTTTAAACGTCTCCAGTGAAATAGGGCCCATTGTTCTTCTCTTTAACTGTTAGCGTCATGGGTGCCGGGGGATGGCGATAAGTAATATTGGCGCCAAGACATCAACGGCTTATTTTCAAATTTGAAAATGCCCGCCAACGTGTACAAAAGAACAGGATGTTTTATAGGGGAGAATGTATGCGTTGATTGTGTTTTTCATTACAAAATTGGAGTTCAGACAGTCTCAGTTTACCTCATTCTCTCATTTTCAGCTGAAAAATGCCTCATTGGTATGCAATCTGCTCTCTCTCTCTCTCCAGAGGATGGGGATAAAAGACTGTATATGAAGCGAGCAGATAGTAAAGCGCAGAGGGTCAGGGACGACTCCTTCAGCGACTGACGAGTTACTGCTCTGGGTCAACCCAACCAGTCCCAACTTCAACGAACTGTGAAACTAATGGAAAGTCAAACGCAATCGGGGACGTTCGTAACACCAGACTAAACTCATTGGACATTACCTAAAGCTCGATCCCTCAGGCAGTGACCGTACAATGAGAAATAGTTCCAGTCACTGTTGCAATCGCATTTTATGAAACATTCTTCCTCTGCTCCCACAGACAGTAACAGTACCCAATGAAAAGGAGATAGGATTTGCTCGATGTCAGGTACAAAGCCCAGGGCTCTGAAATACGTAATTAGACAGAGGTCAACTCCTTTCACAGATGCTGTGAGTGGCTCTTAAAAGAGCCTTTGGGTTGGTAATTCAAGAAAGGGCTCTTCACTTTTTAGCGGCTCCCGCTGCGGCGGATTTTTTGGGCAGCAGCACGGCCTGGATATTAGGCAGCACCCCGCCCTGAGCGATGGTCACCCCTCCCAGCAGCTTGTTGAGCTCCTCGTCGTTGCGCACGGCCAGCTGCAGGTGCCTGGGGATGATGCGGGACTTCTTGTTGTCCCGGGCCGCGTTACCGGCCAGCTCCAGGATCTCAGCCGTCAGATACTCCAGCACCGCAGCCAGATAGACCGGCGCTCCGGCACCCACACGCTCAGCATAGTTACCCTTTCTCAGGAGCCTGTGAACACGGCCCACCGGGAACTGCAGGCCAGCCCGGGACGACCGAGACTTCGCCTTGGCGCGACTTTTCCCACTGCCCTTTCCCCTTCCAGACATTCTTAGAATCTCACAAAAGCTTTCAGAGAGAATGCTACACTCCGCCCGCATCGCGGTCTCTTATACCATCGGGCGGAATGGTGGGGCGGCCGTTTCTGATTGGTCCCATTGTCCAGCCCCGCCTAATGATGTTCCAATTCCCAATCAGATATCTGCCTCATTCCCCAATCCGGAGAGGGCCCGGGGAGGAGGGCGGAAAGTCCCGGCGCCAAACCATCAACCGCCTTTGTTACAACATGAAAAGCCCGCCAACTTACAAACAAAGGAATATGTTTTACATTGAAAAACGAAGTACTAAAACAAACTGATGAGGTTTTTAAAACACTTACTACTCGTATGTCAAGTTACTTTTACTTTACAAATGTATCCTTCTCACGGTCTTACTCTCCCTCATTTGCCCACCACTATCTGTCCATTTCTGATCTTGAGAGTGGGTAATTTTCTAAAACTTAAGCTAAAACAAAACAGGCCAAACACTGCAGTCTACAACACATTTCAATAACACCCCGGCATGTTAATAAAGCAGCACGCAACATTCTTCCGGCTCAGTATCGATGGCGATGTTTAGACGATATTTTAAAGCCGTCCTCCCTTATCGCTCTCGATCAGATTCAGCATAATCACCACGTTTCAGTCCGGCAGCTGTTTTGGTGTTCTCTCAGTTAAAGCCTCTCACCGACAGCCAGAAAGGGCTTTGCATTTGCATTCTGAAAAATCGGATTAAAGCCGCGCAATGGAAATGTTTTTTTTTGAAAAGGGTAAAATGTGTCAATCCGTGCGACTGAAAGCTGTTGGCACTTCCGTTTGGTTTGTTTGGGTGAAAGTAAGTGTTAACATTCCACCAGGACTTTTAGCAACTTGAACAAATAAGATGAAAGATGACTCCCTCGTGTTTAGTCTGCTCTCTCTCTCTAATGAAGTCGCTCTCCCCACCTCGTCAATTTGCAAAGCACTTATAATATCAAATATAGTTCTCGAAGAAAGATACCTGGTCAAAACACACTAATCAATCTTAAAAATGACTCACTGGTGCTTAATCTGCTGTCTCCCTATAGAGAGGGGAAGGGGCTGTTTGTGATGTATTCAACCCCGCCCCCTTCATTAACGCATCTCATCAAATTGCAAAGCAATTATAAAAGTGAATGCAATGCGAAAACGTAAAATACCTTATCAAGAATCACACGCAAACTAAAACAAACAACCCTTAAAGAAACGGTTCAGCTGTCTCAGGGAGGTTGTAGGTGGCTCTTAAAAGAGCCTTTGAGTTGTGGATGTGTGTTTCAGTGTAATACGGTCCCTCACTTGGAGCTGGTGTACTTGGTCACCGCCTTTGTGCCCTCCGACACGGCGTGCTTGGCCAGCTCCCCGGGCAGCAGCAGCCGCACGGCGGTCTGGATCTCCCGGGAGCTGATGGTGCTGCGCTTGTTGTAATGGGCCAGGCGGGAAGCCTCCCCCGCGATGCGCTCGAAAATATCGTTGACGAACGAGTTCATGATGCTCATGGCCTCAGAGGAGATGCCGGTGTCGGGGTGAACCTGCTTCTTCACTTTGTAGATGTAGATGGCGTAACTTTCTCTCCTGGTCCTTTTCCTCTTCTTGCCGCCCTTCGCCGGCGCCTTCTTGATGATTTTCTTCGCGCCCTTCTTGGAGGCTTGCTGTGCTTTCTTCTCATCAGCCATAGCGCCGCTCAGAGTAAGGGAAAGCGGGCTCGGAGTTCCTTTTTCCCCCCTTTTTTTCTTTTTCCCGACACTCCTGCTTTTTTTCCCCCTTTTCTTTTAACCCCCACACTACCGCCTAACTGCGGTAGTACTTATTTTTTCCCCAGCACCCATGTTGTGTGTGTGTGCAGGTGTGAGACACGTTGAGAGACACAAGGTGTACGAATCTTTATTCAACTTGGAGTTCCCTTTTTATTTTTATTAACAGAATCTCTGACACTCCTGTTTATATATATTTTCTCTTTTTTTTTCTGCTAACCCCCACACTACAGCCTAACCGCAGTAGTGCTTATTTTTCCCCAGCACCCATGGTGTGTGTGTGCAGTTGTGAGACACAAGGTGCACGAATCTTTATTCAACTTGGAGTTCCCTTTTTACTTATTTTAGTGAGAGACACAAGGTGATCCCCGTTTATTCTTTTCTTTTTTTTTCTATGTATATATATTTTAAATAACCCCCACACGTGCTTATTATTTTTTCCCCCAGCACCCATGGTGTGTGTGCACAGGTCTGAGACACAGTGAGTGACACAAGGTGCTCGAATCGTTATTCAACTTGGAGTTCCCTTTTTATATTTTTTTATTTTATTTTTTTCTCTTTATTTTTTTCTTTTTTTTCTCTTTTTCTTTCCTTTCTTTTTTTTTCTTTAACCCCCACACTACCACCTAAGTGCGGTAGTGCTTATTTTTTTCCCCCAGCACCCATGGTGGGTGTGTGCAGGTGTGAGACACAGTGAAAGACACAAAATGCACGAATCTTTATTCAAATTCCACCACCAGGAAGATAGGAAAACACCCGGGTGGCCAGTGACAAACACTGCCCTTCACATCAAAGGGCAGTCCTGTGTGATCAAAACAGTGAAGGGGAGGGTAGGGACTAAATCAAAACGGAGTTGGAGAGTTCCCTTTTTATACACTGATGGTCATCGATGCTAATAAGGGATGGAGGGTAGACTGGTTGCTGATTGGGTAGTTTACATGGAGTCATTCCCAAACACTCAAGTTTCTGTGATTGGTTGAAGTGGATGGTGATTCTGATCCTGTCAGTCTGACTGAAGGAGATTTGTTTTATATCTGTTTCTGGTCCTCTCTCTGGGCTGGAATTAACACTGTGCTTGCCCCTTTTCTCAGTGGTTACACTGCTGACTCTCAGCGCCAAGGACCCTGGTTCGATTCCAGTTGCGGGCGACTGTCTGTGTGGATTTTGCATATTCTCCCCTTGTCTGAGTGGGTTTCCTCCAGGTGCTCAGTTTTCCTCTCACAATTCAAAGACGTGCAGGAAGGTGAATTGGCCAGGCTAAATTGCCCATAATGTTCCAGGATGTGTAGGTTAGGTGCATTAATCAGGGATGAATGCAGAATGGGTCTGGGTGGTTACTCTTCGGAGGGTCGGTTGGACTTGTGTGCCTAACTCTACATTGTAGGGATTCTAAGACTGAGAGTGTTTTCTCGGTTTCGGGTTGATGGAATTCGTTCTCAACTGCACGGACTTGGAGAGAGATGACAAAAAACTCACATTTAAAACTTTTCTTGAGTCACGGGTTGAAAATGCCGGTCTCAACTGTGGGATGAATATATTTCTGAGAACCTGATTGCTAACTGTGGGCCCAGAGACCGATCTGTAACTGTGCGCTTTGCAAGTAACTACAGTTTATCAGAACCACGTTGCAGTTTTTATTTAAGAGTATTGAACTTTCACGCAGGGATTGAGAACATTTCTCAGTTTCATACGAATGCTTGTTAACCAGCAACCGTTAGCATGTTACATATGTGTTCTTTAACTTTGTATCCATTGAATCCTTATTTAGACATTTGGCATGAATTCAACACCTGGCTCTGGTTCTCTGTGTAATAGTCAATTAGTGTTACTTCAAGACAGGTTTATTCTGTATCCACCAAACACTGATGTAAGCGGTAACACTTTACACCATTTGCTTGCCACTTGGAAATGTTGCTCCAATCTGTGCCTATCCATTTCTGGGAGGTAAAGCATTTTTATTTACACTATTGCACAGTCTTTACAAGCCAGTATGTTACTGGACTGTAACTCAAACTTTCTGAAGTGTAACCTATTGTTTTTACTCTCGAGGTGTCAGTCATTAACATAAGAATGTTTCTCATTTAGTATCTACAATTTTGAGTGTGACCAAACACCACTTTGGACAGTCTCAGGCAGGACTCCCTCCCCTCCACACACATATCCTTTGAATATCAGCTTCTGCGCATTGACAGTAAGTTTGTATTTTTAACTGCAGCATTTGGTAAGGGGAAATATCTTGTACATTGCAGAAATTGGCAATAACAATGTTACTGCTGATGTTACACTGTTTACGCCAGTTTGTCACCAGTGCATTGTATCCTAACAATTCATTGTTTTGCAACTGACTCCGTATTTCATTCTGTAACTGCCAGTTTGTTGTTTCTAATCTTGTTTTCACTGAGTTTCTGTCAATCACTGGCATGTGAAAGAGCAAATATCTCAACATTTCTAACTTTCAGATGAAATTAATGTTTTTTTTTACTCCATCCCTGTTATGTCATGATGACTTGTAATTGAATCTGTCAGTATGTGATCTGTCAGCACACACAGTAAGTTAGAGATAAAGTGAAAGGTGAATGATGCCTTCCATTTGTCAAGCGACTGCAGGCCGTATACACTACAGTTATTAATTTATTTCAGGCTTGTGTCAGTTTAAATGTCTTAAAGCAGAAGGCAATAAGAAAAATGAGAAGTCAGTGACGTTTTTATCTGCCTGTGTGTACTAAGTTCTCAGAATGTGAGCGCTATCAAAATGTACCGTCAGTTTTTTTTTAATGAATATGAGAACTTTGTTTTAAATCTATACCTGTCAGTTTCTCCAATGTGAATGTTTGAGAACAGTTTTCAATTTGTACCTGACAGTTTCAACTAAATGAATGGATGATTGCATGTGAAAGTATCTTTCAATGTGTGCACTGTGAGCAAATGAGTGTACTTATAATATTTGGCTCTGTTTGACATGACACTTGCCAGAAACTGCAGGAGCACTTTTTACTTCAAGTCTCTGTTGATCAACATGAATAAGATTTTATGTATTGCCATCCATGTCAGGGTAGCATGGTGGCACACTGGTGCCAGGGACCCAGTTTCAATTCCAGTCTTGGCTCATTGTGCAAATTGCCACAGACATGCTCCCCGTGTCTGCATTGGTTTTGATACGACATGGGGTAAACCCCTTTGCTAATTTAAAACCAGCAACACAGAAAAGATTCATCCCATGCAATAATCTGTGAAAATGTGACAGGTCAAGAACTAGTTAAAGTAAAGATTCACGGTTTTATTTATTAAAGTATAACAGAGTGATTAACTAACAAGTATTTACAACTCCTTCCTCTAACCTATCTTCGATAATACTAGTCTGATAGAACTCATGATTAAGATTTAAAAACAAAACTGCTTATCTCAAGACCAGGCAGCTTTTGGTACTTTTCTGTATTCGGATTGTCTTTTGTTCTTCTTGGGGATTGTGCTTCACAGGTCACTGATCGATAAAGGTACCTTTAAGAGAGATAATTTTCAGGCAGGCTTTTTACATGCTGGTGGCTTGGCAATTCTCCTCCCAACTGTTCAATTTTCCTCTGTCTTATACCTCCAGAGCTTCAGATGTGTCATTGACACATTGTCAATATACATAATTCAAACTGGATTGGAATTTGAGATTTTCGGGATATAATTTCAACCGATTGGTTGAATTCAAATGTTTTTGTCTCCAGGCAAACAGCTACTTGGGTTGTTTGACTAAATGTTACTTTGGTTTTTTTTTCGGAACACTTGGTGATTTCCGGTAGTTCTACTGGCTGATAACTTTCTAAAAGGTACAGTACACCCACATCTTCATAACAGTTCCCTCTTGGTGCCCTAGTTTCCTTTCGCAGTCCAAACATGTGCAAGTTAGCTGGATTAGCCATTATAAATTGCCCTGCAATATTCAGCAATGTTCAGACTAGGTGGGTTAACTATGGTAAAAATGTGGTTACGGGGGTAGGTGGGGTCTTTCTCTGGGTGCGATGCGCTTTGGCGAGTTGTTGCAGGCTGATGGGCCGAATGACCTCTATCTGCACTGGAGAAATTCTACGTACTGTAAATGAAAGTAAGTCTTTTTATACCACTGTCAGTCTCTGACACTCTTAAGCAGTTTGGGTAATTTCCACAGTTTATCCGATGGTAAGCTTATGATTGTAAGGTATTTTCTGGATTGGTCAGTCTCCGGTCTGAATGTGTACTTTGAATTTATTGTTCACATGTTCATAACAAGACCAGTATGAGAGTTTTCCATTCTGTGTCCAATAATCTCTGGGTATCTGTTTAAATGTGTACCGTTTCATGTCAATATTTGATTTCCCTTTGGACCGTTTGAAAAAAAAAGTATGTATTCAGTCATTTTGTCTGAGATGTATTCTGTTTTCTCCTTGTGGAAACACATTAAATTGCAATATTTGTTTCAATCTGGCACTTACTATTTAATTCCTCCAGTTTGGACAAAAAGAATTGATACATGAATTACATACAGTCAGAGAGTCAGACAGCATGTTTAAGCCATGGTGAGATAACTGGATGAATAATTAGTTTGGATTTTTACTTACTTTTTTCCCCTCTTAAGTGGAATACATTGTGAACATGCAATATGTTCAGTATTTTCTAATAAACAAGTAGAGCGTACTTTTTGACCAAGTTGATAACATGCATTTAAAATCTATAGGAAGTTCACTTGTACACTGGGGCTGACACACACTCACACTGTCCTGGATAACTTGGTTAATAAAATGCTAATTCTCCCAACTGAGACCTCTTTGAGTTCATGTCTTTTCTATTTTTTCCCCTATTGATCTGACAGTATTTCTGTACTTTGCAAGTTATTCTGTACCCACTGTGTATTGGCACCATCTCACTCTTTGTTCTGTCCAGAAATTATCATTTTCCTTCAAGTCCTTCATTACACCAACAGTCTGGAACTGTTTGTTCTTCTGTGAGTGCAGAACTCATTTTGTTTCTTCCATTCACTGGTAAGATTTTGTTCTTGGGAAGTACTTTGTACCTGTCAGGCTGTGCTACTCAATGGGACTGTGGATACAGCTTATTGTCCTTCAAAACTCTGCTCAGATGGGACAGACTGTGAACAGATTAGAGCAATATTGACTTGTGAAAAACTTGGAAACTAAAATTTAATGTTGACGACGTGCTGTTGTGTACATGCATTGATTTTTAGATTAGATTAGATTTCCTACAGTGTGGAAACAGGCCCTTCAGCCCAACAGGTCCACACCGACCCTCCGAAGAGAAACCCACCCAAACATCTTTTCCCTCTGAACAATGCACCTAATTGACAACTTAAGCATGGCCAATTCACCTGACCTGCACATCTTTGGACTGTGGGAGGAAACCGGAGTACCCGGAGGAAACCCATACAGACACAGGGTGAATGTGCAAACTCCACACAGTCACCCAAAGTTTCATTCGAACCTGGGACTCTGATGCTGTGAGGCAACAGTGCTAACTACTGAGCCACTGTGCCAAAAGATTTTTGAAAGGAACAGTTGTAATGATACAGGAAGGATTCCCACACTCGATTAATCCTGCTTCAATCTTCCTGCATTGTGTTACTGAGCAGTTTAAATGTTTGCTGTTAAGTGGACAGCCAGTGAGCAAAGGAGAGAGTTTTAAGTTCATGTTTCCTGAAGTGAATGGGAAAGATCTTATTTTCTTTGACTGTATCTGTAGGATTCACAGACAAGTGAAAACACAGCACATTGTCACAGAAAGGATCTTTGCTGTTCTTCAGAGTCAAGGACTTTTGCAACTCCGATAGTGCGGAGTCAAGCTGTGGCCTTCAAAGAGTCACACAGTTTTACAGCACAGAAACAGATCCTTTGGTCCAAGCTGTTATTGCTGACCAGAGATCCTGATCTGACCTCGTCCCATTTAAATTAAGATCTCACGACACCAGGTTATAGTACAACAGGTTTATGTGGGAGCACTACCTTTTAGAGCTATGACGGAGCAGTGCACTGAAAGTTAGTGCTTTCAAATAAACCTGTTGTCTGAGAAACTGGTGTTGTGTGATTTGTAACATTGTCCACCCCAGTGCAATGCTGGCACCTGAACACCATGGCTAGTCCCATTTGCCAGCACTTGGTGCATATCCCTCTAAACTGTTCCTATTCTTGTACATATCCAGGTGCCTATAAAATGTTGTAATTGTACCCACCACCTCCACTTCCTCTGGTAGCTCATTCCACACAAGCACCACCCTCTATGTGATAAAGTAACCCCTCAGGTCCTTTTTAAATCCTTTCTCCACAATTAAAACCTGTGCCCTCTATTTTTGCACTCATCCATACTCGGAAAAAGACCTTGGCTATCACCCTATCATGCCCCTCATGATTTTCACAACCTGTACAAAGGTCACACCTCATTCTCCGACAGTCCAGGGAACAAAGCAACAGCCTGTTCAGCCTTTCGCTATAATTCAAAACCCCCAGTCCTGGTAATGAAGCATACTGATGAGAGTAGAGCAGATGACTTGATTTACATGCACTTCAGTCAGGCCATTGTCGAGGCATAACCCCCGACCAGGGATGAAAGACTCAGCAGGCAGGCAGTATTCAGGCAAGTGGTGGGTGTTTATTCAACCAGATACCGGTTAGTGCAGGTAGACGGCCTCTGAGAGGACAAAGGACAGTCCTCCGAGACTGGCCTCAGAACAGAGGTCTATGACACACTCTGATTTTACAATAAAAAGCAATATTTTTAATAAACTTTCTGATAACAATCACATACAACTTTATTATGATGTTCCTCTCTCCTACTTTGCATATCCTATTCAATGAGATACCTAATCAATGATGGGCATTTCTATGGACTGCCCCAGGTTCCCCTGACCTCTCAGAGTTTAGCGGAAATTGTAATCACTTGGCCTTGTGATCTTTCTATGCATCCTATTCATTTTCATTCCAAAGTTATGTGCGATACACCTTCAGGTTTCTCTCAGGCTAGCTTGTCTCTCAGGACAGTTGAATGTTGTTATACATTGTATTCCATTTTATCAAGATCAATTGCTCCTCTGATATAATTAGGACAGTGGGGAATATATGAAGAAAAAACAAAGGACAGCTTATTTTGACTTACTTGCCATAGACTTGTAATTTTAATTTTTATTATAAAAAGTTAGTTACAAAGTGTGAAGTAATTTATTTGCCCCAACTGTTGCGTTACCTAAAGGTAACTAACCTTCACTTCCAGGTTTAAATGCTTCTTTTCCTCTTTATACTTTGGTATTATGCACCTATTTTTTATACTGAAAACTACTGTGACGATGCTAAGACTCTTAACGAGAATTTTTTTAATATTCAAACTTACTTAAGGAAACGGAGTACTAGAAGATAAGTTTAGCTGTTGCACCCTCAGCTGTTTTAGAGCATTAATGGGCTGTAACTAGCACCTGGTGATTGTTCAGTAACTGGGACAATTACCCTTTCATTTAATGTGGCTGGAGTTACTCATTTAGCGGACCTTCGGTCTGCTTGTCAGAACTGTTTCAAATTGGAACAGGCTGGGTTCTTGGAATGGCTTGTTCAATGGTATCATTTTACCTTATTGTGTGAGTGCGCTGTAAAGCTTAGATTCTGCCTGCCATTCTGTTTCACAACCTGCTGTTTAATTCTATTTTACACTTACACACCAGTTTGTGTTAACAGACATGGGCTACTCTATCTGGCCTGGTACAGGCCACCCCGACAGCCTTTGACAAAGTCCCATATAAAAGACTGGTCCAAGATTGGCTCTTGGAGTCTTAAGCAAACTGGATCTGAAATGAGCTTGCAGATAGGATGCAAACTATGATGGTGGAGGGTTGTGTTTGTGATTGGAAGCCTGTGACCAGTGGTGTACCACAGGGATCAGTGCTGGGACCCTTGCTGCTTGTTAAGTACATATTAACAATTGGATGTGAATGTAGCATGTATAATTAGTAAGCCTGCAGATGAAGTTTTCATGTGGAAGTATTAAATATTTCAGTGTAGCCTTGGAGTGCAAAGGGCCTGTTCCTGTGCTGTATTGTTCTTTGCTCTATGACATGAAAGTTGGCTGTGTTGTTGACAGTGAGGGGGATGGTCTCAGGCTCCAGTATGAGGATATTGGGTACTGCAATGACAGATGGAATTTAATCCTGATAACTGTGAGGTAATGCATATTGGGTGGTCTAATAAGGGAAAGAATTATACAATGAAGGATTGGTCCCTAGGGAGTACTGAGGAACAAAGGGACCTTGGTGTACAAGTCTACATATCCCAGAAGGTGTCAGCACAGGCAGACAGGCTTCTGAAGAAGGCATACAGAATGCTTTCCTTCAGTACCGGAGCTGTTGAATATAAGAGCTTTATAAAACAGATCACCTTTTTAAAGCAGATCAACTACTATGTGCAGTTCTGATTGTCAGACAATTCTAAAGGATGGGATTGACTGCAGCCGATGTAGTGGGTTAGAAAGTTTCCATCAAAAGGGGAGGTCGTATGAGCTGGGTTTGGTTTCCTTGGAGCAGAGGAGGTTGAGGGAGGATCTGACTGAGATATACTAAATTGTGGAAGATGTAGACAGAGTAGATTGTGAGAATCTTTCTCTCCTTGGCAGATGTGTCTGAGACCAGAGGGCACAAGTTGAAGTTGTGGGGAAAGCAGTTTAGCAGATATCTAAGAAAAATATTTTGAGGTAGATGCTGCCTGAGAGTGTGATGGAATACTCTCACAGCATTGAAGTAGCATCTGGATGTGTCGTTAAGGAAACCAGGACATAGTTGGCTGTGGGCCAAGTGCAGGTCAATGGGATGAATGCAGTTTGGTGATTGTTGGACATCATGGACATGGTGGACTGAAGGGTCTGTTTCTATGCTGTATGACTCTATAACCATAAAATCCTTTGAAATGTTTTCTGCACCATCTCAAGTTTAAAACATCCTTCCTGGTGAAGGGTGATAAGCACTGTATGCAATCTTGCAAAAGTGGCATCATGGACTTCCTGACAGCCCAACTCCTGCACTCAATGTTCTAACCAATGAAGACATGCATGCCCAATGCCTTCTTCACCGCCCTGTCCACTGGTGACTCTATTTTCAAGGAAATATGCACCTGCGCCCCTCGGTCTCATTGTTCAGCAACAATCCCCAAGACCCCACCATCAAGTGTACAAGTCCTGCCCTGGTTTGTCTTATCAAAATCTAACACCTCACATGTATCCAAACTAAATTCCATCTGTCACTTCTTGGGCCCACTGACCCACCCGATCAAGGTCAGAATTAGTATTTCTTTCTCAGTGCACAGTGATATAATTATTTGAAGACTGTTGAAGTAAAGGTAGGTGTTAATTATCCTGGTCTGTATTGTGATGATGCTCACCATCATTGGGACACAATATGTGGCTCTACGGAGAGGAGGAGGAAGGGAGAAGGACTTTGATTTTCTCTCAAGCAGTGGAGGAAAGTGCAACAGTCAAACTAAGATTTTTGAAAAATGAAACTGTTGAATTCTTCTCGCAAACAGATAAAACGAGCAGCTCTAGTCAGCTCCCTTATCCTGTGAGGAGTTACAGGGAGATAGTCACACCTTGGGGACAAGAAAATGTCCAATGGGTCACAGTCAGGGGACTGAAAGGGAACTAGCAGACAGCGCAGGGATCCCCTGTTGCTATTCTCCTTAACAACAAGATACCGTTCAGATAGTATTGGTGTGGGGCAGACTTACCAGTAAGTCTCTGGCACAGAGTCTGTCCCTGTTGCTTAGATGTGAAGTGGGGAAGAGAAACAGCGCATTGGGTTCTCCATAGTTAAAGGGACAGATAGGATGTTCTGTGGGAAAGAGAGAGACTCATGGTTGGATTGTTGCCTCCCAGGTGCCAGGGTTCATGATGTCACAGATCGTGATTTTGGGATCCTTGAAGAGGAACGGGAGCTGCCCAAGTCATGGTCCACATAGGCACTAACTACATAAGTAGGACAAGGGATGCGGATTTAAGGCAGAAAGTCAGGGAGCTAGGGTGGAAGCTTGGAGCTAGAACAAGCAGAGTTGTTAACTCTGGCTAGTTGCCCATGCCACATGCTAGCAAGGTGAAGAATCGGAAGAGAGGATTTCAACATGTACCTAAAGGGATGGGGTGGGAGGGAGAGTTTTGGATCCCTGAGGAAAAAGGGACCTTGGGGTACATGGGACTTCTACAAACATGATGGTCTACACCTGAAGCAGAGAGGTACCAATATCCTGGGGGAAGTTTGCTAATGCTCTTCAGGGGGGTTTAAACAAATTCAATAGGGGGATGGGAACCTAAATTGTAGTTCCTGTGTCCAAAGGTTGAGCGTAGTGAGATCAGAAATATGGTTTCAATGTCGCAGGAGTGCACCAGCAAACAGGAAGGTGGTTTGAAGTGTTTGAACCTACTTCAATGCCAGGAGCATGCAGAATAAGCTGGGTGAACTTGCAGCATGGGTTGCTATCTGGGACTTTGAGGTTGTCGCCATTTCGGACACATGGATCAAGCAGGGACAGGAATGGTTGTCATAGGTTCCGGGATTTCGATGTTTCAGTATGAACAGAGAAGATGGCAAAAGAAGGGGAGGTAGGGTATTGTTAGTTAAGGACAGTATTACGGCGCAGAGAGGATGCATGAGGACTTGTCTAATGAGGTAATATTGGCTGAGGTTAGAAACAGGAAAGGAGAGGCCACTCTGTTGGGAGTTTTCTATAAGCCTCAGAATAGTTCCAGAGATGTAGAGGAAAGGATTGTAAAGATGATTCTGGAATAAGAGTCAATGTAACAGGATAGTTGTTCTGGGAGATTTTAAATTTTCAAAATATTGACTGAAAATGGGTCAGTTTTTGTCCAATGTGTGCAGAAGGGTTTCCTGACACAGTGTGTAGACAGGCCAACCAGATGCAAGGCAACAATGGATTTGGGACTGGGTAATGAACCCGGCCAGATGTTCGATTTGGAGGCAGGTGAGCACTTTGGTGAGCGTGACCACAATTTAGTTATGTTTACTTTAGCGAAGGAAAGGGATAGGTATATACCACAGGGCAAGATTCATAACTGGGGGAAAAGGCAATTATGGTACGAGTGGGCAAGATTTATGATGCATAGGATGGGAAAGGAAACCGCAGGGGAAGGCACAATTGAAATGTGGAGCTTATTCAAGGAACAGCTACAGTGTGTCCTTGATTAGCATGTATCTGTCAGGCAGGGAGGACGTGGACGAGTGAGGCACCCTTCGTTTACTAAGGAAGTTGATATCATGTCAAGAGGAAGAAGAATGAGATGATGAGACGTGAAGGGACAGCTAAGGTGCTTGAAAGTTACAAGCTAGCCAGGAAAGACCGAAAGAGAGAACTAAGAAGAGCCAGGAGGGGACAAGAGAAGTCTTTGGCAGATAGAATTAAGGAAAATCCTAAAGCATTCTATACCAATATCAGGAACAATAGAATGACTAGAATAAGATTCAGGCCAATCAAGGACAGAAGTGGGAAGTTGTGTGTGGTGCCTGAGGAGGTAGGCGAAGCGCTAAATGAACATTTTTGATCGGTATCCACACTGGAAAAAGACAATGTTGTCGAGGACAATACTGAGTGACAGGCTACTAGACTAGATGGGATATAGGTTCACAAGGAGGATGTGTTAGCAATTCTGCAAATTGTGAAAATAGATAAACCTCTGGGCCAGATGGGATTTATCCTAGGATTCTCTGGGAAGCCAGGGAGGAGATTGCAGAGCCTTTGGCTTTGATCTTTATATCGTCATTGTGTACAGGAATAGTGTCAGAAGACTGGAAGAAAGCAAGTATTGTCCCTTTGTTCAAGAAGGGGAGTACGGACCACCCTGGTAATTATAGACCAGTGAGCCTTTCTTTGGTTGTGGGTAAAGTGTTGGAAAAGGCTAGAAGAGACAGGATTTATAATCATCTCGATCAGAACAAGTTGCTTGGGAATAGTCAATATAGTTTTGTGAAGGGTAGGTCTTTAAGAAGGCGACCAAGTAGGTGGATGAGGATAAAGCAGTTGATGCAATGTATGTGGATTTCAGTAAGGTGTTTGATTAGGTGTTTTCATTAAGGTTCCCAAAGGTAGGCTACTGCCCAAAACATGTAGGCATGGGATTGAGGGTGATTTAGCAGTTTTGCTCAGAGATTGGCTAGCTGAAAGAAGGATGATGGGAAATGTTCATCCTGCAGTCAGTTACTAGTGGTGTATCGCAAGGATCTCTTTTGGGTGAGGGTATAGCAGGATCAGTTTGTAAATTTGCAGATGACACTAAGGTCAGTGGAGTTGTGGACAGTGCTGAAGGATGTTGCAGGTTACAGGGGACATCGATAAGCTGCAGAGCTGGGCTGAGAGGTGACAAATGGAGTTTAATAAGGAAAAATGTGAGATTATTCATTTTAAAGAGCAATAGGAATAAAGAGTACGGGGCTAATGGTAAGGTTCTTGGCAGTGCAGACGAGTAGAAAGATCTCTTTGTATATGTACATAGATCCCTGAAAGTTGCCACCCAAGTTGATAGGGTTGTTAAGAAGGCATACGATGTGTTAGCTTTTATTGGACGAGGGATTGAGTTTTGGACCCATGAGGTCATGTTGCAGCTCCACAAAACTCTGGTGTGGCCACATTTGGAAAATTGCATCCACTTCTAGTCACCGCATCACAGGAAGGATGTGGAAGCTTTGGAAAGGGTTCAGAGGTGATTTACTGGAATGTTGCCTGGTCTGGAGGGAATGTCTTATGAGGAAAGGCTGAGGGACATGAGGCTTCATTAGACAGAGGAAGGTGGAGAGGTGGCTTCATAGAGACATATAAAATAATCAGAGGGTTAGATAGTGTGGACAGTGCGAAACTTATTCCTCCGATGGTGATGGCTAGCATGAGGGGACAGCACCTTACATTGAGGGGTGATAAATATAAAACAAATGTCAGAGTAGTTTCTTTACTCAGAGTAGTAGAGGTGTGGAATGTTCTGCCTGCAACTGTAGCAGACTCGCCAACATTATGAACATTTAAATGGTCATTGGATAGATATATGGATGAAAATGGAATAGTGAACTGTGGGCGGCACGGTGGCACAGTGGTTAGCACTGCTGCCTCACAGCGCCAGAGAGACCCGGGTTCAATTCCCGCCTCACGTGACTGACTGTGTGGAGTTTGCACAATCTCCCCGTGTCTGCGTGGGTTTCCTCCGGGTGATCCGGTTTCCTCTCACAGTCCAAAGATGTGCACGCCAGGTGAATTGGCCATGCTAAATTGCCCATAGTGTTAGGTAAGGGGTAAATGTAGGGGTATGGGTGGGTTACGCTTCGGCGGGTCAGTGTGGACTTGTTGGGCCGAAGGGCCTGTTTCCACACTGTAAGTAATCTAAAAAACTGTGCTGTCATGTTCTGTGTTCTATTATCTCACTAAATCTTTCCTACTCCACTGTTTCAAATTATGAATTATGAATATTTGTGAAAATGGTAGAGTTTTCTTGTGTTTTATATCAGACTTTATAGGAACGCAGGGCTATTTGTAGAACAGGAAAGCTAATTTGAAACAGTGGCACAAGAAGCATTTTTGGTGAAGATGGAGTCATAAAAAAATCTGTGCTAATGGTGGGGATGGCAGCTCCTCTGCCACCATGATACATTGATGGAAATGGGATGCTGTCTGAATGGGAGTAGAATTGTTAGCTGGATGTCTCTGACTGCTGCAGACCACAATGACTCCATGTGAGAGTGATATTCATCTTGATTGGATCATTTTCTGTTGGCTGCAGTATATATGGAACTCCATAACTGTTAGTCCTGCTCTGCAGTTACAGTGTTTGTATTTTGAACTAATTCTCAATTAGTCAGTTGCTGTGTGTGTCTGCAGTAATTATTTTCCACTGTCAGGAACAACATTAGAAATTCCTGGAGAAATTCAGTTCTGAATAATAGTCACAATACATTAACTCTGCTTTCTACCAATGGATGCTGCCAGACGTGCTGAGTTTTTCCAGCAATTTCTACATTTGTTTCCAGCCTCTAGAATCTGCAGTTTTATTTGTCAGGCTTTAGCAGAGAATGGATGTTTGGAATTCACATTATTTAATTGTCATGTGACTACATGTGACAACTATTCATTAAAGCGTTAACTCTGTCCTGCCTAATCACTAATAAACTTAATAACACTGTTTCATCCTGTAAATTGGTGACTTTTGTCTGGTTTCCTTCTATCTCTGTATTTAACATCTGTGTTATATATGCTTTTTGAAATGATGTTACAGTCTGATTTTATTTTCCATCTTGATTTTAACTTTATAAATGTCATATTAAAGGTAGATTTAATGCCTTTCCTGTGCATCTATTTCAGATAACAATTCAGTCTAAACACCTTGAAAAATGGTGTAAAATATCAATGGGTGTTTTAAAAAATTCTCAAGGTCAGGTTCGTAGGAGAGTAGTCTGACACAGAACAAACGACCAAGAGGCGAGTCTGCTAGAATATGAGCATTTTATTCCCCGCAGCGTCGCCACAACCAGGTCTCATACTTACAACGGGTCTGGCTTATACTCACTCTACATGTTACCGGAACTGGGAGCCGTCAGTTCTCGTAGAGCGGTTGCCAACAACCCACGCTCGGCGGTTAAACGTAACCCCGGAGCAGACTCACCGAACTGGAGACTTTTCCAGCTGATATACTCTTTTCCAGATATAAACATTCATGTGAACAGCAGAGCAAGGCTAAAAAACACATTCCATTCTGGTTACATACAGATAAGAAGATTCACACGGGGAGGTGTGTAATAAGATTCACACGGGACTAAGCAACACCTCCATTCCGGTTAGATTCACACATGTATTGGGACATAATTTTTAACCGTTTCACCACATTCCACTGCTTGGCCCAATACATGTGTTACATTATGCTTAATTCAGTTCAATTCGTTTCAGTTAATTTCAGTTCAGTCAATTTAGTGTAGTTCAATTCAGCTCAGTTCAGGTCTGTTCAGTTCAATTCAATTGTGTTCAATTCAGTTCCGTCCATTTCAATTCAATTTAGCTCAGTTCCATTTTGTTCCGTTCAATTTGATTCACTTCAGTTCAATTCAGTTCAGTTCCACTCAGTTCAGTTCAGTTCAATCCCATTCAATTCTGTTAACTCCGCTTCAGCTTTTTGGACATGCCCACATCCTCCGCTGTACCCCAGGCAAGGGGTTCTTCGGCAGGACTGGGATCCTCTCAAGGGTGGACAGCAGCGACCCTGGGGTTCCTCCGGTCGCCCCCCACCATTTCTCAAACAAACTGCCACGTCATGCCACGGTCCATGCCATCCCGGGACGGTCGGGACCTCCACAGTTTGTTCTTCTGGTTTCTTAGTCTTTTTCCAAAACATTGTTCTGTATCAAAATCTCTCCTCAATTGCGATTGACCCTGCTCGCAGCGCCAAAATGTTTTAAAAAATTCTCAAGGTCAGGTTCGTAGGAGAGTAGTCTGACACAGAACAAACGACCAAGAGGCGAGTCTGCTAGAATATGAGCATTTTATTCCCCGCAGCGTCGCCACAACCAGGTCTCATACTTACAACGGGTCTGGCTTATACTCACTCTACATGTTACCGGAACTGGGAGCCGTCAGTTCTCGTAGAGCGGTTGCCAACAACCCACGCTCGGCGGTTAAACGTAACCCCGGAGCAGACTCCCGGGTCTGGCTTATACTCACTCTACATGTTACCGGAACTGGGAGCCGTCAGTTCTCGTAGAGCGGTTGCCAACAACCCACGCTCGGCGGTTAAACGTAACCCCGGAGCAGACTCACCGAACTGGAGACTTTTCCAGCTGATATACTCTTTTCCAGATATAAACATTCATGTGAACAGCAGAGCAAGGCTAAAAAACACATTCCATTCTGGTTACATACAGATAAGAAGATTCACACGGGGAGGTGTGTAATAAGATTCACACGGGACTAAGCAACACCTCCATTCCGGTTAGATTCACACATGTATTGGGACATAATTTTTAACCGTTTCACCACATTCCACTGCTTGGCCCAATACATGTGTTACATTATGCTTAATTCAGTTCAATTCGTTTCAGTTAATTTCAGTTCAGTCAATTTAGTGTAGTTCAATTCAGCTCAGTTCAGGTCTGTTCAGTTCAATTCAATTGTGTTCAATTCAGTTCCGTCCATTTCAATTCAATTTAGCTCAGTTCCATTTTGTTCCGTTCAATTTGATTCACTTCAGTTCAATTCAGTTCAGTTCCACTCAGTTCAGTTCAGTTCAATCCCATTCAATTCTGTTAACTCCGCTTCAGCTTTTTGGACATGCCCACATCCTCCGCTGTACCCCAGGCAAGGGGTTCTTCGGCAGGACTGGGATCCTCTCAAGGGTGGACAGCAGCGACCCTGGGGTTCCTCCAGTCGCCCCCCACCATTTCTCAAACAAACTGCCACGTCATGCCACGGTCCATGCCATCCCGGGACGGTAGGGACCTCCACAGTTTGTTCTTCTGGTTTCTTAGTCTTTTTCCAAAACATTGTTCTGTATCAAAATCTCTCCTCAATTGTGATTGACCCTGCTCGCAGCGCCAAAATGTTTTAAAAAATTCTCAAGGTCAGGTTCGTAGGAGAGTAGTCTGACACAGAACAAACGACCAAGAGGCGAGTCTGCTAGAATATGAGCATTTTATTCCCCGCAGCGTCGCCACAACCAGGTCTCATACTTACAACGGGTCTGGCTTATACTCACTCTACATGTTACCGGAACTGGGAGCCGTCAGTTCTCGTAGAGCGGTTGCCAACAACCCACGCTCGGCGGTTAAACGTAACCCCGGAGCAGACTCCCGGGTCTGGCTTATACTCACTCTACATGTTACCGGAACTGGGAGCCGTCAGTTCTCGTAGAGCGGTTGCCAACAACCCACGCTCGGCGGTTAAACGTAACCCCGGAGCAGACTCACCGAACTGGAGACTTTTCCAGCTGATATACTCTTTTCCAGATATAAACATTCATGTGAACAGCAGAGCAAGGCTAAAAAACACATTCCATTCTGGTTACAAACAGATAAGAAGATTCACACGGGGAGGTGTGTAATAAGATTCACACGGGACTAAGCAACACCTCCATTCCGGTTAGATTCACACATGTATTGGGACATAATTTTTAACCGTTTCACCACAATGGGCTTGACAATATTAGGCAAGAACTTTCAAAAGCTGAATGGCAGCAGATGTTCGCAGGTAAAGGAACATCTGGAAAATGGGAAACCTTTAAAAATGAGATAACGAGAGTCCAGAGACAGTCTGTTCCTGTTAGGGGGAACAGCAAGTCTGGAACATGTAGGGAATGCTGGATGACGGAGAAATTGAGGTTTTGGTCCAGAGAAAGAAGGAAACATATATCAAGTATAGACAGCAGAGATCGAGTGAATCCTTAGAAGAGGAAAAGGCAGTAGGAGTATATGTGGAGGGAAATCAGGAGGACAAAAAGGGGACATGAGAAACCTTTGGAAATTAGGGTTAAGGAGAATCCCAAGGGATTTTATGAATACATCAAGGACAAAAAGGGTAACGAGGGAGAGATTAGGGCCCCTCAATGATCAGCAAGGCGGCCTTTGTGTGTCGCCACAGAAGATGGGGGAGATACTAAAAGAGTATTTTGCATCACTGTTTACTGTGGAGAAGGACATGGAAGATATAGAATGTGGGGAAATAGATGGTGACATCTTGAAACATGTCCATATTACAGAGGAAGAAGTAGTGGACGTCTTGAAATGTATAAAGGTGGTTAAATCCCCAGGACCTGATCAGGCATACCATAGAACTCTTTGGGAAGTTACGGAAGTGTTTGGTGTGTCCCTTGCCGAGATACTTTGAACATCGATAGTCACAGGTGAGGTGCCAGAAGACTAGAGGTTGGCTAACGTGGTGCTACTATTTAAGAAAGGTGATAAGGAAAAACCAGGGAACTATAGGCTGGTGAGTCTGCCATCGATGTTGGGCAAGATATTGGAGGGAATCCTGAGGGACAGAACTTGCGCATATTTCGACAGTCAAAGACTGGTTCGGGACAGTGAACATGGTTTTGTGCATGGGAAACCATGACACACAAACTAAATTGAGATTTTTGAAGAAGTAACGAAGAGGATTTCCCCATGGGAGACTGGTTAGCAAAGATCGATCTCATGGAATACAGGGAGAACTTGCCATTTGGATACAGAACAGGCTCAAATATAGAAGACAGAGGGTGGTAATGGAGGGTTGTTTTTAAGATTGGAGGCCAGTGACCAGTGGAGTGCTGGGTCCAATATTTTTTGTCATTTATATAAATGATTTGGATGTGAGCATAGGAGGTATAGTAAGTAAATTTGCAGATGACACCAAAATTAGAGAGTCGTGGACAGCGAAAAAGGTTACCTCCGATTACAAAAGGATCTTGATCGGTTGGGTCAATGGTTGAGAAGTGGCTGATGGAGTTTAATTCAGATAAATGCAAGGTGCTGCATTTTGGGAAAGCAAATCTTAGCAGGACTTCATGTTAAACTCCTAGGGAGTGTTGCTGAACAAAGAGACTTTGGAGTGCAGGTGCATAGTTCCCTGAAAATAGAATCGCAGGTAGATAAGATAGTGAAGAAGGTATTTGGTATGCTTTGCTTTTTTGGTCAGAGGGTGGTACATGCATGGAATGAGCTGCCAGAGGAAGTGGTGGAGGCTAGTACAATTCCAACTTTTAAAAAGCATCTGAATGGGTATATGAATAGGAAGAGTTTGGAGGGATATGGGCTGAGTGTTGGCACATGGGACTAGATTGGGTTGGGATAGCTGGTCGGCATGGAAAGTTGGAACGAAGGGTCTGTTTCCGTGATGTACATCTCTTTGACTGGATGATTGATGAGAGTAGAGCGGTGGACGGGATCTATATGGACTTCAGTAAGATGTTTAACAAGTTTCCTCATTGTAGTCTGGTTAACAAAGTTAGATCACATGAAAATCAGAGAGAACTAGCAATTTGGACACAGAGTTGATTTAAACGTGGAAGACAGAGGGTGGTTGTGGAGGGTTATATTTCAGACTGGACACCGGTGATCAGTAGTATACCACAAGGATCGGTGCAGGGTACACTGCTTTTTATCATTTATAAGAATGATTTGAATGTGAGCATAAACATTCGCAGATGACACCAAATTTGGCGGTGTAGTGGACAGCAAAGAAGGTTCCCTCAGGGTACAACAGGATCTTGATCAGGTGGGGCTCTGGGCTGAGCAGTGGCAGATTGTATTTAATTCAGATAAATTTGAGGTGCTGCATTTCGGAAAGGCAAATAACACAGGAGTTATACACTTAACGGTAAGGTCCTGGGGCGTATTGCTGAACAAAGAGACCTTGGAGTGCAGGTTCATCGTTCCTTGAAAGTGGAGTCGCCAGTCGATAGGATAATGAGAAAAGCATTTAGTATGCTGTTCTTTATTGGTCTGAGCATAGAGTATAGGGGTTTGGATGTCATGTTGAGGCTGTACAGGTAATTGGTTCAGCCACTTTTGTAATATTGTGTGCAATTCTGATCTCCTTCCTATTGGAAGGATGTTGTGAAACTTGAAACATTCAGAAAAGATCTGTCACCAGGGTTGGAGTGTTTGAGTGAAAGGGACAGGCTGAAAAGGCTGGGCCTGTTTTCCCTGGATTGTTGGAGGCTGAGCGGGAGACATATAGAGATTATAAAATCAGGAGGATCATGGATAGGCTAAATAGACAAGGTATTTTCCCTGGGCTGGGGGAGTCCAGACTAGAGGGCATAGGTTTCAGGTGAGAGGGGCAAGATTTAAAAAGGACCTAAGGGGAAACTTTTCTATGCAGGTGGTGGTGTGTGTATGGAATGAGCTGCCAGAGGGAGTGGTGGAGGCTGGAACAATTCCAACATTTAAAAGGCATCTGGATACATACATGAATAAGAACGGTTTAGAGGGATATGGGCCAAGTGCTGGCAAACAGCACGAGTGTTGGCAAATGGGACGTGATTCGTTTCGGATATCTAGTTGGCATGGATGAGTCAGACTGAATGGTCTGTTTCTGTGCTGTACATCTCTATAACTCTGTGGCTGTGAACTATAACAATTATTCGAAATGGGGTAGTGTACATAAAGAATGGTGAGAGAGAAAAAAATTGTAATTCCTCCGTGATATCTGACTCATAATTTGAAAATTTCTCTCTGGGAATTGAGTCAATGTGCGTCTAATTCAACCTGCTCTATAACTATGGAAAGGATGCTCTTCAGCAGTAACATACCTGCTGTTTGTTAGAAGGAACTGATCACACTTGGCTTTGTACTGAGGACATATTACACTGTCTTGGTCCTTCAAGTAATTGTCTGGAGGAAGACAGAAGAGACATCGTCTGTAAATCAACATTAAGTCAATGTAATTATTTAATAATCATTAGGCAATCATTCCTTCAAGACAGCAATTCCAACAGGACCACAGGGCTGATTCTATTCTTGGCCTGGGCTGCTCTTTGGTGACTGTATCAAAAAAATCTGTATCAATTCACTGAGAACCAGATACAATCTGTCGCTGTCACTCTCCGGTAAATATATTTACATTTGCTCATCACAGAGACAAATAGGGACAGACTGATAACTACACTCATACATTCATATCGCATAAACCTACAGGTGCAGATCGATAACTGAACTCATGTATCCACAGAGAGGAAACTGCCAGGGACTTGTTGATAAGTACATTTCATACATTTTAAATAAGCAGGATCAGTCCCTATGTGTTTCTCAGATGTGGATATGCGAGTTTAGTTATCTATATATACCTGTCTGTTTCTACCCTGTGAATGTGTTTGTTTGCTTACCAATCTGTCCTGAACAGTTTCTGCTGTGTGTCTGAGAGTGTAGTTATCAACCTCAACCTGTCAATCTGTTTCTACTATGTCAATATGACAGTATAGATACCAATCTGTCCCTGTCAGTTTCTTTCCTGTCAATATGCAAATACAGTTATTGATCAGTACCCATCAGCTTCTGCTCTGTGAATGTGGGTGTATTAATCAAACTGTAACTGTCTGTTTCAGTGATGTGAATGTGGGAGTACAGTTATCATTCTCTACCTGTCATTTTCTTCTTTGTCGAAGTGAGTGTAACTGTCAATCTGTACCTTTCAGACTCTGCTGTGTGAATACATAAATATAGTTATCAATCTGTAGCTGTCAGTTTCTGCCTGGTGAATATGTTTGTGTAATTGTCAATCCTTCAGTTTCTACTATGTGAATGTGTGAGCTGAGTTTTCACCTGTCGCTATCAGTTTCTGCTTTGTGAATGTGAGTTTAGTTAACAATCTTTCTCTGTCAGGCTCTGTAATGTCAGTGTTTGAGTGTATTTATTCATCTTTTCCTGTCAGTTTGTGTGACTGTAGTTATCAACCTGTACCTCTCAGATTGAGAGTTTAGTTACCAATTTGATTTGATTTGATTTATTATTGTTACACACACTGAGATACAATGGAAAGTATTGTTTTGTGTACTTTACAGGCAGATAATATTTAACAAAATGCATCAAGGTAATAGAACAGAATCCGCAATACAGTATTAAAGGTGCAAAGAGAGAGAGATTAACGTTAAAAATTGAGCAAGATTGGAGTGGTGCTGGAAAAGCACAGCAGGTCAGGCAGCATCCGAGGAGCAGGAAAATCGACGTTTTGGGCAAAAGCCTTTCATTAGGAATGTCCGAAATGTCGATATTCCTCCTCCTTGGATACTTCCTGACCTGCTGTGCTTTTCCACCACCACTCTAATCTTGACTCTAATCTCCAGCATCTGCAGTATCCACTTTTGCCTTAAAATTTGAGCAGTTCATTCAAAAGTCTGATAACAGCAGAGAAGTTGTTCTTGAGTTTGTTGGGTGGTATATTCAAACATCTGTATTTTCTGGTGGTAGCTAGGAAAACATTAGTTTCTATACAGAAGATAGGATGGGTGGAAGGGTGACGAGTAAAAGACAGATGGAGATAGAGTCCAAAGAAAGAGAAGAACAGTAGGACAGATAAAGGAGTGGATAACTGTCAGACTAAGTGGGTGAATAGCCTATTAATGGCTAACAATTGGTGGTGTATAATAGCAGACTGTATGTTAACAAGGCCAGACATGTGGGGTTTTGGGCAATGACATGGGAGAGCTCAAGCCCTGTAGCTGTTGAACTCAATATTGAGTCCACAAGGCTGTCGAGGTCCCAAGCAGAAAATGAGGCACCGTTCTTCTAGCTTGCACTGAGCTTCGCTGGAGCACTCCAGCGAGCCTGAGAGAGGGAACAGGGTGGTGTGTTGAAGTGGCATGCAACTGGAAGCTCAAGGTCTTTTTGTCTGGACAGAATGTAGGTGTTCTGCACAGTGGACATCCAATCTACACTCAGTTTCCCCAACATAGAGGAGACCACATTGTGTGCAATATCTTTGCCACCATCAGTTCTGAAGACTGGTCACTCGACCTGAAATGCTGCCAGACCTGTGAATTTTCCACTAATGTTTGTTTTTTTATCAATCTCTGCCTGTCATTTTTGCCCTGTGAATATGTGAGAGTTGTTATCAAAGTGTCATTATCAATTTATGTGATTTGAAATTGGAAGCATAATCAATCTATTCCAGTCAGTTTCTGCTTTATGAATATGAGAGTGTAGTTATCAATCTTTCTCTGAAATTTACTGTCACCTGCATGTGTGAGTTATTAACCAACTTGTCCCTGTCAGATTCTGCTCTGTGCATCTGAGAGTGCAGTTATTAATTTGTATATATCAACTTCTTGTTTATAAATGTGCAAATTCATTTATCATACTGTACCTGTCAGGTTTTGCTGTGCGAATGTGTTAGTCTAGTTATCAACCTGTACCTGTCATAGGTGTGTCCATGATTATTGTCCTCTCCCTTACAGTTGCTGCAATGTGAATATGAGAAAACAGATATCAATCGATGTCTGTCAGTTTTGGTTGTGTCCATACGAGAGTTTAGGATTTGATGTATACATGCCAGTTTCTGCTGTGTGACTGTGAGACTGAAGTTCTCAATGAGTTCCAGTCACTTTCAACTGTTATATACCAAAGTTGCTCAATTCTCTGGCAGCCAATGATATTCTAAGAGTCTAATGATGTCCATGAATCTACTGTTGATTGCCAGAAAAACACATCTGGTTCAGTAATATCCTTGAATGAAGGAAACTGCCATCCTTCCCTTGTCTGGCCTACATGTGATGACAGACCCACATCCATGTGGCTGCATGGGTAGTTTGGGATAGGCAATAAATGCTGGTTGAGTCAATGATGACCCCATCCCATGAATGAATTAGAAAATAAAATTCTGTGACTGTGATTCAATCTGATAATCTGTTTAGGGTGTTGAGATTGGGCCTTAATCTCTTATGCATTTTGTGATTTTTGACTCAGTCACAGAATTGATACAGCCATTCAGCCTGTTGTGTCTGCACTGGGACATTCTATTCTTATTCTGTTCTCCATACTAGTTTCCACTAATTTTTGGGATTCTAATCTTCATTCACTCACTGTCAGTGTCTCGGTGTAAATGCCAATTTGAGATTAGTTCTGCAGTTATTTGCCTTTGAATACCAAGAGTGCCAGTTTTGCTCTTTGTGCAACAGTGACAAGTCAAGTATATGGATGTTCAGTTGTGTTTTTTTAGCAGGGTGTAGGATAAACCCGTTCAATATTTGATAAACCTGTGTGATTGAGGGATTAATGTTGGTTCAATACTTATCTTTGCCAAGAATCTGAATTTTATTGTATTCAATCTCAGTTTTCTTTTTACATTTTGTGTGTGCAGTACTCTTTGTCAGTTGCTGCTGGGCACTGCAATAATGTAACATCTAATACTAACATCTTCTGAAGCGATTAATAATGCGGTCAGTCAATTTATGACTACATATCTGGAAGTAGCTGTGGACCTAAATTGCATTTTTTTCCCCTTTTACCATTAACTGGCTGAGTGAGAATAAGTTTTCTGTTGTGCTGCCAATCTGTATCACTTTAAAGTGTGGTACTGATTGAGATCACACCAACATTGTCTGTATGTCTCTGTGTGATTCCAATTCTGATACACTTTGAGGTGGTTTTAAGGTCTTATCACTCAGTGTTTCATACATTAAAAAAGTATGGAAATGTTTCTGCATTACTGAGGCACTCAACCAGAATGGGAGCGTGCATGAAGTGTGAAGAGTGAGAATGAGAGAGACAGAGCCAGACACAGATATGTATGTACGTATGTGAATGAGCATTAAGCATCCTCTCCAGAAACATCCTCTGTAGATCAGGCTTGACCAAGAGGTTCATTTGAAATTTACATTGTTTGATTATTGTCTTTGTAGAGGACAACTTATAACCATCTAACACCATGATCGGTTTGTTTAAATTGATTATAACTTTAAAAATGCCAAATGTACATATGAATTTAATGCAGCACATAAATATATATTTATTATAAGCATACAGTCTAACCTGCTTCTAATCTTATGATTGATAATTGGCTTTGAATGATGGAATTTACTGTTACTGAGGTGGTAAACACTGAAAACAGGGTAAAATAATATACATTTATATATCGTCAGTTGTGTTTAACTCTTGGATTGAATGTGTACTTCTGGAAATGGAGCTCAATGTCTGTGTGACTCAATCCACTCAGACAGTGGAAAGGACCTTCTCCTCGCCGACAGTGGTAACATACCTGCTGGGTGTGAGAAGCAGCTGGTCACCTTTGGATTGGTCCATCAAATATTTGCCTGGAGAAAGACAAAAGAGAGAGCTCCGGTACATCACTAGCAGCTGAGTAGGAAGACATCAAATGATCAATGCAATATTCAGGTCATGATCATTATAATTGTTTGTTTTTGAACAGGGAAAGGTGAACAGTGCAGATCCTGCTTCGACTCGAGCCCTGAGCTCCTTTCAGTTTTTTCTGTTTCCCAAATTCTAAAACATTTCAGTGAGATAAAATAAACTCAACAACATATGGACATCTCCTCAAATGGGATGAGTACACAGTTCAGTGTCCAGCTCCCAATACATTATTAACTGTTGAAAAACAAATACTGGGCACGATTTCACATACTTGGAGACGTTAATCCGGCGCCCGCTATATTTATCCTACACAGGATTATCGCATTTGTTTCTACTGTCCTTCATTTCAATGTCTATTCGCATTAAACAGCGTAAAACAGAAGCCAAATAATGAATTCCCATCAGTGTTTAGGGGATTACAAACCACAACTCACCCCGAATCAATCCCGGTCTCGGAGCCCCCTCTGTGTCCCAGGCTCCCATCCCGATGTGCTGCTGGAAGGAGCCTGCTGTTCCCTCGCTTCCCTGGGCGCTGATCTCTCCATTGCGGTCTGTTTCAAACAAACCTCTTGCACTCACTGAGTAGATGCTCCTCAATGGCAGCGCTGGGGGAGGGCCTCACGCATGCGCTCCTCTGGTCAGGAACAGTGTTGGGAGAGGGGCAGCATCGCGCATGCGCCGTTTTTCCCAATGCTTCCCAGAAACAAACATCAATTGGTCATTTCCCTAATTCCCTTTTCTCCCAGTTTGACCAAAGAACTGCGGCTGTGGGGGAAAAGGCAGACAACGTTTCAAGCTGGGACACTGCCCCTTTATGAAGCTCCAATGGAGCTCATTCCCGGGTCATGTTAATAACTCCTCCCTCCGGCTCTCTCACAATCTGATCAGGGGGCGGGGAAGCTGGCGGCCACTCGGCCCATTCTCTTGGGTGCTCCCCCATTTGATAACATCACGTCTGATCGAATGTTAACTGTGGTATTTAATCCGGCTGACTCCATATCCACAAATATTAACTCCTTGCCCAAAGTAACATACAGCGAGATGGAATAAGTGGACAATTCTTACGAAGGCAGAAAATAACTGATGGAGAGAGTCTTGCATCACAGTGTCAGAGCTTATTTCTGGGTCAGGAGGCCCGTGGAAAAGTCAGACCTGGTGTGCAACAACATCTCTGGGACTCGATTTAGTTTATCGTGAATGACAGATTTTAGTGTCAAGTATGCTGCAGACAGAAACCTTGCCACAACGAGAGACCCCAGCTGTTTTTGTTTATTCACTCCTGGAACGTGGATGTCGCTGGCTGAGCCGAGCATTTATTCTCCATCCCTTTGAGAAGGCGGTGGTGAGCCACCTTCTGGAACAGCTGTTGTCCATGTGCTGCCCACAATGCCATGAACACGGAGTTTCAGGGTCTTGATCCAGTGACAGTGAAAGAAAGCGGCTTTATTTCCAAGTCAGCATGGTGAGTGCCTTAGAAGGGAACTTGTCCGACATCAAGGCGGTGTTCTCTGACATCAGCTGCCTTTAACCTTTTAGATGGAAGTAGTTGCGATTTCGAAGGTCCTCCTTTTACAAATTACAAAACTCGAATCTCTTTGTCAGCGGCACAGACAGAAGTCTGTCTGGCCGATGGTGTCAGGATCAAGGATATCTCGGAGAAAATGCAGGATATTCACAAAGGGGCGTACACATCGGAACTAACTACACTGGAAGGGAAAGGGATGAGATTCCGAAGGAAGAATAAGGAAGAGAGGCGAGAATTTAGAAAGGAGGTCCTCTCCAGTAGTAATATCTGGATTACTCCCGCTGCTACGAGCGACTGGGGGTAGGAATGGGATGATCGAGCAGAGGAATGCCCAACTCAGGAGCTGGTGCAGGGGAGAGGTGTTAAAATTTTTGGATAATTGGAATCTCTTCTGGGGAAGACATGACTTGTAGAAAAAGGACGGAATACACCTGAATTGGAAGGGATCTATTATATTGGCAGGGACATTTTCTTGAGCTACTAGGGACGGGTTCAACTCGTAAGGTGTGGGCGTGGGGTGAGGTCAATGGGAACCGGGGAGATAGTGAACAAAGATATCAATCTGAGGCTGGTGACTCGGTAAGTCAAACACCCAGGGCAGACAGGAACATAGCAGAGAATGTTGGATTGATAACTTAAACTGCATTTATTTCAATGCAAGAGGCCTAACAGGGAAGGAGGATGAACTCAGGACATGGTTAAGAAAATGGGATTGGAATTGGGATATCATAGCAATTACAGAGACATGGTTTGGGGATGACACAACTAGCAGCTTAATGTTCCAGGAATCAAAAGTTATAGGAAGGATGGGGAGAGGGGTCAGCAAGAGAAAAATGGGGAGTGAGATGTTTGGTAAGAGATAAGATCACACCTTTACGAAGGGAGGATATTCCTGGGCTTATATCCATGGAAATTATTTGGATGGAACTGAGAAATAAGAAAGGGTTTAATCATCTTATTGGGATTGGACTGTAGACACCCTAACAGTCAGCAGGAAATTGAGAAACAAATTTGTCAGGAGATCTTAGATCTGCAGGAATAATGGCGTGATTATGGTGAGGGATTTTAACATTCCAAACATAGATTATGGCTGCCATATTGTTCATGGTTTAGACAGAAAGGAATTGCTTAAACGTGTGCAAGAAAAGTTTCTGATTCAATATGTGAATGTATCTTCTGGACAAGGTGAAAATCTTGACCTACTCTTGTGATATAATGATGTGTCAGTGGGGGAGCACTTTGGGGCCAACGACCATAATTTTATTAGTTTTAAAACTCTGATGGAAAAGGATAGACCAGATTTAAAAGTTAAATTTCTAATTTGGAGGAAGGCCAATTTTGAGAGTATTGTGCAAAAAATTTCAAAAGTTGACTGAGGGCAGATGTTCACAGGCGAAGTGATGGCTGAAAAATGGAAAGCCTTCAAAAATGAGAAAATGAGGGTACAGAGACAGTATGTTCCTGTTCGGGTGAAAGGCATGACTGGTTGGTGTAGGAAGTGCTGCATAAGAAAAGAAGTTGAGGTTTTGGTCCAAATAAGAAGGAAGCAAATGTTAGTTACATACAGCAGAGATTGAGTGAATCCTTTGAAGAGTATAAAGGCAGTATGGATATACTTAAGAAAGAAATGAGGAGTGCAAAGAAGGGACATAACATAGCTTTGGCAAACAGTGTTAAGGAGAATTCAAGTAGATTTTATTTGAAGGAAAGCAGTGACCATATATATCAGCAAAGCGGCTAAACCCGAGACTCCACAACTATAGTGTCTCCCACCTGCCCTCCTCCTCTAACCTAGTTAATAAGGCAAGGTTCATTCTAAATTTCCTCTATTGAATATAAGTTTGTTATTAATTTTATAGCAACTTGAACGAAGCTTTCTACTTTATTACTGAGTGGGTGTTCAGATAAGTGGGGTATGGATGCTAGTGCAGTTGCTTGCTCCTCCTGCATAATGTGGCAGGTGGGAGACATGGCACATGTCTCCGTGGGCGGCACGGTGGCCCAGTGGTTAGCACTGCTGCCTCACAGCGCCAGAGACCCGGGTTCAATTCCCGCCTCAGGCGACTGACTGTGTGGAGTTTGCACGTTCTCCCCGTGTCTGCGTGGGTTTCCTCCGGGTGCTCTGGTTTCCTCCCACAGTCCAAAGATGTGCAGGTCAGGTGAATTGGCCATGCTAAATTGCCCGTAGTGTTAGGTAAGGGGTAAATGTAGGGGTATGGGTGGGTTTCGCTTCGGCGGGGCGGTGTGGACTTGTTGGGCCGAAGGGCCTTTTTCCACACTGTAAGCAATCTAATCTAATCTAATCTAATCTGTGGGAAGTGCACCCAACTCCAGCTCCTTGAAAACCGTGTTAGGGAATTGGAGCTGGAGCTGGATGAACTACGGATCATTCGGGAGGCTGAGGAGGTAATTGAGAGGAGTTACTGGGAGTTGGTCACTCCTAAGGCTCAGGACAAGAATAGATAGGTTACAGTTAGGGGGAGGAAAGGAGACAGACAGACAGTGCAGAGATCCCCTGTGGACATTCCCCTCAGCAATAAGTATACCATTTTGGATACTGCTGGGGGGATGACCTACCAGAGGATAGCTATAGTAGTCAGTTCTCTGGCACTGAGCCTGACACTGCGGCAAAGAAGGGAAGGGGGCAGAATAGAAAAGTACTCGTGGTAGGGGACTCGATAGTTAGGGGAATCGACAGGAGATTTTGTGGTCAGGATTGGGATTCCCGGAAGGTATGTTGCCTCCCTGGTACCAGGGTCCAGGACATCTCCGATTGAGTGTGTAAGGTTCTAAAAGGGGAGGGCAAACAGCCAGAAATCGTGTTACATATTGGCACTAATGATATAGCCAGGAAAAGGATCGAGGATATAAAAAGTGATTTCAGGGAGTTAGGATGAAAGCTGCAAAGCAGGACGAACAGAGTAGTGTTCTCTAGTTTACTACCAGTGCCACGAGATAGTGAAGCGAGGAACAGGGAGCAGGCACAGCTTAACACGTGGCTGTGCAGCTGGTGTAGGAGGGAGGGCTTCAGATATGTAGATAATTGGGATGCCTTCTGGGGAAGGTGGGACCTGTTCAAGAAGGATGGGTTGCTTCTGAACTGGAAGGGGACCAATGTCCTGGGTGGAAGGTTTGCTCGAGTAGTTCGAGAGAGTTTAAACTGGTATGGCAGGGGGCGGTGAGAACCTGAGCTGTATACCGGAGGTGAGAGTTGATGCAGATGAGGCAATAGCAAGAGGTAGACCAGCTAGTGGGAAGGATTTTCCTGGGAAGGAACCAAAGGATCAGTTAAAGTGTGTTGCTTTAATGCAAGGAGTATCAGGAATAAAAGTGATGAACTTAGAGCATGGATCAGTACCTGGTGCTATAATATTGTAGCCATAACAGAGACATGGGTTTCTCAGGGGCATGAATGGTTGCTGGATGTTCCAGGGTTTAGAGCATTTAAAAAGAATAGGGAGGGGGGAAAAAGAGGAGGGGGTGTAGCACTACTAATCAGAGAGGGTATCACAGCTACAGAAGCTTCCAATGTCGAGGAAGATCTGCCTTCCGAGTCAGTATGGGTGGAAATTAGGAACAGCAAGGCAGCAGTCACCTCGTTAGGGGTTTACTACAGGCCCCCCAATAGCAGCAGGGAGATGGAAGAAAGCATAGGTCGGCAGATTTTGGAAAAGTGTGGATGTAGTAGGGTTGTTGTAATGGGTGACTTTAACTTTCCCAATATTGATTGGAACCTCCTTCGAGCAGAAGATTTGAATGGAGCTGTTTTTGTAAGGTGTGTTCAGGAGGGTTTCCTAACTCAGTACGTTGACAGGCCGACAAGGGGAGAGGCCATTCTAGACTTGGTGCTTGGAAACGAGCCGTGGCAGGTATCAGATCTTGTGGGAGAGCATTTTGTTGATAGTGACCACAACTGCCTCACATTCTACATAGCTATGGAGAAGGAGAGGATTAGGCAAAATGGGAAGATATTTAATTGGGGAAGAGGAAACTATGATGCGATTAGACATGAGTTAGGAAGCATGGATTGGGAGCAATTATTGCATGGTAAAGACACTATAGACATGTGGAGACTGTTTAAGGAACAGTTGTTGCAAGTGATGAATAAATATGTCCCTCTGAGACAGACAAGAAGGGGTAAGATAAAGGAACCTTGGATGATGAGAGCGGTGGAGCTTCTTGTCAAAAGGAAGAAGGTAGCTTACATAAGGTGGAGGAAGCTATGGTGAAGCTCAGCTCTACAGGATTACAGGCAGGCGAGGAAGGAGTTCAAAAATGGTCTGAGGAGAGCCAGGAGGGGACATGAGAAAGGCTTGGCAGAACGGATTAGGGAGAACACAAAAGCATTTTACACTTATGTGAGGAATAAGAGAATGGTCAAAGAAAGAGTAGGGCCGATCAGGGATAGCATAGGGAACTTGTGTGTGGAGTCTGAGGAGGTAGGGGAAGCCCTAAATGAGTTTTTTGCTTCTGTCTTTACAAAAGGAATGAACTTTGTAGTGAATGAAACCTTATAGATATAGAGGAAGCTAATGTGCTGAAAATTTTGTCAAATATTAAGATTGACAAGTCACCAGGCCCGGACCAGATTTGTTCTCGGCTGCTTTGGGAAACGAGAAATGCAGTTGCTTCGCCACTTGTGAAGATCTTTGCATCCTTGCTCTCCATTGGAGTCGTACCTGAGGTCTGGAGAGAGGCAAATGTAATATCTCTCTTCAAGAAAGGAAATAGGGAAATCCCCGGCAATTGCAACCAGTAAGTCTCACGTCTGTCGTCTGCAAGGTGCTAGAAAGGATTCTGAGGGATAGGATTTATGACCATCTCGAAGAGCATGGCTTGATTAAATGCAGTCAACATGGCTTTGTGAGGGGCAGGTCATGCCTCACAAACCTTATCGAGTTCTTTGAGGATATGACTAGAAAGGTTGATGAGGGCCGAGCTGTGGATGTGGTGTATATGGACTTCAGCAAGGCATTTGATAAGGTTCCTCATGGTAGGCTCATTCAGAAGAGCAGGAGGAATGGGATTCAGGGGAACATAGCTGTCTGGATACAGAATTGGCTGGCCAACAGAAGACAGCGAGTGGTAGTAGAAGGAAAATATTCTGCCTGGAAGTTTGTGGTGAGTGGTTTTCCACAGGGGTCTGTCCTTGGGCCTCGACTGTTTGTAATTTTTATTAATGACTTGGATGAGGGGATTGAAGGATGGGTCAGCAAGTTTGCAGACGACACAAACGTTGGAGGTGTTGTTGACAGTATAGAGGGCTGTTGTAGGCTGCAGCGGGACATTGACAGGATGCAGAGATGGGCTGAGAGGTGACAGATGGAGTTCAACCTGGATAAATGTGAGGTGTTGCATTTTGGAAGGTCGAATTTGAAAGCTGAGTACAGGATTAAGGATAGGATTCTTGGCAGTGTGGAGGAACAGAGGGATCTTGGTGTGCAGGTACACAGATCCCTTAAAATGGCCACCCAAGTGTTTTGGCTTTCATTAACAGGGGGATTGAGTTTAAGAGTCGTGAGATCTTGTTGCAGCTCTATAAAACTTTAGTTCGACCGCATTTGGAATACTGCATCCAGTTCTGGTTGCCCTATTATAGGAAAGATGTGGATGCTTTGGAGAGGGTTCAGAAGAGGTTTAACAAGATGCTGCCTGAACTGGAGGGCTTATCTTACAAAGAGAGGTTGATTGAGCTCGGACATTTTTCATTGGAGAAAAGGAGGAGGAGAGGGGACCTAATTGAGGTATACAAGATAATGAGAGGCATAGATAGAGTCAATAGCCAGAGACTATTTCCCAGGGCTAACACGAGGGGTCATAGTTTTAAGCTGGTTGGAGGAAAGTATAGAGGGGATGTCAGAGATGGGTTCTTTACACAGAGAGTTGTGAGAACATGGAATGTGTTGCCAGCAGCAGTTGTGGAAGCAGGGTCATTGGGGACATTTAAGAGACTGTTGGACATGCATATGGTCACAGAAATTTGAGGGTGCGTACATGAGGATCAATGGTCGGCACAACATTGTGGGCTGAAGGGCCTGTTCTGTGCTGTACTGTTCTATGTTCTATGTTCTAAATACATGAAGGTCAAAAGGGTATCCAGGGAAAGAAGAGGGCCCAGCAAAGATTAGCAAGTCAGCCTATGTGTGGAACAACAGGAAATGTGGGAGATACTAAGCTAGTGATTACTTAGGAGTAGTAAATGGAAGACATAGAACATGATAAAACAGATAGTGACATCTTTAAAAATGTCCATGATACAGAAGAGGTGCTGCTGGATGATTTTAAACAGAAAAGGTGGATAAAGCACGAGCACCCAATCAGGTGGACCTGGAACATGGTGATAAGCTAGGGAAGTGATTGTTGGGCCCCTTGCTGAGATATTTGTATCATCCATAGTCACAGGCGAAGTGCAGAAAGACTGGAGGCTGGCTAATGTGGTGCCACTATTTAGGAAAGGTGGTAAGGAAAAGCCATGGAACTATTGAACAGTGAGTGTAACATCAACAGTAGGCAAACAGTTGAGGGGAGTGTGAGAGACAGGATTACATCTTTTTGAAAGGCCAGGATTGATTAGGAGTAGTCAACATGGCTTTCTGCGTGGGAAGTCATGTATCACTAACTCGACTGAGATTTTCTGAATGGGTAAGGAAGAGGACTGATGAGGGCAAAGTGGTGGATGTGATCTGTATGGCCTTCAGTAAGGCGTTTGACATGGTTCCCCATGGGAATTTGGTTAGCAAGATTGGATCACATGGAATACAGGGAGAACTAGTCATTTGGATACAGAACTTGTTCAAAAGTAGAAGACAGAGGGTGGTACTGGAGGGATGCTTTTCAGACTGGAGGCCTGTGACAAGTGATGTGCTACAAGGACCACTGCTGAGTCCACTGCTTTTCATCATTTATATAAATTATTTTAGTTAAAAAATGACAGAACACCAACAGGTTTATTTAGAAGCACAAACTTTCGGAGTGCTGCTCCTCCATCAGGTATCTGTATTTAGAAAGCTTGTACTTCCAAATAAACCTGTTGGAGTATAACTTGGTGGAGTCTCATTTTTAACTGTGCACACCCCAGTCCAGCACCGGCACCTCCACATTATTATGAATGATATGGATGTGAGGTTGCAGGTATTGTTAGTAAGTTTGCAGATTACACAAAAGTTGTAGGTGCAAAGAAGGCTACCTCAGAATACAGCAGGATCTTGATCAGATGGGCCATGGACCCAGGAGTGGCATATTGAGTTCAATTTAAATCGATATGAGGTGCTGCAATTGGAAAGGCAAATCAGGGCAGGACTTACACACTTAATATAAAGGTCCTGTGGAGTGTTGCTGAACAAAGAAACGTTGGAATGCAGGTTCGTTGTTACTTGAACATGGAGTTATAGTCAGATAGGATAGCAAAGAAGGCATTTGATATGTTTTCCTTCACTGGTCAGAGCTTTGAGTATGTGACTTAGGAGAACATGTTATGGCGTACAGAACATTGGTAATGCCACTTTTGGAATATTATGTGCAATTCTGGTCTCTCTCCTATAAAAAGAATATTGTGAAACTTGAAACGACTATTTGAGATAGTTTTTTGACCAAAGAAAAGGCCTATAATTTGGGAAGAAATATAGCGAGATGGGAAGGCTGCAAACTGACCCAAATTCAGCAAATGACTGCGGAAAGGGATTTAACTAACAAAGAACAAATGAAGAAAAGAGTAATGTTGTAGAAACTATTCCAAAAAACTGCTAAAACAATAATACATGTGTAAAACGAGAAATGAACATTAATAGGTTGGCAAAGAGGGCCACGTGCCACTTACAACATTAAAGAGGGAAGTTCAAAATGGGGAACGAAAATGTCTCGAAAATTGCTAACATATTATTGTTCTCTGTTCACAAATGTTCACACATCTAACACAGTAGTGATATTGGTGAATTTAGTGAGAGGGAAGAACTGAACCAAATCAGTATTATTTGGGAAATGATGTTGGGACATTGGACAGGATTGATGGTTGTGAAACACCAGTCCTTGATCATCTACATCCCAGAGTATTTAATGTAGTGGGCTGAGTAATAGTGGGTTCAGTGATGGTCATGTTCCAAGATTCTATAAGCTCTGCAATAATTTACACAGATTGGGGGCTCGGTAGTGTAAGCAATCCAATGGAAAAGGGAGGTAGGTATAAAATTGTGAACTATAGACCAGTCAGGCTGCAGGAAAAAAAACAAAATGAAAGCTTCAATTGCGAAGCATTTGACAAAACAGTATTCAGGATCTGCTAGACTCAGCATGGACATGAAGGTCCTGTTCCAGTGCATACTGTTCTGTCTTCTAAGCTTGACAAACCGACTGGCCATCTTTGAGGATGTAAGCAGTGGAGCTGATGAGAGTGTAACAGTTACTGAGGAGAAAAAACTACAACTAACTCCCTGGACACCGCTGCAAACGCTGAAAGGATGAGACATTCTATCCTTCCACACTTACATTTGGTGATATTTCTGGCGTGTGACTGTGTGAATGTGAATATTGTGTCAGAGAGGCTGTCGGAAAAGGGCGGACGGTTAGTCGAACGTAACTGTGTTTGTGTGTCCGCGAATATTATGATATTTCTGGGTTTCTCTGGTGAAAATCAAAAACATTTTCAATTCAACTTATTCCCCGGCTCCCCCACTAGACCCCAAAGGTAGAATTTAAGACAATATATTTGTTGATTTCAAGATTTCGGTCTAAAAGTACCGACAATGTCAGCGCTCAGCTCAATGAGGTCGATCTGTGCGGCAGCAAAATGCGTTTAACTCGACAGCGGAGCCATCTATTCGAGTGAAAACATTTCAGTCGCAACCCTTCCCTTGTCTGGGTCAGGGGCGATCGAGCCTGGTTCACTGGAAATGCGGAATTTCAGAGGAATCGGAGAGTTTAGGCCGTTAGAGAAACACAGAGAGGCAGCAGGAGCAGGGAGCTGACGGCGGGTTGTCCCTGCGCCGTCCGCTCGCTGCCTTGAAGTTGCTCAGTGCCGCCCCCAGCAGCTTCATTGCTGACCCAGTTCAGACTGACCCAGAGAGAGATTCAGCGCAGAGTTCTCAACATGAGCGACAGTGCAGCCGCCGAAACGGCTCCTCCAGCCTCCGCTCCCACCAAAGTCAAGGCTCCCAAGAAGAAGGCGGCGGCTCCCAGGAAAAAAACACCCGGTCCCGGGTTGGGAGAGCTGATTCTGAAGGTTGTCGGAGATATCAAGGATCGCAAAGGGACGTCACTGTCCGCTGTAAAGAAGGGGCTGGAGAGAAGCGGGATCGATGTGGGAAAGCGAAAGGCACAGATCAAGATGAGTATCAGGAGGTGCCTGACGAACGGCTCCCTTGTTCTGGTCAAGGGCCATGGCGTCTCCGGCTCCTTCAAACTCCCAAAGAATCCAGTCATTGCAAAAGCGGGAAAGAAGGCGGGAACATCAGCGGCCGCCAAGAAACCGGCCGTGAAGAAATCCCCGGCCAAGAAGGTGACAGCAAAGAAATCCCATGCCAAGAAAGCGACAGTCAAGAAATCCCCAGCCAAGAAAGTGACAGCCAAGAAATCCCCAGCCAAGAAAGCGAGCGGCAAGAAGCCGGCACCGCCAAAGAAAGCGGTGAGCAAAGCAGCGCCAAAGAAACGGACTCCCGTGAAGAAGGTGAAAAAGATCAAGGGCCCGAAAGCCCCCAAATCCCTCAGCAAACCGGCTAAAGGCAAGGCCAAGCCCAAAGCGAAAGTGACCAAGACAGCAGCAAAGAAATGAACCAGTCGGTGTAACATGTAACCATCTGAACCCAAAGGCTCTTATCAGAGCCACCCACATCTCTCAGGAAAGAGCTGAGCCCGGATCCAATGTTTCCCGGCGCCGAGCACAGACCGACCCTAGATATTCATTGATCTGAATAACTCATACACACTCATGCCATGTTTTACGAGAGCGGAGACCTGTGAATGGGATAGGTATCATATAGGGAGGGTTTATCGGTCTCCATCTGGTTATTTCACTCCGCGACTTAGAACTGTACCCAGTCACGAATGTGACATTGTAGTATTTTTATTTCATTGACCCGTTCAGGAATGTTACTTTGTTCAGTTTTGATTCAGACCCTGCGGATGTTCCTTCCATCTGCCTGTTACAGACAGTTCAGGCAACAATTCCACATTGTCTTCGGGCGAACTACAATCTGGGGGTAATTTAAAAAATAACAGATAAAGTGAGATTCTGTCCTTTTATCGGTGTACACTGATTTTAAGATGTTTAAATTGGCGGGGTTGTTTAGATTGATTCACGGCCGGTACAAGTTCGGTTGTTCAGTTTGTCTGGGCTATTTTAAACCCCGCCTTTTCTCCTGCCTGTTACAGACAGATCAGGCAATGATCCCACCTCCTGTCCGCGCTGACAGCTAACTAGGTTTTAAATAATTACTATAAAATATTAAATTTTATCTTAGTTGCAGACGGATGGCGTTTTGCGTTTCATTGGTTACTTTAATCTCAAGGTTTGTGAGGGTGAATTCGGCGGGAATTTTGAAATTGACCAACTGTCATTTCCAGTGAACCAATCAGATTCCAACAATTCTTTTCCTGCCTTTTCTGTGCCTTCCGGAGCTGTTTCTCTGTGGGTTGAGGGACAGGGCTGTATCCAATCCCAGCTCTAGGGCGGGCTCTCCATTCCCTTAAACAGGCAGCACCGCAGCAGCCTCAGCATTGACAGCAGTAACCTGTGTGTGTGTTACAGAGAGTTGGAGAGAATGGCCAGAACCAAGCAGACAGCGCGCAAATCCACCGGAGGGAAAGCTCCCCGCAAGCAGCTGGCGACCAAAGCGGCCCGCAAGAGCGCTCCGGCCACGGGCGGAGTGAAGAAGCCTCATCGCTACAGGCCCGGCACGGTGGCTCTGCGGGAGATCCGCCGCTACCAGAAATCCACCGAGCTGCTGATCCGCAAACTGCCCTTCCAGCGCCTGGTGCGAGAGATCGCTCAGGACTTCAAGACCGACCTGCGCTTCCAGAGCTCGGCGGTGATGGCCCTGCAGGAGGCCAGCGAGGCTTACCTAGTGGGGCTGTTTGAGGACACCAACCTGTGCGCCATCCACGCCAAGCGGGTCACCATCATGCCCAAAGACATCCAGCTGGCCCGCCGGATCCGCGGGGAGCGCGCCTAAACGGGGCCTGGCCGGCCCTGCACATTCACCCAGAGAGAGAGAAAGCAACACAACGGCTCTTTTCAGAGCCACTAAACTATCCAGAGAGAGCGGGAAGCGATCGCAGTCTTTGGAACATGGCTTTGAAAAATATTAAAGTGGGCGGGAGTCATGTCAGTAATGCATTTTAGGGGAGTTAATTGAAGACAGATCGCACAAGCGGCAGTGATTAGAATATACGCTGCTGTGAATGTTATGTAATTTTCACATGCTTCATTATAGTAGTGCAGTATTAATTCTGGATTAAATCCTCTCTGTCCTCATTGTCTCCCTTGGTGTTGCTACCAGCTGTAACTATATGGTAAAAACAATGCCTGCAGATGCTGGAAACCAGATTCTGGATTAGTGGTGCTGGAAGAGCACAGCAGTTCAGGCAGCATCCAAGGAGCAGCGAAATCGACGTTTCGGGCAAAAGCCCTTCATCAGGAATGAAGGCAGAGAGCCTGAAGGGTGGAGAGATGAGCTAGAGGAGGGTGGGGAGAAAGTAGCATAGTGTACAATAGGTGAGTCGGGGAGGGGATGAAGGTGATAGGTCAGTTTCCTCATTCCCCCCCCCCCCCCCCCAGTTCCAAACTATCCCCATGACTTGTCCTACCTGCCTATCTCCTGTTCTACCTATCCACTCCACCCTCTTCTCCCTGACCTATCACCTTCATCCCCTCCCCCCCCCTCACATATTGTACTCCATGCTACTTTCTCCCCACCCCCACCCTCCTCTTGCTTATCTCCACGCTTCAGACTCACTGCCTTTATGCCTGATGAACGGCTTATCCCCGAAACGTCGATTTCGCTGCTCCTTGGATGCTGCCTGAACTGCTGTGCTCTTCCAGCACCACTAACCCAGAAGCTGTAACTATATGATCATTGCTGAGAAAGCGGGCGGGAAAACATGGCGCCAAACATCAACCATTTTCTTTCAAATTTGAAAATCCTGCCGAAATGTCGATCAGAGAAGGGAGCTTTACGGAAAACAATGCAAACGTATTTAGTCATTAATTTGCATTTTTTCTTTCGGGTAATGAGACTAGAAGTTATTTGAAGGATTCGAGATTGTCTTCAGAGGGAATGAATACCCTCATTCAGCCCTGTGAGGATTTCATGAACGTTCTTCGGCGTGAGCGCATTAATAACGAACACCGCCTTTAGGTTTTATTTTAATACCGTGCTCCCCTATTGCAAAAGCTCCACATTAACAATTCCAGTCCGGCAACTATTCTGGTTTGATCTCGGTTCATTGTGACAAGCTTCTCACCGACAGCAGAAAGGCTCCTTTACACTATTCTGCAACACAACAGAACCCGCGCGGAGTTTTGGAAATTAAAAAAAAATGTGCAATGTATTATACAGACCCCGTGGGTTTGTAAGAAAAGGAGCACCTTTTTTGTTTCCCAGTGGTGACACTCAGGGCTCAGACCTCAACCGGGGCTTGTCGCTCCCAGAATAATCAAATATTAGAGAGTGACTTGAGCAAATAGAAAGAAAACAGATTCACTGGTGTTTAATATGCTCCCTAGAGGCAGGAAGAGAGGGCACATTCTCTTCTCTTGAAGCCAGCGCCAAATCATCAACACCTTTCCTTCCAATTTGAAAAGCCCGCCATTTCACAAATAACGGAGTATGTTTTACATAGAAAAATGATGTATTAAAAAGGAGAACTTGTTAAATAGGTTATAAATATATACTTCAGACAATCTCTCTCACTCATTCATTTGTCTGACTGCATCTATCTCTTTCTACTTTGTTTCTCGTTTTTGGACCTAAAGAACTGGCAGAAACAAAAACAAGCGCCAAGAACTGCAATTAATCTCTTCATTTCACATTTTGAAAGCACTCCGATATGTTGGTAAAACATTACACACCGTTCTTCCGGCTGAGCTCATTAATCGTCTTCAGACAATATTTTAATGTCGCCCAGCCCTTTGGCACTAGTTCTGACATCAGCAAAAACTCCACATTTGCCATCCCAGTCCTGCAGCTGCTCTGGTTTGATCTCGGTCCATTTTGATAATCTCTCACCGACAGCAGAAAGCCTCATTTACTGTAATCTGATATCGGAGAAAACAGCGCCAGAGACCCAGGTTCGAGTCTACTAGGCATAGAACTAAAGGCATGGACCCCCAATCGTGAGGTGTATCTGCTCCGAGTACTCAAAGACGGAGACACGTTTCTTTTTGGTTTGCCTGGGGAGATATTCACCGTTCATATCCCACCGTGAATGGTGGCTCCGGAACTGACATTTGAAGTGCTCATCCAAATACTTTTTAAAGGTTAAGGTTTCTGGCCTCCACTACCTTCGCATGCAGTGTCTTCCAGATTTCCACCACTTGCTGAGTGAGAAGATTTTTCTGAAATTCCCTCAATATCTTTACACCTAACCCTTCACTATAGCGAGAATCCTTACCCTTACCATATTATTACCCAAGCATCACTTCTGATTGCTCGCTCAAACAAGGGAAACAGCTTCTCTCTATTCACCCTGACCCACACGCCTCATAAATCGTTTATACTTCAATCATGTGTTCCCTCCGCAGTCATCTCTGCTCTAGAGAAAACATTCCCTTTTTTGGAAGTAATATTTGTGCTTTAATCCCAATCCCCAATATTGCGCTGGATTTATCACCGCTGCTGTCACAGTCAGTTTAATGTGTATAATATATTCCTGCATCCTTAGGCGCATGCGCAATGCTGCCCTTCCTCAAAGCTGACCGGGGGTCCTGACCCGAGGAGCGCATGCGTGAGGCCCTCCCCCAGCGCTGCCATTGAGGAGTATTTACTCAGTGAGTGCAAGAGGTTTGTTTGAAACAGACCGCAATGGAGAGATCAGCGCCCAGGGAAGCGAGGGAACAGCAGGCTCCTTCCAGCAGCACATCGGGATGGGAGCCTGGGACACAGAGGGGGCTCCGAGACCGGGATTGATTCGGGGTGAGTTCAGGGAGAACCGGGGGCTGTTTGTAAGAGGCCGAGCGGAGCAGGAACTGGTCCCGGAACTTGGAGTGAGCGGGCTGGGGGGAAGAGAGAGGCCTTTCTCGGGCTGTGTGTGGGCCTGCTGAGGGAGGCAGAGCGGGAGGAAGCTGCTGTGGGACATTCTTGGGGTTTACAATCCCCTAAACACTGATGGGAATTCATTGTTTGGCTTCTATTTCACGCTGGAAATGTGTTGCTGAAAAAGCGCAGCAGGTCAGGCAGCATCCAGGGAACAGGAGAATCGACGTTTCGGGCATAAGCCCTTCTTCAGGAATGAGGAAAGTGTGTCCAGCAGGCTAAGATAAAAGGTAGGGAGGAGGAACCTGGGGGAGGGGCGCTGGAGGTGTGATAGAGGTCAAGGTGAGGGTGATAGGCCGGAGTGCGGTGGGGGCGGAGAGGTCAGGAAGAAGATTGCAGGTTAGGAAGGCGGTGCTGAATTCGATGGATTTGACTGAGACAACGTGGGGGGAGGGGAAATGAGGAAACTGGTGAAATCCGAGTTCATCCCTTGTGGTTGGAGGGTTCCTAAGTGGAAGATGAGGCGCTCTTCCTCCAACCGTCGTGTTGCTGTGGTCTGGCGATGGAGGAGTCCAAAGACCTGCATATCCTTGGTGGAATGGGAGGGGGAGTTGAAGTGTTGAGCCACAGGATGGTTGGGTTGGTTGGTCCGGGTGTCCCAGAGGTGTTCTCTGAAACGCTCCACAAGTAGGCAGCCTGTCTCCCCAATATAGAGGAGGCCACATCGGGTGCAGAGGATGCAATAGATGATGTGTGTGGAGGTGCAGGTGAATCTGTGGTGGATATGGAAGTTTCCTTTGGGGCCTTGGAGGGAGGTGAGGGGGGAGATGTGGGCGCAAGTCTTGTACCTCCTGCGGTTGCAGGGGAAGGTGCCGGGAGTGGAGGTTGGGTTGGTGGGGGGTGTGGATCTGACGAGGGAGTCATGGAGGGAGTGGTCTTTACGGAATGCTGATAGGGGAGGGGAGGGAAATATATCCTTGGTGGTGGGGTCCGTTTGGAGGTGGCAGAAATGACGGCGGATGATGGAGATTGGTGGGGTGGTAGGTGAGGACCAGTGGTGTTCTGTCCTGGTGGCGGTTGGAGGGGCGGGGCTCAAGGGCGGAGGAGCGGGAAGTGGAAGAGATGCGGTGGAGGGCATCATCGACCACGTCGGGGGGGAAATTGCGGTCCTTGAAGAAGGAGGCCATCTGGGTTGTACGTTTTTGGAACTGGTCCTCCTGGGAGCAGATGCGGCGGAGACGAAGGAATTGGGAGAATGGGATGGCGTTTTTACAGGGGGCAGGGTGGGAGGAGGTGTAGTCCAGGTAGCTGTGGGAGTCGATCGGTTTGTAGTAGATGTCTGTGTTGATTCGGTCGCTGTTTGTTGCGAATAGACATTGAATAGTAGGTAATTAAAGGACAGTATATCTAAATGTGAGAGTAGTGCTTGTTGCTCTTCCTTCAACTGTTAATGTATTGGGAGCTGAATATTGAACTTGCAGATGTTGGTTAGTTTTTGTACCTTAGTAAATTGTTTTAGAATTTTCCAAACAGAAAAAAAGACTGGGAGGAGCTCAGAGCAAGAGTGTAACCAGCACTGAAAATGTGTTGCTGGAAAAGCGCAGCAGGTCAGGCAGCATCCAAGGAACAGGAGACTCGACGTTTCGGGCATAAGCCCTTCTTCAGGATTCCTGAAGAAGGGCTTAGGCCTTCCTCTAGGCAAATGATTGATGGACCAAGACAGTGTAATATTTCCTCAGTACAAAGCCAAGTGTGACCAGCTGCTTCTAACAACCAGCAGGTATGTTACTGTTATCAGATTGGAGAACATCCTTTCCACAGTCAGAGTGGATTGAGTCAGATACACATTGAGCTTAATTTCCAGAAGTATACATTCAATCCAAGAGTCAAACACAAGTGATGCAATATATATTTTGATTTCTCCCGATACTCAATGCACAACAGCTCCGTTCCAATAAATGCTTAGTCAATTATCATTTGCAACATCAGAAGAGGGATAGTTTGTATCCTCTTATAAAATATCCATTCAGGAACTGTATTAACTCCACATGTAATGAAGGCAATTTTAAAGTTACAGTCAAGGTGAACAAACAGATCATTCTATGACATTGTTACAGCAAGGATTTCTGAAGATATAGAAGGAAACTTTGGCATTATCAGTAACTGAGAAGGGCAAAATTAATTTTTTGATAAATAGAAGTCCTATGTGAAAGGCACAACAACTAACCAGTGTAAATTCCAGATGAACCTCTGAGCTAAAGCCTGACGTACACACAACCACCATCTCCAACCCACCCTCTTATGTGTGCTTGCATACATATGCACACACACCATTCTCTCACACACAGCTACTGACTGATTTACAATAGTTGCAAATTTGTACGCCATCCTGAAATACTCATTCCAACATCTAAAAGTAATGAAAATCCATATACACCGCAACTAGCAGAAAACATTTCATCAAACTGATTTCTACTCTCATGTCAAGTCAAAGAAACTTACAGCACAGAATAAGTCTCTTCAAGTTATTAAGTCTGACTGATCAAAGACAGTCTATAACAACATAACAGTTAACTGAACTAACAATTCTAATTCCTTTCAACCAGCATTCCATTTTCGTAAAACTATCATGGCAGCAGAGAAGCTGTCATCTCCATCTGTATCGTAATCTCATTCTCCATTTCATCATTTTGTAGTTTTATTTTTCTGTCCAGCAAGAAAGTTTTTTTTAAATTATTCTATATGTATTTCAAAATCCCTTTTGAAATTCTATGAAGAGCCCTGCATTCCTCCTGACCCTCCATTCATTGTGGTACAAAAAAAAAGCAAGGAATCAGGACATAGTTTTCTGAAGGGGTCATTGGAATCGGATCATTACTTAGGATCATTACTTAGACAAAGCATTGCAGAATGAAAGAGCGAGCCCAAATTGGTTGGTTTGTTAAGCTGCTCAATCTTTTTTCAACAGGAGTTGATATTTAAATTGTCAAATTCAATTTATTGTACTATTCTTCACAGAATGGTGGAAAATAAAAGTCCTTTTCATTTCCCCCTCCCTACGATAGAGCAACAACACAAGAGTCTGCTAATGACTTGCACCAGGTCATGTCCACATGCGTAAGTAAAATAGAATTGGCCAATTCTCTTTCCTGTACAAGTAACACTGTGGTCAGTCAGCTGCAATGCAGTTGAAGTGTTCACTTCGTTGCAAATGGGTTCAGTTAATACTGATCATTAATTCATTGGATAAAACATGTCACAATGTAAAAATTGATAGCATTCTGAAAACCAGACCTTGATATCCCCATGGTTCCCGGTTAGACTCTGCACTATAGGAGTTACAAAAGTACATTGCTTTTCTCCCCTTGATTCTGAAGAAAAGCACAGATGCTTTTCTGCTGCAATGTGTTGCATGTTCAGTTGTCCCTGGATCCTACAGGCTAAAGTTAAAGAACATTGGCTGTGGACATTATCGAACTAGATGTGCACTGCCAGAGATTAACAGATAAAGAAACACATCCACTTTCACAGACAGGAACTGAATCCAGTGGCAATGGATAGTACCTCTTTCATGTCAAGTAGCACAAGTTTGAACACTGAAGTACAGAAGCAGTTACTAAAAGTGACATGTTTCAATTTGGATGACACTGAAGCACTGTGAAACACAATAACCAAGAATAAGGAGCACATTGATATCTAGTATCAGAGAGTGAATGAATCTCATTCTCACACTGACCCTGGTGCTGATGAACACACACTTTCTCCACACTCACATTCTGGTTGAAGGCCTGAGTAATGCAGAAGCATTTCCATACTTTTATAATATAGGAAACACTGATTTATAAGGCATTAAACCCACCTCATAAAGTGTATCAGATCATGACATGCAGAACGGGAAACACAAGGCGACATAAAAAAAGTGTCAGTGTGATATAGACCAGTGCCACTCCTTTAAAGTGATACAGATTGGCAGCATAACAGAAAACTCACTCACACTCAGCCAGTTAATGCTGAAAGGAAAAAAAAAAGAGAAATTTCGGCCCAGGTATTTCCAAAATATGGACAGTTATAAATTGATTCACCAAACCATTAATCGTTTCAGTTAATGTCAGATGTTGGTGTCCAGCAGCAACTGATAAAGATTACTGCATACACAAAATATATTTTAAAAAGTCTGCAATAAAATTCAGATTCATGGCAAAGATAACATTAATCCCTCAATCACAAAAGGTTAGTGAATATTGATCAAGTTTATCCTACACTCAGACCAAAAAAACACAACTGAGTTTGGAAAGAGAATGAGATCCACAAACACTACCTGATGCTATTGCCCACAGAACAAAACTGGCACTATAGTTATCAAAGATAGGTAACTGCAGGAATATTCTCAAATTAGCATTTAGATAGAGATACTGGCAGTGAGTGGATAAAATTCAGAATCCCAACAGTTACTGGAAACTAGTATGGAGAACAGGTGAAGAACAGAATGTCCCAGTCTGGACACAAAACGGCTGAATGGCTGTATCAATTCTGTGACTCTACCATAAATGACATAATGCATTCGAGTTTAAGTCCCAATCACAACACCCTAAAATCTATCACAGAATCAATCACAGTCACAGAGAATTCCTTTTCCTAAATTCATTCACGGGATGAGAGAATCACTGGTGAGGCCAGCATTTATTGCCCATCCCTAACTGCCCAGGGGGTAGTTATGTGTCAACCACATTGCTGTGCGTCTGGAGACACATGTAGGCCAGACCAGGTAAGGATGGCAGCTTCCTTCCTTAAAGGACATTAGTGAACCAGATGGCAAACAAGAATAGATTCCTTGTCACCATTGGACTCAGAATATTATTGGCTGTCAGCGAATTAAGCAACTTTTGATGTATGAGAGTTGAAAGTGACCGGTACTGATTCAGCACTTGACGTTCAGTCACACAGCACAAACTGACAAGGTTAGCTCAATTCCTGAACTCTCATGTGGACACAACAAAAACTGACAGGCAGATATTGATGGCTGCTCTCACACATTCACTCTGCAGAAACTGAAAGAGAGAGCATGATACTTAAACACACACACACCCCACACACACTTCAAAAACACTGGCAGATACAATCTGTGAATGCATTTGCACATTTATAAACTAGACGTTGACAAATACAGATTCACAGCTACATCCTGCCATGCATCTGACCACTCACCTAACTTGTCCAGGTCACCCTGTAATCTCCTAACATCCTCATCACTTTTCACCCTGCCACCCAGCTTTGTATCATCAGCAAATGGGCGGCACGGTGGCACAGTGGTTAGCACTGCTGCCTCGCAGCGCCAGAGACCCGGGTTCATTTCCCGACTCAGGTGACTGACTGTGTGGAGTTTGCACGTTCTCCCCGTGTCTGCGTGGGTTTCCTCCGGGGGCTCCGGTTTCCTCCCACAGTCCAAAGATGTGCAAGTCAGGTGAATTGGCCATGCTAAATTGCTCGTAGTGTTAGGTAAAGGGGTAAATGTAGGGGTATGGGTGGGTTACGCTTCGGCGGGTCGGTGTGGACTTGTTGGGCCGAAGGGCCTGTTTCCATACTGTAAGTAATCTAATCTAATCAAATTTGCTAATGTTATTGCTGATACCATCTTCTATATCATTAACATATATTGTAAAAAGCTGTGGTCCCAGCATGGATCCCTGCGGTACCCCACTGGTCACTGCCTGCCATTTCGAAATGGAGCCGTTTATCACTACCCTTTGTTTCCTATTAGCCAACCAATTTTCAATCCAATCTAGTACTTTGCCCCCAATACCATGCGCCCTAATTTTACTCACTAACCTCCTGTGTGGGACTTTATCAAAAGCTTTCTGAAAGTCCAGGTACACTACATCTACTGGATTTCCCTCATCCAACTTCATAGATATATCCTCAAAAAATTCAACAAGATTAGTCAAGCATGATTTCCCCTTCATAAATCCATGCTGACTCTGTCCTATCCTGTTACTACTATCCAGATGTGCAGTAATTTCATCCTTTATAATAGACTCCAGCATCTTTCCCACCACTGAGGTCAGACTAACTGGTCTATAATTACCTGCTTTCTCTCGCCCACCTTTCTTAAAAAGTGGTATAACATTAGCCACCCTCCAATCCTCAGGAAGCGACCCCGAATCTTTTGAACTCTGGAAAATAATCACCAACGCATCCACGATTTCCCGAGCCACCTCCTTCAGTACCCTGGGATGCAGACCATCAGGCCCCGGAGACTTATCAATCTTCAGACCTAACAGCTTCTCCAACACCAAATCCTGGCAAATATAAATTCCCTTAAGTTCAGGTCCTTCAGCCACTGTTACCTCAGGGAGATTGCTTGTGTCTTCCCAAGTGAACACAGATCTGAAGTACCCATTTAATTCCTCTGCCATTTCTTTGTTCCTAGTAATATATTCCCCTGTTTCTGTCTTCAAGGGCCCAATTTTTGTCCTAACCATTTTTTTGCCTTGCACATACCTAAAAAAGCTTTTACTATCCTCCTTAATATTCTTGGCCAGTTTACCTTCGTACCTCCATTTTCCTCTGCGTATTTCCTTCTTAATAATCCTCTGTTACTCTTTAAAAGCTTCCCAGTCCTCAGTTGTCCCACTTATCTTAGCTATGTTATACTTTTTCTCTTTTAACTTTATATGTTTCTTTACTTCCCTTGTCATCCACGGCCGCCCATGCCTCCTCCTGGGATCTTTCTTCCTTTTAGGAATGAACTGATCCTGTAACTTCTGCATTATACACAGAAATATCTGCCATTGTTCCTCCACGGTCATCCCTGCTAAGGTATTGCACCATTGAACTTTGGCCAGCTCCTCCCTCATAGCTCCATAATTCCCTTTATTCAACAGAAGTACTGTCACTTCCGACTGTACCCTCTCCCTCTCAAATTGCAGATTGAAGCTTATTGTATTATGGTCACTACTTCCCAATGGCTCCTTCACTTCGAGGTCTCTGACCAATTCTGGTTCGTTTCACAATACCAGATCCAGAATTGCCTTCTCCCTGGTCGGCTCCAGCACCAGCTGCTCTAAGAATCCATCTCTGAGGCACTCCACAAAGTCTTTTTCTTGTGGCCCAATACCATCCTGATTCTCCCAGTCTACCTGCATGTTAAAATCCCCCATAACAACTGTAGTGACATCTTTGCGACAGGCCAATTTCAGCTCCTGATTTAACTTACATCCGACATTAAGACTACTGTTTGGGGGCCTGTAGATGACTCCCAAGAGGGTCTTTTTACCCTTGGTATTTCTCAGCTCTATCCACACTGACTCTACATCTCCTGACTCTAGGACCCCCGCGCAAGGGACTGAATATCATCCCTTACTAACAAGGCCACCCCACCCCCTCTGCCCGTCAGTCTGTCCTTACGATAGCACATGTAGCCTTGAATATTCATTTCCCAGGCCCTGTCCACTTGAAGCCACGTCTCAGTTATCCCCACAATATCGTATCTGCCAATTTCCAAAAGAGCCTCAAGCTCATCCATCTTATGTCTAATGCTTCGTGCATTCATGTATAGTATTTTTAATTTGTTACTGCTCTCACCCTTCCCATCAATCCCTATTTCACTCAACCTTACAGCATGATGCCTTTCCGAGTTTTCTGCCTCATTAATACAGTTGTCTTTCTTGACTTCTCTTGTTCTAACTTTCCCTTCAACTTCCTTTTTAAACATCCAGCTTGTCCCCCCCCCCTTCCCCCCGCTACTTAGTTTAAATGTAGCGCTGTTGCAGTAGAAAACCTGCCTGCCAGAATACTGGTCCCTAACCTATTCCGGTGCAAGCCGTCTTTCTTGTAGAATTTATGTTTACCACAAAATATACCCCAGTGATCCAAGAACTTGAATCCTTGCTTCCTGCACCCAGTTCCCCAACCACGCGTTCAAGTCCATTATCTCCCTGTTTCTGGCCACACTAGCCCGAGAAACTGGAAGCAAACCGGAGATAACCACCTTGGACGTCCTGCTTTTCAGCCTTCTTCCTAGTTCTCCGAAGTCTCACTGTAGTATGTTCCTCCTCTTCTTCCCGACATCATTTGTGCCGACGTGTACCACCACCTCTGGCTCTTCACCCTCATCCTTGAGGATTTCCTGCACTCTGTCCGCGATGTCTTTCACTCTAGCACCAGGAAAGCAACACACCATCCTTAAATCCCGTCTGCTGCCACAAAAACCCCGGTCAGTTCCTCTCACGATGGAGTCCCCTATTACCACGGCTCTGTGCGATGTCCGACTCTTCCGCTCTGCCTCTGCGGCAACTTTTGATTGACAAACGTGGCCGCCTTGCGAACTGGCAGTGTCATCTGTCTCTGCTTCCAAAAGCTTCAACTTGTTCCTGACAGATACTTCTCCCGGGGTCTCTTGCACCTGTTTCCTCTCTGCCTTCCTCATCATTTGCTCTCTTCTGCTCTCTCCTGGCATGATTGGTGTAATAACATCGCTGAAGTTCTTGTCCAGAAAGATCTCGTTCTCTCGGATGTGCCTAAGGTCTTCGAGTTCTTTCATCAGTGCTGCAATATGCTCGGTCAATTGCTGAATGTGCACACATTTTCCACACATATACGAGCCAGACACACCAGAGTCGTTGACCTCCCACATCAAGCACGTAGCGCACTGAACCAGCTGGGCAGTCATGTCTTCTCCCTCTTCAACTCTGGTGTAATCACTTCACTCACCCTCCTTGTCAATGGGTCCTGAGCTGAAGCCTCACTCTTCGATCTAAACTTCCTTAGACCCTCTTTTTGTGGCACGTCTGTGGACTCTTAATTAAGGTTAGAGGAGGAGGGAGGGAGGGAGGGAGACCCTGCTTTGTAGGACCTGGGGTTTAGAACACACCCACTCTAATAGTAATCACTTACCTTCCCGACCGGCTTTGCGCTCCGTCTGAACTTCCGCCCAGCTTCCATCGCTCTCTGTTGCGAAAAGACCGTTGGCGTCGAGGTAAGTTCTTTATATAGTAATCACTTACCTTCCCGACCGGCTTTGCGCTCCGTCTGAAATTCCACCCAGCTCCCGCCACTCTCTGTTGCGAAAAGGAAACTTATTGGAACAGATTGATAACACTCTGTTTCAAATTACTTAAGTTGACGTGTATGGTTTGATAATGACATTCTCATTCACAGGAGAAACTGACAGGTAGAGATTGATAACACAAAAATCAGAGTTACATTTGAGGTCTAGTGACCCTTTCTCAGAACTGAGTGTATGCATTTTCCTAGCTGCCACATAGTCTTCTCTATTCTGGGGAAACTGAGTGTAGATTGGGTGTCCACTTTGCCAAACATTCTGTCCAGAAAACAAGGCCCTGAGCTTCCACTTGCCAGCCACTTCAACACACCACCCAGTTCCCTGATGAACATCTCTGCCTCAGGCCTGCTGCAGTGCTCCAGCTAAAACTCAGTGCAAGCTGGAAGAACAGTACCTGATTTTCTGCCTGGGAATACAACAGCCTTCTGGACCCAATATTGAGTTCTACAACTAGGGCTAGAGCTTTCCCATGTCATTACCCAGAACCTCTCACACCAGGCCTTGTTATCACAAGGTCTGCTGTTATACACCAACAGTCACTAACAGTCCCTGTTAATAGTGATTCGCCTTCCTCGTCTGACCGTGATCTTTGTATTCTATATCCATCTACCATTTACTCCTGACCCTTCAACATACCCTACCTTCTGCAGAAAAACTAATATTTTCCTGGCTACCATCAGTTCTCAGGAAGGGTTACTGGACTAGAATTTTTAACTCTGATTTCTGTCCACAGACTCTGTCAGACCTGCTGAGCTTTCCCAGCAATTTGATTTTGTTTCTGATTTCCAGCATCTGCAGTTCTTTTGGTTTTCATTTTGAGATTAATAACTACATTTTCATATTCACAGAGCAGAAACTACCAGGGAAAATTGACAACCACATTTACATGTTCACAAAAGAAAATTTGTCAGGCAAACATTGATAAATACACTCACATTTACAATTCGGACCCTGATTGGGAAGGATTCTGAACTAAACCTTCACAAAGCAAAACCTGACAGGGACTGTTAGTTTTTAACTTCTCCTATTCACATAGCAGAAACTGGCAGGCTGAGATTGACAATTACTCAAACATATTCACCAAGCAGATATCCTCAGGAGGCTAAGGAACTTCACTGTGTCTATAAAGACTCCTGCAAGTTTTTATCGATGCACATCACCTATCTGGATGTGTCACAGTGTGGTATGGCTACTGTTCTGCCCAAGACCACAAGAAATTACGGTCAGTTGTGAACACAGCACAATCCATCACTGAAAGCAGCCTTCCATCCAAAGGCTCCATTTATACTTCCTCCTGTGTTGGAAAAGCAACCAACATAATCAAAGACCCATCTGACCCTGGTTCTACGCTCCTCCACCCTGGTCTGTCAGGGAGAAAATACAGAAGTTTGAATATACCATCCAGCAGATTCAAGAACTGATTCTGTGCTTTTATTAGACTTTTGAATGGACCTTTCAAATTTTAATGTTATTCTCTCTCTCTGCACCTTCTCTGCACCATTAACACTGTATTCCAGATTCTGTTCTATTGCCCTAATGCACTTTTAATGATATGATCTGCCTGTCAGGCACTCAAAATAATACTTTTCATTGTATCTCTGTACATGTGACAATAATAAATCAGATCAAATCAAGTGGATACCTACACTCACATGTCGCAGAATCTGAGAGGTACAGGTTGATAGCTACAGTAACACAACCTGACAGGAAAAGATGAATAAATACATTCAAACCCTGACATTACAGCACCTGACAGGAAGGATTGATAATTAAACTCTCTTATTCACAAAGCAGAAATTGAAAGTGACAGATGAAAGCTCAGCTCACACATTCATAGAGCATAAACTGGCAGGGATTGACAATTACACAGACATATTCACCAAGTAGAAACTGACAGCTGTAGATTGATAACTATATTTATGTATTCACATAGCAGAGTCTGAAAGGTCCAGATTGACAATTACACAGGTAGAAATTGACAGGTAAAGAATGATAACTGTACTATTCACATACTGACAGGGAAGAATCTGACGGGGACAGATTGGTATGTACTCTCTCAAATTGACGTAGGAGAAACAGATTGACAATGACACTCTGATGTCAAATAGCAAAACCTGACAGGTACTGTTTGCTAATAGCACTGAGAAATTGATTATAGCTAAAACTGACAGGTGGAGATCAATATCTACATTCACACAGAAGATACTGATAGGTACAAATTGATGACTGCATTTAATATTCATACAGCAGAAACTGGCAGGGAGATACTGAGAATGACACACCTGTTCTCAAAGCTGAAACTGACAGGTTCAGGTTGATAAATACACTGTCAGATAGACAGCAGAAACTGTTAGGGAAAGATTGTTAAGTAAATTCACACATTCACAATGGCAGAAACTGACAGGTATATATTGATAACTAAACTCACACATCCCCATCAGTGAAGCACATAGGGACTGATCCTATTTATTTAAAATGTATTTATCACTCAGTCACTGCCAGTTTCTACTATGTGGATATGAGTTCAGTTATCAATCTATACCTGTCAGTTTATACTACGTGAATGTAGTTATCAATCTGTCCCTGTCACTCTCCAGTAAATACATTTTGGATATTGCGGAGAGTGACAGGGACAGATTGATAACTATATTAACTCTTACATTTGCACGGCCTATACTGACAGGTACAGGTTGACCGGCATACTCCCACATTCACCTCGCAGGAACTGACAGGTATGGATTGATTAGGAAACTCTCAGATCCTGATACAAACTTGTATTGGGTAGCCCCATTGTAGAGCTGTAGAGGTGTTGGTTAGTATCTGGTTCTCAGTGAATTGGTGTAGATTTCTTTTGTTACAATCACCAGACAAAGAGCAACTCAGGCCAAGAATGGAGTCAGACTTGTAGTTCTGTTTGAAATGCTGGCCGAAACGAAACACAGCCTCATGATTATAAAATGAATATTACATTGAAAGGTTTGATACTGTCAAACTCACTTCATGTTGATTTACGGGGATGTCTCTTCTCTTCCTCCAGACAATTACACGAAGGAGCAAGACAATGTAACATTCTCTGGTTACAAAACCAAGTGTGATCAGTTCCTTCTAACAAACAGCAGGTATGTTATCGCTGTCAGACTGAAAAACATACTTCCATAGTCACAAAGCAGTTGAATTAGACACACATGGAGCTCAATTTCTAGAGAGAAGTTTTCACAAGAATAGTCAAATACCACCAAGCAATTATAACTTTTTTTATCCCTCTCCGTTCTCAATTCACATTTCCTGATTTCCAATAAATGTTATCATTCACAGCCATTGAGTCATCGAGATGTACAGCACTGAAGCAGACTCTTTGGTCCTACTCATCCATGCCAACCAGATGTCAGAAACTAATCTAGTCCCATTTGCCAGCATTTGACCCATATCCCTTTGAACCCTTCCTATTCATGGACCCATCCAGATGCCCTTTAAATGTTGTAATTGTACCAGCCTCCTCCACTTCCTCTGGCAGCTCATTCCTTACTCGTACCATCTTATGCGTGAAAAAATTGCGCTTAGGTCCATTTTAAATTTTTCCTTGTTTACCTTAAACCTATGCCTCTAGTTTTGTACTCCCCCCACCTCAGGGAAGAGACATTGTCCCTCATGACTTCATAAACCTCTATATGGTCAGCCCAAGCTTATTCGGCCTCTCTCTATAGCTCAAATCCTCCAACCCTGACAAATTCCTTGTAAATCTTTTCTGAACCCTTCAACATTTCACAATATCCTTCCAATACGAAGGAGACCAGTATTGCATGCAGTATTCCAAAACTGGCCTCACCAATGACCTGCACAGCCACAACATGACCTCCCAACTCCTATACTCGATGCACTGACCAATGAAGAAAACATCCTATTTACTTGCGACTCCACTTTCAAGGAGCTATGAACCTGCATTCCAAGGTCTCTTTGATCAGCAACACTACCTACGGTCCTACCATTAAATGTACAAGTCCTGCCCTGATTTGCCTTTTAAAAATGTAGCAACCCAGATTTATCTGAATAAAACTCCATCTGCCACTCCTCAGCCCATTGGCCCATCTGATGAAGACCCTGTTTTACTTTGAAGGAACCTTCTTTGCTGTTTAATTTTGGTGTCATCTGCAAACTTATTAACTATACCTGCTGTGTTCAAATCCAAATCATTCCCATAAATGATGAAAAGCAGTGGATCCAACACTGATACTGGTGGCACACCACTGGTCACAGGCCTCCAGTCTGAAAGGCATCTCTCCATCACCACCACCCCCATCTTCTACCATAGAGCAAGTTCTGCATCCAATTGGCTACCTACCCTGTATTCCATGAGATCTAACCTTGCTAACCAATCTCCCATGAAGAACCTCGTTAAACGCCTTACTGAAGGCCATATAGATCACATCCACCACTCTGACCTCATCAATCCTCTTTGTTACTTCTTCAAAGCAACTCATTCAAATTCACAACACATGCTTTCCCATGCACAAAGCCATGCTGACTATCCCTATTCAGTCCTTGCCTTACCAAATTCTGTCTCTCAGGATTCCCTCCAACATCTTGCCCACCACTGACATCAGACTCACAGGTCTATAGTTCCCTGGCTTTTCCTTACCATCTTTCTTAAATAGTGGCACCACGTTCACAATCTTCCAGTCATCCAGCACCTCACCTGCGACTATCAATGATAAAAAATAACTCAGCAAGGTGCCCAACAATCACTTCCCTACCTTCCCACAGTGTTCGAGGGTGCACCTGATCCGGTCTTGGGCATTTATCACTTTTATACATTTCAAGACATCCAGCACTTTCTCTTCTGTAATATGGACATTTTTCAAGATGTCGCTATCTATTTTCCCACATTCTATTATCTTCCATGTCCTCCTTCACAGTGAACACTGATGCAAAATACTCATTTTGTATCTTCCCCATATCCCACGGCTCCACGCATCAGGTGCCTTGCTGATCTTTGAGAGGCCCTATTCTCTTCCTAGTTACTGTTTTGTTAATCTATTTCTAAAAACTCTTTGCATTCTCCTTACTTCTATTTGCCAAAGCTATCTCATGTCCCCTTTTTGCCCTCAAGATTTCTCTCTTAAGGATACTCCTATGACCTTTTTACTCTAAGGATTCACTCAATTTCTTCTGTCTATACCGAACATATGCTTCATTTTTTCTTAACCAAAACCTCAATTTCTCTCGTCATCCCAGATGCCCGCCACGTACCAGCCTTTCCTTTCACCCAAACGGGAATATTCTAACTCTGGACTCTTATTATCCCATTTTGAAGGCTTCCCATTTCCCAGCCTTCACTTTACCTCCAAACATCTGCCCCCAATCAGCTTTTGAAAGTTCTTGCCTAATGCTGACAAAATTAGCCTTTCTCCAATTTTGAAGTTCAGCTTTTAGATCCGGTCTATCCTTTTCCATCGCTATTTAAAAACAAACAGATTTATGGTTGCTGGCTCCAAACTGCTCCCCGACTGACACCTCAGTCACCTACCCTGCCTTATTTCCCAGGACTAGGTCAAATTTTGCATCTTCTCTAGCAGGAACATACACATACTAAATCAGAAACTTTCCTTGCACACACTTAGTCAATTCCTCTCTTTTTAAACCCTTAACACTACACCAGTCCCTGTCGACATTTGTAATGTTAAAATCCCCTACCATATCCACCATATTATTCTTACAGAGAACTGAAATCTCCTTACAAATTTGTTTATGAATTTCTTGCTGACTATTAGGGAGTCTATAATACCATCCCAATACAATGACCATCCCTTTATTATTTCTCAGTACCATCCAGATAACTTCCTGGATATATTCCCAGGAATACCGTCTCTAAGTACAGTAGTAATGCTATCCCTTCTCAAAACTGCCACTCTCCTCCTCTCTTGCCCCCACTTTCTAAGCTTCCTGTAGCATTTGTATCCTGGAACATGAAGCTCCTTCTCTCGGAGCATTTACATGTTGATGAAGAAAGTTTTTCAAATTTTAGAAGTCTCTTCTCCATCCAAGCCTTTAACACAATGATACATCCAGACAATGTTTGTAAAAATCTAATATTACAGCCTTTATATTCTTACATATATCTGAAATCTGTGTATATTTGTTCTTCAGTTTCCTTCTGACTGTTGGGGGGCCTATAGTACAGTCCCATCATGATGATTATCCCTTTCTTATTTTAACCCAGATATTTTTACTGGATGATCGTTTTCAGAAATATTTTCTCTAGTTAGAGCAGCAATGTTTTCCTTAATCAAAAACACCATTCCGCCTTCTCTTTTACTTGCCTTTCTATCCTTCCTATATCCCCCTCATGCTTCTCATACTTCTATAATCTATTGAATACAGACCCAGAGTTATCCTCCGTTGCTGTTTTTCTCACAAGTCCTTCATCCTTGGGTCATTCTTGTAAATGTACTCTGGGCTCCCTCTAACACAAGCACATCCTTCCCGAGATAATGGGCCCAAAGCTGCTCACAATATTCCAAATGCAGTGTGACCAGAGCGAATAGAGCCTCAGCAGTACATCTCTGCTCTTGTATTGTACCCTCCTTGAAATAAGTGTTAAAATGGCATTTGCCTTCCAAACTGCCAACTGAACCTGCCAGTTAACCTTAAGAGAATTCCTGAACTAAGACTCCCAAGGTCCCTTGCCTTTGAGATTTCTGAAGACTTTTCCTGTTCAGAAAATTATTAACATCTTTATTCCTTCTACCAGAGTGCATAACCTCACAATTTCCTACATTGTATTCCATCTGTCACTTCTTTGTCCACTCTTGCAGCCTGTCCAAATCCTTCTACACCCTCCGCACCTCCTCAGCACTACCTGCCCCTCCACCGACATCTATCCCATGTGCAAATGTGGTAAGAATATCCTCAGTTCCTTTGTCCAGATCATTAAGGCATAACATGAGTAGTTGTGGTCCCAACACTGACCCCTGTGGACGTCCATGAGTCACCGGCTGCCATTCTGTAAAAGACCCTTTTATCCTGACTCTCTGCCTTCTGCCAAGCAGCCAATTCTCTGCCTTTACCTTGTTTAGCAGCCTGCTGTTATCAAAGGCCTTCTGGAAATGCAAATCGATTACACCCACTGACTCTGTGTTGTCTAACTTGCTTGTTACTTCCTCAAAGAATTTGAACAGATTTGTCAGGGAAGACCTCTCCTTAACAAAGCTGTGCTGACTCTGCCCTATTTTACCATGCACTTTCAAGTACTCTGCAGCCTCATTCTAAACAAAGCATTCTCAAGCCTTAGGAATGACTATGTTCTAGCTACGTAGTCTATAGTTTCCTGCCTCTGTCTCCCTTTCTTAAACACGTGTTGCATTAGCCATTTTCCAGTCATCTGGGACCCTGCCTGATTCCAGTGCTTTCTGAAAGATCATCACCAATTCCTCTCCAATCCACTCCGCTGTCTCCTTCAGTTATCTGGAGTATAGTCCATCTGGCCTTGGTGATTTACCCGCATTCAGCTTCCCAGCACCTTCCCCTTATCAATGGCCAATGCACTCACTTCTGTCCCCAGGTTTCCCTTGAAGTTCTTGTCGGTTGCTGGTGTCTTACACTGTTTAAAAACTGATGGAAAGTACCTCTTCAGATCCTCTGCCAAGCCGTAGTTCCCCATTACTACTTCTCCAGCATTGTTTTCAAGCTGTCCAATGTCCACTCTTCTCTCTTTGTAACCGTTGAGATATCCAAGAAAATTCCCTGCAGCCCTCTTCTGTATGAGTAGCGTGCTTACTCTCATATTTCACTTCCTTCCCCGTCACCACCTTTTTTTTGAAGTTATTTCTGTTTTTTAAAGACTTCCCAATCTTCTGGCTTCCACTAATCTTTACCACAGTATATGCTGCTTGTGTTGCCTTTATGCTCTCCTGGACTTCCCCTGTCAACCAGGGTTGTCTCATCCTCCCCTTAGTATTTTTCTTCTTCCTTGGGATGAATTTCTGCAATGTCTCCTGAATTAACCCAGAAACTCCTGCCATCACTGCTCCACTGTCTTCACTAGTCGGCTCTCCCTTCCAATCAACTCTGTCCAGCTCCACCCACGTGTCTTTGTAGTTACCTTTACCCAATTGTCATCACATTCCATCTGATTCAATCTACTCCCTCTCAAGCTGCAGGGTGAACTCTATTATGTTATGGCCACTGCCTCCTAGGAGTTCCTTCACATTGAGCTCCCTAATCAAGTCTCCCTCGTTACACATCACTAAATCCAGAATTGCCTGTTCCTGAGTGGGCTCTACCACAAACTGCTCCAAACAAAAAATCTCTCCGATAATTCCACGTTTTCTTGAGAACCACTATGAACCTGTTTTTCCCAGTCCACCTGCACGTTGAAGTCCCCAATGATTATTGCAACAGTTCCTTACATGCTTTTATAATCTCCTGATGTATTTTCTCCCCCACATCGTGACAGTGGCTAATGGCTTGTACACAAGTTCTTTTCGGCGTCTTTTTCCCTTTGTGGTTCCTGATCTCTATCCTCACGGATTCTACAACTTCTGACTCTATTTCACTTCATGCTGTCAATTTAATTTTATTTCTTGCAAACAAGGCAACCCCTCTGACTCTGCCCACTGCCTTTTCGATAGCTTGGATAATTAGTTACCAGCCCTGAACCCCCTGCAGCCTTTTCTCTGATACCTACAACATTGTGAATGCCAAGTTTACTCTGGCGTACCAGCTGATTGACCTTGTTCTTTCGACCGTGTGTATTTAGTTACAAGTCCCTCAACCCTGCGTTAATTGTCCCTCTTCTCATATTTGTCCCCTTATCTGCTGTGCCTGAAATTAGATTCCTGATCCTTTCCCTACTTTCTGTCTTGCAACATGTTGTGAAAGCTTTAACCTGTGCTGAGCAGTTCCTCATTTTGACTTTTCCATAATTTTACGCGCAGCTGAAAAACAACCTCCATATTTTAGTTTAAAGTCCAATATATAGACCCTAGTTATGCCATTCTCCAGGACTCTGATCCCAGCATCATTCACGTGTAGCCTGTCCCATCGGAACAGTTCCATCCTTCCCCAGTACTGACTCCAATGTCCAGTGAATTCAAACCTCCTGTTTGTCCCACACCAATCTTTCAGCCACACATCTTACTGTTATAATCTTACTGACTTTATGGCTCAGGTAGTAATCCAGAGATTATTACCTTTTTGATTCTTTTTTTTTAAATTTATCCCTGAGCTGCACATATTCCTTCAGCAGAACTTCTTCCCTCGATCTGTCTATATCGACAACGGGATCATTCCTTTGTAGCCCAGATGACTATCGTGAAGCCAGGCACCAGACAGGCAAATCTACCTTCAGGATTCTCGATTCTGGCAACAGGGAAGAGTCTCTATTCCCCTGACTACACTGTTTCCGATTACACTTGCATTTCTCTTTTCTCCTCCCTCTTGAATGGCTCCCTCTCCCACAGTGATGTTGTCAGTTTGCTCATCCTCCCTACAGACCCCACACTCATCCTCCCTACAGACCCCACACTCATCCTCCCTACACATCTCACACTCATCCTCCCTACAGATCTCACACTCATCCTCCCTACAGACCCCACACTCATTCTCCCTACAGACCCCACACTCATTCTCCCTACAGACCCCACACTCATCCTCCCTACAGATCTCACACTCATCCTCCCTACAGACCCCACACTCATTCTCCCTACAGACCCCACACTCATTCTCCCTACAGACCCCACACTCATTCTCCCTACAGACCCCACACTCATCCTCCCTACAGATCTCACACTCATCCTCCCTACAGACCCCACACTCATCCTCCCTACAGACCCCACACTCATCCACACAGGGAGCAAGAATCTCAAACCTGTTTGACAACCTGAAGGGCTGAGGCTCATTCAGCACTAACCTCTGGTTTCTTCTACCTGCCTCACTCATAGTCACACCTTTCTATCCCTGACCACTGATCGATTTGAGGTAGTTAATCCAAGAGCTGTGACTACCTCCTGAAACAGAGCATCCAGGTAACTCCTGCCCCTCCCTGATGTGTGGCCATGTTCAGACCTCAGATTTCAGCTCAACAATCTGAGCTGGAATCCCTCAACTAACAGTTATTATGGTGGTCGTAGCTATGAATCACAATGGGGTCACCAGCTCTGACGACATGCCGTTAAGACACCTCGCCTGGTCTGGCCCCTCCATTTTAATGACTTGGTGCTTAATTTGATTTTTTAAACATTTCATGCTGAAAGAACATCCACTGTTGTTGGGGAGATTAATTGACCAGGCTCAAGAGGTCAAAATTAAGTAAGTGCAGATATGTTGAAAGATTGTGTGGCTAGCAGAGATTAGAGGTGGGAATGATCACTATCATAGAGGGGTTTGAAAAGGAACGACGAGAAATTTGTTAAAATGTTGCTTTTCCTCAATTTGTGACCTCTTCAGGTCAATGAGCTCCAGGTGAGGAGAACAAAATTCAGTGTGAGTGAGCACATGGGCAGCGGGATGTTGGATTACCTGAAGATTACAGGGAGGTTGAAAGTGGGAGTGTGTTCGGGTCATTCAGTCTCAAGGTTACAAAGGACTGGATGAGATTTCAGCACTTGGAGCTGAGACTGTGTTGGAGTCAGGCCACGTTACTGAAATGGAAATAGAATGTCACGGTGAGGATGTGGGTCTGTGGTTCAAAGCTAATCTCCAAATGCGATATTCCCTTAATGTTGTGAAGAGCCTGGTTCAGACAGTTACCAGAGGGAGCGATACAGGTGGAGTTAGGAAGTTTTGTAACAGAGACTGAAGCCAGCAAACAAAGGATCAGGAGTAGGCCTTTCAGCTGTTCCACTATTGAATGAACTCGTGGCTGCTGTGTGGAGTTCAGCCTTTGGCCCATATCCCTGAATACATTTGTAGAACAAAAGTTTATCTGTCTCAGATTGGAAACTAACAACTTAGTGATTGATTTCCAAAGCTCTTCCATCCTTTTCATATCGAAGTCATTCCTCACATCTCTCTTGAACAGACTCTGCTCCCATGTTCTTGAATAAATTGGAGAGAGTTTCTATTCATTCAGCACTGGATGTTGGGACGTTGTGTGAGTTGGAGGGAGCTTCAAGGGAGTGTTGTCACATATGCCTACTCTACAGTCCTTCATGGTGGTGGAAGTGGCTGTTTTGGGAGGTTATGCTCAAGGTATGGTTGAGCAGTTGGTCAATAAAACCCCTCTCATTCTCCTTCCAGTACTGTGGAATATGACGTGGGAAATATCAGGTGGCATGGTAGCTCAGTGGTTCGCACTGCTGCCTCACAGCACCAGGGTCCCAGGTTCGATTCCAGCCTCGGATCACTGTCTGTGTGGAGGTTTGCACATTGTCCCCAAAACTGCATGGATTTCCTCCGGGTGCTCCGGTTTCCTCCCACAGTCTAGAGATGTGCAGGGCAGGTGAATTGGCCATGGTAAATTGCCCGTAGTGTTAGGTGCATTAGTCAGAGGGAAATGGGTCTGGGTGGTTACTCTTCAGAGGGTCAGTGTGGACTGGTTGGGCCTAAGGGCCTGTTTGCACACTGTAGGGAATCTAATCTAATATGCGTTTCGGCAGGAAGACCAGGAGAGGTGAATATTATTTAACGAGGGAAAACCTCTGCAGAAAACTGCAGCGCAGAGAATTTTGGGTCCTTCTGCTTGAAAGATGAAAAACTAGCATCTAGGTTCAGTGGGTATTCAGGAAAGGAAACAGTTAGTTGGCTTTTATTTAAATGGAATGGGAAGAAAAAATGGAAGTTTTGCTAAAACTGTTCAAGACATGAGTCAGATCACACTTGGAATACTGTGAGTTGCTTTTGTCCCTTGTTTTGGGAAAGGCAATCCATAGAGTATTCAGGAGATTGATCCTGGATATGGGAGGAATTTCTCAGGAAATGAGCTTGAGCAAATGGCTTCTGGACTCATTGGAGTTCAGAAGAATGAGACAAGACCTTATGGAAATATTCTGAGGGGCTTGACATTGTAGATTCAGGAAGATTGTTCTTACTTGTTTGAGAGTTGAGGACATAATCTCAGAGTAAGGAATCACCTGTTTAAAATGGATGTGGAGGAATTCCTGCTGTTAGAGTACAGAATACTGCAGTGGCCTGTGGAGGCTGTGCTGCTCAGTGTATCCAAGGCTGAGATAAATAGATTTTTAATTAGTAAGGGATTCAATGGTGGGGGCATAAGGCAGGAAAATCGAGCTGAGGATTATTGGATCAGCTCTGATCTCACTGAATGGTGACAGCAGACTTGCTGGGTTGAGTTACCTACTTCTGCTCTTACATCTGATGGTTTTAAACATCTTTTTTGGGTTCTCACTTGGTTTGCTTTTTGTTTTTAATGAACATTACAGGGAATTGGAAGACTATTTGCAATGAGGAGACATAAAACCAAGCATCACTTCCCAGTCTGACCAAGCTGCCGAGTTTATTGCCACCTGAATATCATTGGGTTTTGAAGTAAAAAGCACCGCCCACAGTGGGGCGAGAAACCGTACGTGTGTTGTACACGTGGACAAGTCTTCAGCAGATCACTGCCCGTCACGATATAAATACAGCCACACTGGGGAAAGGCCATTCATCTGTTCTAAGGGTGGGAAAGGATTCACTCGATCATCCACTTTGCTGAAACCCCAGCAAGTTCACACAGAGAACAGACCTTTGAAATGTTCAGAATGTGGGAGGTGTTTTAAAAACTCTGGGGCACTGATATCCCAACAACATCCTCACAGTGACGAGAGACCCTTCATATGCTCTCACTGTGCGTGTGGGTTCAAGCCATCATCCAACCTCATTAAACACCAGCGGATCCACACTGGGGAGAGACCATTCACCTGCTCACACTACAGGAAAGGATTTTCTCATAAATCCAACCTGTTAAAACACCAGCGATCTCTCGGAAGGTAGAGACTGGGCCTCTCAATATTCTGTAAGTTTCAATCAGGTTCTCTCTCATCTTTCTAAACTCCAACCAGAGTCCTCAACCTCTCCTCACATGACAAGTGCTTTAATCCCTGGGATTTTTCTTGTAAACCCACTCTGGACCCCTCCAAGTTCAGCACATCCTTCCTTAGATAGGGAGCCCAAAACTGCTCACAATGTCCCAAATGTGGTCTGATCAGAGCCTTACAAAGCCTCAGCAATACATCCCTGATCTTGTATTCTGACCCTCCCGAAATGAATGCTGGCATTACATTTGCCTTCCTAACTGCCAACTGAACCTGCCTGTTAACCTGAAGAGAATCCTGAACTCGGACTCCCAACTCCCTTTGTGCTTCAGATTTCCCCATTTTAGGAAACAGTCTCCGCCTCTATTCTTCTAATCCCATTGCATACCCTCCACACTGTCATCCATCTGCCAACCGAACCTTAACAGGATCTGTAAATATATGGCTTACTTGTAAAACAGAAGGCTGGCTGCGAGTGTAAATGTATTCAGCATTCGGAAGCCTGTGGTGACGTTGTGTAACGCACACAGAAGGCGGTCACGTGACGTTCCGTTTCGCGCCGAGGAGGTCATCTGATGCTCCGTTTCGCGGGCAAAAGAAGGTCACGTGGGGTCGGACATCCGGGAATGCGAGGAGGCAGAGAATGCAGTCAGATCAACAGCCAATCAGAAGATAATTCTACCTCAGTGATTGTATGACATTTTTTTATTGTGTAAAAGACTGGGTCAGGGACAGAACGGGGTCTTACTTTTTGAACTGGCACACTTTGTTGTTTGTCAGGGACAAAAAGGTTTAGACCCAGAGCTCTGAATGCTTTATCCACTTACTGTTTAAAATAAATTAAGAGTGTGAGACCGAATATCTTCTATTGCTTCATTTAAAAGAACATGCAGGACTTGGCTTACACATAGAAGAACGTAAGTTGGTAGATTGAGCCAAAGTCCATCAGATCCTGAACTCGGACTCACCCCCGAGGACCTTGTTTGTGCTTCAGGCCTGGCAGCATCTGTCCAGAGACAGACAGAGAGAAAGCGGAGTCAACGTTTCGAGTCCGGGGCAGCCGTCCTTCGGGAGAGTGGCCTTTGGTCTTGATGTGCCGCCGCACAATTTCTTGTTCACTCCCACCTCTCTGTCTGTGTGTGTATTTGTCATTATTATTGAGTTTGGCGAGTCCCGGAGCCGGCCCTGTTGTTTCTCTCTCCTGAAAGGGTTGTCCCTTTGAAGAGTCTTTCCCCGAAGCAGCTGCTAACGGTCACTTGGGGCACGAGGCGGCCGTTAACCGCCATCTCGCGCGGGGCCTGAAGCTAAAATGGCGCCGGGGCCACGCGGGAAGGAAAAGCGCCGAGGGAGAGCGGACTGTGTCAACATGTCCCGTTCCCGAGGGTCAGGATGGTGGTTATTGGGGGGTGCAGGGGGGACAGGAGAGATTCCCCCTCCCAGTGAGGCATCTTGTACAAACCGCGAGGTCTCTCTCCGTCTCCCTGTCTCTGTACATCTCTCTCTCTCTGTAACTGTTTGACTGTCCATGACTTGCTTTAACTCTCTGACCAGGTCGATTAATCTCGATGACTCTGATTTTGTGTTTCTCTATGTCTCTGTAAGACCATGTTTCTTTATGACTCTGCCCCTCTGTGTCTCTCAGTTTCTCCCTGCGTCTCTATGATTTTGCCGAGAGGTGCGAGGCAGGAGTGAAGGACTTCTGGGAAAGTTTTAAGTGGGAAGTGCATCCAACTCCAGCTCCTCGAAAACCGAGTTAGGGAACTGGGGCTGGATGGACTACGGATCATCCGGGAGGCTGAGGGGGAAATTGAGAGGATGTACAGGGAGGTGGTCACTCCCCAGACACTGTATAAGGACAGCTGGGTTACTGTCAGGGGGAGGAAAGGAACCAACGCTCAGGGCAGGGATCCCCTGTGGCCGTTCCCCTCAGCAATAAGTATACCATTTTGGATACTGCTGGTGGGGATAGCCTACCAGGGGAAAACCATAGTTGTCAGGTCTCTGGCACTGAGGCTCAGAAGGGAAGGGCAGAAAATAGAAGAGCACTACTGGTAGGAGACTCAATAGTTAGACGGATTAACAGGAGATTTTGTGGTCAGGAACAGGACTCCCGGAAGATATGTTGCCTCCCCAATGCCAGGGTCTGGGCTGTCGCCGTTTGGGTTTGCAAGATAATGAAGGGGGAGGGTGAGCAGCCAGAAATCGTGATACATATTGGCACCAATGATATAGCCAGGATTGAGGGTCTGAAAAGTGACTACGGAGAGTTAGGTTGGAAGCTGCAGAGCAGGACGAGTAGAGTAGTGATCTTGAGTTTGCTCCTGGTGCCACAAGATAGTGAGATGAGGAACAGTCAGCGAATGCAGCTTAACACATGTCTGCGAGGCTGGTGCAGGAGGGAGGGCTGCAGATACCTAGACCATTGGGATACCTTTTGGGGAAGCTGGGATCTGTACATGAAGGACAGGTTGCACCTGAACGGGCAGGGCAAAAATATCCCGGCTGGGAGATTTGCTTGTGTGATTCGGGAGGGTTTAAACTAGTTTGGCAGGGGGGTGAGAATCAGAGCCACACGCCTGAAAGGGGGTCATTTGCAGACAGGACAGTGACAGGATGTATTGAATCTATCAGGAAGGTTTCTCACATGTTGAAACAAAGGGATCGGTTAAAGTGTGTCTGCTTTCATGCAAGGAGTGTCCGAAATAAGAGTGACAAACTTAGAGTGACATAGTACTTAGGGCTATGATGTTGTGGTCATAACGGAGACGTGGGTTCCACTGGGGCAGGAATGGTTGCTTGATGTTCCAGAGTTTAGAACATTTAAAAGGAACAGGGAGAGTGGAAAAGAGGAGGGGGTGTAGCATTGCTAATCAGAGAGTGCATCACAGCCACAGAAAGGAAGGTTGTTGAGGAAGATTTGTCTGCAGAGTCAGTATGGGTGGAAGTTAGGAACAGCAAGGGTTTTCTACAGACCACCTAATTGCAGTAGAGAGATTGAAGATCTCACAGGCGGGCAGATTCTGGAAAAGTGTAGAAGTAGCAGGGTTGTTATTATGGGTGATTTCAGCTTTCCCAATATCAACTGGAACTTCCTAAGTGCAGATGGTTTGGATGGAGCCGTTTTTGCCAGGTGTGTTCAGGAGGAGGTCCTTCCTCAGTATGTGGACAGGACGATGAGTGGAGATTAGATTACCTACAGTGTGGAAAACAGGCCCCCTGGCACAACAAGTCCACCAACCCTCCGAAGAGCAACCCACCCAGACGCATTCCCCTACATTTACCCCTTCACCTAACACTACAGGCAATTCACCTAACCTGCACATTTTCAGCCTGTGGGAGGAAACCAGAGGACCCGGAGGAAACCCACACAGGCATGGGGAGAATGTGCAAACTCTACATAGACTGTTGCCTGAGGAGGGAATTGAACTCGAGTCTCTGGCACTGTGAAGCAGCAGTGCTAATCACTGTGCCACCGTGCCGCCCATAAAGGCCATTTTCGATTTGGTGCTTGGCGACGAGCCAGGACAGGTGTCAGATCTCTCAGTGGTGAAAGTGATCACAACTGTCTCACATTTAGCATAGCCTTGGGGTGGGAAAGGAGCAATTACCGAGGGAACATACTTAATTGGGGAAAAGGAAATTATGACTATCAGACAGGATTTGGGAAGTACAGACTGGGAGCAATTGTTCCACAGAAAGGGCACAGCAGACATGTGGAGACTATTTAAGGAGCAGTTGGTGCGAGTGATGCACGAACTTGTTCCTCTGAGACAGGTAAGAAGGGGTAAGATTAAGAAACCTTGGATGGTGAGAACAGAGGAACTTCTCATAAAAAGGAAGAAGGCAGCTTATGTAAAGTGGAGGAAGCAAGGATCTAGCACAGCTTTAGAGGATTACAGGCTTGCTAGAAAGGAGCTGAGAAATGGACTGAGGAGAGCCAGGAGGGGGCACGAGAAAAGCTTGGCAAGAAGGATTAGGGAGAACCCAAAGGCATTTGACTCATACATGAGGAATAAAAGAATGATCAGGGAGAAGGTAGGGCCGATCAGGGATAACTGAGGGAACTTGTGCATGGTGTCTGAGCAGATAGGGGAAGCCCTAAATGAGTTTTTTGCTTTGGTTTACACCAAGGAAAGGGAACTTGTTGTAAATGAAAAATTAGAGGAGCTGGGAAGCAGTCTTGACCAGATCAAGATTGATGAAGTTGATGTGCTAGAAATTTTGGAAAACATGAAGATTGATAAGTTCCCAGGTCCAGACCAGATTTATCATAGTCTGCTCCAGGAAGTGAGAAAGAAGGTTGCGAAGCCGCTAGCGAGGATATTTGCCTCCTCCCTCTCCACAGGAGTTGTACCGGAGGATTGGAAGGAGACGAATGTTGTTCCTCTTTTCAGGAAGGATACTAGGGGAATCCCTGGCAATTACAGACCAGTCAGTCGTACGTCTGGTCAGCAAAGCTTTGGAAAGAATTCTGAGGGATAGGTTTTATGACTATTTGACAAGGTATAGTGTGATTAAAGGCAAATCATGCCTCACAAATCTTATTGAGTTCTTTGAGGAGGTGTGAAGACAGGTTGACGACGGTGGACGATGGGAAGTATTCTGCCTGGAGGTCAGTGTTGAGTGGGGTCCCTCAGGGCTCTGTTCTAGGACCTCTGCTCTTTGTAGTTTTTATAAATGACTTTTATGAGGAGGTTGAGGGGTGGGTTAGTAAATTTGCAGATGACACAAAGCTTGGAGGTGTCATTGATGTGGTGTATATGGACGTCAGCAAGGCATTTGGTAAGGTTCCCTATGGTAGGCTCATTCATAAAGTCAGGAAGTATGGGATACAGGGAGATTTGACTATCTGGATTCAGAATTGGTTGGCTGACAGAAGGCAGAGTGTGATTGTGGATGGGAAGTATTCTGCCTGGAGGTCAGTGTTGAGTGGGGTCCCTCAGGGCTCTGTTCTAGGACCTCTGCTCTTTGTAGTTTTTATAAATGACTTTTATGAGGAGGTTGAGGGGTGGGTTAGTAAATTTGCAGATGACACAAAGCTTGGAGGTGTCATTGATAGTATAGAGGGCTACTGCAGGTTGCAGAGCGACATAGACAGGATGCAGAGCTGGGCTGAGAGATGGCAGATGGAGTTCAACCTGGATAAATGCGAAATGATGCATTTTGGAAGGTCGAACTCAAATGCTGAATATAGGATTAAAGACAGGATTCTTGATAGTGTGGAGGAAGAGAGGAATCTAGGTGTGTAAGTGCATAGATATCTCAAAGTTAACACCCAAGTAGATAGGGTTGTTAAGAAAGCATATGGTATTTAGGCTTTCATTAACAGAGGGATCGGGTTTAAGAGCTGCGAGGTTTTGCTGCAGCTCTACATGTCCTTGGTGAGACCACACTTGGAATATTGTGTCCAGTTCTGGTCACCCTAGCATAGGAAAGATACAGAGGCTTTGGAGAGGGTGCAAAGAAGGTTTACGAGGATGCTGCCTGGACTGGAGGGCTTGCCTTGTGAAGAAAGGTTGAATAAGCTCGGACTTTTCTCTCTGGAGAGAAGGAGAAAGAGAGGAGACCTGATCGAGGTGCACAAAATCATGAGTGGAATAGATAAGAGTCAACAGCCAGAAACTTTTCCCCAGGGCAGGATTGACTGGTATGAGTAGTCATAGTTTGAAGATTTTAGGAGGAAGGTATAAAGTAGACGTCAGAGGTAGGTTCTTTACGCAGAGAGTTGTGAATGCGTGGAATGCGTTGCCAGCTGTGGTGGTGGAAGCAGAGTCATTAGGGACATTTAAGCGACTGATAGACATGCACATGGATGGCAGTGAGTTGAGGGGTGCATAGGATAAGTTATGAAATTTTACATTAGGATTAAACCTCAGCACAACATCTTGGGCCAAAGGCCCTGTTCTGTGCTGTACTTTTCTATGCTCTATGACCCTCTGACTCTCTCAGTGACTATGTAACTCTCTCTGAGTGTGTGGTGGGAGTACTGTTTGTTGCTGAGCACAACAATTGCTGCCTTAGAAAAGTGCCTAACAGTTTTGTTTAATCACAGGCATCACTCTGTCAGTCCTAGAGCTGAGTGCCCACCTGGAAACGTGGTAGTGGAAGGAGACAGCACCCTTTAAACCGCTTGGTTTGACTCCAATTCAATATATTTTCCAGAAGGATGGTGAGGCAATTTACTGGGAATACTCCAACCACAACAGAACCGTACACACAATCATCAACATCAGCAAACATCAAGAGGACAATTATCACTGTGTTGTTTCTAGGATTCTCTCCTGAACAGCAAATTCCTCACCATTTCAGTGATCAGTAAGTTTGTAAACGACTTTGTACAAATCAACTGGGGGAGCGTGCAGAGGGAGATTTTCCAGGATTTTACTTTGGGGGCTGGAGAGTTTCAGTGATGGAGAGAGATTGGATAGACTGGGGTTGTTTTCCTGAGAGCAGAGGAGATTGAGTGTGGTGACATGATTGAGATGTATAAAATAATGGGTGTAGATAGGGTGGACAGGAAGAAACTTTTGCCTCTTGATGGAGGGATCAATGACTAGGGGAGGGGCATAGATTGAAAGTAAGGGACAGGAGGTTTAGAGAGGGATGTGGGGGGAAACATTTTCACCCAGAGGATGGTGGGGAATCTGGAACTCACTGCCTGTAAGGGTGAGAGAGGCTGAAACCCTCATCACATTGAAGAAGGATTTAGATGTTCACTTGTGATGCCAGGCTCGAGTCAGATTAAGTGGTCCTTGACGTTTCACTTGTATTTTATTACAGAAATATGAGCTCGGGTAAGGTGAATAGCCAAGATCTTTTCCCCAGGGCAGGGGAGTCCAAAACTAGAGGACATTAGTTTTGGTGAGAGAAGAAAGATTGAAAAGCGACCGAAGGGGTAACTTCTTCACACAGATGGTGGTGCATATTTAGAATGAGCTGCCCGAGTAAGTGTTAGAAGTGGGTACAATAACAAACTCCTAAAGAGATTTGGAAAGATACATAGATAGGAAAGGTTGAGACAGATATGGGCCAAATGCAAACAAATGGGACTAGTTTCGTTTGTGAGACCTGGTCAGCATGGACGCGTTGGGCTGATGGGTCTATTTCCGTACTGTATGACCCTATGACTGGGAAGATTATATTTGAGAATAAAGTTGGTTGCTTTTGACTGGCATGGATTCAGTTGGCTGAAGATCCTGTTTCTGTGCTGGAGACCTCTGACTCTACAATTCCTTGTTCAGCAATCTATCAGAGAAAGGTAGAAAGTTAGACAATACAAGCTGGGGGAGGCTGATGGTAACATCAAAGATGTTCATAGTGCGTTGGGATTGCGGACAGTGATGGTAACCCCCAGGATGTTGATATTGGGGATGGGGACAGTAATGGTAACCCCAAGGATATTGACAGTAGGGTAGGGGTGGGGACAGTAACAGTAACCCCCAGGATGTTGATAGTGGGGATGGGGATAGTGATGGTAACCCCCAGGATGTTGACAGTGGGGTAGGGGTGGGGACAGTGACAGTAACCCCCAGGATGTTAATAGTGGGGATGGGGACAGTGATGGTAACCCCCAGGATGTTGACAGTGGGTAGTGGTGGGGACAGTCATGGTAAGCCCCAGGATATTGATAGTGGGGATGGGGATAGTGATGGTAAACCCCAGGATGTTGACAGTAGGGTAGGGGTGGGAACAGTAACGGTAACCCCCAGGATGTTGATAGTGGGGATGGGGACAGTGATGATAACCCCAAGGATGTTGACAGTAGGGTAGGGGTGGGGACAATGACAGTAACCCCCAGGATGTTGACAGTGGGGATGGGGACAGTGATGGTATTCTCCAGGATGTTGACAGTGGGTAGTGGTGGGGACAGTGATGGTAAGCCACAGGATATTGATAGTTGGGATGGGGACAGTGATGGTATTCTCCAGGATGTTGACAGTAGGATAGGGGTGGGGACAGTGACGGTAACCCCCAGGATGTTGATAGTGGGGATGGGGACAGTGATGGTAACCCCCAGGATGTTGATAGTGGGGATGGGGACAGTGATGATAACCCCCAGGATGTTGATAGTGGGGATGGGGACAGTGATGATAAACCCCCAGGATGTTGATAGTGGGGATGGGGACAGCGATGGTAACCCCTAGGATGTTGACAGTAGGGTAGGGGTGGGGACAATGACAGTAACCCACAGGATGTTGACAGTGGGGATGGGGACAGTGATAGTAACCTCCAGGATGTTGACAGTAGGGATGGGGACAGTGACCGTAACCCCCTGGATGTTGATAGTGGGGATGGGGACAGTGACAGTAATCCCCAGGATGTTGATAGTGGGGGTGGGGACAGTGATGGTATTCCCCAGGATGTTGCCAGTGGGGATGGGGACAGTGACAGTAACCCCCTGGATGTTGATAGTGGGGATGGGGACAGTGACAGTAATCCCCAGGATGTTGATAGTGGGGGTGGGGACAGTGATGGTAACCCCCAGGATGTTGATAGTGGGGATGGGGACAGTGATGGTAATCCCCAGGATGTTGATAGTGGGGATGGGGACAGTGACAGTAACCCCCAGGATGTTGATAGTGGGGGTGGGGACAGTGACGGTAACTCCCAGGATGTTGATAGTGGGGATGGGGACAGTGATGGTAACCCCCAGGATGTTAATAGTGGGGATGGGGACAGTGACAGTAACCCCCAGGATGTTGATAGTGGGGATGGGGACAGTGATGGTAACCCCCAGGATGTTGATAGTGGGGATGGGGACAGTGACAGTATTCCCCAGGATGTTGCCAGTGGGGATGGGGGCAGTGATGGTAACCCCCAGGATGTTGATACTGGGGAGGGGGACAGTGATGGTAATCCCCAGGATGTTGATAGTGGGGATGGGGACAGTGACAGTAACCCCCAGGATGTTGATAGTGGGGGTGGGGACAGTGACAGTAACCCCCAGGATGTTGATAGTGGGGGTGGGGACAGTGACAGTAACCCCCAGGATGTTGATAGTGGGGGTGGGGGCAGTGACAGTAACCCCCAGGATGTTGATATTGGGGATGGGGACAGTGACAGTAACCCCCAGGATGTTGATAGTGGGGATGGGGCAGTGATGGTATTCCACAGGATGTTGACAGTAGGGATGGGGACAGTGACAGTAACCCCCAGGAAGTTGATAGTGGGGATGGGGCAGTGATGGTAACCCCCAGGATGTTGACAGTGGGGATGGGGACAGTGACGGTAACCCCCTGGATGTTGATAGTGGGGATGGGGACAGTGATGGTATTCCACAGGATGTTCTTAGTGGGGGTGGGCACAGTGATGGTAACCCCCAGGATGTTGATAGTGGGGATGGGGACAGTGATGGTAATCCCCAGGATGTTGATAGTGGGGATGGGGACAGTGACAGTAACCCCCAGGATGTTGATAGTGGGGATGGGGACAGTGACAGTAACCCCCAGGATGTTGATAGTGGGGATGGGGACAGTGACAGTAACCCCCAGGATGTTGATAGTGGGGATGGGGACAGTGACGGTAACCCCCTGGATGTTGATAGTGGGGATGGGGACAGTGATGGTAACCCCCAGGATGTTCTTAGTGGGGGTGGGCACAGTGATGGTAACCCCCAGGATGTTGATAGTGGGGATGGGGACAGTGATGGTAACCCCCTGGATGTTGATAGTGGGGATGGGGACAGTGATGGTAACCCCCAGGATGTTCTTAGTGGGGGTGGGCACAGTGATGGTAACCCCCAGGATGTTGATAGTGGGGATGGGGACAGTGATGGTAACCCCCAGGATGTTGATAGTGGGGATGGGGACAGTGATGGGAATCCCCAGGATATTGTCAGTGGAGATGGGGACAGTGATGATAACCTCCAGGATGTTGATAATGGGGATGGGGACAGTGATGGTAAGCCCCAGGATGTTGACAGTGGGGATGGGGACAGTGACAGTAATCCCCAGGATGTTGATAGTGGGGGTGGGGACAGTGATGGTAATCCCCAGGATGTTGATAGTGGGGGTGGGGACAGTGATGGTATTCCCCAGGATGTTGCCAGTGGGGATGGGGACAGTGACAGTAACCCCCTGGATGTTGATAGTGGGGATGGGGACAGTGATGGTAATCCCCAGGATGTTGATAGTGGGGATGGGGACAGTGACAGTAACCCCCAGGATGTTGATAGTGGGGGTGGGGACAGTGACGGTAACTCCCAGGATGTTGATAGTGGGGATGGGGACAGTGATGGTAACCCCCAGGATGTTGATAGTGGGGGTGGGGACAGTGATGGTAATCCCCAGGATGTTAATAGTGGGGATGGGGACAGTGACAGTAACCCCCAGGATGTTGATAGTGGGGATGGGGACAGTGACGGTAACTCCCAGGATGTTGATAGTGGGGATGGGGACAGTGATGGTAACCCCCAGGATGTTGATAGTGGGGGTGGGGACAGTGATGGTAATCCCCAGGATGTTGATAGTGGGGATGGGGACAGTGAAAGTAACCCCCAGGATGTTGATAGTGGGGATGGGGACAGTGACGGTAACTCCCAGGATGTTGATAGTGGGGATGGGGACAGTGACAGTAACCCCCAGGATGTTGATAGTGGGGGTGGGGACAGTGACAGTAACCCCCAGGATGTTGATAGTGGGGGTGGGGACAGTGACAGTAACCCCCAGGATGTTGATAGTGGGGATAGGGACAATGACAGTAACCCCCATGATGTTGATATTGGGGATGGGGACAGTGACAGTAGCCCCCAGGATGTTGATAGTGGGGATGGGGCAGTGATGGTATTCCACAGGATGTTGACAGTGACAGTAACCCCCTGGATGTTGATAGTGGGGATGGGGACAGTGATGGTAACCCCCAGGATGTTCTTAGTGGGGGTGGGCACAGTGATGGTAACCCCCAGGATGTTGATAGTGGTGGTGGGGACAGTGATGATAACCCCCAGGATGTTGATAGTGGGGATGGGGACAGTGATGGTAATCCCCAGGATGTTGATAGTGGGGATGGGGACAGTGACAGTAACCCCCAGGATGTTGATAGTGGGGATGGGGACAGTGATGGTAACCCCCAGGATGTTGACAGTATGGTAGGGGTGGGGACAGTGACAGTAATCCCCAGGATGTTGACAGTGGGGATGGGGACAGTGATGGTAACCCCCAGGATGTTGATAGTGGGAATGGGGACAGTGATGGTAATCCCCAGGATATTGTCAGTGGAGATGGGGACAGTGATGATGACCTCCAGGATGTTGATAATGGGGATGGGGACAGTGATGGTAAGCCCCAGGATGTTGACAGTGGGGATGGGGACAGTGACAGTAACCCACAGAATGTTGATAGTGGGAATGGGGACAGTGACAGTAACCCCCAGGATGTTGATAGTGGGGATGGGGACAGTGACAGTAATGGTAATCCCCAGGATGTTGACAGTGGGGATGGGGACAGTAACAGTAATCCCCAGGATGTTGATAGTGGGGGTGGGGACAGTGACAGTAACCCCCAGAATGTTGATAGTGGGAATGGGGACAGTGACAGTAATCCCCAGGATGTTGATAGTGGGGATGGGGACAGTAACAGTAATCCCCAGGATGTTGATAGTGGGGGTGGGGACAGTGACAGTAACCCCCAGAATGTTGATAGTGGGGATGGGGATAGTGATGGTAACCCCCAGGATGTTGACAGTGGGTAGTGGTGGGGACAGTGATGGTAAGCCCCAGGATATTGATAGTTGGGATGGGGACAATGACAGTTACCCACAGGATGTTGACAGTAGTATAGGGGTGGGGACAGTGATGGTAACTCCCAGGATGTTGATAGTGGGGATGGGGACAGTGATGGTAACCCCCAGGATGTTGATACTGGGGATGGGGACAGTGATGATAACCCCCAGGATGTTGACAGTGGGGATGGGGACAGTGATGATAAACCCCCAGGATGTTGATAGTGGGGATGGGGACAGTGATGATAAACCCCCAGGATGTTGATAGTGGGGATGGGGACAGTGATGGTAACCCCCAGGATGTTGACAGTAGGGTATGGGTGGGGACAATGACAGTAACCCCCAGGATGTTGACAGTGGGGCTCAGGACAGTGACAGTAACCCCCAGGATTTTGATAGTGGGGATGGGGACAGTGATGGTAACCCCCAGGATGTTGACAGTAGTGTAGGGGTGGGGACAATGACAGTAACCCCCAGGATGTTGACAATGGGGATGGGGACAGTGATGGTAACCTCCAGGATGTTGATAGTGGGGGTGGGGACAGTGACAGTAACCCCCAGAATGTTGATAGTGGGAATGGGGACAGTGACAGTAACCCCCAGGATGTTGATAGTGGGGATGGGGACAGTGACAGTAATGGTAATCCCCAGGATGTTGACAGTGGGGATGGGGACAGTAACAGTAATCCCCAGGATGTTGATAGTGTGGGTGGGGACAGTGACAGTAACCCCCAGAATGTTGATAGTGGGAATGGGGACAGTGACAGTAACCCCCAGGATGTTGATAGTGGGGATGGGGACAGTGACAGTAATGGTAATCCCCAGGATGTTGACAGTGGGGATGGGGACAGTAACAGTAACCCCCAGGATGTTGATAGTGGGGTAGGGGTGGGGACAGTGATGGTAACCCCCAGGATGTTGATAGTGGGGATGGGGACAGTGACAGTAACCCCCAGGATGTTGATAGTGGGGATGGGGACAGTGATGGTAACCCCCAGGATGTTGATAGTGGGGATGGGGACAGTAACCCCCAGATGTTGATAGTGGGGGTGGGGACAGTGACAGTAACCCCCAGGATGTTGATAGTGGGGATGGGGACAGTGACAGTAACCCCCAGGATGTTGATAGTGTGGATGGGGATAGTGACAGTAACTCCCAGGATGTTGATAGTGTTGGAGGATACTCTCAAGACTCAGACGTTGAGAACTGATTAGGTTTATTCTACGATATATCATGAGGAATTCACCATCCTAACTGTGGCTCGGTGTTTTTCTGATGTACGTCAGGATACTACAGGATTATATAGAGAAAGCAGATCGGGGCTGATCGTTGATTACACAGCTTAGTCCTAAATTAGAGGTTAGGTATTAGGGCCAAAACTAAGCACTATTATGCATTCCACAAGTATTTACACAGATTGTTAACACTAAGGAGAGATGTCCCTAATTAGCTGAATGACCGTGAAGTGGCAATAACTCATAAAGGAAGTGGGTCTAATTGACAAGTCTGTGTCTGCTTGACTCGTTCTACAGCCTGCCCTGATCATTCATCAAAGTGGGAAAAACACTAACTTGACACCTTCGGAAGATAAGGCCTACCTTTCACATTACCTAAGAGTAAGGAATGCACAGCCAGCAAAGTTCTGGGGACGCAAAATGGTTTCTCAGCCAGATTAGGAAAATGGCTTCCAGCCAAACCATGTCAACTTTCCCAACAGTAACCGTCAGGATGTTGATAGTGGGAAGAGTGTGGGGGCAGTGATGGTAACCTTCAGGATGTTGACAGTGGAGTGGAGGTGGGGACTGTGATGGTAACCCCTAGGATGTTGATCGTGGGAAGAGGGTTTGAAGAGGTTGGGGACGGTGACGGTAACCACCAGGAGGTTGATCGTGGGAAGAGAGTGGGGACAGTCATGGTAACATCATTGAACATAGAGAGGCAATGGTTGGATGATTTGGCCATCCATAGTTAACACAAATCTTTTGAAGTATAGATTTTACAACATATGGAGACTTTACGATGATATGAAATCTCGCTTGTTTTATTTCTCCTTTCCATCAATTATTATCCTATCATCAAAGATAACATCTGTGAAAAAAAGAGACAATTTCAGCGCCCGATCTGTTATTTCCTCTTTGTCTTGTTTCTTCCAGTTCCTGTTGCTGGGGTTTTCCTCACTCCCAGAGCCACTAAAATGGAGGTTCTGATTGGGAGTTGTCTCGTTCCAGAATGTGTATTGAGCCGAGGTACTGGACCCTACTTTCAATGGTACATTCAACAGAAAGCCTTAAATAATGCCAGCAGGAATTACAACTCTAGCTCAGACAGGACAGAGCCGGCCATTGAATCCTTCCAGTCCAAATGCCAACAGGGGTCCCAGTTGAATAATATCTAATGTGACCAGTAATTCCATCTGCCTCACGGTGCCAGGTAATCCATTCTTCATCCATGATCCGTGCTCGTTCTTCACTGGGGTGCAGCTGAAGACTTGACATGAACACTCTAAAAATTGCTTTAGGCACTCAGCAGGTCTGGCAACATCTGTGGAGAGAGAGAGAGAGAGAGAGACAGAGTTAATGTTGCAGGTTATAAACACAGAGTGCTGGAAAAATGCAGAGAGAGAGAGAATGTGTCCTTGCTCAGATAAGGGAGACCTTCACAGAGACACATTTCAAGTCCTGGAGCAGGCATAGCTTGCCATAATTGGACAGGGTGAGACCACACCCTGGAGACCTGTGTGCAGTTTGGCGTAACCTTATCTGAGGAAGGACATTGTGCCTGTGGAGGGAGTGCAGTAAAGGTTTCCCAGAGCGATTCCTGGGATAGCAGGACTGACGTGTGGAGGACTGATCGGTTAGCTCGATATTCACTGGAGTTGAGAAGAATTAAGGGAGAATCCCATAGAAATCTATTAAGTTTGAACAAGGACAAGATGGAGTAAACACAGGGAGGGTGTTCCTGGTGCCAGGTGGAGAGTCTAGAACCAGGGGGTCACTTTCTAAAGGAGATGCAACAAGTCTGAGATGGGGAGAAATGTCTTTACCCAGAGAGTGGGGAGCCTGTGGAATTCTCTGCCACAGAAAGCAGTCAGGGCCAAAACACTGAATGTTGTTCAGGAAGGAGTTGGATAGAGTTCTTTGGGGCGAAAGGGAGAGCGCGGGGAGGCACAGGACCAAGTTGGGTGATCAGCCATGATCCCATTGAATGGACGGAGCAGGGTGGAGGGGCCAAATGGCCTCCTCACGATGATATTTTCGATGTTTCTCTGTGAATGGCCTGCCACTGACAGGTGGATGACACAGGAAAGTTTTGCCTCGATATATCTAGGCAGTGAAAACGAGGGACAATAATTTCCAGTCAACAATTTAGAGAGAGTGGATGCAGAGTGATCTTTTGAGTTTAGCATCGAATAGTCTGCCTTGGATTGGTGGGATGTTGTTATTGAGACAGGCTGCACAGAAATAGTGATGTCACTGCGATGGTGAGGGTTTGGAGCGAATTTCACAGACACAAGGGTTTCCCTCCAAATGGATGGGTTCTGGCAGGGAGTCAGAGCAACAGGGAACACTGGGGTTGATGTTTGCTGAAGGAATGATGTTATTGACAGGAAATCCCTCTCTGAATACAGCACAGGCACACAGCACTGAGATGGCAGTACTCATTGTCCCAATGTTTCTGATCCTTTCTCTTATCACATTGCTTCCAATTAAACTCCAGAACAAGAAACAAGGTGGGCGAAACACTCTGGCAGCTGACCCTGGCGATCCTGCTCCACTCGGGTTTCAAACTAATGTTGCTCACATAGAGCGTATGTGGGTGTGTGTATGAGAGAGTATAAGTGGGAGGGTGTTTGGGTGACAGTATGAAGGTGTGCATGTGTATGAGAGAGAGAGTTACACATTCTCATTGACACTCACACATACTTTTACGTGCACGCACATACATACACATAGTCACTCACGTACTTCTTCAGTGCACCTTGTAAGCAACACTTGAGAAGCCAAACACCATCCAGAGACAACACAGCCCCTGCTTAACTGGCACCACATCCACACCATCCACTCTCTCCACCACCCGTGCTCAGTAGCAGCAGTGTGTACCACTTGAGATTCACTGCAGACATTCACCAAAGGTTCTCAGGTAGCACCTTCCAAACCCTCAACCACTTCCATCTCGAAGGGCAAGGACAGCAGTTTCAGGAGTATACCACCTCCTGCAAGTTTCCCTCTCAGCCACTCACCATCCGAACTTGAAATATATTAGCTGTTCATTTAGTGTTGCTGGGTCAGCATCCTGGAATTCCCTCTCTAATGGTATTGTGGGTCTACCTACAGCACAGGGACTGCAATGGTTCAAGAAGGCAGCTCACTACCTCCTTCTCAAGGGGCCAACGAGGGATGGATAATAAATTCTCGGCCCAGCCAGTGATTTCCACAATCCACAAGTGAATTTAAAAAAACAAATAATAAAACACTATGTGGGAATGTGCTTTTTGAGGATGTGGGCAGGCTGAACAAGTGGCAGATGAAATTATTTGGGGAGACATACAAAGTAATATGTTCAGAGGAATGTCAGCACAGATATAAACTAAAGATTAAATTTGGAATAATTGTTGCTTGCCCATCAGTCAAAAAATCCAGATTCATTTACAAGCAGGTGAAGCTGAATATTTACAGTAAAACTTTCCCATGTTCTTCCTCTCTTATTTTCTCCAGCTGATTCTTCCAACAGTTCCCGACGGCACAGGTAAGTTAGTGAGATGGTTAGCAACTTCGAACAGTATTGAAACACTGTCTACATGGGCTGAAAATCACCCTGGGGTGTAAACCCAGCAATTTTACATTTGTTAGACAAATTGGAGCAAATGGACCCATTGTGTCTGACTCGTTTGCAAATCTAAAGCACAACAGTTCAAATCGAGGACACAATCTCAATTTCCGTTAGACACTGAACTGAACGTTGTTCAGTCCCATCAGTGGTGAGGGTATCCATTGTAGTCGGAAGAATTGAAAAAGGCAAGTTGTATTCTGAATGGGAGAGAAAATTCAACTTGTTTTGGTGCAAAGGGATGAGGATGTCCTTGTGCATGAATCTCACAAAGTAGTGTACAGCTAGAGCGGGTCATAAGGAAGGCATTTATTGCGTAAAGGGTGGAGTATGAAAGTAGGGAAGTGTTACTGCAACTGGACAATGTATGGCGGTTTCCACATCCGGACTACTGCAGACAGTTTTGGTCCCCTTACTTGAGGATGGATGTAGTTGAATCGGGGGGACTTCAGAGGAGATTCACTGAATTGATTGCCAAGATGAAAGGTTTGTCTTCTGAGAAGAGACTGGTACAATTTTGATCAATTTACTTGAGGACAGAAGCAGGTCAGAAGAGGTTCACTCAATCATTTCCAGAGATGAAGGGTTTGTCTTAGATGAGAGATTGAGCAGTTTCTCTGGATTTTGGAAGAGAGGAGATCTAGCTGAGGGTTATAAGATGCTAAAGAGGGTATTGACAAAGGAGTTGAAGAGAGAATGGTTGCTCATGTGGGAGAATCTAGAACAAGAGGTTATCATTTCAGGATGTGGGGCTGGGCAGATTGAAAACAGAGATGAGGAGGAATGAATTCTCCCAAATGAGGAGGGGTTGTAAATCTGTGGGAACAACCCACCCCACCACCCAGGACATAAATTGGAGGAGGAGACAGACAGACATATTGTTAATCAGTGATGGATCAAAGGGAGTGTTTGCAGGAAAGTGGAGTTGAGGCTGAGATGGGATCAGCTGCGATCGTATGGAATAGTGGAGCAGGCTCCTGATGGGCCAAATAGACTTAACCTGATCCTGATCCTAGCCTGGATGTTCTTGTTAGTTAGTAGCAAAGAAATGAATCAAAACTGCTAGGAGGGAGAAAATGAAGTTTAATTTAATAGAATAGGTTTTAATAAGTGAACATTTAAATAAAAACAAAAATGATTCAACACAAATTTGGTGAAAGATAGTTGAAAGAAATGAAATACAATACAAAGTAGGGAGGTAAAATTCTAAAGGGAATGCAGGAGCAGAGGGAGCTGGGGTTATATGTTCACAGATCAACGAAGGTGGCATAACAGGGAGAGCAGGTACTAAAAAACACAGCATCCTCGGCATTATTAATAGGGGCATGGAGTCCAAGAACAGGGAGGTGATGTTGAACTTATACAAGACACTGGTAGACCTCTGGTTGGAGTGTCAGAGAGGGAGAGAGTGATAACTGGTAGGTGGTGGTTTAACCTGAGGCTTGCCATGCCTCACATAAGGAGAGAAGTGGAAAAGGACAGTCCTTCATGGTAACCTCAGTCAGTGAGAGATTCAAACCCACACTTGGGAGACTGGTGGAGGCGGATTCCATAGGAGGTTCAAAAAGAGAGCTGGATATAAATTTGAAATGGATGATGGTAGAGGGCTATGGAGGTAGGGCTGGAGAGTGGGACTAGCTGGGTAGCTCTTTCAGGAGCTGGTACAGACACGAATGGCATTCTTCCGTACAGTAAATTTTATGATTCTATGAACGTACAAGTTCTGAACCACGTTCCAGACAATTCCAGGAGGTCATTCCTTGCGACCTTGGCTCAAGGACCTCGTTGTCAGGGGGTTTTCGTATGCAAACAGCAGCAACTTGTTGTCACGAGCGTGGATTGGAACTTGGTTGGGTAATGGTTTGTAAATATTTCAGGGGAGACGATGGGAAATCGAGCTGAGGGTGCAAGTGAGGGTAGACCTGCAAATAATTTTGATCATGCAGAGATCGGGTCAAGTTGATTGAATGGTGAGTATGAATCTGAGCTGCTGATCCTACACAGTCACGTATAGGTCAGTATTCATGCTGGTATTCATCTGATTGGGAAGATCCACAAAAGACAAATCTCTTTCTGGAAGGGAGTTTTACAACAGAGAAGGTTGTTGGGGAAGGGAGACATGGATGGGCTGAGTCTGTTTTCACAGGAGCGTAGAAGTGTGAGGAGTATAATAGTTTATGAAATCATGATGGGCACAGATGAGGTGAATGGCAGGTGTCTTTTCCCAAGGGTGGGGGACTTCAAGACCAGGGGACATATTTTTCTGGTGAGAGGAGAAACCTCTTTAAAAATGACATGAGGGGCAACTTTTTTTTAAACGGAGAGTGGTTCACGTGTGGATTGAACTGTGACCTGACTGCCTTTGGCCCCTATTCCCCTTAATAATTTTGCGGAACAAAAAATTTATCTTTCAGATTTAAAACTAACAACTGATCCAACAATGCCTGCTGTTTGTGGAAGAGAGTTCCAAACTTCTTCCAGCCTTTGTGCATAGTAGTACTTGCTAGCATCTCTCCTGGTAGTCTGGCCCTATTCTCCGGCCACTCAGTGTCCTGACATGGAAATATAACTGTTTCTTCAGTGTCATTGGGTCAAAACCCTGGAATTCCCTCCATCAGGGCAATGTGTGCCTATTTACAGCACAGGGACTGCAGCAGTACAAGGGGGCAACTAGGGATGAGTTGGGCAATAAACACTGGGCCCAGCGGGTGATGCCCATGTAACATGACCCCAGGGTCTCCACCTTCCCTATGTGAGCTTATTCTGGGAAAGTAGGCTCAAAATTTGTAGTGAATGTTGATGCAAAATACATATTCAATGTTATTGAGTCATCTGGTTTGTGAACTGCTTTGAAAGGGTGGGATTCTGGGTAATCCAAGATGAAGGACGGGAAAACATTCTGGCTGACACAGCTGCTCCTTTTTTGAGGTATTTTAGGTGCTGGAGGTGGTTTCCTCAAATTCCAGGAGCAGCAATTACTGTTTCATATGCTGTTGCATTGTTTTGGAACTTTAGGCCAAAAAAAGTCAAAACAACGGTAGTTTTAAAAGGGAGGAAACAGACAAAGGAAGCACATGATGAGGTCAGTGCAGGCGAGAGAAAGAAAGAAACTGACAGAATGAACCTGGACAGTACTGCCTTTGCTGTTTAAATTAATGTATCGCTGGACATTGGAGTGCATCTGAGAAAATGAACCAACAGTGAAATTCACAACTGATTTTGGAGGAACTGTTTGGGCGAAGTTCACAGCACAGAATCAGATAAGTTAATTGTTTTAAGTGGCCTAAAAAAAGTCTGCAGTAGTGAGTAGAGTGGGTTCTTGATTATATGTTTATTGAGATATATCTCTTGATTAAACTTAAAATATAACCTGGGGCAGTGTTTGGTAGAGGAATAAGACGGTGTTATTTTCTGGGTCTGTAGATTGTCAAGGAGCAAAAATGATCTTTAGTAGAGGGAGATAGTGGCAAAAGAGATCAATCTATGACTGGTATAGTTGGGAACAGAAGAGAGTCAAACAGTCAGGGCAGGCAGGGACAAGGTAGGACTAATAAATAAAAATGCATTTATTTCAATGCACAGGGCCTAACGGGGAAGGCAGATGAACTCAGGGCATGGTTAGGAACATGGGACTAGGATATCATAGCAATTGCAGAAACATAGCTCAGGGATGGGCAGGACTGGCAGCTTAATATTCCAGTATACAAATGCTACAGGAAGGATAGAAAGGGAGGCAAGAGAGGAGGGGGAGTGGCATTTTTGATAAGGGATTACAGCTGTGCTGAGGGAGGGTATTCCTGGAAATACATCCAGAGAAGTTATTTGGGTGGAACTGAGAAATAAGAAAGGGATGATCATCTTATTGGCATTGTATTATAGACCCCCCAATAGTCAGAGGGATATTGAGAAACAAACTTGTAAGGAGATCTCAGCTATCTGTAAGAATAATAGGGCGGTTATGGAAGGGGATTTTAACTTTCCAAACATAGACTGGGACTGCCATAGTGTTAAGGGTTTAGATGGAGAGGAATTTGTTAAGCGTGTGCGAAAACATTTTCTGATTCAGTATGTGGATGTACCTACTGTTGGGAAATAAGACTGTGGTGACTGTGGTGTCACTGGGGGAGCACTTTGGGTCCAGCATGCATAGTGGTGGAAAACAATTGACCAGATCTAAAAGTTGAGGTTCTATATTGTAGAAAGGCAATTTTTTAAGGTATTAGGCAAAATCTTTCAAAAGCTGATTGGGGCAGATGTTTGCAGGTAAAGGGGCGGCTATAAATGGGAAGCCTTCAGAAATGAGAAGCCTTCAGAAATGAGATAACGAGAATCCAGAGAAAGTATATTCCTGTTAGGGTGAAAGGAAAGGCTGGTAGGTATAGGGAACGCGGGATGACTAAAGAAATTGACAGTTTGGTTAAGAAAAAGAATAAGCATGTGTAAGGTATAGACAGGATAGATTGAGAGAATCCTAAAGAAAGTACAAAGGCAGTAGAAGTATACTTAAGAGAGAAATCAGAAGGGCAAAAAGGGCTTTGGCAATGAAGTGGCTTTGGCAAATAGTGTTAAGGTGAATCCAAAGGGTTTTTACAAATACATTAAAGACAAAAGGGTAACTAGGGAGAGAATAGGGCCCCTCAAAGATCAGCAAGGCGACCTTTGTGCGGAGCTGCAGAATATGGGGGAAGATATTAAAACAGTATTTAGCATCAGTATTTACTGTGGAAAAGGATATAGAAGATACAGAATGTCGGGAAATAGATGGTGACTCCTTGCAAAATGTCCATATTACAGAGGAGGAAGTGCTGGCTGTTTTGAAACGCATAAATGTGGATAAACCCCCAGGACATGATCAGGTATACTATAGAACTCTGTAGGAAGCTAGTGAAGTGATTGCTGGACCTCTTGCTGAAATTTTTGTTTCATTGATAGTCACAGGTGAGGTGCCAGAAGACTGGAGGCTGGCTAACGTGGTACCACTGTTTAAGAAAGGTGGTAAGGTCAAACCAGGAAACTATAGACCAGTGAGCCTGACATCAGTGGTGGGCAAGTTGTTAGAGGGAATCCTGAGGGACAAGATGTACATGTATTTGAAAAGGCAAGGACTGATGAGGGATAGTCAACATGGCTTTGTGTGTGGGAAATCACGTCTCACAAACTTGATTGAGTTTTTTTGAAGAAGTAACAAACAGGATTGATGAGGGAATAGCGGTAGATGTGATATATATGGGCTTCTGTAAGGTGTTCAACCATGGGAGACTGGTGAGCAAGGTTAGAGCTCACGGAATACAGGGAGAACTAGCCATTTGGATACAGTACTGGCACAAAGGTAGACCACAGAGGGTGGTGGTGGAGGTTGTTTTTCAGCCTAAAGGTCTGTGACCAGTGGAGTGCCACAAGGATTGGTGCTGGGTCCACTACTTTTTGTCATGTATATAATTGATTTGGATAGGAGGTATAGATAGTAAATTTACTGATGACACCAAAATAGGAGGTGTAGCGAACAGCGAAGACTACTTCAGATTACAACAGGGTCTTGATCAGATGGGCCAAAGGGCTGAGAATTGGCAGGTGGAATTTAATTCAGATAAATGTGAGGTGCTGCATTTTGGTAAAACAAATCTTAGCAGGACTTATACACTTAATGGTAAGGTCCTAGGGAGTGTTGCTGAACAAAGAGACCTTGGAGTGTAGGCAGATTGGATAATGAAAGCTTTTGGTGTGCTTTCCTTTATTGGTCAGAGTATTGAGTACAGGAGTTCGGAGATCATGTTGCGGTTGTACAGGACACTGGTAAGCTCACTGTTGGAATATTGTGTGCAATTCTGGTTGCCTTCCTATCCAAAAGATGCTGTGAAGCTGTGAAACTTGAAAGGGTTCAGAAATGACTTACATATTTCGGATGAGGATTCATTCAAGTTGATTGAAACTGGGTAGAATGCATTTAGAAGAGAGATTAAATAGATAGAAACTTCCATTTCATCGGTGGTGTTTGACTTTGAACATATCTGGAAATGGAGCTCAATATAAGTCTGACTCAGTCCACTCTGACTGTGGAAAGGATGTTCTTCGCTCTGGTCGCAGTAACATACCTGCTGTTTGTTCGAAGCAACTGGTCACACTTGGCTCTGTACCGAGGGAATATTACATTGTCTTGGTCCTTTGAGTACTTGCCTGGAAGAACACAGAAGAGATACCTCCTGTAAACCAACATCAACTGTGATTGGCAACATCAATGTAACATTCAGTTCCTCATGCTTAAGATTTTTTATTTAAAGCCAGCAAATCAAACAGAACCACGGGTCTGATCATTATAATTCTCTGTTTTTGAACAGGACAAGGTGAACAGAGCTGAACCTGGTTCCACTCGAGCCCTGAGCTCCTTCCAGTCTTTTTCGGTTTCCCAAATTTTAAAACATTTCAGTTCGATAAAATAAACTCACCAACATTTGCACAGCTCCACAAATGTAATGATTCCACAGTTCAATGTCCAGCTCCCAATGCACTAACCGTTGAAAAACAAATACTGGGCACGATTTGACATAGAGACATTTATCCAGTGCCAGCTACATTTATCATTCACAGGATTATCACATTTGTTTCTACTGTCCTTTATTTCAATGTCTATTCGCAACAAACAGCGTGAAACAGAAGCCAAACAATGAATTCCCATCAGTGTTTAGGGGATTGCAAACCACAAGAATGTCCCAGAGCAGCTCCTTCCCGTTCTGTCTCCCTCAGCAGGCCCACACACAGCCCGAGAAAGGCCTCTCTCTTCCCCCCAGCCCGCTCACTCCAAGTTCCGGGACCAGTTCCTGCTCCGCTCGGCTTCTTACAAACAGCCCCCGGTTCTCCCTGAACTCACCCCCGAATCAATCCCGGTCTCGGAGCCCCCTCTGTGTCCCAGGCTCCCATCCCGATGTGCTGCTGGAAGGAGCCTGCTGTTCCCTCGCTTCCCTGGGCGCTGATCTCTCCATTGCGGTCTGTTTCAAACAAACCTCTTGCACTCACTGAGTAAATGCCCCTCAATGGCAGCGCTGGGGGAGGGCCTCACGCATGCGCTCATCTACTCAGGAACAGTCAGCTTTGGGGAGAAAAGGTTCAGTCCCAGATACAGTTGGGGCGGGAGTGAGCTGGAGGCGGAGCTGGATGATCAAAGTCATTTCCCTGCTCTGTCTGTCACTCAGTTTCCTCTCCGGACCCGCCCCTCACTCTCTGTCAGCTCTTTCTCAGTCAGGTCGGGCTGGGCTGTATAAAAAAGGAAGGGGAGGCAGCTCGGCTCTCATTCGACAGCGATTGGAGTGAAGAAGCGTGATGTCTGGAAGAGGCAAAGGAGGTAAAGGCCTGGGAAAAGGCGGAGCGAAGCGGCACCGCAAAGTGCTCCGTGATAACATCCAGGGCATCACCAAACCAGCCATCCGGCGCCTGGCTCGCCGTGGCGGGGTCAAGCGCATCTCGGGCTTGATCTACGAGGAGACCCGCGGGGTGCTGAAGGTTTTCCTGGAGAATGTGATCAGGGATGCGGTCACCTACACTGAGCACGCCAAGCGCAAGACTGTCACCGCCATGGATGTGGTGTACGCTCTGAAACGCCAGGGCCGCACTCTCTATGGATTCGGCGGCTGAACATAAAGCGACCCTTTTCCAGCGAACCCAAAGGCTCTTTTCAGAGCCACCCAAACCCTCCGATAGAGAGCGGAGACCTGAGGACGGGGAAGGCAGCGCATAGAGGGGGGAGGGGATGGCGTACCGTTGACGGTAATTTTACATATATCTTGATTATAAAATTATTTCAATCCTGAAACTACTAATACCGTGTTCTGTAAGTTGGTTCACTATGAATCGCATGCTGACTTATAATTGTAAGATATAGCAGCATTGCGCCATTTTATCATCCAGTTTGTTCTACAATTCTATCATAGCTGATATTTCTCCCAGTAACCTTCGTTCCTCTGTCTCAGTAATAATATCAATATATACTTTGCTGTCCACGCCATGAATAATAATGTTTTTATTTATTTTGCAATCCAGACATTAATGTTACATACTGTAGTATTTATATTTCCCAGACATCATACTCTGCTCAGTTTTGTTTCTGGGAGCCTACGGATGTCTTAATGGCGCGTTCTTTCCATCTGCCCATTCAGACTGCGATTAGATATTGTCTTCGGGCAAGTAATAACCTGGATGAAATAAAAATGTATTGATAAAATGCGGTTCTGTAATTTTATCGGTGTACCGTGTTAGCTTTTAAGATGTTTCAATCTGCGGGCTTTCGATTGATTCACGGCAGATACAGGTTCGCTTCCTCGTCCAGAGAGAGTAGGAAGCGATGGGGACATTAGTTTTTAACTAACTTCCGATAGAAATGCTAATGACATATTATATCAGGGATTGCGGAATTTATGAAAAAATTTAGTAATAAGTGTGATTTTAACATCAAATTTTGGTATTGTGGTTTTTCCACAAATATCTTACACATCTCCTCAATGACTCTGCGTTAACATGGCTTGTGGTGAGGCGGAGGCAGGAGAGACAGGGAAAAAATAGCGCCAAGAGATCAACGGCTTATTTTCAAATTTAAAATTGCCCGCCATCACGTATAAAAGAGCAGCAAGTTTTACAAAGAATACATGAGCGTTGATTTTTTTTTCAAATACGAAATTAAAGATCAGACAATCTCACTTTACCCCATTCCCGCCTTTATAGTTGAATAATATGCTTCACTGGTGTTCAATCTGCTCTCTCTCTCCAGAGGCAGGGGATAACAGACTGGATAGGAACTGAGCAGAAAATAAAACGCAGAGGGTCAGGGACCGTTCCTTACTGTCTCCTGCAGCGACTAACCCGTTACTGCACTGGGTCAAACCAGCTCTTCCTACTGCACTTAAAGGAAATGTGAATCTAATGTGAGGTCAAACCAGATCGGCGACATTCTAAACTCATAGTTCATTATAACAAAACACAGAGATCACTCAAGCAGTGACCGTTCAATAAAATAATCCTGTCATTCAGAACACTCGTACAATCACATTTTATGACAAATTCTTCCTCTGCTCCCAAAGACAGTGACAGTATCCAATTAAATGGAGCGTGGAATTTATTGATGTCCGGTACAAAGGCGAGGAAAATAATCAATCCGACTGAAAGTTTAGCTCATTTCACAGATGCTGTGAGTGGCTCTTAAAAGAGCCTTTGGCTTGTCAGATTCAAGAATGGTCTCTTCACTTTTTAGCGGCTGCCGCAGAGCCGGATTTCTTGGGCAGCAGCACGGCCTGGATATTAGGCAGCACCCCGCCCTGAGCGATGGTCACCCCTCCCAGCAGCTTGTTGAGCTCCTCGTCGTTGCGCACGGCCAGCTGCAGGTGCCTGGGGATGATGCGGGTCTTCTTGTTGTCCCGGGCCGCGTTGCCGGCCAGCTCCAGGATTTCAGCCGTCAGATACTCCAGCACCGCAGCCAGATAGACCGGCGCTCCGGCACCCACACGCTCAGCATAGTTACCCTTTCTCAGGAGCCTGTGAACACGGCCCACCGGGAACTGAAGGCCAGCCCGGGACGACCGAGATTTCGCCTTGGCGCGACCTTTCCCACTGCCCTTTCCTCTTCCAGACATAGTCACGAACTCACAAGCAATTTCAGAGAAAATACTACACTCCGCCCACATTGTGGCCTCTTATACCTTCGGGAGGAATGGTGGGGCGGCCATTGCTGATTGGTCCCATTGTTCAGCGTCTCCTAATGTTGTTCCAATTCCCAATCAGATATCTGCCTCATTCCCCAATCCGGAGAGGGCACGGGGAGGAGGGCGGAAAGTACCAGCGCATAATCATCAACCGCTTTTTTACAATTTGAAAAGCCCGCCAATTTACAAAGGAATAGGTTTTAGATTGAAAAATGAAATACAAAAAAAAGAGGACGTTTAAAAACACTCGTATGTTAATTTACTTTTATTTATGAATGTATCCTTGACACGATCTGTCTCTCCCTCATTTGCCCACCTCTATCTTTCCATTTCTGATCTTGAGAATGGGCAATTTTCTAACCCTTGTGACGAGCTGAAACAAAACAGGCTATGTCTTTTCACATTTTAGTAGCACCCCGGCACGTTGATAACGCGGCACACAACGTTCTTCCAGCTCAGTGTCAATGGCGAACACGGTGTTTGGTCGATATTTTAAAGTCGCCCTCCCTCGTCGCTCTCGATCAGATTCAGCAAAAACCAAATTTCACATTTTATTCCGGTAGCTGTTTTGGTGTTCTCTCGGTTCACTTTGAAAGCCTCTCCCCGACAACAGAAAATGCTTTGCTTTTTGAATTCTGAAAAATCGGATTAAACCCGCGCTTTGGCAATGTAAAAGAAGGGTAAAATACATCAATCTGTGTGACTGAAAGCTGTGGGCACTTTCGTTTGGTTTGCCAGGGTGAAAACAACTGTTAACATTTCACCAGGGCTTTTAGCAAGTTGAACAAATGAGATGAAAACTGACTCCCTGACTTGTGATCTGCTCTCTCTACAGACAGGGAAGGGACTGTTTATGAACTCTCTCCCCTCACCTCGTCAATTTGCAAAGCACTGATAAAATCAAACGTGACTAAAAACGCCTCGTCAAAAATATCAAATTGCAAAGCAACCATAAAAGTGAATGTAGTACGAAAATTTAAAACATCTCATCATGAATCACATGCAAACTAAAACAAACACCCCTTAAAGAATTGGTTCCGTTGTCTCAGGACAAGTTGTGGGTGGCTCTTAGAAGAGCCTTTGGGTTGTGGATGTGTTTTGTCTCAGTACAATGCGGTCCTTCACTTGGAGCTGGTGTACTTGGTCACCGCCTTTGTACCCTCCGACACGGCGTGCTTGGCCAGCTCCCCGGGCAGCAGCAGCCGCACGGCGGTCTGGATCTCCCGGGAGCTGATGGTGCTGCGCTTGTTGTAATGGGCCAGGCGGGAAGCCTCCCCCGCGATACGCTCGAAAATATCGCTGACGAACGAGTTCATGATGCTCATGGCCTTGGAGGAGATGCCGGTGTCGGGGTGAACCTGCTTCATCACTTTGTAGATGTAGATGGAGTAACTTTCTTTCCTGGACCGCCTCCGCTTCTTACCGCCCTTCGCTGGCGCCTTCTTGATGATTTTCTTCGCGCCCTTCTTGGAGGCTTGCTGTGCTTTCTTCTCATCAGCCATAGCGCCGCTCACTTTCAGACACCGAATAAGGGAAAGCGGGCTCGGAGCTCCCTTTTATAGACTGACGACGTCAGCAATGCTAATGAGGGATGGAGGAAAGCCTGGTTTCTGATTGGGTAGTTTACAAGGAATCATTCCCAAACACTCAGTTTCTGTGATTGGGTAAAGTGGGATCCAATGTGGATCTGTCAGAATCTGCAACGAAATGTGAAGTGGATGGTGATTCTGTTCCTGTCAGTCTGACTGAGGGAGATTTGTTTTGTATCTGTGATACAGAAAGCGACTGTGGTAATGGCTCGGTTTCCTTTTGCTCGTTGTTGTGATGATGTGGGAGTGGAAGGCAAATGCCGGAGGAAACATCACAGAAGCGCTTCACAGGAGGTTCCCAAGCACTGAGGATGTCACTTAGACAGGGGACGAAACGTCTGCAACACAAATTCCCACCTCGGCGAACAGAACCACAACATTTAGAGCATTTCTCAGTCTCATACGAATGCCTGTTAACCAGCAACCGTTAGCATGCTATATATGTCTCACTTGAACTTTGTATCTGTCGAGTCCTTATTTAGACATTTTGCATGAATTCAACACCTGTCCATCGAGGCTGTGGTCCTCTGTGTAATAGTCAATTAGTGTTACTGCAAGACAGGTTTTATTCTGTATCCACCAAACATGATGGAAGCTGTAAAACTTTACACCATTTGCCTGCCACTTGGAAATGTTCCTCCAATCTGTGCCTGGGAGGTAAAGCATTTTTGTTTACTCTATTTCACAGTCCTTACATGTCAATATGTTACTGGACTGTAACTTAAACCTTCTGAAGTGTAATCTGTTGTTTTTTATTCTGTCGGTGTCAGTCATTAACATAAGAATGTGTCTCATTTAGTATCTACAATTTTGAGTGTGACCAAACACCATTTTAGACAGTCTCAGCTAGGACTCCCTCCCCTCCACAGCAAATCCTTACAATCAACTTCTGCGCTTTGACAGTAAGTTTGTATTGATAACTGTAGCATTTGGCAAGAGGCAATATCTTGTACCTTGCGGAATTTGCAATAACAATGTTACTGCTGATGTTACACTGTTCATGTCAGTTTCTCACCAGTGAATAGTTGCATTGTATCCTAACAATTCATTGTTTTGCAACTGACTCCGTATTTCATTCTGTAACTGCCAGTTTGTTGTTTCTAATCTTGTTTTCACTCAGTTTCTGTCAATCACTGGCATGTGAGAGAGCAAATATCTCAACATTTCTAACTTCAGATGAAATGAATGTTTTTTTTACTCCATCCCTGTTATGTCACAGTGACTTGTAATTGAATCTGTCAGTATGCGATCTGTGAGCACACAGTAAGTTAGAGATAAAGTGAAAGGTGAATTTTGCCCCCTATTTCTGTCATGCAATTGCACGTTATATGCTCCAGTTATTAATTTATTTCAGGATTTTGTCAGTTTAAATGTCTCAAAGCAGAAGACAAAAAGAAAAATTCTGTGACATTTTTATCTGCCTGTGTGTACTCAGTGCTGAGAATATGAGTGCTAGATTAGATTAGATTACTTACAGTGTGGAAACAGGCCCTTCGGCCCAACAAGTCCACACCGACCCGCCGAAGCGCAACCCACCCATACCCCTACATTTACCCCTTATTACCTAAGGCTACGGGCAATTTAGCATGGCCAATTCACTTTGGACTGTGGGAGGAAACCGGAGCACCCGGAGGAAACCCACGCAGACACGGGGAGAATGTGCAAACTCCATACAGTCAGTCGCCTGAGGCGGGAATTGAACCTGGGTCTCTGGCACTGTGAGGCAGCAGTGCTAACCACTGTGCCACTGTGCCGCCCACTGAGTACTATCAAAATGTACCTGTCAGTTTTATTTTAATGAATATGAGAACATTGTTGTAAATCTATACCTGTCGGTTTCGGCAGTGTGAATGTTTGAGTGCAGTTTTCATTCTGAACCTGAGTTTCAACTACATGAATGAAAAAGTGCATTTGAAAGTATTGGTACCTTTCAGCGTGTGCTCTGTGAATAAATGAGCATACTTACAATATTAGTCTCTGTTTAACATGACACTTGCCACAAACTGCAGGAGCTCTTTTTACTTCAAATCTCTGTTGCTCAACATGCAAAAGATTTTATCATTCGCCATCCATGTCAGGGTAGAATGGTGGCACACTGGTGCCAGGGACTCAGTTTCAATTCCAGCCTTGGCTCATTGTGCAAACTGCACAGAGACATGTTCCCCATGTCTGCATTGGTTTTGTCCAACAAACCTCTTTACTAGTTTAAAACCAGCAACGCACAAAAGATTTATCCCATGCAGTAATCTGTGAAAGTTCAATAGGCCAAGAACTAGTTAAAGATTAACAGCTTTATTTATTAAAGTATAACAGAGAGTGATTAAATAACAACTATTTACAACTCCTTCCTCGAACCTATCTTCTATAATACTCGTCCAATAGAACTCCTGATTAAGATTTACAAAACAAAACTTCATACCTCAAAACCAGGAGCTTTCAGTTCTTTTCTGTATTCCTGTCTTTTGTTCATCTTGGGGATTGTGCTTCACAGGTCACAGATCAATAAAGGTACCTTTAAGAGAGCTATTTTTCAGGCAGTCTTTTTACATGCTGGTGGCTTGGCAATTCTCCCAACTGTTCATTTTTTCCCGGTCTTGTACCTCCAGAGCATTGGACTGTATTATTGGCTTATAAGATTGTCAATATACTCAATTCAAACTGGATTGGAATTTGGTATTTTCGGGATATAATTTAAACTGATTGGTTGAATTCAATTTTGTTTATGTCTCCAGTCAAGCAGCTACTTGAGTTGTTTGACCAAATGTTACTCTTTTTTGACCAAATGTAACACACACTCGGTGCTGTCCAATTCAACTGGCTTAAAGGTAGTCTTTGTAACAGTTTCCTCTGGGTATTCCACTATCCTTCCACAGTCCAAACAAGCAGGTTAGCTGGATTAGCCATGGTAAATTGCCCTGTAATATTCAGCAATGTTCAGACTATGTGGGTTAACTATGTTAAAGATGTGGTTATGGGAGTAGGGGTCTATATCTGGGTGGGATGTGCTTTGGTAAATTGTTGCAGGCCTGTGGGCTGAATGACCTCTACCTGGACTGGAGGACCTCTGTACTGAAAATTAAAGTGACACTCTTTATACCATTGTCAATCTCTGGCACTCTAAAGCAGGTTGGATAATTTCCACAACTTTTATTCAAAGGTATTGTTTATGATTGTAAGTTATTTTCTGAATTGGTCAGTCTCTGGTCTGAATGTGTACTTTGAATTTATTGTTCACACATTTATAACAAGAACAGTATGAGAGTTTCTTCATTCTGTGCCTAATAATCTCTGATTATCTGTCTGAATGTGTACCTTTTCATGTAAATGTTTGATTTTCCTTTGGACTACTTGAAAACAAAGTATTTATTCAGTCATTTTGTCTGAGATTTGTTCTACTTTCTTTTTGTGGAAACAAATTAACTTGCAATATTTGTTTCAATCTGATGCTTAGCTGCTATTTAATTCCTCCAGTCTGGATAAAAAGAATTGATACATGAATTACATGCAGTCAGAGAGCCAGACAGCAAGTTTAAGCCATGGAGAGATAATTGGATGAATAATTAGTTGGAATTTTTAATTATTTCTTTCACTACTTAAGTGGAATAAATTGTGATTTATTTTCTAATTTTCTAATAAACAAGTAGAATTTACTTTTCAACTAAGGTGATACCACGCATTTAAAAGCTATAGGAAGTTCACTTGTAAACTGGGACTGACATCCTTCACTCTCACACTGTCCTGGATAACTTGTTTAATGAAATGCTAGTTCTCCCAACTGTGACATCTTTGAGGTCATGACTTTTCTATTTTTGCCTATAGACCTACTAACCTGACAGTATCTCTGTACGTTGCAAGTTATTCTGTACCCGCTGTGTATTGGCACCATCTCACTCCTTGTTATGTCCAGAAATTATCAGTTTCCTTCAAGTCCTTCATTACACAAATAAGGACAATAACTGGTGCAATCTGCAACTGTTTGTTCTCCTGTGAGTACAGAACTAATCTTGTTTCTTCCATTCACTTGTACGGTTTGTGTACTCAGAAAGTACTTTCTACCTGTCAGTCTGTGCTATTCAATGGCACTTTGGATATGGTTCATTGTCCATCAAAACCCTGCTCAAATGTGACAGACAGTCAACAGATTAGAGCCATGTTGTCCAGTGAAAAACTTGGAAACTAAAATTTAATGCTGACTACTCGGACTGTTGTGTACACACACTGATTTTATGTATAAAACACATTTTTGAATGGAATAATTGTTATGATCCAGGAAGGATTGCATCAATCCTCCTGTGTTGTGTTACTGAGCAGTTTAAATGTTTGCTGTAAAGGAGAGAGTTTTCAGTTCATGTTTCCTGAAGTGAATGGGAAAGACCTTATTTTCTTTGACTGTTTGTGTCTGTAAGATTCACAGGCAAGTGAAACCAGAACACATGGTCACAGAAAGGTTCTGTGCTGTTCTTCAGAGTCAAGGAGGTAAAAGCAATGGACCTTTGCAACTCCAATAGTGCAGAGTCTAACTGATATCAAGGTGTGGCCTTCAGACTTTCATACAGTTATATAGCACAGAAATCAATCCTTTGGTCTGAGTTGTTAGTGCTGAGCAGAGATCCTAAGTTAAAAATCTAAACACCAGATCATTCTCTGACAGGTTTACATGGATGCACTAGTTTTCAGAGCAATAAAGGAGCAGTGCATTGAAAGCTAGTGCTTCCAAATAAACCTGCTGTACGAGAAACTGGTCTTGTGTGATTCTTAACTTTGTCCACCCCAGTCCAACACTGGCACCTCCATATCATGGCTAGTCCCACATGCCAGCATTTGGCACATAACCCTCTAAACTGGTCCTATTCTTGTATATATCCAGGTCCCTATAAAAGTTTGTAATTGTACCCATCACCTCCACTTTCTCTGGTAGCTCATTCCATACAAGCACCACCCTCTGTGTGAAAATTAAGCCTTCTGGTCCTTTTTAAATCTTTTTTCCACAATTTAAACCTGTGCCCTCTATTTTTGCACGCACTCACATTTGGAAAAAGACCTTGTCTATCACCCTATCATGCCCCTCATGTATTTTTTCAACCAATACAAAGGCCACACCTCATTCTTCGACAGTCCAGGGAACAAAGCAACAACCTATTCAACCTCTCCCTATAACTCAAAGGACTGAGAAGTGGAAGGGTGAGTTTAATTAAGATAAATGCAAGGTGCCGCATTTTGGGAAAGCAAATCTTAGCAGGACTTATACACTTAATGGTAAGATTGTAGGGAGTGTTGCTGAACAAAGAGACTTTGGAGTGCAGGTTCATAGCTCCTTAAAAGTGGATTTGCAGGTAGATAGGATAGTGAAGAAGGCATTTGGTATGCTTTCTTTTATTGGTCAGAGTACTGAGTACAGGAGTTGGGAGGTCATGTTGTGGCTGTACAGGACATTGGTTAGGCTACTGTTGGAATATTGTGTGCAATTCTGGTCTCTGCAGTCTGATGTTGTGAAACTTGAAAGGGTTCAGAAAAGATTTACAAGGATGTTGCAAGGGTTGGAGGATTTGAGCTACAGGGAGAGGCTGAACAAGCTGAGGCTGTTTTCCCTGGAGCGTCGGAGGCTGAGGGGTGACTTTACAGAGGTTTACAAAATTATGAGGGGCATGGATAGGGTAAATAGGCAAAGTCTTTTCCCTGGGGTTGGGGAGTCCAGAACTAGAGGGCATCGGTTTAGGGTGAGAGGGAAAAGATATAAGAGAGACCTCAGGGGCAACCTGAGTAGGCTGTATGCCTTAGTTTCTGCCTGCCATTCTGTTTCACATCCTGCTGTTTAATTCTACTTTCCGCTTCTCAGCCTTTGACAAGGCCAAAGTCCCATATAAAAGACCAGTCCAAGCTTGGGTCTTGGAGTCTTAAGTGCACTGGAGCTGAAATGAGCTTGCAGACAGGATGCAAACTATAATGGTGGAGGGTTGTGTTTGTGATTGGAAGCCTGTGACCAGCAGTGAACCACAGGGATCAGTGCTGGGACCCTTGCTGCTTGTTAAGTACATATTAACAATTGGATGTGAATATAGAAAATATAATTATTAAGCCTGCTGATGAAGTTTTCATGTGGAAGTGTTAAATATTTTAGTGCAGTCTTGGTGTGCAAAGGACCTGTTCCTGTGCTGTATTGTTCTTTGCTCTATGACATGAAGGTTGGTGGCGTTATTGACAGTGAGGGGGATGGTCTCAGGCTACAGTATGAGTACATTGGGCAGAGCAATGGCAGATGGAATTTAATCCTGATAAATGTGAGGTAATGCATTTTGGGAGTTCTAATAAGGGAAAGAATTACACAATGAAGGATTGGTCCCGAGGGAGTACTGAGGACAAAAGGGACCTTGGTGTACAAGTCTATAGATCCCAGAAGGTGTCAGCACAGGCAGACAGGCTGAAGGTGGCATACAGAATGCTTTCCGGAGCTGTCGAATATAAGAGCAAGGAAGTCTTATTCCACCTTTATAAAACAGATCAAATACTGTGTGCAGTTCTGTTTGCCACACAATTAGAAGGATGGGATTGGCTGGAGAGGATGCAATGGGTTGGAAAGTCTCTGTCAAAAGGGGAGACCATATGAGCTGGGTTTGCTTTCCTTGGAGCAGAGGAGGTTGAGGGAGGATCTGACTGAAATATACAAAATTTATTACTGACACTCTCAGATTAACAGAGCAGAAACTGACAGGGATAGACTGCTCAATAAACTCACACATTCACATTGTAGAGACTGACAAACATGTATTTATAACTGTATTTTAACATTTACGAGTAGAGATGGATAACTTCATTCAAATATTCATACAGGAAATATTGACAGGTCCAAATTGATAGCTATATTTATATATCCATGAAACAGAGACTGGCAGGAACAAATTGAAAAATACATTCAGATTTCAGAAATAGGCAGTGCTCTCAGCTGCAGGGTTATGGGCTGTTAGCAGGAAGATGGGATTCAATGGCCATTTGGTGTCTTTGGTTTGGAATGGACAAGATAGGCCAAATGGCCCACTTATGTGCAATGTCATTTCAATGAATCTATAGTTCTCTATCAATCTGTCGCTGTGAGTCACTGCTAGTTGAATACATAAGTAATTTAAGCAAGGCTTAGAAGGACAGAATGTGAGAGTGTGGTTGTTATTCACAAAGTAGGAATTGACATGCATAGTTCAATAACTAAACTCATATTCACAGACCCACTTGCATTGGATAGTCCCATTCATGGAGCTGTACAGTTATTGGTTAGTTTCTGGACCTCAGTCAATTGGTATTGAATTAACAAAAAGAAACATCACCAGACATGGAGAAAGAGTAGAATCAGACATGTTGTTCTGTTTGAATTCCTGGCTTTAAATACAATATCCTCATGATTATTAACAGAATGTTGCGTTGATCTGTTTCCACACTGTAAGTAATCTAAAAAAATCTAAAAATCTAAACTGAGATACTCACAAAACAGAAGCTGACAGGTACATGTTGATAACCACATTGACATATTCCCAACAGAGAAATGGACAAGGTAATACTGATAAAAGCACTTCCACATTCACATAGCAGAGACTGATATTGGGAGACTGAAAATTATACAGACAAATTCAATGAGCAGAAAGGAACGGGTACAGATTGATAAAGCCAGTCAAACAGTCTCATAGCAAAGATTGATAGGCACTGCAATGGTAAATACCTTTACACATTCTCACATCAGAGCCATTCTGGGATTGTGATAATTATACTAATGTAATCACTGTGGAAGAATGGACAGATACAGACTGATGACTACAATCACACATTCAGATGGCAGAAACTGACAGGGACAGATTGTGAGAGAGTAATAATCATTCACCTCCCGAAAGCTCACATGGGCAGATCAAAAACCGCACTCCCGTTTTACATAGCCAATAACGAGAGCTAAACTCACCCTTAACCAACCTGAAATTCTGAACAACACTATCTCATAGTGTAAGCAGGGAATCACAGTGATAAAACAAATAACACAAGATTGTCACAATTAAAATTTGCACAAGTATCATGTTCAAAATAATCCTAAAATAACTGTGACCAGTTCAAATGACTTGTGACCAAATAAAGTTCAGAGAAAATCCACATAGCAAAGTTCATAATGAAAAAAAGTTCTGCTAGAAACTGAAATGCACCAAATAATATGTATTCTAATGTAGTGCAAAGTAAGATTTCAGGAACTGAAATATTGGCAGGAGGCTGCTGACACTGATTGAGGAGCCGAACAGTCAGGGAGTAAAATTCATGTTATCAGCAGAAAGCAAAAGTCACAGGTCACAGTGCATCAGTTCCCTTTAGTCATTGAAGTAATCAGAGTAGAACTGACAATGATACACACACTGGCAGCTATTCTGAGTAATGTATGAATACTTTGGCTGATACTCATTGGAGATTTGAAGAAGAACAGGGGGAAAAGATAACTGAAGGGAGTTTGCAGAATAGATGATGGTAGAATGTCCTTCACCTTCAGAGAGTGTAGAACAAGAAACACAAGCAAAAGAGAACATTCTTAAACTCCCATTTTCCTCCATCACGATGCAATTGTCAAGTAGTTCCATCGTTTCCAGGAGTAAAACACACTCCCTGTCGGATTGCAGTGCATTTTCTCACTTGACAACAAATATGATGCCATTTTAAAATGGAAGAGAAAAGAAAACCATTATCAAAAGATGCAGAATACATTACAATTAGAATCTCACACTTTAGAATGAGCTCGGAATTTGATCCCTTCATAAACTTTCGGTTTGTGTTTCCGATGGTATTGCAGATCCTGACAGATCCACATTGAGTCCCAAACTAACCAATCAGAGTGATGTTACCATGCCTACAAAGTAGCCAATCAGGAGGCAGGCTTTCCCCATTCCTCCTTAGCATTGATGACATGGTCAGTCTGCAAAGAGCGAGCTCCGAGCCCGCTTTCCCTTATTCTGTGTCTGAGAGTGAGCGGCGCTATGGCTGATGAAAAGAAGGGTCAAGTGGTGACGAAGGCGCCAGCGAAGGTCGGTAAGAAGAGGAGTAGGAGCTGAAAATGTGTTGCTGGAAAAGCGCAGCAGGTCAGGCAGCATCCAGGGAACAGGAGAATCGACGTTTCGGGCATAAGCCCCTCTTCAGGAATGAGGAAAGTTTGTCCAGCAGGCAAAGATAAAAGGTAGGGAGGAGGGACTTGGGGGAGGCGAGCCGCAGTAGTCATTGGCGACTTGAAAGTTCAAGGGACAGATAGGAGGTTCTATGGGGACGAGAGAGACTCAACGGGTGCCAGGGTCCGTGATGTCTCTGATCGTGTTTTGGGATCCTTTGGGGGGAGGGTACCTATCACATTTCCGACGCCCCTCCCCCAAGTCGCTCCTCCCTACCTTTTATCTTAGCCTGCTGGACAAACTTTCCTCATTCCTGAAGAAGGGCTTATGCCCGAAACGTCGATTCTCCTGTTCCCTGGATGCTGCCTGACCTGCTGCGCTTTTCCAGCAACACATTTTCAGCTCTGATCTCCAGTATCTGCAGACCTCACTTTCTCCTCCAAGAAGAGGAGGCGGTCCAGGAAAGAAAGTTACTCCATTCACATCTACAAAGTGATGAAGCAGGTTCACCCCGACACTGGCATCTCCTCCAAGGCCATGAGCATCATGAACTCGTTCGTCAATGATACTTTCGAGCGCATCGCGGGGGAGGCTTCCCGCCTGTCCCATTACAACAAGCGCAGCACCATCAGCTCCCAGGAGATCCAGACCGCCGTGCGGCTGCTGCTGCCCGGGGAGCTGGCCAAGCACGCCGTGTTGGAGGGCACAAAGGCGGTGACCAAGTACACCAGCTCCAAGTGAAGGACCGTATTGTACTGAGACACACACATCCACAACCCAAAGACTTAGAGATAGTCATTCCCCAGATAAAAGAAAAAGATAGGTGACTGTTAGGGGACAGAAAGGAAACCGGCAGGCAGTGCAGTGATCCCTTGTCGTCATTCCCCTCAACAATAAGTATGCTGTTTTGGATACTGTTGGGGGCATGACTTACCAGTGGAATGCAGTGGGGCACATCCTGCTCAGAAGGGAAGGGGGAAAGCGAGCAGAGCAGTAGTCATTGTCGACTTGAAAGTTCAAGGGACAGATAGGAGGTTCTATGGGGACGAGAGAGACTCAATGGGTGCCAGGGTCCGTGATGTCTCTGATCGTGTTTTGGGATCCTTTGGGGGGAGGGTGAGCAACCCTGAGTCGTGGTCCACATTGGCACCAACGACATAGGTTAGAAGAGAGAATGGGACTTGAGGCAGAAATTCAGGGAGCTCGGATGGAAGCTTAGAGCTTGGACAAACAATTGTTTTCTCTTGTGCCACGTGAGGTAGTATGGGCTGAGGTTTTCTCTGCTGCCCGTGCCACGTGCTGGTGAGGTGGGGAATAGGGAGAGAAAGGAGTTGAACACGTAGCTACAGGGATGGTGCAGGAGGGAGGGTTTCGGGTGTTTGGATAATTGGAGCTCTTTTTGGGGTAGGTGGGACCTCTGCAAGCAGGATGATCATCATCTAAACCAGAGGGATTAATATCCGGGGTGGGAAATTCACTAAAGCTATTAAGGTGGATTTAAACTAATACAGCAGGGGAATGGGAACCAAAATTGTAGGACAGGTACAGAAGAGGATGAGAGTAGGGAGTTCCAAAATCCAGTATCTAACACTAGCAAGCAAGAACCTGGTTTGAAGTGTGTGTACTTCAACGTGAGGAGCATCCGAAATAAAGTGGGTGAACTGGCAGCGTGGGTTGGTACCTGGGTTGTGGCCATTATGGAGATATGGATAGAGCATTGACAGGAATGGCTGTTGCAGGTTCTGGGATTCAGATGTTTCAGTAAGAACAGAGAAAATGGTAAAAGGGGGGAGGTGTGGTATTGTGATCAGGGACAATATTACAGTTATATAAAAATGTTTGGGGACTTGTTAACTGAGGTAGTATGGGCTGAGGTTAGAAACAGGAAAGGAGAAGTTACCATAGTCTATAGTCCTCCGAATAGTCCCAGAGATGTAGAGGAAAAGATAGCAAAGATGATTCTTGATAGGAGTGAGAGAGGCAGGGTAGTTGTCTTGGGGGACTTCAACTATCTAAATATTGACTGGGATCATTACAGTGCGAGTACTATAGATGGGTCAGTTTTTGTCCAGTGTGTGCAGGAGGGCTTCCTGACACAGCATGTAGACAGTCCTACAAGGGCCGAAGCCACTTTAGATTTAGTACAGGGTAACGAGCCTGGTCAGGTGTTAGATTTGGAAGTAGGTGAGCACTTTGGAGACAGCGATCACAATTCTGTCAGATTTACTTTAGCGATGGAAAGGGATAGGTGTACTCCACCGAGCAAGAGTTACAGCTGGGGGAAGGGAAATTACAATGCAATTAGGAAAGATTTAAAAAGCATAGAATGGGGAAGGAAACTGCAGGGGATGAGCACATTAAACATGTGGAGCTTAATCAAGGAAAAGCTCCTGTGTATCCTAGATAAGTATGTACCTGTCAGGCAGGGAAGAAGATATAGAATGCGTGAGCCGTGGTTTACTAGGGAAGTGGAATCCTAGTCAAGAAGAAGGCTTATGTTAGGACAAAATGTGAAAACTCAGGGCGTTTAAGGGTTACAAGGAAGTCAGGAAAGACTTAAAAAGAGAGCTCAGAAGAGCCAGGAGGAGACATGAGAAGTTGTTGGCGGATAGGATGAGGGTTCACCCGAAGGCTTTCCATAGGTATGTCAGGAATAAAAGAATGATGAGAGTTAAGTTTGGACCAATCAAGGATAATAGTGGGAAGTTGTGTGTAGAGTCAGAGGAGATAGGGGAAACACTAAATAAATATTTTTTGACAGTGTTCACTATAGAAAATGTTGGCAAGGAAGATACAGAGATACTTTCATCTAGACTAGAAGAGATTGAGGTTCACAACGAAGAGGTATTAGAAATACTGCAGAGTGTGAAAATAGACAAGTCCCCTGGGCTGGATGGGATCTATCCTAGCAACCTCTGGGAAGCAAGGGAAGAGATTGCCGAACCTTTGGCATTGATCTACAAATCATCATTGTCTACAGGAATAGTGCCTGAGGACTGGAGGATAGCAAATGTGGTTCCCTTGTTCAAAAAGGGTAGTAGAGACAACCCTGGTAATTACACACCAGTGAGTCTCACTTCAGTTGTTGGTAAAGTGTTGGAAAAGGTTATAAGAGATAGGATTTATAACCATCTAGAAAAGAATAATCTGATCAGGGACAGTCAGCACAGTTTTGTGAAGGGTAGGTCGTGCCTAACGAATCTTATTGACTTTTTTGACAAAGTGACTAAACAGGTAGTTGAGAGTAAACCAGTTTTTGTGGTGTATATGGATTTCAGCAAGGCATTCGATAAGATTCCCCACAGTAGGCTATTATACAAAATGTGGAGGAGTGGGATTGTGGGAGACATAGCAGTTTGGATCAGTAATTGGCTTGCTGAAAGAAAACAGAGGGTTGTAGTTGATGGAACATGTTCATCTTGGCATCCAGTTACTAGCGGCGTACGGGAAGGGTCGGTGTTGGGTCCACTGCTGTTTGTCATTTTTATAAATGACCTGGATGAGGGCTTAGAAGGGTGGGTTTGCGGATGACACTAAGGTCGGTGGAGTTGTGGATAGTGACGAAGGAGGTTGCAGAGAGACATAGATACGATGTAGAGCTGGGCTGAGAGGTGGCAAGTGGACTTTAATGTGTGAGGTGATACACTTTGGACCGAGTAATCGGAATGCAAAGTACTGGGCTAATGGTAAGATTCTTGGGAGTGCAGATGAGCAGAGAGATCTTGGTGTCCATGTGCACAGATCCCTGAAAGTTGCCACCCAGATTGACAGGGTTGTTAAGAAGACATACAGTGTTTTGACCTTTAATAGAGGGATTGAGTTCCGGAACCAGGAGGTTATGCTGCACTGTACAAAGCTCTGGTACGGCCACACTTGGAGTATTGTGTACAGTTCTGGTCACCGCATTATAAAGAAGGATGTGGAAGCTTTTGAAAAAGCTTTGGTGCAGAGATTTACTACGATGTTGCCTGGTATGGAAGGAATGTCTTACGAGGAAAGGCTGAGGGCCTTGAGGCTGTTCTCATTAGAGAGCAGAAGGTTGAGAGGTGACTTAATAGAGACATAGAAGATAATCAGATAGGGTGGACAGGGAGAGCCTTTTTCCAAGTATGGGAACGGCAAACACGAGGGGACACCACTTGAAAGTGAGAAGAGACAGGTATAAGACAGATGTCAGAGGTAGTTTCTTTATTCAGAGAGTCGTAAGGGTATGGAATGCTTTGCCTGCAACGGTAGTAGATTCGCCAAGTTTAAGTGCATTTAAGTCGTCATTGGACAAGCATATGGACGTACATGGAATAGTGTAGGTGGGATGGGCTTCAGATTGGTCTGACAGGGCGGCGCAACATCGAGGCCGAAGGGTCTGTACTGCGCTGTAATGTTCTATGTTTGTATATTATAAATGTTAAATAAAGCAATGACTCGGTCCGACCTTCTTCTCTGTTGTATGTATTCTCATGTATATCCTGGTGAGAGAGATCATGTGAAACGCCACTGAGTCATTTTTCAGCTGCTTGTATGTGTCCGCGTTACTCTTTGTTATTCGATCAGTTCAGGAGTTACAAGCCCCGATGGGGCACGAACCTTGAGTCTCACCCCTGGAAAACAAAGTGCCCCCAGTACCAGCCGGCAAGCAAAGTAAACAGTTTCCCTCGCAGTGCGGTTTAACTTTGTTTACTTTTCATTTCTAAATTTCCGCACGGGTATTGTCCGGATGCAAAATACACCGAAATAAAACAGCTGCAGAAGTGGCAGAGTAAATGTGGAGTTTTTTTTATCGATCTATGATCGTGTGCAAAAGGGAGGGAAACTTTAAAATATTCTCGAACGATCGTGTTCACTATTAATGCACTAACTCGGGAGAATATAATCATGTTTTATCAGTTTATCGGGGTGCTGTTGAAATGTGAAATAAATGATTAGTTGCAGAGTGCAGGGTTTGGCGCCTGTTTTGTTTCCCCTTGTGTTTAATGGTCAGAAGGTTCCATTCAGGATCAAAAATGGGCAGGTTCCACGAGGCGAGGTAAAGGGTTTTAACGTAGAAGTAAATTAGATCGAGTATTCGTGCATTCTTCTGTGTATAAACTCTCTACTTTTCGGTACATATTGGCGGGCTTTTCAAGTTTTAAAAAACGGTTGATGATTTAGCGCCGGGACTTTCCGCCCTCCTCCCCGTGTCCTCTCCGGATTGGGGAATTGGAACAACATTAGGCGGGGCTGGACAATGGGACCAATCAGAAACGGCCGCCCCCACCATTCCTCCCGAAGGTATAAGAGACCGCGATGTGGGCGGAGTGCAGCATTCTCTCTGAAAGTGTTTGAGAGATTGTGATCATGACTGGAAGAGGAGGAAAGGGCAGTGGGAAAGCTCGCTCCAAGGCGAAGTCTCGGTCGTCCCGGGCTGGCCTGCAGTTCCCGGTGGGCCGTGTTCACAGGCTCCTGAGAAAGGGTAACTATGCTGAGCGTGTGGGTGCCGGAGCGCCGGTCTATCTGGCTGCGGTGCTGGAGTATCTGACGGCTGAAATCCTGGAGCTGGCCGGCAACGCGGCCCGGGACAACAAGAAGACCCGCATCATCCCCAGGCACCTGCAGCTGGCCGTGCGCAACGACGAGGAGCTCAACAAGCTGCTGGGAGGGGTGACCATCGCTCAGGGCGGGGTGCTGCCTAATATCCAGGCCGTGCTGCTGCCCAAGAAAACTACCGCTGCGGGATCTGCTAAAAAGTGAAGAGACCATTCTTGAATTTGACAACCCAAAGGCTCTTTTAAGAGCCACTCACAGCATCTGTGAAAGGAGCTGAACACTCCCGTCTGTCTGATTGAATTACCTTCCTTTAATTGATATCGGTGTCAGTCCCTGCCTTATTCGATACTGTACTGTTACTGTGTGTGTGATCTAATATGAAACCTTTCCTCATGGCCGTTCACCGTTTGAGCCGTAGCACAAGGAGCGTGAAAAGTTTATCATGCAACATTGATACAACGCAATCTTAACAGTGCTCGGAGTACGTTATTTTTATTGCTTGTAGATGTCTGTTGTCCCGTGTCTTTAATTATCGTCTTATAAATGAATCACTCAGTCCCTGTACTTCCCACCCACAGGTAGTTTCACGTTGTCTTGAACTACTAGGAAGAGCTGAATTGCCCACTGCCGCGAGTAAGTTTATAATGAGTGGTCGCTGACCCTCCGTGTTTTATTCCCGAATGAGTTCCTGTGCAGGGTCCTTTCCCTGGCCGTAGACAGGGAGCATAATGGAGGCAACAGTCATTTTTTCAGCTTCTTTGAGTTGGTCAAGTTGCTGTTTAATACGGGACCAGTTCTGGAGCTACCCGCCTCTGGGATATGACCCTGATTTTGATCTCTGGCAAACATAAGTAAGTCAACATTAGTGTGGTGCTGGAAAAGCACAGCAGGTCAGGCAGCATCCGAGGAGCAGGAAAATCGACGTTTTGGGCAAAAGGAAAGGATTTTGCCTGAAACATCGACTTTCCTGCTTCTTGGATGTTGCCTGAACTGCTGTACTTTTCAAGCTCCCCTCTAATCTCCAGCATCTGCAATACCCACCACTGCCAAACAGAATTGCCCCTATCTTTGCATTCCACGGATAGATTCATTTTACAGTTAAATTTCCATATACTGAGGATGTTGTTTGATTGCACAGTGCTCTGAATGAGACTTTCTGCTGTCGTTTCGAAGGTTTCAAAATGAACCGAGATCAAACCAGAACATCTGTCTCACTACAAGGAGAAATAGCAAATAGCACAGAAACAGATCCTCCAAAATCTTAACAATGATATACTTATCTAAATGTCTTTTCAACATTGTGACTGTGTCCATAGCATCACCTCCTTTCGAAGTTAATTCCACACAATCTATGCTGTTTTTAAAAAAACTTACTTTTAAAATCTTTTTCCTTTTACCTTAAAAATGCATCTCATAGCCTTGCAGTCACTTACCATAGAAAAAGATAGATACAATTCCCCTTCCCTTTAGCCCTCGGGGTTGTCAAAACTCTATCACCCATCAAGATCTTAGGTTCCAGAGAACACAGAAGTCCCAGCCTATTATAATGGACATCAACATTCTAGTAAACCTTTTCTGAACCCTTTCCAGCTCAATAGTATACTTTTGATATCAGGGTGATCAGAACTTGATACGGTAATCCAGAAGAGGACTCATCAACATCCTATGCAATCTCAATATGACCTTTCAACTCCTTGTACTCAAAGGTCTGAGCAATGAAGGCAAGCACATTAGATGTGTTCTTCACCACATTGTCGACATGTGAAGCAAACTTCAAAAATATGCAGCTGGCCAACTAGGTCTCTCTGTTCAGCAGCACTACCCAAGGCCCTGCTTGTAATTGTATAAGGCCTACCCTTGTTGTTTTGTAAATATGCAATGTCTCCGTAACTCCATCTGCCATTCCTCACACCATTGACTGATTTAATCAAGATTTATTTCTAATCTGAGATAGCCTTCACTATACCACCAATTTTGATGACATCTGCAAAATTACTAACCATGCCTTTTGTATTTTCATCTAAATCATTTACAGAAAAAAACAAACAAAAGCGGACCCAGCACTGATTGGGGTGGAACATCATTGGTAACTTGCATCCTGGTGGTGCAGGCTCGAAGGGCAGAATGGCCTACTCCTGCACCTATTGTCTATTGTCCTCCCCAAACCGTCCATTTGAATCCTATCTTTCAGAATCACCTCCAACAATGTACCCATCACACAAGTCATACTCACAGGTCTATATTTCCCAGGCTTCTCCTTACATCCCATCTTAAAATAATGGCAAAATATTACCCAATATCCGATCATCCAGCACATCACCATAGTTACAGATGATACAAATATTTCTGCAAGGGGCACCACAATATCCTCCTTAATTCACACAATGTCCTGGGATACGCTAGATTAGGTCTCTGAGATTATCCAACTTTGTTTTCAAAAACCTCCAGCATTTCCTCTTCTGTAAGGTGAACTCTTTTCAAAACATCAATATTCATTTTCCTGAGTTTGCCTGCTTCCCAGTAAAACCTGATGTGAAATTTCATTTTCTGCCTCTCGCATCTTCTGAAATTCAAACAGAACTGCAGAGGTGAACTGGATCTGCTGGTAACAAAATGGCCCGTGTCTGCTCCCACAAAATGGCTGACAAATGTCTACCCTTAGTACATTGTCATTAATAGCTGTGAGTAATCTATTTTGACCAGGGCAAATCAGGATACTTCTGAAAACTTACTAACTTTCACGCACAGGCATAAATGTTTTGGTTCCATGTATCTCTGCTGGAAGTCTTTGAAAACAGATCTAAGACTAACGAACCAGAACAGAAAGCATTCTTACAAATCTTATACCAACTAGTTAAAACTAAATGCCTTTGGTATTTTTAACACACATAATTAGGACAATGGGAAATATAAGAGGAAAAACAGAATTTCATAAAGAAAGCACATGAGATACAATGAATAACAGAATTCAAACTGACTCACAGATAAAGCCAGCCTAAGAGGCCTGAAGCAATTAACTTTGGAATGTGAATGAGGAGGATGCATAGAAAAATGGCAAGGATGAGTGATTGTAGTGTCTGTTCAATACCATGAGGTCATGGGGAGCTGAGGCCTGTTAAAGAAATGCCTGTCATTGATTCGATGTCTTAGTGGATTGGGTTTACGAATTATGAGGGAGGATCAAAGTGATCAGGTTGTATGCGATTGTTATCAGCAAATTTATAAAATACTGCTTTACGTTAAAAATTCAGAGTGTGTCATGATCTCCCAATCAGGGCTGGTCTCTGGAGGGGATCCTTTGTCCCTGCTTTAACTGGGTTTTGCATGAATAAAATTCCACTTGCCTGAGTTCTGCCTGCCTGCTGAGTTTGCATTCCCTTTCGGGGGAAAAGGCTCCGACAACAACAACTACCTCTTTGATCTTTAAGGTACCCTACTCTCTTTCTCTCCCTCATTGTTTACTTGCTTTGAATGATCTTGTAGAATCTCATTGAATTATGCTTAACCTTATCTGCCAAGACTATCTGGTTCCCCCTCTTTGATTTCCTAATCTCCCTTTCAAAAATGCCATTTCTATTTGCATAATGTCAAGAGATGCTTTTCACCCCAGTTGTCTATGTCTAATTTATGATTTATTTGTACTTGCAACTAAAACATTGACTTTGCTGCTCCTCTAATGTTGTGCTTTTCCAGTTTCATTTTTATCAGCTCTGACTGTCCTTACTAAAAACCTTACATTTATCCACATTACATTGCTTTTGCTCAATGACTTCTCCTCAGCACAGTCACAATGCATTTTCTTTCACAGCTCACCATCCGACCTAGTTTTATGTCATCTGTCAATCTGGAAATATTACATTTCGTTTCCTCTTCTAAATCATTGTGACTATATTGTGAAGAGTAGGATTCTAATCATGATTCTTGCCACGACTCCTAGTCATTGCCTGCCATCGAAAAAATGATCCCTCTACATGTTTTCTTTCAGCCAAGCAGTTTTTAAAATCCATCTCAACACCATGTTCTTTATTTTGTTTTATGTGAGATTTTGTCAAAAGAAACATCCGAATGATGCCATCTGCCTATCACCTCTACTCCAGCAGATTTGCCAAGCTGAGAACATAGAACATTATGACACAGGAACAGGCATTTCGAATCCATGCTGACTTTGTTTGGTCCCAATCTTTTTTTCCCACAGACACTCTGCAAGTATTTATTTCCTGCAGGCTGAGTGGCCTATAATTCCCAGATTATGTCTAACTTACTTTTCAAATAGATTGGTCACATTAGCTAACTCACAATCTGTGGAAAATATTAAAATATTGCAATGTCTATGGAATCTTGGAATATGACCATTCTCTATTTCTGTGACCACTATGTTAAGTACTCTGGGATGTGGATGACCAGGCCCTGCTGTTTCCCAGCTTCAATCTTATCCATTGTCCCAACACAATTTTCCAAACAATACTGATTTGTTTCAGTTTTTCCCTCTCACTGAACTCTGTGTTCCCCAACATTCCTGGTGCATCATTTGTGTCATTCTTTGTGATCAGCGAACAACAGTTACATATTTGAATAGTAGCCATTTTTGCTCCCTAATATGGACTGCCTCTTTTTGATCGTAAGAGACCTAGCTTTGTGGTCACCAACCCATGTTTTCTTCCATTTCCCCTTTACACATTTATCAGTACTTTAACAGTTAGTTTCTTTTTCAAAACATTTGCAAGCTTACTCCAATCCTCATTTTCTCTTTCTTAGTTAATGCCTTTTATCTCATCGTTTGCTGAATTCTAAATTGTGGCGAAAGTGAGGACTGCAGATGTTGGAGATCAGAGTCAAGATTAGAGTGGTGCTGGAAAAGCGCAGCAGGTCAGGCAGCATCCGAGGAGCAGGAAGATCGACGTTTCGGGCAAAATCCTTTCAACAGGAATGAGGCTGGGACCCTCCAGGGTGAAGAGATAAATGGGAGTGGGGTGCAGCTGGGGAGAAGGTAGTTAAGAGTTTAATAGATGGATGGATTTGGGGATGAAGGTGATGGGTCAGAGAGGAGGGTGGAGCGGATAGATGTGAAGGGAGATTGGCAGGTAGGACAGGTCATGAGGATGCTGCTGAGCTGGCAGGTTGGAACTGGTGTAAGCTGGGGGGAGGGGAAATGTGGAAACTGCTGAAGTCCATGAAATTAATTCTAAGCTTACTGTGAATCCTCTTGTAAGGATGCTACCTTGAAGAAGTTCTCCCCCTCTCTCTACAAAGATCTCAGTGAGTTTCTCTCTCACTGCAACCCCCAGGTCATCTCCTCTGCCCTGAATTCTAAATTGTTCACAGGCTTTATGTTTGTCAGTTTATTTTCTTCCCAATTTGCATGCCTATTCTTGGGATGAAATATTATCTCACAGACCCCTAAAGATTTGTTAAGTTTACACAAGTAATAATTTGTAAATTGTAAAACTTTCCAAACTCAGGGTAACCTCCATCAGAAATGTTAAATGCAGTTGATGTCGGGAGACATCACCTTGATAGAGGGCAAGTTTCTCTCTAAGCCACACACCATAATCACTTGAAAATATATCCCATTTCCTTCACTGTCACTTGATCAAGACCCTGGAATTCCCTGCTCATGGCATTGTGGGCAGCACATGGACAACAAATGTTTCAGAAGGTGGCTCACCATGGCCTGCTCAAAGAGGAATAAAGGCGATGCTCAGGTAGCGACGTCCACGTCCTCAGAGTGAATAACCAAAAACACCTGGGGTCTCTCGCTGTGGCATACAATACATCACAAGGTTTCTGTCTTCAGCATACCTGACACTAACATCTGTTGTCCACTATACACTAAATCGAGGCCTAGAGACGTTATTGCACACTCCTGCTCCAGGCTTGATTTTTGCACACGCTTCCTGAACCAGAAACAGGGACTAACACTGTGATGCAAGACTCTCTCCAACAGTTACATTCTGCCTTTGTAAGAGTGTTCCACTTATTTCATTTGTGTTACTATTTTCCACTTATGCTCCTTTCTTAAGGGAATTAATATTTGTGGATGAGGGTCAGCAGAATTAAATACCACAGTTAACATAAGATCAGACGTGGTTATCGAATGGGAAAGCACAGAGAATGGTTGAGTTTATCCAACACTCAGACCAAACAAATAAAACTCAACGTGTAAAAAGAATGAGATTCACACACTCCACCTGATGCTGTTGCATACAAAACCAAACTGGCACTACAGTTATTCAATGGCAGAATACTGCAGAACTAATCTCACATTAGCATTTACCTTGAGATACTGGCAGTGAGTTGATGAAGTTCAGACACCCAACAGTTAGTGGAAATTAGTATGGAGAACAGATGAACAACAGAATGTCCCAGTGCGGACACAATGGGCCGAATGGCTGTATCAATTCTGTGACTCTGTCATAAATCACAAAATGTAGAAGAGTTTAAGGCCCAATCACAACACCCTTAAAAACTACTATCACAGAATGAATCTCAGTCACAGAGGATTCTTTGTTTCCTAAATTCGTTCATGGGATGAGGGCATCACTGGCTCGGCCAGTATTTATTGCCCATCCCTAACTGCTCAGGGGTAGTTATGAGTCAACCACATTGCTGCGGGTCTGGAGACACAAGGATGGCAGTTTCCTTACAGGACATTAGTGAACCAGGTGGGTTTTCCTGACAATCAACCATAGATTCCTGGTGATGATTGGACTCTTAGAATGTTATTGGCTGCCAGAGAATTAAGCAACTTTCATACATAAAAGAGTTGAAAGTAGTTGGCACTGATTGAGTACTTGACACTCACAGGCACACAGCAGAAACTGACAAGTATAGATCAATTCCAAAACACCCATGTGGACACAACAGAAACTGACAGGTGTAGATTGATAGCTGCTCTTACATATTCACTCTGCAGAAACTGAAAGGGAGTGAATGATACATAAACACATACATACACACACTCACATACACAACTAAACTAACACATTCACTGAGCAAACATTGGCAGCTACAGTCTGGTTAATACATTTACACATTTATAAATAAGATGCTGACAGATACAGATTCATAACTCCATCCTGAGATACCCAGAGCAGAATATAACAGGGACATATTGGTCAATCATGCACATGGCAGGACATCTCAGAGGAAGACTGATAACAACATTCTCATCATCAAAACTTATTGGAACAGAGTAATAACACTCCCTGTTTCAAATCGCATACATTGACATGTACAGTTTGATAAATGACACTCATGTTTACAGCACAGAAACTGACAGGTAGAAATTAATAACAAAAATTGCTGGAAAATCCACAGATTTGGCAGCATTGGTGCTGGGAAATCAGACTTAACATTTGAGGTCTACTGACCCCTCCTCAGAACTGATTGTGTGCATTTTCCTAGCTACCATTTGGTCTTCTCTATGTTGGCGAAACTGAGTGTAGATTGGGTGTCCACTGTGCAGAGCACCTACATTCTGTCCAGAAAAAAATGTCCCTGAGCTTCTAGTTGCATGCCACTTCAACACACCACCCAGTTCCCTGGCCAACATCTCTGTCTCAGGCTTGCTGCAGTGCTCCAGCAAAGTTCAGTGCAAGCTGGAAGAACATCACTTCATTTTCTGCTTGGGAACTCAACAGCCTTCTGGACGCATTATTGAAGTCTACAACTTTAGAGCGAGAGCTCTCCCGTATCATTACCCAAAACCTCTCTCACCATGCAGTGTTATCATAGGGTCTTCTATTGTACACCAAAACTCACTAACAGTCTCTATTAATAGCTATTATTATCCTCATCTGACTGTGATCCACTAGTTTTTCTGTTCAACTGTTCTTCTCTCTCTTTGGTTCTATATCCATCCACCATTTACTCCCTTACCTTTCAACACACCCTATCTTCTGCAGAAAATCTAATATTTTCCTGGCTACCATCTCTTCACAGGAAGGGTTACTAGACTGGAAATTTTAATGCTGATTTCTGTCCACAGACTCTGTCCGACCTGCTGAGATTTTCCAGCAATTTGTTTTAGTTTCTGATTTCCAGCATCTGCAGTTCTTTTGGTTTTCATTTAGAGATTAATAACTACATTTTCACATTCACAGAGCAGAAACTACCAGGGAAAATTGATAATCACATTCACATGTTCACAAAAGAAAATCTGTCATGCAAGCATTGATAAATGCACTCATGTTTACATTACAGAGCCTGACCGGGAAGGGTTCTCAACTAAACAAAACATTAATGGAGCAAAAACTGACAGGGACTGTTAAAAAGTAAATTCTCATACTCACATCGCAGAACCTGGCAGACTTCGATTGACAATTACCAAAACACATTCAGTATTGAGTACAGTTGTTGGGAAGTCACCTTGTAGCTGTACATGACATTGGTTAGGCCACTGTTGGAATATTGCATGCAATTCTGGTCTCCTTCTAGATGAATGATATTGTGAATCTTGAAAGGGTTCAGAAATGATTTATAAGGATGTTGCCAGGTTTGGAGGGTTTGAGCTATCGGGAGAGGTTGAATATACTAGGGCTATTTTCCCTGGAGCATCGGAGGCTGAGGGGTGACACTATAGAGGTTTATAAAATCATGAGGAGCATGGATAGGATAAATATACAAAGTCTTTTCCCTGGGGTGGGTGAGTCCAGAACTAGAGGGCATAGGTTTAGGGTGGGAGGGAAAAATATAGAAGAGACCTAAGGGGCACGTTTTCATGCAGAGTGTGGTACTTGTATGGAATGACCTGCCAGGAGGAAATGGTGGAGGCTAGTACAATTGCAGCATTTAAAAGGCATCAAAATGGGGATATGAATAGGAAGTATTTGGAGGGATATGGGCTGGGTGCTGCCAAGTGGGACTAGATTTGGTTGGGATATCTGGTCGGCATGGACAAGTTGGACCGAAGGGTCTGTTTCAGTGCTGTACATCTCGATGACATTCACCAAGCAGATTTCCTCAGATGGCTAAGGGAATTCTCTGGGCCCACAGTTATCAAACAAGTTCTCAGAAATATATTCATCTCACAGTCAAGTTGTGACTCAACTCTTGACTCAAGAAAAGTATGACACAGAAACTTTTTATTTTCATTTCTCTTCAACTCCGTGCAATTGAGAATGAGTTGCATCAACCCCAAGCAGAGAAAACACTCACGGTCAGGTTCCAGTGGATTGTGTAACTTGACAACAAATGTAATCACAATTTCAAATGGATGAGTTTTTTTCACACAGTGATAAATTCTGTGTTAATTCAGAATTCAAAGGAAACTGAGTGACAGACAGAGCGGGGAAATGGCTTTGATCATCCAGCTCCTTCTCCAGCTCACTCCCGCCCCAGCTGTATCTGGGACTGAACCTTTTCTCCCCAAAGCTGACTGTTCCTAACGAGAGGCCCTCCCCCAGCGCTGCCATTGAGGGCATTTACTCAGTGAGTGCAAGAGGTTTGTTTGAAACAGATCAGCGCCCAGGGAAGCGAGGAACAGCTGGCTCCTTCCAGCAGCACATCGGAATGGAAGCCTGGGACACAGAGGGGGCTCCGAGACCGGGATTGATTCGGGGTGAGTTCAGGGAGAACCGGGGGCTGTTTGTAAGAGGCAGAGCGGAGCAGGAACTGGTCCCGGAACTTGGAGTGAGCGGGCTGGGGGGAAGAGAGAGGCCTTTCTCGGGCTGTGTGTGGGCCTGCTGAGGGAGGCAGAGCGGGAAGAAGCTGCTCTGGGGCATTCTTGTGGTTTACAATCCTCTAAACTTGTTGAGATGTCATTGTTTCCCACTGTTTGTTGAGATTGTGCAGTCAATAGCGGAATCGCAGACCGACTGTAGGAATGGGATACTCCTGTAAAAGGAGTGTGTCTTGGAAAAAAAAGACATAGCATCTTGCTTTCTCTCTCCAACAGGTAGTGTATTGGGAGTTGGATATTCAACTGTTTCAGCTTTCCGGTGGTGAGTCGTCCCATTCATGGAGCTGTGTAGTTTTTGCTCAGTTTCTCCATCTCACTCAATTGGTATCGAATCATATGAAAAACAAACACAATCTCCAGACAAAAAGCAGCTCAGTGCAGCAATGGAATCCGATCCGTGGTTCTGTTTTAATTTGCTGGCTTATCCTAACGAATATGCAATGAATGTGACATTGATCAATATTGCCAGACTCGCTTCACATTGATTAACAGGTGGTGTCTCTCTATCTCCCTCCAGACAAATACCTGAGGGACTAAGACACTGTGATACTTCCTCGGTTCAAAGGGAAGTGTGACCAGCTGCCTCGAGCAAACAGCAGGATGTAGCCCATTGACGTTTACAGCTGAAAATGTGTTGCTGGAAAAGCGCAGCAGGTCAGGCAGCAGGATTCCAAGAAACAGGAAAATCGATGTTTCGGGCATAAGCCCTTCTTCAGGAATGAGGAAAGTGTGTCCAGCAGACATTTACACACCAGTTTTGAAGATAGATAAACTGAATCCTCATCCAAAATAGACACTCAGGAACAGCATTAAAATCTGCATTTAATAAGAACATTTTCAAAGTTACAATGAAGATAAACAAATAGATCATACTGTTACATAGTTTGAACAACCATCCGTGAGGTAGCTGCTAAGTACAGAGATGGAGGGAAACTGTGCTCATCAACAGTTTCTCTCTCTCCATTCTCAGTGCACATCACCCCATTTCCAATAATTGTTATTAATCACAGTCTTCGCGTCATTGAGATGTACAGCATGGAAACAGACGCTTCGTCCATGTCGATCAGATATCCTAACCAATCTAGTCCCATTTCCCAGCACATGGCCCATATCCCTCTAAACCCTTCCTGTTCACATACCCATTCAGGTGCCTTTTAAATATTGTACCAGCCTCCACCACTTATCCATGCTGCTCATGATTTTATGAACCTCTATAAAGGTCCTTCTCCAGGGAAAACAGCTCCAGCCTATTCAGCTTAATTACAGTGTGGAAACAGGTCCTTCAGCCCAACAAGTCCACACTGACCCGCCGAAGCGCAACCCACCCAGACCCATTCTCCTACATTTTATCCCTTCTAACACTACGGGCAATTTTAGCTTGGCCAATTCACCTAACCTGCACATTTTTGGACTGTGGGAGGAAACCCACGCAGGCACAGGGAGAATGTGCAAACTCCACACAGTCAGTCGCCTGAGGCAGGAATTGAACCCAGGTCTCTGGCGCTGTGAGGCAGCCCATTCTACTGCTAACTCAAATCCTCCAACCCAGATGAAGCACATTTACATGGAGTTTATCTGTGACTGAGGACAGCATCAATCTTTTACTGAATAGTCATCACTGACAGAGATGACAATTAAATAATGTGATTTCCACACAAAGTCTCACTCCTAAATGACCTCCTAGTGGTAGATCATGCGCTACTGACAATACCTCCCTCTATAATCCACTGGCCATACAACTTCATATACTTCTGCCCATTTCTCATCAGCCTGAATATGTGATGGTCTCCATTTCCTCATTACGACATCATTTTTAAGATATAATACACAGGGATATATTCAGATTCTTTTTCTGTGTTGGCCTTTTGGTACAATTGCTTTAAATTTTCATCTTTCTGCTGTAACTTGCTTAATTTATCTCAGCTATGTCTTCCCAGTTTGTTTCAACTATCTGATCAAACACGGTCTCTGCTAATTTCACTTCAACTTTCTTATCTGTACTCTTTGATCTCTCTTGTTTCAACTGGTGACTTTGTTTCAACTGGTGACACAATCAGGAAAAATCCCAGGATATATGTCCAGCAATAATTCAGTTGCCTGAGTTTCCATTGGCTTTTCAACAACAGTAGCCAGCACTCCTACCAGTGAATCAACAATATCATTAGCAAGGACAAATTGTATTCCCGGAGCTGACAGTTTATCCAATACTCCTACCAAAACTTCTCCACTCTTCACTGGACACTCTAACCTCACTTCTCACAATTAAGCATTTCTTGTGTCAACATGAATTCCCGTTACTAGTACCTTTTCTGGCAGTAGTCCTTCAGAGGTACATATCTCCTCATCTTTCAGCATCACAGATTGAGAGGATATTTGAATCTCCTAATATTGTAACCACTGTACCTGATCGTCCTGGCCTATGTGAGTAAACTTTACCTTCAGAGGTGGATGGTTTAAGAAGATCTGGCACCTCCAACCAGCTTGTACATTCTGGTGCAGCTTTCGAGCCTCCATTGTACTTTCAGTTACTGCCACAACAAAATTCACTGGCTTATCCTGTTTCCTACATCTGGTTTCCCAGTATTTTTCCTAACCCACCAACACTGTGATTTCGCGTAGCCTACTTTATTGCAGGGAAAACACCAGAGCTTTTTAATTTCCCTTTCCCCTTCAAGGGTTTCCTTTTTTACCCTGTGATAAGTCATCCTTCCGACCTTCACTGTGATCCAGCATTTCCTTTCCATGTGAGGATTTCTCTTATCCTCAACTTCTACCTCTCATGGATTGAAATTGGTTTGAGAAGCCAAACTTTGATCAACTCATAACCATCAGCCATTTCAGCTGCCGATCTTGCTGTTTCAACTCTCTGTTCTTCCACATGAGTTCTCATTACTTCAGGAAGTGACTTTTTGAACTCCTGTTGAAATGCCAATTTCCAAAGTTCAAACTCCCTCGCTTACTTCCTTTCCTTTCTCTCCTTTTTTCTCTCTCTCTTCGCTCTCTCTTCTGCATTTAATCATAATTCAAAAGATTTCATTTCTGTTGCCCTTTCCTTGTCTTTTGCCTCTAACTCAAGTTGCTGCATTTTTCATTGAATGTTAGCCATCTCTAAAGATTCTGATGGTGTTTCCAACAAATGTAAATGCTGAGCTACTGCTGTAATTATCTCTCCTTTCCTCATGGAAGGACACAGACCCAATCCCAGATTGTCTGTTATTTCCAGCAGCTTACCTTTTGTAAATGGCCCAAAATCACTTCGTCCACCTGCAGAAAACTCTTGATGACTGAAAGAGCCATTGCTCTCCTAAGCATAGTTTAAACCAACTGAATTCAAAACCCGGAACAAAGGACCGTAACGTCTACCACTCACTTCCTTCAAGTCCAACAACCCGAATCCCAAATCAGAACTACAGAACAAATCCTGCAAAGAGCCCCCTAACTGGTATGGACCAGGCCAGACCCCTTCAAAACATTTCAAGTAGCCCGGACCCTAACTTTGCAAGTTGTTTTAAACAGGTATAACTCAAGTTATTCCAGGAGTGATGTAACTGGTCAAACCACATACTTTTAAACAAAACAGAACTGATTTACAAGATTATCAAATGAAACACAAACAAATGCTCCTATGCCTTAAAAGAGAACAGGATATTAAATAACTTTACCTATCTGAAAACCCTACAGATTATACCAGCTTAAGGATGCTGTTCCCAATACTTGCAATAATCCCCACAAACACCCTTTGGCACAAAAAGATAAAATCAAACACAGGGTCTTACAGGAGAGATGTCAGAGAGAGAGAGAATACAAGCATGGATCTGCTTCTTTGGGTTCAGCAGCTTTTTCAACTGCCTGACTGCTTTCAGTCAATAGCCAGACAGCCAAAAACCACATCAAACCAGAGAAAAGCTGAGCTGGGAAAACTGGGACATTCCCCTTTCATTGTACGAGTGTTCTTTTTAAAAATGTGGAAGCCTTTTGCCTCAGGCATTACCTGTTAGCTATAATTGAAATGTTCCTAAAACCCATTAAGTCATACTTTTCGGAGCTGGTGTCTTTTACAGGCTTGTTAAAGGAGCAGCATCATCACAGCAGACTGGTTCAAAAAGTAAAAGCTGTGGGATACATGGTAATGTGTTGAATTGGATGCAAAGTTGGCTTAGTAACAGGAAACAAATGGTAATGGTTGATGGCTGTTCTTGTGAATGGAAAGTTGTTTCAAGTGGTGCTCTGCATGGCTCAGTGTTGGGATCTCTGCTGTTTGTTTTATACATTAAGGATTTGGACTTGAATGTGGTGGGCAGATTTGTGAAATTTGCAGATGACACAAAGATTGGCCATTTAGTGGATAGTGTAGAGGATAGCTGTAAGCTCTATAAGTACTACAGATGGTTTGGTGGAGTGGGCAGGAAGGTGGTAGATGGAGTTCAGCTCTGATAAGTGTGAGGGAATGCATTTTGCGAAATCAAACAGCAAATGGGAATAGACAATAAATGGGAATATACTGAGGGGGCAGGGTAAGTGAGAGATCTTGGTGTGCAAGTGCATGGCTCCCTAAAGGTAGATGGGGTTGTAAAGAAGGCACATGGAATGCTCTCCTTCACGGGCAGAGGGATGAAATACAAAAGTAGGGGTATAACAATGAAACCATATAAGGCACTGGTGAGGCTATAGCTGGAGTATTGCGTGCGGTCGGGTCACCACATCACAGGAAAGACATCATTGCTCTGGAGAGAATGCAGAGGAGATTTACTGGAATGTTGCCAGGGCTGGTGAATTGTCGCTATCGGGAGAGATTGGGGTTATATTCTTTGGAACAGAGGTTCCATGATTAAGGAATATTAAATTGTAGATGTTAAACAGTGAGCTACTAAAGAATGAGTAGAACTCCGAATGCTCATGCTTCCAAATAAACCTGTTGAACTATAACCTGGTGTTGTGTGATTTTTCACAAAATAGTGAGAGGGAGTGATTCGAGTACACAGGAGGAACCTGTTTCTTTTGGCAGAGAGTTCAAACACCAGGGATCATTGATTCAAACAAGTTGGTGTAGGATTACATGATATGTGAGGAAAATGTTTTTTATGCATAGAGTGGTGGGTATCTGGAATTCGCTGCCTGATTTGGTGGTGCAGACAGAGACCCTAAACTCTTTGATACAAAAATCCCTGGAACTGCACCTCAAGTTCCGTTAACTGCAAGGCTAGGGGCTGCAGCAAGATGATGGGATGAGAAAGGACCTCTGGGGGTCTTTGGGTTGGCATAGACAAGATGGGCTGAATAGCCCCCTCTGTGCTGTAATATTCATAAGATTCAATAGTTATCAATTGGACCCTGCAAGTCTTTGCAGTGTGAATATGCAAATATATTGACCATATAATGAATCTTACGGTTTGATAACTATACCCACACATTCTCCAAGCAGGAACTGACAGGTATAGATCAATAACTAAACTCACATATCCACATACCCATTTGCATCGGGTAGGCCCCATTTGTGGAGCTGTATGGGTGTTGTTTAGTTTCTGGTTCTCATTCCTTTGGGCTTAGAATTTTAAGAAAAAATGGACAAGTAAGAGCTCAGGACAGGAGTGGAATCAGACCCATGGTTCTGTTTAAATTGCTGGCTTTAAATAAAAAAACCTTAATGATGAGGAACTGAATGTTACATTGATGTTGCAAATCACAGCTGATGTTGATTTACAGGAGGTATCTCTTCTGTCTTCCTCCAGGCAAGTACTCAAAGGAGCAAGATAATGTAATATTCCCATGGTACAGAGCCAGGTGTGACCAGCTGCTTCGAACAAACAGCAGTATGTTACTGCTGTCAGAGCGAAGAACATCCTTTCCACAGTCACAGAGTGGATTGAGTCAGACTTACATTGAGCTCCATTCCCAGAGAGATATGTTCAAAACAAGAGTCAAACACCAACAAGGAAATAGAAGTTTATATTTTTTAATCTATATTCTAAATGCATCCTACCCAGTTTCAATCAACTTGAATTAATCCTCATCCAAAATATACACTGCATTATAATCTGAACATCGAACAGTGCAGGACAGGAAAGGGTCCTTCAACCCACGATGTTGTGCCGAACATGCCGCCAAAATGCAAGTAATCTCTTCTGCCTGGCCTTGGTCCATAACCCTCCATTTCTTACATATTCATTTGATACCTAAAAGTCCTATTGTATCTGCCTCCATCTCCACCCCTGGCAGTGCGTTCCACTGCTACCACTCTCTTTGTTTAAGAATAAAACTGCCCCTATGTCTCATAGAATCATAGAGGTGTACAGCATGGAAACAGACCCTTTGCTCCAACCTGTCCATGCCGACCAGATATCCCAACCCAATCTAGTCCCATCTGCCAGCACCCGGCTCATATCCCTCCAAACCCTTCCTATTCATATACCCTTCCAAACGCCTCTTAAATGTTGCAATTGTACCAGCCTCCATTTCCTGTGGCAGCTCATTCCATACCTGTACCACCCTCTGTGTGAAAAAGTTGTCCCTTATGTCTCTTTTAAACCTTTTCCTCTTAAGTATACTCTTACTTCCTTTATACTCTTCTCAGGATTCACTTAATCTGTCCTCTGCTTCCTGACATATGCTTCCTTCTTTTTCTTAACCAAACCCTCAATTTCTTTAGTCATCCAGCATTCACTGTACCTTCCAGCCTTTCCTTTCACCCTGACAGGGATATACTTTCTCTGGATTCTTGTTATCTCATTTCTGAAGGCTTCCCATTTTCCAGCCATCCCTTTACCTGCCTCCAATCAGCTTTCGAAAGTTCTTGTCTAATACTGTCAAAATTGGCCTTTCTCCAATTTAGAACTTCAACTTTTAGATCTGGTCGATCCTTTTCCATCATTATTTTAAATCTAACAGAATTATGGTCGCTGGCCGCAAAGTGCTCCCCCACTCACCTCAGTCACCTGCCCTGCCTTATTTCCAAAGAGTAGGTCAAGTTTTTCACCTTCTCTAGTAGGTACATCCACATACTGAATCAGAAGATTTTCTTGTACGCACTTAACAAATTGCTATCCATCTAAAGCCTTAATACTATGGCAGACCAGTCTATGTTTGGAAAGTTAAAATCTCCTATCATAACCACCCTATTATTCTAACAGATAGCTGAGATCTCCATACAAGTTTCTTTCTCCATTTCTCTCTGCCTGTGAGGGGGTCTATAATACAATCCCAATAAGGTGATTATCCCTCTCTTATTTCTCAGTTCCACCCAAATAAGTTCTCTGGATGTATTTCCAGGAATATCCTCCCTCAGCACAGCTGTAATGCTATCCCTTATCATAAATGCCACTCCCCCTCCTCTCTTGCCTCCCTTTCTACCTCCCTGTAGCATTTGTATCGTGGAACATTAAGCTGCTGGTCCTGCCCATCCCTGAGCCATGTTTCTGTAATTGCTATGATATCCCAGTCCCATGTTCCTAACCATGCCCTGTGTTCATCTGCCTTCCCTGTTAGGCCCCTTGCTTTGAAGTAAATACACTTTAATTCATTAGTCCAACCTTGTCCCTGCTTGCCCTGACTGTTTGACTCGCTTTTGTTCTCAACTGTACCAGTCTCAGACTGATCTCTTTCCTCATTACTTCCGTGGTTCCCACCCCCATTCCACCCCCCCCCACCCCCGCCCCCCCCCCCCCCCCCCCCCCCCCCCCACCCCTCCACCTTACTAGTTTAAATCCTCCTGAGCGGCTCGAGGAAATTTCCCTGCCAGTATATTAGTCCCCTTCCAATTTAGGTGCAATCCGTCCTTCTTGTACAGGTCGCTTCTACCCCAAAAGACATTCCAGTGATCCAAAAATGTGAATCATTCCCCATACACCAGCTCCTCAGCCATGCATTCATCTGCTCTATCCTCCTATTCCTGCCCTCATTAGCTTGTAGCACAGGGAGTAAACTCCTTTTTAAATTTCTGCCTAACTCTCTGTAATCTCCCTTCAGAATCTCAACATTTTCCCTTCCTATATCATTGGTTCCATTGTGGACAATGACCTCTTACTGTCCCCTTTTCCCTCGTGAGAACATTCTGCACACTCTCTAAGACATTCTTGATCCTGGCACCAGGGAACTAACACACCATTCTGCTTTATCGCTGCTGGCCACAGAAACGTCTGTCTGTACCTCGGACTACAGAATCCCCTCACACAATTGATCTCTTGGAAGCCGATGTACCCCTCGTTGCATTAGAGCCAGTCTCAGTACCAGAAAATTGGATTCTCAGGGGAACATAGCATGAACAGCCATCACCCCCTACGCTTTCCAATACCTGTCCAGAGGAAAATCAAATATTGACATGAAAAGATACACATTCAGACAGGTATTTAGATTTAATTACAGTGTGGAAACAGGCCCTTCGGCCCAACAAGTCCACACCGATCCCGCCGAAGCGAAACCCACCCATACCCCTACATTTACCCCTTACCTAACACTATGGGCAATTTAGTATGGCCAATTCACCTGACCCTGCACATCTTTGGACTGTGGGAGGAAACCGGAACACCAGGAGGAAACCCACGCAGACACGGGGAGAACGTGCAAACTCCACACAGTCAGTCGCCTGAGGCGGGAATTGAACCCGGGTCTCTGGCGCTGTGAGGCAGCAGTGCTAACCACTGTGCCACCATGCCGCCCACTGTGCCACCATGCCGCCCACCGTACCCAGAGGTTATTGGACACAGAATGAGAAAGCTCTCGTAAAGTGGTCTAGTTATAATCATGTGAACAATAAATTCAAAATACAGATGCAGAACATAACTTACAGTCATAAACTATACCATTGAATAAAAGTTGTGGAAATTATCCAATGTGCTTTACACCGTTGAGACAGACAATGATAGAAAAAGTCTCACTTTCATTTACAGTACATAGAATTTCTCCAGTGCAGAGAGAGGTCATTTGGCCCATCTCCCTGCAACAACTCTCCAAAGCGGATCCCACCCAGATGTAGACCCCACCCTATCCCCATAACTCCACGTTTACCATAATTGACGCAATCCTTTAATACTACAAGACAATGTACCACGGCTAATCCAGCAAACCTGCACATGTTTGGACCATAGAAAGGAACTAGAGCACTCAGAGGAAACCCATGCAGACACGGGCAGAACGTGCAAACTGCACACAGATAATGAACCAAGGCTGGAATTGAATCTGTGCCACCATGCCACCCTGACATGGATGGCAATAGATGAAACCTTATTCATGTTGAGCAACAGAGATTTGAAGTAAATAGAGCTCCTGCAGTTTCTGCAAGTGTCATGTTAAACAGAGACAAATATATAAGTACACTCACTTATTCACAGAGCACAAACTGACAGGTACAGATACTTTCAGGTACAGATGCAGTCATCCATTCATATAGTTGAAGCTGTCAGGGATAGACTGATGATTGCACAAACACATTTGCATTGCAGAAACTGTCAGGTACAGACTGAAATCTGCACTCAAACATTCACATTGCAGAAACTGACAAGTACATTTCAATAACACACCCACATTCCCAGAGCAAAATCTCACAGGTAAATATTGATTACTACAGTTTTACATTCAACTAGACCCTAATGGGGAAGATTGATAACTAAAATCACATTGACATTGCGCAAACTGACAGGTAGAGACTGGTAATGACACTCTCATATTCACAGAGCAGAATCTGACAGGGGCAGATAGATAATTGGACCGTCATCTTCACATCACAGAAACTGACCGGGAGAGATAGATAACTAGACAGTCATATTCAAATTACAGAAACTGATGGACAGATCAATAACTACATTTCCATATTCACAGATCAGAAACTGACAGGTCCAAATGCATAGGCAAAGGTGAGGACTGCAGATGCTTGAGATTAGAGTCGGTAGTGTGGTGCTGGAAAAGCACAGCAGGTCAGGAAGCATTCAAGGAGCAGGAGAATCGACGTTTTGGTTAAAAGCCCTTCATCAGTACAGATGGACAACTACACCAATACATTTACATCGAAGAAACTGACAGGGAAAGATTGATAACTACACTCATGCATTCCTGTCACTGAAAGCAACAGCTACGTTTCAATATGTACCCCCACATGTTCACTTAGCTGAAGATAGCAGGTAGACATTGATAACTATGTTCACATTTTAACAATACCAAAACTGACATGGACGATTACTTAAACTATCACATTTACAGACCAGAAACTGTCATATACACACAGTAGAAACCAACAGGTATAGGGTGGTAACTTCATTCAAGTATGCACATAGCAGAATCTTATTGGGAGAGGGTGATACTTGTACTCACATATTCACATAGCAGAAGCTTAGAGCTGCAGATTGATACATAGGCTCTCATCGTAAGTATGAAATGGTTGGGTATATTCTCATTGGAGTTTTGTATGACCTTTAGAGCAAAAAGAAATCTGACGGGAGTTGACAGAGTTGATGCTGGGAGGATGGCACTGCTCATGAAAGAATCCAGAGTAGGGGACACAGTTTTGAACAGGAAGCCTTCTGTTCCACAGAGAGAAGTTAGGGTTGGGTTATCAGCTTAATTCATGCTAATGCACCCATATATCTTTTTTTGATACATAAGGGAGTTTTTGGTTATGGGCACTAAACATCAAAATGAGATGAAGACCATAACTAAAGCCTTTGTGATCTGTTCTCATGACAGAGTACACACAGACAGATAGAAATGTCACAGAATTCTCATGCTTCTTATGGTCTTCTGCTTTGAGATATTTAAAGTGACACAAGATTGAAAGAAATCAATAACTACAGCATATACACTGTATCTGCATGTCAGGATTGGGAGGCATCATTCACCATGCACTTTATCTGTAACTTACTGTGTGCTCACAGATCATATACTGGTTGATTCAGTTATAGGTTACCCTGACGTATCAGGGATGGAGTTAAAAAAAATGAACCATCCATTTCATCAGAAACTTTGAGATGTTGAGATATTTGCTCTCTGTCATGCCAGTGATTGACTGAAACTGAGTAAATACAAGATTAGAAACAACAAACTGGCAGTTACAGAATGAAATACTGAGTCACTTGCAAAGCAAAAAAAATGGTTAAGATATAATGCAACTATTGATTAGCTCGAAACTGGCATAAACAATGTAATATCAGCAGTGACATTGTTACTGACAATATCTGCAATGTACAAAGTATTATCCTTTATCAAAATGCTGCAGTTATAAATACAAATTCAGCTTCAATTTGCAGAAGCTGATATTCATAGGGTGGAGGATAGTGAGCCCTACCTGAGTCTGTCCAAAGTGGTACCTGGTACTTTCAGAATTGACACCGACAGAGTAAAGCAACAAGGTACACTTCAGAAGGTTTGAGTTACAGTCCAGTAATGTACTGACATGTTAAGACTGTGAAATAGTGTTTACAAAAATACACCCCAGAAACAGAAGGGCACAGATTGGAGTCGAGAGTGTGGTGCTGGAAAAGCACAGCATGTCAGGCAGCATCCGAGGAGCAGGAGAATCGATGTTTCAAGCATAAGCCCTTCATCTTGACGTTTTAGGCATAAGCCCAGCATCTGCAATCCTCAATTTCTCCTGGGGGCACAGATTGGAGGAATATTTCTAAGTGGCTGGCAAATAGTGTAACGTTTTACCGCATACATCAGTATTTGATGGTTACAGAATAAAAGCTGTCTTGAAGTAACACTAATTGACTATTACACAGAGGACCAGAGCCTCGACTGGACAGATACAAAGTTAAAGTGACACATATATATATAACATGCTAACAGTTGCTGGTTAACAGGTATTCGCATATGACTGAGAAATGTTATAAATCCCGACATGAAACTGCAAGACGTCCAAATGAAAAGTGCAGCAACGTGGTTCAGTTACACTGCAGGTACTTGCAAAGCACACAGTTATCGATAGGTCTCTGGGCCCACAGTTATCCGTCAAGGTATCAGAAATATATTGCATCAACCCCAAGTGTAGAAAACACTCATAGTCAGGTTTCAGTGGTTTGTGTAACTTGACAACAAATGTAATCACAATTTCGAATGGATGAGAGCTTTTTTCACACAGTGACAAGTTCTGTGTTAATTCCAGCCTATACAGAGGAACAGAACAGACATTCGGAGCTAGAAACACATCATCACAACAACGAGCAAAAGGAAACCGAGCCAATACTACAGTCACTTTCTGTGTCACAGACACAAAACAAATCTCCCTCAGTCAGACTGACAGGAACAGAATCACCATCCACTTCACATTTCGTTGCAGATTCTGACAGGTCCACATTGGATCCCACACTAACCAATCAGAGAGACTCAATGTTGGGGAATGATTCTGTGTAAACTACCCAATCAGAAACCAGGCTTTCCCCATCCCTCATTAGCATTGATGACGTCGTCAGTCTATGAAGAGCGAGGTCCGAGCCCGCTTTCCCTTATTCTGTGTCTGAGAGTGAGTGGCGCTATGGCTGATGAGAAGAAAGCACAGCAAGCCTCCAAGAAGGGCGCGAAGAAAATCATCAAGAAGGCGCCAGCGAAGGGCGGCAAGAAGAGAAGGCGGTCCAGGAAAGAAAGTTACGCCATATACATCTACAAAGTGATGAAGCAGGTTCACCCCGACACCGGCATCTCCTCCAAGGCCATGAGCATCATGAACTCGTTCGTCAGCGATATTTTCGAGCGCATCGCGGGGGAGGCTTCCCGCCTGGCCCATTACAACAAGCGCAGCACCATCAGCTCCCGGGAGATCCAGACCGCCGTGCGGCTGCTGCTGCCCGGGGAGCTGGCCAAGCACGCCGTGTCGGAGGGTACAAAGGCGGTGACCAAGTACACCAGCTCCAAGTGAAGGACCGCATTGCACTGAAACACACATCCACAACCCAAAGGCTCTTCTAAGAGCCACCCACAATTTCCCTGAGACAGCTGAACCATTTCTTTAAGGGATGTTTGTTTTAGTTTACATATGATTCTTGATAAGGCATTTTAACTTCTTGTGCTACATTTTTTTGTGTTAATAAGTGCTTTGCAAATTATTCGGGAGTGTGGTGGAGAGCAGATCAGGCGCCAGTGATTCATTTTGCATCTTGCTTGTTCACCCCTGGCAGACAAATGCCCACGTCTTTCCGTCCCACGATTAATGCATTTTACTTTCTGATTTACTTTACATTTCCAATACGCGGGTTTGATCCGATTTTTCGCAATGCAAAATAAAACTTCCTGAGAGACTTTCAAAGCGAACCGAAGGAACACCAACACAGCTACCGGGCTGAAACGTGGAGCTTTTGCTGAATCTGATCGAAAGCGATGAAGGACAGCTTTAAAATATCGTCTTAAAAACGCGTTCGCGCTCGATGCTGAGCCGGAAGAATGTTGTGTGCTGGTTTATGAGCATATCTGGATGGTATTAAAATGTACAAAGAAAAGACGTTGCCGATTGCAGTGTTCGGCCTGTTTTGTTTCAGCTTCTCAACGTTTAGAAAATAACCACTATCAAGACCAGAAATGTGGCAAATGTGGGAGAGTAAGACCGTGTGAAGTACACATTTGTAAACTAAAAGTAAATTATCATGTATATTAATGTTTTTTTGAACTTCCTCAGTTTTTTGTACTTCATTTTTGAGGTAAAACATACTTTGTTTGGAATTTGGAGGGTTTTTCAAACTGGAAAGAAAGCAGTTGATGATTTGGCGCCTGTCGTGCCGCCGCCCTCCTCTCCGGATTGGGGAATGAAGCAGATTTGATTGGGAATTGAAACAACATTAGGAGATGCTGACCAATCAGAAACGGCCGCCCCACCATTCCTCCCGAAGGTATAAGAGACAGCAATGTGGGCGGAGTGCAGTATTCTCTCTGAAAGTGGTGGTGGGATTGTGATTATGTCTGGAAGAGGAAAGGGCGGTGGGAAAGCTCGCTCCAAGGCGAAGTCTCGGTCGTCCCGGGCTGGCCTGCAGTTCCCGGTGGGCCGTGTTCACAGGCTCCTGAGAAAGGGTAACTATGCTGAGCGTGTGGGTGCCGGAGCGCCGGTCTATCTGGCTGCGGTGCTGGAGTATCTGACGGCTGAAATCCTGGAGCTGGCCGGCAACGCGGCCCGGGACAACAAGAAGACCCGCATCATTCCCAGGCACCTGCAGCTGGCCGTGCGCAACGACGAGGAGCTCAACAAGCTGCTGGGAGGGGTGACCATCGCTCAGGGCGGGGTGCTGCCTAATATCCAGGCCGTGCTGCTGCCCAAGAAAACTACCGCTGCTGGATCTGCTAAAAAGTGAAGAAAGTATTCTTGAATCTGACAAGCCAAAGGCTCTTTTAAGAGCCACTCACAGCATCTGCGAAAGGAGCTGAACTCTGTCGGGGTGAATTACTTTACTTTTACTATGTAGAGCCCTGGCTGTTGTACCTGCCATCGCTAAATTTCTATTTCCATTTTACTGTATGTGGGAGCAGAGGAAGATTATATCATTGAATACGATTGTAAGAGTGTTTGGAACTACATTATTTGTCAGTACACGGTCACTTCCTGCGTGATCAATGTTCTATGAGTTTAGAATAATGTCACGGATGTTCCCGATCGAGTTTGGCTTCACATTTCCTTTAACTGCATCAATAAACTGAATCCTCCCACTGTTTCTGCAGCATGCACCTCTGCAATTTATTGTCTGCTCGGTTCATACCCACTCTTATTTTCGTTAACCTCTGGAGAGAGCGTGTTCAACAGCAGTCAGTCATTTTTCAGCCGTAAAAGGAGGGAATGCGGTAAAGTGAGATTGTGTGAAGTTTAGTTTCGTCATCGAAAAACCAATCAATGTGTACATGCATTCTCCTCTGTATAACCTCCTGCTCTTTTATACGTGATGGCTGGCATTTTCAAATTTGAAAATAAGCTGTTGATCTCTTGGCGCCATTTTTTCCCTTTCCCTCCTGCCTCCACCTCACCAAAAGCCATGCTATCGCAAAGGGAGTCAATGAGGAGATGGGTTTTTTCCAGAAATATCTAACCCAATACCAAAATTTGATGTGAAAATCACCCTTCCAATTACTATATTTCTGCAATCCCTGAATGAAAAGCTCATTAGTTGCAAATTCACTACTGCTGCCTTCCGTTTTTGTTTTTAAACTAACCTCCGATCGAAATACAGTATTAATGTCCCCCATCGCTTCCTGGTCTCTCTGGATGAGCAACCGAACCTGTACCCGCCGTGAATTAATCGAAAAACCGCCGATTGAAATTTGTAATCGCTGCCTGAACGCGCCCCATAACACATCCGCAGGCTCCCAGTGTTATGCTTGGGAAATATAAATACTGTAATATGTAACGTTAATGTCTGGGTTCCACAATAAATAAAATCAAATTATTATTCATGGCATGGACAGCCAAGTACACATTGATGGACAGGTATTCACGAAAAAAGAGGATCGAAGGGTGCGGAAGTTTGAGAAATATCAGCCAGAAATGGCAGAACAAGCTGGATGGACAGAATGGCCAAATGCTGCTGCTACATTTACAATTACAAGTTACGATGCTCTCTGCCGTACCTCAGAACACGGTATTAGTACATTTTTGGAAGCGAAATAATTTTAAAAGTCGCGATAAACGCGAAATAACCGGCTACAGTAATAATCCCATCATTGTGTACTGCCTTCCCCGTCCTCAGGTCTCCGCTCTCTATCGGAGGGTTTGGGTGGCTCTGAAAAGAGCCTTTGGGTTCACTGGAAAAGGGTCGCTTTATTCTCAGCCGCCGAATCCATAGAGAGTGCGGCCCTGGCGTTTCAGAGCGTACACCACATCCATGGCGGTGACCGTCTTGCGCTTGGCGTGCTCAGTGTAGGTGACCGCATCCCTGATCACATTCTCCAGGAAAACCTTCAGCACCCCGCGGGTCTCCTCGTAGATCAAGCCCGAGATGCGCTTGACCCCGCCACGGCGAGCCAGGCGCCGGATGGCTGGTTTGGTGATGCCCTGGATGTTATCACGGAGCACTTTGCGGTGCCGCTTCGCTCCGCCTTTTCCCAGGCCTTTGCCTCCTTTGCCTCTTCCAGACATCACGCTTCTTCACTCCAATCCCTGCCGAATGAGAGCCGAGCTGCCTCCCCTTCCTTTTTTATACAGCCGGCCCGACCTGACTGAGAAAGGGCTGACACAGACAGGCGGGTCCGGAGAGGAAACTGAGTGACAGACAGAGCAGGGAAATGGCTTTGATCATCCAGCTCCGCCTCCAGCTCACTCCAGCCCCAACTGTATCTGGGACTGAACCTTTTCTCCCCAAAGCTGACTGTTCTTGAGTAGATGAGCGCATGCGTGAGGCCCTCCCCCAGGGCTGCCATTGAGGGGCATTTACTCAGTGAGTGCAAGAGGTTTGTTTGAAACAGACCGCAATGGAGAGATCAGCGCCCAGGGAAGCGAGGGAACAGCAGGCTCCTTCCAGCAGCACATCGGGATGGGGAGCCTGGGACACAGAGGGGGCTCCGAGACCGGGAGTGATTCGGGGTGAGTTCAGGGAGAACCGGGGGCTGTTTGTAAGAGGCCGAGCGGAGCAGGAACTGGTCCCGGAACTTGGAGTGAGCGGGCTGGGGGGAAGAGAGAGGCCTTTCTCGGGCTGTGTGTGGCCTGCTGAGGGAGGCAGAGCGGGAAGAAGCTGCTGTGGGACATTCTTGTGGTTTGCAATCCTCTGAACCCAGTTTTAATTTCATTCTGTTTCCCGCTCTTTCTGATGTTGTGTGGACCAACTGTAGGAATGTGATACTCTTGTAAAAGGACATACACGGGGGTCCTGGTAAAAAAAAAATGATGGTACAGTGGTTAGCACTGCTGCCTCACAGCGCCAAAGACCCGGGTTCAATTCCCGCTTTAGGTGATGGGGTAATGGGTCTGGGTGGGTTGCTCGTCGGAGGGTCGGTGTGGACTTGTTGGGCCGAAGGGCATGTTTCCACACTGTAAGTAATCTAATCAAATAGCGCTGTTTTTCCTCTTTCCAACAGTTAGTTGGGGAGTTGGATATTGAGCTCTGTAAGCATCCTGGTGGTTGAATATTCCCATTCATGGTGCTAGGCAGTTGTTGCTCAGTTTCTGGATCTCACTCAACTGATATCAAGTTAAAAATCGCACAACACCAGGTTTTAGTCCAACAGTTTTTTTTTTGGAAGCACTTGATGTGTAACTTTCTGCACCCCACTCCAACACCAACATCTCCAAATCAACTGGTATCGAATCACATGGAAAACAAACACAATCCCCAGACAAGGAGCAGCTCAGAGTAACAATGGAATCAGATCAGTGGTTCTGGTTAAGTTGTAGGCTTTAAATAAGAAAAACACACGCATTCTAATTAATATGCAATTAATGCGACAATTCAATATTGCCAGACTAGCCTCATGTTGATTTACAAGTAGTGTCCCTGTGTCTTCCTCCAGAAAAACACCTGAGGGACTAAGACACTGTAATACTTCCTCAGTTCAAAGCAAAGAGTGACCAGCTGCCTCTAACAAACAGAGGGTATGTAGCCCATTGACGTTTACACACCAGTGTTGACGGTAAACTGAATCCTCATTCAGGAATACCATTAAAATCTGCAGTTATTAACAGAATTTTCAAAGTTACAATGAAGATAGACAAATAGGCCACATTGTTGCATCGTTTCAACAACCATCAGTGAAGTACAGAGATGGAAGGAAACTGTGCTCACTGACAGGGCAAGAGTGACTGAAGAGTCGTCGAGTCATAGAGACAGAGAGCATGCAAACAGACCCTTCGGTCCAACTTGTCCATGCCGATCAGATATCGTAACCTAATCTGGTCCCATTTTCCAGCACTTTGCCCATCTCTCTCGAAACCCTTCCTATTCATATTGTTAAAGTATAGATTTAAGATGGCCCAGGGAATCCCTTGTGGACTCAGACCTATCAGCCTCTCTTGGTTCGTCCTTGAGATCGTACTCTTTGGCAGTCTGGAATAAAAACCTCTTACAAACAGTTTAGTTCAATGTTAGCTTTCCCCTTTATCTACCAATAGCACTGTTAGAACGTAACATTGACACCTAAAACCTTTAAAAGTAGGATATCAGCTCTTCCTTTAAGAGCCCTTGCAGGCTACTCCACTCTTCTGTCTCAAATAGGCTTCCTTTTTACAAAAAAACTGCATGTCCTTAATTAGACAGACAGTGGAAAGGCAATAATTTGTAAGGAAGAGAAGTTAATTAACAGGTCTGTGTGCACTTAGCTGATCACTCCTGTAGGCCCTTAGCCATCCATCAGGTGGAAAAAACAGATCCAGCTGAGTCAGGCGCCTGTTGGTGAGGTAAGTCACTGTCATAAAGAGGTATCAGTCCAAACTATGTGGGAGAGGTCATAACATAACGTAACCTTGCACAGCTTGCATTGTTTTACAAAATAGCATCTTAGTGAGGAGGGCAAGCTTTGACCATAAAATAACTTCCTGACAGATTGTGTCAGAATCTCTCCAATGATCGGTTTAGAATAATTTTTAAGCTCGGAGCAGACTCCTGCTTTTTATCTTAAACACAAAGTCATTCTGTACCTGAGGCTGAAAGGTTACATTTTAAACAATTCATTAGTTTCAAATTAAACATGCTTTTATTTCAAGGTTGTAATTCAAATTCAAAGAAGACAGAAGATCTGACGAATTAGAATTGACAGTGGGGCAGTCATGGAGTGTAAGAACACCATGTAAGTTAAAGCTTCATCAATATTACATTTCAGAGTTTGCATTTCAAAATCAGCGATGGCTACTCAAAATCACCATAAAGTCCCAAAATGCAAATAAATTCAAAACATTCATCTCTGTCTCTCTCTCTCACACACACACACACACACACACACATAATAAGTATTCATTATAATTGATAGGACCTGACCGTTTATTACATGCTTCTGAGATGACACCGAGTTTCCAAGATCACGTTCAAACACTGTCATTAATTTCACAAGTTAACATCTGTCAATGTTATCAGTCTGTGTCCTTTTTACACAGATTCATTGATGTTAAGGCATATGTTCTTAATTGCTTTAGAGCATCCTGTTATCACTTGGTGAGAACAGATTTTTTTTTAAATCTTCTGTACATCCTAGGTTCCCCCTTTTGTGGCTTGATGCCTCCCTGCTTGTCCTGTTTATTTTCTTGTGTTCTATAATTCAATATTACATTTAGTCTAAGTATTTAAGGACAAGTTTTAAGGCTTTCTCAGATGCCTTTTAAATGTTGTAGTTTTACCAGGCTCCACCACTTCTCCATGTGTCTTATGATTTTATAAACTTTTATAAGGTCACTGTCCAGGGAAAACAGTTCCAGCCTATTCAGCCTCTGCCAACAGCTCAAACTCTCCAACCGGGATGAAGTATATTTACATGGAGTTTATCTGTCGAGATTAGAGTGGTGCTGGAAAAGAACAGCAGTTCAGGCAGCATCCAAGGAACAGTCACATAAAGAGATGACAATTAAATAATGTGAATTTCAAACAGACAATCTATGCAGGTAGTTCATGCGCTACTCGCAGCATGTCCTTACTATAACCCACTGGCAATAGGACTTGATAAAATTCTGCCCATTTCTCATCTGCCTGAATGTGATATTCTCCATTTCCTCATTAAGACATCATTTTTAAGATAATAACAATCACGGACACATTTGGATTTGTTTTGTGTATGCCTTTTGATAGAATTGCTTTAAATTTTCATCTTTTTGCTGGAACTCAGTTAATTTACCTTAGCTAAAGATGTCTGTTTTGTTATCTATCTATTCCTGGTTTGTCTCAACTATCTGATCAAACAGGGTCGCTGCTCATTTCCCTTCAACTTCCTTATCTGTACTCTTTGATCTTTCCTGTTTCAACTGGTGACTCTGTGACCTCGCTACCACACAGATATGTATCCAGCAATTGTTCAGTTGTCCATTACTCCTACTATGACTTCTCCCCTCTTCACGGGACACTCTAACCTCACTTCTTACAACTCCAGCATTTCTTATTTCAATGTGAATTCCCATTACTCGTACCTTTTCTGGCAATAGTCCTTCAGAGATACATATATCCTCATCTTTTAGCATCACAGATTGAGAGGATCGTTGTATCTCTTAATATTGTTACCTCTTCACCTGTTGCTCCTGGCCTATGCGAGTAAACTTTACCTTCACGGTGTATGGTTTAAGAAGATCTGGCACTTCCTCCATAAACAACCTCCGACCAGCTTGTACATTCTGGTGCAGCTTTCTAGTCTCCACAGTGCTCTCTGTTACCACTCCAACAAAATTCACTGGCTTATCCTGTTTTCCTACATCTGGCTTCTCAGTGCCTTTCCTAACCTGCTAATACTGATCCCATGTGGCCTACTTTATTGAAAACACCGGAGCTTTTTCACTTCTCTTTCCCCTTCAAGGGTTTCCTTTTCACCCTGTGGTAAATTATCCTTATGATCTTCACCGAGATCTACTTTTTCCTTTCCATGTGAGAATTTCTCTTATCCACAATTATTATCCCTCGTGGATTGAAATTGATTTTGGCAGCCCAATTTTGATTTATTGATCAACTCAATCAGCAGCCATTTCTGATGCCAGTCTTGATGTTTTAACTCTCTGCTCTTACACGTGAGTTCTCATTACTTCTGGAAGTGAATTTTTGAACTCCTGTCTAAGTGCCAATTTCCGAAGTTCAAACTCCTTCTTTCTTCCTTTCCTCTCGCTCCTTATCTCTCTCTTCTCCCTTTTCTGCTTTTAATCATAATTCAAACCGTTTTGTTTCTGTTGCCCTTTCCTTGACTTTTGCATCTAGCTCAAATTGTTTCATTATCAATTGAATGTTAGCCTTCTCTAAAGATTATGATGGCATTTCCGGCAAATTTAAGTGTTGAGCAATTACTGTAATTATCGCTCTTTTCCTCGTGGGTGGAGGCAGGTCAAGCTCCAGCTTGTCTGCTAATTCCAGCAGCTTGGCATTAAGCACTTTTTTCAAAAATCTGAAGTTACTTCTTCCACCCCCAGAAAATACTTGATGATTCAAAGAGCCGTTGCTATCCCAAACACTGTTTCCTGATGAAGGGCTGATGGCCAAAACATTGATTCTCCTACTCCTCAGATGCTGCCTGGCCTGCTGTGCTTTTCCAGTACCACACTTGCATCTCTGATCTCCAGAATCTGCAGTCCTCACTTTCTCCAAGTGCTGTTTAAACCAATTGAATTCAATACTCGGAACAAAAGACGCTAATACCTATCCTTCACTGCCTTTGAGACCAACAACCCGAATCCCAAATCAGAACTACAGAATAAGTTCTGCAAACAGTTCCCAATCTATATTGGAAAAGGCCAGACCCCCTCCAAATATTTCACGAAAGTAACCAGGACCCTAACTTTGCTAGTTGTTTTAAGTGGGTGTAACAAAGATATTCCAGGAGGGATGCAGCTGGTCAAACTAGTAGTTTTAAAGAAAACAGTTTGATTTACAAATTTACCGAATGATACACAAACAAAAGAGAACAGAATACTAAATAATTTTAAAATCTGAAAACCCAACAGATGATACCAACTTAATGATGGTGTTCCCAACATTTCATACAATCCCCATAAATACCCCTTGGTACAAAGGTAAAATCAAACACAGGGTTTTACAGCAGAGATGTCAGAGAGAGAGTACTATCATGGATCTGCTTCTTTCGGTTCAGCAGCTTTTTCAATTGCCTGACTGCTTTCAGTCAATAGCCAGTCGGCTAAAGACCAAATCAAACCAGAGATAACCTGAGCTGGGAAACTGGGACACTCTCCTTTCATTGAACAAGTGTTATTTTTAAAAATGTGGGAGCCTTTTGTCTGAGGCATTACATGTTAGTTCTAATCAAAATGGCCTTCAAACCCATCAACTTTGACGTTTCGGAGCCTGTGTCGTTTACAAGCTTGTTAAAGGAGCAGCAGCATCACAGCAGACTAGTTGAAGAAGTAAAAGCCCATGGGTTACAGGGTAATGTGTTGAATTGGATCCAAAATTGGCTAGTCACAGGAAAGAAAGATGATGTGTACAAGATGATTAGGGGGTTAGATAGGGTTGACAGTGTGAACCTTTTCCCACGTATGGAGTCGGGTATTACAAGGGGGCATAGCTTTAAATTAAGTGGGGGTAGATATAGGACTGAAGTTAGGGGTAGGTTCTTCACTCAGCGAGTCGTAAGTTCATGGAATGCCCTGCCAGTAGCAGTGGTGGACTCTCCCTCTTTATGGGCATTTAAGCGGGCATTGGATAGGTATATGGAGGATAGTGGGTTAATATAGGTTAGGTGGGCTTGGATCGGCGCAACATCGAGGGCCAAAGGGCCTGTACTGTGCTGTATTCTTCAATCTTCTATGTTCTATAATGGTCAATGGTGGCCATTGTGAATGGAAAGCTAATTGAAGTGGAGCTCTGCATGGCTCAGTGTTGGGACCTGAGCTGTTTGTTTTATCCATTAATGATTTGGAGTTGAATATGGTGGGCAAATTTGTGAAATTTGCAGACAACACAAAAATTGGCCGTGTAGTGGATTATGTGGAGGATAGCTGTAAGCTCCAAAACTATACAAATGGTTTGGTGGAGTGGGCAGGAAAGTGACAGATGGAGTTCAGCTCTGATAAGTATGAGGGAACACATTTTGGGAAGTCAGACAATAAATGGAAATCGACAATAAATGGGAATATACTGAGAGGGGCAGGTGAAGTGAGTGTGTAGATGAACAGGTCCCTAAAGATAGATGGGATTGTAAAGAAGGCACATGGAATGCTCTCCCTCATTGACAGAGGGGTGAATACAAAAATAGGGAAATAACAATGAAACTGTATGAGGCACTGGTGGCTACAACAGGAGTATTGTGTGCAGTCGGGTCACCACATTACAGGAAGGACGTAATTGCTGTGGAGAGAGTGCAGAGGAGATTTACTAGAATGTTGCCAGAATTGTAGCTATCAGGAGAGATTGGAGAGGTTGTGGTTGTATTCCTTGTAACAAAGGTGCCACAATTAAGGAATACAGGGTGACCCATGTTTCACAGGTCCGGTTATTGCGGTTTACCGTGGTCCAAGTGTATAAAAGGAAATATTCCAGAACGAGGGACCAGCAGGCTGCCGGGAAGGCAAATTTCCTATTTAAATTAATGGTTTTGCACCTTATCTGCGTTTTTGTGTTTCCGCTGCAGGTCCTGGAACATGTCCCACACGGGTACAGGTGGGGTGGGTCTACAGTACTAAATATGAAGGAGCAGTGCTCTGAAAACTTGCCATATAAACCTGTTGAATCATAACGATGTTGTGTGACTTTTAACTAGCTCGTGAGAGGGAGACATTAGACAGGAGGAACCTGTTTACTTTGACAGAGAGTTCAAAAACCAGGGATCACAAATTCAAGCTAAGTGGATGTAGGCTTAGATGATATGAGGAAAAATGTTTTTTTATAATGTAGAGAGTGGTGGGTATCTGGAATTTGCTGCCTGATTTGGTGGTGCAGGCAGAGATCTTATATTTTTTTAAACAAAAATTCCCTGGAATTGCACCTCAAGTATTGTAAACAGCAAAGTTACGGGCTGTGGCAGGATGGTGGGATGAGAAAGGGCACCTGGGTGTGTTGGCGTTGGCATGGAAAAGGTGGCCTGAATGGCCCCCCCTCCCCGATGCTGTATTATTTTTATGATTCTCTAGTTATCAATGAGACCAGACCAGTTAATGCTGTGTGAATACGTAAATATATTTACCATATACCGAAAGTTACAGTTTGATAGCTGCACCCACACATTCACCAAGCAGGAACTGACAGGTATAGATCAATAACTAAACTCACATATCCACATACTCACTTGTATCAGATGGCCCCATTCATGGAGCTGTATGGGTGTTGTTTAGTTTCTGAATCTCACTCAATTGGTGTTAGAATTTTAAGAAAAAATGGACAAGGAGCAGCTCAGAGCAGGAGTGGAATCAGACCTGTGGTTCTGTTGAAATTGCTGGCTTTAAACAAAATATCCTAATGATCATTAACTGAATGTTACATTGATGTTGCCAATCATAGCTGATGTTGATTTACAGGAGGTATCTCTTCTGTCTTCCTCCAGGCAAGTACTCAAAGGACCAAGATAATGTAATATTCCCTCGGTACAGAGCCAAATGTGACCAGCTGCTTCGAACAAACAGCAGGTATGTTACTGCTGTCAGAGCGAAGAACATCCTTTCCACAGTCACAGAGTGGATTGAGTCAGACTTACATTGAGCTCCGGTCCCAGAGAGATATGTTCAAAACAAGAGTAAAACACCATCAAGCAAATAGAAGTTTATATTTTTTATCTATATTATCAATGCTTGCGACCCAGTTCCAATCAATTTGAATGAATCCTCATCTGAAATATATATTGCATTAAATCTGAACTGGACCAGTACAGCACAGGAATGGGTCCTTCAACCCACGGTTTTGTGCCGAACTTGATGCCAAATGAAATTAATCCCTTCTGCCTGTCCTTGGTTCATATCCCACCATTTCTTGCATGTTAATTGGCTTATTTTTTAAGTCCCTTCAATACCTTTATTGTATCTGCCTCCATCACCACCCCTGGCAGTGCGTTCCACTCCAACACTCTTTACGTTAAAAGAAACTGCACCTTAGGTCTCCCTTGAACTTTCACCTTATATGCATGCCTCTTAGTTTTAGGCACTTCAGCTCTTGGAAAAAGGTTCGAACCATCAACCTTAACCATGCATCTCAATTTTATAGACTTCTGGATATAGGTTTGCTGGCTGAACTGGAAGGTTGTTTTCAGATGTTTCATTGCCATACAGAGGTAATATCATCAGTGAGCCTCCAGATGAAGCACTGCTGGTATGGCTCGCTTCCTATTTATGTGTTTAGGTTTCCTTGGTTTGTGATGGCACTTCCTGTGGTGATGTCACTTCCTGTTCATTTTCTCTGGGGGTGGTAAATTGGATCGAAGCCAATGTGCTTTTTGAAGGAGTTCCGATTGGAATACCATGCTTCAGGGAATTCTCATGTGTCTCTCTGTTTGGCCTTTCCTAGGATGGATGTGTTGTCCCAGTTGAAGTGGTGTCCTTCCTCATCTGTATGTAAGGATACGAGTGTGAGTGAGTCATGTCTTTTTATGGCTAGTTTTCTGCCTGTTTGTCCAATGTGTGGACACATAAATAGAAAGCGGGCCATACCACCAGTGCTTCATCTGGAGGCTTATTGATAATGTTACCTAAGGCAAAATCGGATGTAATGGTGTTACAGTTAAATAAAGGTAATTATGAGGGCACGAGAGAGGAACCTACGAAACTAGACTGGAAGCAGAGCCTAGCGGGGAAGACAGTAGAGCAAAAATGGCAGGAGTTTGTGGGTATAATTGAGGACACTGTACAGAGGTTCATCCCCAAAAGAAAGATTATCCGGGGAGGGATTAACCAGCCATGGCTGACAAAGGAAGTCTGGAAATGTATTAAAGAAAAAGAGAGATCCTATAAAGTGGCCAAGAGCACTGGGAAATCAGAAGATTGGGAAGGCTACAAAAACAAACAGGGGATAACAAAGAGAGAAATAAGGGAGGAGAGGATCAAATATGAAGGTAGGCTAGCCAGTAATATTAGAAATGATAGTAAAAGTTTCTTTCAATATATAAGAAACAAACGACAGGCAAAAGTAGATATTGGGCCACTTCAAACTGATGCTGGAAGCCTAGTGATGGGAGATAAGGATATAGCTGGAGAACTTAATAAGTACTTTGTGTCAGTCTTCACAGTGAAAGACATGAGTAATATCCCAACTATTAAAGGGAGTCAGGGGGCTGAGTTGAGTATGGTTGCCATTACAAAAAAGAAAGTGCTAGAAAAGCTAAAAGATCTTAAAATTGAAAAATCTCCTGGCCCCGATGGGCTACATCCTAGAGTTTTGAGGGAGGTGGCTGAGGAAATAGCGGAGGCGTTGGTTGAGATCTTTCAAAAGTCACTGGAGTCAGGGAAAGTCACGGATGATTGGAAGATCGCTGTTGTAACCCCCTTGTTTAAGAAAAGATCAAGACAAAAGATGGAAAATTATAGGCCAATTAGCCTAACCTCGGTTGTTGGTAAAATTCTAGAATCCATCATTAAGGATGAGGTTTCTAGATTCTTGGAAGAGCAGAGTCGGATTAGAATAAGTCAACGTGGATTTAGTAAGGGGAGGTCGTGCCTGACAAACCTGTTGGAATTCTTTGAAGAGGTGACAAGTAGTTTAGACCAGGGAAACCCAGTGGATGTGGTCTATCTAGACTTCCAAAAGGCCTTTGATAAGGTGTCACACGGGAGGCAGCTGAGCAAGGTGAGGGCCCATGGTGTTCGAGGTGAGCTACTGATATGAATTGAGGATTGGCTGTCTGACAGAAGGCAGAGAGTTGGGATAAAAGGTTCCTTTTTGGAATGGCAGCCGGTGACAAGAGGTGTCCCGCAGGGTTCAGTGTTGGGGCCGCAGCTGTTCACGTTATATATTAATGATCTAGATGAAGGGACTGGGGGCATTCTAGCGAAGTTTGCTGATGATACGAAGTTAGGTGGACAGGCAAGTAGTACTGAGGAAGTGAGGAGGCTGCAGAAGGATCTAGACAGTTTGGGAGAGTGGTCCAGGAAATGGCTGATGGAATTCAATGTGAGCAAATGCGAGGTCTTGCACTTTGGAAAAAAGAATACAAGCATGGACTACTTTCTAAATGGTGAGAAAATTCTGGGAGTGCTAGTCGAGGATTCTGTAAAGGTAAACATGCAGGTTGAGTCCGTGATTAAGAAAGCGAATGCAATGTTGTCATTTATCTCAAGAGGGTTGGAATATAAAAGCACCGTTGTGCTACTGAGACTTTATAAAGCTCTGGTTAGGCCCCATTTGGAGTACTGTGTCCAGTTTTGGTCCCCAAACCTCAGGAAGGACTTACTGGCACTGGAGCCTGTCCAGCGGAGATTCACACGGATGATCCCTGGAATGGTAGGTCTAACATACGAGGAATGGCTGAGGATCCTGGGATTGTATTCATTGGAGTTTAGAAGATTAAGGGGAGATCTAATAGAAACTTACAAGATAATACATGGCTTGGAAAGGGTAGACGCTAGGAAATTGTTTCCGTTAGGCGAGGAGACTAGGACCCGTGGACACAGCCTTAGAATTAGAGGGAGTAAATTCAGAACAGAAATGCGGAGACATTTCTTCAGCCAGAGTGTGTGGAATTCATTGCCGCAGAGTGCAGTGGAGGCCGGGACGCTAAATGTCTTCAAGGCAGAGATTGATAAATTCTTGATGTCACAAAGAATTAAGGGCTACGGGGAGAATGCGGGTAAGTGGAGTTGAAATGCCCATCAGCCATGAATGAATGGCGGAGTGGACCCGATGGGCCGAATGGCCTTACTTCCACTCCTATGTCTTATGTCTTTTTATGGCTAGTTTTCTGCCTGTTTGTCCAATGTGTGGACACATAAATTGAAAGCGGGCCATACCACCAGTACTTCATCCGGAGGCTCATTGATAATGTTACCTAATATGGTGACAAGAAATCTGAAAATGGAACTTCCAGCTCAGTGAGAAAAAATAGGTCCAAAACCTCAACCTGAGCTACAACTCTTCTCAAAATTTTATAGACTTCTATTAAGTCTGCCCTCAGTCTCTGGTGCTCAGAAGTAATATACCCGGGTTTTTCTAGCTTCTCTTTATAGCTCGTACCCTCTAGACAACATTCTGGCAAACCTCTTCTGCACGCTCTCTAAATCCTCCATGTTCTTCCTGTAATGTGGCGACAATCATGCAACACCAGATTATAGTCCAGCAGGTTAATTTGGAAGTACTAGCTTTCAGAGCGCTGCTCCTTCATCAGGTAGCTGTGAAACAGGATCATGAGACACAGAATTTATAGCAAAAGATTACAATGTCATGCAACTGAAATGATATATTGAACGATTTGGGATTGTTAAGTCTTCATCTTTTAGAATGGGTTGCAGGTTTCAGTCCATTAATATATACATCCCAGAACTTCTTTCAAGTCGCATTCTCAAGATGACTTCAGGTTTTATTTAAAAAAGGGTGACATCTCAGCTCAGACAATTATTAAAGGTGCAAGGTTAGAGTCTGTCGGTGTCCCAGGCTTGAGTCAGACTGGTTCTATTGCCAAAGTAGGAATATATAAAACATTACATGGACTGACTGCCTGCAGATTGTGCTCTTTTTGAGCAAAATAGAATGTATCTGCAAATATAATTCTGCAAATGCAAATCCACCCCAGAGACAAGTGAGTGAGTGAGAGAGCATGTGAGTGAGAGTACATATGTGAATGTGTGTGTTTGTGTGTGCATGTTTGATAAAGTGTGTTATGAGTGTGATGGGTGTAGTGTGGGGTGTGCGTGTGTGTGCACGTATGAGGGGAAGTGTGTGGATGAGAGAGGGTCTGCATGAGTGTGTCCGTATGTGTCTGAGTGAGTGAGTGTGTGTGTAGTGTGACAGGAACCCAATTTGAGGCTGTCCTCATGGGTTCTCAACTTTAGTAAGGATACTTTTCATGTTACAACAGAGGTGAACAAATAGACTATGTTTGAGCAACCATATGTGAAGTAGATAGTGAGTACAGATATTGAAGGAAACATTTCAGCTATCACTAACTGAGAAGGACAGAATTAATCTTTTGTCACAATACTCTAAGTATGACCTAAACAAAGTCTTATAAAGCTGCAATATGACATCCTGACTTTTGTACTCAATGCTCCAACCAAAAGCTGAAAATGTGTTGCTGGAACAGCGCAGCAGGTCAGGCAGCATCCAGGGAACAGGAGAATCGACGTTTCGGGCATAAGCCCTTCTTCAGGAATGAGGAAAGTGTGTCCAGCAGGCTGAAGGGAGATTACAGAGAGTTAGGCAGGAATTTTAAAAAGGAGGTCCTCGAGAGTAATAATATCTGGATTACTCCCAGTGCTATGAACTAGTGAGGGCAGGAATTGGAGGATAGAGCAGATGAATGCATGGCTGAGGAGCTGGTGTATGGGAGAAGGGTTCACATTTTTGGATCATTTTAATCTCTTTTGGGGTAGAAGTGACCTGTACAAGAAGGACGGATTTCACCTAAATTGGAAGGGTACTAATATACAGGCAGGGAGATTTGCTGGAGCTTCTCGGGAGGATATACACTAGTAAGATGGGACACAGGGAGATTGTGAAGAAAGAGCTCAATCTGAGGCTGGTAGAGTTGAGAACAGAAATGAGTCAAACAGTCAGGGCAGGCAGGGACAAGGTAGGACTAATAAATTAAACTGCATTTATTTCAATGCAAAGGTCCTAACAGGGAAGGCAAATGAACTCAGGGCATGGTTAAGAACCTGGGATTGGGATATCATAGCAATTACAGAAACATGGCTCAGGGATGGGCAGGTTTGCAGTTTAATGTTTCAGGATATAAATGCTGATACAGAGAGGATAGAAAGGGAGGCAAGAGAGGAGGGGGAGTGGCATTTCTGATAAACTGTGCTGAGGGAGGATATTCCTGGAAATACACCCAGGGAACTTATTTGGGTGGAACTGAGAAATAAGAAAGGGATGATTACCGTATTGGGATTGTATTATAGACCCGCAAATAGTCAGAGGGAAATTGAGAAACAAACTTGAAAGGAGATCTCAGCTATCTGTAAGAATGATAGGGTGGTTATGGTAGGGGTTTTTAACTTTCCAAACATAGACTGGGACTGCCATAGCGTTAAGGGTTTAAATGGGGAGGAAGTTGTGAAGTGTGTACAAGACAATTTTCTGATTTAGTATGTGGATGTACCTACTAGAGAAGGTACAAAACTTGCTGAAAACGTGTTGCTGAAAAGTGCAGCAGGTCAGGCAGCATCCAAGAGCAGGAGAATCGACGTTTCGGGCATAAGCCCTTCTTCAGGAATCCTGAAGAAGGGCTTATGCCCGAAACGTCGATTCTCCTGCTCCTTGGATGCTGCCTGACCTGCTGCGCTTTTCCAGCAACACATTTTCAGCTCTGATCTCTAGCATCTGCAGTCCTCACTTTCTCCTCGAAGGTGCAAAACTTGACCTACTCTTGGGAAATAAGACTGGGCAGGTGACTGCAGTGTCAGTGGAGGAGCACATTGGGGCCAGCGACCATAATTCTATTTGATTTAAAATAGTGATGGAAAAGGATCGACCAGATCTAAAAGTTGAAGTTCTAAATTGGAGAAAGGCCAGTTTTGATGGTATTAGGCAAGAACTTTCGAAAACTGATTGGGGGCAGATATTCGCAGGTGAAGGGATGGCTGGGAAATGGGAAGCCTTCAGAAATGAGAATACGAGAATCCAGAAAAAGTATATTCCTACTAGGGTGAAAGGAAAGGCTGGTAGGTATAGGGAATGCTGGATGACTAAAGAAATTGAGGGTTTGGTTAAGAAAAAGAAGGAAGCATATGTAAAGGTATAGACAGGATAAATCGAGTGAATCCTTAAGGAAGTAGGAATATACTTTAGAGGGAAATCAGGAGGGCAAAACGAGGACATGAGATAGCTTTGGCAAATAGAATTAAGGAGAATCCAAAGGGTTTTTACAAATACGTTAAGGATAAAAGGGTTACTAGGGAGAGCATATGGCTCCTCAAAAATCAGCAAGGAGGCCTTTGTGTGGAGCTGCAGAAAATGGGGGAGATACTAAATGAGTATTTTGCATCAGTATTTAATGTGGAAAAGGATATGGAAGATATAGACTGTAGGGAAATAGATGATGACATCTTGCAAAATGTTCAGATTACAGAGGAGGAAGTGCTGGATGTCTTGAAATGCTTGAAGGTGGATAAATCCCCAGGACCTGATCAGGTGTACCCAGAACCCTATGAGAAGCTAGAGAAGTGATTGCTGGGCCTTTTGCTGATATATTTGTATAAGTGATAGTCACAGGTGAGGTGCCGGAAGACTGGAGGTTGGCTAGCATGGTGCCACTGTTTAAGAAGGGTGGTAAGGACAAGCCAGAGAACTATGGAGTAGTGAGCCTGACCTCGGTGGTGGGCATGTTGGAGGGAATCCTGAGGGACAGGATGTATATGTATTTGGAAAGGCAAGGACTGATTAGGGATAGTCAACATGGCTTTGTGCGTGGGAAATCATGTCTCACAAACTTGATTGAGTTTTTTGAGGAAGTAGCAAAGAGGATTGATGATGGCAGAGCTTTAGATGTGATCTATATGGACTTCAGTAAGGCGTTTGACAAGGTTCCCCATGGGAGAATGATTATCAAGGTTAGATCTCATGGAATTCAGGAATAACTAGCCATTTGGATACAGAACTGTGGCTCCAAGGTAGAAGACAGAGGGTGGTGGTGGAGAGTTGTTTTTCAGACTGGAGTCCTGTGACCAGTGGAGTGCCGCAAGGATCGGTGCTGGGTCCCCTACTTTTTGTCATTTACATAAATGATTTGGATGCGAGCATAAGAGGTACAGTTAGTACGTTTCCAGCTGACACCAAAATTTGAGATGTAGTGGACAGTGAAGTGGATCTTCACTGTCAGATTACAATAGGATCTTGACCAGATAGGCCAATGGGCTGAGAAGTGGCAGATGGAGTTTAATTCAGATAAGTGCGAGGTACTGCATTTTAGGAAAGCAACCCTTAGCAGGACTTATACACTTAATGGTAAGGTCCTAGGGAGTGTTGCTGAACAAAGAGACTCTGGAGTGGAGGTTCATAACTCCTTGAAAGTGGAGTCGCAGGTAGATAGAATATTGAAGGCAGCATTTGGTATGCTTTCTTTTATTGGTCAGAGTATTGAGTACAGGAGTTGGGGCGTCATTTTGCTGCTGTACAGGACATTGGTTAGGCCATTGTTGGAATAGTGCATGCAATTCTGGTCTCCTTCCTATCAGAACAATGTTGTGAAACTTGAAAGGGTTCAGAATAGATCTACAAGGATGTTGCCAGAGTTGGAGGATTTGAGCTATAGGGAGAGGCTGAACAGGCTGGGGCTGTTTTCCCTGGAGCATCGGAGGCTGAGGGGTGACCTTACAGAGGTTTACAAAATTCTGATGGGCATGGATAGGGTAAATAGGCAAAGTCTTCTCTCTGAGGTCGGGGAATCCAGAACTGGAGGTCATAGGTTTAGGGTGAGAGGGGAAAGATATAAAAGAGACCTCAGGGGCAACTTTTTCACACCGAGCATGATACGGGTATGGAATGAGCAGCCAGAGGAAGTGCTGGAGGCTAGTACAATTGCAATATTTAAGAGGCATTTGGATGGGTATATGGAGGGATATGGGCCGGGTGCTGGTAGGTGGGACTAGACTGGGTTGGGATATCTGATCGGCATGGATGGGTTGGACCGAAGGGTCTGTTTCCATGCTGTACATCTCTATAACTCTCGATATGGAGTTCAAATTTATATTGAAGGGAACATTACAGCTCTCAGGAATTGAGAGTGACAGAATTAATCTTTTGTCATGTATATGAACACAGCAATCAAATAATATGAATTCCAAATGCACATTCTCTGTCAAAGCCTGACATAGAATGATTACTGTGTAGGTACGTAACCAAACATTGCCCCCCACCCCTCCCCAATACACAGACTCTCTGTCTGTCTCTCTCTCTCTCTTTCTGACTTTCACCATCCTGACACATATTACAAAGTCTAAGCACCTTGCAGTTCCAATACCATTGCAAGTAACAGAAATGTTCCATTCAAAATGATTTCTACCCACAGCTCCTTTGTCAGAGAGTGAGAGGCTGACAGCACAGAATCAGGCCCTTTGAAACTTTAGAGTCTGCACCGATCAGAAACAACCAGCTCACAATTTTCATCCTGATCAGCCAGCATCCATTTGCATAAATGTATCATGGTAGCAGAGAAGCTGCCATCCCCATCTTTATCACAACCACATTCTCCATTTCTTCATATTGTAATAGAAGACTTTGTTTTGTTTGTTTCAGTCCAACCAGAAACCTTTTTTAAGATAATTATGTACTTCTTTCAAAGTTAGTTGCAATTATCGACAACGAGCTCTGGATTCCTCCTCCCCCTCCCTCGGATGTATCACAAAAAAGCGTGAAATCTGGCTGCAATTTTCACAATGCATCAATGGAATCTAATAACCACTCTTCAAAGCAGTGGAGAAAGGGGAAAAAAAAGCCAAAATTGGTCGGTTTGTAGAACTGCTTGTTTTATTTTCAAGCAGAGTTGAACAGTGTTGATTATTCCATAAATCGAATTTGACAGTTTACATACTCTGCACTGCATGACAAGAGTCCTTTTCTTTTCCTCCTCCCTAGTATAGAGTAACACAAGAGTACTATTAATGGTGCATCATCACACTAAAGGGCAGGGTAATGCTCTGTCTACATCAGAAAATAGAAGTGAATTAGCCAATTGTCTTTTTTGTACCAGGAACATTATGGTCAGTCAGCTCCAATGCAGTTGAATGGTTTGTCACCCTTTCACTTAGTTGCAAATGGATTAGTTTACACTGATTGTTAGATCAGCAGTGTTCAGAAAAGTACATCAATATGCACTGAAACAAAAACTAATGGCATTCTGAATATGAACATTTTATATCTCATTACTGCCTGTTACATTCTGCACTATACAAGATACAAAAAGTTCATTGTGTTTCCTACCTTGACTCTGAAGAGCAGCCAGAATCCTTTCTGTTGCAGTGTGTTACATTTTCACTTGCACGTGATTGCGTCAGGCACTAACAATTAAATAACTTTGGCTGTTTCCCATCCACTACAGGCGACATGAACTGAGATAAATGAATGAAATAAATATACTCTACCTGAGACTGTGGGAATCATCAAAACTAGCATTATAGTTATTAAAAGTCAGATGACAGCAGAACTGATATCAAGTTGTCCTTTTCATATAGACGCTGACAATGAGTCGATGAAGTTCACATTCCCCAATGTTTACTGCAGATCTAATTCATAAGAGAATGTCCTAGTACAGATACAATGGGCTGAATGGTCTGCTTCCGAGCTGTACCATACCAGCGATTCTGATTTTGATGAGAAAGGAGATGACATGCTGTTGTGTTGCATATTGGTCTAAAAAACATCATACAGAAATGAACTGACATGCAGAATAAAACTCTTTTACAAAAAAATACCAACAATGTCTGGGTACAAATTAAAACTAAATGTTTCAGTGATACCACAGATCCCAGACTCTCTACCCAAACAGGAAATGTGTGACCATAAGTCAGAATGGTTCTCAGAATAAAGCAGTTTCCCTTCTGCCATCGCCCTTTCTCCTCTCTCCCCCACCCACCACAACCAACTGACAGTCAACTAAAAAAAGTCACAAAATGCAGAAAAGATTAAGATCCAGTCTCAACACCCTCATAACAAATATCATAGATTGTATCACATAGACACAGAGAATATTACGAGCTTCCACTTTGATACACAACAGTAGAACCTGACAAGTACAGGCTGATAACTACACACTCATTCATGTTGCTGAAACAGACAAACAAATAATGACGACAGTTACTGTGGTGCAAATGTGTGACTATCAGTGTCCATCGGTCAGTTTCTGTTAACAAGTCACACATTCGCATTTCAGTATCTGTCAGGGACAGATTAATAACTACATTCACAAAGCTAAAAGTGACAGGAACAGAATTATAACTACACTCCCAGTTTCACACAGCATAATCTGACAACTACACTCTGATGACGACGACACTCATATTCACAGAGCAGAGTCTCGCAGGTACATTAGTACCTGCAGTGTTCACATTCATCAAATGGGGTCTGACAGGTAGAAATCAATATTTAAATTCACATTGACAAGAGATTGAGGGGCATAGATTGGTAACTGCATTCACATATTGATATCGGAGAAATTGACAAGTACAGATTAATGTTGACTGTCTCAATTCACAGAGCATGAACAGACTGGTAAACACACACACATTCACATCGGGAAAACGGACATGTAGAGATGGATAGTTACATGCACATAGAAGAAACTGACAAGTACAAATTGATAACTACATTGGTTATATAAATGATTAGGAGTTGGGTGTTGAGGATATAATTTCTAAATTTGCAGTTGATACTAACCCACGGAGATGAGTGATTGGGAGGATGATGCTGAGTGACTTCACAGTGAGATTGACAAGTTGGCCAAATGAGCAGATGTCTGGCAGATGAATTCCAAGCAGAGAAATGTGAGGTAGGGCATTTTGCTACCAGAAACACAGAGCAACAATGCAGGGTCAATGGTGTGTCTTTGAAGGGAGCACTGGAGTAGAGGACCTGGGGGGGTTCACGTTTATCATTCTCTGAAGTTGACCAGGCAAGCTGAAACCTTTGTGAAGAAATCATTGGTCAGATTACAGCTGTGTTCAGTTCTGGGCACTTTATTTAAGGGAGGAACTTCAAGCTCTGGAGAGCATTCATTGAAGATTTACTAGAATGATAACAGCAATGAAGAATTTTACATACAAGGAAGGATTAGTGGCATCAGGCTCCTTTTCCTTGAAGTAGAGAAGATTAAGAGGGGAACCTTATGGAAGTGATCGAAATTATGAAAAAGTTTCAGGGGAAAGAGGAGTATTTTGTTACCACTAGTTGGTATGCCAGTAACTAGGGGTCACAATTTCAAAATTGTCAGCAAGAGAGCGAGGAGTGAGATGAGGAGAAATGTCTTTACTCAGAATTATTAGGATTTTGGATTGTGCAGCCTGGGATCATAGATCCAGCCTAGAGCCAGATGGCAGATTCCATATGAGGTATGAAAAGAGAGCTGATATATATTGACAGTGATGAAGAGGGCAATGAAGATAGGGCTGGAAAACAATCCCACCTTGAATTATTTCCAGCTCACTACAATTTAAACAAAACATGGAGAGTACATTCAATTCATTGGCACATCTGCATGGACCCATTCACCAGGAGACCTACTGGATGCTCAAGTTCGGAAGGAACAGCATAAAATCTCAAATCAACAGTTAGATTGTGCTACAGTGAGATAAACTGACACCCTGAGGGGTGTGGGAGAGACAATTATGCAGATGGTTTCTCAAACCAAGTCGATCTTTGGAACTAACATCTTACTGAGTGAATTGAGACAAAGCCTAGCCAAGTCACAGAAATGTGACATTGCTCTGCCTTCTCTTCCTTGTCCTCCTTATTTGCTGGAAGGTAGGATTGCTACTGATCGATTTATGAACGTGGAAGGTTGGCATTAATGTTTCCCTCTTCTTCTTGACCTGGTTCCTCGTTCCCTCCTGTATCTGTGTGCCTCAGGGTGGTGTATGTGATGTAGGGTGGTTACTGCACTGCTTGGTCAGCCTGAAAACAGGTCAACAGAGAAACGTAGTAGATAGAAGCAGGACCAACATTGGTGTAATTGTGGACAGAGAAGGTTATCTAAGAGTACAATGGAAATTTGATCAACTGGGCCAGTAGGTCAGGGAATGGCAGATGAAGTTTAATTAGAATAAAGGCAAGGTATTACATTTTGGTAAGGCAAAGTCTGGGAAGCGAACAAACAGAACTCGGGGTGCAGGTGGATAGTTCCTTGAATGTGGCATTGCAGCGAGACACGGTGGTGAAGGCAACGTTTGGCATGCTTGCCTTCAATAGTCAGAGCAGGAGTTGGGGCATCATGTTACAGCTATAGATGACTTAGTGTGGAAACAGGTCCTTCGGCCCAACAAGTCCACACAGGCCTGCCGAAGCGCACCCCACTCCTACATTAACCCATTCACCTAACATTACAGCAATTTAGCATGGCCAATTCACCTAACCTGCACATTTTTGGACTGAGAGAGGAAACCGGAGCACCTGGAGGAAACCCACGCAGACACGGGGAGAATGTGCAAACTCCACACAGTAAGTCATCTGAGGCGGGAATTGAACCCAGGTCTCTGGCGCTGTGAGGCAGCAGTGCTAACCATTGCGACACCGTGCCGTACTGGATTTAGTGAGGCCACTTATAGAATACTGTGTACACTTCTGGTCAACCTGCCGTATAAAGGATGTTCTGAAGCTAGAAACGGTATAGAAAATATTTATAAAGATGTGACCACAAATACAGAGTTTGAATTATAACAAGAAGCTGCATAAGCGGGAAGCTTTTCTCCCCTGGAGCATTGGAGGCTGAGGGGGTGACCTTATAGAGGTTATAAAATCATGAGGGGCATAGATAAGGTAAATAGTTATGATCTTTTCTCCAGGGTAGGGGTGTCCAAAACAAGTGGGCATAGGTTCAATGTGAGAGGGGACAGATTCAAAAGGGATCTGAAAGGCAAATTTATCACAGAGAGCAGTGCGTATACAGAATGAGCTGCCAAAAGAAGTGGTGGAGGCAGGTACAATTACAACATTTCAAAGACATTTGGAAAGGTACATGGATAAGAAAGGTTCTGAGAAATATGCGCCAAATACAGACAAAGGGGCCCAGTTGAGTTTGGGAAACCTGGTCAGCTTGGGCAAGTTGAGCTGAAGGGCCAGTTTCCGTGCTGTATGACTATGAAAATGCATGAGAATAATCTTTGCCTGAAAGACAATCAGAATGTACTGGAGGAGCTGTGAATATCTGGGGTCATTATCCAGACCAATTTCTCTTGGCAAAGCATGTGATTGGAATAAGCCTAAAACTGACTCTGACAAATGTTATTTCTCTGTACTCTGAACAGGATGTGGCCATCTCTGCCAAAGTGGGAAGCGGATACAATTCCGAAATGTCCTTGAACCAATCGACTTGCTCAGCCAAAAGGAGGTGAGGAGTTTGGAAAGGATTAGGAGTCATGTGCAGAGCAGACTGGGTGAGGAGGACAGATTTCATTCCCTGAAGGACCATCACAGACAGGAACAGGAGAAAGCTATTTGGCCTCTCGAGCCTCGAGATAGTGGAATCAAGGGTTATGGAGATAAGGCAGGAACAGGATACTGATTAGGAATGATCAGCAATGATCATATTGAATGGCAGTGCAGGCTCGAAGGGCTGAATGGCCTACTCCTGCACCTATTGTCTATTGCCTGCTCAGCCAGAAAAAAGCATCATGGCTGATGCACTATTCCTCACGGTCACTTTCCTGCACTTAACATGTAACACTCAATTCCCCAATTGATCAAGTTTCTATCCATCTCAGCTTTAAACCTGTTCCCTGTCCCCACACACAGCTCTCTGTGGCAAGGAGCGCCAAGCACTCACAATCCTCTGAGAGAAGAAACTTCTCGTCAACTCAGTCTTCAATTTTGAACCGTATGGTTGTTTGTTCCTGACAACAGTCATCATTAGAGTCTTAACTCCAGATCTGTTTTTGTTTAAGATCGCATTCCAAATCCACCTGCCACAGCAAGATTCACACTCACATCAGCAGATCATACCCTGGAGAGCTGAAAACATAGGATTTTACTTCCCCGTTATTTCAGAAACTGAAAATGAATCTCATCAAAATTAATTTCAGAATAAATTTCACCACATCTTTGTGCTAAACATTGATGTCGCCAGAATCCATACAGTGTGGATTCAGCCCATCCAGTCCACCCCAAGCCAGTGAAGAGCATTCCAAACAAACCCTGACCCTATCCCCATAACCCTGCATTAACCATGTCCAATCCCCCTAACCTGCATATTATAGAAGTCGCCTTTCAGGCCATCGAGTCCACGCTGACCCTCTGATTAGCATCCCACCCAGACACACTGCCCTACCCTATCCCTGAAAAACTGCATTTGCATTGGCTAATCCTCCTCACCCACATGTCCTTCACACTATGGGCAACTTAGCATGGCCAATCTAAACTGCACATCTTTGGACTTTGGGAGGAAACCGGAGCACCCGGAGAAAACCCGTGGAGAGAAGGGGACAATGTGCAAACTCCACACAGACAGTCACCCCGAGGCTGGAATTGTTCCTGGGTCCCTGGCGCTGTGAGACAGCAATGCTAACCACTCAGCCACTGAGCCACCCAATGTTTTTGCCATTGTCATGTAGGGGTTGGTTTGCTCAGTTGATTCTATAGTTCCTGAGGAAGGGCTTGTGCCCGAAACGCCGATTCTCCTGTTCCCTGGATGCTGCCTGACCTGCTGCGCTTTTCCAGCAACACATTTTCAGCTCTGATTCTATAGTTGGCTTACAATGTATAGTCACGTTGACAGCTTGTATTTCAATTGCTGATCTGGTTGAGATTGCTGTGAATGATCATTCCCTGTGCCTTAGATGTGGCGACCCTCAGGTTAAACCATAAACAGTTGTTGCTTTTTCTCTCTCTTTCTCTCCCACACCTCTCTCTCCCTCTCTCTAATGAGACAATGGTGACTTTACATTAACTGCTTGCAAAAAACATAACTTTGCTGATTAAAACTTAATGGCCTCATTTTTCACTACAAAATAACCTATGTGTTTCTTTCCTGATGCACCAGTGGAGTGAGCTATAAATAAAAGAAAAGACATTTTACCAACGGGATATATCTGAATGAACTGTGAGAGGATGCACAGGGAGATTTACCAGCAGGTTGCCTTGGGGGCTAGAAAGTTTCAGTGATTGAGGGAGATTGGACAGACTGGGGTTGTTGAACTTACAGCAGAGTGGATTGAAAGAGAGGGATGTATAAATCAATGAGGGGTGAAGATAGGAAGGAACTTTCACCCCTTGACAGAGGTGGAGGAGGGGCATAGATTGAAGCTAAGGGCCAGGAGGTTTCGAGGGGATGTGAGGAAAATCTTGTTCACCCAGAGGGTGGTGGGAATCTGGAACTCACTGCCTGTAAGGGTGGGAGAAGATGAAACACTCATCACATTGAAGGAGGATTTAGATGTGCATTCGTGACGCCAGGGCTAAAAGGGCCAAGTGCTGAGGGAATGGGATTAGAGAATAGTGAGGTGGTTATTTCTGAACGGCACAGATTCGATGGGCCGATGGGCCTTTTTTTGGGCTGTAGATCTCTCAGAAGTTATGACTAACGCACTTTGTGATGTGTATTCTACATCCAAGATCCAACTGCAATGTGATTTTGTACATTTCATATTCAGAGAGGTTTGTCTTCAAAACAGAGATTGAGTAGTTAAGGCCAATACTCTCTGGAGTTTAGAGGAATGAGAGGAGATCCAACTGCGGGATATAGGACGCTAAAGGGGGTGGGATTGACAAAGGAGACAGAGGGAGGGTGTTTCCTCATGTGGGACAATTTAGAGTGAAAGGGTCATTGTTTCAGGAGAAGAGGGTGGGACAGATTGAAAACAGTGATGCTGAGAAATGGCTTCTCTCCAAGGGAGAGGGGGATGGGAATCTCTGGGACTTCAACCCCCCCCCCCTCCCCGCAACCCCAGTATGTGGGGGCACATCGGGACACTAAATAAATTGAAGGAGGGGACTGACAGATTGTTAATCAGTGAGGGGTTAAAGGGAGTGAGGGGAGAAAATTGGGGCCGAGACTGGGATGAAGTGAGTCACACCTGTATAGAATGGGGGAAGCAGGCTCCAGAGGGCTCCTCGCCCGTATGTTGGGTTGGTCGTCCAGCTGCCTGAACACTTTTTAGTGTGGGTGACTCATAGCATATGCTCAGAAAGCTCTGAATCTCAGGGACTGAACTATGTGATGCATCACAATCTATTAGGCACTTAGTGCAAAGACCATAAGATATAGCAGCTATTCAACCCATCAAGTCTGCTCCGACATTGCATCATGGCTAATATGTTTGTTAATCTCATTCTCCTGCCTTCTCTCTGTAACGGTTGATCCTCCTACTGATCAAGAACTTATCTATCTCTGTCTTAAAGACATAATGACAACTGTCTGCAGTAATGTTTTCCACAGATTCCCCACTGTCTGACTGAAGAAATTCCTCCTCATCTCAGTTCTAAAGGGAGGTCCCTTCACTCTGAGGCTGTGCCTTCAGGTCCTAGTCTCTCCTGCTCATGGAAACATCTTCTCCATGTCCACTCTATCCGGGACTTCCCGCACCCTTCTAAACTCCACTGAGTCCAGACTCAGAGTCTTCAACCTCTCCTCATATGACAAGTTCTTCATCCCTGGAATCTTTCTTGCAAACCCCCTCTGGACTCACTCCAGCACATCCTTCCTTAAATAAGGGCCCAAAGCTGCTCACAATATTCCAAATGTGGTCTGACCAGAGCCTTATACAGCCTCAGCAGTACATCCCTGCTCTTGTATTCTGACCCTCTCGAAATGAATGCTAACATTACATTTGCCTTCCTAACTGCCAACTGAACCTGCCTGTTAACCTGAAGAGAATCCTGAACTCGAACTCCCAAGTCCCTTTGTGCTTCAGATTTCCGAAACCTTTCCCCATTTAGGAAACTGTCTCTGTCTCTGTTCTTCCTACTAAAGTACATAACTTCCCACTTTCCCACATTGTATTCCATCAGCCATTTCATTGCCCATTCTCTTCGCCTGTCCAAATCCCTCTGCAGTATCCCTGCTTCCTCAACACTACCTGTCCTTCCACCTATCTTTGCATCATCAAAGAAACACTCGGGTCAATGAAAGGCAATGCTCCTCATGTGAATGATGCTGGACCTACAGTGAATGGCTCCTTGCCCCAAAGACCAAGGCCAGAAGGGGCCACTCTCAGACATTAAGCTATTGTACTGGGGCATCCCCTCAAAACAAGATGTCAGGTAAAGCAATTAGCCAACAGTGTAACGTTTCCTCTTCCAATTAACATTGCCCTGTTGTTAATTTAGTTGACGTAGATGGAACATCTCTATGATTTAGATGATCGCAAACACTATTGATTATTAATAAATTCAAATGATGTAAAAAAATTCATGGACATTCACTCCATGCCATGAGCAAGAAAAACACTAGTGATGTTTAAAAGTGGCTGGGTTTTTCAAGGTTAAGATAAACTGGAGAAAATCTCCACTTTTACTGAACCAGAAATGTTATAAAAGTATATATATTGTATCCTGTACCATCGTTTCTTGGTTTGGAGATGAAAACTGAGTACACCAAACTGCTGTCTATTTCGGAGTCACCTACAATCAAGAAACAATAAGCAAAGTGAACCGAAAGGCTAGAGATCAGAATGTTAAACCAACAGCAAACAATGCCTCAAAATTAAATATGGACTGATAATTAAGGTCACAGCCCCAACCCAGCAGGAATACAAACCTAAGCTCTTGGCGATATATCAACCTTTTCAAGGCAGTTCATGAACCAGGTGACTCAATAAACTCAAATGGCTATTGTGCATCAACATTCACTACAAAGTTGGCACCTCTCCTCTCAGGACAAGCTCACATAGGGAAGGTGGAGGCCCTGGGGTAAATTACGTTTTTTTTATTATTCACTCATGGCACATGGGCATCACCCACTGCACCCAGCGTTTATTGCCTAACTCATCCCTAGTTGTTCCCTTGAGAAGGTAGAGATGAGCTGCTTTCTTAAACTGCTGTAGTCCATGTGGTGTAGATAGACACGCATTGGATGGAAAGTTGTCTTCAACAGTCCCCAGGTGGCAAACAATCTGTCCCTGCTGAATTTTTCCAACAATTTCTGTGTTTCTTTTTATTTCTGACATTCATTGCCTGAAGAAAGCTAATGGAATGCTGGCCTTTATATCGAGAGGACTGGAGTACAAGGATGCAGAAGGGATGCTGCAGTTATACAAAACCTTGGTTAGACGCCACTTGGAGCAGATCTGGGCAACACACCTGAGGAAGGATAGATTGGCCTAGGAGGGAGTACAGCTGAGTTTAAAAGATTGATACCTGGTCTTCATGGGGTTAAATTATGTGGAGAGATTACACAAATTAAGCCTGTTCTCTCCAGAATTTACACGGTTCCACTGTTTGTGGATCCTAGAAATAGGGAGGGCATAGACGGACAATTAGGACCAGACTGTTCAGGAGAGATTTTACGAAGTACTAATATGCACACTGGCAGGGAGAGGTTTGGAACGCTCTTCCACCTGCCATTCACCTCACCTATGCCCATCAAGATTTCATAAACCTCTCAAACTTCTACGATCCAGTGAAAATAGTTCCAGTCCATCCAGCCTCTCCTTATAACTCAAACTCCCCATTGCAAACAACATTCTGATATACCTTTCCTGAACCCTCTCCTCCTTAATAATGTCTTCCTCTAACAGGGCAACCAGAACGGGACACAATAAACCAGAGCAGGCTTCACCAGTGTCCTGTACAACCACAAAAGGGTGTCCGAACTCCAACACTCAATGGGCTGAGCAATGAAGGCAAGTGTTCTAAACACCTTCTCAAACACCCTGTTTACCTGTGACACAAACTCCAAAGAATTATGGACCTGAACCCCTCAGGCATTCTGCTCAACAACACTACCAATCTTACACACCTCTGTCATGTCCTCCTCCCCCAACAACCTTCTCTGTTGTAAAGGAAACAACCCAAACTTCCCTCTAACACTTCCAGGAAGAGATTTGTTTTTGCGGATCTTCCCAATCAGATAAATACCAGCATGAACGCTGACCAATACGTGACGGTGTAGGATCAGCACCTCACAGAATCATACTCACCGTTCAATCGACTTGACCAGATCTGTGTATTCAAAATTTCTTGTAGGTCTGTCCTCACTTGCGCCCTCAGCTTGATCTTCCATCACCTCCCTTGAAATGAAATGTTTCCAGATCATTACCCAACCAAGTTCCAATCCCGCTCATGACAACAATTTGCTGCTGTTTGCGTACAAACATCCCTGGCAATGAGGTCACTGAGCCAAGGTCCCAAGGAATGACCTCCTGGAATTGTCCAGAATGTGGCTCAGAACTTGTACGTTCATAGAATCATAAAATTTTACTGTATGGACAGAGGCCATTTGTGTCTGTACCAGCTCCTGAACGATCTACCCAGCTAGTGCCACCTTCCAGCCTTATCTCCGTAGCCCTCAATGATCATCCCTTTCAAATTTATATCCAGTTCTCTTTTCGAACCTCCTATGGAATCCGCCTCCACCACTCTCCTAAGCAGCACATTCCAAACTCAACAACTCAAATAAGTTTCTCCTCCTCTCACTCTCTCACTGACAATCTTGAAATTCTGACCAGCCAGTTACTAACAGACCAATGAGTGGGAAACAATAACTTGCTTTCCCGTCAGAATTCTTCAAACTTTCAACATCTCAAGAAGGTCAACATTTCATCTTCTCTGCTCGAAAGAGAATAAGCTCAATCTCCTGAACCTTTCCCGGAATCCAAAAACCCTCATCGTTGTGATCATTTTCGTAAATCTCCTTCACATTGTCTCCAGGATTTGAACAGCCTTCCTTAAGTAAGGTGTCCAGAACAAAATAAAACCAGCCTGGGTAATAGAAGGCCAACTCACTTTCTCAAATGTATTTCTAAATTCAGCTGCTGTTGCCTGTGAAGGTAAGTTGTTACACACATACAAAGAAATATCCAACAGATCAAAGATGTATCTCCAATATGATCTAATACTCTCCATTCAATACTTACGCTGTCACTTTTCTGCTCTCTGTTTTGTGTTGGGTGTTAGGTTAGCTCAGTTGGCTGGATGGCTGGTTTGGAATGTGGAGTAATATCGACAGCGTGGGTTTGAATCTCTCACTGACTGAGGTTACCGTGAAGGACTGTCCTCCTCCACTCCTTCCCTTATGTGAGGCATGGCAACCCTCAGGTTGAACCACCATCTACCAGTTATCACTCTCCCTCTCTGACACTCCAGCTGAGGTCCACCAGTGTCTTTTACAACTTCAGCATCACCTTCTTGTTCTCGGACTCTATGCCCCTATTAATAACGCTGAGGATGCTGTGTGTTTTATTAACTGCTCTCCCCCCTTTTATGCCGCCTTCACTTATCTGTGGATAAGTGTATATATCTGTGGATATATACCCCCAATAGCTTTGAGGTATGTAGGGAAGAGGTGTTGGAAATTCTGGAAAGGGTGAAAATAGATAAGTCCCCTGGGTCTGATGGCATTTATCCTAGGATTCTCTGGGAAGCAAGGGAGGAGATGTCAGAGCCATTGGACTTGATTTTTATGTCCTCGTTGTCTACAGGAATAGTGCCAGAAGACTGGATGCTAGCAAATGTGGTTCCCTTGTTCAAGAAGGGGAGTAGGGATAACCCTAATAACTATAGGCCGGTGAGTCTCACTTCTGTTGTGGGCAAAGTCTTAGAGAGAATTGTAAGGGATAGAATTTATGAACATCTGGATAGGAATAATGTGATCAATGATAGTCAGCATGGTTTTGTGAAGGGCAGGTCGTGCCTCACAAATCTTCTTGAATTCTTTGAGAAGGTGACTAAGGAGGTGGACGAGGGTAAAGCGGTAGATGTAGTGTATATGGATTTTAGTAAGGCGTTTGATAAGGTTCCCCATGGTAGGCTACTGCAAAAAATACGGAGGTATGGCATTAAGGGTGAGTTGGAGGTTTGGATTAGGAATTGGCTGGCTGGAAGAAGACAGAGGGTAGTAGTTGATGGTAAAGGTTCATCTTGGAGTGCAGTTACTAGCGGTGTTCCGCAAGGATCTGTTTTGGGACCATTGCTGTTTGTCATTTTTATAAATGACCTGGAGGAGGGGCTAGAAGGTTGGGTGAGCACGTTTGCGGATGATACAAAGTCGGTGGAGTTGTTGACAGTGAGGAAGGATGTGTCAGGTTACAGCGGGATATAGATAAGCTGCAGAACTGGGCAGAAAGGTGGCAAATGGAGTTCAATGTAGCTCAGTGTGAGGTGATTCACTTTGGTAAGAGTAACAAAAAGATGGGGTACTGGGTTAATGGTCGGATACTTGGTAGTGTGGATGAGCAGAGGGATCTTGGTGTCCATGTACACAGATCTCTTAAAGTTGCCTGGCAATGGTGGCACAGTGGTTAGCACTGCTGCCTCACAGCGCCAGAGACCCGGGTTCAATTCCCGCCTCAGGCGACTGACTGTGTGGAGTTTGCACGTTCTCCCCGTGTCCGCGTGGGTTTCCTCCGGGAGCTCCGGTTTCCTCCCACAGTCCAAAGATGTGCAGGTCAGGTGAATTGGCCATACTAAATTGCCCGTAGTGTTAGGTAAGGGGTAAATGTAGGGGTATGGGTGGGTTGCGCTTCGGCGGGGCGGTGTGGACTTGTTGGGCCGAAGGGCCTGTTTCCACACTGTAAGTAATCTAATCTAATCTAATCTTGCCACCCAGGTAAATAGTGTGGTGAAGAAGGCATATGGCGTACTGGCTTTTATTGGTAGAGGAATTGAGTTCCGAAGTCCTGAGGTCATGTTGCAGTTGTATAAGACTCTGGTGCGGCCACATCTGGAGTACTGTGTGCAGTTTTGGTCGCCATACTATAGGAAGGATGTGGAGGCACTGGAACGGGTGCAGAGGAGGTTTACCAGGATGTTGCCTGGTATGGTAGGAAGATCGTATGAGGAAAGGCTGAGGCACTTGGGGCTGTTTTCATTGCAGAAAAGAAGGTTTAGGGATGACTTGATAGAGGTGTACAAGATGATTAGGGGTTTAGATAGGGTTGACCATGAGAACCTTTTTCCACGTATGGAGTCAGCTATTACGAGGGGGCATAGCTTTAAATTAAGGGGTGGTAGGTATAGGACAGATGTTAGGGGTAGATTCTTTACTCAGCGAGTCGTGAGTTCATGGAATGCCCTGCCAGTAGCAGTGGTGGACTCTCCCTCTTTATGGGCATTTAAACGGGCATTGGATAGGCATATGGAGGATAGTGGGCTGGTGTAGGTTGGGTGGGCTTGGATCGGCGTAACATCAAGGGCCAAAGAGCCTGTACTGCGCTGTATTTTTCTATGTTCTAACTCCCTCTGCTCTTGCACTCCCTTTAGAATTTTACCCCATATTTTGGATTGTCTTTTTGTTTCTTTCAACCAACATCCTTCACCAAATTTGTGTTGAATCACTTTTGTCTTTATTTTCCAATGTTCACGAATTAAAACCTATTTTGTTAAATCAAACTTCATTTTCTCCCTCCTAGTAGTTTTGCTACTAACTAATAACATTACTCCACAAGAACATGCAGGCGAGGATCAGGTTGAGTCAATTTGGCCCATCAGGAACCTGCTCCACTATTCCATACAATCGTAGCTGATCCCATCTCAGCCTTAACTTCACTTTTCTGCAAACACTCCCTTTGACCCACCACTGATTAACAATCTGTCTGTCCCTTCCTCCAATTTATAGTGTCCTGAGTGGTGGGGATTGGGAGGATTTACAATCCTCTCCTCATTTCAGAGAATTTATTCCCCCTGTTTTCAGTCTGCCTAGCCTCTTATCCTGAAATGATAACCTCTTTTTCTAAATTCTCCCTCATGAGCAAACATCCTCTCTCCAACTCCTTGTCAATACCCCCTTTCGCATCTTATAACCTTCAGTTAGATCTCCTCTCTTACAAACTCCAGAGAAACTGCTGTTCTCTATATTAGACATGGGAACTGCTGTTCTCTATATTAAGCATGGGAACTGATGTTCTCTATATTATACACAGGCACTGCTGTTCTCTATATGAGACATGGGAACTGCTGTTCTCTATATTAGACATGGGAACTGCTCTTCTCTATATTATACACGGACTGCTGTTGTCTCCATTATGCACAGGTACTGCTGTTCTCTATATTAGACAGGGGAACTGCTGTTCACTATATTATACATATTGACTGTTGTTCTCTATACTAGACATGGTAAGTGTTGTTCTCTATATTATACACAGGGACTGCTGTTCTCTATATTTGACATAGGAACTGCTGATCTCCAAATTATACACAGGGACTGCTGTTCTCTATATGAGATATGGGAACTGCTGTACTCCATATTATACACAGGGACTGCTGTTCTCTATATGAGACATGGGAACTGATGGTCTCTATATTCTACACAGGTACTGCTGTTCTCTATATGAGACATGGGAACTGCTCTTCTCTATATTAGACATGGAAACTGCTGTTCTCTATATTATACACGGGGACTGCTGTTCTCTACAATAGATATGGGAACTGCTGTTCTCTATATTATACACAGGGACTGCTGTTCTCTATATTAGATATGGGAACTGCTGTACTCCATATTATACACAGGCACTGATCTCTCATCTCAGACAAACCCTTCATCTCTGGAAACGATTGAGTGAATCTCCTCTGAACTACCTCCAGTATAAACTGCATCTGTCCTCAAGTAAAGAGATCAAAATTGTACCAGTCTCTTCTCATAAGACTAAACTTTCATCTGGGCAATCAATTCAGTGATCTCCTTTCAACTTCCTCCAAATCAACTCCATCCCTCCTCAAAGAAGAGGACCAAAACTGTCTGCAGTACTCCGGATGTGGAAACCCTTGTACAGTTGCAGTAACAATTACTTATTTCCAGACTCCATTCCGTTCACAATAAATGTCTTCCTTGTGACCTGCTGTAGCCTTTACACTGACATTTTGACCTTTCTCTCCTATTCAGATGATAAGTTGCCTTTTTTCAATTCTTCTAACTACAATGGATGTCCTCACCGCTAATGGGACTGATCAGTGCTCAGTTCACTGTCTAACAGAAATTGAGAGTGTGTCCTCGATTTGAACTGCTGTGCTTTAGGTTTGCAAACGAGTCAGACACAATGGTTCATTTGCTCAATTTTTCTAACAATGTAAAATTGCTGAGTTTGCACCCCAGAGTGATTTTCAGCCCATTTGGACAGTGTTTGAATGCTATTCTAAGATGCTAACTACCTCACTAATTTACCTGTGCCACCGCAAACATGCCGGAAGAATCAGCTGGAAAAAATAAGAGAAAAAGAACATAGGAAAATTTTACTGTAAATATTCAGTTTCTCCTGCTAACAAATGAATCTGGATTCTTGTTGCGCAAGCAACAATTATTCCAATTTTAACCTTTCGTTTATATTCCAATTTTAACCTTTTAGTTTATGTCTATGCTGACCATTCCTCTGAACACAGCACATTACTTTGTATGTCTCCCCAAGTAATTTCGTCTGCCACTTGTTCAGCCTGTCGACATCCTCACAAAGCACAATCCCAAATAGTGCTTTATTTCTTTTATAATTCACTTGACCGATGTGGAAATCACCGGCTGGGCCGAGAATTTATTATCCATCCCTACCTCCTCCTCAAGGGGCCAAGTCGTGAGCTGCCTTCATGAACCAGTGCAGTCCCTGTGCAATAGGTAGACCATGATACCATTAGAGAGGGAACTAGAGGATGTTGACCCAGCAACACGAAATGAATGGCTGATATATTTCCAAGTTGGGGTGGTGAGTGGCTCAGAGGGAAACTTGCAGGAGGTGGTATTCTCATGTATCTGCTGTGCTTGTCCTTCTAGATAGACGTGGTTTTGGGTTTGGAAGGGGCTGCCTGAGGAGCTTTGGTGAATTTCTGAAGGACATCACGTAGCTGCTACTGAGCACGGGTGGTGGATGGAGTGGATATGGTGCCAATCAAGCAGGGGCTGTGTTGTCCCTGGATGGTGTTCGGCCTCTCAAGTGTGGTCTACAAGGTGCACTGCAGAAGTGACTGAGTGTGTGTGTGCGCGCGCGTGCATGTGAAAGTATGTGTGTCAATGAGAATGTGTGTGTCTCTCTCTCTCACACACACACACACACACACACAGATGTACACTTTCATACTCTCACTCAAACGCACTCACACACATACTGTCTCATACACATACACTATGTGAGCACCGTCAGTTTGAAACCCACATCAAGTGCCGATTGGGGAACGATCGCTGGTGTTACCTGCTGGAGTGTCTCACCCAACTTGTTTCCAATTCTGGAGTTCAATGGGAAGCAATATGAGGAGAGAAAGGATCAGAAACAATGGGACAATGAGTATTGCCATCTCATGACTGTGTGCCTGTGCTGGATTCAGAGAGGGATTTCCTGTCAATAACATCATCTCTTCAGCAAACAGAACAATTTCCTGTTCTGTCACCCTGACCCCCTGCCAACACTCGTGTCTGTAAAATTCCACCCAAACCCTCACCATTGCAGTAGCATCATTGTTTCTGTGCAGCCTCGCTCATTAACAACATCCCACCAAACCAACCCAAACTATTCGATGCTAAACTCAAAAGATCGCTCTGCACCCACACTCTCTCAATTGTCGACTAGAAATTACTGTCCCTCATTTTCACGGCCTGCATATATCGAGGCAAAACTTTCCTTGTCCTCCACCCGTCAGCGGCAACTGGGCCATTCACAGAGAAACATCAAAAATACCATTTGGAGGACGCCATTTGGCCCCTCCAGCCTGCTCCGCCCATTCAAAGGGATCATGGCTGGTCACCCAACACAGTCCCCTGTCTCCCTGCACTCTCCCTTTAGCGCCGAACAACTTTATCCAACTCTTTCCTGAACAACATTCAGTGTTCTGGCCCTGACTGCTTTCTGTGGCAGAGAATTCCACAGGCTCCTCACTCTCTGCATGAAGACATTTCTCCCCATCTCAGTCCCACTCCATTTCCTTTTGACTGTCACTCCCTGGTTCTGGACTCTCCACCCGGTCACCGGGAACACCCTCTCCATGTTTACTCTGTCTCATCCTTGTTCAAATTTCTATGAGATTCCCCCTTAATTCTTCTAAACTCCAGTGAATATCATCCTAACCATTCCAGTCTCTCTCCATCTGTCTGTCCTGCCATCTGAGGAATCATTCTGGGAAACCTTCTCTGCACACCCTCCATAGGCATAATATCGTTCCTCAAATAAGGAAACTCCAAACTGTGCACAGTTCTCCAGGGTTTGGTCTCACCCTATCCAATTGTAACGAGACATCCCTGCACTTGGACTTGAATCCTCTCACTATGAAGGCCTCCCTTATCTGACAAAGGAAATTACTCTCATTCTCCCTTACACCCACAGATGCTGCCGACCTGCTGAGCTTCTGAAGCAAGTTTTTTAGAGTGTTCATGCCATGACTTCAGCTGGACCCCAGTGAAGAACGAGTACAGATCAAAGATGAAGAATGAATTACCTGGCTCTGTGAGGTTGATGGAATTCCTGGTCACATTAAATATCGTTCCAACCCCCTGTTGGTCGCGACACACTGGTATCTGCCTTGGTGCTGGGACTGGAAGGATTCAATGGCCAGCTCTCTCCTGTCTGAGCTAAAGTTGTAATTCCTGCTGGCATTGTTTAAGGCTTACCTTTGAAAGTACCATTTAAAGTACGGTCCTGTACCTTGACACAATACACACACTCTGGAACAAGACGATTCCCAATTGAAACCTCCATTTTATTGACTCTGGGGGTGAGCAAAACCCCAGCAACAGGAACTGGAACAAAACAAGACAAAGAGGAAATAAAAGACTGGATGTTGAAATTGTCTTTCTTTTCACAGATGTTATCTTCTATGACGTGATAATGACTGACAGAAAGGAGAAATAAAACAACTGAGATTTCATATCGTTGCAAATCGTTCATATCTGTTGTAAAATCTACACTTCGACAGATTTGTGTTAACTATGGATGGTCAAATGGTACACCATCCAACCACTGCCCTCTTGATATTCAATGGTATTACCGTCACTGTCCCCACCCCCCCGCAGTTTCAACATCCCGGGAGTTACTGTCACTGTCCCCCACCCCCACACCACATTCAACATGCTGGGAGTTACCATCACTTTCCAGACCCCCATCCCACTGTCAACATCCTGGTGGTTACTGTCACAGTCCACCCCCACTCTAACACTGTCAAAATCCTGGGAGTTACCATCACCGACCCCCCCCCCCAAACACTGTCAACATCCTAGGGGTTTCTGTCACTGTCCCCATACCCACTGACTGTCAACATCCTTGGGTTACTGTCACTGTTCCCATCTCGCACCCCACTTTGATCATCTTCCATGCCAGTCAAAAGCAACCACCTCTCTGTTCTCTAATACCATACTCCCAGTCGTAAGGTCACAGAATGGAAATAGGCCCTTTGGCCTAACACGTCCATGCTAACCAAGTCTCCAAACAAAACTAGCCGCTTGTGTTTGGCCCATATCCGTCAAAACCTTTCCTATCCATGTATCTTTCCAAATGTCTCTTAAACGTTGTTATTGTACTCACTTCTACTACTTCCTCTGGCAGCTCATTCCAAAAATGCACCATTCTCTGTGTGAAAAACTTACCCCTCAGGGCACTTTTAAATCTTTCCCCTCTCACAATGCCCTCTAGTTTTGGACTCCCTGCCCTAGGGAAAAAGATCTTGACTATTCACCTTATCCAAGCCCCTATTTTCAGCAGCAATATACAGATGAAACATCAAAGACCACTTAATCTGAGTCCAGCCTTGGATTACAAGTACACATCTAAATCGTTCTTCAACGTGATGAGGATTTCTGCCCCTGCCACCCTTACAGGCAGTGAGTTCCAGATCCCCATCACCCATTGAGTGAAAATGTTTTCCCTCACATCCCCCTCTGAACCTTCTACCCCTTCCCTTAAATTTATACCCCTCCCCCAGTCATTAATCCCTTCATCAAGGGGAAGGGAGGAGGTTTCTTCCTGTCTATGCCCCTCATCATTTTATACTCTCAATCTGCTCTGCTCTAAGGAAACAACCCCAGTCTGTCCAATCTCTCTCCATCACTGAAACTCTCCAGCCCCCAAGACAACATCCTGGTAAATCTCCCTCTGCATGCTCCCCCAGTGCCATCATATTGCTCTGATAATGTCAATATAGTTAAAAACTGACTGAAATGGCAATACATTTGCTGTTCAGGAGAGACTCTGTCTGCTGGTTAGAAACAGCATAATGCTAATTGCCCTCTTGACTTTTGCTGATGTTGATGATTGTGTGTACAGTTCTGCAGTGGTTGGAGTATTCCCACTAAATCTCTTCACCATTCCTTACAGAAAATATATTCAATTGGGGTCAAACAGAGCAGTTTAACGAGGTACTGTCTCCCTCCACTACCCTATTTCCAGTTGAGCAGTCAGCTCTAGGACTGACACAGGGACGCCTGTGATCAAACCAAACTGTTAGGCACTTTTCTAAGGCAGGACTTGTTGTTGTGTTCAGCAACAAACAGTACTCCCACCATAAAGTCAGAGAGAGACGGAGGGTCACAGAGAGGCAGGGAGAAACAGAGAGAGACATAGACACACACAGGGACACAGAGTTTTAAAGAAACATAGTCAAACAGAGTCAGAAAGAGGCACAAAATCACAGCGTCATCGAGATTACGCGACAGAGTTAAAGCAAGTCATAGACAATCAAACAGAGAAAGATAGAGACACAGATACATAAAGAGAGAGACATCGCGGTTTGTACAAGATCAATCGACGTAGTCAGAGAGTTAAAGCAAGTCATGGACAATCAAACAGTTAGAGGGAGGGAGACGGAGAGAGGCCTCGCGGTTTATACAAGATGCCTCACTGGGAGGGGAATCTCTCCTGTCCCCCTCCACCCCCCAATAACCACCATCCTGACCCTCGGGAACGGGACATGTTGACACAGTCCGCTCTCCCTCGGCGCTTTTCCTTCCCGCGTGGCCCCGGCGCCATTTTAGCTTCAGGCCCCGCGCGAGATGGCGGTTAACGGCCGCCTCGTGCCCCAAGTGACCGTTAGCAGCTGCTTCAGGGGAAAGGCTCTTTAAAGGGACAACCCTTTCAGGAGAGAGAAACAACAGGGCCGGCTCCGGGACTCGCCAAATTCAATAATAATGACAAATACACACACAGACAGAGAGGTGGGAGTGAACAAGAAATTGTGCGGCGGCACATCAAGACCAAAGGCCACTCTCCCGAAGGACGGCTGCCCCGGACTCGAAACGTTGACTCCGCTTTCTCTCTGTCTGTCTCTGGACAGATGCTGCCAGGCCTGAAGCACAAACAAGGTCCTCGGGGGTGAGTCCGAGTTCAGGATCCTATTAAGGTTCGGTTGGCAGATGGATGACAGTGTGGAGGGTATGCAATGGGATTAGAAGAATAGAGGCGGAGACTGTTTCCTAAAATGGGGAAAGGTTTCGGAAATCTGAAGCACAAAGGGAGTTGGGAGTCCGAGTTCAGGATTCTCTTCAGGTTAACAGGCAGGTTCAGTTTGCGGTTAGGAAGGCAAATGTAATGTCAGCATTCATTTCGAGAGGGTTAGAATACAAGAGCAGGGATGTACTGCTGAGGCTGTATAAGGCTCTGGTCAGACTACATTTGGGACATTGTGAGCAGTTTTGGGTCCCCTATCGAAGGGAGGTTGTGCTGAATCTGGAGTGAGTCCAGAGTGAGTTTACAAGAAAGATCCCAGGGATGAGGAACTTGTCATATGAGGAGAGGTTGAGGACTCTGAGTCTGAACCCAATGGAGTTTAGAAGGATAAGGGAGAATCTGATTGAAACTTGGAGAATACTGAAAGGTCTGGATGGAGTGGACATTGAGAAGATATTTCCACAAGTAGGAGAGATGAGGATCTGAAGGCACAGCCTCAGCATGAAGGGATGTCCCTTTAGAACTGAGATGAGGAGGAATTTCTTCAGCCAGACATTGGGGAATCTGTGGAACTCATTACTGCAAAAAACTCAATAATAATGACACACAGACAGAGAGATGGGAGTGAACAAGAAATTGTGCAGCGGCACATCAAGACCAAAGGCCACTCTCCTGAAGGACGCCTGCCCCGGACTCGAAACGTTGACTCCGCTTTCTCTCTGTCTGTCTCTGGACAGATGCTGCCAGGCCTGAAGCACAAGCAAGGTCCTCGGGGATTTGAGAAACGAAGCTCACTCACTTCAATAATTTCAGTCCAAGACAAGATCTGAATCAGTAGTGTCATTTATTTCGCTCTTGCAAGCGGGGTGTGGTGCCTACTGTGTACACACACACTGAATTCAACTAGTACACAATTTATGTAATTTGTTTCCCTTCTCTCCTCCCACTGCTCCTCCCCTGTTTACATCTTCCACTTCTCTAAGATCTGGGCCCATTACTCCTGTTTACCTCTTGCCTTATCCGGCCTTGTCTGTGACAAAATGCTTTTTTCTGGCCTCACAAGGCCTTTTGACCACATCCTGCTGTGGTCCATTGTTAGGTATATCCTCCTTCACTACCATCTATTTCCCTTCCTTGTTTTGATCTTATGACCTCATGCCTTCTTGATTGTGGTTTGTTCTTGTTTTTGCAGAAGTGGGAAATAGATGCTTATAGCTACTGTTTGTGCAGGCATATCTAGCTTAACCCCCTCCCCTCACAGCACCTTATCTATTTGTCCATAACATCTACCATCTATTTGCAGGCACGTTTCATTCTTGTATGCACATTTTAGCTAATACAAAAACGATTATGTATTTCCTTCACATAGTTTTCATTCTTGTTGACTCAGCTCTTGGTTGAAACAATTATACACTGGTGCGAGTTCATTTACGTTGCATAAGTAGTTGTGATAGCAGAAGTAACACTACTTTACCTATATCCCACAGGGATGAGTCCGAGTTCAGGATCCTGTTAAGGTTTCGGTTGACAGATGGATGATAGTGTGGGAGGGTATGCATTGGGATTAGAAAAATAGAGGCAGAGACTGTTTCCTAAAATGGGGAAAGGTTTCGGGAATCTGAAGCACAAAGGGACTTGGGAGTCCGAGTTCAGGATTCTCTTCAGGTTATCAGGCAGATTTAGTTGGCGGTTAGGAAGGCAAATGTAATAAAGAACAAAGAAAATTTATAGCCCAAGAACAGGCCCTTTGGCACTCCAGGCCTGAATGGATTGAAATCCACTGTCTAAATCTGTCGCCCAATTCCTAAGCATCTGTGTCCCTCTGCTCCCCACCTACTCATGCATCTGTCCAGAGCCATCTTAAATGAATTTGCCTGCCTGCCTCTACTACCTCTGCTCGCAATGCGTTTCAGGCACTTACCACCCTCTGTGAAGAGTAATTGTCATGTATATCCCCCTTAAACTTTTCACCTCTCACCTTGAATGCGTCACCCTGTGAAAAAGCTTATCTCTATCTACCCTGCCTATACCCTTCTTGATTTTGTAGACCTCAATCTCCTACCTTCAAATGAAAACAATCCTAACCTACTCAACTCCTTTTCATAGCTCACACTTTCCATACCAGGCGACATCCTCGTAAACATTCTCTGCACCCTTTTGGTAATGTGGCGACCAGAACTGGACACAGTATTCTAAATGTGGCTGAAACAATGTCTTGTAGAATTTTAACATGACCTGCCAACTCATACGCAGTACGCTGTATGATGAAGGCAAGCATACCATATGCCTTCTTGACCACCTGTGCAGCAAAATTCAGCGTACAATGGACATGAACTCCCAGATCTCTCTGCTCATCATTTTTTGCCAAGGCTCTTCCAATTACTGTATAATTTGCTCTAGAATTAGACTTCCTAAAATGCATCACCTCACATTTGCCTGGTTTGAACTCCATCTGCCAGTTCTCCACCCAACTCTCCAGTCTATCTATATTCTCCTGTATTCTTTGACAGTCCCCTATGCTTTCTGCTACTCCACCAATCTTCATGTCATCTGAAAACTTGCTGATCATACCAACAATGGCCCCAGCACTGATCCCTGTGGAATACCACCAGTCACCTTTCTCCTTTTCGAGAAACTCACTTCAGCTACTACTCTCTGTTTCCTGTTGCTCAACCAGTTCTTTATCCACCTAGCTAGAACACCCTGCATACCATGTGACTTCATTTTCTCCATTAGTTTACCATGGGGGACCTTATCAAATGCCTTACTAAAGTCCATGTGTATGACATGCGCAGCCCTTCCTTTATCGAACAACTTGGTCACTTCCTTTAAAGAACTCTATTAAGTTGGTAAGGCATGATTTCCCCATACAAAGGCAGGTTGCCTATCACTGATAAGCCCATTCTTTTTGAAATATAAATAGATTTTATTCTTCAGTACCTTCTCCAGCAACTTTTCCACCATTGACATCAGGCTCACTGGTCTGTAGTTACCCGGAATACCCCTAATACCCTTCTTGTACAGGGGGACAACATTAGCAACCCTGCATTCCTCCGGCGCCTCACCTGTGTTTAATTTTCCCAACATTGACTGGGATACACTTAGTGTCCAAGGTCTGGATGGGGCAGAATTTTTAAGAAGTGTCCAGGAGAGTTTTCTAGAGCAGTATGTCAATAGTCTGACAAGGGAAGGAGCCATATTGGTCCTGGTGTTGGGGAATGAGCCAGGTCAGGTGGTAGAAGTTGCGGTGGGGAATTCCTTTGGGAACAGTGACCACAATTCTGTAAGTTTTAGAATACTCTTTGACAAAGATGAGAGTGGTCCGAAGGGAAGTGTACTAAATTGGGCCAAGGCCAATTATATCAAAATTAGGCAGGAGCTGTGAAATGGGGATTGGACACAGCTATTTGAAGAGATGTCCACATTTGATATGTGGGAGGCTTTCAAAGATAGGTTGAAGATAGTGCAGGATAGGCATGTCCCATTGAAAACAAGGGATAGAAAAGGCAAGAATCATGAACTGTGGATGACAGGAAAAATCGTACGACTAGCCAAGAGGAAAAGGGAAGTGTACAAGAGGTCCAGGCAGCTAAGAACAGAATGGGCCCTGGAGGAATATTGGGAGAGTAGGACCAGTCTTAAACGATGAATCAAGCAGGCTAAAAGGGGTCATGGAATAGCTTCAGCAAGCAGTATTATGGAGAATCCCAAAGCATTTCATTCTTAAGAAGCAGGCGGGTAACTATAGAAAGGATTGGTTCACTAAAGGATAAGGAAGGAAGGCCGTGTGTCAAACCTGAGAAAATGGGTGTGATTCTGAATTATTACTTTGCATCAGTGTTCACGGAGGAGAGGAACATGATGACTATTGAGATTAGAGGTAGAAGCTTGATTACTCTGGATCATGTTGACGTAAGTAGGGAAGATATGTTGGATAGGCTAGAGGTTATTATGGTGGACAAATCCCCAGAACCGAATGGGATTTATCCCAGGTTGCTAGGGGAGGAAAGAGAGGAAAGAGCTGGGGCCCTGACAGATATCTTTATAGCTGAAAATGTGTTGCTGGAACAGCGCAGCAGGTCAGGCAGCATCCAGGGAACAGGAGAATCGACGTTTCGGGCATAAGCCCTTCCTCAGGATTCCTGAAGAGTGAGCATAGCTCAGGGGGTTTAGCTTGAATAAAGAAACCATTAGTAACAGGAGGATTGGGAGTGCATAGTATTTTTGATCTTTCTTCAGCTTTCCAGCTTGTCTTAATTACTGTAGCTTCTGAATCCAGGAAACATGTAAAGGTATTTCTGTCAGTGGCGGTAGGTTCCATGAAGAAGGTATAAGTGGTCAGTCTCATGGCAATAGATGCCTTAGGGTTTGGTGATTTCTGTACTATGTGTTAAATACTGCAGTCTGTATGGTTCATTTTGAAAAGGGAACAGACAAGCATCTCAAGGTAGCAATTTTCAGTTGACGGAATGGACGAGGTTATGGAATTGTGCTATCTCATGTTGACTGGCATAGAAGTGTTGCAAGGATGACAATAAGGTCGAGAGTGATGTTTGAATATGCAATGTGAGTAGTTTAAATGAGTTTCAGCTGGGCAACTGCATTCATAACTTCCAATGGTATTAGTACAGGTTTCATTTATACAGTCACATTGGAGTTTTAGCTGGTCTGAGATATCACAGATGGGTTGGTTACACTTGGACGCATGTACTTTCATCGGATGCCTGTATCAGTACTAACACTAGAACTACGAGGGGGCTACAAGCTTGCAATGTCCTTTTTAGACCCATGTTGAGCATCCTTCTACCCTTACTGCAGTTTCAGTTGTCAGAAGAACTTGATAAGGACCTTTCCGGGGGTCCCAAATTTCCACGCATAAAGTCTTTAATAGAATGTAGTCACCAGGCTCAGTGTCTTTAAACGTTGGAGCTCTTTCTTCTTCCTTCCTTGGTATCTGTTAGGTTTATTTGACTTCTTGAGGATAAGACAGTACATTTGGATCGGCCCAGGCCTGGAGGGCCGAAGGGCCTGTTCCTGGGCTGTAAATTTTCTTTTTTTTTGTTCTAAGACCATAGTGCTTTGGTTAGCTTAAAAAGGTACCTGTGCATCTCTTCTGCCATGAAATGTACCTCAACAAGGTGTTGGGCAGTTAATGGTACAAACCAGGGAGTCCTCAGGGGCTTTCCATGTATTAGTTCAACCACCGAGAATCCTGTCTTTTTCTGTGTCCTGGTTCTCATATTAAAAAGGGCGATTGGGAATACTTGCAGCCAATTAAGGCCTGTTTCTTCTACCAATTTGCTTAGCTGACCTTTTAGGGTACCATTGGCTCTTTCTACAATTCTCACTGCTTGGGGATGGTTGTCACAATGGAATTTTTGAGTCATATTCAAGCTCTTACATAGTTCCTTGTTTAGCTCCACACAGAAGTGGGGGCCATTATCAGAAGAGACAGTTACTGGTATTCCAAATCTGGGTATGATTTTCCTAAACAGAATTTTACAAGTAGTATGTTGCTGTGCAGTCAGTACAGGGATAAGCTTCAATCCATTACTAAATAGATCGATTATCACTAAGCAATACTTATAATCATGGCATCTAGGTAACTATAAAATCTAACTGGATAGTATCAAAAGGTGCACTTGGCAAAGGAGTTTCACCTGGTGGACACTTTATTCCTTTCCCGGGATTATACTATTGACGAATTAGGCAATTTGCAGCTGCTTGTTCTGCTTTTTCTTGCAGGTTGGAATTCCACCAAGATTGGAGAATTCTATCCACCATTCCCTCCATACCTACACGTGTGTGCGTATGAACATAATCAACTAGAATAGGCAAAAGTGAGTCAGGCAGATGTGTCTGTCCAACTGGCGTAACCGAACACTTATGATAACTATTCAGATAATAACCATGATTCATCCATCTTTCTCTTTTCTCATCAGAAGCATCCCCCTGTTTGCTTTAGATCAGGCATGGTCGGGGTGTCAGAAGAGGCAGTAGGAGAGTCTCTCTTTGGTTTCCTATTCGTCATTTTAGTATCCATGTCTTTTTGCTCAAGAGCTGCTTTCTTAGCAGCTGCGTCAGCAGCGTTGTTGCCTTTAGTGACATCGGAAGCATCAGAGGAGTGAGCAGAACATTTGATAATTGCCAATTGACAGGGAAATTGAATTGCAATGAGGCGATTAGCATCATAGGTAACATTAAGGATAGGGGTTACTGATGAGATAAAGAATCCATACTGCTGCCAAAGTTGAACAGAATTATGGGCACTCCTTCAGCACTGACCCTCCGATAGAGCGGCACTCTCTCAGCCCTGACCCTCCAATGGCACATCACTCCCTTGAATCATTTTTTAAAATCTTTATGTCCTGGTGAACAGCAGTTATCCATGTGACAGTGGAACTAGAGTCACAGGAAACAATATTGTGAGTAATCTGGATCTCTGATAGTCTGAGCAAGTGAAGGGGCTGCATTATACCTAGTGCTGACTGCAAGCCTGGGAAGTTGGGGCCATGCAGGAGAAAGTGATTGAGGAGGTTCATGTCACTAAAAAAACTTGATCGGATGAAGATTGCTGCTGGCTGACTGTTTAGAGGAGATGAATGAACAAGATGAGGTTCCTCAGTAACTGCTGAGTGATTCTTGTTCACTGTCACTGACAGTTTCCAATGAATTCAAACACATGAATACCGTTAGTCCCTTGCTCGGTCAGAATTTCAGACACAGCTTGCCACAATGTAGCATTCCTATTGTGTATAACAATCAAACCTTTGTGCATGCACTACCCAGGGCCTAGTTTCCTGGAGATAAAAAGGAGATTTTGGTCACATAATGTGGCTATCACAAAGGAACAAAATGGCTGGTACTAATTTGGTAGCCCATAGGAAATGGGAAGAAGTGAGGCCATTCGGCCTCTCAGGCCTGGTCCGATTCAGTAGGATCATGGCTGATCTGATATTGCTGATGTCCACTTTCCTGCCCTTTCCCTTGATTTCCCAAACTAATCAAGAATCTGTCTCAGCCTTCAATATTCACAAGGACTCTGGCCCCCACAGCTGTCTGTGGCAAGGAGTTACAAAGACTCACAACCCCTGAGGGAAGAAATTCCTCCTCATCTCAGACTTAGACTTAAATCTGCATTATTTTATCCTGAGACTGTGTCCTCTGTGCTTTACTAGAACAACACCCTAACCAATTAATGTTGTGTAAAACTGAAGCAATATCTGCTATTTAAGTCAATCAGCATCAGTGGCTGCATTCTCAATTGCAACACCTTTTCCAACCATAATCCATTTGGTAAGCAATCAACACTGTCCTCCCCTGCAGGATAAATATTGTATTTCTTCATAATTGCACTGAAGAGTGTGTGAGGATTGTCTTTGAGGATGTGTGAAATTTATTTGGAAACACTGAGACATTTTTGCTGTTGGAAATCAGAGGTGTTAATTCCTGGCTATATTTATAAAGAAAAATCACAGAAACACAGAAGGTAGGGGCAGGAGTAGGCCATTTGGCCCCTCAATAGGATTGTGGCTGATCATTGAGCTCAATTCCCGAATTCTGCATACACTCCCTCCCCCAATCCACATCTTTTGGTCCCTTCAACCACAAGAGCATATCTACCCCCTTCTTGAAAACACAATCGTTTGGCCTCAGCTACTTTCTGTGGGAGTGAATCCCACAGGCTCTTCACTCGCTCTGGGTGAAGGCATTTCTCCTCAGTTCTGAAAGGTTTATCCCTTATCCTAAAGCTGTAACTCCTGCTTGTGGAATCCCGTTGGTCGTTGGGACATCTTTCCTGCTTCCACAGTCTTGTTCGAATGTTTTTAGAATAGAATCCGTACAGTGTAGAAATAGGCCCTTCGGCTAAACAAGTCCACACCGAGCCTCCGAAGAGTAACCGACCCAGACCCATTCCCCTACAATATATTTCCTCCTGACTAATGCACCTAACCTATGATGTGGTGGAGCCACTAGGGTGGACAAATTTAAAAATCACACATCACCAGGTTATGATCTAACAGGTTTACTTGGAAGTACGAGGTTCCGAGTGCTGCTCCTTCATCAGGTGATTGTGGTGTATAACATCACAAGACACAGAATTTATATGAGTAGATTACAGGGTCATGCAGTGATATATTGAGCAAACTGGATTATTAAGTCTGTCATCTTTTAGAACGTGTGCATGTTTCGGTTCAATGAAGGCAGTTAATACATGTCTTTTGTAAATTCCACTTTGGAAATCGAACCTGACTGGCTCAGGATTGGGATACAGACAGACCCTGACATCACAACTTTAATTGTCTGAGTTGAAATGTCGCTTCATGTTATAAAATTTTATAACATGATCTTCAGAAGCTGACTTAAAAGAAGTTCTAGGATTGCATATTAATGAACTGAAACTTGCAACCCATTCTAAAAGATGAAAGACTTAATCCAGATTTACTTATCGCTGTATGACACTGTAATCGCTGGATATAAATTCTGTGTCTTATGATCCTGTTTCACCACTACCTGATGAAGGAGCAGCGCTTCAAAAGCTAGTGTTTCCAATTAAACCTGTTGTATCATAACCTGATGTGTGATTTTTTAACTTTGTGCACCTAACCTACACATCCCTGAACACCATGGACAATTTAGCATAGCCAATTCATCTAATCTGCACATCTTTGGATTGTGGGATTACCACGCATGCACAGTGAGAATATGTAAACTCCAAACAGATATTGCCCGAGGCTGGAATCGAACCTGATCACTGGCACTGTGAGGCAGCAGTGCTTATATAATGTACAACAACTTCTCATTCATCTAAATTCCAGCAAATATAATCTGAACTTACTCGATCTCCTTCGTACATCAGTCCTGCCATTTCAGGAATCAATCTGGTAAACCTTCACTGCACACCCACTAGAGCAAGAACATCCTTCCTCAGATAAGGAGACCAAGACTGTACTCAATCTTCCAACTGTGGCCTTAACAATGCACTGTGAAACTGCAGCGAGACATCCCTGCTCCTGTACTCTAATCCTCTCACTATGAAGGTCAATATGCAGTTTCTTTACTGTTTCCTGCATCTGGACTTGGGCTGAATTTATCCAGTTAATGGTAGGATTCTGGGGAGTGTTCCTGAACAAAGATACCAAGGGGTATAGGTGCATAGTTCCTTGAAAGTGGAGTTGTACATTGACAAGGTGGTAAAGAAGGTGTTTGGCAGACTTGCTTTCTTCGGTCAGAATACTGAGTGTCACATTGCAGCTGTACAGGATATTGGTGAGGCCATGTTTAGAATACTGCTTTCAATTCTGGTCTCCCTGCTCTGGGAAGGGTGTTGTTAACCTTGAAAGGGTTCAGAAAAAACTGGCAGGGTTGAAGGTCCCGAGCTATAGGGAGGAGCTGAATAGACTGGAGCTTTTGTTTTGCCTGGAGTGTCAGAGGGTGAGGGGCAACAAAAAACAGGAGCAGGCCCTTCAGCCCTCCAAGCCTGTACCAACACATTTTGCCATTCCATGCTAAAACTGTCTTCACTTACAGGATTCATATCCCTCTATTTCCTCCCTTTTCATGTACACCAGGGTGTTCATAGAGATTTGTAAAATTGTGAGGGGCATGGATAGCTTTTGCATCCAAAGTTTTTTTTCCTGAGGTAGGGGAGACCAAATCTAGAGGGCAAGAGTTGAAGATGAGAGGGGAAAAATTTAAAAAGTGACCTAAGGGGCAACTGTTTCATCCAGAGTGTGGTGAGTGTATGGAATGAGCTGCCAGAGGAGTTGGTGGAGATGGTTACAATTACGACATTTACAAGGCTTCTGGATGGGTACATGAATAAAATTATTTCGAGGGACATGGGCCAAATGCTAGCAAATGAGACAAGATCAGTTTAGGATATTTAGTCAGCGTGGATGAGTTGGGTCAAAGGGGCTGTTTCTGTGCTGTATAACTCTATGACTCTGTCTGCATACTTACTTTCAATGGCGGGTATACAAGGGACACCCAAATCTGTTTTAACATTGCCTTTCTCAGATTTAGATTTTGTTGTCACAAGTACCCAAGTACAGGAGAACAGTGAAAAGTATGTAATGTTGCCACACAAGGCACCATCTCAGGTATAAATACATAGGTACAGAATCATAAGAACAAGATAAAAAGAAAGAACAAAGTTAAGAGTTAGATATTACAGTAGTTCTTTGTATGAAGTAGAAAAATGCAGAAATAAAGCAGAAAGTCAAATATTACAGTCTTTTGAAAGTCTTTAGCCACCCTGCAACAGCACTTGCTACAAGGGCCTGATCTCCTCCTCTATGCCACATTTTGTCCACACAGTCTATTCCAGGAGAGCCCACACTGGGTTGCCCACACCGCCACTGAAGGAACTGCTGCTCCTATTGATCTACCCAGAGTATGGATTCAGGCCTAAATCATTGCTGCACCTATCTGACACCAACCACAGATGCTGTCTTCTCCATCGACTGCAGAGGCTCTCTGCTGTTGAAAGCCAATGCCAATGCTGCCACCTCGAGTCTTGCACTGAGCCCACCAATGTCGAAAGCAACCACACTGATGCCATCACTCAAAGCTTGGAGCTTGTACTGGTGCATTTTATCTATTTTCTCTCTCTCTGCAACATGGCAATCACATAAATGTGTATCCCATAAATGTTGAGATGTTGCCTCCAATGAGACATTCCCTCTGTCAGCGGTAACACATCTAGAATATAGTACTGGGCCCTCGCTCTTTTTTTTTTTGAAAAACATAATGTTCCAGACACAGTTCTGTCTATTGCACATGCTGGGGAGTGAGATTCATTTCCAAGAAACATTGATACCCACCCATCTGCAATACCAATACGGATTTACTTCCTTGCACATTTTCTCTTCTTTCCAATTGCAACATTGCTTTCACGCATCTTGAGGAAGAAAAAGGCACTCCACTGACCCAGTGCAAGTCCTTTTAAAAGCTTTAAAAAAGAGGGAAGTGTAGAAATAAGGAAGTAATGTGCAGACTCTTAGAGTTTGTCAGTGCAATTCACACACTCTGTTGGAGAGGCTGCTAGCTTCAGGACTGTTCCTTTTTCTGGAAATAATTGACACCTATCCCTTTCTGTGATGTGAACATTAGCTGGATTCTCCCATTCCATCAAAACAGTAAGTAGCTCACCAAATGATTTATTAAGTGTCTGAATTCTGGCACAAGTTCACTAAGATACATTGTCAGATGGTGTAGCATTTCAGTACTTTACTTGACCAGTCTCTCATTAGAGTTGCTGTATACTGTTGTTGTCTAATTAGTGCATTTTTTCTCACACACAATTTAAGATTCAATGTTTTGGATTTGAACTTTTACTTTTAAATCTCACTGAGTGTAACTCCATTCTTAGCACTATATTCAGCAACAAATCCTTCCCAACAGGATAAACACGAAGGGTGAATATGCATATTAAACCAGGGCTCACAGTGACAGTGTTAATGAATGGTGCAATTTTGATGGGCGTGTACTCCTGTGGTAGTTCTTTCAATAATGATGTATTTACTGCAACATAACTTAATCTTATAAAAACATGATGCTCAAAGTTTTACCAGGAAAAATATTATTTGTCTGTCTATATATCTGATCTATCCTACCCAAACTATCCGTCTATCCTATCCAATCTTTCCTCGCATACATAATTTCTTCACTGAGACTCCAACTTACCTGGAGTATACATGAAATAAAAGCTTTGTTAATGCTGATTTTCCAGGCCAGGAGTTAAAGTACATTGTGTTGAAGCTGTAATTTACAGAAACACATTTTTGTCAGATATTCTTACTAAAAATACTTGATTCAATGAGGCTTGACTCAGTCATTTCAAATCTTCAGTTCCTCCTTGAGACAAAGGACAGCTGGGGTCTAATCTCACACAGTAAATTTTCCTAACCACAGCATTCATTCAGAGAACAAGCCTTTGAGCAGACAAGTCTATAAATTGTGCATTTCCAAGCAGAGTTTCACAATTAGGGATGGAAAGTACTTGAGTATAATTCTGAGAAAAGAAACAGGAAGTTCTGCTTTCTCAAGAGAGAGATGTTGGAACAGGAGTGGCCCATTCAGCCCCTTGAATCTGCCATCCCATTGAATATGATCACAGCTGATTGAGCCCTTCAATTCAATTTACACACCCCATTCCCATTAACCCAGTTAACGATTAGCAATCAAAAATCTCTCAGCCTCTACCCCTTCAACATGCACAGTAATAACTGACCCTAGCCCCGTGCAGGTACAGAATTCTGAAGGATTACAAACTACCAAGCAAAACAAAATAAACTGTAATTTCAGGCCAAAGTCCCACTTGTTTTAAAATCCTGCCTGGCTCTAGTTACCCCCAAACGACAAACAATATAGCTATATCTACCCTGTCCCTTCCTTTAAGAGTAGTGTTACTGTATTTACAATTATGTCATCGCTCATCCGTCCAATTCCTCAATAGTACAGGCCCAGTTTGCTCGCGCTGTCTTCATACGATATTGTCCCCATCTCGGGGACAATTCTGGTGAATCTTCATGGCCCTCTGACCATGTGGAAATAACATCTTTCCTGAGATAAGGAGACCCAAACTGCACACAGTCCTGCAAGTACAGCCTAACCAAAGTCCGGTGTGTTTGAAACAAAACTTCACTGCTCCTGTGCTCAAATCTTCTTGTAATAAATGTTAACATTCTATTAGCCTTCCTGCAAGCATATTGTGGCATTAAGCAAAGTATCAGAGATTTCTGCAGTAACGGTGCATCTGTAATGCTGGGTGACTTTAATTTGCGTTTGGATTGGACAAAACAAAGTAGTGGACTATTTCCATGAATGTGTGTGTGTTTGCCATTTATTCATGTCTAAGTTGTGAGTGTTGCTGGCTGGCCAGTATTTATTGCTCATCCTTAGTTGTACTTGTGTGTGGTGGTGAGCTGCCTTCTTGAAGTTTGTGTGTGTGATTGAGAAAGAGATGGTTCTTTAGATCAGAATCTTGAAGAACCAACTAGCCAACAAGCTGTTCTAGCTGGGATACTTTGCAATGAGAAATGATGAATTAACAAGCTTGTTATGTACAGATCCTTTGTGGAAATGTGACCATAATATGACAGCATTCTTCATCAAGTTGAAGGGTCAAGTTGTTGAACTAGAAGCTGGCGTCCTGAATCTAAATAAAAGGAACTCTGGGTATAAGAGACACGAATTGGCAAGGATGGATTATGGAATCATATTAAAGTGGTTAATGTTGGATAGGGAATGGTTCATGTTTAAATATAGCACCCTCGGAATTACTCATTCCTGTCTGACGCAAGTGAAAAAGGAAAGGTGGCTTTGCTATTAGTTACAAAAATTGATTCCGGAGAGTAAAGAACCAAAGAGAAGAAACGTAAAATTGCTTGAGAAAATAAAACAGCAAACCTAAGGATTGGGACCATTTTAAAAATCAGCAGAGAAAGATAATAAATGCTCAAGGGTGGAAAATAGTGTAGGGGAGTGTAGGAGAAATTGGCTGTAAAAACATCTAGAAATATGTGAGAACAACGAGTCTATAAAGATAAAAGTCAATCGAGTACAGTCAGAATCCAAGTAAAATTATACTAGGAACAAAGAAGTGGCAGAAGGTTGGGACTTGTATTATACTTCTGTCTTCACAAAAGAGGACTCAAATAAGTGCCCAGAAATGTTAGAGAACCAGGAGTTGAGTGGAAGGGCAAAAGTGATTAGGAAGGAAATGGTGCTGGGCTATGTAATGTTAAAGGGAGACAAATCACTAATACTTGATCTATATCCTGGAACAGTGAATGAAGGTCACCTGGAAACATTAAGTGCATTAAGAACAAAGGACAATACAGCACAGGAACAGGTCCTTCAACCCTCCAAACCTGCACCAACACATTTTGCCATTCTATGCTAATCTGTATCCCTGTATTCCCTTTCATTCATGCATTTGCCCAGGAGCTTCCTGAATGCTGATATTTGTCAGCTTCCACCATCTCCTCTGGCAATGCATTCCAGGCACTCTCTACCCGTTGTGTGTAAAATCTGCCTCACATGTCTCTTTTAGACTTCTCCACCACCATCCCCCAATACTTTGAACCTATGTCTCGTAGAATTGATCTAGGAGAGAAAAGCATCATACCTTTCACCCTATCCATGTTTTTCACAATCTTATAAATTTCTATCCAGTCGCCCCTCAACGTCCTGCGTGCCAGTGAAAATAAACCCAGTCTATCTAACCTTCCTTCATAGCTAAAATCCCACTTACCAGCCAACATCCTCGTAAACCTTTTCTATACCCTCTCCAAAACATTCACATCCTCCTGGTAGTGTGGTGAATAGAACTCTACACAATATTCCAAGTGTGGCCTAATGCTGCAGCATAACTTGCCTATTGTTATCCTCAGTGCACCTTCCAAGAAAGGAAAGCATGCCATAGGCCTTTTTAACCATCTTATTGCTGCACCTGCAACACGGTGTGTTTAAATTCTTATAATCAGCAGAAGAACTGTGAATTGACTCTTAATAATAATACTCATTTATTTGACGCAATTAATATTAGGACAACAAAGTATACTAGAAGCTAACAAGACACACCACAAACTATCTTATGCTTTACCTTAACTTTGTATGATCATATATCACCACACTAGAACCTGGCTGAGCTCCATGTGGCGATGTCCTTCTCGCCTTCCAGTTGTCTTGGATGTGTCTTCAGTTGCAATGGTTATTCTCGATTTACCACACTGAGTGGGGTTTTATGGCGATTCTCGTCATTCCAAACCTTCACGCCCTTTTGGGAGGGACTTGGGGACCTGCTAATGGATTGACCAGGTTTGAGTACCCTGTTCAATCAGACCCAGCCAGGTGTTGGCTCATCGATGTCCATTATGGTAGGTGCTGTGTGCAGATAGCCCCTCCAAATAATGGAACTGTGCGCCTCTGTGTCTAGCAAATGACTCAATGCTCCTGATCATCCCGATGGTGACATTCCATTGTCCGATTCAGCGCCCAACTCCAGGTGTGTGTTGCAGGGTCTGCAGCTGTCAGGTTTGTTTGCAAACTGTCTGTGGGCAGCTGCAGTCTGTCTGCATTCTGCAGTGTGCGGACTGACACAGTCACTTTTATTATGGTTGGTTTCCATTTCCCAGCATGCTTTAATTTATGGCCACTATATTGAAGTTCATTATAAATGAATTATTTTGGGCAGCCTGTCTGGCCATGTTATCTACCTGCATTGCCACCTTCAGTGATCAGTGGACCTGCATACCCAGATCTCCCGACATATCAATTTGGCTCAGAGTTCTGCCATTCACTGTATATTTTCCATCTCTACATGACAAACCAAAACAAATCACCCCACTTTTGTCCAGATTAAACTCCATCTGTCAGTTTTCTGCCCATGCTTCCTACTGATCTCTATCCTCTGACAATCTTGTTTACTATCTGTAACTCCACCAAACTCTGTACTGTCTGCAAACTTATTACTGAGACCTACCATGTTTTCCTCCAACTCATTTATGTAGATCACGAAGTCCTAGCACCGATCCCTGTGGAAGACCGCTAGTCACAAGCCTCCACTCCGAAAAGCATCCTTCCTTTGCTACTCTCTGTCTCCTATGACTAAGCCAGTTCTGTATCCACCTTGCCAGTTCACCGTTGAAACCATGTAACTTCACCTTTTGAACCAGTCTGCCAGGAGGGATCTTGTCAATGGTTTTACTGAAGTCCATATAGACAATATGGACTTTTCCCTCATCAATCATCTTTGACCTCTTCTCAAAAACCCGATCAAGTTAATGAGGCATGAACTCACCGCGAGGAAAAAAAATATGTTGTATGTGAGTAATAAGTCCATTCGCTTCAAAATGCGTACAGATCTTGTCCCTGAACATCTTTTCCACTAAATTCCCTATCATCAACATAAGACTCATAGGCCTGCAATTTCTTAAAGAATGGGAACTACATTGGCTATTCTCCAGTCCTCTGGGACCTTACCTGTGAACAAAGTGGATACAAAGATATCTGTCAATACTCCAGCAACTTGTTCACTCACCTGTCTCATAAGGCCCATGGACTTATCTCCCTTAATACTTTTAAGATGCACAACACTCCTTCCTTTTTACCAGTAATGTGGCTAAGAATTAATGACCATCTTCGAAAATCCTATAGTTTTTAGGTCATTTCCTACAGATTGCTTCTCTCTTTCCTTTTACATATCCATAAAAGCTCTTCTTGCACATTTTTATTTTCACAAAAAGACTTCTCTGCTTTAAGCACCATCTGTGTGTTCCTGAAACATGTCCTTTTCTCTGACTTGCCTAAATATTTTGCCACTTTGTCTGCCTTAAGTTTTGAATTAGACAGCACTCACTGACCATCTTTCCCAACCACAGGTGATTTTGCTTTCTTGTTGAGTTCTGCTTTTTGACCTGATTTTTTTTCAATTTGCACTGATAGTTTTGAAACATGTACTTCGAAATCTGACAGTATTTAGCCAGGGAGATTCTCCTTGTTGTGTTTTCATAGACATCTCTTATAATGTTTGGAAGAAGGTCAGCCAGGTGGACCTCATAGAATCTGAGTTCCCTGATTGGGCTCTTAGTTTGGTCCAGTTAGGGAGACTTGGATGACAGATATAAACAGGAATATCAGAGCTTCTGTTCACTTTGGGAGGTGGCTCAGTGCTAGCTGGTTCAGTGCTGTATACTATCCATGTGTCAGTAAAGAGTGACTTGGTGATAGGATACCAGTCTTCATGCAGTTATTTCAGTGGTGATAAGGGAAAAGCATACCCCTGAAGTGATTCACTTTATAGTTGACTTTGAATTAGTGTAAACATTTCTGGCATCAAACCGCTATTTGGGAAGCTTGATTTGTTAGTTCCTGCCAAAGACTGAGCACAGTATGTGGATATGATGAAATTGGGGCAGATGAAGAGCAATAAGTAATTCTCCCGACAGTGTGGACCACAGCTCTTTTGGTCATTAGGTACCTAACTTTCCAGGAGGCAGCAAATACTCAATCCTTTCAAGAGTTGACAGATTTAGCTAAGCAACATGATGACCACAGCCTCCACTAATTCTGAGACACTGAGACACTGGCAGAGGCATGTGATTTTGGATTAACCCTTGTGAGATGCTGAGAGGTGATTAGTATGTGGGATTAATGATGTGACCATGCAAAAGCACCTACTCACTGAAGTCCAACTAGATTTCAAACTGGCACCACAATTGGCTTTATCATTAGAAAATGCAGCATGTGCAGCTTTTGATTTACAGAGTATGCCAACTGAAGTGGGTACCCTCGCCAGGCTGACTGACCTTAATGAACATGGCTTGAGTGAGAGCAATTGGACAGCCACACTCAGGACCTATTTGAAGCAGAAGACCCCTTCAGTCTACCCACAGCAAAAACTTAAACAAAGCCATGACTAAATGGTTAGAATTTTCTCAAGGATCCAGGCTGACTGGCCCTTTTAATTTCTGCTGGCACACAACATTGAGACAGCAAAATGGTCCCACTTAGAGAACTCATAGTCCAGTATCCAGGAGTGTACATACCTTTTGAAAGTCCACCTGCAGCTGGTTTAGAACAATTAAATTGCTGATTCACATCCAAACCTGAACCAACCAAAATAAATGTCTCATTAAATAGTCACACAGGTCTAATGGAGGTCGCTGTCATGTGGCTGTATCATTGATTGTGGACCCAATTTTTACCAAAGTTTGTGGAAGATCTCGGCCAGGCTGAGAACCTATACTGGGGAACGCCTACTGTTTAAGGGTACAACTTCAGTTCTGGTCCCTTATGAGAAGTTGCTGGTTGAGTTACTACTGTAGCAAAAGTTTACGGTGGGGTGGAATTGGGTGAGAAAGATTCAACTTGATTGGCTAAACATATTTTGATTAGAAAATGGCTGCCGGAGCGAAGTCCTAATTAAATACCTGAAAACTTTTCAGAGAAGTCTCAGAACAATTAATCCCTTGCCTGGAGGATTCATATGCAAAACTAGCTGGGGTGGGCGGGTGTTTGCTGGGGTTGTTCTTGACGAAGCTGGACATCAACCATGAATACATGCAGTTGCGGTTAGATTAGGATTCCCTAATTATGCTACAACTAATACCTATAAGGCTTTGTATCAGTATATGAGATGGCCTTTTGGGGTAACCTTAACCCAAGTCTTTTTCCAGAACATAATGGAAAACAGTTTGCAAGATCTACCCAAGGTCTCCATTTATCTGCATGATTTGCTAATAAGTGGGAAGACCAATAATGAACATTTACCTCCCCACCCATTTCCGCCTTCCGCAAAGACCGTTCCCTCCGTGACTACCTGGTCAGGTCCACGCCCCCCTACAACCCACCCTCCCATCCTGGCACTTTCCCCTGCCACCGCAGGAACTGTAAAACCTGCGCCCACACCTCCTCCCTCACCTCTATCCAAGGCCCTAAAGGAGCCTTCCACATCCATCAAAGTTTTACTTGCACATCCACTAATATCATTTATTGTATCCGTTGCTCCCGATGCGGTCTCCTCTACATTGGGGAGACTGGGCGCCTCCTAGCAGAGCGCTTTAGGGAACATCTCCGGGACATCCACACCAATCAACCACACCATCCCGTGGCCCAACATTTCAACTCCCCCTCCCACTCTGCCGAGGGCATGGAGGTCCTGGGCCTCCTTCACCGCCGCTCCCTCACCACCAGACGCCTGGAGGAAGAACGCCTCATCTTCCGCCTCGGAACACTTCAACCCCAGGGCATCAATGTGGACTTCAACAGTTTCCTCATTTCCCCTTCCCCCAACTCACCCTAGTTCTAAACTTCCAACTCAGCACTGTCCCCATGACTTGTCCTACCTCCCTATCACCTTTTCCACCTATCCACTCCACCCTTTCCTCCCTGACCTAGAACATAGAACATAGAACAATACAGCACAGAACAGGCCCTTCGGCCCACGATGTTGTGCCGAACTTCATTCCATGCCCCCACCACTCTCTGGGTAAAGAACCCACCCCTGACATCTCCCCTATACCTTCCACCCTTCACCTTAAATTTATGTCCCCTTGTAACACTCTGTTGTACCCGGGGAAAAAGTTTCTGACTGTCTACTCTATCTATTCCTCTGATCATCTTATAAACCTCTATCAAGTCACCCCTCATCCTTCGCCGTTCCAACGAGAAAAGGCCGAGAACTCTCAACCTATCCTCGTACGACTTCCTCTCCATTCCAGGCAACATCCTGGTAAATCTTCTCTGCACCCTCTCCAAAGCTTCCACATCTTTCCTAAAGTGAGGCGACCAGAACTGCACACAGTACTCCAACTGTGGCCTAACCAAAGTCCTGTACAGCTGCAACATCACTTCACGACTCTTGAATTCAATCCCTCTGCTAATGAACGATAATACTCCATAGGCCTTCTTACAAACTCTATCCACCTGAGTGGCAACCTTCAAAGATCTATGTACATAGACCCCAAGATCCCTCTGTTCCTCCACCTGACTAAGAACCCTACCATTAACCCTGTATTCCGCATTCTTATTTGTTCTTCCAAAATGGACAACCTCACACTTGGCAGGGTTGAACTCCATCTGCCACTCCTCAGCCCAGCTCTGCATCATATCTAAGTCCCTCTGCAGCCGACAACAGCCCTCCTCACTGTCCACAACTCCACCTATCTTCGTATCATCTGCAAATTTACTGACCCACCCTTCGACTCCCTCATCTAAGTCATTAATAAAAATTACAAACAGCAGAGGACCCAGAACTGATCCCTGCGGAACTCCACTTGTAACTGGGCTCCAGGCTGAATATTTACCATCTACCACCACTCTCTGCCTTCGACCGGTTAGCCAGTTTTCTATCCAATTGGCCAAATTTCCCTCTATCCCATGCCTCCTGACTTTCCGCATAAGCCTACCATGGGGAACCTTATCAAATGCCTTACTAAAATCCATGTACACTACATCCACTGCTCTTCCCTCATCCACATGCTTGGTCACCTCCTCGAAGAATTCAATAAGACTTGTAAGGCAAGACCTACCCTTCACAAATCCGTGCTGGCTGTTCCTAATCAAGCAGTGTCTTTCCAGATACTCATAAATCCTATCCCTCAGTACCCTTTCCATTACTTTGCCTACCACAGAAGTAAGACTAACAGGCCTGTAATTCCCGGGGTTATCCCTATTCCCTTTTTTGAACAGGGGCACAACATTCGCTACTCGCCAGTCCCCTGGTACCACCCCCGTTGCCAGTGAAGACGAGAAGATCATTGCCAACGGTACTGCAATTTCCTCTCTTGCTTCCCACATAATCCTAGGATATATCCCGTCAGGCCCGGGGGACTTGTCTATCCTCAAGTTGTTCAAAATGTCCAACACATCTTCCTTCCTAACAGGTATCTCTTCTAGCTTACCAGTCCATTTCACACTCTCCTCTTCTACAATACGGTCCCTCTCGTTCGTAAATACTGAAGAGAAGTACTTGTTCAAGACCTCTCCTATCTCTTCCGACTCAATACACAGTCTCCCACTACTGTCCTTGATCGGACCTACCCTCGTTCTCGTCATTCTCAGGTTTCTCACATACGCATAAAATGCCTTGGGGTTATCCTTGATCCTATCCGCCAACGATTTTTCATGCCCTCTCTTAGCTCTCCTAATCCCTTTCTTCAGGTCCCTTCTGGATATCCTGTATCCCTCCACTGCTCTGTCTGAATCCTGTTTCCTCAACCTTATGTAAGCCTCCTTCTTCCTCTTTACCAGACATTCAACCTCTCTCGTCAACCAAGGCTCCCTCACACGACCATTTCTTTCCTGCCTGATAGGTACATACATATCATGGACACGTCGTATCTGCTCTTTGAAAAAGTTCCACATTTCCACCACATCCTTCCCTGACAGCCTATGCTCCCAACGTATGCTCCTCAAATCCTGCCTTACAGCATCGTAATTTCCCTTCCCCCAATTATAAAATCTACCTTGTTGTGCGCACCTATCTCTCTCCATAACCAAGGTGAAAGTCACAGAATTGTGGTCACCATCACCAAAATGTTCACCCACTAACAAGCCCACCACTTGTCCCGGTTCATTACCGAGTACCAAATCCAATATGGCCTCCCCTCTGGTTGGACAATCTACATACTGCGTTAGAAAAGCTTCCTGGACACACTGCACAAACACCGCCCCATCCAATCTACTTGATCTAAAGAGCTTCCAATCAATATTTGGGAAGTTGAAGTCGCCCATGACTACGACCCTGTGGCTTCTGCACCTTTCCAAAATCTGTTTCCCAATCTGTTTCTCCACATCTCTGCTGCTATTGGGGGGCCTATAGTAAACACCCAACAAGGTGACTGCACCTTTCCTATTTCTGACTTCAGCCCATACTACCTCCAGAGGCAGATCCCCCTCAAACTTCCTTTCTGCAGCCGTTATACCATTTCTAATTAGCAATGCCACCCCCCCTCCTTTTTTCCCACCCTCCCTAATCTTACTGAAACACCTGTAACCAGGAACCTCCAACAGCCATTCCTGTCCCACATCTATCCACGTTTCCGTGATGGCCACAACATCGTAGTCCCAGGTACCGATCCACGCCTTAAGTTCACCCACCTTATTTCTGATACTCCTTGCGTTGAAGTATACGCACTTGAGCCCATCTCTGTGCCCGCAAGTAGTCCCTGTCAGTGCTACCTTCTCCACAGCCTCCCTACAGTCTTGGGCATCCTGACAAACAGCTAACCTACTTGCTGGACTACAAGTCCGGATCCCATCCCCCTGCCAAATTAGTTTAAACCCCCCCGAAGAGTGCTAGCAAACCTACCCCCCAGGATATTGGTGCCCTTCTGGTTCAGGTGCAACCCGTCCTGTTTGTACAGGTCTCACCTTCCCCAGAATGCAGTCCAATTGTCCAAATATCTGAAGCCCTCCCTCCTACACCAGCCTTGCAGCCACGTGTTCAACTGCACTCTCTCCCTATTCTTTGCCTCACTGTCACGTGGCACCGGCAACAACCCAGAGATGACGACTCTGTCTGTCCTAGCTTTTAGCTTCCAGCCTAACTCCTTGAGCTCTTGAATGACCTCCCCACCCCTCTTCCTACCTATGTCGTTGGTGCCAATGTGCACCACGACTTCTGGCTGCACACCCTCCCCCTTAAGGATTCTGAAGACACGGTCTGAGACGTCTCGGACCCTAGCACCCGGGAGGCAACAAACCATCCGTGAGTCTCGCCCATGTCCACAGAACCGCCTGTCCGTCCCTCTAACTAGAGAGTCCCCTATAACTAGCGCTCTCCTCCTCTCCCCCTTTCCCTTCTGAGTCTCAGAGCCACAGACCCCTTCACTGCAGCTTACACCTACAACGCTGTCCCCCCCAACAGTTTCCAAAGCTGTATATTTATTTTTTAGGGGAACGACCACAGGGGAACCCTGCACTGCCTGCTTCTTCCCCTTCCCACCTCTAACTGTTACCCAGCTACCTCTGTTCTCCGGCGTAACTATGTCCCTGTAGCTTCTATCAATCACCCTCTCAGCCTCTCGAATAATCCTCAGTTCATCCAACTCCAGTTCCAGTTCCCTAACTCGTTCGGTGAGGATCAGGATCTGACTGCATTTCCTGCAGACGAAGTCGGCAGGAGTATCGGTGGTCACCCCTACCTCAAACATCCTGCAGGAGGAACATTTCACCGCCTGCGCTGCCATGACTGTACACTTTCTCCAAAAACAAGACCTATCACCTTCATTCCCTCCCCCACTCACCCATTGTACTCTATGCTACTTTCTCCCCACCCTCACCCTCCTCCACATTATCTCTCCACGCTCCAGGCTCACTGCCTTTATTCCTGATGAAGGGCTTTTGCCTGAAACGTCGATTTCAAAGCTCCTTGGATGCTGCCTGAACTGCTGTGCTCTTCCAGCACCACTAATCCAGAATCTGGTTTCCAGCATCTGCAGTCATTGTTTTTACCTCGTTGATTTACAGATCTTGGACCTACTGGGTCTGCCTTTGGAAGGAAAGATTAGTGTTCCAGGCACCACAAGTGACCTACTTGCACTACAGCATCAACAAGATTGAGTTAGGTCCAGTGGAAGATGATGTGAGGGAGATCAAAGGTGCTTGGCTCTCACACCTGTACCAGAGCATAGGTCTTTCCCTGTGTTGATATTACAGAAAATTCAAATATCACCTTGCCTCTGTCTAAGCATCCTTATGTTTGCTATAGAAAAAGGATCAGCTTAGGAAATGGCCTGATGGTGAAGATGTTGCCTTTAGGGAAGTGAAAATAAAAACACTATTGTTATCTAAGGTGTGGCACACCATGATCATAAGCTAGATGTGGTGCTGACATGCGATGCATCCCTGTACGGTATCAGGGATATTGTTGGGTTACTGGTGAATCCAGCAGAGAGGAACGCCTGCTAGCATGCGCTTCCCAGACATTGGCTGATACACCCAGATAGTAGTTATCTTTGGTGTGAGAAAGTTCCATCAGTACCTTTTGCAGATCTAAATTTGTGGTAGTAATGGATCATGAACTCCTGCCAGAGTTACTTAATGAGGACAGGACCATGCCGCCCACAGACTCAGGTCAAGTTCAGTGGTGAGCTCTTATTCTGAGTATGCAGTTACAAGTCGGAACATTGTCTGGGAAGCCAAATGGTACTGTGGGTGCCTTGAGGAATATCTCTCTGGTGGATACACCACTGGCAGTGTCTCCCTTGGAAGAAACTGCCCTGGATTTTAACTTTCTGGTCACCCTTCTGATCACTGCTGAGGACTGTGGACACATAAAGGTTCCATTCTGGCAAAACTGAAACAGCTGGTGGCGATGGCAAAACAAAAGGGCCATCACAACAGGAATTGAAATGGTTCTGGACACGGCAAGACCAGATCACCGGAGAGGACAGAATACTATTATGGGGAGCAAGACTGAGTCTCCCCTCCCAGATATTGGCTGAACTCCACCAGGGGCTCACACAATGAAGATGTTGGTGAGAAGTTCTGTCTGTTGGCCAGGATTGAATGCTGACATTGCTACATCAGTGTGGCTGTGCTCAGAGTGTCAACAAGAACAAAAATTACTGCCATTCATGGGAATGATCGGGTAAACCCTGGACTCGGTTACTTGCCGATGATGCCTGTCCTTTCATGGGCGCTTTGTATGTTTTTTTGTCATTGTGGACACCCATTCAAAGTGGCTGCACATGAAGAGAATTAATTCGTCAAACACCAGGATTACAATTGACAAGTTGCGAGCATCATTTGCAGCACACAGATTCCTGGACGTGTTAGTCATGGACAATAGGCCATCATTTACCAGCAAGGAATTTGAGTATTTCCTAGAGTCGAATGGTATTTGGCATGTAAGGACAGCTGCATAGCAGTCATCGTCCAAATGTCTGACAGAAAGAGCAATCTAAACTTAGAAGGCAGGCTTATAGAAATAGCCTGCAATTTCACATGATACTAAACTGTATCGGCTTCCATTTGATGATTAAACTACCTGTCATTGCAGCTAAAGGGACAGCTCCAGTTGAATTGCTAATGGGGAGAAGACTCTGCACCAAGTTAAATCTCATATTCCTGACCCAGGGAGGTGAATGGTGAAATGCCAGGGCCAGACACAAGACTCCTCTAAGTGAGATTCCTAGATAACGCTTTTCACAGTTCTCTCCCACCTATCTTGGTGTCATCTGGAAACTGACTAACTATACATCCTATTTTCTCATCCAAACCATTTATGGATATGATGAATAATTGTGGACACAACATCAATTCCCGTGGCACATAGGTGGTCACAGGCCTCCATTCTGAAACACAGCCCTCTACCACTACTCTCCATCTTCTACCGTTAAGACAATTCTGTATCCAATGGGTTGGCTCTGTCTGGACCACTTGAGATTTAACCTTACTCAACAATCTAACATGCAGTACTTTGTCAAAGACCTTGCTGAAGTCCATGTAAACAATATCTATCACGACATCTATCCTACTTTCTTGGTCACTCCTTCAAAAAAGCTCAAACAAATTCATGACATACAGTTTCCCATGCACAAAGCCATGCTTACTACTCCACATGAATACTTACCTTTCCAAATGCCTATAGATTCTGTTTCTCAGAATCCCCTCTAACAACTTAGCCATCACAGCCATTAGTCTCACCGGTCTGTAGTTTGCAGGCATTTCCCTGCAACCTTTCTTAAATAATGTCACATCATTAGCCAAATTTTGTGGGTCACCACAATTTCCTTCCTAGCCTTCCAAAAAAATTGTGGGACACACTCCATCAGGTCCCGGGATTTTACTTATCTTGATACATTTTAAGAATTCCTCCAGCTCCTCCTGTGTAATATGGACACCCTTCAAGACATCACAATTTATTTTCCCAAGTTTCCTGGACTCCATAACTTTCACCATGGAAAATACTGACAAGAAAGTTTCATTTACAATCTCACCCATCTTTTGTTGCTCTGCCTGCAGATGACCTTATTTATTTTTAAGAGACCCCATTCTCTCCCTTGTTACTCTTTTTCCTTCATGTACATGTAGAATATCTTTGGATTCTCCTTTACCTTATCTGTTCATGCCATCTCATGTCCCCTTTCTGTGCTCCTGATTTCTCTCTTAAGCATACTCTGATAGCTTCTGTACTCTTCAAGGAATTCACTGGTTGGCAGCTGCTTATACATGTCATATGCCTTCTTTTTCAAGACCAGGGCCTCTATAGCTCTGGGCATCCAAAGTACTCTACCGCTGACAGGAATATTCTGTCCTTGAACCCTCATTAACTCACTTCTGAAAGCCTTCCATTTACTACACGTCCCTTTGCCTGCAAACAGCCTCCTTGAATCAACTCTTGAAAGTTCCTGTCTAAGACCATCATATTTGGTCTTGCCCCAATTTAGAACGTTAACTTGTGGACCCTTCCTTTTCCAGAGCTATTGGAAAATTAATGGAATTTTTGTCACTGGTGCCAAGGTGGTCCCTCATTAACACTTCCAAGGCTTGCCTTGCCTTATTTCCTAAGAGGAGGTTAAGTTTGCCCGTTCTCTAGTTGAGTCATCTATACACTGCGTGAGAAATTCTTCCTGAACACACTTACACAAAATATTGGTCCCCCTGCAGCTTAGATATAATCTATCCTTCTTGTACATGTCACTGCTACTTCAATCATCCAAGAGTCAGAATTCCTGCCCCATGCATCAGTCTGCAGCCATGCATTCATCTGCCAAATCTTCCGATGAATGAATGGACTAGGAATCCTTTGGAGTTAATGAGGCTTCAGGGCACGTTCCTGGCCGCAGTAGGGCTCCGTGAAAGATGAGAATTATCGAGGCCCTGGTCTTGAAAAAGAAAATGGCATAGGACATGCATTAGGCCTATAGTGTCTGGAGTTGTGAAGGAAGAGAGGACATCTAACTGAGGGATGTAAGACGCAAAAGGGGGGATTGTCAAAGAAGACAGAGAACGGATGTTTCCTCATGTGGACAATCTAGAATGAGAGGTCACTGTTTCAGGACAATGGGATAGGTCAGATTGGAAACAGAGATGGGGAGTAATGGCCAATCCAGTTTCACCCCAAGAATTGTACAGGGGGGAGTGAGCTGGCTTCTGTGCAGTTGGTGAGGAGGAATTTCTTCTCTCCAAGAGGAGTAAAAGTATGGAATTCTTTACCAGAGAGGGCTGTCGAGCCTGGATTGTTGAGCGCATTGAGGGCTGAGGTTTATAACCAGGAAGGGGAATGGAGTGTAATGAGTATTGAGAGTGGGGGAGAGGGAGGGAGTTGTGGTGAAGGAAGTTCTGGGTGACTGACAACTGTCTCCCACCTCGATCTCTCTCAGACTCTCTGGCTGTGCCTACTTCGCCCCTGCTCTCCTGCCACCAGCAGGATCAGACAAGCAGACTGAGTCACTAACTGAATACACACCCGGATCAGACAGGGCAGTGTGATGGAGATCTTCTCTGCTCTCCTACTACTCGGTATGTACCTCCAGGTTTTATCACCATTTCGGGGTTGGTGCAAGTGATAAATCTGTCCTTCAGCCTGCCCTCAGCTCAATGTACAATGGGAATGTGAACAGAAGCAGAATCCTGTCCAGATTCTGTACAGACAGCAGTGCACATGAGTGCTGGCATTTCCCAGCCAAATGCTCACTCTCTCACTCGCACACACGCACACATACTCCCTCACACAGTCTTCTCTTACACATTCTTTCTCTTTCTTTCGCATACTCTTTCTCTCACCCTCTCTCACACACTCTTTCTCACGCACTCAGCTTTGAAAAGAACCAAGTGGAATGAAGACAAAATGAGGAATATGGCTTTGAGAAACAGAATCAACCGTGATTCTATTGAAGAGTATAGGAGGCTTGAGGGGCTGAATGGACGCTTTGAACAGAATGTTATTAGCAATTGATGTGTCTTTTTATATACTTCACAGGGCATGGACATTGTTGGATGGGCCTTGCATTAATTGCAGGGCCCAGCCCTTTTTATTCCTGTTTTTTTCAATAAATTCAACATTCACTCTCTGCTCACAGTGGGAAGTACACACAGGCCCTGAGAACATCTCACTCCCTGTGTCTCTCTCTGAATCTGTCTGTGTTCCCTCCTCTCTCTCCCCCTCTCTCTGTCCCCTCTCCCTTCCCCATCCCTCCACCTCCCTACTTTCTCTGTCCTCTCCCTTTTTCTCTTTTGGTCTCCCAACTGTTTCCCCCTTTTTTTTCTTGCTCCCACACATACTCGCTCTTTGTCCATCCTATCTGTCTCTGTATCTTGCTATCCCTCTCACTCATAATCTCTCTCTCTGCGAAAACACTTCATCTGTCTCTCTTTCTCTCTTTTTCTCTATCCCTCATAGTCACTTTTTGTCATGCTCTCTCTACCCAACCCCTCTTTCTCCCGTCCCCTTTCTCTCATTATATCTCCCTTATTCTATCTGTATCTCTATTTCTGTCACTCTCTCTCACCCCAACTTCACCCCTTCCTCTTTTTTTTTGCCCTCTCTCTACCTTCCATTTCATTTCCCCATCTCTCCCTTGATCTCTTAATTACCATCTCTCTTCTTCCTCCATCTGACTCCTGCTGACTCTGTCTATCTCGCGCTCGTCCGGTCCTCGATCTCCCTACCTTTTTTTTCTGTTTATCTCTCCATTTTTTTTTCTCGCTCTCGCTCTCGCGCTCTGTCTCTCCACCATTGTCCCTGCTTCCCTCTCTTTCTTTAGCCTTCTTGTGTCTCTGGCTGCCTGTCTCTCTCCCTCTCACTCATTTTCTCTGCTTTTCTTGATCGGTACCTGTTCCATCTCTGTCTGTGTCTTTCCCTCTCAGACACACACAGCCACACTCTTGCACACACTCTCTCACAAAACGTGCACACCCATAACCTTCTACTCTCTCACACACAGACGCAAACACACACACTCCACTCTCTCACGCGCGCACACACACGGACTCCACTCTCTCACGGTACACTCTCAAATGCAGATTCTCACGCACACAAGCGTACTGCTGTTCACACATCCACACTTACGCATGCACACACTCGCTCATGCACACAGATTCACACGTTTTTACTCAAGTACTGACACAAACAAGTACATAGAACATAGAATGTTACAGCATAGTACAGGCTCTTCGGCACGCGATGTTGCACCGACCTGCAAAAATAAGCTGATGCTCATCTAACCAATTATTAACCATATGTATGTCCAATGCCTATTAAAAATGCCCTTAATGCCGGCGAGTCTACTGCTGTTGCAGACGGTGTTCTATGCCCCTACTGCTCTCTGAGTGAAGAATCTACCCCTAATATCTGTCCTTTATCTATCACCCCTCAATTTAAAGCTATTTCCCCTCGTGTTAGCCTTCATCTGAGGGAAAAGGCTCTCACTGTCCATCCTATCTAACCCTCTGATTATCTTATAAATCTCGATTAAGTCACCTCTTAACCTCCTTCTCTCCAACGAAAACAGCCTCAGTTCCCTCAGCCTGTCCTCGTAAAGCCTTCCTTCCAACCAGGCAACATCCTACTAAATCTCCTCTGAACACTTTCCAAAGCTTCCACATCCTTCCTGTAATGCAGTGACCAGAACTGTATGCAATACTCCAAGTGGGATCTTACCAGTGTCTTGTACAGCTGCAACATGACCTCCTGGCTCCAAAACTCAATCCCCCTACCAATAAACGCCAACACACCACATATCTTCTTAACAACCTATAAACCTGGATGGCAACTTTCAGGAATTTAGGCACCTGGACACCGAGATCTCTCTGATCATCTACACTGACAAGAATTTTACCATTAGCCTAGTACTCTGCATTCCTGTTATTTCTTCTGAAATAAACTACTCACACTTTTCTGCGTTAAACTTCATTTGCCACTATTCAGCCCAGTTCTGCATCTTATTTATGTCCCTCTGTAAACCACAACATCCTTTGGCACTATCCACAACTCTGCCTACCTTACTGTCATCCACAAATTTACTAACCCATCCTTCTATGCCCATATCCAGGTCATTTATAAAAATGACAAAGAGCAGCGGCCCCAAAACAGATCCTCATGGCACACTACTGGTAACTGAGCTCCAGGATGAATACATCCCATCAACCACCACCCTCCTTCTTTCAGCTAGCCAATTTCTGATCCAAACCAGTAAATCACCTTCAATATAGAAACTCCATATTTTGTACAAAAACCTACTACGGGATCTCAACAAATGAGCTGTATTATGCATAACCACTGAAGAAATGAAAGCCTGTGCCTTCACGTTAAAGCATGGCATCAGCAGTAGGTCATTCAGCCCATCGACTCTGCACAGCCATTTGATGAGTTCATGGCCAATCTGATCATTTTTCCCTAAGACCTTCGATTCTCCATCCTGATGAAAAATCTCTCCATATCAGACCTGAGTCTACATCCCAATTCAGTTTTCTTTGGATAATGGAAAAGACATTAGAGTCATAGAGATGTACAGCATGGAAACAGACCCTTCAGTCCAACCCGTCCATGCTGACCAGATATCCCAACCCAATCTACTCCCACCTGCCAGCACCTGGCCCATATCCCTCCAAACCCTTCCTATTCATATACCCATCCAAATGCCTCTTAAATGTTGCAACTGTACCTGCCTCCACCACTTCCTCTGGCAGCTCATTCCATACACGTACCCTCCACTGCATGGAAAAAGTTGCCCCTTAAGTCTCTTTTATATCTTTCCCCTCTCACCCTAAACCTATGCCCTCTAGTTCTGGACTCCCCGACCCCAGGGAAAAGACTTTGCCTATTTATCCTATCCATGCCCATCATAATTTTGTAAACCTCTATAAGGTCACCCCTCAGCCTCCGACACTCCAGGGAAAACAGCCCCAGCCTGTTCAGCCTCTCCCTATAGATCAAATCTTCCAACCCTGGCAACATCCTTGTAAATCTTTTCTGAACCCTTTGAAGTTTCACAACATCTTTCCGATAGGAAGGAGACCAGAATTGCACGCAATATTTCAACAGTGGCCTAACCAATGTCCTGTACAGCCGCAGCATGACCTCCCAACTCCTGTACTCAATACTCTGACCAATAAAGGAAAGCATACCAAATGCCTAGGATACATCACTTGGTTGTATTTTAAAGCATGACTTTTGGATAGAACAATTTTCAAAGATGGAACCATTGAATTGTTTTCCCTTTATTCACGTAAGACCCATGAAACTTATTGATTGTGTCTAATTGTGTATTTTCAGGGCAAGTGATGATTCTACAAATATGAGAAGGTATGTTGAGTCCCAGTCCCTATTTTATTACATATTGATGAACTCCATAGTGTCAGCACTAATGCCAGTGTTTACGCAATTGAAGCAAAGTACTGTCGGTGTGGGAGATCTGAAACATAACCTGAAAGTGCAGAAGAAACTCAGCAACTCTGGCAACGTCTGTGGAGAGAGAGATTAAAAAGTTCAGACTTAACATTTCAAGTCCATCAAACTTCTGACTTACAGTCAACAGGATGCACAGCACTGATCCAGACACTTCAGTCCAACTCATCCATGTTAATCAGGTATCTCGAGCTAACCTAGTTCCAGTTGCCAGCATTTGACCCATTTCCCTCTAAAGCCTCTAAATCCCATCTGCAATGCCACTTTTAAGTAAATATGAACCTGCACTCCACGGTCTCTTTGTTTGGCAATAGTTCCCAAGACTCTACCATCAGTTTTGTAACTCCTGCCCAGATTTGCCTTACTAAAATGCAACACCTCACACTGATCTAAATTAAACTTCAACTGCCAATCCTCGGCCCTTTGACCCATCTGATCAAGGTCCAATTGTACTGTGAAATAACTTTCTCCCCTATCCTATTCATTCCTATTCATGTCCTCATCCGGATGCCATTTAAATGTTGTAATTGTACCAGCCTCCACCACTTCTACTGGCAGCTCATTCCATACACACAACACACTCCGCATGAAAACGGTGTCCCTTAGGTCCTTTTTAAATCTTTTCCCTCTCACTTTAAGCCTGTGCCTTTTTGTTTTGGACTCGCCTCCCCTGGGAAAAAGACCTTGGCTATTAATCCTATCCGTGACCTTCATGATTTTATAAACATCCCTCAGCCTCCAACATTCCAGGGAAAACAGCTCCAGCCTCTTCAGCTCAAACCTCCAAACCTGGCAACATCCTTGTAAATCTTTTCTGAACCCAATCAAGTTTCACAACATCATTCCGTTAGCAGTATTCCAAAAGTGACCTAACCAACGTTAGCAGTATTCCAAAAGTGACCTAACCAAACCATTACTCTTATTCTCGATGTACTAACCAATAAAGGCAAGCTAAATGCCTTCTTCACTATGTTCTCCATCTGCAATGCCACTTTTAAGTAAATATGAACCTGCACTCCACGGTCTCTTTGTTTGGCAATAGTTCCCAAGACTCCACCATCAGTTTTGTAACTCCAGCCCAGATTTGCAACACCTCACATTGATCTAAATTAAACTCCATCTGCCAATCCTCGGCCCTTTGACCCATCTGATCAAGGTCCAATTGTACTGTGAAATAACTTTCTCCCCTGTCTGTTTTACCATCAATTTTGGTGTTATCTGCAAATTTAGGAATCCATACCTCTTATATTCACATCCAAATTGTTCACTTAAATGATGAAAAACAGTGGACCCAGCACTGATCCTTTTGACACACTGCTGATCACGGGCCTTCCATTTGAAAAGCAACCTTCTGTCTCCTGCCTTGCAGCAAGTTCTGTATCCAATTGGCTTGTTCTTCCTGTATTCTATGTGATCTAACCTTGCTAACCAATCTACCGTGCAGAACCTTGTCAAAGCTTACTGAAGTTCGTTCAAGCACTGTCCACTGCTCTGCCTTCATAAATCCTTTTGTTCATATATGGAAAAAAAAACTCAGTCGAGTTAGAGACATGATTCCCTATGCATAATACCATGATGACTATCCATTGTGCCTTGTTAATGGTGTACAGGCTTTGGGGGGAGTTAGGAGGTGAGTTACTCACTGCAGGTTTCCCAGCCTCTGACCTACTCGTGTAGCCATTGCACATAGCTGGCGAGTCCAGTTCTGTTTCTGGTTAATGTAATTGCCAGGCTGTTAACAATGAGGTGAATTCACTCATGGTAATAGCCTTCAATGCCAAGGGCTAATGGTTTGATTCTCTCTCGATGGTAACCCCCAGGATGTTGATGGTGGGCAATTCAGTGATGCTGACACCATTGAGTTTCAAGGGGCGATAGATACATTCTCCCTCAAAATGGTAACTACTTGGGTATGGATCGGTGGGGAAGAGGGAGTTCAGTGATGGTACTGCAATTTTATATGGACCAGGCCAGACCCACTTCAAACATTTTAAGAAGGTAACCTAGAGATCCTGTGTTTTTTCCTTCTTATTGTAAAGGGTGATGTGAAGTGGGCATTTCAATTGTGATGAAATTGGTTAAACCACTCGCTTTAAGCAAAGCAGAATTTATTTGAACACAAGAGTTGAAACATGAACAAAAGAAAGGGGAATTTAGAGGAACTCAACTATTAGAAAATGTAACTAACCCAATACAGCAACTTAACTCATTTATTGTTCCAATATTTGAACATCTCATAATACATCCTTTGACAAAAAGGTAACTTCAGACAGAGATTCGTACAGGCATGAATCCAATTCAGGAGGGAACAACGACAAGAGAGATCTCAGAGGAAGTCAATTACTGAAGCTTGCAACCCTTCTTGTGACTGCTACAATTGAAAAAAAATGTAGGAAGCCTGGTCTGGGAGAACTAGCCACTCCCCTTCCATGAGGTAAAAACAAGGACTGCAGATGCTGGAAACCAGAGTCTAGATTCGAGTGGTGCAAGAAAAGCACAGCAGGTCAGGCAGCATCCGAGGGGGCAGGAAAATCGACGTTTCGGGCAAAAGCCCTTAATCAGGAATAGAGGCCTATGCCTGATGAAGAGCTTTTGCCCGAAATATCGATTTTCCTGCTCCTCGATGCTGCCTGACCTGCTGTGCTTTTCCAGCACCACTCAAATCTAGACTCCCCTTCCATTGTTAACATTTGTTTTAGAAAAACCTAAAGACCTTTTGACCTAGACACTTGAGCACGCCTGACTTGGCACTCTCGCTTCAAAATAAAAGAAACCCAGGGCAAAATAACCTATTTTTTAAAGTGTCAGCATCATCACACGTTGAACATCAAGGAGGCGATTGTTCAATCTTCCCTCCATGGTAACTGCTAGGATTTTGCCAGTGGGGGATTCAGTGTTAGTAACATTATTAAATAATAAGGGGTGATGGTTAATTTCTCAATTGTAAATACCCTACACCCCCACCCCAATGCTTATAGTGAGAGGGACTCACTGATGGTACACCATTGAATGTCAAAGGATGATGGTTCGATTCTCTTTCAATGGTAACACCCAGGATGTTAATAGTGCAGGTAATCAGTGATGGTAATACCATTGAATGTCAAGGGGTGATGGTGAGAATCTGTCTCAGTGGTCACTTCCAGGATATTGATTTTGAGCGGATTCAGTGATAGTAGCACCATTGAATGTCAAGTGGCAATGGCAAGATTCTCTCTCAATGGTAACCCCCAGGATATTGCTATTGATTGGATCAGTGATGGTAATACTTTTGAATGTCAATGGAGTGATGGTTAGATTCTTTCTTGTTGGAGATGGTCATTTCCTGACATTTTGTGAGGTGAGAATGTTACTTACCTCTCATCAGCCCAAGCCAGCTTGAGCTGTCAGAGTGGCAAGCTATTGCATTAAGGTGATTTCAATTCTTCCCCCTTGAGTGTGTGTGTTTCTCTGAGGGTTAGGTTCATCAGTGGAAACTGGAGCACCCATGCTAATGAAGGAGCCAATGTGGGACAGATTCTTAACTGGAGACTGGATTACTCTTAGCTGCAATGCAGATCGAGAGCTTCATTCGATGAGCTATAACTGGATTGTAAACAACACTAGCAAAGAATTCAAGGGGAAGACTTATATCATTGGGGCTGCTGAAAAGGAGCATGATGGGGATTACAGATACCAATCTTCCACATCGACACATACAACACCCTACAGTAACAGTATTCTCCTGAGAATATCCTGTGAGTCATGTTGTTAGATGAACTGATCTCTTTGTCTCAAGATGCACCCATCCAGGTGTTGGGACATGTTTATACAAATTCCCAGGGATAGTCGGGAAAAACAAGTATATTGGTCTTCTCTTGGGCGAGCACTTGTGCAGCTGTGAAGTGCAAAGGTTTGTGGGTCTTCACTGCTTCGATTGATGCTGCCCTCCATCCATCTTGTCCACTTCACCCCCAATCCTTTCTGCCACATTGTGAGCCACATGCCCTTGCCTATCCAAACTTTGGTGGCAATGGGATCTGGGTGGCAGGGTGAAATGTGAGGAGGATGTTAGGAGAATATAGGGTGACCTGGACAGGCTAGGTGAGTGGACGGATGCATGGCAGATGCAGTTTAATGTGGATAAATGTGTGGTTATCCACTTTGGTGGCAAGAACAGGAAGGCAGATTACTCCCTAAATGGAGTCAAGTTAGGTAAAGGGGCAGTACAACGAGATCTAGGTGTTCTTGTATATCAGTCAATGAAAGCAAGCATGCAGGTACAGCAGGCAGTGAAGAAAGCTAATAGCATGCTGGCCTTCATAACCAGAGGAATTGAGTATAGAAGCAAAGAGGTCCTTCTGCAGCTGTACAGGGCCCTGGTGAGACTGCACTTGGAATATTGTGTGCAATTTTGATCTCCAAATTTGAGGAAAGACATTCTGGCTATTGAGGGAGTGCAGCGGAGGTTCATGAGGTCAATTCCCGGAATGGCGGGACTATCTTACGCTGAAAGATTGGAGCGACTGGGCTTGTATACGCTTGACTTTAGAAGGCTGAGAGGGGATCTGATTGAGACATATAAGATTATTAAAGGATTGGACACTCTGGAGGCAGGAAGCATGTTTCCGCTGATGGGGGAGTCCCGAACCAGAGGACACAGTTTAAAAATAAGGGGAAGGCTACTTAGAACAGAGTTGAGGAGAAACTTCTTCACCCAGAGAGTGGTGGGTGTGTGGAATGCTCTGCCCCAGAAGGCTGTGGAGGCCAGGTCTCTGGGTACTTTCAAGAAAGAGTTGGATAGAACTCTTAAGGACAGTGGAGTCAAGGGTTATGGAGATAAGGCAGGAACAGGATGCTGATTGACGATGGTCAGCCATGATCATAATGAATGGTAATGCTGGCTCGAAAGGCCGAATGGCCTACTCCTACACCTATTGTTTATTGAAAGGACTAAGAACAGGCAGAAGCTGCAAGAGTGGCTCTTCTGATGATGGGAAGGGGCTTGGGTGGGAGGGTCCGGCAGACACCATCTCAAGTCCAGATCGCACTAAAACTGGATCCCTGTTACCGAGCGGCTCTCCTGGAGAAGATTGGGGGGCGGAATTTGAATTTTTACCCTGGCCCACTCGATCACTAGTCTGTGATATGCCCAGGAGATAAGACCCCGCCCATTAGGTTTACATATTGTTCGTCACAGTAAAGCAGTCAAAGTGGGTAACAGGGTGCTGAATTACGCCTGCTCCTATTTTCTATGTTCTTAGCATTCTCACTCAACTCTTCAGCTTTCTACTTAACTGGCTCCTTCCTTCCATTTTTGTCTTTTTAATGTTATGTTTCATCAATGTTTCTGATTGTGTGACATTCTCACGATTTGTGAGAGCATTTTTTTTATATATACCTTACACCTCTGAGAATTTTAAGTTTCCATATCAAACTGTTCTGGCTTCACAAATTTAAAAAAAAAATGAAAACAAACTGCTGGTGCGCTCCCAGAGAGATGAAAACTGAACCAAAGCAATCTTTTGATATAAAAAAAAACACCAGCTCCAATTTCAAACCAAATTCCTGATTATTTCCCAATTTCAGTTAAATCAAAGCTTATGGTTTAATATATGTACCATGTCTGTATGGGCTGAAAAGTATAATGCCTCATTGAGGCCTGTGCGCTGAAGTTTCTCATCCATGGAACCTTGCCTGGAAAACCTTCTCTGCTCCCCAAACCACTCCCACATTCCAATATGTCAAATCTGTTCTTATAATATGCCACAACTGTACACAATACTCCAGCTGAGGTCTAGCAGGTGTCTTGTGGATATTCAACGTCACTACCCAGCTCTCAGACTCTTTGCCCCTATTAGGGTCATAGAGATGTACAGCATCGAAACAGACCCGTCAGTCCAACTCGTCCATGCTGACCAGATATCCCAACCCAATCTAGTCCCACCTGCCAGCACCCGGCCCATATCCCTCCAAACCCTTCCTATTCATATACCCATCCAAATGCCTCTTAAATGTTGCAATTGTACCAGCCTCCACCACATCCACTGGCAGCTCATTCTATACACATACCACCCACTGCGTGAAAAAGTTGCCCCTTAGGTCTCTTTTATATCTTTCCCCTCTCAGGCAAAATCTTTTCCCTGGGTCGGGGAGTCCAGAACTAGAGGGCATAGGTTTATCTCTCTGGGAGCGCACCAGCAGTTTGTTTTCATTTTTTTTTATCCTATCCATGTCCATCATAATTTTGTAAACCTCTATAAGGTCACCCTTCAGCCTCCGACGTTCCAGGGAAAACAGCCCCAGCCTGTTCAGCCTCTCCCTGTAGCTCAGATCCTCCAACCCTGGCAACATCCTTGTAAATCTTTTCTGAACCCTTTCAAGTTTCACAACATCTTTCTGATAGGAAGGAGACCAGAATTGCACGCAATATTCCAACAGTGGCCTAACCAATGTCCTGTACAGCCGCAACATGACCTCCCAACTCCTGTACTCCATACTCTGACCAAAAAAGGAAAGCATACCAAACGCCTTCTTCACTACCCTATCTACCTGCGACTCCACTTTCAAGGAGCTATGAACAAAGAGACTCCAAGGTCTCTTTGTTCCACAACACTCCATAGGACCTTACCATTAAGTGTATAAGTCCTGCTAAGATTTGCTTTCCCAAAATGCAGCACCTCGCATTTATCTGAATTAAACTCCATCTGCCACTTCTCAGCCCATTGGCCAATCTGGTCAAGATCCTGTTGTAATCTGAGGTAACCCTCTTTGCTGACCACTACACCTCCAATTTTGGTGTCATCTGCAAACTTACTAACTGTACCTCTTATGCCCGCATCCAAATCATTTGTGTAAATGACAAAAAGTAGAGAGCCCAGCACTGATCCTTGTGGCAATCCACTGGTCACAGGCCTCCAGTCTGAAAAACAACCCTCCACCACCACACTCTGTCTTCTTCCTTTGAGCCAGTTCTGTATCCAAATGGCTAGTTCTCCCTGTATTCCAAGAGATCTAACCTTGCTAATCAGTCTCTAATGGGGAACCTTGTCGAACGCCTTACTGAAGTCCATATAGATCACCTCTACTGCTCTGCCCTCATCAATCCTCTTTGTTACTTCTTCAAAAAACTCAAGTTTGTGGGACATGATTTCCCACGCACAAAGCCATGTTGACTATCCCGAATCAGTCCTTGCCTTTCCAAATACGTGTACATCCTGTCCCTCAGGATTCCCTCCAACAACTTGCCCACCACCGAGGTCAGGCTAACTGGTCTATAGTTCCCTGGCTTGTCCTTACCACTCTTCTTAAACATGGCACCACATTTGCCAGCCTCCAGTCTTCCGGCACCTCACCTGTGACTATCGATGATACAAATATCTCAGCAAGAGGCCCAGCAAATACTTCTCTAGCTTCCCACAGAGTTCTCGGGTACACCTGATCAGTTCCTGGGGATTTATTCACTTCTAACCGTTAAGACATCCAGCACTTCCACCTCTGTAATCTGGACATTTTGCAAGATGTCACCATCTATTTCCCTACACTCTATATCTTCCATATCCTTTTCTCAGTAAATACTGATGCAAAATATTTATTTAGTATCTCCCCCATTTTCTGTGGCTCCACACAAAGGCCGCCTTGTTGATCTTTGAGGGGCCCTGTTCTCTCCCTAGTTACCCTTTTGTCCTTGATATATTTGTAAAACCCCTTTGGAATCTCCTTAATTCTATTCGCCAAAGCTATCTCATGTCCTCGTTTTACCCTCCTGATTTCCCTCTAAAGTATATTCCTACTTCCTTAAGGATTCACTCGATCTATCCTGTCTATACCTTTACATATGCTTCCTTCTTTTTCTTAACCAAAGATTAGATTAGATTACTTACAGCGTGGAAACAGGCCCTTCGGCCCAACAAGTCCACACCGACCCGACGAAGCACAACCCACCCATACCCCTACATTTACCCCTTTAACCTAACACTACGGGCAATTTAGCATGTCCAATTCACCTGACCTGCACATCTTTTGGACTGTGGGAGGAAACCGGAGCACCCGGAGGAAACCCACGCAGACATGGGGAGAATGTGCAAACTCCACACAGTCAGTCGCCTGAGGCGGGAATTGAACCCGGGTCTCTGGCACTGTGAGGCAGCAGTGCTAACCACTGTGCCACCGAGCCGCCCACCGCGGCATCAATTTCTTTAGTCATCCAGCATTCCCTATAGTTACCAGCCTTCCCTTTCACGCTGGCAGGAATATACTTTCTCTGGATTCTTGTTATCTCATTTCTGAAGGCTTCCCATTTTCCAACCGTCTCTTTAGCTGCAAATATCTGCCTTCAATCAGCTTTTGAAAGTTCTTGCCTAATACCATCAAAATTGTCCTTTCTCCAATTTAGAACATCAACTTTTAGATCTGGTCTATCCTTTTCCATCACTATTTTAAAACAAATAGAATTATGGTCACTGGCCCCAAAGTGCTCCCCCACTGACACCTCAGTCACTTGCCCTGCCTTATTTCCCGTAGGTCAAGTTTTGCACCTTCTCTAGTTGGTACATCCACATATTGAATCAGAAAATTGTCTTGTACACACTTAAGAATTTCCTCTCCATCTACTCCTTTAACACTATGGCAGTCCCAGTTGATGTTTGGAAAGTTAAAATCCCCTCCCATAACCACCCTATTATTCTTACAGATAGCTGAGATCTCCTTACAAGTTTGTTTCTCAATTTCCCTCTGACTATTGGGGTGTCTATAATACTATCACAATAAGGTGATCATCCCTTTCTTATTTCTCAGTTCCACCCAAATAACTTCCCTGGATGCATTTCCAGGAATATCCTCCCTTAGCACAGCTGTAATGCCATCCCTTATCAAAAATGCCACTCCCCCTCCTCTTTTGCCTCCCTTTCTATCCTTCCTGTAGCATTTGTATCCTGGAACATTCAGTTGCCAGTCCTGCCCATCCCTGAGCCATGTTTCCGTAATTGCTATGATATCTCAGTCCCATGTTCCTAACCATGCCCTGAGTTCATCTGCTTTCCCTGTTAGGCCCCTTGCATTGAAATAAATACAGTTCAATTTATTAGTCCTACCTTGTCCCTGCCTGCCATGACTGTTTGACTCACTTCTGTTCTCAGCTGTACCTGTCTCAGGTCGATCTCTTTCCTCACTATCTCCCTGGGTCCCATGCCCCCACCTTACTAGTTTAAATCCTCCCAAGCAGTTCTAGCAAATTTCCCTGCCAGTATATTCGTCCCCTTTCAATTCAGGTGCAATCCGTCCTTCTTGTACAGGTCACTTCTACCCCAAAAGAGATTCCAATGATCCAAAACTGTGAATCCTTCTCCCATACACCAGCTCCTCAGCCATGCATTCATCTGCTCTATCCTCCTATTCCTGCCCTCACTAGTTCATAGCACTGGGAGTAATCCAGATATTACTACCCTCGAGGACCTCCTTTTTAAAATTCTACCTAACTCTCTGTAATCTCCCTTCAGAGTCTCAACCTTTTCCCTTCCAATGTCGTTGGTTCCAATGTGGACAATGACCTCTTGCTGCCCCTTCTCCTCCATGAGAACATTCTGCACCCTCTCTGAGACATCTTTGATCCTGGAAACAACACACCATTCTGCTTTTTCTCTGCTGGCCACAGAAACATCTGTCTGTACCTCAAACTACAGAATCCCCTCACACAATTGATCTCTTGGAAGCTGACATACCCCTTGTTGTGTTAGAGCCAGTCTCAATACCAGAAACTTGGCTGTTCGTGCTACGTTCCCCTGAGAATCCATCACCCCCTACATTTTCCAAATCAGCATACCTGTTTGAAATGGGTATGTCCACAAAAGACTCCTGCTCTAGCTGCCTACGTCTCTTACCCTTCCTGGAGTTAACCCATCTATGTGACTGTATCTGAGACTTTCCTCCCTTTCTATAACTGCCATCCATCACATACTGTAGCTGTTGCAAATTCCTCATCGCTTCTATTTGTCTCTCCAACCGATCCACTCGATCTGATAAAATTTGCATCCAACAACATTTATGGCAGATATAATCCGCTGTAACCCTTAAACTCTCTTTAAACTCCCACATCTGACAAGAAGTACATATCACTGCAAAGGCCATTTTTGCTCCTTCACAATCTACAGACCCAGAAAATAACACCGTCTTATTCCTCTACAATCATTGCCCCAGGTTAAATGGCTTATAAGCTATGGCTTATATTTTAAGTTTAATCAAGAGACTTATCTCCAAAAACATATAATCAAGAAAGAACTGCAGCCTCTATTAATAAAGTCAAAGGCAATATGTGCTTTATTAACTGTGCTCCCCCTTTCCTGCTACCTTCTCTGATCTTTGCACATGCACCCCAGCTCCCTCTTTTCCTCCAACCTCTTCAGAATTGCATTTATCTTCTTTATATTGTCTTTCAACGTCCTTCCCACCAATGCAGCACCTCATATTTCTCTTTACACTGAATTGTATCTGCCACCTCTCTGCCCACCAATTTGTTGATGCCCTATCGAATTTCCACACCATCATTTCTCCTTATAGTTTATGGTTCTTGCAGGTTTTGTGCCATCTGCAAACTTTGAAATGATCCCCCTGCCCTACAAGATCCAAATCATTATTGATATATATCGGGAAAACGAAGGAGCTAGTACTCCTACTCCAAATCTCCCCCTGGTGCTGAAAAGGGTCAGTGGGCTGAGGAGTGGAAGATGGAGTTTAATTTGGATAAATGTGATGTGTTGAATTTGGTAAAACAAACAAGGGCAATGTTTATGCCCTTAGATAGTGTAGTTGAACAGAGAGACTTAGGAGGTCAGGTGCATAATTCTTTGAAATTTGCATCACAGGTAGACAGGGTGGTTAAGGTAGCATTTACCATGTTTGCCTTCCTTGCTCAGACCTTTGCATATAGGAATTGGTACGTCATGTTGAGATTGTACAGTATGTTGGTGAGGCCTCTTCTGGAGGACTGTGTCCACTTATGTTTGACCTCTTTTAGGAAAGATATTATTAAGCAGAAAAGGGTTCAGAAATATTTACCAGGATATTGCTGGGAACGGAAGGTTTCAGTTAGAAAGAGAGGTTGGATAGTCTGAAGTGTAGGAGGTTGAGATATTGAGGTTTATAAAATCATGATGGGTATAGTTAAGGTGAATGGCAGTTGTCCTTTTTTTTAACCTAGGATGGGGGATTTCAAGACTAGGAGGCATATTTTTTAATAAAGAGAGGAGAAAGATTTAAATAGTATATGAGGGGCAATTGTTTATACGCATTTAGAGATTCATGGGTGGAATGAACTTCCAGAGGAAGTGATGGATGTGGATACAGTTACAACATTTAAGAAACATTTCGACAATTACATGAATAAATATGTTTGTAAGGAAAAGAACCAAACACAGGCAGATGGGTATAGTTTAGTTTGGGATTATGGTCGGCATGAACTCGTTGGAACAAAGCATCTATTTCTGTGCTATATATGACTCTATGATTCTAAGACTCTCAGACCCTGTCTGTAATACATTCTTTGAATCCTTTCTTATAACCCTGACTTGGCAGTTTCTCTTCTACAATCAATGCAGGACATTAGGAAATGGTTCTCCTTTCTACATATTAACTAGCTGCAGCACAGAAAGAATAGTTGATTTCAGCAGTATCTGTTCCGTACATAGCAGGCGCTGACTGCTACCTCAGCAGAACAATGTATTGTGATACTTAAATTCTCAAATTCTTGAAATGTGGGATCAGAATTAGGCCATTCCGCCTATTGTTTCTGCTCCACCGTTCAATGAGATCACGATGAGTCTGAGCATTCACAACGTTACTCTTCCCAATGACCCTCGATTCACCTTCCCAAAGAAAAATCTCATCCTTGGATACACTCAATGATCCAGCTTCAACAGACCCATGCAGTAAGAAATTCCACAAACTAATTCCTCTTGGACAGAAAAAGTTCCTACTCATCTCCATGTCAGTGGGTGCCTGCTCCCCTCCCCCTAATTCTGAAACTATGTCCCTCTGGTCCCAGGCTCTCTGATGCAAGGGGAAACAACCTCCGTCCACATCTATGCTGTTTGAACCCTCGAACAATCTTTGATAAGGTCCCTCTCCTTCTTGGAAACTCCAATGTGGACAGGCACAACCTGCTCAATCTGTCCCTCATCAGACACGGCTCAGCTGAGTGAATCTTCTCTGGACTGCCTTCAATGTCAGTTTACCCTTCCTCAGATATGGGGCCCAAACTGTTCACTGTCTCCTAGCTGTAGTCTCCTAGCCTTGGGTGTATAGTTTTCACAAAATCTCCATCTTTTACACTCCATTTCCTTTGAAATAAAGACTACTTATGTTCTCTGTAGTCCACTGAATTTGCGGAAGTTTTTTTTGTGATTCAAGGATAAGTACTTCCCAAATCCCACAGTCCCGTAGCTTTTCATAGTCCTTCTTAATTTAAACAATCTCCAGCTCCTCTATGCTTCCTGTTAATGGAATGCACCACTTCTAAGAATTACAGATTTCCTTTTGTATTTCAAATGATGGACTGAAGTGGGGAAAAGAACCGAAGAAAACAAACCAGACGACACAGTGGCTCAGTGGTTAGCATTGATGCTTCACAGTGGTAGGGACCTGGGTTCGATTCCAACCTCAGGTGATTGTCTGTCTGGAGTTTGCATGCTCTCCCGGTATCTGTGTGGATTTCCTCCAGGTCCTCTGGTTTCCTTCCAGCCCATGCTAAATTGCCCATCGTGTTCAGGGGTGTGTAGGTTTGGTGCATTAGTCAGGGGTAAATGTAGTGTAACGGGTTTTGGTGGGATATTCTTCGGAGGGATGGTGCAGACTTGGGCCGAAGGGCCTGTTTCCACACTGTAAGTAAAAAAAAGTGTTGGTTACACAGTTGCCTACTGAAGCAGGGGAGAAAATTGTACTGTGCTATGAGGTGGAACCAAGGGATGTGTCCGAGTGGAGATTTGGCTGATTGGTGCTCATATATCCAGTTATTAATTTGAGTCATTTATTTTGTGACAGCTCCTGATCCGATTTATGTGTATTGAGTCTGCGTCAGAACCTTTGTGGTATGAACAGACACTGAGGCTGAGTTGTAATTGCACATACCTCGTGCAAGTTGAATTTATTTACACATTTTATCGGGAAGGCTCTGTTGTGGCTGAGATCAGGTCAAGAAATAAAAGTGTTTCTTTCGAAAAGGAACGAGTTACGTTTGAGGATAGTGGACGGTATCGATGCCAAGTGCTGCTTGCTAATTATCCCAATGGTCCTATGTATACGTCAGCTTACCAACATGTGGATGTGTGAGATACGTGTCACTTTAGAATGTAAAGGCTAGGAACAAAAGGACGTCATTCTGTCCCCCGAGAGCCTGATTCCGCCTGGCACGGCAGACAAGTCATGAAGGTTAGGATCCGGGAAAACTAGCTAATTGGAGTCAAAATTTGATCGGTTGCAAGAAGCAGAGAGTGATGGTTGAAGGTTGCTTCTCAGACTGGAGGCCTGTGACTAGTGGTACACCACAGAGTGCGGTGCTGGGACCTTAGTTATTTGTTATTTACATAAATGATCTGGATGTGAGTGTACAAGGCATGATGAGTAAATTGGAGGATGATACAAAATTAGGAGGTATAGTTGATAGCAAGAAAGGTTATCAAAATTACAGAGGATCTTGATGAGATGGGCAAGTGGGTTGAGGATTGCAAAATCAAAAATCCTTCTGTCTCCACCTCAAATGTATGCAGTATTCTGGCACTATCCACACACTGTGGGGTGGGGAGTAGGGTGAATTCTGACAGACTCACGCTTCCAACACCCCCCACCCCCAACTTTGAAATAAGCCATTTCTCCTTATCTGTTTCAATCTGCCCCAGCTCCATATCCTGAGACTATGACCTCTCATTCTAGATTGTCCCACATGAGACAACTTCGTCTCTCCATCTGCTTTGCCAATAACTCCCCCTCCACCACCCTTTAGCATCTTATATCCCTCAATTAGTTTTCCTGATTCTAAACTACAGAAAGTATCAGCTGAAATGCTCAATCTCTCCACATAAGACAAACCACTCATCTCTGGAATTGATTGAGTGAATCTTCTCTGAACTGCCTCCAATGTAACTATATTCCTCCTCAAATAAGGGGAGCAGATGTCTACACAGTATTCTGAATGTAGAAACCCTAATGCCTTGTACAGTTGTACTTTCTTACTCATTTATACCATTATTTCAGCAAATGCCAGTTGCCTTCCTTATTACCTGCTGTCCCTATGTGCCAGCTTTCTAAGATTAATGCGCAAGGATACCCAGATCCCTCTGGACTTAATCACTATGAGGTTTCTCTCCCGCTTGAATAATAAGTTGCATTTCTATTCCTTTGACCACAGTGGCCAATATCACCCACATCCACATAAAATGTCAAATGTTGGTGCCATCACTTAACCTTTTAATTCCATTTTTAAGTGTCTCATTTCTTCCTTGCAGCTTAGTTTCACAACTGTTTTAGTTTGCTTAGCATACCTTCTATTCCCTGTGCCTGAGTCATGAATATAGATTGTATATAGTTGGGAACAAGGAGTGAATCCTGTGTGTTCCCAATCACTATAGCTTGCCAAACAGACTCTGTTGTCTGTTGGCAAGCCAATTGCTATCTAAACTAATGTTATTCCCTGATTTGATAAGAATATGATTTCAGAAGTTGGCTACACAATTTGATTGATTTAATTCTCAAAACTCAAGAGGGAAATGTATTTCAGCAGCTGAGTGATTGGCATTACTAAGGCAGTAATAATCTGAGAGATTAATTCTAGTTGATAACAGGACGGTGCTGGCTCTGATTTCAATTGCTGGCTCTAATGCTTATGCTTTTACCTCATCATCCAGGTTAAACTGCCCCCATGTTGACTTGAAACGATGGCTAATGTTGAACCCACAACAGGTCCTTGATACTCTCAACATCAACATCAGGCTGACTGTTGTATTATTGTCAATGGATTTTGTCTATATGGACATTTGTAAGGTCTTTGACAAGGGCCCACACAGCAGATTATTCATGAAGGTTTAGTCGCATGGGATCCAGGGAGACCTAGTTAATTGGATTCAAAGTTGGCTCAACTCTAGGTAGCAGAGAGTGATGGTTGAAGGTTATTTCTTGGACTGGAGGCCTGTGACTGGTGGTGCACCAGAGCGGTAGGTGCTGGGACCTTTGTTATTTGTTATTTACATAAATGATCTGCATGTGAATGCACATGGCATGATTAGTATATTGGTGGAAGATACAAAATTAGGAGGTATCATTGATAGCAGAGAAGAGGTTATCAAATGACAGAGGGATCTTGATGAGATGGGGAAGTAGGCTAAAGATTAGCAAATGCAATTCAATACAGATAAGTGTGTGGTGTTACACTTTGTAAGGTAAACCTAAGGTATACAGTAACTGGTAAGACTCATACAGTAAGTGGTCAGGTCCAGAGGAGTGTCGAGGAACAAAGGAATCTAAAAATACAAGTACATAGCTTGATGAAAGCAGCTTAACAGGTAGATAGGGTGGTTAAGAAGGTATTTAGCATGCTGGCCTTCATCGGTCGAGGTTTTGAGTATAGGAGTTGCGACTTTGTTACATTTGGCTAAGTTGTTGGTGAGGCACAATTGTAGTATTGTGTAAAGTTTTGGTCACTCTGTTATAGGAAAACCTAGTTAAACTGGAGTGCGTGCAAAGAAGATTTATGAAGATGTTGTCAGGACCAGTAGGTCTGAGTTAGAGGGAGAGGTTAGCCGGAATAGGGCTAGGTTTCTTGGATCGTGGACGAATGAGGGGTGACTCTATTGATGTATATAAAATCATGAGGGGCATAGATAGGATAAATGCTGACAATTGTTTTCCCAGGGATGGCAAACAAAAACTAGAGGTTGAAGGTGAGAGGGGAAGGATTTAAGGACCTAAGGACTTCTTCACACAGCATGTGCTACCTATATGGAATGGGATGCCAGAGAAAATGCTTGAGGTACAATTGCAACATTCAAAACAACATGTGAGTAGGTACATGGATGGGAAGGGTTTAGAGGGATATGGACCAAATGCAGGTAATTTGAACTCGGTGAGTGGGAACAATGGTTGGCATGGAGCATTTTGGGCTGAAGGGCCTGTTACCATGCTGTATTACTGTATGAATTACCTCCCTTTCTAAGTAGGAAATTTCGATCAGCAACCGTCTCATATACCAGAACTATCTTAGCATCTGCGGGATCTTCAAGCACAGTCACCAATGCATCCAATAATTGTAAGGCCAGGTCCTTCACCACTCTGGAATGTAGATTGTCAGGATCTGATGATTTATCTCCCTTCAATCCCATCAATTTTCCTAGCAATATTTCTTTACTTCCTCCCTCTCACCAACCTCTCTGTTCCCCATCATTTCCAGTACATTTTTCATATCATCCTGTATGATGACAGAACTGAAGTATGACTTTAGTTTCTTTGTTCCTCATTATAATTTCCCCTGGTTCTGATTGAAAGGGATTTAGACTGGTCTTCAGCATTTTTTTTCTCTTTACACATTTGCAAAAACATTTACAGTCAGCTTTTATGTTCCCTGCAAGCTTACACTCATGCTTTAATTTCCTCTTCTCAATCAATGCTTTGGTCGTTTTTTTTTCTGACTTCTGGACTGTTCTTTTGTTTCTTTTCTTGCTAATCTGAATGCCTTTTTTTTGCTTCTAATCTATCTCAATCTTCCTCTGTAAGACACAGTTTGGCTACTGTTAGGTCATTTTGGAATAAATAATTTTTGTAGTTCACCCATTCACTCTTTGAATGGTCTTTTCAGAAACTTTTCCCAATCCATCATAGCTTACACATGCCTCATACCATCATAGTTTTCCTTAATAAGATTCACGAACCCAGTCTCAGAATCTCAGTCTCCATCTTAAGAAAGAATCGTATCATATTATGAATGTTCACCCCAAGCAGTCTTACAAATGCCCTATCAATCATTCCACCAAAAAGCAATCAAAATGCTTAAAGCTATTTTGGCTATATCCAGGCTTGCAAGTTGCGTTTTGATGGAATGGTGCAGAAATACCTGCTAGTTAATGACTAACATCGGATGCAGAGATGAAAGTGTATCAGTTAGTTGCTGGTGAAATAACTCCATGGAGGCCAGTATTCAGTCAAGTCACCCTTTAACTATATGTGATAGAGTCATAGAGATGTACAGCATGGAAACAGATCCTTCGGTCCAACCCGTCCATGCCGACCAGATATCCCAACCCAATCTAGTACAAGCACCTGGCCCATATCCCTTCAAACCCTTCCTATTCATATACCCATCCAAATGCCTCTTAAATGTTGCAATTGTACCAGTCTCCACCACTTCCTCTGGCAGCTCATTCCATACACATACTACCCTCTGCGTGAAAAAGTTGCCCTGTAGGTCTCTTTTATATCTTTCCCCTCTCACCCTAAACCTATGCTCTCTAGTTCTGGACTCCCCGATCCAGGGAAAAGATTTTGCCTATTTACCTGATCCATTCCCATCAAATTTTGTAAACCTCTATAAGGTCACCCCTCAGCCTCCAATGCTCCAGCGAAAACAGCTCCAGCGTGTTCAGCCTCTCCCTATAGCTGAAATCCTCCAACTCTGGCAACATCCTTGTAAATCTTTTCTGAACCCTTTCAAGTTTCACAACATCTTTCCGATAGGAAGGAGACCAGAATTGCATGCAACATTCCAACAGTGGCCTAAACAATGTCCTGTACAGCCACAACATGACCTCCCAATCCCTGTACTCAATACTCTGACCAATAAAGGAAAGCATACCAAATGCCTTCTTCATTATCCTGTCTACCTGCGACTGCACTTTCAAGGAGCTATGAACCTGCACTCCAAGGTCCCTTTGTTCAGCAACACTCCCTAGGACCTTACCATTAAGTGTATAAGTCCTGCTAAGATTTGCTTTCCCAAAATGCAGCACCTCGCATTTATCTGAATTAAACTCCATCTGCCACTTCTCAGCCCATTGGCCCATCTGGTCAAGATCCTGTTGCAATCTGAGGTAACCTTCTTCGCTGTCCACTACACCTCCAATTTCGGTGTCATCTGCAAACTTACATTTTGTGTTCGCATCCAAATCATTTATGTAAATGACAAAAAGTAGAGGACCCAGCACCAATCCTTGTGACACTCCACTCGTCACAGGCCTCCAGTCTGAAAAACAACCCTAGCACATGACACTGATCCAGCTAGCTCAGAGTCGCAGAACCCCTGTCACTCCTGTTTATGTCCTTCAGCCAGAACTCTCTGGACCATATTAACAGCCCCAATCAGTGAACTCGTATTCTATGAGTTCCACCCAGCTGACATTGTGACAGTCACAACAACTGTGAAGCAGATATCCAAGCAACAGACATTGAAAATGATTAATCAAAATCTCATGGTTTACATCACAAAATAGTTTAACCACTCTGTCAATTTCAGGAAGTCCGATGATATTGCAGGTGGATCCGAGACTGCAGAGAACCAGTGATCCGAGGAGCAGTAAAATCGATGTTTCTGGCTGTATTCCTGATGAAGGGCTTTTGCCCGAACTGTCGATTTTACTGCTCCTCAGATGCTGCCTGAATTGCTGTGCTTTTCCAGCACCACTAATCCAGAATCTGGTTTCCAGCATCTGCAGTCATTGTTTGTACCCTGCTATCTAATTCCTCCAGTCTGGACAAACAGAATTGATACACGAATTACATACAGTCATAGAGTCAGACAGCAAGTTTAAACCATGGTGAGATATTTGGATGAATACTTAATCTGAATGTTTATTTACTTCTTTCCCTACTTAACTGGAATACATTGTGAACATGCAATAGTTCAGTATTTCTGAATAAACAAGTGGAGTTTACTTTGTGACCAATGTGATGCTATGCATTTAAATTTGATTGGAAGTTCACTTTTACACTGACATATTTCACTCTTACCCTGTCCTGTTTAACTTCATTAATGAAATGCTAGCTCTCCCAACCATGTGATCCTTGTGAGAATGATTTTTCTATTTTTACCTGTGGACCTACTAACCTGGTCTATTTATGTGCTTTGCAAGTTATTCTATACCCACTGTGTAATGGCACTATCTCATTCTTTGTTGCGTCCCGAAATCAGTTTCCTTCACATCCTTCATTACATGAATAAGGACAATAACTGGTGCAGTCAGCAACTATTTGCTCTGCTCTTCCATTCACTTGTACGGCTTGTATACTTGGGAATTACTATCTACCTGTCAGTCTGTGCTATTCAATGGGACTGTCCTTAAAAACTCTGCTCAGGTGTGCCACAGAGTAGAGCCACATTATCTAGTGAAGAACTTAGAAAATAAAATTTAATGTTGACTACTCGGGCTGTTCTCCATTGTGTATACACACTTATTTTATATATAAAAAGATTTTTGAAAGAAACAGTTATGACACAGGGAGGATGCCTATACTCACTTGACCCTGCTTCAGTCTTCCTGCGTTGTGTCACTGAGCAATTTAAATGTTTGCTGTAAAGTGGACAGCCAGTTAGTAGAGTGGGACAGGAGAGAGTTCTCAGTTCATGTTTCCTGAAGTGAATGGGAAAGATCTTATTTTCTGTAATTGTTTGTATCTGTAGAATTCACAGACAAGTAAAACTGTAACACATTGCCACAGAAACGAGTCTGTGCTGTTCTTAAAAGTCAAGGTGGGAAAAGCAATGGACTTTTCCAATTCTGATAGTACGGAATCTAACTGGGATTAGTGATATCAAGGTCTGGCCTTCAGAGTGTCATACAGTTGTACAGCACAGAAACAGGTCCTTTGGTCCAAGTTGTTAGTGCTGACCAGAGATCCTAATCTGACCAAGTCCCATTTGCCAGCATTTGGTCTGTCTCCCTCTAAACTCTTCCTATTCATGTACCGATCCAGGTGCCTACATAAGGTTGTAATTGTACCCACCACCTCCACTTCCTCTGGTAGCTCATTCCATACAAGCACCACCCTCTGCAATGATAAAGTAACCCACAAGTGTTTTTTAACTCTTTTCCCTCTCACCTTAAACCTATGCCCTCTATTTTTGGACTCCCCAACATTAGAAAAAAGACCTTGCACATTCACCCTCTCAATGTCACTCATGATTTTATTAACCTCAATAAGGTCATACCTCAACCTCAGACAGTCCGGGGGAAAAAGCAACAGCCTATTTGGCATCTCCCCACAACTCAAACCCTCCAGTCCTGGCAACGAAATATACTGATGGGAGTAGTGCAGTTGATGTAGTTTACATGGACTACAGTAAGGCCTCTGTAGGAGCATAATCCCTGACCAGAGATGAAAGACTCAGGAGGCAGGCAGGATTCAGGCAAGTGGTAGGTGTTTATTCAATAAGAAACCGGTTAATGCAGGGAGAGGGCCAAAGGATCTTCCCCTGAGAATGGACTCGGAGGAGAGATCCATGGCACACTCTGATTTTACAGTAAAAAATGCAGTATCTTTTGTACAGTGTCTGTGAACAATCACATACAACGTGATTAATATGTTCCTCCCTTTACTTTGCATACTCTATCCTATGAGATACCTAATCAATGATGGGCATCCATTGGACAGCCCCACGTTCACATGATCTCAAAGTCATTAGCAGATACTGTAATCGCTCGGCCTTGGGATCTTTCTATGTATCCTATTTGTTCACATTCCACAGTTACTTGCTATACTCCTTTGGGTTTGCTGCCATGCTGGAGAAAGTGATGGAGGAGGGTAATGTCACTAAGAATGCTCGATCAGATGAAGATGGCTGCTGGTTGATTGAAGTGGGATGGGGGGGGAAACATGAATGGACAAGATGAGGTTCCTCAGTAAGTGCTGAGTGATTCTCGGTGATTGTCACTGATAGGTCCGTTCAAATCCCAATGATGAAATCAGCTTCAATTCCACCAGCACTGCTGCTCCTTTCAAAGTGATATCTCCGAAAACAGCCCCTCCTCAATCAAGCCGGTTTTGTTTCAAAATAGTGATTTCATCAGCAAGTTCCTCAGGAAATGAAACCTCCATCCATTTCTGGAGAAACTTCATTGGACAGCAGTATTCAAGTAATTAATTGTACCAACATGAAAATAATGGCCATGCACACTGCTGCATTGAAATATCACATAAAAGACGTCAGCTCACAGAATGCAGCAGTGCCTCAGTATGAAATCTCTGACAGTGCATCGGTCCCTCAGTACTGACCTTATATCAGTGTGGGACTCCCTCAGTTCTGATCCTCCAGTGTGGCACTCCCTCAGCACTGACTGTCAGATGGTGCAGTGCTCCTTCAGCACTGGCCTTCCAACAGTGTGGCACTGTCTCAGTACTGACATTCTGACGGTGCGGCATTCCCTCAGTACTGACCCTCTGGTGCAGCGCTCCCTGAGCACTAACCTGCGACAATGCGCCACCCCCTCAGCACTGACCCTGTGACAGTGAGGCACTGCCTCAGCACTGACCTTCGAATGTTACGCCACTCCTTCAGTACTGACCCTCCAACAGTACGGCACTGCCTCAGCTCTGACCCTCCGACAGTCCCACACTCCCTAGAATCATTTATTAAAATCTTTATTTCCTGTTGAACAGCAGTGTCTGTTGCCCTTTCCGAGGGCAATTAAGTGTCATCAATGTGAGAGTAGAACTGGAGTCACACGGAGCAATGTCCTGTAAAATCTGCATTCCTGATAGTCTGAGCAAGTAAAGGGGCTGCATTATTCCTCGTGTTGATTGCAGGCCTGGGATTTTGGGGCCGTGCAGGAGAAAGTGACTGAGGAGGGTAATGTCACTAAGAAGGCTTGATCAGATGAAGGTGGCCGCTGGCTGACTGTGTAGGGGAGATGAATGAACAAGATGAGGTTCCTTAGTAACTGCTGAGTGAGTCTCAATCACTGTCACTGACTGACAGTTTCCAATGGTTTCAAACACCAGTAAGTACATGAATACAGTTAGTCCATTGCTAACTCAGAATTTCAGACACAACTTGCCACAATGTAGCATTCATATGTGTACAACAATCAAAACATTATTTGTGCACTACCCAGGCCCTGGTTCCCTTTGTGAAAGACACATCGGTTACCCAATGTGTCTTTCACAAAGGAACAAAATGGGTGGGAGTAATTTGGTAGTTCATAAACCCATAGGAAATGGAAAAAGGAGTAGGCCATTCAGTCGCTCATGCCTAAACCATCATTCAGTAGGATCATAGCTGATCTGACATTCCTGATGTCCACTTTCCTGCACTTTCCCTTGATTTCCCCAAGTAATCAAGAATCTGTCTCCACCTTCAATATACACAAGCATTCTGTGGCAAGGAATTCCAAAGACTCACAACCCCTGAGGGAAGGAATTCCTCTTCATCTCAGACTTAAATCAACATTCTTTTATCTTGAGACTGTGCCCTCTGAGCTTTACCAAAGCAATACCCTGACCAATTGGTTGTATAAAACTGAAACAATATCTGCCATGTGAAGGCACTCAGCATCAGTGGCTGCATTCTCAATTGCAACACCTCTGCAAGGCACAATTGACTTGGTAAGCAATCAACACTCTCCTCTCCTGTAGGAGAAATATTGTTTTTTTGTCAGAATTGCCCTCAAGAGTGCATGAGGATTGTCTTCGAGGATGTGTGAAACCTATTTGGAAACACTGAAGCATTTTTGCTGTAGGAAATTGGTGGTGTTAATACCTGGGTTACAATTACAAAGAAAAATCATAGAAACACAGAAGGTACAGGGCGGGACGACCCTCGACATTCGACCCCTCGAGGCAGCTTCACCATTCAATAGGATTGTGGCTGATCATCGAGCGCAGTACCCTAATTCTGCACTCCGCTGCCCTGCCACCACTGCATCACTTAGTCCCTTCAGGCACAAGAGTGATATCTACCCCATTCCTGAAAACACAATGCTTCCCCTCAGCTACTTTCTGTGGTAGTGAATCCCCCAGGCTTGCCACTCTCTGAGAGAAGACATGGCTCCTTAGTTCTAAAAGATTTATTTCTTATCCGTAAACTTTAATTTCTGTTTCTGGAATCCTGTGGATCATTGGGAACATCTTGCCTGCATCCAACTTGTCAAAGTCATGTTTGAATGTTTGTAGGTTTAAGACATTCTCCCACCCCACCGCAACTTCTCCTTTGTCTAAACTCCAGCAAATATAATTCGAACTGACTCGATCTCCTTCGTACGTCAGTCCTACCATTTCAGAAATTAATCTGATAAACTTTTGCTGCAACCCCTCGAGAGCAAGAACATCCTTCCTCAGATAAGGAGACCAAGACTGTACTCAATCTTCTAACCGTGGCCTCAGCAATGCACTGTACAACTGCAGCAAGACATCCCTGCTCCTATAACCTAATCCTCTCACTATGAAGGCCAATATGCAGTTTCTTTACTGTCACCTGCATCTGGACCTGGGCAATGGGATGATTCTGGGCAGTGTTCCTGAACAAAAAGACCTAAGGGTGCAGGTGCATAGTTCATTTTTGTTGTGAGCTGTTTTGTGCAAATATTAGCTGGATTCTCCTGTTCTACCACGATAATAAGTAACACATCAAATGGTTTATTAAGTGTTTAAATTCTAGCACAAATTCAGTGGGAAGCATTGTCAGATGATGTAGCATTTCTATAGAATTGCTGTATTCTGTTGTTGTCGAATTAGGGCTCTTTTTTTACACACAGGTTAAGAGTTAATGTTTATGATTGGAACATGTTTTTTTTACTTTTAAATCTCACTGGAGTAACTCCATCCTTAACAGTCTGTTCAGCAACAAATCCTTGCAATTAATAATTGATATTTTTCCCTCAACGGGATGATGTCTGAAAAGTGGTCAGGTACATTAAACCAGGGCTCAGTAGTTACATTGTTAAAGGAATGGTGAAATTTTGATGGATATGTGCTCCTTTGTGGGTCTCTCTTAAACAATGGTGTCGTTACTGCAACATTGTTTAACATAGTGTTCAAACTTTAAGCAGGAAATGTCTTATCTGTATGTCTATCTATTCATATAATCTATCTTTTCCAATCTATCTCTCTTCACAGACATAATTTCTTCACTTAGACTCCAATTTACTTGGAGTGTACATGAAATAGCAGAGTTGCTAATGCAGCTTTTCCGGGCCAAGAGTTAAATAAAAACCTGTTGAAGCTGTCATTTACAGAAACACAAAATTGTCCGATATTCTTACTGGACATACTTGCTTCGATTTGGCTTGACACAGTCATTGCTAATCTTCAGTCCCTCCCTGAGACAAAGGACAGCTCGGGTCTAATCTCACACATTACATTTTCATTGCCACTGCATTAATTTGGGAAAAAAACCTTTGAGCTAACAAGTCTATAAATTGCACATTTCCGAGCAGAGTTTCATGATTAGGAGAGGAAAGTATTTGAGAATATTTTTGAGAATGATAAGAAACACGAAGGGCTGCTTACGCAACAGAGAAACATACAAACATGAGTGGGCCATTCAGCCCCTTGTACCTGCTGTTCTAGTGAACATGATCAGGGCTGAACAAGTATTTCAATGCATTTTACATACCCCATTCCCATAACCCAATTAACAATCATATTCATTAATCTACCAGCCTCTACCTTAAACATACACAGAGGTAGTGTGACCCAGACTCCTGCAGGTATAGAAATCTAAAGGATCACAAACCACTGAGCAAAACAAAATAAACTCTCTTCTCGGACCAAAGTCCCACTTGTTTCAAAATCCTGCCCGGCTCTCGTTACCCTTAAGTAGCAAACATTAAACCTGTCCCTCCCTTTAAGGGTTGGGTTACTGTATTTTCAATGATATCATTGCTCATCTGTCCAATCCCTCAATAACACAGGCCCAGTTTGCCCACTTGCTCTTTATGTGATATTGTCCCCAAATCAAGGAAAAGGTGCTGAATCTTCATGGCTCTTGCTCTACATGGAAATACCATCTTCCCTGAGGTAAGGAGACCCAAACTGCACACAGTCCTGAAGGTACATCCTAACCGAAGTCTGATGTGTTTGAAACAAGACTTCACTGCTCCTGTGCTCAAATCCTCTTGGAATAAAGGTTCACATTCCATTAGCCTTCCTACAAACACATTCTGGCATTAAGCAAAGCATCAGAGATTTCTGTTGTAATGGTTCATCTGTAATCCTGGATGACTTCAATTTGCATTTGGATTGGACAAAATGAACTGGTGGACTATTCCCATGAGTATGGGTGTATATGTGTGTTCTTGACATGTATTCATGTATAAGATGTGAGTGTTGCTGGCTGGCCAGTATTTACTGCTTATCCCTAGTTGTCCTTGAGAAGGTGGTGGTGAACTGCCTTCTTGAAGTTTGTGTGTGATTGAGAAAGAGATGGTTCTTCTGACCAAAACCTTGAGTAACCAATGAGCCAACAGGCTGTTCTAACTAGAATATGTTGCAATGAGAAATTATGAACTAACAAGCTTGTTATGTACAGTTTCCTTGGGGAAGAGTTACCATAATATGCAGCATTCTTCATCAAGACGAAGGGCCAAGTTGTTGAACTAGAAGCTGGCATCCTGAACCTAAATAAAGAGAACTATGAGTGTAAGAGACACAAATTGGCAAGGATGGATGTGAGCCATATTAAAGTGGTTGATGGTGGATGGGGAATGGTTCATGTTTAAAGAGAGCACCCTATGAATTTACTCATTTCTGTCTGACGCAAGGGAAAAAGGAGGAAAGGTGACTCTGGTATGAGTTTCAAAATTGATCCTGGAGAGTATAGAAACAAAGAGCAGAGACGTAAGATTGCTTGAGAAAATAAGACAGCAAGCCTAAGGATAGGGAGCATTTTAGAAATCAAGGATAATAAATGCTCAAGGGTAGAAAATAGTGTAGGACAGTAAAATTGTAGTGAACATAGAAATTGGCTGTAAAAACATCGACAAATATGTGAGTACAATGAGTCTGTAAAGATAAATGTAGATCTAGTGCAGTAAGGGTCCAAGTGAAATTATACTGGGGAACAAAGAACTGGCATAAGATTAGGACATGTATTTTACTTCTGTCTTCACAAAAGAGGACTCAAGAGGACAGAAATGTTAGAGAACCAGGAGTTGATTGGAAGGGTAAAAGTGATTAGGAAGGAAATGGTGCTGGGCTATGTAATGATGCTATTGGTAGACAAATCACTAATACCTGATCATCTATTACTCGGAATAGTGAATGAAGGTCACCTGGAAACATTAAAGCATTAAGAACAAAGGAGAACACAGCACGGGAACAGGTCCTTTAAACCTCCAAAATTCCACCAACACATTTTGCCATTCTATACTAATCTGTAACCCTCTGCTCCTTCCTATGAATGCATTTGTCCAGGTGTTTTTTGAATGTAGCTCTTTTATCAGCTTCCACCACCACCTCTGGCAATGGATTCCAGGTACTCATTGTCATATGTGTGAAATACTTGCCTTAGACTTCCCCACCACCCTCCCCCAGCACCTGTCTCCTAGTGTCTCCTAGTAATTGACCCCACCACCCAGGGGAATAAAGCATCATACCTCCATGTATCCATGTTTTTCACAATCTTATAAATTTCTATCAGGTTGGCCCTTGGTGTCCTGCAGACCAGTGAAAATAAACCCAGTCTATCCAACCTTCCTTCATAGCTAAAATCCCACCGACCAGGCAACATCCTTGTAAACCTTTTCCAAACCTTTTCCAAAACATTCACATCCTTTTGATCGTGTGGTGACGAGAACTCTACACAATATTCCAAACATGGCCTAACTAAAGTTGTTTGGAGCTGCAGCATAACCTGACTACCTTATCTTCAATGCCCCTTCCAATGAAGGCAAGCATGCCGTAGTCATATTTTACTATCTTATTGTTGCACCTGCCACACAGTGTGTTTAAATTCTTATATTCAGCAAAGGAACTGTGAGTTGAACCTTAATAATGATACACAATAATACTCATTTATTTGACACAATTAAAATTAGAACAATAAAGTTTACTATAAACTAACGATACACACTACAAACAATCTTAGACTTTACTTAACTTTGTATAATCATATACCACCACACTTGAAGTAGGTTCCATGAGCCTGCGTCTTCCTCTTCTTCCATAGTCTTGGATGTGTCTTCTCTTTTGGTGTTATTCTTGAGTTACTGCGCTGAGCGGGATTTTGCGGCAACTCTCACTGTTCTGAATCTTCACGCCCTTTTGGAAGTGTCTTGAAGATCTGCCAATGGATTGATCAGGCTTCATTACCCTGTTCGATCAGACCCAACCAGGTGTTGGCACTTTCATGACAGTGTGGTCCTGAAGTGTCCATTATCGTAGGCACTGGGTGCACACAGACCCCTCCAAATCAGGGTGCTGGGTGCCTCTGTGTCTAGCGAATGACTTGATGCTCCTGATTGTCTCGAGGGCGACATTCCATTGTCCCATTCAGTGTCCAATTCCAGGTGTGTATTGCAGGGTCGGCAGCTGTCAGGTTTGTGGGCAGCTGCAGTCTGTCTGTATTCTGCAGCCTGTCTGTATTCTGCAGCCTGTCTGTATTCTGCAGCATGTGGATTGATACAATCACTTTAGTCAAGGCTGGTTTCCATTTCCCAGCATGCTTTAATTTATGGCCGCTATAGTGAAGTTCATCATAAATTAATTATTTTGGGCAGCCTGTCCGGCCACATTATCTACTTGCACTGTCACCCTCAGTGATCTGTGGACCCGCACATCCAGATCTCCCTACACATCAATACAACACCGAGTTCTGCCATTCACTGTATAATTTCCACCTGTACGTGAATTCCGAAAACCACATTTGTCCAATTCCATCCGTCATTTTTTTGCCCGTGTTCCAGCTGATGTAGATCTTGATATATTCTCTAACAATCTTCCTCATCATCTGTAACTCCACCAAATTCTGTAATGTCCGCAAACTTACTAATTAGACCATCCACATTTTCCTCCAAATCATTCATGTAGATCATGAACATCAGTGGTCCCGGTACTAATCCTTGTTGAACACAACTAGTCACAACCCTCCATTCCGAAAAGCATCTATCCATCGCTACCCTCTCCTGTGACTGAGCCAGTTCTCTATCCACCTTGCCTTGCTCACTCCTGATACCATGTTAATTCACCTTTTGAATCAGTCTGCGAGGAGGGATCTTGTCAATGGTTTTATTGAAGTCCATGTAGACAATATAAACTGCCTTTCCCACATCAATCATCTTTGCCTCCTCCTTGAAAGCTGATCAAGTTAATGAGGTATGACCTCCCCTGCAAAAAAAAGATGTCTATCACTAATAAGTAAAACTGGTTCAAAATGCGTTTAGACCCCTGTCCCTGCGAATCTGTTCAAATAAATTACCTACCATCGAAATGAAACTCACAGGCTGGCATTTTCCAGGATTATCCCTGCTCCCTTTTGTTAATCAATGGGAACTACATTGGCTATTCCCCTGTTCTCTGGGACCTTACCTGTGGCCAAATCGGATACAAAGATGCATGTCAATGCTCCAGCAATTTGCTCACTTGCCTGTTTCAACACTCTGGAATAGATCCACCAGGGCCCAGGAACTTACCTCCCTTAATACTTCTAAGATGCACAGCACCCCTTCATTTTTAACAGCAATCTTCCAAAATCCTGTGTCTTTAGAGTATGTCTGATAGGTTGCTACTCTCTTTCCTTTTTACATAACCACAGAAGCTTGTTTTGTATATTTTTATTTTCACAATAAACTTTTTCTGTTTTAAACACCATCTGTGTGTTCCTGAAAGATGTCCAAATCTCTGACTTACCTCGATATTTTTCCACTTTGTCTGCCTTAAGTTTTGAATTGAACAGTGCTCATTGACCGCCTTTTCCAACCATGTATGATTCTGATTTCTTGTTGAGTTCTGCTTTTTAACCTGATTTTTTTACTCTCACTGATAGTTTTGAAACATCTGCTTCCAACTCTGACCCTGCTTATCCATGGAGATTCTCCTTGTTCTATTTTCGTGAGCCCCTTCCGATAATGATTAGAACGAGGTCAGCCAGGTGGACCTCATAGAATCTGAGTTCCCTCATCGGGGCTGATGGTCTTGTCCAATCAGGGAGTCCTGGCTAACAGATATAAACAGGAATATCCAGGGAAGGGGACGGGCTGTCCTAGAGGTGGCCGAAAGGTGTGCCAGGATAGCCCACTGGTTGGAGGTGCAACGGGGTGGGTGAGAGCCCAATGGTACGTAGGGGCAGACCGAGAGCCAGAAGGCAGGTAGCCGTCCTCAGCGCTGTCACCCCGGGCAGGTACCGGGGCGGGCTGCCCCAGAGGTGGTCGAAAGGTGCTGAGGATGGTTAGTGAAGCCGGAAGGTGGGTAGGCTGTCCTGACCGCTGTCACCCTGGGCGGGTACCGGGGCGGGCTGTCCTAGAAGTGGTCGAAAGGTGTGTCAGGGCGGACCGAGAACTGGAAGGGGCATGGGGTGGACCGAGAACCGGAAGGTGGGTAGGGGCGGGTTGCCTTAGTGGTCGGAAGGTGGGAGGGATGGGGGCTTGCTGGGTCTGTATTATCTGCACTTTTGTATGTAACAGTACTGTCTAATGTACAACTGTCACTGCTGTTGTCTCTTTATATCTTTGTGAAACTGGGATTTGAGGTTTGTCCTCATGTCCCTGTAAACTGTTTGAATGGTAGGGTTTGGGGCCTGGCTTTGCTGCTCCTCTCCCTTGTAAAATTGCTGTCTCTTGTATACAGCTGTAAGTGTAACTGTTTGTTGTAAACTGTTTTTGTAATTTGTTTAATAAAATAATATAAACAGGAATATCAGGAGTTCTGTTCACTTTGGGAGGTGGCTCAGTTTAGCTGGGTCAGTGTCATGTACTATGCACATGTAAGTAAAGGGTGAATTGGTTTCAGAATCCTGGTCTTCATGGAGCTATTTCAGTGGTGATAAGGGAACAGCGTACTCCTGAAGTGATTCACTTGCAAGAGTTGTCTTTAAATTGGGGTAAGCATTTCTATCATTATGCTGCTATTTGTGAAGCTTGACTTGTCAGTTCCTGCCAAAGACTGGGCCCAGTATGTAGGAAGAGTGACACTGGGGCAGATGCAAAGCAATAAGTAATTCTCCTGACATTGATTTGACATTTTCATTTAAAACCTCACCCATCTCTTGGCCCTCTGCATGTAGGTAACTTTGCTGATTTTTAAGAGGTGAAAATGTGTTGCTGGAAAAGCGCAGCAGGTCAGGCAGCATCCAGGGAACAGGAGAATCGACGTTTCGGGCATAAGCCCTTCTTCAGGATTTTTAAGAGGCCCTATTCTCTTCTTAGTTACTCTTTTGTCCTTCACGTACTTTGAATTCTGCTTTACCTTATCTGCCAATATCTTTTCATGTCCCCTTTTCACACTACTGATTTCTCTCTTAAGCACACTCTGACACCCTCTATACTCTTCAAGGAAGTCACTGGATGGCAGCTGCCTATATTTCAAATGCCTCCTTCCTTTCCAAGACCAAGGCCTCCATAACTTTAGTCATCCAGGGCTTCCTGCTTCTGCCTGGAACATGCTGCCTCTCTACACTCATTAAATTACTTTTGAGAGCCCCCTATTTACCAGATGTCCCTTTGCCTGCAACCAGCTTCCCTGAATCAACTCATTGAACGTTCCTGTTAAAAACCATCGAAATTGGCCTTGCTCCAATTGAGAACTTTAACTTGTGAACCTTTCCTCTTCCATAGCTATTAAAAGTAATGGAATTATGGTCACTATTCACTCTTAGTAACACTTCTGAGACTTACCCTGCCTTATTTCACAAGAGGAGGTCAACTTTTGCTTTTTCTCTAATAGGGCCATGTACAAACTCGTAAGAAATTCTTCCTGAGCGCATTCACATTTCTCTCCAACCAAGTCCTCAACACTTTAGCAGCCCCAGTCGATGTTAGGAAAGTGAAAGCCCCTATGATTACCATAATATTATTCTTGCAGCTCTCTGTGATCTCCTTACATATTTGCTCTCAATCTCCCACTGTCTGTTGGGGGAAGCCTATAGTAGGTGCCATTAAAGTGATCTTGCCCTTTTTATTTCTCAGTTCTATGAGGAGAAAGTGAGGTCTGCAGATGCTGGAGATCAGAGCTGGAAATGTGTTGCTGGAAAAGCGCAGCAGGTCAGGCAGCATCCAGGGAACAGGAGAATCGACGTTTCGGGCATAAGCCCTTCTTCAGGAAGAAGGGCTTATGCCCGAAACGTCGATTCTCCTGTTCCCTGGATGCTGCCTGACCTGCTGCGCTTTTCCAGCAACACATTTCCAGCTCTGATCTCCAGCATCTGCAGACCTCACTTTCTCCTCAAAGATTTCAACCTACTGCGAATCCTCTTACAAGGATGCCTTCCTTGAAGAAGCTCTCTTCCTCCCTCTACAAAGATTTCAGTGAGTCCCTCTCTCACTGCACCCCCCAGGTCCTGAAGAAGGGCTTATGCCCGAAACGTCGATTCTCCTGTTCCCTGGATCCTGCCTGACCTGCTGCGCTTTTCCAGCAACACATTTCCAGCTATTTCTCAGTTCTACCCATATAAACTCAGTGAATCATCTCTCAAGAATGTCCTTTCTCAGGACTGCTGTGATGTTCTCCCTCATCAAAAATGAACTCACTCTGCTCTCTTGCCTCCCTCTGTATCCTTCCTATAACATCTGTTCCCCGGAATGTTGAGCTATAAGTTCTGTCCCTCCCTCAGCCATGTTTCTGTAATAGCTGTAATATCCCAGTCCCATGTAACAATCCATGCCCTCAGTTCAGTTGCCTTACCTATCAGGCTTCCCACCTTGAAATAAATAAAGATTTCCCTTGCTTCCTGCCATGCCTGTTTCTGTCCTGTCTAATATTAGGATTACCTACACTACCTTTGCCTTTGAATTGCTGTCATTACCTTCTGTACTGACCGCAACCTTCTGTTTCATCTCCACAATGCTTTGGATCCCACTTCCCTACCAGACCAGATTAAACCCTTACCAGTGGCTTGAACAAATCTCTCTGCCAGAATATTGATCGCCCTCCAGCTTGAATGCAACCTATCCCTCTTGTACAGGAGATCTAACTGAGGGATATAAGATGCTGAAGAGGTGATTGGCAAAAAGTTGGAGAAAGAATGCTTCCTTGTGTGGTGTAATCTAAAACGAGAGGATCAATGTTTCAGGACAATGGGATGGAACAGATTGGAAAGAGAGATGGGGAGGAATGGCTGAGCCTATTTCGCCCCAAGAACTGGATGAGGGGAAGAGAGCTGACCCAAAGGGTCAGTTTCTGTGCTGTCAGTGACGAGGAATTTCTTCTCTCCAGAAGGAGTCAATCTGTGGAATTATTTACCACAGAGGGCTGTCCAGGCTGCATCGTTGAGTATATTGAAGGCTGAGATTTTTAATCATGAGGGGGAATGGAGGGTAATGGGGTGTGGTGGGTGAAGAAACGTCCTGGTGACTGACAACTGTGTCCCATCTCAATCTGTCTCAGACCCTTTGGCAGTGCCCACTTCGCCGCCCACTTCCCTGCCATCAGCAGGATCAGACAAGCAGGAAACAGCAGACTGAGTCACTGACTGAATACACACATCGATCAGACAGGGCACTGTGATGGAGATCTTCTCTGCTCTCTTACTGCTCGGTATGTATCTCCAGCTTTTATCACTATTTCAGGGTGGGTGCAAGGAATAAATCTGTTATTCAGCTCCTGCCCTCAGCTCAGTGTACAATGGGAATGTGAACAGAGGCACAATCCTATTGTGTACGGACAGCAGTGCACATGCGTGCTGGCATTTCCCAGATTGTACACACGCACACGCTCACTCACTCACACACTCTCACACTTATTCACACACTTACACACACTTTCCAACACTGTTGTTCTCCCACACAGACACCTTATTACATGCACTCTCACAATCTCTCACACTCTCACGCACAATATATCTCTCTCACGTACACACTAACACCCTCTCTTACATGCACTCCTCACAATCTCTCACAGCTTTCACGCACAGTCTCCCTCTCTCAGATTCTCTCATCCAAATGCTCTCTCAAATACACTCGTGCAGGACAGAGAGAGTGAGGGTGCGAGCGAGAGAGTGAAGGTGTGTGTGTGTGTGAGAGAGAGAGATAGAGAGAGAGAGAGGGTGCGGGGTGAAAAGGAGATTGAGGGTGCACGAGAGAGACAGTGTGTGTGAGAGTGTGCAGGAGAGAGGGAGTGATGGCATGAGAGGGAGATTGAGGGTACAGAGGAGGGACAGAGAGTGAGAGTGCGGGGGAGAAAGGGAGACAGTGAGGATGCGGTGGAGAGCCAGAGAAAGTGAAGGTGCGGGAGAGAGTGTCGGTGCAGGAGAGAGAATAAGGGTGTGGGGAAGAGAGAGAGACTAAGGATAGGAGAGAGTGAGAATGTGAGGGAGAGAATGTGAGGTTGTAAGAGAGAGAGAGAGTGTGAGAATGTGGGAGAGAGCGAGAGAGTGTGAAGGTGCGAGAAATAGAGAATGAGGTTGCGGGAGAGAAAGACAGAGTGTGATGGTGCAGGAGAGATACAGGAAGAGTTAGGGTACAGGACATAAATGGAGCGAGTAAGGGTGTGGGAGAGAGAGTGTGAGGGTGCAGGAGAGAGAGAATGAGGGTGCGGGAGAGCAGGAGATTGAGGGTGCAGGGGAATTAGAGAGAAAGAGGCCACAGGAGAGAGAGCACAATTAAAGACAAGCAATAAATGCTGGTCTCGTCAGCAATACCCAAATCCCATGAGTGTATAAAGGTAGTGTGTGTGTTTGTGAGTACACATGTGCTGGTGTACATGTAAATGAATATGCATGATTGAATTGTAGAATTTGGAAAACAAAGACAAAATTTTTGATCAAGAGCAGGACAATAGCGAATGAGTTTAAAATTGCAGGGAACATTAAAAACTGACTCTAAGAGCTTCTAATGTGTTGCTGGAAAAGTGCAGCAGGTCAGGCAGCATCCAAGAAGCAGGTGAATTGACGTTTCGGGCATGAGCCTTTCTTCCTGAAGAAGGGCTCATGCCCGAAACGTCAATTCTCCTGCTCCTTGGATGCTGTCTGACCTGCTGCGCTTTTCCAGCAACACATTTTCAGCTCTGATCTCCAGCATCTGCAGTCCTCACTTTCTCCTGTAAAAGCTTCTGCAAACATGTGCAGAGAAAAGTATTTATGAAGATAATTGTAGGTCCATTGCAGTCTGAATCGAGGGGATATTATAATGGCAGGAGATTTGAATGCATAATTTGGTTATGTCTTCTCAAAAGAGGGAAATAAATCATCTCTCAGTAAATGTCAGATAACCAACATCTATTGAGAGGGAGGAACTGAAGGAAATCAGTAATAGTAGAGAAATGGTATTGGGGAAATTAGTGGGATTGAAGATTGATAAGTCCTGAGGGACTCTTAATTGATATCTCAGCATCTTTAAGAAAGTGGAACTGGATATAATGGGCGCATTGTTGATAATGCTTTAGATTCTATAGACTTGGGAACAATTCCCACATATTGGAGGAGAGGTAATGTAATCCCTCTGTTTAAAAAGTAGGCGGCAGAGAGAGATAAAAATAATCACAGTATTACAGACCAGACAGCTGAACATTCTAGGGGGAATTCTGAAAATACCTGTAAAAGGTGTGATGACAGAACACTTAGAAAGCATTAAAGACGTTGGACAAAGCCAGAATGGGTTATGAGAGGCAGAAGAATCTTAATAAATCAACTGTCATTTTCTGAGGGTCTAAGGATAAATAAGGGAGAAACAGTACATGTAGCTTATTTGGCTTTTTCAGAAGACATTTGAGACAAGGTTTATATGCAAAGTGAAAGGACAAGAGTTTGATGGTAGTATATTGATGTGAATTGAGAATTAGTTGATGGACAAGAGAGAGAGTGGGAATAAATGTGTTTTTTACCCAAGAGGCAAATCATGACTAGTGGGATACTGCAGGAACTAATACATGGGCCCCAGCCACTCTCAATATATATTAATGACCTGGATGAGGGAGCCAAATGCAACAGTTCCAAGTTTGCTCATGACACAAAACTGGCCAGGATTGTGAGGAGGATGCAAAGGAAGTGATTTAGACAATTTGAGTGAGTGGGCAAAGACATAGCAGATGCAGTACAACGTGGCTAAAAGTGAAACAGATGTGGAGAAACAAAAAGCGAAATGGTGATAGACAAAGGGAGCTGAATGGAGTGATAATTGTCTAGATTTGAAAGGAACCAAGTGAAATGAAGACAAAATGGGGAATGTGGGGGTAGCATGGTGACTCAATGGCTAGTACTGCTGCCTTATAGCACCAGGGACACTGGTTCGATTCCACCTTTGGGCAACTGTCTGTGTGGAGTTTGCACATTCTGCCCATGTCTGTGTGGGTTTCCTCCCAGTGCTCCAGTTCCCTGCCAAAATCCAAAGATGTGCAGATTAAGTTGAATTGGCCAAGGGGAATTACCCTTAGTGTCCAGGGATGTGTAGTCTAGGTAGGTTTGCCATGACAAGTGCAGGGTTAGGTTAGGGAGATGGGTCTGTGTGTGATGCTGTTTGGAAGGTTGGTGTGGGCTCATTGGGCTGAATGTACTATTTCCACATTGTAAGGATTCTATGGATATGGCTTTGAGATACAGGATCAGCTATGATCCTACTCAATAGTGCAGCAAGCTTGAGGGTCCGAATGGATACTTTGAACATAATCACATTAGTAATTGATGTGTCTTTTTAATGCATTCACAGGATGTAGGCATTGCTGGTTGGGCCCAGCATTAGTTGCAGATTTTTATAATTTCAGCATTTGCTCTCTGCCATACTAGGAATTAAATGCAGGTCCTGAGAACATCTCTCTCCCTGTGTGTCTCTCTGAATCTGTTTCTGTCCCATCTCACTTCTCCATCTCTTCATCTTCTCATCTCTCTCTTTCTCTCCCCCCTTCCATTTTTTCTCCCACATTCACTCTCTTTACCCATTCTCTCTCTTTTGTCTTCCTTTCTAATATCTGTCTATCCCTATCTCTCACATTCTTTGTCACGGTCTTTTTCTCTCTTACTCTGTAAACACTCTACCGCCATCTCTATCTGAACACTATATCACTGTCTCTCATGTTTTTCTTTCTTTCTCTCCCTCTCTTTCACTCACACTCTTTTGTCATACTCTCTCTACCCAACAACTCTCTCTCTCCTCCTTCCTCTTACTTAATCTCCCTATCTCTCTCTAACACACCATTCTTCCGCATCTCACTATCTCCCTCCCTCACTCTCTCTTCCCTCTATTTTGTTTTTCCACTTCTCTGTCCCATCTCACTCACTCTCGCCCCATCGTCCCTCTCGCAGTGTCTCTATCTATCCCCCCACCCTTCTAACTCTCTCTTCCTCCTTCTTTCTCTCTCTCCCTCTCCGTGCTTCCATGTTATTGTCCTTGCTTCTCTCTTTATTTACCCCTCTTCTGTCCCTGTCTCTCTCCCTTTCTCCATCTCCCTCACTCTGCATTCCTTGATGTTTATCCCTTCCATCTCTCTATCTGTTTCCCTCTCTCCACCTCTCACTTAAGTATATAAGCACACTTTCCCTCTCACACACAGACCCCTCTCTCTCTCAGGCGTAAGCGGGTACTGCAGATGCTTAAGATTCGAGTCAAGATTAGAGTGGTGCTGGACAGGCAGCATCTGAGGAGCAGAAAAATCAACATTTCAGGCAAAAGTCCTTCATCAGGAATCAACTCCTTTCTCTCTCCCACAAACACACTCCTCTCTCTCTCTCACATACACATACACAGGCTCCCCTGTCTCTTATACACAGACACCCCTCTCTCTTTCTCTCTCTCTCTCACTCTCTCACACTCTCACACAAACACACACATGCACGCTCTTACAGGCACATGACCGCACTCCCTTATGTACACTGCCTCACACAGGCATACACTCTCACTCTGTCTCATTCTCTCACGCACACACACTCACACACTGGTTCTCACGCACACACAATTTTTCTCACAAACACAAAAACGTACATGTGACCTCAACAAATGAGTCTGATTATGTATCACCGCTGAGCAAATTAAAGCAAGGGCCCTCGTGACAAGGCATAGGATCACAGTAGGCCATTCGGCCCATCGAGTATGCTCTGCCATTTGATTAGGTCATGGCTGATCTGATCATCCTCAATTCCGTTTTCCTTAAAACTTATTGATTGTGTCTAATTGTGTATTTCAGAGCAAGTGATGATTCTACAAATACGAGAAGGTATGTTAAGATCCACTGTGCCTTCCTTTCATGTTAAAGAACCCCACAGTGTCTGCACTAGCATCAGTGTTTACATTATGGAAAACAAAGTCTTGCAGGTTTGAGAGGTCTGAATCAAACACAGTGTTAGATAAGCTGAGCAGGTCTGGCAGCATCTGTGCGCTGAGAGGGAGAGAGAAAAACACAGTTAACATTTTGTGTCCATCATATTCCTGATTTAGAGTCATTGAGCTGTACAGCACAGAAACAGACCCTTCGGTTCAACTCGTCCACACTGACCATAGAACATAGAACATCACAGTGTAGCAGGGGCCCTTCGACCCTCGAGGTTGCACCGACCTGTGGAACGACTCTTAAGCCCACATATCCTACACTATTCCATTTTCATCCATATGTTTATGCAATGACCATTTAAATACCCTTAAAGTTGGTGACTCTGCTACTGTTGCAGGCAGTGCATTCCATGCCCCATACTACTCTAAATAAACAAATTACCTCTGACATCTGTCCCTATATCTTTCATCACTCAATTTGAAGCTATGCCCCCTCGTGCTAGCCATCACCATCCAAGGAAAAAGGCTCTCACTGTCCACCCTGTCTAACCCTCTGATTATCTTATATGCCTCAATTAAGTTATTTTTCAACCTACTTCTCTCCAATGAAAACAGTCTCAAGTCCCTCAGCCTTTCCCCAGAAGACCTGACCTCCATATCAGGTGACATCCAATAAATCTCTTCGTAACCCCTTCCAAAACTTCCACATCCTTCCTATAATGCGGTTACCAGAACTGAACACAATACTCCAAGTGCGGCCGCTCCAGAAGTTTGTACAACTGCAGCATGACCTCATGGCTCCAAAACTCGATCCCTCTACTAACACACCGAATGCCTTCTTAATTACCCTATCAACCTCGGTGACAACTTTTGGGGATCAATGCACATGGAAACCAAGATCGCTCTGCTTATTCACACTATCAAAAATCTTACCATTAGCCCAGTACTCTTTATTTCTGTTGCTCCTTCCAAAGTGAATCACCTCACACTTTTCTGCATTAAACTGTATTTGCCATCTTTAAGCCCAGCTCTGCACCTTATCTATACCCCTCTGTAAATCCAACATCATTCAGTACTATCCACAACTCCACTGACCTTAATGTCATCCACAAATTTACTAACTCATCCTTCTATGCCCTGATCCAGGTCATTTATAAAAATGACAAACAGCAGTCGTCCCAAAGCCAATCCTTGCAGTACACCACTAGTAACTTAACTCCAGGATGAACATTTCCCATCAAACACCACCCCCATCTTCTTTCAGGTAACCAGTTTCTGATCCAATCTGCTAAATTATCTTTAATCCCATGCCTCTGTGTTTTGTGCAATAGTCCACCGTGGAGAAGCTTGTCAAATGCCTTACTGAAATGCATATACACCACAATCAACCACTTTATCCTCCTCCATCTCTTTGGTCATCTTCTCAAAGAACTCAATAAGATTTGGGAGGCACGACCTACTCTTCACAAAACCATGTTGACTATCCCTTATCAATGTATTGCTCTCCAGATGAATATAACTCATATCTCTTATAATCTTTTCCAAAACTTTACACAAAACCGATGAAAGGCTCACTGGTCTATAATTGCTAGGCTTGTCTCTACTCCCCTTCTTGAACAAGAGGACAACATTTGCTACCCTCCAGATATCCTAAATTAATCTATCCCATTTGCCACAACTATGCCAATATCCTTCTAAACCCGTGCTATTCATAAACCCATCCAGATGCCTTGTAAATCTTGCAATTGTACCTATCTTCACCACTTCCTCTGGCAGCTTATTCCATACATACCCACCACACTCTGCATGAAAAAGGTCCCCCCTTAGGTCCCTTTTAAATCTTTTCCCTCTCACTTTAAACCTATGCCCTCTTGTACACCCCAAACCTGGGGATAATACCTTGACTATTCACACACTCTATGTTCCTCATGATTTTATGAACATCTGTCATGTCACCCTTCAGCCTCCAAAATTCCAGGGAAAATAGTCCCAGCTCATTCAATCTCTCCGCACAGCTCACACCCTCCAACCCTGGCAACATCCTTGTTAATCTTTTCTCAAACTTCACAACATCTTGCGGCTATTGGTATTCTCAATGTGGCTGTACACATGTCCTGTATAGCCATGATATGACCTCCCAACTCCTATATTCGATGCATTTACCATTAAAGGCAAGCGTACCAAATACCTTCTTCACCTTGTCCCTCACCTGCAATGCTATCTTCAATGAACTACAAACTTGCATTCTCTTTGTCTGATAACAATCCCAGAACCCTGCCATCATGTGTGTAAGTCCTGCCCTAATTTGCGTTATGAAAAAGCAACACCTCACATTTATCTAAATTTAACTCCATCTGCCACTCTTCAGCCTATCTGATCAAGGTCCCGTTGTACTCTGAGACAACTTCCTTCACTGTCCACCTTGCCATCAACTGTGTTGTCTGCTATTTTATAAACTATACCTCCTATATTCTCATCCAAATTATTTAAATAAGGAAAAGCAGTGGATGCAGCACCGATCCTTGTGGCCCTACTGATCCCAAGCCTTCTCTCTGAAAAGCAACCCATCACCTTCTGACTCCTACCTTCCTGCCAATTGAGTGTCCAATGGCTAGCTCTCCCTATATTCCATGTGATCTAACCTTACTCAACAGTCTATTATGCAGAACCTTGTCAAACACCTTGCTGAAGTCCAGATAGACAACATCCACCACTCTATCTTTATCAATTTTTTTTTCTCTCTTCTCCAAAAATTCAATCACGATATTGAGATATGATTTTCCCCGCACAAAACTATGCTACCTGTCACTGCACCTTGTTGATAGTGGACAGGCTTTGGGGAGTCCAAAGGTGAGTTACTCACTGCAGGCTTCCCAGCCTCTGACCTGCTCTTGTAGCTATTGTGTTTACATGGTGAGTCCAATCCAGTTTCTGGTCAATGACATACCCAGGATATTAATCGTGGGGGGATTCAGTGATGATATTAATATTGAAAGTCAGAGCCCATTGGCTAAATTCTCTCTTGATGGTCATCCCATGATGCTGATAATGAGTGATTCAGTGATGCTAACACCAATGAGGGGCCGATGATTAGATTTGCTTTTAAGGATAGCAACCCAAATGTTGTTGTGGAGCGGGGAGGATGGGTGGCAATGGTTATGATCTCTCAACATAGCCTCCAGAATGTTGATAATAGGGAAATTTAAGGGGATGATGGTTAAATTATCCCTCAATAGTAACCCCAGCATATTGATAGTGGGGACTTTGGTGATAATAACACAATAGAACACCAAAGGGAGATGGTTCAATTCTCTCTCAATGGTAAACCTCCCCCACCCCCACCCCCACCCCCAATACTGATAGTGTGACGGATTCAGTCATGGTAATATCTTCGAAAGTGAAGGGGCTGGTGAGATTCTCTCTCACTGGTAACCCCTATATATTGATATTGAGGCAATTCAGAGATGGTAACACCAATGAATGTCAAGGGGTGATGGTTCGAATCTCTCTTATTGGAGATAGTCGTTGTCTGGAATTTGTGAGTTGGGAATGTTACTTACCACTCATCAGCCTAAGCCAACATGAGTTGTCTGAGTGGCAAGCTACTGCAGCAAGCAAATTTCAGTGCTTCCCATTGTGGCTGTGTATGTTTTTCTATGCTGAAAATGTGTTGCTTAAAAAGCGCAGCAGGTCAGGCAGCATCCAAGGAACAGGAGAATCAACGTTTCCTGAAGAAGGGCTTATGCCCGAAACGTCGATTCTCCTGTTCCTTGGATGCTGCCTGACCTGCTGCGCTTTTCCAGCAACACATTTTCAGCTCTGATCTCCAGCATCTGCAGTCCTCACTTTCTCCTATGTTTTTCTATGGATTAGGTTCCTCAATGGAGACTGGAGCACCTGTACTTACGATGGAGCCAATGTGGGACAGATTCTTAACGGGCGACCGGATCACTCTTAGCTGCGATGGCGGTCGGGAGCTTCGTTCGACGACCTATAACTGGATCATAAACGAAACTACCAAAGAGTTCAGGGAGAAGACTTACATCATTGAGTCTGTTACAAAGGAGGATGTTGGGGAGTACAGATGCCAATATTCCACATCGGCACATAAAACACCCTACAGTAACAGCATTCTCGTGAGAGTATCCTGTGAGTTGGGGTGTGTTTCTAATAATTCCCAAAGATAGACAGGGGTAGGAATAGTAAGGATATTGGTCTTCTCATGGGTTAGCATCAGTGCAGCTATGATGCGCAAAGGTTTATGGGTCTTCACTAAATCGATTGATGGTGCCTTCCACACCCCCACCCCCCACCCCCCAAACTTTCTCAGGCATTGCTGCCACATTGTGAGCCACATGCCCTTGGACTGGGCAGCTTGTCCACTTGAAAGTTGGAGGCAATTGGATCTGGAAAGGGAAAGGGAAGGGCTAAGAACAGGCAGCAGTCTCCCAGAAGGACTCTTGTGATGATGGGAAGTGGGTGGGTGGCGTGGTTTCGACAGATACCATCTCATGTGCAGATCTCACAGAGCCTGGATCACTGTTACCCAACGGCTCTCATAGGAAAGCAGGGGGATTCAAACTCACCCTGTGGATTGTCACCCTGGTCCACTCGATTGCTAATCTGTGATACGTCCGGTACATATGACTCCGCCCCTTAAGTTCACATAGAGTTCGTTATTAAAGCCGTTAAAATGGGGAATGGGACTGAGACTATCCCATTGAATGACGGAGCTCTCTCGAAGGGCCAAATGGCCTACTCCTTCTCCTATTTTCGATATTTCTATCATCGTCACCCAACTCTTGAAGTCTTCGATTTAACTGGCTCCTTCTTTCCATTTCTGTCTTTTCAATGTCATGTTTCATCCACGAGTCTGTTTGAGTGACAGTCTCGCTATTTCGAGGGCGTGAGTGTTTTATTATATATCTTACACCTCTGAGAATTTTACATTTCTATATCAAACTGTCCTAGCTTGGAGACTTCACAAATTAAAAGAAAAACAAGAAGAAAACATCCTGCTGGTGCACTCCCAGAGGGGAAATGATCTGAACTGAAACAATCTCTTGCTAAGAGAAAACCAGCTCCCTTTATGAACTAAATTCCTGGTTATTTCCCAATTATAAGTCAAAACAAAGCTCACTGTTTAATGCAGTCTGTTATAGACTGAAAAGCATGATACTCCATTAAAGCTCGAGCGCTGAAGTTTCTCATCCATGGAATCTTAGGTAAAAACAATGACTGCAGATGCTGGAAACCAGAGTCTAGATTAGAGTGGTGCTGGAAAAGCACATCCGTAAACCGCTTCTGTGCTTCCCCCAAACCCTGCCCCATTCCCCATTACGTTGTTATAACATGGTGCCAACAAGTGTACACAGTACTCCAGCTGAGGTCTAACTGGTGTCTTGTACATATTCAAAATCACCGCCCTGCTGGCAGACTGTACAACTCTACTAATAAAGCCAAAGGCATTATGTGTTTTATTAACTGCTCTCCCCTTGTCGTTCCACCTTCACTGATTTGTGGACATGTGCCCCAGCTCCCTCTGCTCCTACACCCCTCTGTAGAATTGTATCCCCCTACTTTGTATTGTCGTTCAATGTTCTTCCCACCAAAGTGCTGCACCTCACACTTCTCTTTACATTGAATTGCATCTGCCACATCTCTGCCCATGCCACCAATTTGTCAATGTCCTATTGGATTTCCACACTATTTCTCCTTACAGTTTACGATTCTCCTGGGATTTTATGCAATCTGCAAACTTGGAAATGCTCCCCCTGCACAACAAGATCCAGATCCACAACCAAGATACACATGTCGGGAAAAGAGGGGCCACTACTTCAACTGCAACCCTACCTCTGGCCCTAAAACGTGATCGGGTCAGTGGGCTGAGGCGTGGGAGAAGGAGTTTAATTTGGATAAATGTGCAGTGTTACTTTTTGGCAAAACAAACAAAGGCAGAGCTTCTACAATTAAAAGGGCCTTAGGTAGTGTTGTTGAATATAGAGGCTTAGGATTCAGGAGCACAATTCTTTCAAATTTGCGTCACAGGTAGACAGGATGGTTAAAGTGGCATTTAGCATGTTTGTCTTCATTGCTCAGACCTTTGAATATAGGGGATTGGATGTCATGTTGAGATTGTACAGTATGTTGGTGAGGCCTCTTCCGGAGTTCTGTGTCCAGTTCTGGCTGCCCTGTTAAAGGAAAACTATTATTACGCAGAAGGGGGTTCAGAAAAGATTTACCAGGATGTTGCTGGGAATGGAGGGTTTGAGTTATAAAAATATGTTGGATTGGCTGGAGTGCACGAGGTCGAAGGGTGGTCTTAATAGAGGTTTTCAAAATCATGAGGGGATGGCAGGAATCTTTTTCCCGAGGGTGGGGGATTTCAAGACTAGTGGGCATATTTTTAAAATAAGAGGAAAGAGATTTAAGAAGGACATGAAGGACAATTGATTTTACACAGTGTGGTTCGTGTGTGGAATGAACTTCCAGAGGAAGTGATGGGTGTGGGTACAGTTGTAAGTTTGAAAAACATTTGGCTAAGTACATGAATTAAAAAAAAATGTTTGCAGGAATATGAGCCAAGCTCAGGCAGATATGGCTAGTTTAGTTTGAGATTATGATCGGCCTGGACTTGTTGGACCGAAGTGTCCATTTCTGTGATGTATGAACCTATGAGTTGACGACTCTATGACGCTGAGTCTGATGCATTTTTAAAATCCTTTTGTAACCCCCTTACCCCCTCCCACTTGACAGTTTCTCTTCCACAGTCAATGCAGGACATTAGGAAATGGTTCTCCTTTCCAAACATTAACAGCACAGAAAGAATAGTTGATCTCAGCAGTATCTGTTCTGTATCAGCAGAGCAGTGACTTGTGACACTTGCATTCTCAAATTCTTGAGATGTGGGATCAGAATTAGGCCATTCAGCCCATTGCATCTGCTCCAGTGTTCAATGATATCGCAATCCGTCTGATCATCTACAACTCTACGCTCCCCAGTCACCCTCAACTCTCCTTCCCAATTAAAATTTTCAGCCTTCAATGATCAGCTTCAACAGCCCTGTGCGGCAAAGAATTCCACAGACTCACTACCCACGGACAGAAGGAATTCCTTCTCATCTCCAACTTCACTAGGTGTCCGCCACATCCCCTTATTCTGAGGCAATGCCCCTCTTGTCTCAGGCTCTCCCACACAAGGGGAAACATCCTCTTCTGCATCAATGCTGTAAAAACCTTGAAGAATATTCCATAAGGTCGCCTCTCTTTCTTGTAAACTCCAATGAGAACAGGCCCAACGTACTCAATTTCTCCCTCATTAGTCAGTCCCTTCCTACCCAGCTCAGCTGAGTGAACCTTCTGTGGACTGCCTCCAATGTTGGTCTAACCTTCCTTAGATATGGGGCCCAAACTGTTCACTGGATCCTAGCTACAGTCTGACTAATGCGTTGGCTGTATAGCTTTAGTAAAACTTCCCACCTTTTATAGCCCATTTCCTTTGAAATAAAAACAATTTGTGTTCCCAGTAACCCACTGTATTTGCATGCTAGCTTTTTTTGTGATTCACAAACAAGGACTCCTCAAATCCCTCTGATCCATAGCTTTCTGCAGCCTTTCTCCATTTAAACAATATCCAGCTCCTCTATATTTCCTGTCAATGGGATGCACTGCTCCTGAGAATTACTGATTATTTTTTCCTGTATTTTGGATAGTGGGCTGAAATGGGGAAAAGACACTGCAAAAGCAAAACACGGTGCCCCTTTTGGAAATTTGTTTTATGATCATAAGTGGAAGGGTTGGTTACACAGCGACTTGGAGTCGGGGACTTGTATGAGTAGAGACTTTGCTGGCAGCAAGCAGCTGATTGGTCTGCTTGGTTCTTACGCCCCGTTATTAATTCAAGTCATTTCTTTCTTGACAGCTCCTGATTCGCTTATGAGTATTGAATCTGAGCCAGAAGCTCTGTGGTATGCACAGACACTGAAGTTGAGTTGTCAATTCACGTTCCATACGCAAGAGGAATTCATTTACACATTTTATCGGGAAGGCTCTGTTGTGGCTGAGATCCGGACAAGAAATAAAAGTGTTTCTTTTGAAAAGGAACGGGTTATGTGTGAGGATGCAGGACGGTATCGATGCCAAATGCAGTTTGTTAAGTATCCCAACGGTCCTGTATACACGTCAGCTTACAAATATGTGGATGTGCAAGGTATGTTTCACTTTAGAATATAAGGGTTAGAAGCAGAACGTGGCCATTCAGTCCCTCCAAAACCTGCTTCCCCCATTCTGTACAACTGTGGCTGATCATATCTCAGCCTCATCTCCACCTCCCTGCCCCCATTCTCTTTAACCTGTCATGTTGACTTGAAACGATGGCCAATGTTGAACCCTCAACATGTCCCTGACACTCCCAATTCCGACGTCAGGCTGACTGGTCTATAATTCCAAATGGGTGCAATCTATATGGACTTTAGTGAGGCCTTTGACAAGTTCTTGCACAGCAGACTATCACAAAGGTTATGATCCAGGGAGAGCAAGCCTTATTGGATTCAAATTGATTCGGTTCTCGGAAGCAGAGAGTAGTGTTTGAAGGTTGTTTCTCAGACTGGAGGCCTGTGACTTGTGGTATGCCACAGGATTCAGTGCTGGGTCATGCGCTATTTGTTATTTACATAAATGATCTGGCTGTAAATGTACCAGGCATGATTAATAAGTTGGTGGATGATACAAAATTAGAGATACGGTTGACAGCAAGAAAGGTTATCAACAATTACAGAGGGATCTTGATCAGATGGGGAAGTAGCCCGAAGATTGGCACAATCAAAAATCCTTCTGCCTCCTCCTCAAATTTATTAAGTGTTCTGGCATCCCCCACAACCTCTGGGGAGGGTGGAGTGGTGAATTTCTACAGATTCACGCCTCCCTTCCCCAACTCCCAACTTTCAGAAAAGGGATCCCTCCTTATCTCTGCTTTCAGTCTGCTCAGCCCCTTATCCTGAAATAATGACCTCTCATTCTAGATTGCCTCACAGGAGGAAACATCCTCTCTCCAGTTTCTTTGTCGACCCCACCCCACCCTTTCGCATCTTATTTCGCATCATAATTGGACCTCCTCTCAATCTTCTAAACTACCTAGAGTATAGGCCGAAAGCATTTAACCTCTCCACATAAGACAAACCCTTGGAATTGATTGAGTGGATCTCCACTGAACTGCCTCCAATGCAATTACATCCCTCCTCAAGTAAGTGGACCAAACCACCACACAGTGGTGCGAAGACCCTTGTACAGTTGCAGCAACATTTCCCTACTCAATTACACCATTCTTTCAGCAATTGCCAGTTGCCTTCCTTGCTGTAATAAGACTCGTGCACAAGGACACCCAGATCCCTCTGCACCGAATCACTCTGAAGTTTCTCTCCTACTTGAATAATAAGTTGCATTTCTTTTCCTTTGACCACAATGGGCAACCCCAATCATTTCGGCATTAAATATCAAATGTTGTCACTATTACCTAACCTATTCCGTCCTATTTATAAATGTCTTAACCAACCTTGCAACTTGGTTTCCCAACTATTTTAGGGGAGAAAGTGAGGTCTGCAGATGCTGGAGATCAAAGTTGAAACTTTATTGCTGGAACAGCACAGCAGGTCAGGCAGCATCCAGGGAACAGGAGATTCGACGTTTCGGGCACAGGAATGAGCAGAGAGTGTTCAGCAGGAGAAGATAAAAGGTAGGGAGGAGGGACTTGGAGGAGGGGCGTTGGAAATGTGATAGGTGGAAAGAGGTCAAGGTGAGGGTGATAGGTCGAAGTAGGATGGAGGCGGAGAGGTCAAGAAGAAGACTGCAGGTCAGGAAGGCGGTGCCGGGCTGGAGGGATTCGGCTGAGACAAGGTGGGGGGAGGGGGGATGAAGAAACTGGTGAAGTCCAAGTTCATCCCCTGTGGTTGGAGGGTTCCCAGTCGGAAGATAAGATGCTCCTCCTCCGACCTTCGCGTTGTTGTGGTTTGGCGGTGGATGAGTCCAATGACCTGCATATCCTCGGTGGAGTGGGAGGGGGAGTTGAAATGCTGTGCTACAGGGTGGTTGGGTTGGTTCGTCCGGGTGGCCCAGAGGTGCTCTCTGAATCGCTCCGCAAGTAGGCGGCCTGGCACTATCTGCAAATTTGCCTGGAGTAACTTCTATCCCTGTGTCCAAATCATGAATACAGATTCTAAATAGTTGGAGACAAAGGCTTAACCCTGTGAGTTGCACTCATTATATCCCACTCGAACAGAAAAAAGATCCATTTATCCTGACTCTGTTCGCTGTTGGATAGCCAATCCGCTGTCTAAACTAATCTTATTCCCTGAATTTGATATGAGTATTATTTTGAAAGTTCATTGCATGATTTGATTGATTTAATTCCCATCAAATCTAGAGAGAAATGTATTTCAGCAGCTGAAAGGATGACACTGAGTGATTGGCATTATTAAAGCAGTAATAATCTGAGCGGTTAATTCTAGCTGATAACAGCACAGTACTATCTCTAATATCAATTGCTGGCTATAATGCTTATGGTTTTACCCATCACCCATCTCCCTGATACTCCCAATTCCGATGTGAGGCTGGCTGGCCTATAATGCCCAATGGATGTTGTCTACATGAATTTTAACAAGGTCCCCGCATGGCAGACTAGTCACAAAGGTTAGGTCGCCTGGAATCCAGGGAAACCTAACTAATTGGACTCAAATTGCGCAGAATTCTAGGAAGCAGAGAGTGATGGTTGAAGGTTTTTTCTCAGACTGGAAGCCTGTGACTAGTGGTACACCACAGGGGTCGGTGCTAGGACCTTTGTTTTTTGTTATTTACATAAATGGGAGAAAGTAAGGACTGCAGATGCTGGAGATCAGAGCTGAAAAATATGTTGCTGGAAAAGCACAGCAGGTCGGGCAGCATCAAAGGAGCAGGAGAATCGACATTTCGGGCATAAGCTAAAGCGTGAAGAAAGGCTTATGCCCGAAACGTCGCTTCTCCTGCTCCTTTGATACTGTCTGACCTGCTGCGCTTTTCCAGCAACACATTTTTCAGCTATTTACATAAATGGTCTGAATGTGAATGTACAAGGCATGTTTAGTAAGTTGGTGGATATTACAAAATTAGAAAGTATCAATGACAACAAGGAAGAGGTTATCAACAATTACTGAAGGATCTTGATCAGATGGGGAAGGGGGTGAGGATTGGCAAATGCAATTCAATACAGGTAAGTGTGAGCTGTCACACTTTAGAAAGTCAAACCAAGATATTAATATAAAGGTTCAGAGACGTGAGTGGAACAGAGGATTCTAGGAGTGCAAACATATAGTCTGTTAAAGGCAGCATAATCGGGTGACAAGGTGGTTAAGAAGGCATGAGAATGAGGGGTGACCTTAGAGAGGTATATAAATCATCAGGGGTACAGACAGGATGAATGCAAATAGTCTTTTTTCCCCAGGAATGGGGAAATGAAAACAAGAGGGCACAGGTTTAAGGTGAGACGGGAAAGATTTAAGAAGGACCTGAGGAGCAACTTTTTCACACAGACTATGGTGCATTTATGGAATGGACTGGTAGAGAAAATGGTTGAGGCCGGTACAATAGTAACATTTTTAAAAAGACATTTGGATAAGTACATGGATGGGAAGGGTTTAGAGGGATGTGGACCAAATGAGGGCAATTGTAACTAGCTTAGTGAGAACCATAGTTGGCATGGATCAGTTTGGACAGAAGGGCCTGTTTTCCTGCTGTATTACTGGATGATCCTACCTCTCTTTTTAAATAGTAAGGTTGCATCATCAACCGTTTAATATGCAGGCACTATCCCAGCATCTGTAGGATCCTCAAACACGGTCGCCAATGTATCAATTCTAAGGCCACTTCCTTAACGGATATTGTCAGGCGCTGAGGATCGATTTCCGTTTTTACCCATCAATTTCCCCAGCAATATATTGTTACTTCTTCTATCTCACCAACCTCTGTGTTTCCCATCATTTCCAGTACAGTTTTCACACCCTCCTATGTTATGAAGTTTGAAGGCATGTACTGTACCTTTAAGAGAGAGAATGTTGTTCTGAACTGAGAGATTACAGACCCCTGTATCTGACTGGATGGCAGTCCCAGAGAATACTGGAAAATTGAAAATATGTAACATTTAGCTGTGAAATGGATACTTGAGTTATTGTTTTGACAATAATTCAAATTTAATCAATCAGTTTAAATGATGCCATGGGATACTAAAACCAAACTGAGTTTGAACTTAATGTTTTTCCAACATTGACCAAATGAGAAGATCCAAAGTTGGGTGATGTAAGAATGAAGACATTTTGAAAACTGGTTGGAGAGCAACTGTCATAGAGATAGAAAATACCAGAAAATTAACTGCCCTTCCAACATTGTGCTCTTAAAGAAATCAGAAAAAAACTATCAATAGTACCTTTTCATGTAACGTTTATTCGCAGTGAAAAGAAAGAAGATGACCCAGAGAGATCAGCAGCAGGAAAACTGAAGACAGCAGGGAAGACAGAGACTGTGTGGTCTTGAGATTAAGCTAATGTAATGTTTAATAAGTGTGTTAATGGAACAACATATTTTTATTGCATTGGAGTCAGATGATAAGTAGTTAAGAAAAGGGACTTGGATTTGTAAATAGTTGTTGTTTAGTATTCACTATTAGAGTTAGGAAAATAAGTTATTATTTTTTCTTTAAATAGTAGAAATTAGGAGTTCTCTGTCACACACTCACATTTTAACAGATTACGAGCTGAGGTGAGCTTTTCTGGGTATATGTTTTTAATTAACAGAGGATTTCGTTGGGTCAGAGGGCCTTTTCCATGCTGTATTACTGTATGACTCTACTTCCCTTTTTAAATAGCAAGGTTACATCAGCAAACGTCTAATCTGTATGAACTGCCCCACAGTCGGTTGGATCCTTGAACACTGTCACCAATGCAACCATAAATTCTATGGCCACTTCCTTAACCATTCTGCGATGTAGATTGTCAGGCCCTGAGGATCAATCTCCCTTCAATCTCATCAATTTCCCTAGCAATATTCCTTTATTTCCTCCGGCTCAACAACTTCTGCGTTCCCCATCATTTCCAGCACATTTTTCATCTCCTCCTGTATGAAGACAGAAGTGAGGTATAAATTCAGTTCATCAGCCATTTCTTTGTTCCTCATTGTAAATTCTCTTGTTTCCAAGTGAAATGGATTTAGATTAGTTTTCAGCAATACTTTTCTCTTTATATATTTGCAGTCAGTTTTTATGTTCCCAGCAAGCCTACACTAATACTCTAGTTTCCTCTTCTCACGCAATCTTTTGGTCCCCCTTCGGTGACTTCTGAACTGTTCCTCATCCTCAAGGCTACTCTTTCTTTTCTTGCTAATTTGAAATCCTTTTTGTTTTTGCATCTAATGCTATCTGAAATATCCCCTGGAAGCCATAGGTTGGTCACTGTTTCAGTTTCACTAAAATCAAGTTGGAATAAATAATTTTAGTAGCTGACCCATTCGCTCTTTGAATGCTCGCCACTGCCTACCCACTCTCATACTTTACAGTAACATTTCCCAATCCATTATAGCCTACTCACACCTCATACTACCATAGTTTACCTTATTAACATTCAGAAACCTAGTCTCAGAATCTCACTCTCCATTCTAACGAAAGATTCTATCATGCTATGAATGTTCATTCCAAGGGATCTCTCACAACTGCACTACCTATCATTCCAACAAAAAGCAATCTAAATGGAAAAGCATATGGACGTACATGGAATAGTGTAGGTTAGATGGGCTTCAGATTGGTATGACAGGTCGGCGCAACATCGAGGACTGAAGGGCCTGTACTGCGCTGTAATGTTCTATGTTCTATGTAAATACATAAAGCTATTCAGTCTATATTCTAACTGATTTTAGATGGAATGGTGTCAGAAATACCTGTGAGTTAATGATTAACATCAAATGCAGAGATGAAAATGCATCAGTTAACTGCTGCTGAAATAAGTCGACAGAGGCTGGTATTCAGTCAAGTCACCCTTTAATTACTTATGTATAGTACAGGGATCCAGCTAGCTCAGAGCTGGCTCCTAAATCCCTGCCACCACTGTTTACATCTTTCAGCCAGGACTCTCTGATTTGACCAGGTTAACAGCCCCAATCAGGGAACTCATATTCTATATGTTCCACCCGGCTGACATCGTCACACTCACTTCAAATGTGAAGCAGGTATCCAAAGAACAGACATTGAAAATGATTAATCAAAATCTTATGGTTTACATCACAAAACATTTTAACCTCTCTGTCAATTTCAGAAAGTCCAGTGATATTGCAAGTGAATCCCAGGCTGCAGAGAGCCGGTGATTCCATCATACTGAATTGTACCTGTGCCCAGGATCACCTGTGTGGGAGAGGACAAATTTCTTTCCACAGAAACGAAACCATCGTAAGCTCTGATTCTGAATCTCACAATATCTATCACATCCAACAAGCGACCCTAATGGATTCAGGATGGTACCGCTGCATGGTTTCCCAGAACCTTTCGACATTCATGTCCCTCCGGGTGGAAGTCACTGTCCAGAGTGAGTAAACCGAGTGGCCATAGTGCGGTGGGAGGTGTGGGGGAAGGCTAACATGGGATCGAAACCATGGTTCACGAGGGCTGATCTGGCTAAATGGAAATGGTGTCTTTCGTTTCTAGTCTTGAAACAGATTAGGACAATTTGCAAGAGTTTGAACTCAAGGTGGAACAAATTGGCATTGGCAATGGAAGAGATGGGACATATTGGTTGACACAGAGGTTGCATACCAGTCCAAGACTATTCGTCATAATAGGTTTCTCAGGTTGACCGATATCTTCATGTCATCTTTTATTGCCGTTGGAATAGTCCCAGTTTTACTCTCCAAATTTAGCTGCTGGGGATGAGGGTTAATTTCATGTGGAGTGTTCTATAATTGATAGATCGCCAACATTCATCTCTGCTCTGATCCCTGGACCAGTTTCTAACTGGTGATCATTTGGCTGTGAGGGATCTCTTACTGTGAAATTTGGCCCAACTCTCTGCAAGCATTTGGCATATGTACGGTGCATGTAACTCGACTGTTTTCACAATGTGAAGACCAAAAGATGTAGAAGTGGGAGTACACCATTCAGCCCATAGAATCCTGCTGCTGTAAAATGGGAGCATTTCTGATCTAATCATCCTCGACTCCACATTCATGTCATACCCCCCACCCCACCCAAATGCTCACCCACCCATCACCATCGATTCCCCTTCCTGATTAAAAATCTCTTTATCTCCACTTGAATATACTCAGTGAGCCAAACTCAACACCTCTGAGCAGTAAAGAATCCCACTGATTAGCTCCCTCACAGAAAATAAATTCCTCCCCATTTCCATCTTCAATGGGCAACCTCATTTATTCTGAGACAATGCTCGTCTGGTCCTAGACTCTCCCACACAAGGGGAAACAATTTCTCTCAGTCTCCCTTTTCAAGTCCCTCTAAGAATGTTCAATGAGGTCTCCTCTCATTTTTCTGAACTCAAACCAGGATAGACCTGACCTACTCAAGCTTTTCCTCATCAGACAGTCCCTCCATATCCAGGATCAGCTGAGTGAATCTTCTCTGCACTGCCTCACTTCCCAGACTATATTTTCTCAGATACAGGGACCCAGAACAGTTCAATGTATTCCAAATTGGATAAATATTAGATAAAGTGTGGTGTTGAATTTTGGTAAGGCAAATCAGGGCAGGATTTATGCACTTAGTGGTAGTATCCAGGGGAATATTGCCTCACAAAGAGACTGAGGGGTGCAGGTTCACAATTCCTTGAAAGTGAAGTTGCAGGCGGACAGGATAGTGAAGAAGGTGGTGTTTGGTACACTTACATGCACTTGGTGAGTGCATTGAGTATAAGAATTGGGATGTAATATTCTCGCTGTACAGGACATTAGTTAGGCCATTTTCTTTTTGTAATACTGCATTCAATTCTGGTCTTCTTGCTGTAGGAGAGATGTTGTTAAGTTTGAAAGGTTTTGGGAAAAGATATACAAGGATCTTGCCAGGGTTGGAGGTTTTGAGGAATAGGGAAATGCTGAATAGACGAGGGCTATTTTCCCTGGATTGGTTAAGACTGAGTTTCGTAAAATTTGGAGGTTTATAAAAAACATGAGTGGCATGGATAGGGTGAATAGAAAAGGTCTTTTCTCCAAGGGTAGGGGAGTCCAAACTTAGAGGGAATAGAATTAAGGTGAAACAAGACAGATTTAAAATGGATCTAAGGGGCATTTTGTTTTTACACAAAGGATGTTGCATGCACGGAATGAGCTGCCAGAGGGAGTGGTAAGGACAGGTTAATTTACAACATTTAAAAGGCATCTGGATGGATACATGAATGGGAAAGGTTTAGAGGGATATGATCCAAGTGCTGGCAAATCAGATTAATTTAGGGTATCTGGTCGGCATGGTTGAGTTTGATTGAAGTGTTTGTTTCTGTGCTGTTCATCTCTATGATTCTATTCTTCAGTTCCATTCCACACGCCTCAGGTACAGAAGCAGTCTGCGTCAAAATGTAGCAAGATCTGGATAATACCTAGACTTGTGTTGACAAGTGGCAAGTAACATCTGCACCACGCAAACACCATCTGTAATAAGAAAGATTCTAACCATCGCCTCTTGATGTTCAATAGTGTTACTATCACTGAGTCCCTTCACCATCAACATTCTGGGGGTAACCATTGAGAGAGAGAATCTAACCATCAGCCCCTTGACCATTCTGTAATACCATTATTGAGTCTCCCCACAACCAAAGTCCTGTGTATTCCTATTGACTAAAAACCGAACTGGACTTGCCATATCAATACTCCCCACTTGTCTGGATGCAGCCCTGATAACCCTGAGAAGCTCAACACCATCCAGGATAAAGTAGCTCCCACTTGATTGGCACCACATCCACAAACATCCACTCCCTCCATCATCAATGCTCAGTCTAAGCAATGTGTGCCACCTGCAAAATTCACCAAAGTTCCTCAGAAAGAATTTCCAAACCCATGACCACTTCCTTCTGGAAGGGCAAGGACAGGAGATACATGGGAACACCACTCCTAGAATTTTACCCTCCAATCCACTCAACATCCTGACTTAGAAATATATCAACTGTTCCTTTAGTGTCGCTAGGTCGACATCCTGAAATTACCTCCCAAAGGTCATGGGGCCTACCTAAAGCACATTGACTGCAACTGGAGACTAGGGTGATTAATGCAGGGCACAGCCAGTCGCACACACATCCATAAGTAGAAAATAAAGTAGTGTCTGTAAGGGACAAAGAGTTCAAGTGAGGTTTATTAGAAATTAGTTAAGTGTATTACTGTTAGTTGGAGTTTTCAGTGCTAGTAAGGTTGATCAACCATTGTTACCTTTCTTCTGTAAGGACAAATAAAATAAAGTTGCGCCTCCCACACATAGACTCCACATTCTCGAGCATAGTGTCCTATCTGCCTGCAGTGGTAGCACCACACTGGCTGCCACATGTTCCCCTGTTGTGTCTTTCTATTAGATTAGATTAGATTACTTACAGTGTGGAAACAGGCCCTTCGGCCCAACAAGTCCACACCGACCCGCTGAAGCGCAACCCACCCATACCCCTACATGTATCCCTTACCTAACACTATGGGCAATTTAGCATGGCCAATTCACCTGACCTGCACATCTTTGGACTGTGGGAGGAAACCGGAGCACCCGGAGGAAACCCACACAGACACGGGGAGAACGTGCAAACTCCACACAGTCAGTCGCCTGAGGCGGGAATTGAACCGGGGTCTCTGGCACTGTGAGGCAGCAGTGCTAACCACTGTGCCACCGTGCCGCCCACGTTGCTCCCTATTGCTGGGTTCCTTTGATAACAATTACCTCCTCTTCGTTCAAACTCCATACTGGATTGAGACTCAGGAAAGAAGTATTTTCCCTTCTTTCCCTGTTTTATTTCTGTTTAGTTCATGTGCTTCATTTCCCCACATTAGAGACATTCTCCTCAGAACCCACCTCATTGTGGGTTGGCTCTGAAGGACTGAAGCTCACACGTCTTCCTGCTCTCTTCAGTGGCATATGAAATTAGAGTCCTAGTCCACTTCATTAAATCAGCCTCAGGTAACAGATCCCTGTTTAAATCCCCATACACTCACGAGAAATATACATATGAATGATTGGTGGGCTGGAGGCTGTTCTCTCTTCTTTTGACTGCACTAGTTTAGCCCGTCAATGGGGTCTCGTTTATTGTACCCAACTGCTGTGAGAATCACTTCTTTCACGGCGGCTTGGGATCGTTTCCCTACGTCCACAGACTGCAGTTGCAGATCGTACTGACTGGCTCAAACACATTACAATGAGTTTTACCTTCTCTTCCTGTCTCATCTAATCCATTAAAAGCTTTCTGTTGCCTGACTACAGACAATACATGTGGATGTGCAGATGGCTCAAATTCTGAAATCTTTTTAGCAAATTCCGCTAATTACAAGACTGTAAATGGGTTAGTGTATGTTAACAGTGGGGCATCGGTGTCCCTGACCTGTCTTTCAGTGGTAATCAACGTTCACTACAACAGGGGCTATCTCCGGGGGTGCTAAACAGGATCGCTTCTCGGCCTTTTGGCTAGTGTAGTATCTGTTCTTATCAGGACAGGGGTCGAGTTGCGAGTCATCAGAGCTAGTGGAGATAATCGCTGGATCGTGATTGGACGTTGGAGGATCGTCTGGTTGTGCTGACCTGCTATTGGTGGATCTTCATGCTGGCTTCGGCCTAACGCCAATTCAGGGACCAGCCAACCTCAGAGCCATGGCCTCAACAGCTGCCCGCAGACCTGGGCAGGGGGTTCAAAACACCGTCCGGGTGACTGTGAAGAAGATAGAGGATCGTACGCCGCTTGACCGCATGCTGTTTATCAAGAAAGTGCTGCTGGGATGCTGTGGGTTCGCTGCAGCAGATGTGTACTGCCTGCAAGATTTCCCTGGGGCAGGCTACTTTGATGTGACCTTCAGGAGTGTGTAGCAGTGCGAACAGCTCCTGAATGTCTTCAAGGAGAAGGAAGGGGAGCCGCTGTTTTCCATCTTGTCGGCAACCCCATTGTGTGTGCTTCCTGCACAGAGGAATCGGGTTGTTACAATCCATATGTACAACCCCTATGTTCCAGCGGCTGATGTCCTGACCTTCCTGGGAAGGTACGTCCAAGTTGAGGGAGAAGCCACCGATGTGATTGACCCCTTTGGAATCTGGACCAGTAAGCGGCAGGTCAGGGTGACTCTGAGGGTCGATGGCAATGGGAACATTCTTCACCCACTCTCGAGCTTCGCAATTGGAGGGAACAGAGGCTACCTGACATATACAGGGCAGCCGAAAGTGTGCCGAACCTGCGGGAAGTCGGGACACGTGGCGGCGGACTGCAAGGTGACCATCTGCAGGAACTGCAAACAGGAGGGTCACCTGACTAAGGACTGTCAGGAAGCAAAGAGCTGCAACCTGTGCGGAGAGGCGGGCCACATGTACAAGACCTGCCCAAGACGGTGGGGGGGGGGCACTTACGCACAGATGGCTGGAGGTAGCAATGTGAACCGTGGACCCCCAAAGACCAGTAAGGTGCACCCAGACAGCAGAGAAACGGAGTCTGGTGGCACCTAGAAAGAAGAACAGGCTGGAGTAGAGGAGGCGGCAGACAGTGGAGAGACACAGCAGCTGATCCTAGCTCTAGCTGGACAGATGGAAGCAATGGAGGAGAAGGTAATCGAGCAGGCAGAGGAGTGGATACCTGTTAAAAACAGGAAGAGAAAATCCTGCCAGGCCCCCAAAGCCTCCCAGCAAAGGGGGAAAAGACAGCTGCACGAGGGAGGGACGGCCAGCTCTTCGGATGGTGAAGACTGGTGCAAAGAATGTCATCACCACCAGAAGAAGAGACAGAGCGCCGTAGATGAAGAGGAGGGCATTTCCTCCCAACCAGGAAACAACGGACCCCCCGAAGTCCACCCTCCACCCAGTGAGAACCAGGGGGTACCCACTCCCCCACAACCACAGACAACTGAGAGCTGCGATCCTCTGATAGTCCCATTGTCAGACACAGAACTGGATGGTGCGGACCTTTGCCTTGGCTCAATGACTCCAGAGCAGGTAAATGACCCCAGTGAGAGCCTGGATAGCTACCTCAGCCCAGCGAGGGTCCAGCAGTTCGTGCTCACCATGGGGATGCAGACAGCTACCCCAGAGACAGGACAGTCAAATGGACAACGGTAACCCCATAAACTGGGATTAAAAAAGGTTCATTTGCTATAGTATAACAGGGCACCCACTCAGTAGGTGGGTTCTGCTGAAGCCACAGCTAAATAACAAGAGACTGGATGGTTAATAGGATAACTGTAAATTCGAGTAATTCAATCTGTTCTTTGTAATGTTTAAGACATGCAATGTATATATCTATGAACAACATGACAAATTGTACAAATACCAAAGATTTATTTCTATGAATAAAGTATATTTTGAAATAGAAAAAAGGTTGGATCCTCTGGGAAGGCTAGTGGAGAACCACAATTCTCTGTTCACATGGCATACTGCTGCACATCTTGCCTGAACTTGAATTCCCAACCATTTTTATTAGATTCTCTACTGTGTGGAAACAGGCCCTTCGCCCCAACTAGTCCACTCCGACCCTCTGAAGAGTAACCCACCCAGACCCATTTCCCCCTAACTAATGCACCTAACTCTACAGGTAATTTAGCATGACCAATTCACCTAACCTGCACATCTTTGGACTGTGGGAGGAAACCCACGCAGACACAGTGAGAATGTGCAAACTCCACACAGACAGTTGCCCGAGGCTGGAATCGAACCTGGGACCATGGTGCTGTGAGGCAGCAGTGCATGTGTGATTTTGTCCTCTTAATTCAGGCACAGGCAAAAAATTAGGGAATATTAGGTTCCATGGGTTCAATTTTGCAACAACAAAGTAACTTCTTTTCGAGTCCCACCAGAGTCGCCAATTTCTTGCGTCTGCCACACAGTGCAGTTTGACTTTTATGTTCAGCAAAGAACTGCAGGTCGACATTAATAAGAAATGACTTTTTATCAATTTCAACACAGCTAATACTACAATAACAATACACTATAAACTAATAATTAATGCTGTAAGTTTAATTAATTATCTGAAATCTTTAACTTTGAATGTACAAATAGCACCACACTAGATATTAGCCTTCATCCATGTGGCAATGATCATTTGGTCTTCTTCTTCTGGTGGTCCAAGGGTCATCTTCTTTTTATGTTTCTTTGTCTTGAGCTACCACTCCTGAGGGTTGTGTTATGGTGATTATAATACCTAGAAGTGTTTTTATCTCTTTAGGAGGGTCTTTAATGCCGACAAATAGATCGATCAGAGCTTGATCACCCTGATCAATCGGGCCCAATCAGGCGTTAGTGTTGATGGTAGGTGGTCCTTAGGCCTCCATTTCTAAGCGTTGGGGGCATGGAGGTCAGGTAGCCTTTCCTAAATAAGGGTGTGAGAAACCTCTCTGTTCTGGAAAAGAACCCTATTTTTAAGGGAATGGGCTGTGTGAATTGTATATTATACTATCTGCAGCTACAGTCTGTCTGGGTTTGTAGCTTGTTTATTTCAGTGCTTTTATGCGATACTTTGGTCACTGTCTGGCTAGATTTCCCAGCGTGCTTTATTTATTATCCAGTTTTTCATAAACCTGCCATTTTGAGCTTTCTGTCTGGCCACAGTAAGTGAATAAAAGTCACATTGTGTTAACCAAACTTTAGTAAATTAAGGTATGGCAGTATAGCTCAATGATGTGGAATGTGTGTGTTTTAATATGTATGAAATCTTGGAGGTAACAGATAACCTGACATGATTCCTTCTTTCATCGCATCACACAAAATAGGAGCAGGAATAGGCCATTCAGCCCTTTGAAGACTGCTTCACCATTCAGTCTGATCATCCAACTCAGTGCTCTGGTTCACTGTTTACTCCATACCCTTTGATCCCTGTAGCCCCAAGAAGTAATCCTGATGAAAATAGAGTTAGAATAGAAAGATGCTTGTTTTTGAATGGTAAACTCGAGAGACCGAATGACCTCTTTCTGTACCGAAGATTTGATGTTTATATCTAACTCTGGACCTTCACCACTGGCAATGTGTCTTTGTGTGAAAAAAATCATGTGTGCAATTTGTGATGAGGTCATTACTTTTGTCGCATGGGCTTTAATCAATGCTGGAATCTTCTCTCTCCTTCCCAGTTCCAGTGAGCTGCCCATCCATCAACTCAGATGTGAAGGGCTCCACTATATCCGTTGGTGACCACTTTACCATCCAGTGTACCTCGGAAAGAGGAAGGCTGCCTATAAACCTCTTGCTGTACCGTCATCACCACGAGCTTCTGGGTAATACAACAGTCATTGACTCCAGGACAGCCACTTTCCATGTTACTGTGCCATCTGAGGGGGAGGATGCCGTGTACTCCTGTGGTGCTGAAAATGCCGTTACCCGTGTTGTCAACTGTAGTGAGCCACTCACCCTCACCTTGTCAGGTATGGATCAAAATGAAAGTCATCAGTTGTAAATTGCAATGTTGTCTGAGGGGACACTCATCTCAGTTAACTTGCATACAAAAGGCGGGGAACTGACTCAGTAGTTCAATCAACAAATCCTTCTTTATTTAATCTTACAGATAGCAACACTCAACATAAAACGTATTCATATCTTACCTCATCTGACTTAACTTCAGCTTTAACTCACTCCATTTAGCTTTAGTTTGCTTGATTTAATTGACATTCAACCCTAACTCAGTACATTTGGCATCAGTCAAAAACTGATTGAGTTACTGCAGATCTTGGGAACAGGAGAATCGACGTTTCGGGCATAAGCCCTTCTTTCATCGCATCACACAAAATAGGAGCAGGAATAGACCATTCAGCCCTTCGCCTCCGTGCCTATTTCTTTAACCAAGACTCTCGCCCACCCTCTGACGACCCCTTCTCCCGCCTCCAACACACCCCATCCACCTGGACACCCCGTGCTGGCCTCCTACCTGCCCTCGACCTCTTCATAGCCAACTGCCGCCGCGATATTAACCGCCACCTGAACTTCCCCACCCCTCTCACCCACTCCAACCTCTCACCCTTGGAACGCGCAGCCCTCCACTCACTCCGTTGCAACCCCAACCTCACTATCAAACCAGCAGACAAGGGAGGCGCGGTAGTAGTTTGGCGCACTGACCTCTACACCGCTGAGGCCAAACGCCAGCTCGCAGATACCTCCTCCTACTGCCCCCTTGACCATGACCCCACCCCCCACCACCAAACTATCATCTCCCAGACCGTCCATAACCTCATCACCTCGGGGGATCTCCCATCCACCGCCTCCAACCTCATAGTCCCACAACCCCACACCTCCCACTTCTACCTCCTGCCCAAAATCCACAAACCTGACTGCCCCGGCCGACCCATTGTCTCCGCCTGCTCCTGCCCCACCGAACTCATCTCCGCATACCTTGACACCGTCCTGTCCCCCTTAGTCCAAGAACTCCCCACCTACGTTCGGGACACCACCCATGCCCTCCACCTGCTCCATGATTTTCGCTTCCCCGGTCCCCAACGCCTTATTTTCACCATGGACATCCAGTCCCTGTACACCTCCATCCCCCATCACGAAGGACTCAAAGCCCTCCACTTCTTTCTTTCCCGCCGTACCGACCAGTACCCTTCCACTGACACCCTCCTTTGACTGACTGAACTGGTCCTCACCCTGAACAGCTTCTCTTTCCAATCCTCCCACTTCCTCCAAACGAAAGGAGTAGCCATGGGCACCCGCATGGGCCCCAGCTATGTCTGCCTCTTTGTAGGATATGTGGAACAATCCATCTTCCGCAACTACACTGGCCCCACCCCCCACCTTTTCCTCCGCTACATCGATGACTGTATCGGCGCCGCCTCGTGCTCCCACGAGGAGGTTGAACAGTTCATCCACTTCACCAACACCTTCCACCCCGACCTCAAATTCACCTGGACAGTCTCAGATTCCTCCCTCCCCTTCCTCGACCTTTCTATTTCTATCTCAGGCGACCGAATCAACATGGACATCTACTACAAACCGACCGACTCCCACAGCTACCTGGACTACACGTCCTCCCATCCTGCCCCCTGTAAAAACGCCATCCCATTCTCCCAATTCCTTCGACTCCGCCGCATCTGCTCCCAGGAGGACCAGTTCCAAAAACGCACAACCCAGATGGCCTCCTTCTTCAAGGACCGCAATTTCCCCCCCCGATGTGGTCGACGATGCCCTCCACCACATCTCTTCCACTTCCCGCTCCTCCGCCCTTGAACCCCGCCCCTCCAACCGCCACCAGGACAGAACCCCACTGGTCCTCACCTACCACCCCACCAATCTCCATGTACAGCGCATCATCCGCCGTCATTTCCGCTACCTCCAAACGGACCCCACCACCAAGGATATATTTCCCTCCCCTCCCCTATCAGCATTCCGTAAAGACCACTCCCTCCGTGACTCCCTCGTCAGATCCACACCCCCCCACCAACCCAACCTCCACTCCCGGCACCTTCCCCTGCAACCACAGGAGGTGCAAGACTTGCGCCCACACCTCCCCCCTCACCTCCCTCCAAGGCCCCAAAGGAAACTTCCATATCCGCCACAGATTCACCTGCACCTCCACACACATCATCTATTGCATCCTCTGCACCCGATGTGGCCTCCTCTATATTGGGGAGACAGGCCGGCTACTTGCGGAGCGTTTCAGAGAACACCTCTGGGACACCCGGACCAACCAACCCAACCACCCTGTAGCTCAACATTTCAATTCCCCCTCCCACTCCACCAAGGATATGCAGGTCTTTGGACTCCTCCATCGTCAGACCACAACAAAACGACGGTTGGAGGAAGAACGCCTCATCTTCCGCCTAGGAACCCTCCAACCACAAGGGATGAACTCGGATTTCACCAGTTTCCTCATTTTCCCTCCCCCCACCCTGCCTCAGTCAAATCCATCGAATTCAGCACCGCCTTCCTAACCTGCAATCTTCTTCCCGACCTCTCCACCCCCACCCCAGTCTGACCTATCACCCTCACCTTGACCTCTTTCCACCTATCACATTTCCAATGCCCCTCCCCCAAGTCCCTCCTCCCTACCTTTTATCTTAGCCTGCTGGACAAACTTTTTTAAAGCCTCATTCCTGAAGAAGGGCTTATGCCCGAAACGTCGATTCTCCTGTTCCCTGGATGCTGCCTGACCTGCTGCGCTTTTCCAGCAACACATTTCCAGCTCTGATCTCCAGCATCTGCAGACCTCACTTTCTCCTTACTGCAGATCTTGCCTTGTGATTCTTTGTTTGCTCTGAAGATCACTTCAGGGCACATACAGATCGTTCTGCTATAATGCACGTGTCAATAACAGAATTTGCAGTAACACCGTTGAAAAATTGGGGGCATTATTTTTAAAGTATGAACTTTTAAAATGTGTGTTGGCTGTAACGTAATTACTCATCAACATATTAAGCATTGTTTCTAAAGAGAGATTTTCTGATAATCTGATAGCTCCTCATGAGAAGTCCTTTGCTCCACTCATTTTATCTCAAAGTGTGCTCCTCCTTCCAGAATTTCCCTGGTGGTCAGCCAATGAATTGGTCAAATCCTGACCACATTGTTTCAACTCAGCTGAAGATGTTTTACTGAGTCACACAGAATGGAATCAGGGCTTTTGCCCCATCTAAGCCATGCTGGCCAGATTTTCCAAACTAAACTTGTCCTATTTGTCTGCCTCTCAACCTGTCCTATTCATGTACCTATTGAAATGTTTTTTTAAAATGTTGTAACTACCTGCATCTACCACTTCCTCTGGTAGCTCATTCCATTCACGCATCATCGTCCAAGCAAAAAAGTTACTCCTTAAATCATTCCCTCTCAGCTTAAGCTTATGCCCTCTATTTTAGGACTCCCTCACTGGGGATAAACACCTTTACTATTCACCCTGTCTATGCCCCTGATGTTGGTTTCACCCTTCAACTTCCTACACTACAGGGAAAAAGGTCCCAGCCTCTCTTGATAGTTTAAACCCTCCAATCTCAGTAATATCCATGCAAATCTTTTCTGCATCCTTTACAATTTAATAGCAACCTTGCTACAGGAGGGCGACCAATTCTGTACACAGTACGTCAAAAGTTGCCTCATCAATGTCCTGTATAAGTGCAACACTGTCAACCCCTACACTTTCAACTACCACATTCTCCCAGTGTCTGTGTGGGTTTCCTCCGGGTGCTCCCGTTTCTTCCCACAGTCCAAAGATGTGCAGGTCAGGTGAATCGGCCATGCTAAATTGCCCATAGTGTTAGGTGGATTAGTCAGAAAGAAATGGATCTAGGTGGGTTATTCTTGGTAGGACCGATGTGGACTTGGGCCTGTTTCTAAACCGTAGGGAATCCAATTATCTCCTGATTGTCCCCAGCTTTAATTTAAACCATCTACTTGTTGAAACTTTTCCTTCTTTTGAAAATGAAGCATCCAGTCTTCATAGTCTATATCATGGAAATGAGTGACTTGCGCCATCCTAAACCGGGTCCCATTCCGGGAACCAGAGTTATGTTAATGAAGCATGCCTCTAACTGCGAGACCAAACTGGCCAAATTTGCTCAGTATGTCCAAGTGTGATATGGATGTAAATGGCGTAAAATTCTAGGACTACCCTGAATATGAATATGAATATGAAACATGTGCCTATCTGTCTGATAGAGGTGACGAACAATTGAACAATAATCAAGAAGCTCAATTACCTTTATGCTTTTGCAATGTTTTCTGTCTGGAGTCACTGACATGATCCAGACCAACAGTATAAACCAGTCCAGGAATTTCTAGTCGCAAATGTGGTGAGTGGTGGTTTTCTATTGGAATGGCCAGAACCAGACTGAACCATGATGCAAGTTACAGGTAAAACAAATTATATTCAGCGTCCTCACGATCTCAAATGCCATATGCCAGCCCTGATAGGATTGATTGGAACCAGGATACCCACTGGGGGCAGAACCTACCTTGCGTACCTACCTGATGACCACTGCTGGACAACCTTTTCCCGAGGGGATCCTGAAAATAGGGACAGGCAAGCCCTACCATTTCACCTTTGAGACTGGCAACGACATAAAAAAAAAACAGGGACAAATGTCTGGCCCTTGCTTTAACTGTTGAAATGTGGCCAATGGGGAGTAATGTGTCCTTAATGTTACCTTGGAGCTGATGTTGGAAATCGACATGCTTTCGTCCTATCAAAAGGAAAATCTACTAATATACACTGACTCTTCATTGTGCTTTTAATATGATCCACGATCTTGGAGCCTTGTGGGAACATTGAAGATTTTTAACCCCCAAGGGGTTATAGTAATGCTATTTTGTTCAATCAATCTGAAGATTATCAAGATGTTTGGCTTATACTGTTTCTAAAGTAATGGGTAAGTATATGCAGCTGCCAAGCAAGCAGCCTTACGCTCCAAATGTCTGATCCCACTGGGTTCCCAGCAAAACCCGGTTAGGCACAGTATAAGGATAGGTATGCCAGACCTGTTAAGATGCAAAGATCACGGGGGAATGAGACTGTCTGTTCAGTGCCAATTCAATGTAGAGGTGGGTTTCTCTATTGCTTACTGACTGTAATCAAATGGGTTTAGTGTTTGGATTGTTCTCAAAATTGTTTTGAAATTTGGAAGTAATTTGCAATTTTCCATTTTTGAATTAATTACAGGTACTTTATACTATAATATACTACTGACTAAAATGTCAAGGGATTTGATTTCATACATGGATGCTAAGTCTAAATTTCTTTGCTTTGTGTATGGAGCTTATAAGAATACACACTGGTTGATAGGATTTATTTTTGGATAGGGCTGTTAGATCTAAGGAGTGTCTGGCTGAGCGATTATCTTCACCCTTAGATACTTAAACTGAACAGTGATGGTTTATAAATTTAAGATTATACCAATATCTAAATTCTAGGGTTAGCTCAATATTAGATAAATTTCAGTGTCGTTTGAAAGCCTTGTGTCATGTTACCATAACTTGGGGACAGCATTGTCCTCCATTCATTACCAACTTTTCTGCTCAAAATCACCATCAGGTTTCTACACTTAATTCTAATTACTGTTAACTAAAGCTGTAGATCAGACCATTTAATTGGGCACAAGGTTAATGATTTCTTTTAAAAAAAAAGAGAATACAATATATTGCAGAACTAATCTAAATTTTAGATAATATTTTAGTAGGAAAACTTCAAAGAGTATTACATCCTAGCAATGCTGGAAATATAAGAATAGGTTTGCTTAATTCACCCATGTCTGGGCTTTTCCATATAAAATAAGAAAGTAATGGGTAGGAAGGGAATTTCTAATGCAGAGTTTAAAATGAATGAGCTTTTTGCCAGCATGGGCAATATATTTAATCCAGTGGGCTATTTGAGTTTGATTAATTTGAGAATTATTTATTTTAAAATTGCTCTTAGGGCTTCTAGCCTGCTGAAGCGCACAAATTATGGCCTCAAATAAGGTACACCTGCAATACTCAAATCAGAATATGGGTGACCTCTACGAGATTAGTTTGTGTTGCTTCTTTGCTGCTGTCTCTTTTACTTGAATATATGTATATTGTATATACTTATATACAAGGAGGAAATGGCTTATACTTTATTACAATGGACACTTTGCGGTCTCTAACCTTGCAAGGGTGGGGGGAGATGATTAAGATCAAACTTGACCTGCTGTATGGACTTGCCATTGCCAGCACTGGTGCACCAGAAGGGACAGTTTACCTGTGCGATTCTGAGCAAACAGAGACTGTGTACTAACTTTGCCATGAAGATGTCCTTGCTTGCCAAAAGACTGAATGTTGCCAAGAATGACTTTTGCAGTGGTCAACAGCATAAAAAAAATTAACAGTTCATTTACAGGACAAGTCTAAATGGTCTTTACCTTGTAAAGGTGTTGTGTGCCAGTTTGATTACATTTGTACTATGGGCATTCCTGGTAAGCCTTGTCCCCTTTCAGATAGATCACAAAGTAAAAAAGACAAAGGGGGGATGTTCCTGGAAACCCATAATAACATTTTGGAAGAGGATGAAGTAATTTGTTATGCCCTTCAGCAAGAGACTCCCCGACCCCTTTTATCCTTCCAAATACTAACATGGGGTTATGGGAATAGTACTAAAGCATTTACAGGATGTAATATCTTTTTAGTTATTACCTATCCCCATCTGCTACTTGTTTATGGACCTCCTCCAATAAATCCATAATATCTTATCCAAATTGCTACAAAGGTAAGGGATGGGGGTGCGCTTATGTAAGAGTGCCTAAAATTATTCCCTGCACTATGATTAAATGTAATAGTCATCACTGCTTTTCTGAAGGACCTCACATCTCTTAGCGAAAAATGTATCCATATTGCCACTGGAATTCTAACTCTATGTGGAGAGAGTAACAACACCACCTTCATTACGATATCCCTAACGGCACTAATATTTTCACAATTATTGGATGCGTAGGACAATTTTGGGATGTTGACCATGTTTCTTATCAAAAAACTCACCTCATTAGATTAGATGATTTTCACCCTCAGCACCCAGGGCCAATTTTTTTAATGATAGATTACCCACATACTCCAGGAGATCACAAAGATAGGCCTGCTTCTTACTGGGAAGGTCCCTCTATTACCTATGCTAAACCTGGATATTATTTTTTCATGCATAATAAGGCAACTAACTACCTTGTTCTGAATAGAGCAAGTATTCTTGTGCCGTAGCTGTAGGAACACTATTTCCAACTCCTGGTCCCTGACCAGTTACCTGGCAACGAGATCATAATTCCCCTTTTAAACATACAGTTCCTCCTGACTTCTGTACAGAATGGAAGAATCCAAAGGCTATATCAAGAATTAAAACACACTCATTGGCATATGCAGCTCTTAGTGTTCTTTCATTAGGAGAGTCTTTAGGAATTATTAGTCATCAAGACCATAATTATCTCATTTGTGGACTCACAATTTTGTGAAATGAGACAACTGCTTCTTTAATAGAAATTAGGGACATGCTTTCAGAATTGCGCCTATTTGCCCAATAAAATCGATTACATACTTGCGAAGGAAGGTGGATTTTGCACTATAGTTAAAGGAAAAAGCATTATGGGGGTCACTGATCTTATCAAAAACATTACCTGACATATTGATAATATTTGCACTTTTGTCAACCAATTTAATAAAGGTGCAGGATGGGGAGATTGGGATTTTGGCTCATGGTACAACTGGCTAATTAAATGTGGCTATGTATGGTGCTATTGTTTTAATTAGTCTTTTTGTTGGTATTGGTACAATTAAGTGTATTATTGCTAAAATATTAACTTCTATTGACAATATTGGTTCCACCCAGAAAATGCTTCTTCTTTACTTAAATCATGGTGAGGAAATATCATTGCCTACCCTTGATTCCCCTTTGGAGGAAGAGGAAGTATGGCAGTCTTTTGCAGCCATTGAATTTGATTAATTTGATCCATGCCTTTATGGTGTGGTCATAGAATGACCAAAGGGGGGTATGAGGATCTAAAATTTGCATTTAGGCAACAAGTGTATGTAGATTTTTATTTACCAGAAAATGGTTTCTCAATTTAAAAAGAATACTATCAAATGGCATTTGAACCTGTACTGCTGATTTGCAGAAGTGAGCTGAAATTCAAAGATAAGAAAACAATAGAGTTTTCATAAAATGAATATAGACACATTAATTGACCATTTGAACTAACCTTAAACTGATACATGCCATGACAATTTACGTAAATATCTTTTCCAAAGAATATCATTGGATTAGCCTGTCTTCAATCATGTCACCTTATTATATGTGATTTGTCTTTCTTGTAATTAAGGCTGTACTATTTCTTAAAAAAATATATAAATAATGTGTAACTTTCAAATGTAATTGCGCAATTTCACCACAGAACACAGAAGCTTCAACCTTTGTTTTGCTGGATAGAATTACGTCAAGGTACTTTAATTCAATAAACTAATGATCCTTGCTTTTTGAACAGACCGTATTCGTTGACTCTTTTGACCAATCTCGAACCAAGAGGCCCCTCTTGAGGGGTCTTAGATCTTCACACTCAATAGCCTGAGCAATGATTAAAAATTAAATGTTAAACAATCACTTTCCATGTTCTGTATAAGGTACAAGTAGTTCTGGGATAATGCGCATTTCTGGAGCGTGATTTGGCTTTGTGCTGCTCTGTGCATGCGTGACACCAGGCGCTAGTCTTAATGCCATTCTGTACATGACTCAATGCTGTTCTTAGCACGCACAATGTCAGGCGCTGGCCTTCTTGCCATTCTGCACGTGTGCCGATGTACACGCCAAAGTCTCTGTGTGGTTCTGCGCATGCACAATGTCAGGCGCTGGTCTTTGTTTCATTCTGCAGGCGCACCGATGACCTCAAGGCTACTGTACATGTGCGATGTCAAGCCCAGTCTTTGTGCCGTATTGCACATGTTCCAATGTCAGCTGCCAACAGAGCAGCTTTCTGTGAGAAGTACTGTATATAGAACAGCTTACATTTTTGATTGTACTGTTGTTAAATTTACTTTTGTTTCATTAATAAATATGGTTTCAACCTTCATTCAGGCTGTGCGATACCTTGCATTAGATTTTTGGGTGATTTATAAGAGATCATGCGTAATATTTTTTGCTGGTGTGCCCTAACTCCACTTTTCCCATCAGCCACGCCGCTTCTGTTAAATTGCTTACTGTTAAGCAAGGTTTCGATGGAATCTAACTCTCGCATTATGAGAGAACTAATTGTAATATGGTCTGTCTCAGTGACACCCTGGCACTTGCCTCATTCGGCCAAGGTCAGAAGTCAGATGACACCAGATTAGAATCCAACAGGTTTATTTGAAATCACAAGTTTTTGGGGCATTACGCCTTCGTCAGATACTGCTCCCGCTCCCCCATCTCATTCTTGCTCCTTTCCCCTGTGGGAACAGCTTCTCCGTATTGACTCTGTTCCAACTCTCTTGCCCCCCTCCCACCCCCACGCATGATTTTGAAAATCTCTCTCTCACACACACACACACACACACATACACACTGCCTTCTCCTCACCCAGGGTGAACAGTACCCAATTCTTCGATCAATTCTCATGGCTGAATTTTCTCATGCCTGGAACTGTTCTTGTAAACTGCTTCTGTACTCTCCCTCTCTGAAATGACCATATCCTTTCCTATGGTGCCCAGAATGGTATAGAATATTACAGCTGGAGCAGCAAGGTGACTCAGTCGTTAGCACTGTTGCCTCACAGCGACAGGGACCCAGGTTCAATTCCAGCCTCGGGTGACTATCTGTGTGGAGTTTGCACATTCTCCCAGTGTCTGCGTGGGTTTCCTCTGGGTACTCCGGTTTCCTCTCTCAGTCCAAAGATGTGAAGGTCAGGTGGATTGGCCATGCGAAATTGTCCATAGTGTGAAGTACATTATTCAAAAGTAAATGTAAGGAAATGGGTCTGGATTGGTTACTCTTTGGAGGGTCAGTGTGGACTCATTGGGCCGAAGGGCCTGTTTCCACACTAGGTAATCTAATCTAACTGGTGTCGTGTGCAAGTTCAACATCACTTATGGCTCTCGAACTCTGCACCCCAATTAGTAAAGCTAAGGACACTGAGCTTTATTAACTGCTGTCCCTCTGATCTGTCAACTTCAGTGATCTGTGCACATATACCCCCCCAGCTCCCTCTGCTCATACACCTCCCTTTAGAGTTGTATCCCTCTGTTTTATATTGTCTTTCAATGCACCAAATTGCATCACTTCACACTTCCCTCATCATCGAACTGGACCTATCACTAATCTACCCACTCCATCAATTTGTCAATGTCCTTTCAGAGTTCCACACTTCTCTTCACGATTTATGATCGTCCCATGTTTTGTATCAGTTGCAAACTTGGATTTGGACCCCTGTGCTGCAAGATCCAGATCATTAACGTAGCAGGAGAAGCAAAGTTCCTAAAGGCATCCCCTGAAAAGCTCCACTAGAAACTTACTCTATCCCAAAAAATATCTATCAACTGTCACTCTCTGGTTCCGGCCACTTTTCCACATTTCTACTGTCTTCAGAATTCCACCATTTGCAGGGGAAACTTGTATCCTAAATGCAAGAAGAATGTTACAGGTGACTGGGTAGAGAGTCCGGAACCAGGAGGTCACAGGCTAAAGAAGATGGGATAGGACTGAGATGATGAAAAGTGTCTTCACCCAGTGAATAGGGAGCCCGTGGAATTCTTTACCACAGAAAGCCAAATAATTTTTATTTGTGCAAATTTGGAACAGAGGAGTAGGAATTCACTCCCCGCAGAGCATTTGCAGGATGCCAGGACATGAATAAATTTCAGGAGGAGAAAGATTTTTAATCAGTGGCGGGTTAAAGAGACTGCTGGCAGGGAAGTGGAGATGAGGCCAAGATGAGATCAATTGAGGTCATACGTATCGAATGGGAGGAGTAAATGGCCCACTCCTGCCCCTAACTCTTATGTATCTGGTCCTCCCAGCATGCTCTGCCATTTCAATAGTGTCAGTTGCCTGCTTTCTCACTGAGCATGTTAAATTTGGTGATTTTGCGACAGTCAGAATGATCTTTCATTTCACGATTCTGTGTTCCAGATCCCCCTAGGGATTTTGCCTTGATCATCGGAGGTTCTGCTGTTGCTGCTGTTCTCCTCATCACTTTCCTGCTTCTATTCACTGTCTGCAGACTCCGTCAGAAAGAGGGAGTTCAGGACATCGCCAATTCCCAACCCAGCAGAGGTCAGTTTGTGACTGGGCATGTGAGAGATAAAGGCTGCATCTCCTTGTATAGCTGCTGGTAAAAGTACGGATCGGAGCTTGGCCCACTGTTGTTTGTCATATATACATATAAAAGATTTAGGAAGTATGGTTCATAAATTTGTGATGGCACCAAAACCCATGATACAGTCAGCAGTGAAGAAGGTTATGTAAGATTACCAAGCAATTTTGATCAATTTGGTCAATGGACTGAGCAGTAGCAGATAAATGTGAAGTCCAGCATTTTGGGAAAACAAATAAGGGCAAGACCTATACACTTAATAATGGGGGCCTGGGTAATGTTGATGAACAGAGAAATTGAAGGGTTTAGTTACATAGTTTTGTAACGTCACCAGTAGACAGGGTGGTTAAGAAGGTGTTTGGCATGTTTGCTTTAATCAGTCAAAGCACTGACCCCAATACCTCTCCACCTCTCCCTCCTTAGTTCTGATGGAGATTCACTCTGGATCTGAAAAAATTAACACTGTTTCACTCTCTCTGTCTCTCCACAGATGTTGCCAGACCTGCTGAGTTTCTCCAGTGCTCTGTATTTGTTTCAGATCTCCAGAATTCTGTACTATATTATTTCTCAAACCTTAAAAATTGTGTTCTTTGTTTCAGATGTCAGTGGTTCCACTTCTGGTGATATTGTGTACTCTGCTGTTCAAGTGAACAGGGAAGAAAGAGGTAACATGTTTCAAAATAACTTTGCATTGCTCTGTCAGAAAGGAAACACAAGATTATATCTTCGAGGAATAGGATCCATTCGACTACAGGAGCAGAACTAGACCATTCAACTTATCGAGTCTGTTCCACCATTCAACAAGATTGTGGCTGATGTAATTAACCTCAACTCCATTTTCTCCCCATATCCCTCAATGCCCCTTTCTGGTTAAGAATCTCAGCCTTGAATATATTTCATGATCCAGCCTCGACTGACCTCTGCTGTAAAGAATTCCACAGATTCGCTCTCCTTGTCATCAAGAAATTTCTCCTCCCCTCCATCTTCAATGGGTGCCCCCATTTATTCTGAGGCAATGCCCTTCTGATCACCCATACAAGGGGACACAACCTCTCTCTGCATCACCCCTGTCAAGTTCCTCGAAGCATCTTGAATAAGGTTGTCTCTTCTTCTAAACTCCAACCAGGACAGTCCCAACCTACTCCCTCATCATACAGGCCTTAACCTCGTTCCTCATTAGATAGTCAGTCCGTAGCTGGGATCATACCTTCTCGAAATTGCCTCCAATACCTAGATTATCTTTCCTCAGATATGAGCCCCCAAAACCTTATCCTAGACATGATCTGACTAGTGACTGTACAGCTTTAGCAGAAGCACCCCCATTTTTATATGGCATTCTCTTCAAAATAAAGGCCACATTCCATTTGCCTTCACACATTGGTGAGAAGAGGCATAGATGATTTTCTGGAAAGACTAAGAAAATCTGAAGCACTAGGCTTGGGACTTCTAATTCAAGACTCCATTCAGGTTAACAGGCAGTTTACGCTGGCAGTTAGGAAGTCAAATGCAATGTTATCATTCATTTCAAGAGAGATAGAATACAAGAGCAGGGATATACTGCTGATGCTGTATAAGGCTTTTTTCAGATCACATTTGAAATATTATGAGCAGTTTTAGGCCCTGTATCTAAGGAAGCATGTACTAGCCTGATAGGAGCTTCAGAGGAGGTTGACCTGAACTATCCTGGAGATGAATGGCTTGTCAAAAGAGGTGCAATTGAGGTTTCTGGGTCTGCTGTTGATAAAGTTTAGAAGGATGAGGATGATCAATTTGAAACTTACAGAATACTGAGAGGCTTGGATAAAGATGTTTCCACAAGTAAAAGAGATGAGAACCCAAGGGCACAATTTCAGGTGAGGGTCGACCCTTTAGAACTGAGATGAGGAAGAATTTCTTCAGCCAGAAGGTGGTGAAACTCACTGCCATGGAGGGTTGTGGAGACCAAGTCATTAAGTGTCTTTAAGACAGAGATGGACAGATTCTGATTAATAAGGGGATCAATGGTTATGGGGAGAAGGTAGGACAATGGAATTGAGAAAGATATTATCCATCATTGAATGGCAGAGGAGACCCGATGGGCTTAAATCTGCTTCAAAATCTTATGATGTGGTATTTCCTGCTGAATTTAAACACAAGCTTTTTGTGATTCACGAATGAGGACGGTCAAATCCTCAGATTCATAGTCTGTTTAAATAATCTTCAACTTCTCTGTTCTTCCTGCATCATCTTACATTTTTGCACATATTATTTAAAGTTTTATTGGCCATTCACTTAAACCCATCTATGCACACTCACACTTCCCATCTATTTTTGCATCACCCGCAAACTAGGCTTACTAACATGATGTGGAAGTGGCGGGTGAACAAAGTTAAAAATCTTATTACACCAGGTTATAATCCAAAAAGGTTTATTTGAAACTAAGGTCTTTCAGAGCACTGTTCCTTCATCAGGTAGCTAATGCCCCTCGAGCTACCTGACGAAGGAGCAATGCTTGGAAAGCTTATACTTCCAAATAAATCTGTTTGACTATAACCTGGTGTTGACTATAACCTGGCTAGAACATTTTTAACTTTATCTTATTAAGTGAGTGTGAAACTGTTGTAACATAACTCAGATCGAAAACCCATCTGATTCACTGGTGTCCTTCAGGGAGAGAAATCTCCTTTCCTACCTAGTCTGGCCCTGCATGTGACTCCAGATCCTCAACGATGTGGTTGACACCTAACTTTCCTCAGTGGTTTACTGCACATGAAAGCAGAATGAGGTCATTCAGCCCATCGAGTCTGCTCTGTTGTTCAATGTGATATGGGATTCCCTACTGAACTTCACCATTCTCTTAATCTGTGCTGTATTCTTTCCATGAGATAACATAGTCTGACACATCTCCACCTAACACCTAAGGCTTTGTCAAGCACACCTTTACTCCCTCAGGGATATCTAGAATCGAATGTATCAGTCAGATAGTGTGGCTATATTGGGACTGACTGAAACCAACTTCTTTCTGCACAGCTTGACAGAAATGTATCCCCTCGTGCCTTTCCTCCCAGATCCTTGTGCAGCCCATTTCTGTCCAAGTTCCCTTCTCCATTGAACCTACCTCTAACACATTTCCAGGCAGTGCATTCTACGCCCTAACTACTCACTGGGTGAAAAGGTTTATTCCTCACATTTCTTTGCCAACTTGCTTTGTTTCCATGTCACTTTAAGTCTACGAGCCCCCCGCCCTGCCCCACTCTCATTTTTGTTTCTGTGCAAGCAGGAACAGCTTCTCCCTATTGACTCTGTCCAGCCCCTGTTCATGATTTTGAAGATCTACCCCTCCCTCTGCTTCTCCTCTCCAAGGGAGTATAGTCACTGACTTCTTTCAGTATCCTCATTGTTGGAGTTTCTCCTTCCTGGAACCTGGTTTCTTGTAAGTCTATCACACAAGCCAGATTTCCATCCACTGACTCCACCTACATTTCCTGCTGCCTTGGGAAAGCAGCCAACATAATCATAGAGCCCTCCCAACCTGGTTATACTCTATTACCTCTGAAGAAGATACAAATGTTTGAATATAGATACCAACAGAAAAAGAATACCTTCTTCCCCGCTGTCACCATACTTTTGAACAGACCTCTGAAATATTAATGTTGATCTCCCTCTCTGCACCTTCTTTAACGCTTTAACACTGTATTCTGCAGTCTGTTCTGCTGCCCTGATGCACTTTGTATGCGATGATCTGCCTGTAGAGAATGCAAAACAAAACTTTTCACTGTTTGTGTGCATGTGACAACAATAAATCAAATCAAAACTGCTTTGGCGCTCTCTCATTCACTGAGACGCATTCATATCTTTTCTATAATGTGGCAAACACAACTGCATGCTGTATCCTCGCTGATGTCCAGCAAGCGCCTTGTACAAATTCAACATCACCTCCTGCTCTTGGATGCTGTGTGCTTTAGTAACCACGCTCTTCCCCTGTCCTGCCACCTTCAGTCATCTGTGCACATATACCACCAGCCGCCTCTCCTCCTGCACCCTGTTTTCTTAACTGACACACAATCTCAAGGGAGACGGTAAATGCAATCCCTAGCCATATTACGCACTAAAATCTTTTTCTGGTTGTTTCTTCCAGATCACATCAGAGCAAGAAGAGAATCAGTAAGTTCTTGTTATTTCGTAGACCTTTACAGGACAAGAAGGGGCTCTTATCAGCAAAGATCTGAAAGCAACAGTCCCATTTTCCAGCTCTTTCACCCTTATCCCCTGGAGGCTACGACAATGCAGTTATACATCTAAACACTTCTTTGATATAACGAGGGTTTCTGCTGTCTCCCACTTTTAGAGGCAGTGAGTTCCAGATAGACCACCATCCTCTGGATGAACAATATTCTCCGCAAATCCCTTTTTACCTTTAAATCAGTGACCCCCGCTTACTGATAGCTGTAAGGCACGTTTCCAAAGGGTAAAGCAATGTGTCTCTCTCAGTCTAATGCACCTCTATCAGGTCACCCCTCAACCTTCTCTGCTCCAGAGAGAACAATCCGAGCATATCTAACCTCTCTTCATCACTGAAATGTGACACCCAGGCAACATTGCCGTGAATCTGCTCTGCACCCCCTCCACTACAATCACATCCTCCCCATAGTAGTCTAGCTGTAGCCCCATCAAAGTCCTGTCTGGCTCAGATATCACCTACCTGCTCTTAAAATCTATGGCTCAACTGATACAGGCAAGTGTCCTGAATGCCTTCTTAACCTGTCCTGCCACCTTCAGGGATCTGTGGACTAGCATCCTGGGACTTTCAGTGCTTATAGGATCCTGCAACTTAGTGTCTACATCTTAGGTGTATTATCCCTCCCCAAGTCCATTAAAATAATCATATTTAGGAGCGGTAGTAGGCCATTCAACCCACAATGTCTGCTCCGCTGAATGCAGCTGATTTGATAATCCTCAACTTCACTTTCTATCCATAACTCTCAATTCCTCTTCCTGATTAAAAATCGCAGCCTTGAATATACTTTCACGACTGAGCCTCGACAGCCTTCTGCAGTAAAGAAGTCCACAGACACTCTCTCCTGGAAAAGAAGAAATTCCTCCTCATCTCCATCTTCAAGGGGCAACAAACCCCCTTCCCCCTGTCACATTCTGAAATGATGCCCCTCTGGTCCCAGACCTTTCCACACAGGGAGAAACAACCTCTCTCTGTATCTCCCCTCAAGTCAAGCCATTTGAGAATCTTCAATAGGGTCGCCTATCTTTCTTCCCAACACCAAATGTGCTTAGGTTTGACCTACTCACCTCATCCTCAACACACAATCTCTCAATACCCAAGATCAGCTTCTCTGGACTGCCTCCAATGCCTAGTCTATCTCTCCTTAGATACGGAGTCCCAAAACTGATCACTGTATCACAGATGTGGTCTATCTAGTGTCTTGTATAGTTTAAACAAAATCTCCTGACTTTAAATTCCATTCCCTTTGAAATAAAGGCTATTATGGCTTGACTTGGACACTAGCTTCAGTTTTGGGATTCACGGACCAGGACTCCCAAACATTTAGGTCCACAACTTTACGCAGACTTTCACCATTTAAATATTAAATACTGACATCAATTTAATAGATGTGGTTCTGTGTGATACATTAGATCCATTTTTAATGATTAACTAATCAAATGAACCATGTTATGAACACCCAACTAGCTCTCTGATCTAGCAAATGGAGGTCATGGATGAATGGTATTAATGTTAGACTATTAATCCGGATTCCCAGGTGATGTTCCAGTGACGGAGGTGCAAATCCTGCCATGGCGACGGGGTGAATTTGAGTTCAATAAAAGTCTTGGATTTAGAGTCTAATGAGGACCATTGACAGGAGAGAGCCCCATCTGGGTATAATGTCCTTTCAGGAAGAAAATCTGTCATCTTTACCCAGTCTGGCCTACAAATAACTCCAGACCACACAACAATGTGACTGACTCTTTACTGTCCTATTGGCAATTATGGTTGGGTGATAAATGTTAGCCCAGCCAGTCACACCTGCATCCTATGAGTGTATATTTTTAAAGAAACATGAGCTTGACGGAAGGAAACCTGTACCTAGTCTGGCTTTCCTGAGTTATTTATCCTGTAATGCTTTGCATTCCACTAGAGACAAAAGACCTGTTAACAGAACACCTATCATAATGTGTGAACCTACTGAATAGCTGCAATGCAAGAGTGGACACACTGCAAGGAGTAACCATAAGGGCTCAGAGATCATGGCTTGAGAAATATAAACAAGAGCGGACAGTGGCTATTTGATCTTTGCAGCTACTGCAAGCTTTATGCAACTAACACTTTTTGCAGAACAATCCCTGTCGCCAAGTGTTTTGTAGACAGCTGAGATCAGGACATTTGTAGCAACTGTGCCCAATCATCACCAAAGTGTCGTCAGCTGTCCCTCAATGCAAGGATGTCATCTGCTCAGGATAATACGTCTTTGCTGTTGCTCTTTATGCAACTGAACTGGCAGATTCTCTGTACAGGTAGTGGGATCTGGTGCAGGATATGCTTCCTTTTCTTTCTCCATTGCTGCTCTGACTCATCATTAAGATGTTCAGACCCACATTGTGATGCAGCTGGGCAGACAAGTTGCCACTTTTAAAGATTGATAGTAAAGTCCTCCGATCGTTTAAGGTCCATGATCCTGAATTTTAAGTAGTTTCATGGAAAGCTTCAGTGTCTTGGAAGACTGGATCCACTTTTGTCATTTATATATAAATGATTTAGATGAGAAAACGGAAAGCATGTTCAGTAAGTTTGCAGAGAACATCAGGATTGGTAGTATAGTGGATAATGAAGAAGGTTATCGAAGATTACAAAGAAATCATGATCAATTGGGTCAATGGGCTGAAAGTGGCAGATGGTGTCTAATTTGGATAAATCTGAAGTAATGCACTTTGGTAAAACAAACAAAGACAGGAACTATACAATTAGAAGTAGAGCCATCAGTGGTCTTGCAGAACAGAGAAACCTAAGGGTTCAGGTACATAATTCTCTGAAGTTTGCATCACAGATAGATAGGGTGATTAAGAAGGCATTTCACGCACTTGCCTTTAGTGCTCAAACTTTTGATTCTAGGAGTTGGGATGTCCTATTGAGGTTGAACAGGACAGTGGTGAGGCCTGTTCTAGAGTACTGTGTCCAGTTCTGACTCCTTGTTATACGAAGGATATTATTAAATTGGAGAGAGTTTGGAAGAGATTTACCTGGATGCTGTCGAGGATGGAAGATTTAAGGTGAGACGAGAGAGATTTTATAAAGGCATAACTGGCAATTTTTCTTACGAAGTGGTTGGTGTGTGGAATGAACTTTCAGAATAAGTGGTGGATACGGACACAATTACAATGTTTAAAATATGTTTAGATAAGATCACGCAAGATCATAGGCCAACCACAGGCAGTTGGAACAGTTTAGTTTGGGATTATGTTTGGCATGGACTGTTTGGACTGAAGGGTCTGTTTCAGTGCTGTATGAATATGACTCTATGTGACTCCAGGCCCACAGCGGGGTGGTTGGGTCTCAAAGTGGAAACATAATTTTTGGGCTGATTGGTTCATTCCTGCTCTATTTTTTAAACTAAAAATCTGACTGCCTTCTTCGCTGCCTCAGACTGATTCCTGAGATGGCAGGACTGTCAGATGAGGAGAGACTGAATTAGTTAGGAGTATATTTACTCAAGTTTAGAAGAATTGGGGTGAGAGGAAACCAATAAATTCTAACAGGGTCAAAGCAGGAAGGAATTTCCCACTAACAGAGGTAAGGGAGAGGAGTTCAAAACAAATGGGTCATAGTCAAAATGAGACAGGATATGTAGGGCTGTGATGGGCAGAAATGTCTTCACTCAAGAAGTGGGGAGCCTGTGAAATTCTCCAACACAGAAAGCGGTCATGATGAGAACATTGAATATTGTTCAAGGAAGATTGGAATAGAGTACTTAGGGGCTAAAGAGAGAAAGTAGGAAAAGGGAGACTGAGTTGGGGGCTACTACTGGAGCAGGCTGGAGGGGCCGGGTGACCTATGCCTGCTCCCACTTGCTCGGTCCTTTAGCCCCTTTGATGAAGTGCAATTACAAAAATGGTCAGAAAATGCAACGAGCTTTGGATTAAAACATTGTCTGTTCCCTTGCAGAGGGAAGCTGACAGTCACGTGACTTACGCGTCGTTAATGCACCTTGAAAGGACAAGGGATCAAGATGTACGTGCCGGAAGGCAGGAAGATAATGGTTCGTCTATCTACCAGAACATTCGGAGGAGCTAGTCACAGAACTCTGCTGGTGAAGATTAAAAGTTCCTTCAGGTGGTGGGCATGATTTCATTTGCCATCATCAACTGAAGAAAAGAATGGACCAAATTAACACAGCACTCCATGTCAGAGAAATGGTGTCTGATTTCTCTCTCACTCTTGAGCACGAGTGAGAGAGAGAGAGAGGACAGGTGTAAATATAACAAAAGCATTTTTCATTCATACATTCCTGCATTGTAAAAATTGTGAATTCTTGTCCCAAAGGGAGGGGAGGGAGACAGACGATAAATTCCAGAAGTTGTTTACAGAAGAGGCTTGAGACAATGTAACATTTCAGCAATGTCTGCTTTTGCAAGCTTGATATCTGAGAGGCACAAATGTACAAAAACTGAAATAGCTCAGTGACTGGCTTCTAGGTCATAATCATAGAGATGGTGCAGCACAGAAACAGATCCTTCTATCCAACTTGTCCATATTGACAAGTTATCCTAAATTAATCTAATCTAATTTGCTAACATTCAGTCCATATCCCTCTAAATCCTTCCTATCATATATCCATTTAAATGTCTTTTAAATGTTGTAATTATACCAGCCTCCACCACTTCCTCTGGCAACTTATTCCAGAAATGCACCGTCGTCTATGTGGAAAAATTGCCCCTTAGGGCCCTTTTAAATCTTTCTCCTCTCACTGTAAACCTGCCTTCTAGTTCTGGACTCCCCTACCCCAGGGAGAAGACTGTGTTTACTTACAGTTTCCATGCCCCTCATGATTTAAAAAAAATCTCTAAGGTCACCCCTGCTCTTCTGACGCTCCACTGAAAACAACCCCAGCTTCTTCAGCCTCTCCCTATAGCTCAAAACCTTCAACCATGGCAACATCTTCGTCAATCATTTCTGAAATCTTTCAAGCTACACATCATCCTTCCCTAGCGAGGACACCAGAATTGCAATCAATATTCCAAAAGTGGAAGAACCAATGTCCTCAACATGATCTCTGAACTCCTATACTCAATGTGTGGTGCTGGAAAAGCACAGCAGGTTAGGTAGCAACAGAGAAGCAGGAGAGTCGATATTTCAAGCATAAACCCTTCATCAGGAATGACATTCCTGATGAAGGGCTTATGCCTGCCACATCAACTCTCCTGCTCATCAAATGCTGTCTGACTTGCTGTCCTTTTCCAGTGCCCCACTTTTAGACTCTGATCTCCAGCATCTGCAGTTCTCACTTTCTCCTACAGTCAATGCTTTGGCCAAAAGTAAAAGCATACCAAACCCCTTATTCACTATTCTATCTACCTGCACCAACACTTAAGGAAACACGAACCTGCACTCCAAGGTCTCCTTGTTCAGCAACACTCCTCGGACCTTACCATCAAGCGTATAAATCCAGTCCTGAATTGCCTTTCCAAAATGCAGGACCTCTTATTTATCTAAATTAAACTCAATCTGCTACTCCTCGGCCCATTCACCCATCTGATCACATTGCCCTTTTACTCTGAGATAACCTTTTTCGCTATCCACTACACCTCCAGTTTTGGTATGATCTGAAAATTTACGAACCATACATCCTATGTTCATATCCAAATCATTTACATAAACAATGAAAAGCAGAGAACCCAGCACCAATCCTTGTGGCACACCATTGGTCGCAGGCCTCCACTCTGAAAAGCAACTCTCCACCATGACCCTCTATCATCCATCTTCAAGCCAGTTCTGTATTCAAATGGCTAGTTCTCCCTGCTCATGCCTCCCTGTATTCAGTGTGAGCTATCCTTGATAACTAGTCCACCACGAGAAACTTGTCGAACACCTTACTGAGGTCCACAGAGATCAAGTCCATCACTCTTCCCTCATAAATCTTCTTTGTTACTTCTTCCAAAAAACTTGATCAAATTATGACTTGGAGGTACCAGTGTTGTACGGGGTGCGCAAAGTTACAAATCACCCAAAACCAGGAGAATGTTTTTTGAAAAATTACATTTATTTTGTTCAGAAACTGCAAGAAACCATGAAAACTCTGCAAAACTATACCGAGGGTTTGTCAGTCTAAGATAGCTTACAGAATTATATTTTAGTTTGCTCAAAAACTGTATGAAGCCATGCAAAACACTGCATAACTATAGACTGTATTTGTCAGTCTGACACAGCATTGGGACACAGACAGACTTCACACCTTTGTTTAAAAAGATGAGCTATCTTGAGAATGTAATTTAAAAGAATTTCTGGAATTTACAAATCAAAAACAGAAACAGCATATTCCATTATGAAAGATGAAAGTTTTATTCTAAAATTGTTTACTGTATCACACCTCCCTGACATTGGACTCCTTTGGCTATAAATTCTATGAGCATGGTCTTCACCTCCACAACCACCTGATAAAGGAACGGCGCTGCGAAAGCTAGTGCTTCCACATAAACCTTTTGGACTATAACCTGGTGTTGTGTGATTTTTAACTCAATCAGGTTAGTGAGACATGACTTCCCACACACAAAGCTATGTTGACTATCCCTGATCAGTCCTTCTCTTTGCAAATACATATAAATCCTGTCCATCAGGATTCCCTCCAACTACTTGTCCACCACTAATGTCAGGCTCAATGCTCTTTACTTCCTTGGCTTTTCCTTAACACCTTTCTCAAACAATGGCATCATGTTAGCCAACCTCCAGTCTTCCAGAACCTCACTGGTGACTATCGATGATGCAAATAGAGTTCTAGGGTACACCTGATCAAATCTGGAGATTTATCCACCTTCACGCATTTTAGGACATCTAACACCTTTTCATATGTAATATGAACTATTTCCAAGGTGTTCCCATCAATTTCCACACATTCTACATCTTCCATGTCCTCTTCCACAGTAAACACCGATAAATGCTCATTTATTATCTCCCCCATCTCCTGCGGTTCCACACATACTGCCTTGTTAATCTTTGTGGTGCCATATTCTCTGCCTTATTAAAATTTTGTTCTCAATGTATTTATGAAATCCCTTTGGATTCTCCTTAACTGTATTTGCCAAAACTATCTCATGTCCCATTTTTGCCCTCCTGATTTCCCTCTTAAGTAGTATACTGCCTTAAGATACTTGTCAGGATTGATCTCTGCTGTCCATGCCTGACACATGCTCCTTTATTTTCCTTGACGAAAACTTCAATTTCTCCGGTCATCCAGCATTCCTTACAACTACCAGTCTTGCCTTCACCCTAACAGGAACACACTGTGTCTGGACTCTCGTTATCTCATTTTGAAGGCTTCACATTTTCCTGCAAATATCCGCTCCCAACCAACTTTTTAAACTTCTTGCCTAATACTGTCAAAATTCACCTTCCTCCAATTTAGAACTTTAGTTTTTAGATCCGGTCTATCCTTTTCCATCACTATTTGAAAACAAATAGAATTAAATGTAGAATGCCTACAATGTGGAAACAGGCCCTTCGGCCCCACAGGTCCACATTGACTCACCAAAGAGTATCCAACCAGACCCATTCCCCTATCCTATTACTCTACATTTCCCTGACTAATGCACCTAACTTACACATCCCTGAACACTACAGGCAATTTAGCATGGCCAATTCACCTAATCTGCACATCTTTGGATGTGGGAGGAAACCAGAGCACCTAGAGGAAACCAATGCAGAAACAGGGAGAATGTGCAAACTCCACACAGTCATCCGAGGATGGAATCAAACTTGGGTATTTGATGCTGTGAGGCAGCAGTGCTAACCACTGAGCCATCCCCGGTCGCTGGGCCTTAAGTTCTCCCCCACTGACATTTCTGTCACTTGCCCTGCCTTATTTCCCAAGAGTAGGTCAAATCTTGCACCTTCTCTCGTAGGTACACCCACCTACCGAATCAGAAAGTTTACTTGCACACAATTAGCAAATTCCTCTCCATCTAAACCCTTAGCATGATGGGAGTCCCAGTCTATGTTTGGAAAGTTAAAATCCCTTACCATAACCACCACATTATTTTTACAGATAAGTGTGATCTCCTTACAACTTTGTTTCTCAATTTCTTACTGATGTTTAGTGGTGGTTGGGGGGGGGGGGAAGAAGAGAAGGGGGTCGATAGTACAATCCCAATTAGGTAATCATCTCTTTCTTATTGCTCATTTCCACGCAAATAATTTCCCTGGATGTCTTAGTAGGAATGTGCTCCCTCAGTACAGCATTAGTCTTATTCCTTCTCAAAAACGCCACCCCACTTTCTCTCTTGCCCCCCTTTCTATCACTCTGATACAATTTGTATCCTGCAATATTAAGCTGCCAGTCCTGTGCATCTCTGAACCATATCTTTGTAATTGCTATGATATACAAGTCCTATGTTTCTAAAATGCCTGGAGTTCATCTGCCTTACCTGTTAGGCCTCTTGCATTGAAACAAATGCAGTTTAATTTATCAGTCTTACCTCAATCTCTGCCTGCCCTGACTGTTTGAAAGGCTCCTTTTCCCAACTGTACCAGTCTTAGATTGATTCCTTTTCTCACTATCTTCCTGGGTCCCACCGACATCCCCCCCCCCCCCCCCCCCCCCCCCCGCTCCCGCCCCCCCACCACCCCAGAAGAGATTCCAATGACCCAACAATGTGAACCCTTCTCCCCTGCACCAGCTCCTCAGCCACACACTTATCTGCTCTATTCTCCTATTCCTACATTCACTAGCTCGTACTAAGCTCGAGGACATTCTTTTTAAATTCCTGCCTAATTTCCTATATTCGTCCTTCAGTCTCATCCTTTTCCCTTATATAGTTAGTTCCAATGTGTACAACGACTTCCTTCTAGTCCCTCTCCCCTTAATCCTGGCTCAGAGTCAACACTATATTCTGATTTCTCACTGTCAGCCACAGAAACATCTGTGTTGGCCTCTGCCTAATGAGTTCCCTATCATAATCGATCGCTTGGAACGTTACTGACTCCTTGCTACATTAGAGCCAGTCTCAGTACACGAAACTTGGCTGTTCATGCTACATTTCCCCTGAGAGTCCATCACCTCCTCTAATTTCTAGGTGTACCACCTTGTTCAGGATCTGTCGCAGCATTGGAATTCTGTGTGGCTAGGCTTATTCCAAAATCAAGAGTTTACTAAATATCACACTGACCCACTGTGATTTCAAAATGTTTGTTGTTTGAGAATAAAATCAACAAAGTTATTGGATGGAACTTCACGTTAGTTGGTTTCATTGTATTTCCACTGTACTCAAGATAAATGAGAATGTTCCAGATAGGCAGCATCGTAACCACTAGGTACTGAAATTATAAAACGATATTCATTTTTCAGTGAATGGGGAAAACAAATGGGGATGTAGCTCAATGTACACAAGTGGAAAATCACTAACATAACGTGGGTAATGATTTCTAAAGGGTCATACCAGTTTTGGAACTGCAAAAGGAATTGATCCCAGGCCAATTTTAATTTTGCAGTGCAGACTTACAATAATCTGATGCTTTAACCTCATTCCTCATGGAGGGCTTCTGCCCAAAATGTCGATTCTCCTGCTCCTTGGATGCTGCCTGAGCAGCTGTGCTTTTCCAGCACAGGTTGAACAAACAGATTAGTTTCCTGTTATTTATTCTGTGTTTTGCAGTCACCTTATGATGTCTTCTCATTTTCTTTCTGATCTATCTGTGCTGAGTCAATCTTGATCTGATGCCATTTGGAAATCTAAATATTCTTCTGTCCGTCCCTGACTATGTGAGTGTCTGCTTGTTTCTTTCCCTTCTTTCAGAGCACTTGGAAACTTTCTCATTCATCATTTTTGGATTTGGTCATGGTGGCTACATTGTCCCATGTTTTTGCCCCTCTCCTATCTGGTTTTACTGTATATAAATCACCTGCATCCCACCCTGCCAATGAGATTCCAGTCTGTAAGCCACTCCCAGTTATCTGTTATTCTAAATGCAAACCTTCCGATCCCCTTGATTTGAGTCACTACTGAATATCTCATATTCTATATATAGACCACCTCTATCGACTTGATAAGATTCCAGATGACAACTCACACCTAAGTGTATGTTATTCCATGTATAAACCACCCTGAAAACTTCGATTGGATTTGAACCTGAAATTCAATCATATGTGAACACCGAATTTCTCGAAAAGATTTTAGTATGTAACTCACTCGTCAGTATCGATTTTTCGAAACGTATACCAACTTCAACCTCTCAATTAGATTCCAATTTGTAATTCAATTTCCTGCTTCTGTTATTCTAAACATCAACCACGCCGAATGCCAGTCTACAATTCACCCTTGGGGATATGTTATTCCATAGTAAAACATCTGGAACCCCACTTAAGATTCCAATCTGCATCTCAGTCCCAGATATCTGCTATTCCACGTAAAAATCACATCAAATCCGTGATTAGATTCCGCTTTGTATCTTATTCCTGGATATCTCTACATAAACTATGCTGAACCTTTCAATTAGATTGCAGTCTGTAGTTCTCTCCCCAGCATCTATACGTAAATCACCCGAGCCCCTCAATCATTTTCTCATCTGTATTGCACTCTTTGATACAGTTACTCTGTATATAAACTACCCCAAATACCTCCATTAGATTCCAGACTGTAACCCAGCAGAGCATAAAACTATGATATAGTACCAATTATAGGTCATTCAGCCAATAAAACTTGTTTTGCCATTTGATCGAGACGGACATGTTTCTCAACCCCATTCTCCTGCAATCTCCTGTAACTCTTGAATCCCTTACAAAATAAGAAATTATCCATTTCTGTCTTAAATACACTCAATGACTCAGACTCCACAGCTTTTTGCAGTAATGAGTTCCACAGATTCCCCACTGTCTGGCTGAAGAAATTCCTCCTCATCTCAGTTCTAAAGGGACATCCCTTCATGCTGAGGCTGTGCCTTCGGATCCTCATCTCTCCTACTTATGGAAATATCTTCTCAATGTCCACTCCATCCAGATCTTTCAGTATTCTCCAAGTTTCAATCAGATTCTCCCTTATCCTTCTAAACTCCATTGGGTTCAGACTCAAGAGTCCTCAACCTCTCCTCATATGACAAGTTCCTCATCCCTGGGATCTTTCTTGTAAACTCACTCTGGACTCACTCCAAGTTCAGCACAACTTCCCTTCGATAGGGGACCCAAAACTGCTCACAATGTCCCAAATGTGGTCTGACCAGAGCCTTATACAGCCTCAGCAGTACATCCCTGCTCTTGTATTCTAACCCTCCCGAAGTGAATGCTGACATTACATTTGCCTTCCTAACCGCCAACTGAACCTGCCTGTTAACCTGAAGAGAATCCTGAACTCGGACTCCCAACTCCCTTTGTGCTTCAGATTTCCGAAACCTTTCCCCATTTAGGAAACAGTCTCCACCTCTATTTTTCTAATCCCATTGCATACCCTCCCACACTGTCATCCATCTGCCAACCGAACCTTAATAGGATCCTGAACTCGGACTCACCCCCGAGGACCTTGTTTGTGCTTCAGGCCTGGCAGCATCTGTCCAGAGACAGACAGAGAGAAAGCGGAGTCAACATTTCGAGTCCGGAGCAGCCGTCCTTCGGGAGAGTGGCCTTTGGTCTTGATGTGCCGCCACACAATTTCTTGTTCACTCCCACCTCTCTGTCTGTGTGTATTTGTCATTATTATTGAGTTTGGCGAGTCCCGGAGCCGGCCCTGTTGTTTCTCTCTCCTGAAAGGGTTGTCCCTTTAAAGAGCCTTTCCCCTGAAGCAGCTGCTAACGGTCACTTGGGGCACGAGGCGGCCGTTAACCGCCATCTCGCGCGGGGCCTGAAGCTAAAATGGCGCCGGGGCCACGCGGGAAGGAAAAGCGCCGAGGGATAGCGGACTGTGTCAACATGTCCCGTTCCCGAGGGTCAGGATGGTGGTTATTGGGGGGTGGAGGGGGACAGGAGAGATTCCCCCTCCCAGTGAGGCATCTTGTACAAACCGGGAGGTCTCTCTCCGTCTCCCTATCTCTATACATCTATCTCTCTCTGTAACTGACTGTCCATGACTTGCTTTTACTCTGACTATGTCGATTAATCTCGATTACTCTGTGATCTTGTGTCTGTCTATGTCTCTCTCTGACTATGTTTCTTTCTAACCAAGTCTCTTTGTTTCTCCCTGCCTCTCTATGACTTTCTGACTCTCTCAGTGACTCTGTAATTCTCTCTGACTGGTGGGAGTACTGTTTGTTGCTGAACACATCAACAACTCCTGCCTCAGAAAAGTGCCTAATCGTTTTGTTTAATCACAGCATCCTTGTGTCAGGCCGAGAGCTGAGTGCCCATCTGGAATTGAGGCAGTGGAGGGAGACAGCACGTTAAACAACTCGGTTCCATCCCATTTCAATATATTTTCTACAAGGATGGTGAGGAGATTTACTGGAATACTCCAACTACAGCAGGACTGTACACACAATCATCAACATCAGCAAAAATCAAGATGGCAATTAGCGCCCTGCTGTTTCTAACCAGCAGGCAGGGTCTCTCCTGAACAGCAAATTCCTCGCTGTTTCACTGATTTTTGAGTGTCTAAGCAACTCTATACAAATCCACATTATCAGAGCAATGTGATAACGCTGGGGGAGCATGCAGAGGGAGATTTACCAGGATGTTGCCTTGGGGGCTGGAGAGTTTCAGTGATATAGAGAGATTGGATAGACTGGTGTTGTTTTCCTTAGAGCAGAGGAGATGAAGAGTCTGGTGACATGATTGAGATGTATGAAATGACGAGTAGTGCAGATAAGATAGGCAGGAAGAAACATTTTCCCCCTTGATGGAGAGAAGGGGCAGAGATTGAAGGTAAGGGCCAGGAGGTTTCGAGGGGGATGTGATGGAAAACATTTTCATCCAGAGGATGGTGGGTAATCTGGAACCCACTGCCTGGAAGAGTGGGAGAGGCAGAAATCCTCATCACATTGAGGAAGGACGTGGATGTCCACTTGTGATGCCAAAGCTAGAATCAGATTAAGTGGTCCTTTACGTTTCACTTGTATTCTCCTGCAGAAATAGAGGCTTGGTTAAGGTGAATAGCCATGGTTTTTTCCGAAGGGTGGGGGAGTCCAAAACTAGAGGGCATTGGTTTAAGGTGAGAGGGAAAGATTGAAAAGTGACCTGAGGGGTAAGTTTTTCACACAGTTGATGATGCATATTTGGAATGAATTGCCAGAGTAAGTGGTGGAATCGGGTACGTTTACAACCTCTAAAAGAGATTTGGAAAGATACATGGATAGGAAAGATTTAGACGAACTTGGGCTAAATGCAAACTCTTTCATTTGTGAGACCTGGTCAGCATGGAAGCATTGGGCCGACGGGCCTATTTCCATGCTGTATCTCCGTGACTGGGAAAATGGTATTAGAGAATAGAGAGTTGGTTGCTTCTGACCGACATGGATTCATTTGGCCGAAGGTCCTGTTTCTGTGCTGTAGACCTCTGATTCCTTGTTAAGCAGTCCATCAGAGAATGGTAAAAGCTTAGACAATACGAGCTGAGGAGGCTGATGGTAACGCCAAAGATGTTCATTGTAGGGTTGGTTGGGGACAGTGATGGTAACCCCCAGGATTTTGATAGGGGGGTGGAGTTGGGGAGTGACAATAACCCTCAGGATGTTGATAATGGGGTGGGGACATTGATGGAAACATTCAAAATGTTGATAGTGGGTGTGGCAACAGTGAGAGGGACTAGATTAGTTATTTCTCCAGGTTATTTCTCCTTTCTATCAATTATTATCCTGTCATTGAAGATAACGTCCATGAAAAAAGAGACAATTTCAGCATCTGATCTTTTATTTCCTTTTTGTCTTGTTTTGTTCCAGTTCCTGGGGCTTTCCTCACCCCCAGAGCCAATAAAACTGAGGTTCTGATTGGGAGTCGTTCCGTTCTAGAGTGTGTATTGAGCCAAGGTACTGGACCCTATTTTCAACAGAAAGCCTTAAACAATGCCAGTGGGAATGACAACTCTAGCTCAGACAGGACAGAGATGGTCATTGAATCATCCCAGTCCCAGCACCAAGGCCGATACCAGTGCGTCATGGTCAACAAGGGTCAATATTTAATGTGTTCAGTAATTCCATCAACCTCACAGTGCCAGGTAATCCATTCTTCATCTGCAATCTGAGCTCGTTCTTCACTGGGGTCCAGCTGAAGACTTGACATGAACATTTTTAAAATAAAATGCTTCAGAAACTCAGCAAGTCTGGCAACATCTGTGGAGAGAAACAGACTTAATGTTACAGGTTATAAACACAAAGTGCTGGAAAAACTCAGCAGGTCTGGCAGCAGCTGTGTGGAGAGAGAGAGAGAGAGAAACATCCTTTCTCAGATAAGGGAGATCTTCATAGCGAGAGGATTCAAGTCCAGGAGCCGGGGTGGCTTGTTACAATTGGACAAGGTGATATCACACCTTGGAGACCTGTGTGCATTTTGGGGTCTCCTTATCTGTTGAACAATATTGTGCCTATGGAGGGAGTACAGCAAAGATTGCCCAAAGTCTTTCCTGGGATGGCAGGACTGACAGATGGAGAGGGACTAGATTAGTTATGATATTCACTGGAGTTTAGAAGAATTATAGGGGAATGTCATAAAAATCTATAAATTTGAACATGGATGAGACAGAGTAAAGACAGGAAGGGTGTTCCTGGTGACCGGGCAGAGAGTCCAGAACCAGGGAGTCACAGTCTAAAGGAGACGGGGCAGCACTGAAATGGAGAGAAATGTCTTTACCCAGAGAGTGGGGAGCCTGTGGAATTCTCTGCCACAGAAAGCAGTCAGGGCCAGAACACTGAATGTTGTTCAGGAAGGAGTTGGATAGAGCTCTTGGGGGCTAAAGGGAGAGTGCGAGAAGACACAGGACCAAGTTGGGTGATCAGCCATGATCCCATTGAATGGGTAGAGCGGGCTGGAGGGGCCGAATGGCCTCCTCACGATGATATTTCACTGTGAATGGCCCAGTTGCTGCTGACAGGTTTTGGACAAAGGGAAGTTTTGCCTCAATATATGTAGGCCTTGAAATGAGGGACAATAATTTCCAGTCAACAATTTAGAGAGTGTAGATGCAGCGTGATCTTTTGAGTTTAGCATCGAATAGTCTGGCTTGGATTGGTGGGATGTTGTTATTGAGAGAGGCTGCACAGAAACAGTGATGTCACTGCAATGATGAGGATTTGGAACGATGTTTACAGTCACAAGGGTTTCCCTCCAAATGGATGGGTGTTGGCAGGGAGTCAGGGCAACAGGGAACAGGAAACACTGGGGTTGGTGTTTGCTGAAGGGATGATGTTATTGACAGGAAATCCCTCTCTGAATCCAGCACAGGAACACAGCGTTGAGATGGCAGCACTCATTGTCCCAATGTTTCTGATCCTTTCACTTGTCACATTGTTTCCTGTTCTGGAGTTTAATTGGAAGCAATGTGGGTGAGACACTCTAGCAGGTAATGCTGGTGATCGTTCTCCAGTTGGGACTAGACGTGGGTTTCAAATTAATGTTGCTCACAGTAGGTGTATGAGGGCGTGTGTATGAGAGAGTATGAGTGCTAGTGTGAGTGAGAGTATGAAGGTCTCTGAGAGAGACACACGTTCTCGTTGACTCACACACATACACATTCACTCACTTCTGCATTGCACCTTGTAGACAACACTTGAGAAGCCAAACACCATCCAGAGGCAACACAGCCCCTGCTTGATTGGCACCACATCCATAAACATCCACTCCCACCACCACTGGTGCTCAGTAGCAGCAGTGTGTACCATCTATGAGATGCACTGCAGAAATTCAAAAGTCCTCAGGCAACACCTTCCAAACCCACAACCACTTCCATCTCGAAGGGCAAAGACATGAGAATACCACCTTCTGCAATTTTCCCCCTGAGCCACACCATCTCAACTTGGAAATATATCAACTGTTCATTTAATGTTGCTGGGTCAACATCCTGGAATTCCCTCTCTAATGGTATCGTGGGTCTACCTACTGCACAAGGACTGCAGTGGTTCAAGAAGACAGCTAACTACCTCCTTCTCAAGGGGCCAACGAGGGATGGATAATAAATTCTCGGCCCAGCCAGTGATTTCCACAATCCACAAGTGAATTTAAAAACAAATAGTAAAACACTGTGGGAACGTGCTTTGTGAGGATGTGGGCAGGCTGAACAAGTGGCAGGTGAAATTACTTGGGGAGACATACAAAGTAATGTGTTGTGTTCAGTGGAGTGGTCAGCTCAGATATAAACTAAAGGTTAAAATTGGAATAATTGTTACTTGCGCATCAGTCAAATCAGTCAGATTCATTTGCAAGCAGGTGAAGTTGAATATCTACAGTAAAACTTTCCCATGTTCTTTCTCCCTCATTTTCTCCAGCTAATTCTTCCAACAGTTCTCGGCGGCACAGGTAAGTTAGTGAGATGGTTAGCAACTTCGAACAGCATTCAAACACTGTCCAAATGGGCTGAAAATCACTCTGGGGTGCAAACCCAGCAATTGTACATTTGTTAGACAAATGGGAGCAAATGGATCATTGTGTCTGACTCGTTTGCAAATCTAAAGCACAACAGTTCAAATCGAGGATGTACTATCAATTTCCGTTAGACACTGAACTGAGCTTTGGTCAGTCCCATCAGTGGTGAGGCTATCCATTGTAGTTGGAAGAATTGAAAAAGGCAAGTTGTCATCTGAATGCGAGAGAAAGTTCAAATTATGTCAATGCAAAGGGATCAGGGTGTCCTTGTGCATGAATCTCAAAGTAGTGTACAGCTACAGTGGGTCATAAGGGTCATAAACTACATCCCCCCTTATTTGAGGAGGGATGTAGTTTAGATTAGATTACTTACAGTGTGGAAACAGGCCCTTCGGCCCAACAAGTCCACACCGCCCCGCCGAAGCACAACCCACCCATACCCCTACATTTACCCTTACCTAACACTACAGGCAATTTAGCATGGCCAATTAACCTGACCTGCACATCTTTGGACTGTGGGAGGAAACCGGAGCACCCGGAGGAAACCCACGCAGACACGGGGAGAATGTGCAAACTCCACACAGTCAGTCGCCTGAGGCGGGTATTGAACCCGGGTCTCTGGCGCTGTGAGGCAGCAGTGCTAACCACTGTGCCACCGTGCCACGCTTGGGTTCAGAGGAGATTCACTGAATTGATTGCCAAGATGAAAAGTTAATCTTGTACAATTTTGATCTCTTGAGGACAGATGCAGTTACACTGGAGGCAGTTCTGAAGAGATTCACTCAATTGTTTTCAGAGATGAAGGGTATCTTAGATGAAAGATTGAGCAATTTCTCTGGAGTTTGGAAGAGAGGCGAACTAACTGAGGATTATAATATGTTAAAGTGGGGATTGACAAAGGAGATGGATGTTTGCTCATTTGGGAGAACCCAGAAAGAGACGGTATTGTTTCAGGATAAGGGGCTGGACAGAATGAAAACAGAGATAAGGAGGGATGAATTTTCTCAAATGAGGATGGGGTTTTACATCTGAGGGAACACCCCTCACCCCACCACCAACGTCATCACCCAGGACACTGCATAAATTGAAGGAGGAGACAGACAGATTGTTAGTCAGTGATGGGTTAAAGAGAATGTGGGCTGGTAGGTGGATTTGATGCTGAAATGGGATCAACTACGACTGTATGGAATAGGGGAGCAGTTTCCTGAGGGGCCAAATGGACTCAACTTGTCCTAGCCTGTATGTTTTGTGGAGTTATTTTGTTAGTTAATAGCAAGGAAATGAAACCGAACTACGAGGAGGGAGAAAATGCAGTTTGACTTGACAAAATAGGTTCTAATTTGTGAACATTGGAAAATAAAGACAAAAATGATTTAATACAAATTTGGTGAAGGACGTTGGATGAAAGAAATGAAAAGACAATACAAAGTAGCGGGGTAAAATTCTAAAGGAGGTGCAGGAACAGAAGGAGCTGGGAGTATATGTGCACAGATCAGTGAAGGTGGCATATCAGGGGAAGAGGGGTTAATAAAACACACAGCATCCTCAGCTTTATTAACCAGGGCATAGAGTCAGAGAAAAGGGAGGTAATACTGAACTTGTACAAGACACTTGTTAGACCTCAGCTGGAGTGTCAGAGAGAAAGGGAGAGAGAATGACAACTGATAAGTGGTGGTTTAACCCGAGGGTTACCATGCCTCAGACGAAGGGCGCAGTGGAGAAGGAGACTCATTTATGGTAACCTCAGCCATGAGAGATTCAAACCCACGTTGTCGATGTTACTCTAAATTCCAAACTAGCCATCCAGCATCTGCAGTCATTGTTTTTACCTACCCTTTTTATCAAGCCAATCCAACACCCAACACAAAGCAGAGAGCAGGAAACAAGCTAATTCTGGTGACAGCACAAGTATTGAATGGAGTATATTATATCATATTGGAGATAAGCCTTTGATGTATTTCTTTGTATGTGTGCAACACCTTACCTTCACAGGCAACAGAAGCTGGATTTAGAAATACATTTGACAAAGGGAGTTGGCCTTCTATTACCCAGGCTGGTTTTGTTCTGTTCTGGACACCTTACTTAAGGAAGGATGTTTAAACCCTGGAGACAGTGTGAAGGAGATTTACGAGAATGATACCAGTGGTGAGGGATTTTAGATAAAGGGAAAGGTTCAAGAGATTGAGCTTATTTTCTTTTGTGCAGAGAAGATGAAGTGGTGACTTTATTGAGGTGTTGAAAGTTATGAACAATTCTGACAGGAGAAACAAAGTTATTGTTTCCCACTCGTTGGTCTGTTAGTAACTGGCTGGTCAGAATTTCAAGATTGTCAGTGAGAGTGTGAGATGAGGAGAAACTTATTTGGGTTGTTGGGTTTGGAATGTGCTGCTTGCGAGAGTGGTGGAAGCGGATTCCATAGGAGGTTTGAAAAGAGAGCTGGATATAAATTTGAAAGGGATGATTAGATTAGATTACTTACAGTGTGGATACAGGCCCTTCGGCCCAACAAGTCCACACCGACCCTCCGAAGAGCAACCCGTCCAGACCCATTCCCCTACACCTAACACTACGGGTAATTTAGCATGGCCAATTCACCTAACCTGCAAATTTTTGGACTGTGGGAGGAAACCATAGCACCCAGAGAAAACCCACGCAGACACGAGGAGAATGTGCAAACTCCACACAGACAGTTGCCTGAGGTGGAACTGGCGCTGCTAACCACTGTGCCACCGGCCATGTTAGAGGGCTACGGAGATAGGGCTGGAGAGTGGGACTAGCTGGGTAGCTCATCAGGAGCTGGATAAGACAGCAAAATTTTATGATTCTATGAACATAGAAGTTCTGAGCCACATTCTGGACAATTCCAGGAGGTCATTCGTTGGGACCTTGGCTCAGTGACCTTGTTGCCAGAGGTTTTTGTACACACACAGCAGCAAATTGTTATTGAGAGTGGGGTTGGAACTTGGTTGGGTAATGATGTGGAAATATTCATTTCAAAGGAGGCGGTGGGAAATCGAGCTGAGGGCACAAGTGAGGACAGACCTGAAAGAAATTTCCAATACAGAGATCGGGTCAAGCCGATTGAATGGTGAGTATGAATCTGTGAGCTGCTGATCCTACACCATCACGTGTTGGTCAGTGTTCATGCTGGTATACATCTGATTGGGAAGATCAACAAAAAAAAATCTCTTCCTGGAAGTGTTGGAGAGAGGGTTGGCTTGTTTCTTTTCCAACAGAGAAGGTTGATGGGGGAGGGGGACATGATAAAGGTGTGTAAGATCGTTACTGTTGTAGAGCAGAGAGCCCAAGGGATTCAGGTCCATAATTCTTTGAGGTTTGTGTCGCAGGTAAACAGGGTGTTTGAGGTGTTTCGAACATATGCGTTCATTGCTCAGATCATCGAATGTTGGAGTTCGGACACCCTGTTGTTGGGACTGGAGCATTTGAGTTATAAGGAGAGGCTGGATGGGCTGGGATTATTTTCACTGGAGCATAGAAGTTGGAGGGATATAGAGGTTTATGAAATCATGATGGGCATAGATGAGGTGAATGGCAGGTGTCTTTTCCCTCGGGTAGGGGACATCAAGACCAGGTGACATATTTTCCAGGTGAGTGGAGAAACATTTTTAAAAATGACATGAGGGGCAACATTTTTTTGACGGAGAGTGGTTCACGTGTGGATTGAACTGAGAGAGGAAGTGGCAGATACAGGGACAGTTACAATGTTTAAATGACATTTAAGTAATAAAAAGAATAGGGACAGTTTGGAGATATATGGGCCAAGTGCAAACAAATGGGACTAGTTTAGTTTGAGATTATGGACGGCATGGACTAATTGGATCCAAGGGTCTGTTTCCTTGCTTAGTGACTCTGTTATGAGGGACATGGACAGAGGGACAGGAAGCAGCTGTTTCCCTTAGTCGAAGGGTCAGTAACATAGTGAAGGGCATAATTTTTAAAGTGAAGGGCAAGAGGTTTAGAGAGGGATTTGACGATTGTTTCACCCAGAGGATGGTGGGGATCTGGAATGGGTGAAAATAAAGTATTTGGACTTTCAGTTTCTATTTGAAATCACTAATTGCTCTGGTGTGTGGAAATGCCATTTTGTAACTGCATGCGGTTCCATGATGTATTAATGTGGAATAGTCGTATCCAGGAGCAAGAGGAGGCCATTCAGCCCCTTGAGCGTGCTCCACCGTTCAATGGCTGATCTGTGACCTGACTCCACAGACCTGACTTTGGCCCCTATCCCCTTAATAACTTTGCTGAACAAAAAATGTATCTCTCAGATTTAAAATCTGCAACTGACCCAGCAGTGCTTGCTGTTTGTGGAAGAGAATTCCAAACTTTTCCCAGCATTTGTGCACAGTAGTACTTCCTAACATCTCTCCTGAACAGCCCGGCCCTAATTCTCCGGCTATGCTCTCCCTAGTTCTAGGATCCCTAACCAGTGGAAACACTTTCAATTTATACACCCTGTTAATATCTTCTATCAGATCATCCCTAAATTCTGGCAAGAAAAAGCTTAATTTGGGTAATCTCTCCTCGTAACTTAACCCCTGAAGACCAGGTATCATTCTTGTAAACTCACGCTGTACTCCCTCCCAGGCCAAACTATCCTTCCTCAGGTGTGGTGCCCAGATCTGCTCCAAGTGGGGTCTAACCAGGGTTTTGTATAACTACAGCATCCCTTCTGCATCCTTGTACACCTGATCTTTCAATATAAAGGCCAGCATTCCATTAGCTTTCTTCAGGCAATGAATGACACAAATAAAAGGAAACACAGAAATTGTTGGAGAAACTCAGCAGGGACAGATATTATTTGCCACCTGGGGACTGACTGTTTACTGTAAAACACCTTTCTATCTTTTCTTTTGATCCTTTATTTTTGCTGGGGCCGTGTACTGTTCAGTAAAGAACATGGGCACACGATGGCAACTATTCATTTTGTTTATAAACCTTGAGATTCTCGAACAAGGGGGTGTACTCTGAGAATTATTATTAAAGGGTGGAAAATCAAAGGCTTTCTGTATATCTGAGAGAGGCTGTGTGTGATGGGTATGACTCAACTTGGAATTTGTAGGGTAGACCCTGGGTTCATTCTGAGGAAGACAGAATAATATTGATGCGTCGTGATTTCATTCTTTTATTCCTTAGAGGGATATATACATATATAATATATATATAGATTGAGCCATTCCAACTACTTCAGTCTCAAGTCAGAAGTGAGATGGAATGCTCCCACTTTGCCTGAATAGTTGCAGCTCCAACAACACTCGAGAAGCTTGACATCATCGCAGGACAAAGCAGCTCCACTTGATTGGAACCACATCCACAAGCATCTACTCCCTCGACTACCCATGCTCAGTAGCAGCAGTGTGTACCATCTACAAGATGTACTGCGCAAATACACCAGAGATCCTCAGGCAGCACCTTCAAAACCCACAACCACTTCCACCTAGAAGGACAAGTGCAGCAGATACATGGGAACACCCATCCTTTACAAGTTCCCCTTCCGGCCACTCAGTGTCCTGACATGGAAATATAACACTGTTCCTTCAGTGTCATTGGGTCAAAATCCTGGTATTCCCTCCTTCCGGACAATTTGTGTCTATCTACAGCATGTGGACTGCAGCAGTTCAAGAAAACAGCTCATCCCTACCTTCTCAAGGGGGCAACTTGGGATGAATTGGGCAATAAATGCAGGGAGAAAGTGAGGACTGCAGATGCTGGAGATCAGAGCTGAAAAATGTGTTGCTGGAAAAGCGCAGCAGGTCAGGCAGCATCCAAGGAGCAGGAGAATCGACATTTCGGGCATAAGCCCTTCTTCAGGAATCGCTAGTGAGAAAGGCCAATTTTGATGGTATTAGGCAAGAACTTACAAAAGCTGATTGGGCGCAGATGTTCGCAGGTAATGGGACGGCTGGAAAATAGGAAGCCTTCAGAAATAGGATAATGAGAATCCAGAGAAAGTATACTCCTGTTAGGGTGAAAGGAAAGGCTGGTAGGTATAGGGAATGCTGGATGATTAAAAGAAATTGAGGGTTTGGTTAAGAAAAAGAAGGAAGCATATGTAAGGTATAGACAGGATAGATCGAGTGAATCCTTAGAAGAGTATAAAGGAAGTAGGAATATACATTCCTGAAGAAGGGTTTATGCCCGAAACGTCGATTCTCCTGCTCCTTGGATGCTGCCTGACCTGCTGCGCTTTTCCAGCAACACATTTTTCAATAAATTCTGGGCCCAGCAGGTGATGCCCATGTATCATAAGTGAATAATAGTAACAAAAAAAATTGTAAATTACCCTGGGGCCTCTATGTGAGCTTGTTCTGGGAGGGTGGGCACAAATTTTGTAGTGAATGTTGATGCAAAATACACATTCGATGTTATTGAGTCACCTGGTTTGCGAACTGCTTTGAAATGGTCGATATATATAGCTAAGAGCTTAGGTTTATATTCATGCTGGGTTGGGGCTGTGATCTTATTTGTTGCTCCATATTTAAGTTTGAGGCATTGTTTGCTGTTGGTTTAACCTTCTGATCACTAACCTTTCGGTTCCCTTTGCTTATTGTTTCTTGACTATAGATGACTCCAAAATGGATAGCAGTTTGGTGTACTCAGTTTTCACCATCTCAAAAATAAGAAACGCTGGTAAAGGATACAGTATGTATACTTTCATAACATTTCTGCTTCAGTGAAAGTGGAGATTTTCTCTAGTTTACCTTAACCCTCTAAAACCCAGCCACTTTTAAACATCGCTAGTGAGAAATGAGATAATGAGAATCCAGTGAAAGTATATTCCTGTAGGGTGAAAGGAAAGGCTGGTAGGTATAGGGAATGCTGGATGATTAAAGAAATTGAGGGTTTGGTTTAGAAAAAGAAAGAAGCATATGTAAGTTATAGACAGGATAGATCGAGTGAATCCTTAGAGTATAAAGGAAGTAGGAATATACTTTAGAGGGAAATCAGGAGGGCAAAAAGGGGACATGAGATAGCTTTGGCAAATAGAATTAAGGAGAATCCAAAGGGTTTTTACAAATACATTAAGGACAAAAAGGGGTAAATAGGGAGAGAATAGGGCCACTCAAAAATCAGCAAGGTGGCCTTTGTGTGGAACCGCAGGAGATGGGGGAGATACTAAACGAGTATTTTGCATCAGTATTTACGATGGAAAAGGACATGGAAGGTATTGAATGTAGGGAAATAGATGGTGACATCTTAAAAAATGTCCATCTTACACAGGAGGAAGTGCTGGATGACATGAAGTGCAGAAAAGTGGAGAAATCCCCAGGACCTGATCAGGTGTACCCTAGAACTCTGTGGGAAGCTCGGGAAGTGAATGCTAGGCCTCTTGCTGAGATATTTGAACATTGATAGTCATAGATGAGATGCCGGAGACTAGGAGGTTGGCTGAGGTAGTGTCACTGTTTAAGAAAGGTGGTAAGGACAAACCAGTGAGCCTGACGTCGGTGGTGGGCAAGTTGTTGGAGGGAATCCTGAGGGACAGGATGTACACGTATTTGGAAAGGCAGGACTGATTAGAGATAGTCAACATGGCTTTTTGTGTGGGAAATCATGTCCCACAAACTTGATTGAGTTGTTTGAAGAAGTAACAAAGAGGATTGATGAGGGCAGAGTGGTAGATGTGATATATATGGACTTCAGTAAGGCATTCGACAAGGTTCCCTATGGGGGGCTGATTAGCAAGGTTAGATCTCGTGGAACACAGGGAGAACTAGCCATTTGGATACAGAACTGGCTCAAAGGTAATAGACGGAGTGTGGTGATGGAGGGTTGTTTTACAGACTGGAGGCCAGTGACCAGTGGAGTGCCACAAGGATCCACTACTGCTGGGTCCACTACTTTTTATCATTTATATAAAATGATTTGGATATGAGCAGAAGAGGTACAGTTAGTAGGTTTGCAGATAACACCAAAACTGAAGGTGTAGTGGACAGCGAAGAAGGTTACCTCAGATTACAATGGGATCTTGATTAGATGGGCCAATGGGCTGAGAAGGACAAATGTGAGGTGTTGCATTTTGGAAAAGCAAATCTTAGGACTTAGACGCTTAATGGTAAGGACGTAGGGAGTGTTGCTGAACAAAGATACCTTGGAGTGCAGGTTCATAGCTCCTTGAAAGTGGAATCACAGGTAAATAGGATAGTGAAGAAGGCATTTGGTATGCTTTGCTTTATTGATCAGAGTATTGAGTACAGGAGTTGGGAAGTCATGTTGCGGCTGTACAGGACATTGGTTAGCCCACTTTTGGAACATTGCGTGCAATTCTGGTTTCCTCCCTATCAGAAAGATGTTGTGAAACTTGAAAGGGTTCAGAAAAGATTTTAAGGAATATGCGCGAGTTGGAGGCTCTGGGGTGACCTCATAGAGGTTCATAAAATCATGAGAGGCATGGATAGAATAAATAGACAAAGTCTTTTCCTGGGGTGGAGGAGTCCAGAACTAGAGGGTACAGGTTTAGGGTGAGAGGGGCAACCTTTTCATGCAGAGGGTGGTACGTGTATGGAATGAGCTGCCAGAGGAAGTGGTGGAGGCTAGTACAATTGCTACATTTAAAAGGCATCTGGATGGGTATATGAATAGGAAGGGTTTGGAGGGATATGGGCCGGGTGCTGGCAGGTGGAGGTAATGCAAAACTTGCGCCCACACCTCCCCCCTTACTTCCCTCCAAGGCCTCAAGGGATCCTTCCATATCCGCCACAAATTCACCTGCACCTCCACACACATCATTTACTGCATCCGCTGCACCCGATGTGGCCTCCTCTATATTGGGGAGACAGGCCGCCTACTTGCGGAACGTTTCAGAGAACACCTCTGGGACATCCAGACCAACCAACCCAACCACCCCGTGGCTCAACACTTCAACTCCCCCTCCCACTCCACCAAGGACATGCAGGTCCTTCGAATCCTCCATCGCCAGACCATAGCAACACAATGGCTGGAGGAAGAGCACCTCATCTTCCGCCTAGGAACCCTCCAACCACAAGGGATGAACTCAGATTTCTCCAGTTTCCTCATTTCCCCTCCCCCCACCTTGTCTCGGCCCAACCCTCAAACTCAGCACCGCCTTCCTAACCTGCAATCTTCTTCCTGACCTCTCCGCCCCCACCCCGACTCCAGCCTATCACCCTCACCTTGACTTCCTTCCATTTATTCTATCGCATTTCCAACGCCCCTCCCCCAAGTCCCTCCTCCCTACCTTTTATCTTAGCCTGCTGGACACACTTTCTTCAAACCTGAAGAAGGGCTCATGCCCGAAACGTCGATTCTCCTATTCCTTGGATGCTACCTGACCTGCTGCGCTTTTCCAGCAACACATTTTCAGCTTGGAATTTATCTGCCAGGTTTCTGCCCATTTGGCCAACTTGTCATCTACCTGTTAAGTCACTCAGCATCGTCCTCACAATTCACTCTTCTCCCTGGGTTAGTATCAACTGCGAATTTAGAGATTATATCCTCAACACCCAACTCCTAATCATTTATATAACAATGCAGTTTTCAGTGTGTACTTGTCAGTTTCTTTTATGTGCATATAACTATTAATCTCTACCTATCCGTTACCGCTATGTGAATGTATTTACCAGTCTGCTCCTGCTCTGTGAATTGAGACCGTCAATATTGGCCTGTGTGTCTTTGCCCATTTCCCCTATGTGAATGTGTGAGTGTATTTACTGGTATGTCCCTGCTGTGTTTTGAGACTGTCGATATTAAACTGTACCTGTCATTTTCTCCTATGTCAAAATGTGAACGCAGTTACCAATCTTTGCCTCTCAATCTCTGCCTTGTCAATATGTGAATTTACTCATCGATTTCTACTGTCAGTTCCTGTTTGGTCAATGTGAACATTGCAGGTACCAATATGTATCTGTGAGATTCTGCTCTGTGAATATGAGAGTGTCGTTATCACACTGTACTTGTCAGTTTATGCTGTGAAACTGGGTGTGTTGTTTTCATTCTGTTCCTGTCAGTTTTAGCTTTGTGAATGAGTGTAGTTATTAATCTGGCTCTGACAGATACTGAAATGCTAATGTGTGACTTAGAAAATGGAGATTAATAGTCACACATTTGCATCGCAGTAACTGTGTCGTCATCATTTGTTTATTTCTGCAACCTGAATGTGTGTGTAGTTATCAGCCTGTACTTATCAATTTCCACTCTTTTGTATCTAAGTGGAAGCCAGTAATATTCTGTGTCTGTGTGATAGTTGTTATGAGGGTGTTGAGACTGGGTCTTAATCTTTTCTGCATTTTGTGATTTCTGAGTTGACTGTCAGTCTGTGGGGGTGGGTGGGTGAGAGAGGAGAAAGGGCGATGGCAGAAGGGAAACTGCTTTATTCTGAGAACCATTTTGAATTATGGTCACACGTTTCCTATTTGGGGAGAGAGTCTAGGATCTGTGGTATCACTGAGACATTTAGTTTTAATTTGTCCCCAGACATTGTTGGTATTTTTTTGTGAAAGAGTTTTATTCTGCATGTCAGTCCATTTTTGTATTTTTTTATACCAATATGCAATACAACAGCATGTCATCCCTTTTCTCACCAAAATCAGAATCACTGATATGGTACAGCTCAGAAGCAGACCATTCAGCTCATTGTATCTGTACTAGGACATTCTTTTATGCATCAATTCTGCAGTAATTGTTGGGAATATGAACTTCATCCACTCATTGCCAGTGTCTATATGGAAAGGACAATTTGACATCAGTTCTGTAGGCATCTGACTTTTAATAACTGTAGTCCTTGGTTGGTCAGATCACATTTGTGTTCAGTTCTGGGCACATTATCTCAAGAAAGATCCTCAAGCTCTGGAGAGGGTTCACTGGAGATTTACTAGATCTCAATCACCTATGTTCAGTTGTGGTTTTGTCTGAGTGTAGCATAAACTCTGTAAATAAACTCTTTTCAATGATGTTTAATTGTATTGTATTTCAGTCTGTTTATTTTTACATTGTGTGTGCGTGCATGTAAAGTAGACTATATCAGGCGCTGCTGGGCACTTTATATCCTCAGCTGTGATAAGTGATGTTGCAGATATGGGCGGAGAAATGGCAGATTGAGCTTAATCTGACAAAGTGTAAGATGCTGGACTTTGGGAGATCAAATGTTAAGGAACAGTATACAGTTAGTGGTTGGACTATGAGCATCTTTGATGTACAGAAGGATCTTGGGGTTCAAGTCTATAGCTCCCTGAACGTGGCCACACAAGTAGATAGGGTGGTATCTCGAGGACGACATTTGGCATGCTTGCCTTATTGGTCGGAGAATTGAGTCAGGATATCATTGCAGCTTTATAAGACTTTGTTTAGGTCATACTTAGAGTATTGTGACAAAAGATTAATTCTGTCCTTCTCAGTTACTAAGAGCTGAAATGTTTCCTTCAATACCTGTACTCACTATCTACTTCATATATGGTTGTTCAAGCTACCAGCATCGTCTCTTTGTTCACCTCAATTGTAATGTTATATCAATTCTAAAGTTCAGAATCCATGAGGATGGCCTCAATTGGGACCTAGGGTTCCTGTCACACTACAGGTGTCTCCAATAAACCATACACTCTCTCTCACGCACACACTCACACAGACCCTCTCTCCTCCACATGCTTCCTCTCATACACACACACACACTCCATCACACTCATACACACACTTTACCAAGCATGCACACACACATTCTCAGGTGCATTCACACTGACATGCACACACTCTCACATGTAGTCACACATAAGTGACTGGGGTGAATTTGCATTTGCAGAATTATATTTGCAGATACATTCTGTTTTGCTCAATCTGCAGGCAGTCAATCCATGTAATATTTTATAAATTCCCACTTTGGAACTAGAACCAGCCTTACTTAAGATTGGGATAGAGTCAGACTCTAACCTCACACCTTTAATACATTTTCTGAGCTGAGATGTCACCCTTTTTAAAATAAAACCTTAAAATAAAACCTTAAGTGATTTTGACAATGTGACTTTAAACAAGTTCTGGGATGTATATATTAATGAACTGCAACCCATTCGAAAAGATGAATTACTGAACAGTAATCTAGATTTGTTCAATATATCATTTCAGTTGCATGACACTGTAATCTTTTGCTATAAATTCTGTGTTTTACGATCCTGTTTCAGAGCTACCTGATGAAGGAGCAGCGCTGTGAAAGCTCGTACTTCCAAATGAACCTGTTGGACTGTAATCTGGTGTTGTGTGATTTTTTATCTTAAGAGTATTGCATTCAGTTGTGATCGGCACATTACAGGAAAGATGTGGTGGTTTTAGAGAGGGTGCAGAAGAGGTTTGCCAGAATGTTGACCAGATTAGAGGGTATGAACTATAAAGAGGAGCTAGAAAAACCCTTCTGAGTGGCAGAGGTTGAGGGCAGACTTAATAGAAGTCTATAAAGGTTTGAGAAGATTTGTAGCTCAGGTTGAGGTTCTGGATCCAGTTTTGCTCGCTGAACTGGAAGGTTCATTTTCAGACGTTTTGTCACCATACTTGGTAACATCATCAGTGAGCCTCCGGATGAAGCACCAGTGGTATAGCCTGTTTCTATTTGTGTGTTTAGGTTTTCTTGGAAAGGTGACATAATTTCCTGTGGTGATGTCGAGTCATAGAGATGTAGAGCACGGAAATGAACTCTGTGGTCCAACTGTAGTCCTTGGTTGGTCAGATCACATTTGTGTTCAGTTCTGGGCACATTATCTCAAGAAAGATCCTCAAGCTCTGGAGAGGGTTCACTGGAGATCTACTAGATCTCAATCACCTATGTTCAGTTGTGGTTTTGTCTGAGTGTAGCATAAACTCTGTAAATAAACTCTTTTCAATTATGTTTAATTGTATTGTATTTCAGTCTGTTTATTTTTACATTGTGTGTGCGTGCATGTAAAGTATCAGCCGACCATGCCGACCAGATATCCCAACCGAATCTAATCCCATCTACCAGCACCTGGTCCATATCCCTCCAAACCCTTCCTATTCATATACCCATCCAGATGCCTTTTTAATGTTGCAATTGTGCTAGCCTCCACCACTTCTTCTGGCAGCTCATTCCATACAAGTACCACCCTCTGAGTGAAAAGGTTGCTCCTTAGGTCTCTTCAATATCTTTGCCCTCTCACCCTAAACCTATGCAGTCTAGTTCTGGACTCTCCCCACCCCAGGGAAAAGACTATTTTTCCTATCCATGCCTCTCATGATTTTATAAAACTCTATAAGGTCACCCTTCAGCCTCCGACGGTCCAGGGAAACTAGCCCTAGCCTATTCAACCTCTTCCTATAGCTCAAATGCTGCAAACCTGGAAACATCCTTGTAAATCTTTTCTGAACCCTTTCATTTTTCACAACAACTTTCTGATAGGAAGGAGACCAGAATTGCACGCAATATTCCAACAGTGGCCTAACCAATGTCCTGTACAGCTGCAACATGACCTCCCAACTCCTGTACTCAATACTCTGACCAATAAAGGAAAACACACTAAATGCTTTCTTCATTATCCTATGTACCTGCACTCCAAAGTCTCTTTGTTCAGCAAACCTCCCTAGGACCTTACCATTAAGTGTTTAAGTGCTCCTAAGATTTGCTTTCCCAAAATGCAGCACCTCAGATTTATCTAAATTAAACTCCATCTGCCAATTCTCAGCCCATTGGCTCATCTGATCAAGATCCCGTTGTAATCTGAAGTAACCTTCTTCGCTGTTCACTACATCTCCTATTTTGGTGTCAACAGCAAACTTACTATCTATACCTCTTATCAACACATCCAAATCATTTATATAAATGATGAAAAGTAGTGGACCTAGCACCGATCCTTGTGGCACTCCACTGGTCACAGACCTTCAGTCTGAAAAACAACCCTCCACCACCACGCTCTGTCTTCTACCTTTGTGCCAGTTCTGTATCCAAATGGCTAGCTCTCCCTGTATTCCATGAGATTTAACCTTGCTTACCAGTCTACCACGGGGAACCTTGTTGAACGCCTTACTGAAGTCCGTATAGATCACATCTACCCCTCTGCCCTCATCAATCCGCTTTGTTGCTTCTTCAAAAAATTCAATCAAGTTTGTGAAACATGATTTCCCAGGCATAAAGCCATGTTGACTATCCCTTATCAGTCCTTGCCTTCCCAAATACATGTACATCCTGTCCCTGAGGATTCCCTCCAACAATTTGCCCACTGCCGACGTCAAGGTCACTGGTCTGTACTTCCCGGACTTATCCTTACCACCCTTCTTAAACAGCGGCACCACGTTAGCCAACCTCCAGTCTTCCAGCACTTCACCTGTGACTATCGATGATACATATATCTCATTAACAAGCCCAGCAATCACTTCCCTAGCTTCCCACAAAGTTCTAGGGTTACTGGGGATTTATCCACCTTTATACATTTCAAGACACCCAGCACTTCCTCCTCAGTAATACGGACATTTTTCAAGATGTCACCATCTATTTCCCTACGTTCTATATCTTCCATGTGTTTTTCCACAGTAAATACTGATGCAAAAATATTCCTTTAGTATCTCCCCCATCTCCTGCGGCTCCACACAAAGGCCACCTTGCTGGTCTTTGAGGGGCCCTATTCTCTCCCTGGTTACCCTTTTGTTCTTAATGCATTTGTAAAAACCCTTTGAATTCTCCTTAACTCTATTTGCCAAAGCTATCTCATGTAGCCTTATCGCCCTCCTGATTTCTCTCTTAGTATACTCCTAATGCCTTTATGCTCTTCTAAGGATTCACTCGATCTATCCCGTCTATACTTGACATATGCTTCCCTCTTTTTCTTAACCAAACTCAATTTCTTTAGTCATCCAGCATTCTTTATACCTACAGCCTTCCCTTTCACCCTAGCAGGAATATACTTTTTCTGGACTCTCGTTATCTCATTTCTGAAGGCTTCCCAATTTCCAGCCATCCCTTTACCTACGAACATCTGCCCCCAGTCAGCTTTCGGAAGTCCTTGCCTAATGGCATCAAAATTGGCTTTCCTCCAATTTAGAACTTCAACTTTTAGGTCTGGTCTATCCTTTTCCATCACTATTTTAAAACTAATAGAGTTCTAATTACTGGCCCCAAATTGCTGCCCCATTGACACCTCAGTCACCTGTCCTGCCTTATTTCCCAAGAGTAAGTCAAGTTTTGCACCTTCTCCAGTCGGTACTTCCACATACTGAATCAGAATTGGTTTTTTTTGCGTACACTTAAATTCTTCTCCATCTAAACCCTTAGCACTATGGCAGTCCCAGTCTATCTTTGGAAAGTTAAAATCCCTACCATAACCATATGGGCGGCACGGTGGCACAGTGGTTAGCGCTGCTGCTTCACAGCGCCAGAGACCCGGGTTCAATACCCGCCTCAGGCGACTGACTGTGTGGAGTTTGCACGTTCTCCCCGTGTCTGCATGGGTTTCCTCCAGGTGCTCCGGTTTCCTCCCACAGTCCAAAAGATGTGCAGGTCAGGTGAATTGGCCATGCTAAATTGCCCGTAGTGTTAGGTAAGGGGTAAATGTAGGGGCATGGGTGGGTTGCGCTTCGGTGGGGCGGTGTGGACTTGTTGGGCCGGTGTGGACTTGTTGGGCCGAAGGGCCTGTTTCCACACTAAGTAATCTAATCTAATCTAAACCTCCTATTATTCTAAGATAACTGAGATCTCCTTACAAATTTGTTTCTCATTTTCCCTCTGACTATTGGGGGGTCTATAATACAATACAATAAGATTATCATCCCTTTCTTATTTCTCAGTTCCACCCAAATAACTTCCCGGATGTATCTCCAGGAATATCCTCCCTCAGCACAACTGTAATGCTATCCCTTATCAAAAACGCCACTCCCCCTCCTCTCTTGCCTCCCTATCTGTCCTTCCTGTAGCATTTGTATCCTGGAACATTAAACTGTCAGTCCTGTCCATTCCTGAGTCACGTTTCTGTAGTTTCCTGTGATGATGGCATTTCCGGTTCTTTTTCTCAAGGGGTGGTAAATGGGATCCAAGTCAATGTGTTTGTTGATTGATTTCCGGTTGGAATGCCATGCTTCTATGAGTTCTCGTTCATGTCTCTGTTTGGCTTGTCCTAGGATGGATATGTTGTCGCAGTCAAAGTTGTGTCCTTCCTCATCTATATGCAAGGATACTCGTGAGATTGGGTCATGTCTTTTCGTGGCTAGTTGATGTACATGTATCCTACTGGCTAGTTTTCTGCCTGTTTGTCCAGTGTGGTGGACTCATATCCACAAGTCTCTAAAATTGAGATGATGCTCAGAATCTTTTTCCAGGAATTGAAATATTGAAAACTAAGAGGCATGTATATAATGCGAGAGGGAGAAAGTTCAAAGGACACATATGGAGCAGTTTCTTTTAAACATAGAGAGTCGTAGGAGTGGAACGCACTTCCAGGGGTGGAGATGCAGATACGATAAGGACTTTTAGGTAAGCAAATGAATATGCAAGAAATGGAGGGTTATGGACCAAGGGCAGGCAGAAGGGATTAATTTCATTTGGCGGCATGTTCAGCACAACTTCATGGGCTGAAGGACCCATTCCTGTGCTGTACTGATCGATGTTCAGATTTAATGCAGTGTATATTTCGGATGAGGATGAAGGGCTTTTGCCCGAAACGTCGATTTCAAAGCTCCTTGGATGCTGCCTGAACTGCTGTGCTCTTCCAGCACCACTAATCCAGAACCTTTGAGTACTTGCCTGGAGGAAGACAGAAGAGATACCTCCTGTAAATCAACATCAGCTGTGATTGGCAACATCAATGTAACATTCAGTTCCTCACCCTTAAGATTTTTTATTTAAAGCCAGCAAATTAAACAAAACCACAGGTCTGATTCCACCCCTCCCCTGAGCTGCTCCTTGTCCATTTTTTCTTCAAATTGTAAGACCAATTGAGTGAGATCCAGAAACTAAACCACATCCACACAGCTCTGTGAATGGGACTACCTGATGCAAGTGGGTATGTGGATATGTGAGTTCAGTTATTGATCTATACCTGCCAGTTCCGGCTTGGTGAATGTGAGAGTGTAGTTATTAAACTGTAACATACATTATATGGAGAGTTGTTGTAGGGGGATGAGCCAAAAGTTCAAACCCCTCTCTTCCTTTCTTTTCTATATATTTCTCTCTCTTCTCCATTTAATCATAATTCAAATGGTTTCATTTCTGTTGCTCTTTGCTAGTCTTTTGCCTCTAACTCAAGTTGCTTCATTTTCCATTGAATTTTAGCCATCTCTGAAGATTCTGATGGTGTTTCCAACAAACGTAAATGCTGAGCTACTGCAGTAATTATCTCTCCTTTCCTCATGGAAGACACGGACTCAACCCCAGCAAGTCCAACAACCCTAATCCCAAATCAGAACTACAGAACAAATCCTACAAAGAGCCCCCTAATTGGTATGGACCAATTTGAGGATCCCCTCAAAACATTTGAAGTAGCCCAGATCCTAACTTTGAGGAGAAAGTGAGGTCTGCAGATGCTGGAGATCAGAGCTGGAAATGTGTTGCTGGAAAAGCGCAGCAGGTCAGGCAGCATCCAGGGAACAGGAGAATCGACGTTTCGGGCATAAGCCCTTCTTCAGGAAGAAGGGCTTTTCCTGAAGGGCTTTTCCTGAAGAAGGGCTTATGCCTGAAACGTCGATTCTCCTGTTCCCTGGATGCTGCCTGACCTGCTGCGGTTTTCCAGCAACACATTTACAGCTCGGATCCTAACTTTGCTAGTTGTTTTAAGCAGGTGTAACACAGATATTCAAGGAGTGATGTAGCTGGTCAAACCACATTTAAACCACTTTTAAACAAAACAGAACTGATTTCCAGGATTATCAAATGAAACACAACCAAATGCTCCTATGCCTTAAAAGAGAACAGAATATTAAATAACTTTACCTATCCAAAAACCCTACAGATTATACAAACTTAATGCTGTTCCCAATACTTGCAATAATCCCGACAAACAGCCGTTGGCACAAAAAGATAAAATCAAACACAGGGTCTTACAGGAGAGCTGTCAGAGAGATAGTACCAGCATGGACTTGCTTCTTTGGGTTCAGCAGCTTTTTCAACTGCCTGACTGCTTTCAGTCAATAGCCAGACAGCCAAAAACCACATCAAACCAGAGAAAAGCTGAGCTGGGAAAACTGGGACATTCACGTTTCATTGTATAAGTGTTCTTTTTAAAAATGTGGAAGCCTTTTGCCTGAGACATTACCTGTAGCTATAATCAAAATGTCCCTAAAACCCATCAACTCCGACTTTTCGGAGCCTATGTCTTTTACAAGCTTGTTAAAGGATCAGCATCATCACAGCAGACTGGTTCAAAAAGTAAAAGCTGTGGGATACAGGGTAATGTGGTGAATTGGATGCAAAGTTGGCTTAGTAACAGGAAACAAATGGTAATGGTTGATGGCTGCTCTTGTGAATGGAAAGCTGTTTCAAGTGGTGCTCTGCATGGCTCAGTGTTGGGACCTCTGCTGTTTGTTTTATACATTAAGGATTTGGACTTGAATATGGTGGGCAGATTTGTGAAATTTGCAGATGACACAAAAATTGGCCATTTAGGGGACAGCTATCAGCTCCAAAAGTATTACAGATGGTTTGGTGGAGTGGGCAGGAAAGGGGCAGGTGGAGTTCAGCTCTGAGAAGTGTGAGGGAATGCATTTTGGGAAGTCAAACAGTAAATGGGAACAGACAATAAATGGGAATATACTGAGGGGGCAGGGTAAGTGAGAGATCTTGGTGTGCAAGTGCATGGGTCCCTAAAGATAGATGGGGTTGTAAAGAAGGCACGTGGAATGCTCTCCTTCATTGGCACAGGGATGGAATTCAAAAGTAAGGATATAAGAACGAAACCGGATAAGGCACTGGTGAGGCTACAACTGGAGTATTGCGTGCAGTCGGGTCACTACATCACAGGAAGGACGTCATTGCTCTGGAGAGAGTGCAGAGGAGATTTACTGGAATGTTGCCAGGGCTGGTGAATTGTAGCTATTGTGAGAGATTGGCGAGGTTGGGGTTATATTCTTTAGAACAGAGGTGCCGTGATTAAGGAATATTAAATAGTGAATACTAAATAGTGAGCTACTAATGAAGGGGTAGAACTCCGAAAGCTTGTACTTCCAAATAAACCTGTTGAACCATAACCTAGTGTTGTGTGATATTTCACAAAATAGTGAGGGGGAGAGATTAGAGTACACAGGAGGAACCTGTTTCCTTTGGCAGAGAGTTCAAATACCAGGGATCATTGATTCAAACAAAGCGATGTTGGATTACAAGATATGTGAGGAAAATGTTTTTCTATGCACAGAGTGGTGGGTATCTGGAATTCGCTGCCTGATTTGGTGGTGCAGACAGAGACCCTAAACTCTTTTAAACAAAAATCCTTGGAACTGCACCTCATGTTCCGTTAACTGCAAGGCTACAGTCTGCAGCAAGAAGATGGGATGAGGAAGGGCATCTGGGGGTCTTTGGGTTGGCATGGACAAGATGGGCTGCATAGCCCCCTTTGTGCTGTATTATTTTTATGATTCAACAGTTATCAATTGGACCCTGCCAGTCTTTGCAGTGTGAGTATGGAAATATATTGACCATATAATGAATGTTACAGTTTGATAACTATACCCACACATTCTCCAAGCAGGAACTGACAGGTATAGATCAATACCTAAACTCACATATCCACATACCCATTTGCATCAGGTAGGCCCCATTTATGGACCTGTATGGGTGTACTCGCACATTCTCCAAGCAGGAACTGACAGGTATAGATCAATACCTAAACTCACATATCTACATACCCATTTGCATCAGGTAGGCCCCATTTATGGAGCTGTATGGGTGTTGTTTTGTTTCTGGATCTTATTCCTTTGGGCTGAGAATTTTAATAAAAGAGTGGACAAGGAGCAGCTCAGGGCAGGAGTGGAATCAGACCCATGGTTCTGTTTAAATTGCTGGCTTTAAATAAAGAATCTTAAGGGTGAGGAACTGAATGTTACATTGATGTTGCCAATCACAGCTGATGTTGATTTACAGGAGGTATCTCTTCGGTCTTCCTCCAGGCAAGTACTCAAAGGACCAAGACAATGTAATATTCCCTCGGTACAGAGCCAAGTGTGACCAGCTGCTTCGAACAAACAGCAGGTATGTTACTGCTGTCAGAGCGAAGAACATCCTTTCCACAGTCACAGAGTGGATTGAGTCAGACTTACATTGAGCTCCATTCCCAGAGAGATATGTTCAAACCAAGAGTCAAACACCACCGAGGAAACGGAAGTTTATATTTTTAAATTTATATTCTCAATGCATCCTACCCAGTTTCAATCAACTTGAATGAATCCTCACCCAAAATATACACTGTATTAAAATCTGAACATCGAGCAGTACAGGACAGGAAAGGTTTCCTTCAACCCACGATGTTGTACCGAACATGCCGCCAAAATGCAAGTAATCTCTTCTGCCTTCCCTTGGTCCATAACCCTTCATTTCTTGCACATTCATTTGTTTACCTAAAAGTCCTTACAATACCATTATCATATCTACCCCCATCTCCACCTCTGGCAGTGTGTTCCACTGCTACCTCTCTCTTTGTTTAAAAATAAAACTGCCCCTTATGTCTCATAGAGTCGTACAGCATGGAAACAGACCCTTTGGTCCAACCCGTCCAGATATCCCAACCCAATCTACTCCCACCTGCCAGCACCTGGCCCATATCCCTCCAAACCCTTCCTATTCATGTGCCCATCCAAATGCCTCTTAAATGTTGTAATTGTACCAGCCTCCACCACTTCCACTGGCAGCTCATTCCATACACGTACCATCCTTTGTGTGAAAACATTGTCCCTTAGGTCTCTTTTAAATCTTTCCCTTCTCACTCTAAACCTATGCCTTCTAGTTCTGGACACCCCGACCCCAGGGAAAAGACTTTGCCTATTTACCCTATCCATGCCCATCATAATTTTGTAAACCTCTGTAAGGTCACCCCTCAGCCTCCGACGCTCCAGGGAAAACAGCCCCAGCCTGTTCAGCCTTCCCTATAGCTCAAATCGTCCAACCCTTGTAACATCCTTGTAAGTCTTTTCTGAACCCTTTCAAGTTTCACAACATCTTTCTGTTAGGAAGGAAGACCTGAATGGCACGCAATATTCCAACAGTGGCCTAACCGATGTCCTGTACAGCCGCAACATGACCTCCTAACTCCTGTACTCAATACTCTGACCAATAAAAGAAAGCAGACCAAACACCGCCTCCCCTATCCTATCTAACTGCAACTCCACTTTCAAGGAGCTATGAACCTGCACTCCAAGGTCTCTTTGTTCCACAACACTCCATAGGACCTTACCATTAAGTGTATAAGTCTAAGATTTGCTTTCCCAAAATGCAGCACCTCGCATTTGTCGGAATTAAACTCCATCTGCCACTTCTCAGTCCATTGACCCATCTGGTCAAGATTCTTCGCTGTCCACGCCACCTCCAATTTTTTGTCATCTGCAAACTTACTAACTGTGCCTCTTATGCTCGCATCCAAATCATTTGTGTAAATGACAAAAAGTAGAGCACCTATCCTTGTGGCACTCCACTGGTCACAGGCCTCCAGTCTGAAAAACAACCCTCCACCACCACTTTCTGTCTTCTACCTTTGAGCCAGTTCTGTATCCAAATGGCTAGTTCTCCCTGTATTCCATGAGAATACCTTGCTAATAAGTCTCCCACAGGGAACCTTGTCGAACACCTTACTGAAGTCCATATGGATCACAGCTACCACTCTGCCCTCATCAATCCTCTTTTCACTTCTTCAAAAAACTCAATCAAGTTTGTGAGACATGATTTCCCATGTTGACTATCCCTAATCAGTCCTTGCCTTTCCAAATACATGTACATCCTGTCCCTCAGGATTCCCTCCAACAACTTCACCACCACTGTGGTCAGACTCACTGGTCGATAGTGCCCTGGCTTGTCCTTGCCATCCTTCTTAAACAGTGGCACCATGTTTGTCAGCCTCCAGTCTTCCGACACCTCACCTGTGACTATCAATGAGATAAATATCTCAGCAATCGCTTCTCTAGCTTCCCACAGAGTTCTCGGGTACACCTGATCAGGTCCTGGGGATTTATCCACCTTTACATTTCAAGACATCCAGCACTTCCTCCTATGTAATCGGGACATTTTGCAAGATGTCACCATCTATTTCCCTACAGTCTATATCTTCCATATCCTTTTCCATAATGAATACTGATGCAAAATACTCATTTAGTAACTCCCCCATTTTCTGATCTTTGAGGGGCCCTATTCTCTCTCTCGTTACCCTTTTGTCCTTAATGTATTTGTAAAAACCCTTTGGATTCTCCTTAATTCTAATTGCCAAAGCTATCTCATGTCTCCTTTTTGCCCTCCTGATTTCCCTCTTAAGTATGCTCCTATTTCCTTTATACTCTTCTGAGGATTCACTCGATCTATCCTGACATATGCTTACTTCTTTTTCTTAACCAAATCCTCAATTTCTTTAGTCATCCAGCATTCCCTATGCCTACCAGCCTTTCCTTTCAGAGCTTAAAAATGTGTTGCTGGAAAAGCGCAGCAGGTCAGGCAGCATCAAAGGAGCAGGTGAATCGACGTTTCGGGCATAAGTCCTTCTTCAGGAAAGCCTTTCCTTTAACCCTGCCAGGAATATACTTTTTCTTGATTCTCGTTATCTCATTTCTGAAGGCTTCCCATTTTCCAGCCGTCCTTTTACCTGCGAACATCTGCCCCCAATCAGCTTTTGAAAGTTCTGGCCTAATACCATGAAAATTAGCCTTTCTCCAATTTAGAACTTCAACTTTTAGATCTGATCTATCCTTTTCCATCACTATTTTAAATCGAATAGAATTATGGTCGCTGGCCCCAAAATGCTCCCTCACTGACACCTCAGTCACCTGCCCTGCCTTATTTCCCAAGAATAGGTCACGTTTTGCACCTTTTTTAGTTGGTACATCCACATACTGAATCAGAAAATTGTCTTGTACACACTCAACAAATTCCTCTCCACCAAAACCCTTAAAACTATGGCAGTCCCAGTCTATGTTTGGAAAGTTAAAATCCCCTACGATAACCACCCTATTATTCTAACAGATAGCTGAGATATCCTTACAAGTTTGTTTCTCAATTTCCCTCTGACTATTAGGGGGTCTATAATACAATCCCAATAAGGTGATTATCCCTTTCTTATTTCTCAGTTCCACTCAAATAACTTCCCTGGATGTATTTCCAGGAATATCCTCCCTCGACACAGCTGTCATGCTATACCTTATCAAAGATGCCACTCCCCCTCCCTCTCTTGCCTCCCTTTCTATCCTTCCTGTAGCACATGTATCCTGGAACATTAAACTGCCAGTCTTGCCCATCCCTGAGCCATGTTTCTGAAATTGCTATGATATCCCAGTGCCATATTCCTAACCATGCCGAGTTCATCTGCCTTCCCTGTTAGGGGAAGTTTAAATGCAGTTTAATTTATGAGTCCTACCTTGTCCCTGCTTGCCCTGACTGGTTGACTCGCTTCTGTTCTCAACTGTACCAGTCTCAGACTGATCTCACCCTATCCCCATAACTCTACATTTACCACAGTTAACCCACTGACACTGCACATCCTTGAATACTACAAGACAATTTACCATGGCTAATCCAGCAAACCTGCACATGTTTGGACCATGCAAAGAAACTAGAGCGCTCAAAGGAAACTCATGCAGACACTGGCAGAATGTGCAAACTGCACACAGATAATGAACCAAGACTGGAATTGAATCTATGTCTCTGGCACCACTGTGCCACCATGCCATCCTGATATGGATGGCAATAGATAAAATCTTATTCATGTTGAGCAACAGAGATTTGAAGTAAATAGAGCTCCTGCAGTTTCTGCAAGTGTCATGTTTAACAGAGGTAACTCACTTATTCACAGAGCACAAACTGACAGGTAGAGATACTTTCAGGTACAGATGCACTCATCCATTCATATAGTTGAAGCTGTCAGGGATAGACTGATGATTGCACACATTCACATTGCAGAAACTGTCAGGTACAGACTGAAATCTGCACTCAAACATTCACAATGCAGAAACTGACAGGTACATTTTGATAACACCCACATTCCCAGAGGAGAATCTCACAGGTATATATTGATAACTACATTTTTACATTCAACTAGAACCTGATGGGGCAGATTGATAACTAAAATCACATTGACATGGCAAAAGCAGGCTCCTTCCAGCAGCACATCGGGATGTGAGCCTGGGACACAGAGGGGGCTCGGAGACCGGGATTGATTCGGGGTGAGTTCAGGGAGAACCGGGGGCTGTTTATAAGAGGCCAAGCGGAGCAGGAACTGGTCCCGGAACTTGGAGTGAGCGGGCTGGGGGGAAGAGAGAGGCCTTTCTCGGGCTGTGTGTGGGCCTGCTGAGGGAGACGCTACCGTGGGACATTCTTGTGGTTTACATGCCCGTCCAAAGGGAAATCAAATATCGACATGAAAAGATACGCATTCAGACAGATACTCAGGTTATTGGACACAGAATGAGAAAGCTCTCAAAGTGGTTTGGTTATAAACATGTGAACAATAAATTCAAAATACAGATGCAGAATATAACTTACAATCACAAACTGTTCCATTGAATAAAAGCTTTGGAAATTGGCACTCAGACAGGAGTTCAAAGATTCACTTCCTGAAGTAGTGAAAACTCATGTGGAAGAGCAGAGAATTAAAATAACAAGATTGACAGCTGAAATGGCTGATGGTTATGAGTTGGTCAATAAATCAAAGTTTGGCTTCCAAAACCAATTTCAATCCATGAGGGATAGAAATTGAGGATAAGAGAAATCCTCACATGGAAAGGAAATGATAGATCTCGGTGAAGATCGTAAGGATGACTTACCACAGGATAAAAAGGAAACCCTTGAAGGGGAAAGAAGTTAAAAAGCTCTGGTGTTTTCCCTACAATAAAGTAGGCCACATTAAATCAGTGTTGGTGGGTCAGGAAAAGCATTGGGAAGCCGGATGTAGGAAACAGGATAAGGCAGTGAATTTTGTTGGAGTGGTAATAGAAAGCACAGAGGAGGCTCGAAAGCTGCACCAGAATGTACAAGCTGGTCGGAGGTGCCAGATCTTCTTAAACCATCCACCTCTGAAGGTAAAGTTTACTCACATAGGCCAGGAGGAGCAAGTAAAGTGGTTGCAATATTAAGAGATACAAAGATCCTCTCCTCATCTTTCAGCATCACAGATTGATATATGCTCCTCTAAAGGACTAATGCCAGAAAAGGTACTAGTAACGGGAATTCTTGTTGACACAAGAAATGCTTAATTGTGAGAAGTGAGGTTAGAGTGTCCAGTGAAGAGTGGAGAAGTTTTGGTAGGAGTATTGGACAAACTCTCAGCTCCGGGAATACAATTTGTCCTTGCTAATGATATTGTTGATTCAACGGTAGGAGTGCTGCCTACTGTTGTTGAAAAGCCAGTGAAAACTCAGGCAACTGAATTATTGCTGGACATATATCCTGGGATGTTTCCTGACTGTGTGGTGACAAAGTCACCGGTTGAAATAGGAGAGATCAAAGAGTACAGATAAGAAAGTTGAAGTGAACTTAGCAGAGACCGTGTTGGACCTGATGGTTGAGACAAATCGGGAACAGATAGATGACAAAGCAGACATCTCTGGCTCAGATAAATTAACTGAGTTACAGCAGAAAGATGAAAGTTTAAAGCAATTATATCAAAAGGCATACAAAGAAAATAAATCTGAATATATCCCTGCATGTTATTATCTTTAAAAATGATGTAGATTAGATTAGATTACATTACAGTGTGGAAACAGGCCCTTCAGCCCAACAAGTGCTGTGGGAGGAAACCGGAGCACCCGGATGTCTTAATGAAGAACTGGAGACCATCACATATTCAGGCTGATGAGAAATGGGCAGAAGTTTATCAAGTTGTATTGCCTGTGGGTTACGGAAAGGAGCGCATGAGCTACTACTAGCAGATCATTTAGGAGTGAGGAAAACTCAGACTTTTGCAGAGATTGTTTGGAATTCACATTATTGAATTATCATCTCTGTATGTGTCAACTATTCAGTAAAGGAGTAATTCTGTCCTTCTCAGTCACAGACAAACTACATGTAAATGTTCTTCATCCAGGTTGGAGGATTTGAGCTCAAGGGAGTGGCCGAAAGGGTGGAGCTGTTTTCTCTGGAGAGGTTCATAAAATCATGAACGGCATGGATGGCTGGTACAATTACAATATTTAAAAGGCACCTGAATGGGTATGTGAATAGGAAGGGTTTAGAGGGATATGGGCAATATGCTGGCAAATGGGACTAGATTAGGTTAGGATATCTGACTGGCACAGACGATTTGGACCGAAGGATCTCTTTCCATGCTGTACATCTCTGTGACTTGATGGCTGTGAATAATAACACTTATTGGAAATGGGGGTGATTTGCACTGAGAATGGAGAGAGAGAAACTGTTGATGAGCAGTTTCCCCCCATCTCTGTACTTAGTTTCAACAACCATCTGTGAGGTAGCTGCTATGTAACAGTATGATCTATTTGTTTATCTACATTGTAGAAAATGTTCTTATTAAAATGCAGATTTTCATGCTGTTCCTGAGTGTTTATTTTGGATGAGGATTCAGTTTATCTATCTTCAAAACTTGTGTGTAAACGTCAATGGGCTACATACCTGCTGTTTGCTCGAGGCAGCTGGTGACACTTCCCTTTGAACCGAGGAAGTATCACAGTGTCTTAGTCCCTCAGGTATTTGTCTGGAGGGAGATAGAGAGACACCACCTACTAATCAACGTGAAGCGAGTCTGGCAATATTGATCAATGTCACATTCATTGCATATTCGTTAGGATAAGCCAGCAACTTAAACAGAACCACGGATCGGATTCCATTGCTGCACTGAGCTGCTCTTTGTCTGGAGATTGTGTTTGTTTTTCATATGATTCGATACCAATTGAGTGAGATGGAGAAACTGAGTAAAAACTGCACAGTTCCATGAATGGGACTACTCATCACCGGGAATGCTGACACAGTTCAATATCCAACTCCCAATATACAACCTATTGGAGAGAGGATAAACGGTGCTATATCTACCTCGTGTTCCCACGAGGAGGTTGAACAGTTCATCCACTACACTAACACCTTCCACCCCGACCTCAAATTCACCTGGACAGTCTCGGACTCCTCCCTCCCCTTCCTAGACCTTTCTGTTTCTATCTCAGGCGACCGAATCAACACGGACATCTACTACAAACCAACCGACTCCCACAGCTACCTGGACTACACCTCCTCCCATCCTGCCCCCTGTAAAAACGCCATCCCATTCTCCCAATTCCTTCGTCTCCGCCGCATCTGCTCCCAGGAGGACCAGTTCAAAATACGTACAACACAGATGGCCTCCTTCTTCAAGGACCGCAATTTCCCCCCCGACGTGGTCGACGGTGCCCTCCACCGCATCTCCTCCACTTCCCGCTCCTCCGCCCTTGAGCCCCGCCCCTCCAACCGCCACCAGGACAGAACCCCACTGGTCCTCACCTACCACCCCACCAATCTCCATGTACAGCGCATCATCCGCCGTCACTTCCGCCACCTCCAAACAGACCCCAGCACCAAGGATATATTTCCCTCCCCTCCCCTATCAGCTTTCCGTAGAGACCACTCCCTCCGCGACTCCCTTGTCAGATCCACACCCCCCACCGACCCAACCTCCACTCCCGGCACCTTCCCTTGCAACCGCAGGAGGTGCAACACTTGCGCCCACACCTCCCCCCTCACTTCTCTCCAAGGCCCCAAAGGAAACTTCCATATCCGCCACAGATTCACCTGCACCTCCACCCACATCATCTACTGCATCCGCTGCAGCCGGTGTGGCCTCCTCTATATTGGGGAGACAGGTCACCTACTTGCGGAGCGATTCAGAGAGCACCTCTGGGCCACCCGGACGAACCAACCCAACCAACCTGTAGCACAGCATTTCAACTCCCCCTCCCACTCCACCGAGGATATGCAGGTCATTGGACTCATCCACCGCCAAACCACAACAACCCGATGGTCGGAGGAGGAGCGTCTTATCTTCCGACTGGGAACCCTCCAACCGCAGGGGATGAACTTGGACTTCACCAGTTTCTTCATCCCCCCTCCCCCCACCTTGTCTCAGCCGGATCCCTCCAGCCCGGCACCGCCTTCCTGACCTGCAGTCTTCTTCTTGACCTCTCCGCCTCCATCCTACTCCGACCTATCACCCTCACCTTGACCTCTTTCCACCTATCACATTTCCAACGCCCCTCCTCCAAGTCCCTCCTCCCTACCTTTTATCTTCTCCTGCTGAACACTCTCTGCTCATTCCTGAAGAAGGGCCTGTGCCCGAAACGTCGAATCTCCTGTTCCCTGGATGCTGCCTGACCTGCTGTGCTGTTCCAGCAATAAAGTTTCAACTTTGATCTCCAGCATCTGCAGACCTCATTTTCTCCTCTTACAAACAGCCCCCGGTTCTCCCTGAACTCACCCCGAATCAATCCCGGTCTCGGAGCCCCCTCTGTGTCCCAGGCTCCCATCCCGATGTGCTGCTGGAAGGAGCCTGCTGTTCCCTCGCTTCCCTGGGCGCTGTTCCAAACAAACCTCTTGCACTCACTGAGTAAATGCCCCTCAATGGCAGCGCTGGGGGAGGGCCTCACGCATGCGCTCCTCTGCTCAGGAACAGTCAGAATTGGGGAGAAAAGGTTCAGTCCCAGATACAGTTGGGGCGGGAGTGAGCTGGATGTTTCCTTGCTCTGTCTCTCACTCAGTTTCCTCTGAATTAACACAGAATTTATCACTGTGTGAAAAAGAAACTCATCCATTTGAAATTGTGGTTACATTTGTTGTCAAGTTAGACAATCCGCTGGAACCTGACCGTGAGTGTTTTCTACGCTTGGGGTTGATGCAACTCATTCTTCGGTCTGTACGCAATGAGGTCCCGGAACTTCCCGTGTCTTGCCACTTCAACACACAATCCTGCTCCCATGCCCACATGTCTGTACTTGGCCTGCTGCAATGTTCCAGGGAAGCTCAACGCAAACTGGAGGAACAGCATCTTATCTTCCGACTTGGCACGTTACAGCCCGCCGGTCTCAACACTGAATTCAACAATTTCAGCTGATTATCCCATCTCGACCCCTCTGTTTTCATTCTGCTCCGTAATTTTATTTCATTTATTTTATTTATTGGGGCAGCACGGTGGTTAGCACTGCCGCTTCACAGCGCCAGAATCCCGGGTTCAATTCCCCCCTCAGGCAACTGTCTGTGCGGAGTTTGTACATTCTCTGGATGAGGGTTTCTTCCGGGTGCTGCCTCCCACAATCCAAAAATGTGCAGGTTAGGTGAATTGGCCATGCTAAATTGCCCATAGTGTTACGTGAAGGGGTATATATAAGGGAATGGGTCTGGGTGGGTTGCTCATCGGAGGGTCGGTGTGGACTTGCCGAAGGGCCTGTTTCCACATTGTAAGTAATCTAATTTATCTTTTTAATTTTTTTTTTCACTGTTCTGTATCTCTTATTTCTTGATTGTCTCTCTCTCTTTCTCGCTCCCCACTCTCTCATCACCTTTTTGCTCTCCTCTTCCCCCTTTGTTACCCTTCTCCACTGTTTTCCATTTTGCCTCGACTTCACCCATGCCTTCATCCCCCACACAGTATGTCACAAATCACTGGCTTCAGCCTTGGTAATTCACAGCTCCCAATCTCCCTATAATCTCTTTATGCACTGACATTATCACCTCTTTATTGCCACCTTTGCTTCTGGAGCCATGACTCTCCTTCTCTCAGCCTAGTATAAATACCGCCCTATTTCTCCCTTTTATTAGTTTTGACAAACGGTCAGTTAGACTTGAAACGTCAGCTCTTTTCGCTCTTTACAAATGCTGCCAGACCTGCTGAGATTTTCTAGCATTTTCTCTTTTGGTTTCATTCTCAATTGCACGGAGTTGAAGAGAAATGAAAAGAGTTTCTATGTCATACTTTTCTAGAGTCAAGAGCTGAGTTACGTCTTGAGTGTGGGATTAATATATTTCTGAGAACTTGATTGATAACTGTGGGCCCAGTGACCTATCGATAACTGCTTAGGCGTCCTGCAGCTTTATACTGGAGGCCTGTGACCAGTGGAGTGCCACAAGGATCGGTACTGGGTCCTCTACTTTTTGTCATTTACATAAATGATTTGGATGTGAGCATTAGAGGTACAGTTAGTAAATTTGCAGATGACACCAAAATTGGAGGTGTAGTGGACAGCAAAGAGGGTTACCTCAGATTACAACAGGATCTTGACCAGATGGGCCAATGGGCTGAGAAGTGGCAGATGGGGTTGAATTCAGATAAATGTGAGGTACTGCATTTTGGGAAAGCAAATGTTAGCAGGACTTAATGGTAAGGTCCTAGGCAGTGTTGCTGAACCAAGAGACCTTGGAGTGCAGGTTCATAGCTCCTTGAAAGTGGAGTCGCAGGTAGCTAGGATAGTGAAGAAGGTGTTTGGTATGCTTTCCTTTATTTGTCAGAGTATTGAGTAACGGAGTTGGGAGGTCATGTTGCGGCTGTACAGGACATTGGTTAGGCCACTGTTGGAATATTGCATGCAATTCTAATCTCCTTCCTATCGGAAAGATGTTGTGAAACTTGAAAGGGTTCAGAAAAGATTTACAAGGATGTTGCCAGGGTTGGAGGATTTGAGCTACAGGGAGAGGCTGAACAGGCTGGGGCTGTTTTCCTTGGAGTGTTGGAGGCTGAGGGGTGACTTTATAGAGTTTACAAAATTATGAGAGGCATGGATAGGATAAATAGTCAAAGTCGGGGAGTCCAGAACTAGAGGGCATAGGTTTAGGTTGAGAGGGGAAAGATATAAAAGAGACTTAAGGGGCAACTATTTCACACAGAGGGTTCTACGTGTATGGAATTAGCTGCCAGAGGAAGTGGTGGAGGCTAGTACAATTGCAACATTTTAGAGACATTTGGATGGGTATATGAATAGGAAGGGTTTGGAGGGATATGGGCCAGGTGCTGACAGGTGGGACTAGATTGGGTTGGGATTAGATTGGGTTGGGATATCTGGTCGGCATGGATTGGTTGGACTGAAGGGTCTGCTTCCATGCTGTACATCTCTACAACTCTATGTAGGGATTTATAGCATTTCTCAGTGTTACGCGAATACCTGTTAACCAGCAACTGTAAGCTTGCTATATATGTGTCACTTTAACTCTGTATCTGTCGTGTCCTTATTTACACATTTTGCATTAACTCAACATCTGTCCATTCAGACTCTGGTCCTCTGTGTAATAGTCAATTAGTGTTACTTCAAGAGAGGTTTTATTCTGTATCCATCAAGCACTGATGTAAGCAGTAATACATTACGCTATTTGCCAGCCACTTAGAAATATTCCTGCAATCTGTGCTCCTCGGATGCTTCCTGACCTGCTGTGCTTTTCCAGCACCACACTCCTGACTCTAATCTCCAGCATCTGCAGTCCTCACTTTCGCCTATCCATCTGTACCTGTCAGTTTCTGATCTGTGAATATGGAAGTGTAGTTATTGATCTGTCCATCAGTCTCTCCAATTTGAATATGACTGTCTTGTTATCTATCTCTCCCTGTCAGTTTCTGTGATGTGAAGATGACGGTCCAATTATCTATCTGCCCATGTCAGATTCTGCTGTGTGAATAGGAGTATAATTATCAGTCTCTACCTGTCAGCTTTTGCTATGTCAATGTGACATTAGTTATCAATCTGCCTCATTAGATTCTAGGTGAATGTAAGAGTGTACTTATCAATATATACCGGTCAGATTTTCCTCTGGGAATATGTGAGTATATTATCAAAATGTGCTAAAAATGTGTTGCTGGAGAAGCGCAGCAGGCCAGGCAGCATCCAGGGAACAGGAGAATCGAAGTTTCGGGCATAAGCCCTTCAACGTCGATTCTCCTGTTCCCTGGATGCTGCCTGGCCTGCTGCGCTTCTCCAGCAACACATTTTCAGCTCTGATCTCCAGCATCTGCAGACTTCACTTTCTCCTTTTATTATCAAAATGTACCTGTCTGTTTCTGCAATGTGAATGTGTTTGTGTAATCATCAGTCTATCCCTGACAGCTTCAACTATATGAATGGATGACTGCATCTGTACCTGAAAGTATCTGTGCCTGTCAGTTTGTGTTCTGTGAATAAGTGATTGTACTTACACATTTGTCTGTGTTTAACATGACACTTGAAGAAACTGCAGGAGCTCTTTTTACTTCAAATCCCTGTTGTTCAACATGAATAAGATTTCATTGATTGCTATCCATATCAGGTTGGCATGGTGGCACAGTGGCGCCAGGGACACAGATTCAATTCCAACCATGTTTCATTATCTGTGTGCAGTTTGCACGTTCTGCCCATGTCTGCATGGGTTTCCTCTGGGTGTTCTTGTTTTTCTGCATGGTCCAAACATGTGCAGGTTTGCTGGATTAGCCATGGTAAATTGTCCTGTAGTCTTCGAGGATGTGCAGTGTCAGTGGGTTAACTGTGGCAAATGTGGGATCTACATCTGCGTGGGACCTGCTTTGGAGAGTTGTTGCAGGGGGATGGGCCAAATGACCTCTAACTGCACTGGAGAAATTTATGTACTGTAAATGAAAGTAAGACTTTTTAATACCATTGTCAGTCTCTGACAGTATACAGCAGTTTGGACAATTTCCACAAGTAAAGCTGTAACACATTGACACAGAAACAGGTCTGTGCTGTTCTTAAAAGTCAAGTTGAGAAAAGCAATGGACTTTTCCAATTCTGATAGTGCAGAATCTAATTGGGTGTCAATGGTATCAAGGTCTGGCCTTTAGAGTATCATACAGAGTTGTACAGCACAGAAACAGGTCCTTTAGTCCATGCTGTTAGTGCTGACCAGAGATCCTAATCTGACCAAGTCCCATTTGCCAGCATTTGGTCTGTCTCCCTCTAAACTCTTCCTATTCATGTACTGATCCAGGTGCCTCCATAAGGTTGTAATTGTACCCACCACCTCCACTTCCTCTGGTAGCTCATTCCATACAAGCACCACCCTCTGCAATGATAAAGTAACCCCACAAGTGCTTTTTAAACCTTTTCCCTCTCACCTTAAACCTATGCCCTCTATTTTTGGACTCCCCAACATTAGAAAAAAGACCTTGCATATTCACCCTCTCAATGTCACTCATGATTTTATTAACCTCAATAAGGTCATACCTCAGCCTCAGACAGTCCAGGGGGAAAAAGCAACAGCCTATTTGGCCTCTCCCCATAACTCAAATCCTCTAGTCCTGGCAACGAAATATACTGATGGGAGTAGTGCAGTTGATGTAGTTTACATGGACAACAACAAGGCCTCTGTAGGAACATAATCCCTGACTAGAGATGAAAGACTCAGGAGGCAGGTAGGATTCAGGCAAGTGGTAGGTGTTTATTCAAGCAGAAACCAGTTAATGCAGGGAGAGGGCCAAAGGATCTTCCCCTGAGACTGGCCTCGGAGGAGAGATCCATGGCACACTCTGATTTTACAATAAAAAAAGCAGTATCTTTTGTAACTTTCTGAGAACAATCACATACAACGTGATTAATATGTTCCTCTCTCTTACTTTGTATACCCTGTCCTTTGAGACACCTAATCAATGATAGGCATCCATTCAACAGCCCCAGGTTCACATGATCTCAAGGTAATTAACACATACTGTAATCCCTCAGCCTTGGGATCTTTCTATGTATCCTATTTGTTCATATTCCAGAGTTACTTGCTGTACTCCTTCGGGTTTCTGTCAGTCTAGCTTATCTTGAGGGACATCCTGAATGCTGTTATTCATTGTATTTAATTTTAATCAAATTCTATTGTTCCTCTTACATGCCCAAAAGTCCTTAATAGAAATGAAGAAAAAACAAAAAAGTTAATTTTGCTATAAATTTGTAATTTTAATTTCTGTTATAAAGTTAGTTAAAATGTGTAAAGTCACACAGTTACAAAACTGAGTAGTATAAGATAACTTTAGCTGTTGCCCCCTCAGTTGTTTTAGGGGATTAATGGGCTGTATCTAACATCTGGTGCCTGTTCATTTACTGGCACAATTCCATTTCATTTAATGTGGCTGGAGTTACTCGTTCATCAGACCTTAGGTCTGCTGGTCAGAACTGTTTCGAATGGGAACAGGGTGGGTCCTTTTTACTGTCCTCTTGAGTGGCCTGTTCAATGGTATCATTATGCCTCAGTGTGTGTGAACAGGCTGATGTGCTTAGTTTCTGTCATTGTGTTTCATGTCCTGCTATTTAATTCTACTTTCCACTTATTGGCCAGTTTGTGTTAACAGATATGGGCCACTCTATTCTGGCAGGTACAGGCCACCCCGACAGCCTTTGACAAAGTCCCATATAAAAGACTGGTCTAAGATTGGCTCTTGGAGTCTTAAGCAAACTGGATCTGAAATTAGCTTGCAGACAGGATGCAAAGTGTGATGGTGATGGGTTGTGTTTGTGATTGGAAGCCTGTGACCAGCGGTGTCCCACAGGGATCAGTGCCGGTACACTTGCTGTTCATTATGTACATTAACGACTTTGATGTGAATGTAGAATGTATAATTACTATATTTATAGATGAGATTTTAGTGTGGAAGTGCAAAATGTGTTGGTGCAGGCTTGGAGGGCAAAGGGCATGTGACTGTGCTGTACTGTTCTTTCTTCTTCGACATGAAAATTGACAGCCCTGTTGACAGTGAGGGGGATGGTCTCAGGCTACAGTATGAGTACAGCCGGCAGAACAATGGCTCTGATATTCCTGTAAGTGTAAGATAATGTATTTTAGGAGGTCTAATAAGGGAAAGAATTACATAATGAAGGGTAAGTCCCTAGGGAGTACTGAGGAACATAGGGACCTTGGTATACAAGTCTATAGGTCCCAGAAGGAAACAGCACAGGCAGACAGGCTGCTGAAGAAGGCATACAGAATGCTGGCCTTTATTACCTGAGCTGTACAATTTAAAAGCAAGGCACTCTTACAACAACTTTATACAACATTGATGAGGCCACAGATGGAATACTGTGTGCAGGTCTGACTGCCACCCTATCAGAAGGATGTGATTGTACTGCAGAGGGTGCAGTGGGTTGGAAAGTCACCGTTATGAGGGAAGACTGGATAGGCTGAGTTTTGTTTCCTTGGAGCAGAGGAGGCTTAGAGAGGATCTAACTGAAGAATACCAGATTACCAGAAATGTAGGCAGAGTAGATTGAGAGGATCTTTCTCCCCGTGACCTAAGCCCAGAGGGCACAAGTTGAAGTTGAGGAGAAAACAGCTTAGAGGAAATGTGAGAAAAATATTTTGACCCAGAGGATGGGTAAATTTAGGAACATTCTGCCTGAGAGGGTGATTGGGTACTCGTACAGCATTTAAGCAGCATCGGGACGTGCCTTTAAAAAGCCAGGGTGTAGTCAACTATGGGCCAAGCGCAGGTAAATGGGACGAATGCAGTTTGGTGTTTGTTGAACATCATGGACATGGTGGGCCAAAGGGTCTGTATCTATGCTGTACAACTCTATATCTCAATTATTTCCTTGTAAATCTTTACTGTACCACCTCAAGTTTAACAACATCCTTCCTGCAGCAGGTTGGTGACAATTGTACACAATCTCCGAAAAGTGGATTCACCAATGTCCTGCACAGCCACCAGATGACTCCCAACTCCGACACTCAATATTCTGAACAATGAAGGCAAGCACGCCAAATGCCTTTTTCACCACCCTGTCTATCTGCAACTGCTTTCATGGACTTGGAGGTGCCAGTGTTGGACTCGGGTGGACAAAGTGAAAAATGACACAACACCAGGTTTTCGTCCAACAGGTTTATTTGGAAACACTAGCTTTTGAAGCACTGACCTTCATCAGGTGGTTGAAGAAGGAACAGTGCTTTGAAAGCTAGTGCTTCCAGATAAACCTGTTGGAGTACATTCAAGGAAATCTTCAACGGCATACTGAGGTTTCTTCGTTCAGCAACACTCCCCAATGTCCTACCATTAAGTGTGGATTTTGTGCCTTGGTTTGCTTTATCAAAATGTATGGCACTCATCCACAGATTCTATCAACAAACACATCGACCCTGGACCCAATATATCGGCCACTGCAGCGGACAGCTGGAACTGACAACCGGAAGCGGCAGAAACAAACCACTATAAATGCCGGAGGAAAGATCACAGAAGCGCTTCCCAGGAGGCGCCCAAGCACTGAGGATGTCACTTAGACAGGAGACGAAACGTCTGCAAAACAAATTCCCAGCTCGGCGAACATAACCACAACAACGAGCACCCGAGCTACAAATCTTCTCACAAACTTTGAACACAGGTATAGATTGATAACTAAACTCATATATCCACACTGAATAAACTTGCAGGGACTGGTTGTTAAATACATTTTATATAAATAAAATCAGTCCCTATGTGTTTCACTGATGGGGATGTGAGAGTTTAGTCATCAATATGTACCTATCAGTTTCTGCCCTGTGAATGTGTGAGTTTACATACCAATCTGTCCTGAACAGTTTCTACTGTGTATCTGAGAGTGTAGTTTATCAACCTTAACCTGTCAGTTTCAGCTATGAGAACAAGCATGTTATTATCAGTATCTACCTGTCAGTTTCTGCTGCATGAATATTAAATGCAGTCATCAAATTGTACCCATCAGTTTCTTCTGTGTGAATGTAGATATTGATCTCTACTTGTTTGCTTTAGCTATACCAATGTGTGAAGGCAATTATCAAACAGTACCTGTTAGGTTTTGCTATTTGACACCAGAGTATCTTTGTCAATCTGTTTCTACCACGTCAATTTGAGAATCAATACCAACCTGTCCCTGTCAGTTTATTTCCTGTCAATATGTGAATACAGTTACTGATCAGTACCCATCAGATTCTGCTGTGAATATGGGTGTACTAATCAAACTGTAGTGGTCAGTTTCAGCGATGTGAATGTGGGAGTACAGTTATCATTCTCAACCTGTCAATTTCTTCTTTGTCAGAGTGAGTGTAACTCAATCTGTACCTTTCAGACTCTGCTGCGTGAATAGATAAATAGAGTTATCAATCAGCAGCTGTCAGTTTCTGCTTGGCTCATATGTTTGTAATTGTCAATCTATCCCTGCTATGTGAATGTGAGCGCTGAGTTTTCATCTGTTGCTATCAGCTTCTGCTTTGTGAACGTGAGAGTTTAGTTATCAATATTACTCTGTCAGGCTCTGTAATTCCAGTGTTTTGAGTGTATTTACTCATCTTTTCTTGTCAGTTTGTGTGACTGTAGTTTTCAGCCTATATCCCTCAGATTCTGCTGTATGAACATAAGACTGCAGTTATTAATTTAATTTGATCATTGTTACCACATGTCCTGAGAAAAATTGCAAAGTATTGTTTTGTGCACCTTACAGGGAGATCATCTCATCCAAGGTCCATCAAGGGAATAGAACAGAATCCAGAATACAGTGTTAAAGCTGCAGAGAAGGTGCAGACAGAGATTAGCATCAAAATGTAAGGTCCGTTCAAAAGTCTAATAATAGCGGAGAAGCATTTGCTGAATCTGTTGGATGGTATATTTAAACTTCTGTATTTTCTACCTGACAGACCAGGGTGGAGGAGCATATAACTGGGGTCGGATGGGTCTTTCATGTTGTTGGTTGCTTTCCCGAGACAGGGGGAAGTGGAAATGCAGCCTCTGGGTGGAAGGCTGCTTTCAGTGATGAACTGGGCTGAGTCACAACTCTTTGTAGTTTCTTGTGGTCTTGGACAGGACAGAAGCCATAGTACACTGTGACACATCCAAATAGAATGCTTTCTGTGGTGCATCTATAAAAGTTTGCAAGTCTTGATGGACATGCTGAATTCCCTTCGCCATCTGAGGAAATCACCTTGGTGAATGTCATCGAGTCATCGTCATTGAGATGTACAGCACAGAAACAGACCCTTCAGTCCAATTTTTCCATGCCAACTAGTATTCCCAACCCAATCTAGTCCCACCTGGCAGCACCCGGCCCATATCCCTCCAAATACTTCCTATTCATATACACATCTCGATGCCTTTTAAATGCTGCAATTGTACTAGCCTCCACCACTTCCTCCTGGCAGGTCATTCCATACAAGTACCACCCTCTGCATGAAAACGTGCCCCTTAGGTCTCTTCTATATTTTTCCCCTCTCACCCTAAACCTATGCCCTCTAGTTCTGGACTCCCCCCACCCCAGGAAAAAGACTGTCTATTTATCCTATCCATGCCCCTCATGATTTAATAAAGCTCTATAATGTCACCCCTCAGCCTCCAATGCTCCAGGGAAAATAGCCCTAGCCCATTCAACCTCTCCCGATAGCTCAAACCCTCCAAACCTGGCAACATCCTTGTAAATCTTTTCTGAACCCTTTCAAGATTCACAATATCATTCCTATAGGAAGGAGACCAGAATTGCAAGCAATATTCCAAAAGTGGCCTAACCAATGTCATGTACAGCTACAAGGTGACCTCCCTACAACTGTACTCAATACTGAATGTGTTTGGGTAATTGTCAATCTAAGTCTGCCATGTTCTGCTATGTGAATATGAGAATTTACTTTTTAACAATCCCTTTCAGGTTTTGCTTCATGAATGTTTTGTTTAGTTAAGAACCCTTCCCGGTCAGGCTCTGTAATGTAAACGTGAGTGCATTTATCAATATTTGCATGACAAATTTTCTTTTGTGAACATGTGAATGTGGTTGTCAATTTTCCCTGGTAGTTTCTGCTCTGTGAATATGAAAATGTAGTTATTATTCTCTGAATGAAAACCAAACGAACTGCAGATGCTGGAAATCAGAAACTAAAACAAATTGCTGGAAAAGCTCAGCAGGTCTGACAGAGTCTGTGGACAGAAATCAGAGTTAAAATTTCCAGTCTAGTGAAGAGATGGTAGCCAGGAAAATATTAGATTTTCTGCAGAAGATAGTGTGTGTTGAAGGGTAAGGGAGTAAATGGTGGATGGATATAGAACCAAAGGGAGGGAAGAACAGTTGAACAGATAAATTAGTGGATCACAGTCAGACGAGGATGGTAAAAGCTATTAATAGAGACTGTTAGTGAGTTTTGGTGTACAATAGAAGACCATATGATAACACTGCATGGTGAGAGGGGTTTTGGGTAATGATACGGGAGAGCTCTAGCTCTAAAGTTGTAGAATTCAATATTGAGTCCAAAAGGCTGTTGAGTTCCCAAGCAAAAAATGAGGTGCTGTTCTTCCAGCTTGCACTGAACTTTGCTGGAGCACTGCAGCAAGCCTGAGACAGAGATGTTGGCCAGGGAACTGGGTGGTGTGTTGAAGTGGCATGCAACTAGAAGCTCAGGGACATTTTTTTCTGGACAGAATGTAGGTGCTCTGCACAGTGGACACCCAATCTACACTCAGTTTTGCCAACATAGAGAAGACCAAATGGTAGCTAGGAAAATGCACACAATCAGTTCTGAGGAGGGGTCAGTAGACCTCAAATGTTAAGTCTGATTTCCCAGCACCAATGCTGCCAAACCTGTGGATTTTCCAGCAATTTTTGTTATTAATTTCTACCGGTCAGTTTCTGTGCTGTAAGCATGTGTCATTATCAAACTGTACATGTCAATGTATGCGATTTGAAACAGGGAGTGTTATTAATCTGTTCCAGTAAGTTTTGATGATGAGAATGTAGTTATCAGTCTTCCTCTGAAATGTCCTGCCATGTGCACGTGTGTATGATTGACCAATCTGTCCCTGACCAATATGCAAATGCATTAAACAGACTGTAGTTGCCAGTGTTTGCTAAATGAACAAATAGTTGTGTGTGTTTGTGTGTATGTGCGCACACACACATGTATATTTATGTATCATTCTCTCCCTTTCTGCAGAGTGGATATGTGAGAGCAGCTATCAATCTACACCTGTCAGATTCTGTTGTGTCCACGAGAATTTTGGAATTGATCCATACTTGTCAGTTTTTGCTGTGTGACTGAGAGAGTCAAGTACGGAATCAGTACCAACTACTTTCAACTCTTTTATGTATGAAAGTTGCTTAATTCTCTGGCAGCCAATAATATTCTAAGATTCGATTCCAGCCCCAGGCGACTGTCTGCGTGGAGCTTGCGCATTCTCCCCGTGTCTGTGTGGGTTCCCTCTGGGTGCCCCGGTTTCCTTCCACAGTCCAAAGAACAGGTTAGGTGAATTGGCCATGCTAAATTGCCCATAGTGTTCAGGTTAGGTGCATTAGTCAGGGGTAAATGTAGAGTGATAAGGGAATGGCCCTGGTTGAGATAATCTTCAGAGGGTCGGTGTAGACTTGCCAGGCTGAACATTCTGTTTTGAAACTGTATGGATTCTAATTCTAACTAAAAGACTATACCTGAAAGTTTCTGCTAGATGAATTATTAAATATCAATTGATTAGTTATTAATCTCTCCCCATCAGTTTCTGATTTGATAATGTATGAATGCATTTATCAATCTGAATCTGCCATTTTTTGTAATATGAATATGGGAGTACAGTTACTGTTCTATGCCTGGAGACATAGGAGTGGAGGCTCGGAAACTTCGGGAAATATATATTGATATCTTGAAAAATATTTGATATCAGTCCACATGCCAAAACAGGTGGTGTTACAGATGTAAAAAAAAAACAAAGGTGTATCAAACTCTCAGACCTGATCAAGTATATCCCATGATGTTGTAGGAAGCTGTATTGGTAATTTGAATAAATAATATTGTTTTCTTACTTTTTTTAGAATATCTCATAGGGAGGGTCAATCTGTCCGTATCAGTTGTTGCAATATGAATGTGTGTCTGTGGTTATAAATCTGTACCTGTCAGTTTCTATGTGAATATGTGGGTGCAGTTTCTGCAATGTGAATGAGAGTATAATTATCAGTCTCTAGCTGTCAGCTTCTCCAACATCTATATGTGATGTTAGTTATGGAGCTGAACCTCTGTTAGTTTCTGTCATATGAATGAAAGAGTGTCATCATCAGTCTGTCCCAGTCAGTTTCTGCAATGTGAATGGGTGAGAGTAGATATCAACCTGCAACTGTTTCTGCCATGTGAATATGAGTTGAATATGAGAGTGTAGTTGTCAGGCTTTGTTTGTCAAACTGAGTATTGTTATCGAGCTATACTTGTCAGATTCTGCTGTACTTTATGCAATATGAAACTGAGTGTTATTGCTAATCTGTTCCTGTCAGTTTCTGCTTTGTGGATATGATACATTTGTTATCAAACTTTCTCTGTCAGTAACTACCTCTGTCAGTCACTACAATGTGAATAGGGGAAAGTGAGGTCTGCAGATGCTGGAGATCAAAGTTGAAACTTTATTGCTGGAACAGCACAGCAGGTCAGGCAGCATCCAGGGAACAGGAGATTCGACGTTTCGGGCACAGGCCCTTCTTCAGGAATCAATGTGAATGTCAGTGTGTATTTACTAATTTGTTCCTATCAGTTTTAGCTCTATGTATTTAAGTGTGCTGTTATTAATCTGTATCTCTCAGTGTCTGCCATGTGAACATGTGAGTGCATTTGTCCTATCAGCTTGTGTTGTGAATATGTGAATGTGCTTACCAATTTGTACCTGCCAATTCTGATATGTAAATATCATCCTTAATTTCTCCTTGTCTATTTCTCCTATATGAGTTACAGTGTGCAGTTAGCAATCTGTACATGAATGTTTCTGCAATGTGAACATCAGAATATAGTTATCAATCTGACTGCTCTGTAAATGTATAAGTACAGTCATCAAACTGTGCATGCCATATTCTGCTTTGTGACTCTGAATTTAGATATTAATCTTTGCCTGTAAATTTCAGCTATGTGAATGTGCGAGTGCATTTATCAATATGTACCTGTTAGTTTTTGCTCAGTGCATTTGATTTGAGTTATGGATTGTGTAATGAAAATTAAAGGGTTTTCCAACTCCTGTAGTGCAGATGCGAACTGGTAGGAATGATACCATGGGCTGCTCTTAAGGATGTCGTCAGTTTTTCCTCAATGCATAGCTACATACTTTTGTGAATGTTGACAAATGGATAGGTGTTACATTCCTTTGGTAGTGTCAAAAGGAAAGGGGAACAAACAAATAAATTGTATTGTAGCCGACTGACCACAATGTTCCTGCTACAGGAAAGAGAATTGGCTAGTTCACTTCATTATTTTATTGTGAGTGTTACATAATCCTGCTCTGTGGTGTGATGGTGCAAGCCATTAGCAGTCCTCTCCTGATGCTCTATGGATCAATGAAGAAAGCGAAAAGACTTGTATTTTTGTCATACAGGGAGAAGATTTAAATCATTCAGGCAAATGTATTGAACGTAGTTGAACTCTTCTGGCAAAAAAAAAGAGAATTTACAAATTACAAGATTGGCTAAATTTCTTTGTTGAATTAAAGGGTAATTGCTTGATTATACTGTTAAATTGACGATATGACATTCCATTTTCTTGCTTTTTTGTGATTTTTATAGGGTGGGGAATTTGGGATTCTTTGTAGAAGATTAAAGTGAATTTGGCGACCAAGTTACACACTTTTTAATGAAAAAATTAATACTGGGCAGTGTGAAAATGTAATTTCTATTTATGTTGAGAATGATGTTGAGATCAAGGTGGGATTGGCAGCTCCTCTGCTGCCATAACACACTTATTGAAATGGAATGCTGCCTGAATGGGATTTAGTTGCTTGTTTTTATGTAAACATTTTGTATATATTCTTTTCTGTTTCCTACAGTGTAAATGTGTGTACATCGCTGTTAGTCTCTGTATCTTGTGTTGATATCATGGTTCAATCTGAATCAATCTGATTCACTACTCTTCACATATGATTAGATTACATTACAGTGTGGAAACAGGCCCTTCGGCCCAACAAGTCCACACCGACCCGCCGAAGCGAAACCCATCCATACCCCTACATTTACCCCTTTCCTAGCACTACGGGCAATTTAGTATGGCCAATTCACCTGACCCTGCACATCTTTGGACTGTGGGAGGAAACCGGAGCACCCGGAGGAAACCCACGCAGACACGGGGAGAACGTGCAAACTCCACACAGTCAGTCGCCTGAGGTGGGAATTGAACCCGGGTCTCAGGTGCTGTGAGGCAGCAGTGCTAACCACTGTGCCACCGTGCCGCCCACCATGGCTGTTGAAACTATGTAAAAGTATGATGTCATTGTTTATCTGGTTTGTGACATTTAAAATGCCCTTTTAAAATGTAAACTTGATTTAGTACACCAACTGTCTACTTTAAACAACCAGTCATTTTCAAATATGCTGTGAATGTTCATGGCCTGTGCATCATATTAATTGAAACCGGGAAGATGTCTATGGAGAATGCAGAGAAAAAAAGGAACTTGTCTTTCCGCAGTTGGATATCTCTCTGGAAATTGAGGTCAAACTAAGTCTGATCCAATCTGCTCTGTGCCTGTTGAAAGGATGTTCTCTGCTTTGACATACCTGCTGTTTGTTTGAAGCAGCTGGTCACACTTGGCTTTGGACTGAGGAAATATGACATTGTCTTCATCATTCAAATATTTGCTTGGAGGAAGACAGAAGATTTTTCAGCTGTAAAGCAACATAAGTTAGGCAAGATTAAACTGATCAGTCTGGCAGTCGGTTAATAATCATTAGGGTATTATCAAACCTAGCAATTCAAACAGAACCAGGTTTCGATTCCACACTTTCTCTCAGTTGCTCCTGGTCTCCGTTTCTTTTATTTGCAACTTTGTGACAATTGGTGAGATCCAGAACGAATATCTGCTCACCTCCATGAATGGGAATTCCTGAAGCAGCTGCAATGCATCAATACCAAGCTGCCAAAATACTAAACGTTGAAGGAAAGAACAAGGGACTCTATGTCTAATGTTTTACTCGAAACTTCAAATCTGTTCACTCTAATACGTGTCCTTTATAGGATTGTCACAAAATTATGGTCTGTGCTTCCATTATTCACCGCCCAACATCAACAAACAGCGTGAAACAGAAGCCAAACAGAATTCCCATCAGTGTTTAGGGGATTGTAAACCACAAGAATGTCCCACAGCAGCTTCCTCCCGCTCTGCCTCCCTCAGCAGGCCCACACACAGCCCGAGAAAGGCCTCTCTCTTCCCCCCAGCCCGCTCACTCCAAGTTCCGGGACCAGCTCCTGCTCCGCTCGGCCTCTTACAAACAGCCCCCGGTTCTCCCTGAACTCACCCCGAATCAATCCCGGTCTCGGAGCCCCCTCTGTGTCCCAGGCTCCCATCCCGATGTGCTGCTGGAAGGAGCCTGCTGTTCCCTCGCTTCCCTGAGCGCTGATCTCTCCATTGCGGTCTGTTTCAAACAAACCTCTTGCACTCACTGAGTAAATGCTCCTCAATGGCAGCGCTGGGGGAGGGCCTCACGCATGCGCTCCTCTACTCAGGAACAATCAGCTTTGGGGTTGCAAGAATAAATCATTGACAATAAACCGACAGTGACAGCAGCAGTGCTAACCCCAGACCCAGTATTGGGGATCAGGGTCAAAGCACAAATATTAGGACCAAAAAAAGGAGAAACTAAATGCGCATGGATTTTTTTTAGAGCAGAGGTGACTGAGGTGGGGGCACATGATTGTGGTGAAAAATTATGAGGCGTATGGAGAGGGTGAATGTAGAGAAGCCGTTTCCCTTGTTTGAGCGATTACTCACAATTTGTGCTTGGGTTAGGGTATGGTAAAGGATAAGGATTCTCACTATGGTGTAGCTTAGGGGGTGCATATATTGAGGGAAGTTCAGAAAAACCTCTGTCACTCAGCAACTGGTGGAAATCTGGAAGATACTATTTGGATGAGCACTTGAAATGTCATACCATTTAAGGATATGGGACAAGTGCAGGAAATTAGCAAACCTTCGGTGGTAGTTATTGTGGGTGCAGACACGATGCCTGAAGGGCTTTTCTGTGTTATATGAGTATATCCATGTCAGCTTTTGCTCTGTGTATCTCAAGAGTGCAATTCAGTTATTAATCTGTACCTGTCACTCTCTGATTTATGACTATGTAATGGCATTTATCATATGACACCTATCAGGTTTTTGCTGTGGTATATATGAGAGTCTAGTTATCAACCTGTAACTTTCATGTTGTAGATCATACAGCCTTTGATCCAACTAGTCCACACTGACCAGATACCCTAAACTAAACAAATCTCATTTACTAGCAAAGAATCATAGAGTCATATAGCATGGAAACAGACCCTTCGGTCCAACCCATTAATGCCAACTAGATATCCCAACCCAATCCAGTCTCACCTGCCAGCACCCAGATCATATCCCTCCAAACCCTTCCTATTCATATACCCACCCAAGTGCCTCTTAAATGTTGCAATTGTACCAGCCTTCACCACTTCCTCTGGCAGCTCATTCCATACACGTACCACCCTCTGTGTGTAAGTGTTGCTCTAAGGTCTCTTTTATATCTTTCCCCTCTCACCCTAAACCTATGCCCTCTAGTTCTGCCCATATCATATCCTCTTTGAGTTTTTTGAAGAAGTAACAATCAAGTTTGTGAGACATAATTTCTCACGCACAAAACCATGTTGACTATAACTAATCAGCCCTTGCCTTTCCAAATACATGTAAATCCTGTCCCTCAGGATTCCCTCCAGCAACTTGCCCACCACCGACGTCAGGCTCACTGGTCGATAGTTCCCTGGCTTGTCCTTACCACCATTCTTAAACAGTGGCACCATGTTAGCCAACCTTCAGTATTCCGGCACCTCACCTGTGACTATCGATGAAACAAATATCTCAGCAAGAGATCCAGCAATCACTTCCCTAGCTTCCCACAGAGTTCTAGGGTACACCTGATCAGGTACTGGGGATTTATCCACCTTTATGCATTTCAAGACATCCAGCACTACCTTCTCTGTAATATGGACATTTTTCAAGATGCTACCATCTATTTCGCTACATTCTATATCTTCCATGTCCTTTTCCCCAGTAAATACTGATGCAAAATGCTCGTTTAATATCTCCTGTATTTTCTGTGGCTCCACAAAGGCCGCCTTGCTGATCTTTGAGGGGCCCTATTTTCTAGAGAAAGTGAGGACTGCAGATGCTGGAGATCAGAGCTGAAAATGTGTTGCTGGAAAAGCGCAGCAGGTCAGGCAGCATCCAAGTAACAGGAGAATCGACGTTTCGGGCATAAGCCCTTCTTCAGGTTTCCTGAACACATTTTCAGCTTGGGGCCCTATTTTCTCCCTAGTTACCCTTTTGTCCTTAATATATTTGTAAAAACCCTTTGGATTCTCCTTAATTCTATTTGCCAAAGCTATCTCATGTCCCTTTTTGCCCTCCTGATTTCCCTCTTAAGTATACTCCTACTGCCTTAATACTCTTCTAAGGATTCCCTCGATCTAGCCTGTCTATACCTTAACCAAACCTTCAATTTCTTTAGTCATCCAGCATTCCCTATGCATACCAGCCTTTCCTTTCACCCTATACCTTCTCTGGATTATAAATTTGGCATAAATCCCTTCAAATCCTTCCGTTTCATTTACCCATCTGGGCTTCTTTTAAATGTTGTAATTATTCCCACCTTTATCACTTCCTCTGGAAGCTCATTCGATATGCACATCACTCTCTGCCTGAAAAGGTTGTTCCTCAGGTTATTTTTTAAATCTTTGCCCTCTCACCTTAAACCTATGCCCTGTATGCTCCCCCACCCAAGGGAAAAGACCTTGGCTTTTCATCCTATCGATGCCCTCATGATTTTATAAGCACCTGTAAAAATCACCCCTCAGCTTCCGCGGCTCCAGGGAAAATAGCCCCAGCCTATTCAGCCTCTCCCAATAATTCAAACCCTCTTATCCTGGTAACAACTCTGTCAATTTTTTGCACCCTCTTAAGATTAACAACTTCCTTCCTATAGCAGTGTGTCCAGAATTGTACACAGTCCTCCAAAAGTGTCCTAACCCATGTCCTGTGCAGCCCTAACATGATGTCCCAGCTCCTAAACTCAGCATACTTACCAAAGGAGACAAGCGTGCCAAACACCTTTTTTTTACAACCTTTTCTAACCGCCATTCAGAAAAAGACTTTCACTGTCTACCCTATCTAAACCTCTGATCATCTTGAATGTCTCTATCAAGTCCCCTCTTAGCCTTCTTCTTGCCAATGAGAACAGGTTCAAGTCTTTCAGCCTTTCCTCATAAGACTTTCCCTCCTAACTAGGCAACATCATGGTAAATCTCCTCTACACCTTTTCCAATGCTTCCACATCCTTCCCAAAATATGGGAACCAGAACTGTACACAACATTCCAAGTGTGGCCGCATCTGCGTTTTGTATAGTTGCAGCATGATATTGCAGTTCCGGAACTCAACCCCTCTACGAATAAAACCTGATACATCGTATGCCTTCTCAACAGCATTATCCACCTGGGTGTCAACTTTCAGGGATCTCTGTACATGGACTCCAAGATCCCTCTGCACATCCACCTTACCAAGAATCTTTCCATCGACCCACCTACTCTGCTTTCCTGTTATTCTTCCCAAAGTCCATCACCTCACATTTAGCTGCATTGAACTCCATTTGCCATCTCTCAGCCCAATTCTGCAGTTTATTCAAGTCCCCCTGCAACCTGTAACATTCTTCCACACTATCCACTACTCCACCGACTTTAGTGTCATCTACAAATTTACTAATCCGTCCACCTATGCCTGCGTCTAAGTCATTTACAAAAATGACGAGCAGCAGTGGTCCCAAAACAGATCCTTGTGGCACACCACTAGTAAGCGGACTCCAGACAACCACCACTTGCTGCCTTCTTTCAGAAAGCCAGTTCCTAATCCAAACTGATTAGTTCTGCACTCACAGAAGAACAAACAGTTGCAGACTGCACCAGTTATTGTCCTTATCCATGTCATGAAGGACTTGAAGGAAACTGATAATTTCTGGACAGAACAAAGAGTGAGATGGTGCCAATACACAGTGGGTACAGAATTAGTTGCAACATACAGAAATACTGTCAGGTTAATAGGTCTATAGGCAAAAATAGAGAGGTCATGACCTCAAATATGTCACAAGTGGGAGAACTAGCATTTCATTAAACAAGTTATCCAGGACAGTGTGAGAGTGAAGTATGTTAGTCCCAGTGTACAAGTCAACTTCCGATAGAAATAAAATGCATGGCATCAATTTGGTCAAAAAGTAAATTCTACTTGTTTATTAGAAAATACTGAACCTATTGCATGTTCACAATGTATTCCAATTACGTAGGGAAAGAATAAAAATTCAGACTAATTATTCATCCAATTATCTCACCATGGCTTAAACTTGCTGTCTGACTCTCTGACTTTATGTAATTCATGTATCAATTCTTTTTGTCCAAACTGGAGGAATTAAATAGCAGGCCAAGTGCCAGATTGAAACAAATATTGCAATTTAATTTGCTTCCAAAAGGAGAGAACAGAACACATCTCAGACAAAATGACTGAATCAATACTTTGTTTTCAAATGGTCCAAAGGAAAATCAAACATTGACATGAAAAGGTACACTTTTAAACAGATACCCAGAGATTATTGGACACAGGATGAAAAAACTCTCATATTCAAAGTACACATTCAGACCAGAAACTGACCAATCCAGAAAATAGCTTACAATCATAAACTGGACCATTGAATAAAAGTTGTGGAAATTATCCAAACGGATTTAGAGTGTCAGAGACTGACAATAGTATTAAAAAGTCTCACTTTCATTTACAGTATATAGAATTTCTCCAGGTCATTCGGCCCATTGGTCTGCAATAACTTGCCAAAGTGCATCCCACACAGATATAGATCCCACCCTAGCCCCCATAACAACATCTTTACCATAGTTAACCCACCTCGTCTGAACATTTCTGAATATTACAGGGCAATTTACCCTCGCTAATCCAGCTAACCTGTACATGTTTCAACTGTGGAAGGAAACTAGAGCACCCAGAGGAAACTGTTTTGAAGATGTGGGTGTACTGTACATTTAAGAAAGTTTTCAGCCAGTAGAACTACCGGACATCACCAAGTGTTACGAAAAAAAGTAACATTTAGTCGAACAACCCAAGTAGCTGTTTACCTGGAGACAAAAACATTTGAATTCAACCAATCAGTTTAAATTATATCCCGAAAATATCAAATACCAATCCAGTTCGAATTGAGTACATTGACAATCTTAAAAGCCAATGACATAGTCCGATGCTCTGGAGGTATAAGACCAGGAACAATTGAACAGTTGGGAGGAGAATTGTGAAGCCAACAGCATGTAACAAGACTGCCTGAAAAAATAGCTCTCTTAAAGGTACCTTTATTGATTAGTAACCTGTGAAGCACAATCCCCAAGAACATCAAAGACAGGAATACAGAAAAGAACCGAAAGCTGCCTGGTTTTGAGAAAAGAAGTTTTGTTTTGTAAATCTTAATCAGGAGTTCTATCGGACTAGTATTATAGAAGATAAGTTAGAGGAAGGAGTTGTCAATAGTTTTTAGTTAATCACTTTCTGCTATACTTTAAGAAATAAAGCTGTTAATCTTTACTTTAATTAGTTCTTGGCCTATCAAATTTTCAGATTGCTGCATGGGATAAATCTTTTCTCTGTTGCTACTTTTAAATTAGCAAAGGGGTTTACCCCGTGCCATAACAAAGCCAATGCAGATATGGGGAGCATGTCTGAGTGCAATTTGCACAATGAGCCAAGGTTAGTATTGAAACTGGGTGTCTGGCACCAGTGTGCCACCATGCTACCCGGACATGGATGGCAATAGATAAAATCTTATTCATGTTGAGCAATAGAGATTTGAAGTAAAAAGAGCCCCTGCAGTTTCTGGCAAGTGTCATGTTAAACAGAGCCAAATATTATAAGTACACACTTATTCAACAAAGCACACACTGAAAGGTACAGATACTTTCAAATCCATTCATGTAGTTGGAACTGTCAGGTACAGATTGCAGAACATTGCAGAAACTGACAGGTGTAGATTTAAAACAATGTTCTCACATTCATTAAAAACAACTGACAGGTACATTTTGATAACACTCTCATATTCTCAGAGCTGAGTACACACAAGCAGATAAAAATGTCAGGCTTCTCATTTTTCTTATTGTCTTCAGCTTTGAGACATTTACACTGACACAACCCTGAAAGAAATTAATAACTAGTGTATACCCTGCATGACAGAAATGCGAGGCATCATTCACCTTTCACTTTATCTCTAACTTACTGTGTGTGCTCACAGATCACATAGTGACAGATTTAATTACAAATCATCGGAACATAACAGGGATGGAGTCAAAAAAACATTCATTTCATCTGAAAGTTAGAAATATTGAGATATTTGCTCTCTCACATGCCAGTGGTTGACAGAAACTGAGTAAAAACAAGATTAGAAACAACAAACTGGCAGTTACAGAATGAAATACGGAGTCAGTTGCAAAACAATGAATTGTCAGGATACAATGCAACTATCCACTGGTGAGAAACTGACATGAACAGTGTGACATCAGCAGCAACATTGTTATTGCCAATTTCTGCAATTACAACATATTGTCCCTTACTAAATGCTGCAGTTATAAATACAAACTTACTGTCAATGCACAGAAGCAGATATTCAAAGGATATGGTGTGGAGGGGAGGGAGCCCTGCCTGAGACTGTCCAAAGTGGTGTTTAGTCACACTCAGAATTGTAGATACTAAATGAGAAACATTCTTATGTTAATGACTGACACCTCAAGAGTAAAAACAACAGGTTACACTTCAGAAGATTTGAGTTACAGTCCAGTAACATACTGACATGTAAAGACTGTGAAATAGGGTAAACAAAAATGCTTTACCTCCCAGAAATGGATAGGTACAGATTGGAGGAACATTTCCAAGTGGCAGGCAAACGGTGTAAAGTTTTACTGCTTACACCAGTATTTGGTGGATACAGAATAAAACCTGTCTTGACGTAACATTAATTGACTATTACACAGAGGACCAGAGCCTCAATGACCAGGTGTTGAATTCATGCCAAATGTCTAAATAAGGACTCTACAGATACAAAGTTAAAGTGATACATGTATAGCATGCTAACAGTTGCTGGTTAACAAGCATTTGTATGAGACTGAGAAATGCTCTAAATCCCTGTGGGAAAGTTCAATGCTCCTAAATTAAAAACAGCGGCAACGTGGTTCTGATCCACGGTAGTTACTTGCAAAACACAGTTACAGGTCGGTCTCTGGGCCCACAGTTAGCAATCAAGTTCTCAGAAATATACTAATCCCACAGTCAAGACAGACATTCTCAACTCATGACTCAAGAAAAGTTTTAAACAGGTACTCATTTCTCTCCAACTCCGTGCAGTTGAGAACGAATTCCATCAACGTCAAACCTAGAAAACACTCACAGTCTTAGAATCTCTACAGTGTAGAATTAGGCACTTCGGCCCAACAAGTCCACACCGACCCTCGGAAGAGTAATCCACCCAGACACAATCCTCATTATTCTGCATTTATCCCTGATTAATGCACCTAACCTACACATCCCAGAACATTATGGTCAGTTAGCATGGCCAATTCAACTCCCTGCACGTCTTTGAATTGTGAGAGAAAAACTGAGCACCCGGAGGAAACCCACTCAGACACGGGGACAATGTGCAAATTCCACACAGACAGTCGCCCAAAACTGGAATCGAAGCAGGGTCCCTGGCGCGGTGAGGCAGCAGTGCTAACCACTGAGAAAAGTGGCAAGCTCAGTGTTAATTCCAGCCCAGAGAGAGGACCAGAAACAGACATGCGGAACTTGAAACACACCCTTCCACTCCCACATCAACGAGCAAAAGGAAATCGAGCCAATACCACAGTCACTTTCTGTGTGACAGACACAAAACAAATCTCCCTCAGTCAGACTGACAGGAACAGAATCACCATCCACTTCACATTTCGTTGCAGATTCTGACAGGTCCACATTGCGTCCCACACTAACCAATCACAGAAAGTGAGTGTTTGGGAATGACTCCGGGTAAACTACCCAATCAGAAACCAGGCTTTCCCCATCCCTCATTAGCATTGCTGACGTCGTCAGTCTATAAAAAGGGAGCTCCGAGCCCGCTTTCCCTTATTCTGTGTCTGAGAGTGAGCGACGCTATGGCTGATGAGAAGAAAGCACAGCAAGCCTCCAAGAAGGGCGCGAAGAAAATCATCAAGAAGGCGCCAGTGAAGGGCGGCAAGAAGAGGAAAAGGACCAGGAAAGAAAGTTACGCCATCTACATCTACAAAGTGATGAAGCAGGTTCACCCCGACACCGGCATCTCCTCCAAGGCCATGAGCATCATGAACTCGTTCGTCAAAGATATTTTCGAGCGCATCGCGGGGGAGGCTTCCCGCCTGGCCCATTACAACAAGCGCAGCACCATCAGCTCCCGGGAGATCCAGACCGCCGTGCGGCTGCTGCTGCCCGGGGAGCTGGCCAAGCACGCCGTGTCGGAGGGCACAAAGGCGGTGACCAAGTACACCAGCTCCAAGTGAAGGACCGCATTGCACTGAGACACACACATCCACAACCCAAAGGCTCTTCTAAGAGCCACCCACAACATCCCTGAGAGAGCTAAATCAATTCTTTACGATTGGATTGTTTTGCTTACATGTGATTCTGGACGAGGTGTTTTTAATTTTAGTGCGATATGCATTTGTTTTTACAAGTGAGTCATTTTTCATCTTGTATATTCACCCGCGGCAGACAAAAAAGTAAGTGACCGCGTCTTTCAGTCCCACTTCCTGTTGTCGGAGAGAGACTTTCAAACTGAACCGAGAGAACACCAACACTGCTACCGGACTGAAATGTCGAGCTTTTGTTGAATCTGATTGAGAGCGATAAGGGAGGACGGCTTTAAAAGATCGTCTAAAATCCGTGTTCTCTATTGATCGTAAGCCGGAAGAACGTTGTGTGCCACTTTCTCAGCATGTTTGGTGTGCTAAAGAAATGTGAAGTGAAAAGACCGGTTGCAGACTTCAGTTTGGCCCGGTTTGTTTCAGCTTCTTTGCAAGGTTTCGAAAAAAACCCACTTTCAAAATCAGAAATGGACAGATAGATGTCGGCAAATGAGGGACAGTAACACGGAGCGTAAACTAAAAGTAAATTAACAATTGGATTAATGTTTTTTAAACGTCCTCAGTTTTTTGTACTTTATTTTTCATGTAAAACATTTGTTTGGAAATTGGCGGGCTTTTCAAATTGGAAAGAAAGCGGTTGATGATTTGGCACGGGTGCTTTCCGCCCTCCTCCCCGGGCCCTCTCCGGATTGGGGAATGAGGCAGATATCTGATTGGTCCCATTGTCCAGCCCCTCCTAATGTTCCAATTCCCCAATCAGAAATGGACCCCCACCATTCCTCCCGAAGGTATAAGAGGCCACAATGTGGGCGGAGTGCAGCATTCTCTCTGAAAGTGGTGGTGAGATTGTGACAATGTCTGGAAGAGGAAAGGGCGGTGGGAAAGGTCGCGCCAAGGCGAAGTCTCGGTCGTCCCGGGCTGGCCTGCAGTTCCCGGTGGGCCGTGTTCACAGGCTCCTGAGAAAGGGTAACTATGCTGAGCGTGTGGGTGCCGGAGCGCCGGTCTATCTGGCTGCGGTGCTGGAGTATCTGACGGCTGAAATCCTGGAGCTGGCCGGCAACGCGGCCCGGGACAACAAGAAGACCCGCATCATCCCCAGGCACCTGCAGCTGGCCGTGCGCAACGACGAGGAGCTCAACAAGCTGCTGGGAGGGGTGACCATCGCTCAGGGCGGGGTGCTGCCTAATATCCAGGCCGTGCTGCTGCCCAAGAAAACAGCTGCTGCGGGAGCCGCTAAAAAGTGAAGCGGACATTCTTGGATCTGACTGCCAAAAGGCTCTTTTAAGAGCCACTCACAGTAGCTGTGAAAGGGGCTAAACTTTCCGTCGGATTCATTTATTTTCCTTTTAATGTGGAGAGCGCTAGCCTTGTCCCGGACATCAATAAATTCCACGCTCCATTTAATTGGATATTGTTACGGTCTATGGGAAAAACAAGGGCACATGTTGGAAACCAGAGTCTAGATGAGTGCAGTGCTGGAAAAGCACAGCAGTTCAGGCAGCATCCGAGCAGCAGGAACATCGATGTTTCGTGCAAAATCCCTTCATCTGAATGTCTATGGGAGCAGAGAAATAATCGCATTTTATGATAAATTCTAAGTGTCCTAGACTACAGGATTTCTTATTGAACGGTGTTAAAAATCACATAACAGGTTTAATTGGAAGCACACTAGCTTTCGGAGCGACGCTCCTTCATCAGGTGATTGTGGAGGGCTCGATCGTAACAGAATTTATAGCAAAAAGCTAGTGTGCTTCCAATTAAACCTGTTGGACTATAACCTGGTGTTGTGATTTTTAACTTTGTACACCCCAGTCCAACACCGGCATCTCCGAATTATTGAACGGTCACTGCCTGAATGATCTGTCTTTAGTTATAATATCTTATGAGTTTCGAATGACCCTGATCGCGTTTGACCTCACATTAGATTCACATTTCCTTTTAAGTGCATTAGGAAGAGGTGGGTTGACCCAGTGTCGCTGCAGGATATAGTAAGGAACGGTCCCTGACCCTCTGCGCTTTATTCTCTGCTCGGTTCCTATCCAGTCTTTTATCCCCTGCTTCTGGAGAGAGAGAGAGCAGATTGAACACCAGTGAGGCATTTTTCAGCTGTAAATGCGGGAATGGGTAAAGTGAAATTGTCCGAACGTTGCTTTTTCGATTACGAAATTAGTCAACGTGTACGTACTCATGTGTTCTCTGTAAAATTTGCTGCTCTTTTATACGTGATGGCGGGCATTTACAAATTTGAAAATAAGCCGTTGGTCTCTGCGCCATTTTCCCCCTCTTTCTCCTGCCTCCACCTCATCACAAGCCATGTTAACGCAAAGGGAGTCAATGAGGAGATAGGGTTTTTCCACAAATATCTAACCCAATACCAAAACTTTTATGTTAAAATCACACTTATTACTATATTTTTTCATAAATTTCACAATCCCTGAATGAAGGTCTCGTTAGTTGCAAATTTCACTGCCGCTGCCTGCGGTTTTTGATTTTAACTAACTTCCGATAGAAATACTAATGACACCGATGACTTTCTGCTCTCTCTGGATGAGCAACCGAACTTGTATCCGCCGTGAATCAATCGAAAGCCCGTCGAGCTAATACAGTGTACACCGATAAAATTAAAGAAGCACACTTGATCAAGATATTTTTATTTCATCCAGATTATTACTTGCCTGAAGACAATTTGTAATCACTGTCTGAACGGGCAGATGGAAAGAACGCACCATTAAGATATCCATCGGCTCCCAGAAACAAAACTGAGCCGAATATTATGCGTCGGAAATACGAATACTGCAATTTGTAACATTAAATGTCTGGGTTCCACAATAAATAAAAGACGATTCATGACATGGACAGCCAAGTACACATTGATGTTATTACTGAGACAGACAGGTAATCACGAGAGAGAAACGAAGGTTACGGGGAGCAGGCACAAGAATAAGTGGGAGAAATATCAGGCATAATCGAATGGACAAGCTGGATGGGCGGAATGCTGCTACAACATCTTACAATTACAAGTCACGATGCGATAGCGGACATGAAATAACCAGGTTGCAGAACAGTTGGCTCGATTCGCCGAATAGCATCTTAGCTACACTGTAGGAATGCTTACAATTATAAAAGCATTGGCCACGGTAAACAGCAAAAAAGTGGACCGTCCACTCGTAATGGTCTCTGCCGCACCGCAGAACACGGTATTAGGACATTTTCGGAATGGAAATAATTTTAAATTACGGCATATGTGAAATAACCGACAACACTACACTAGTGTTGCGCTGCCTTCCCCGTCCTCAGGTCTCCGCTCTCTATTGGAGGGTTTGGGTGGCTCTTAAAAGAGCCTTTGGGTTCACTGGAAAAGGGTCGTTTTTTGCTCAGCCGCCGAATCCATAGAGAGTGCGGCCCTGGCGTTTCAGAGCGTACACCACATCCATAGCGGTGACCGTCTTGCGCTTGGCGTGCTCAGTGTAGGTGACCGCATCCCTGATCACATTCTCCAGGAAAACCTTCAGCACCCCGCGGGTCTCCTCGTAGATCAAGCCCGAGATGCGCTTGACCCCGCCACGGCGAGCCAGGCGCCGGATGGCTGGTTTAGTGATGCCCTGGATGTTATCACGGAGCACTTTGCGGTGCCGCTTCGCTCCGCCTTTTCCTAGGCCTTTACCTCCTTTGCCTCTTCCAGACATCACGCTTCTTCACTCCAATCGCTGCCGAATGGGAGCCGAGCTGCCTCCCCTTCCTTTTTTATACAGCCCGACCCGACCTGACTGAGAAAGAGCTGACAGAGAGTGAGGGGCGGGTCCGGAGAGGAAACTGAGTGACAGACAGAGCAGGGAAATGGCTTTGATCATCCAGCTCTGCCTCCAGCTCACTCCCGCCCCAACTGTATCTGGGACTGAACCTTTTCTCCCCAAAGCTGACTGTTCCTGAGTAGAGGAGCGCATGCGTGAGGCCCTCCCTCAGCGCTGCCATTGAGGAGCATTTACTCAGTGAGTGCAAGAGGTTTGTTTGAAACAGACCGTAATGGAGAGATCAGCGCCCAGGGAAGCGAGGGAACAGCAGGCTCCTTCCAGCAGCACATCGGGATGGGAGCCTGGGACACAGAGGGGGCTCCGAGACCGGGATTGATTCGGGGTGAGTTCAGGGAGAACCGGGGGCTGTTTGTAAGAGGCCGAGCGGAGCAGGAACTGGTCCCGGAACTTGGAGTGAGCGGGCTGGGGGGAAGAGAGAGGCCTTTCTCGGGCTGTGTGTGGGCCTGCTGAGGGAGGCAGAGCGGGAAGAAGCTGCTGTGGGTCATTCTGTGGTTTTCAATGCTCTGAACCCTGTTTTAATTTCAATCTGTTTCCCGCTGTTTCTTGAGGTTGTGTGGACCAACTGTAGGAATGTGATACTCTTATAAAAGGACATACACTGGGGTATTGGTAAAAACATTAGAAATAGCGCCGTTTTTCCTATTTCCAACAGGTAGTTGGGGAGTTGAATATTGAACTGTGTAAGCATCCTGGTGATTGAGTACTCCCATTCATGGCACTGGGCAGTTGTTGCTCAGTTTCTGGGTCTCACTCAATTGGTATCAATTTAAAAATCACACAACACCAGGTTAAAGTCCAAGGTTTTTTTTTTGGAAGCTCCTGATGTGTAATTTTTAACATTGTCCACCCCAGTCCAACACCGGCATCTCCAAATCAATTGGTATCGAATCACATTAAAACAAACACAATCCCCAGACAAGGAGCAGCTCAGGGAAACAATGGAGTCAGATCCGTGGTTCTGGTTAAGTTGTTGGCTTTAAAGAAATATCAACACACATCCTAATGAAGATGCAATCAATGTGACAATGATCAGTGCAATATTACCAGACTAGCCTCATGTTGATTTACAGGTGGTGTCCCTGTGTCTTCCTCCAGAAAACCACCTGAGGGACTAAGACGCTGTAATACTTCCTCCGTTCAAAGCAAAGAGTGACCAGCTGCCTCTAACAAACAGAAGGCATGTAGCCCATTGACGTTTACACAACAGCTTTGAAGATAGATAAACTGAATCCTCATCCAAAATAGACATTCAGGAACTGCATTAAAATTTGCAGTAATTAAGGGCAGTTTCAAAGTTACAATGAAGATAGACAAATAGGCCACATTGTTGCATTGTTTCAACAACCATCAGTGAAGTTGGGGTTAAATACAGAGATGGAGGGAAACTGTGGTCACCGACAGGGCAAGAATTACTGAAGAGTCGTCGAGTCATAGAGATCTACAGAAATAGACCCTTCAGTCCATGCTGACCAGATATCCTAACCTAATCTAGTCCCATTTGCCACCACTTTTCCCATCTCTCTCTAAACCATTCCTATTCATATTGTTAAAGTACAGATTTGAGACATCCCAGAGAATCCCTTGTGGACTCAGCCCTATAAGCCTCTCTTGGTTCATCATGGAGATCGTACTCTTTGGTAGTCTGGAATGAAAACCTCTTACAAACAGTTTAGTTTAATTTTAGCCTTCCCCTTTATTTACCAATAGCATCACTGTTACAACGTAACATTGACACCTAATGGTCGGGCTAGCTAAGGTTCTAAAACCTTAGAAGAGTAGGATACCGGCTCTTCCTTTAAGAGCCCTCACAGGCTACTCCACTCTTCTGTCTCAAACAGGCTTCCTTTTTACAAAATTTCACAAAAAGCACTGCATGTTCTTAATTAGACACAGTGGAAAGGCAATAATTTGTAAGGAAGAGAAGTTAATTAACAGGTCTGTGTGCGCTTTACTGATCACTCCTGTAGGCCCTTAACCATCCATCAGGTGAGAAAAACAGATCCAGCTGAGTCAGATTGGTGAGGTAAGTCCCTATCATAAAGAGGTACCAGTCTAAACTAAGTGTAAGAGGTCATAAGGTAACCTTGCACAGCTCACATGTCAGATATCATTGTTTTACAAAATGGCTTCTTAGCAAGCAGGGCAAGCTTTGGCCATAAAATGGCTTCCTAACAGATTGAATAGATTCTGACACAATGTTAGGTTTAGAATAATTTTTAAACTGGGAGCAGACTCCTGCTTTTTATCTTAAATACAGCATCATTCTATAACTAGGGCTGAAATGTTACCACAAGGTTGAATTTTAAATGATTTCATTAGTCTCAAATTAAACATTATTTCTTTTCAGGGTTGTGATTCAAATTCAAAGCAGATAGAAGATCTGATGAGTTAGAATTGACAGTGGGGCAGTCATGGTCTGTAAGAAGGCTAAGTTAAAGCGTCATCAATATTATATTTTACAGAGTTTACATTTCATAATCAGCGATGGCTACTCAAAATCATAAAGTCCAAAATGCAAATAAATTCAAAACATGCATCTCTTTCTCTCTCACACACACACACACAAAAGGGTAATAAGAACCCACTATTATTGGTAGGACCTGACTGTTTATTACAAGGCTTTTGACATGCTTCTAAGATGATACAAAGTTTCTGAGATCACAGTCAAACACTGTCATTAATTTCACAATTTAACAACTGTGAATGTTATCACTGTGTTCTTTTTACACAGATTCATTGATGTTAGGGCAAATGTTCTTAATTGCTTTTGAGCATCCTGACATCACTTGGTGAGAACAGATGTTTTTATCTTCTGCACATCCTGGATTCCCCCTTTTGTGGCCTGATGCCTCCCTGCCTACCCTGTTTATTTTCTCCTGTGCAGCAAGTGTTCTATAATTCAACATTACATTTAGACTAAATGTTTCAGGACAAGTTTTAAGGCTTTCTCATTATACCCACCCAGATGCCTTTTAAATGTTGTAATTGTACTAGCCTCCACCACTTCTCCATGCGCCTTATGATTGTATAAACTTCTATAAGGGAAACTGTTTCCAGGGAAAACAGTTCCAGCCTATTCAGCCTCTGCTTATAGCTCAAATCCTCCAACCGGGATGAAGCATATTTACATGGTGTTTGTGTATGACTGAGAAGGACAGAATTAATCCTTTGCTGAATAGTTGTCACAGACAGAGATGACAATTAACTAATGTGAATTCCAAACACATAATCTATGCAGGTAGCTCATGCGCTACTCGCAAGATGTCCTTTCTTTAACGCACTGGCAATACAACTTGATAAATTTCTGCCCATTTCTGATCTGCCTGAATATGTGATGGTCTCCATTTCCTCATTAAGACATTTTTAAGATAATAACATTCAGGGACACATTTGGATTATTTATGTGTATGCCTTTTGATACAATTGCTTTAAATTTTCATCTTTCTGCTGTAACTCAGTTAAAATACCTGAGCTAAAGAAGTCTGCTTTGTCATCTATCTGTTCCTAAATTGTCTCAGCCATCTCATCAAACTGGGTCTCTGCTAATTTCCCATCAATGTTCTTATAGAGTCACAGAGATGTACAGCATAGAAACAGACCCTTCGGTCCAACATGTCCATGCTGACCAGATATCCAAACCCAGTCTTGTCCCACCAGCCAGCACCCGGCCCATATCCCTCCAAACTCTTCCTATTCATATATCCATCCAAATGCCTCTTAAATATTGCAACTGTACCAGACTCCATCACTACCTCTGACAGCTCATTCCATACACGTACCACCCTCTGTATGAAAAAATTGCCACTTATGTCTCTTTTATATCTTTCCCCTCTCACCCTAAACCTATGCCCTCTAGTTCTGGATTCCCCGATCCCAGGGAGAAGACTTTGCCTATTTATCCTAGCCATGCCCCTCATAGTTTTGTAAAACTCTATAAGGTCACCCCTCAGCCTCGGACACTCCAGGGAAAACAACCCAAGCCTGTTCAGCCTCTCCCTATTGCTCAAATCCTCCAACCCTGGCAACATCCTTGTAAATCTTTTCTGAACCCTTTCAAGTTTCACAACTTTCCGTTATGAAGGAGACCAGAATTGCATGCATTCCAACAGTGCCCTACCCAATATCCTGTACAGCCACAACATGACCTCCCAACTCCTGTACTCAATATTCTGACCAATAAAGGAAAGCATACCAAACCCCTTCTTCACTATCCTATCAACCTGCGACTGCACTTTCAAGGAGCTATGAACCTGCACTCCAAGGTCTCTTTGTTCAGCAACATTCCCTAGGATCTTACCATTAAGTGTATAAGTCCTGCAATGATTTGCTTTCCCAAAATGCAGCACCTTGAATTTATCTGAATTAAACTCCATCTGCCACTTCTCAGCCCATTGGCCCATCTGGTCAAGATTGTGTTGTAATCTGAGGTAACCAGCTTCGCTGTCCACTGCACCTCCAATTTTGGTGTCATCTGCAAACTTACTAACTGTACCTCTTACACCCGCAACCAAATCATTTATGTAAATGACAAAAAGTAGAGGACCCAGCACTGATCCTTGTGGCACTCCACTGGTCACAGGCCTTCAGTCTGAAAAACAACCCTCCACCACCACCTTCTGTCTTCTACCTTTGAGCCAATTGTGTATCCAAATGGCTAGTTCTCCCTGTGTTCCACGAGATCTAACCTTGCTAATCAGTCTTCCATGGGGAACCTTGTCGAACGCCTTACTGAAGTCCATATAGATCACATCTACTGCTCTGCTCTCATCAATCCTCTTTGTTACTTGTTCAAAAAACTCAGTCAAGTTTGAGAGACATGATTTCCCACGCACAAAGCCATGTTGACTTTGTGCGTGGGAATCAGTCCTTGCCTTTCAAAATACATGTACGTCCTGTCCCTCAGGATTCTCTCCAACAACTTGCCCACTATAGAGGTCAGGCTCACTGGTCTATAGTTCCCTGGCTTGTCTTTATCGTCCTTCTTAAACAATGGCTCCACGTTTGCTCGTCTTCAGGCACCTCACCTAAGACTAACGATGATACAAATATCTTAGTAAGAGGCCCAGCAATCAATTCTCTAGCTTCCCACAGAGTTCTCGGATACACCTGATCAGGTCCTGGGGATTTTTCCACCTTTACCCATATCGAGATATCCAGCACTTCCTCCTCTGTAATCTGCACATTTTGCAAGATGTCACCATCTATTTCCCTACAATCTATATCTTCCATATCCTTTTCCATAGTAAATACTGATACAAAGTATTCATTTAGTATCTCACCCATTTTTGTGACTCCACACAAAGGCCACCTTGCTGATCTTTGAGGGGCCCTATTCACTCCCTACTTACTCTTTTATCCTTAATATATTTGTAAAACTTCTTTGGATTCTCCTTAATTCTATTTGCCAAAGCTATCTCATGTCCCCCTTTTGACTTCCCTCTGAAGTATACTCCTACTTCCTTTATACTCTTCTAAGGATTCACTCGATCTATCCTGTCTATACCTGATATATGCTTCCTTCTTTTTCTTAACCAAACCCTCAATTTCTTTAGTCATCCAGCATTCCCTCTTCCTACTAGCCTTTCCTTTCACCCTGACAGGAACATACTTCCTCTGGATTCTGGTTATCTCATTTCTGAAGGCTTCCCATTTTCCAGCTGTCCCTTTACCTGCAAACATCTGCCTCCAATCATTTTCGAAAGTTCTTGCCTAATACCGTCAAAATTGGCCTTTCTCCAATTTAGAACTTCAACTTCTATCCTTTTCCATCATTATTTTAAAATGAATAGAATTATGGTCACTGGCCCCAAAGTGCACAAATTTTGCACCTTCTCTAGTAGGTACATCCACATACTGAATCAGAAAACTGTCTTGTACGCACTTAAGAAATTCATCTCCATGTAAACCCTTAACACTATGGCAGTCCCAGTTGATGTTTGGAAAGTTAAAAACCCCTATCATAATTACCCTATTATTCTTACAGATAACAGATCTCCGTACAAGTTTGTTTCTCAATTTCCCTCTTACTATTGAGGGGTCTATAATACAAGAGCTGAAAATGTGTTGCTGGAAAAGCGCAGCAGGTCAGGCAGCATCCAAAGAGCAGGAGAATTGACGTTTCGGGTATGAGCTCTTCTTCCTGAAGAAACGTCGATTCTCCTGCTCCTTGGATGCTGCCTGACCTGCTGCGCTTTTCCAGCAACACATTTTCAGCTCTGATCTCCAGCATCTGCAGTCCTCACTTTCTCCTGGGTCTGTAATACAATCCCAATAAGGTGATCATCCCTGTCTTATTTCTCAGTTTCACCCAAATGGCTTCCCTGGATGTATTTCCGGGAATATCCTACCTCAGTACAGCTGTAATGCTATCCCTTATCAAAAATGCCACTCCCCCTCCTGTCTTGCCTCCCTTTCTATCCTCCCTGTAGCATTTGTATCCTGGAACATTAAGCTGCCAGTCCTGCCCATCCCTGAGCCATGTTTTTGTAATTGCTATGATATCCCAGTCCCATATTCCGAACCATGCCCTGAGTTTATCTGCCTTCCCTGTTAGGCCCCTTGCATTGAAATAAATGCAGTTTAATTTATAAGTCCTACCTTGTCCCTGCCTGCCCTGACACACTTCTGTTCTCAACTGTAGCCGTCTCAGACTGATCTCTTTCCTCACTATCTCCCACCGCAACCCCCCCACAGTTGGCAGCACTCCAACTGGTGAATTAGCAACATCATTAGCAAGGACAAATTGTATTCCTGGAGCTGAAAGTTTGTTCTGTACTCCTACCATGACTTCTCCACTCTTCACTAGATACTCTAATCTCATGTCTTACATTTGAGCATTTCTTATTTCAATGTGAATTCCTGTTACTCGTACCTTTTCTGGCAATAGTTCTTCAGAGGTGCATATATCCTCATCTTTTAGCATTACAGATTGAGAGGATCATTGCACCTCTGAATATTGTTACCTCTTTACCTGCTGCTCCTGGCCAATGCGAGTAAACTTTACCTTCACCGTGTATGGTTTAAGAAGATCTGGCACTTCCTCCATAAACAACCTCAGACCAGCTTGTACATTCTGGTGCAGCTTTCTAGCCTCCACAGTGCTCTCTGTTACCACTCCAACAGAATTCACTGGCTTATCCGGTTTTCCTACATCTGGCTCCTCAGTGCTTTTCCTAACCCATCAACACCGATTTCATGTGGCCTACTTTATTGCAGTGAGAACACCAGAGCTTTTTCACTTTTCTTTCCCTTTCAAGGGTTTCCTTTTTACCCTGTAGTAAATCATCCTTATGGTCTTCACCGGGATCTACTTTTCCCTTTTCACGTGAGAATTTCTCTTCTGCACAATTATTATCCCTCATGGATTGAAATTGATTTTGGCAGGCCAGTTTTGACTTATTGATCAACTCAAAAATCAGCCATTTCCGATGCCAGTCTTGCTGTTTTAATTCTCTGCTCTTCCACATGAGTTATTATTATTTCAGGAAGTGAATTTTTGAACTCCAGTCTAAGTGCCAATTTCCAAAGTTCAAACTCCCTCTTTCTTCCTTTCCTCTCTGTTTTTCTCTCCTCTCTTTCTTCTGCTTTTAATCGTAATTCAAATTGTTTCATTTCTGTTGCCCTTTCCTTGAATTTTGCATCTAACTCGAGTTGCTTCATTTTCAATTGAATGTTAGCCATCTCTAATGATTCTGATGGCATTTCCAGCAAATTTAAATGTTGAGCTATTGCTATAATTATCGCCCTTTCCCTCATGGAAGGGGGCAGTTGAGCTCCAGCTTGTCTGCTAATTCCAGCAGCTTGGCCTTAATCACTTTTTGCAAAAATCTGAAGTCACTTCTTCCAAACCCAGAAAACGCTTGATGATTCAAAGAGCCGTTGCTATGCCAAGCACTGTTTCTTGTTGAAGGGCTGATGCCCAAAACATTGATTCTCCTACTCTTCAGATGCTGCCTGACCCGCTTGCTTTTCCAGTACCACATTCTTGTCTCTGATCTCCAGCTTCTGCCATCCTCACTTTATCCAAGCACTGTTTAAACCGATGAATTCAACACCCAGAACAAAAAACGCTGATACTTACCACTCCCTTCCTTTAAGTCCAATAAACCAAATCCCAAATCAGAACTACATAATAAATACTGCAATACTGGAAAAGGCCAGACCCCTCCAAACATTTCAAGAAAGTGAGTATAAAAAAGATATTCCAGGAGGGATGAAGTTGGTCAAACCACGTAGTTTTAAACAAAACAGTTTGATTTACAAAATTACCGAATGATACTCAAACAAAAGAGAACAGAATACTAAATAACTTAAAAAGCCGAAAAAGCAACAGATTTTACCAACTTATTGGTGTTTCCAACATTTACAGCAATCCCCATAAATACCCCTTGACACAATAGGTAAAATCAAAAACTTGGTCTTACGGGAGAAATGTCAGAGAGAGGAGTACCATCATGGACCTGCCTCTTTGGGTTCAGCAGCTTTTTCAACTGCCTGACTGCTTTCAGTCAATAGCCAGACAGTCAAAACCCAAATCAAACCAGAGTAAAGCGGATCTGGGAAAACTGGGACACTCCCCTTTCATTGTACAAGTGTTCTTTTTAAAAATGTGGAAGCCTTTTGCCTGAGGCATTATCTGTTAGCTATAATCAAAATGGCCCTAAAACCCATCAACTCTGACTTTTCAGAGCCTGTCTCTTTTACAGGCATGTTAAAGGAGCAGCAGCCTCACAGCAGACTGGTCCAAGAAGTAAAAGCCCATGGGATACAGGGTAATGTGTTGAATTGGATCCCAAGTTGGCTGAGTCACAAGAAAGAAAGGATAATGGTCAATGGTGGTGCTTGTGCATGGAAAGCTGTTACAAGTCGTGCTCTGCAGTGTTGGGACCTCTGCTGGTCATTTTATACATTAATGATTTGGAGTTGCATATGTTGGGCAAATTTGTAAAATTAACAAACGACACAAAAATTGGCTTTGTAGTGGATAGTGTGGAGGATAGCTGTAAGCTCCTAAACTATGTTGATGGTTTGGTTGAGTGGGCAGGAAAGTGGCAGATGGAGTTCAGCTCCGATAAGTGTCAGGGAATGCATTTTGGGAAGTCAGACAGTAAATGGGAATAGACAATAAATGGGAATATAATGAGAGGGGCAGGTGAAGTGAGAGATCTTAGTGTCTAAATGAACAGGTCCCTAAAGATAGATGGGGTTGTAAAGAAGGCACATGGAATATTCTCCCTCATTGACAGAGGGGTGAATACAAAAATAGGGAAACAACAATGAAACTGTATGAGGCACTGGTGGCTACAACAGGAGTATTGTGTGCAGTCGGGTCACCACATTACAGGAAGGACGTCATTGCTGCGGAGAGAGTGCAGAGGATATTTACTAGAATGTTGCCAGAATTGTAGCTATCAGGAGAGATTGGAGATGTATTCCTTGGAACAAAGGTGCCACGATTAAGGAATACTGGGTGATTCCATATTTGCGAGTCCGGTTATAGCAGTTTACCGTGGTCCGAGTATATCAAAGGGAATGTTCCTGAACCAAGGACCAGGAGGCTGCCAGGAAGGCATATTTCGCATTTAAATTAATGGTTTTGCACCTATCTGCGGTTTTGCGTTTCCGCTGTCGGTCCTGGAACATATCCCCACAGGTACGGGGGGTCTACAGTACTAAATAGTGACCTACCTGATGGAGCAACACTCCGAAAGCGTGCACTTCCAAATAAACCTGTTGAATCATAACCTGATGTTGTGTGATTTTTAACTAACTCGTGAGAGGGAGACATTAGACAGGAGGAACCTGTTTACTTTGACAGAGAGGTCAAAAACCAGGGATCACTGTTTCAAGCTCAGTGGTTGTAGGATTAGATGATATGAGGAAAAATGTTTTTTTTTTAATGCAGAGTGTGGTGGGTATCTAGAATTCGCTGCCTGATTTGGTGATGCAGGCATCCTTGCATTTTTTTAAACAAAAATTCCCTGGAACTGCACCTGAAGTGATGTGAACTGCAAGGTTACGGGCTGTGGCAGGAAGGTGGGATGAGAAAGGGCACCTGGGTGTGTTGGCATTGGCATGGACAAGATTGGCAGAATGCCGCCCCCCCCCGCCCCACTGATGCTGCATTATTTTTATGATTCTCTAGTTATCGATGAGACTAGACCAGTCCCTGCTGTGTGGATATGTATATAAATTTACCATATACCGAAAGTTACAGTTTGATAACTACACCCACACATTCATCCAGCAGGAACTGACAGGTATAGATCAATAACTAAACTCACACATCCACATAGTCACTAGCATCAGGCGGCCCCATTCATGGAGATGTATGGGTATTGTTTAGTTTCGGAATCTCACTCAACTGGTGTTAGAATTTTAAAGAAAAAAATGGACGAGGAGCAGCTCCGAGCAGGAGTGGAATGAGACCTGCGGTTCTGTTTAAATTGCGGCTTTACACAACAAATCCTAATAATCATTAACTGAATGTTACATTGATGTTGCCAATCACAACTGATGTTGATTTACAGGAGGTATCTCTTCTGTCTTCCTCCAGGCAAGTACTCAAAGGACCAAGACAATGTAATATTCCCACGGTACAGAGCCAAGTGTGACCAGCTGCTTCAAACAAACAGCAGGTATGTTACCGCTATCAGAGCGAAGAACATCCTTTCCACAGTCACAGAGTGGATTGAGTCAGACTCACTTGGAGCTCCATTTCCAGAGAGATATGTTCAAACCAAGAGTCAAACACCACCAAGGAAATAAAGTTTATATTTTTTATCTATATTCTCAATGAATGCTGCACATTTCCAATCAATTTGAATGAATCCTCATCCGAAATATACACTGCATTAAATCTGAACATAGAACGGTACAGCACAGGAACGGATCCTTTAGCCCACGATGTTGTGCCGAACATGACGCTGAATGAAATTAATCCCTTCTGCCTGCCCATGGTCCATATCCCCCCATTTCTTGCATGTTAATTTGCTTATTTTAAAGTCCCTTAAATACCTTTATTGTATCTGCCTCCAATACCACCCCTGGCAGTGCGTTCCATTCCGACGTTAAAAGAAACTGCACCTTTTGTCTCCTTTGAACTTTCCCCGTCTCACCTTGTATGCATGCCCCTTAGTTTTACACATTTCAACTCTTGGAAAAAAGATTCTGACCATCACCTTAAGCATGCATGTCATAATTTTATAGAGTTTTGTATGTAGGTTTGCTCATTGAGATGGAAGGTTTGCTTTCAGACGTTTTGTAGGTAACATCATCAGTGAGCCTCTGGATGAAGCACTGGTGGTATAGCCCACTTTCTGTTTATATGTTTCAGTTTCTTTGGGTTGGTGACGTCATTTCCTGTAGTTTAGTGTTCATTTTCTCTGGGGATAGTAAATGGGTTCCAAGTCAATCTGTTTGTTCGTGGAATTCCGGTTGGAATTCTCATGCTTGTCTCTGTTCGACTTGTCCTAGATGGATGTGTTGTCCCAGTTGAAGTGGTGTCCTTCCTCATCTGCATGTAAGGATACTAGTGAGAGTGGGTCATACCTTTTTGTGGCTAGTTCATGTATCCTGTTTTCTGCCTGTTTGTCCAATGTAGTGGACACATAAATAGAAAGCAGACCATACCACCAGTGCTTCATCCAGAGGCTCACTGATAATGGTACCTAATATGGTGGCAAGATATCTGAAAAAGAACCTTGCAGCTTTGCGAGAAAACCCAGATCCAGAACCTCAACCTGAGCTACAACTCTTAAAATTTTACAGACTTCTGTTAAGTCTGCCTTCAGTCTCTGCTGCTCAGAAAAAAACTATTTGGGTTTTTCTAGCATCTGTTTATAGCTCATACCCGCTAGACAGCATTCTGGCAAACCTCTTCTGCACCCTCTCTAAATCCTTCACGTCCTTCCTGTAATGTGCTGACCACAATTGAAAAATCATGCAACACCAGATTATAGTCCAGCAGGTTTATTTGGAAGTACTATTTTTCACAGCGCTGCTCCTTCATCAGGTAGCTGTGAAACAGGATCATGAGACACAGAGTCTACCGCAAAAGATTATAGTGTCATGCAACTGAAATGATATTTTGAAGAAACCTCGATTGCTATTCAGTGGTTCATCTTTTAGAATGGGTTGCAGGTTTCAGTTCATTAATGCATACATCCCGGAACTTCTTTTAAATCACATTCACAAGATGACTTCAGATTTTATTTAAAAAAGGTAACATCTCAGCTCAGACAATGTATTAAAGGTGTGAGGTTAGAGTCTGTCTGTATCCCAATCTTGAGTCAGACTGGTTCTATTGCCAAAGTAGGAATTTATAAAATATTACATGGATTGACTGCCTGTAGATTGTGCTCATGACTGGAACAAGCTTAAAACTGACCCTGACAAATGTTATTTCTCTGTACTCTGAACAGGACAAGGCCATCTCTGCCAAGGTGGGAAGTGGATGCAATTGCGAAACGTCCTTGAACCAATCGACTTGCTCAGCCAGAGGCAGTGAAGAGTTTGCAAAGGGTTAGGAGTCAAATGCAGAGAAGACCAGGTAAGGAGGTCAGATTTCATTCCCTTAAGGACAATCACAGATAGGAACAGGAGAAGGCCATTCGGCCCCTCAAGCCTGCTCAGCTATCCAAGCACATCATGGCTAATGCCCGACTCCTCACACTCACCTTCCTGCACTTAACATGTAACTCTCAATTCCCTGACTGATCAAGAACCTATCTATCCCAGCCTTAAACCTATTCGCTGTCCCCACACACAGCTCTCTGTTGCAAGGAATCCCAAAGACTCTCAACCTCAGAAGAAATTCCTCCTCACCTCAGTCTTCAATTTTGAACCAGATGGTTGTTTGTTCCTGTCAACAGTCATCATTAGAGTCTTAACTCCAGATCTGTTTTGTTTAAAATCAAATTCCAAATCCAACACCTGCCACAGCAAAATTCAAATTCACATCTGCACGGCATACCCTGGGGAGCTAAAAATATAGGATTTTGCTTCCCCATTATTTCAGTAACTCAAAGTGAATCTCTTCAAAATTGAGATCAGAATAAATTGCCCCACACCATTTAGTTAAATATTGATGTCCCCAGAATCCATGTAGTGTGCAAAGAAAGCATTCAGCCCATCCAGTCTGTCCCAAGCCAGTGAAGAGGATCCCACCCAGACCCCAACCCTACATTAACCATGACCAATCCCCCTAATCTGTACATCATAGAATCCTACAACATGGAAGCTGGCATTTCAGCCAATCGGGTTCATATACTGACCCTCTGAATAACATCCCACTCCGATCCACCACCCTCTCTAATCCCTGTAACCCTGCATTTACCATGGCTAATCCTCCTAGCCTGCATAACACTCACACTATGGGCAATGTAGCATGGCCAATCATTTTAAACTGCACATCTTTGGACTGTGGGAGGAAACCGGAGCACCCAGAGAAAACCCTCGCAGAGAAGGGGAGAATGTGCAAACTCCCAATAGACAGTCACCCGAGGCTGGAAGTGTTCCTGAGTCCTGGTGCTGTGAGGCAGCAATGCTAGCCACTGTGCCACCCAATGATTTTACCACTGGCCATGTAGGGGTCAGCTGACAGCATGCAATTCAATTGCTGCTCTGGTTGAGATTGCTGTGAATGATCATTCCCTGTGCCTTAGATGTGGTCACCCTCAGGTTAAACCATAAACAGTTGTTGCTTTTTCTCTCTCTTTCTCCCCCACACCTCTCTCTCCCTCTCTCTAATGAGACAATGGCAAACTTACATTAACCGCCTGCTAAAAACATAACTTTGCTGATTAAAAATTAACTGCTGTCTTTTTCTCTGCAATACAACTTACGTGTTTCTTTTCTGCTGCACCATGAGTGTGACCTGTAAATGAAAGAAGACATTTTACCAACAGTACGTATAGAACAGAGAAAAGTACAGCACAGAACAGGTCCTTTGGCCCATGTAAAATATAGTAACTTAACTTACACACCCCTCAACTCACTGCTATCCATGTGCATGTCTAGCAGTCGCTTAAATGTCCCCAGTGACTCTGCTTCCACCACCACAGCTGGCAATGCATTCCATGCATTCACAACTCTCTGCATAAAGAACCTACCTATGATGTCTCCTTTATACCTTCCTCCTAATATCTTCAAGGTATGACTTCTCGTACCAGTCAATCTGCCCTGGGGAAAAGTCTCTGGCTATTGACTCTATCTATTCCTCTCATTATTCTGTGCACCTCAATCAGTTCTCCTGTCTTCCTCCTTCTCTCCAGAGAGAAAAGTTCAACCCTTCTTCATAAGGCAAGCCCTCCAGTCCAAACAGCATCCTGATGAACCTTCTTTGCACCCTCACCAAAGCCTCTGTATCTTTCCTATAGTAAGGCAACCAGAAGTGGACACAATATTCCAAGTGTGGTCTCACCAGGGACTTGAAGAGCTGCAGCAAAACCTCGCAGTGCTTAAACTCGATTCCCCCTGTTAATAAAAGCCAAAACACCATATGCTTTCTTAATAACCCTATCCACTTGGGTGGCAACTTTGAGGGATCTATGCATTTGCACACCCAGATCCCTCTGTTCCTCCACACTGCCAAGAATCCTGTCTTTAATCCTATATTCAGCATTCGAGTTCGACCTTCCAAAATGCATCACTTTGCATTTATCCAGATTGAACTCCATCTGCCATTTCTCAACCCAGCTCTGCATCCTATCTATGTCGCGCTGCAGCCTACAGTAGCCCTCTATAACCATTGACGACACCTCCAAGCTTTGTGTCATCTGCAAATTTACTAACCCACCCCTCAACCTCCCCATTTATAAAAACTACAAAGACCAGAGGCCCAAGAACAGAGCCCTGCGAGACCCCACTTAACACTAACCTCCAGGCAAAATACTTTCCATCAACAACCACTCTCTGCCTTCTGTCAGCCAGCCAATTCTGAATCCAGATAGCCAAATCTCCCTGTATCCCATACTTCCTGACTTTATGAATGAACCTACCATGGGGAAACCTATCATATGCCTTGCTGAAGTCCATATACTCCACATCCACTCCTCGACCGTCGTTGACCTGTCTTGACACCTCCTCAAAGAACTCAATAAGATTTGCAAGGCATGACTTGCCCCTCACAAAGCCATGCTAACTGCATTTAATCACACTATACTTTGTTAACTAGTCATAAATCCAAACCCTCAGAATTCTTTCCAAAACTTTGCTGACCATAGACGCAAGACTGACTGGTCTGTTATTGCCAGGAATTTCCATATTACACTTCTTATAGAAGAATACAGCGCAGTACAGGCCCTTTGGCCCTCAATGTTGCGCCGATCCAAGCCCACCTAACCTATACTAACCCACTATCCTCCATATACCTATCCAATGCCCGCTTAAATGCCCATAAAGAGGGAGAGTCCACCACTGCTACTGGCAGGGCATTCCATGAACTTACGACTCGCTGAGTGAAGAACCTACCCCTAACTTCAGTCCTATATCTACCCCCCCTTAATTTAAAGCTATGCCCCCTTGTAATACCCGACTCCATACGCGGGAAAAGGTTCACACTGTCAACCCTATCTAACCCCCTAATCATCTTGTACACCTCTATCAAGTCACCCCTAAACCTTCTTTTCTCTAATGAAAACAGCCCCAAGTGTCTCAGTCTTTCCTCATACGATCTTCCTTCCATACCAGGCAACATCCTGGTAAACCTCCTCTGCACCCGTTCCAGTGCCTCCACATCCTTCCTATAGTATGGCGACCAAAACTGCACACAATATTCCAGATGCGGCCGCACCAGAGTCTTATACAACTGCATCATGACCTCAGGACTTCGGAACTCAATTCCTCTACCAATAAAAGCCAGTACGCCATATGCCTTCCTCACCGCACTATTTACCTGGGTGGCAACTTTCAGAGATCTGTGTACATGGACACCAAGATCCCTCTGCTCATCCACACTACCAAGTATCCGACCATTAGCCCAGTACCCCATCTTTTTGTTATTCTTCCCAAAGTGAATCACCTCACACTTAGCTACATTGAATTCCATTTGCCACCTTTCTGCCCAGCTCTGCAGCTTCTCTATATCCTGCTGTAACCTGCCACATCCTTCCTCACTGTCAACAACTCCTCCGACTTTCGTATCATCCGCAAACTTGCTCACCCAACCTTCTAACCCCTCTTCCAGGTCATTTATAAAAATGACAAACAGCAATGGTCCCAAAACAGATCCTTGCGGAACACCGCTAGTGACGGCACTCCATGAAGAAACTTTGCCATCAACTACTACCCTCTGTCTTCTTCCATCCAGCCAATTCCTAATCCAAACCTCCAGCTCACCCTCAATGCCATATCTCCGTATTTTCTGCAGTAGCCTACCATGGGGAACCTTATCAAACGCCTTACTAAAATCCATATATACCACATCTACCGCTTTCCCCTCATCAACCTCCTTCGTCACCTTTTCAAAGAATTCAATAAGGTTTGTGAGGCACGACCTGCCCTTCACAAAACCATGCTGACTATCCTTGATCACATTATTCCTATCCAGATGTGCATAAATCCTATCCCTTACAATTCTCTCTAAGATTTTGCCCACAACAGAAGTGAAAAGAGAAACAACATTCGCCTCCTTCCAATCCTCCGGTACGACTCCCATGGAGACTGAGGAGGCAAATATCCTCGCCAGTAGCTTAGCAACCTCCTTTCTCGCTAGGGTAAATTGGTCTGGCCCTGGGGACTTATCAATCTTAATGTTTTCCAAAATATGTAGCATATCAACTTCATCAATCTTGATCTGGTCAAGCATGTGTCCCAGCTCCTTTAAGTTTTCACTTACAACATCAAGTTTCATCAAGTTTTCCTTGATGAAAACTGAAGCAAAAAAACTAATTTAGGGCTTCCCCAAGCTGCTCAGACTCCATGCACTAGTTCCCTCCGCTATCCCTGATCGGCCCTGCCTTCTCCCTAATCATTCTCTTATTCATCACATATGAATAAAATGCCTTTAGATTTTCCCTAATCCTTCTTGCCAAGCCTTTTTCGTGCCCCCTCCAGGCTCTCCTCAGTCCATTTCTGAGCTCCTTTCTCGCAAGCCTGTAATCCTCTAAAGCTGTGCTAGATCCTTGCTTCCTCCACCTTACGTAAGCTGTCTTCGTCCTTTTGACAAGAAGTTCCTCTGTTCTCATCATCCAAGGTTCCTTCATCTTACCCCTTCTTACCTGTCTCAGAGGAACAAATTTGTGCATCACTCGCAACAACTGCTCTTTAAATAGTATCCACATGTCTGCTGTGCCCTTTCTGTGGAACAATTGCTCCCAGTCTGTTCTTCCCAACTCCTGTCTCATAGGGCCATAATTTCCTTTCCCCAGTTAAATATCTTCCCTCGGTAACTACTCCTTTCATTTTCCAAGGCTATGCTAAATATGGTCAACTAGGAGAAAGTGAGGACTGCAGATGCTGGAGACCAGAGTTGAAAAGTGTGTTGCTGGAAAAACGCAGCAGGCCAGACAGCATCCGAGGAGCAGGAGAATTGACGTTTCAGGCATTTCATGAAGAAGGGCTTATGCCCGAAACTTCAATTCTCCAGGATGCTGCCTGGCCTGCTGCGCTTTTCCAGCACCACACTTTTCAACTATGCTAAATATGATTAGATTAGATTACAGTGTGGAAACAGGCCCTTCAGCCCAACAAGTCCACACCGACCCGCCGAAGCGAAACCCACCCATACCCCTACATTTACCCCTTACCTAACACTACAGGCAATTTAGTAATTCACCTGACCCTGCACATCTTTGGATGGTGGGAGGAAACCGGAGCACCCGGAGGAAACCCACGCAGACACGGGGAGAACGTGCAAACTCCACACAGTCAGTCGCCTGAGGCGGGAATTGAACCCGGGTCTCTGACGCTGTGAGGCAGCAGTGCTAACCACTGTGCCACCGTGCCGCCCACACGGTGATGCAGTTGTGATCACTTTCACCAAAGTGCTCTCCCACCGCAAGATCTGACACGTGTACTGGCTCATTGCTAAGCACTAAATCCAAAATGGCCTCTCCCCTCGTCAGTCTGTCTACATACCGAGTAAGGAAACCCTCCTGAACACACCTGACAAAAATGGCTCCATCCAAACCATCTGCACTTAGGAGGTTCCAGTCGATATTGGGAAAGTTGAAATCACCCATAACACCGACCCTGCTACTTTTGCATTTTTCCAGAATCTACCCGCCTCGTAGATCTTCAATCTCTCTACGGCTATTAGGTGGTCTGTAGAATACCCCCAATGCGGTGGCTGTTCCCTTGCTATTCCTAACTTCCACCCATACTAACTCAGTAGACAAACTTTCCTCAACAACCTTCATTTCTGTAGCTGTGATGCAGTCTCTGATTAGCAATGCTACACCCCCTCCTATTTTTCTACCCTCCTTGTTCTTTTTAAACATTCTAAGCCCTGGAACATCAAGCAACCATTCCTGCCCCTGTGAAACCCATGTCTCCCTTATGACCACAACATCATAGTCCCCAAGTACTGATCCATGCTCTAAGTTCATCACTCTTATTTCAGATACTCCTTGCATTAATGACACACTTTAACCGATCCCTTTGTTTCATCGCATGAGAAACCTTCCTGATAGATTCAATATATCCTGTCACTGTCCGTCTGCAACTGACCCTCTCTCAGACAAGTGGCTCTGATTCCCACCCCCTGCCAAACTAGTTTAAACCCTCCCGAATCACATGAGCAAATTTCCCACTCAGGACATTAGTGCCCCTCCAGTTCAGATGCAACCCGTCCCTCATGTACAGGTCCCACCTTCTCCCCAGAAGGTATCCCAATGGTCTAGGTACCTGAAGCCCTCCCTCCTGCATCAGCCTCGCAGCCACGTGTTAAGCTGCATTCACTGACTGACTGTTACTCATCTCATGGAATCTAAATGAATTGTGAGAGGATGCACAGGGAGATTTACCAGCATATTGCCTTGGGGGCAGGAGAGTTTCAATGATTGAGAGAGGTTGGACAGACTGGGGTGATTGTCCTTACAGCAGAGTGAATTAAAAGAGAGGGTTGTTTAAAATGATGAGGGGTGAAGATAGGGGAGGCAGGAAGAAACATTCCCCCCTTGACGGAGGTGGGGGGAGGGGTATAGATTGAAGGTAATGGCCAGGAGACTGCCTGGCCTGCTGCGCTTTTCCAGCACCACACTTTTCAATTATGCTAAATATGATGTAGTTGTGATCACTTTCACCAAAGTGCTCTCCCATGTTTTAAAAAATTCTCAAGGTCAGGTTCGTAGGAGAGTAGTCTGACACAGAACAAACGACCAAGAGGCGAGTCTGCTAGAATATGGGCATTTTATTCCCCGCATCGTCGCCACAACCAGGTCCAAACAACGGGTCTGGCTTATACTCACTCTACATGTTACCAAAACTGGGAGCCGTCAGTTCTCGTAGAGCGGTTGCCAACAACCCACGCTCGGCGGTTAAACGTAACCCCGGAGCAGACTCACCGAACTGGAGACTTTTCCAGCTGATATACTCCCTTCCAGATATAAACATTCATGTGAACAGCAGAGCAAGGCTAAAAAACACATTCCATTCTGGTTACATACAGATAAGAAGATTCACACGGGACTAAGCAACACCTCCATTCCGGTTAGATTCACACATGTATTGGGACATAATTTTTAACCGTTTCACCACATTCCACTGCTTGGAATTTTACACCACATCCCACCGCAAGATCTGACACGTGTACTGGCTCATTGCCAAGCACCAAATCCAAAATGGCCTCTCCCCTCGTCAGTCTGTCTACATACCGAGTAAGGAAACCCTCCTGAACACACCTGACAAAAATGGCTCCATCCAAACCGTCTGCACTTAGGAGGTTCCAGTCGATATTGGGAAAGTTGAAATCACCCATAACACCGACCCTGCTACTTTTGCATTTTTCCAGAATCTACCCGCCTCGTAGATCTTCAATCTCTCTACGGCTATTAGGTGGTCTGTAGAATACCCCCAATGGCAAGGGATGTGAGGAAAATCTTGTTCATCTAGAGGGTGGTGGAGAATCTGGAAGTCACTGCCTGTAAGGGTGGGAGAGGCAGAAACAGTCATCACATTGAAGGAGGATTTCAATGTGCACTCGTGACGCCAAGGCTATGGGGCCAAGTACTGGGGAAATGGGATAAGAGAATGAGGTGGTTGTTTCTGACCAGTACAGGCTTGATGGGCCTTTTTCTGGGCTGCAGACCTCTCGGAAACTATGACTTACTCACTTTGAGATGTGTATTTTACATCCAAGATACCATTTGTACATTTCATGTTCAGAGATGAGGGGTTTGTCTTCGAAAGAGAGATTCAGCAATTAAGGCCAATATGCTCTGGAGTTTAGAGGAACAAGGGGAGTTCCAACTGAGCGATGTAGGGTGGTAAACGGGGTGGGATTGACAAAGGAGACAGAGAGAATGTTTCCTCACGTGTGACAATTTAGAACGAGAGGGCCACTGTTTCAGGAGAAGGGGGTGGGGCAGATCGAAAAGAAAGATGTTGAGAAATGGCTTCTCTCCAAGGCAGAGGAGGTGAGAATATCTGGGAATTCATTCCCCAGTGTATGAGGGGGCATGTCAGGACACTGGCAATCTCTCTATCCCTTCCTTCAATTTATTCAATCAGTGAGGGGTTAAAGGGAGCAGGGGCAGGAAATTGGAGTTGAGGCTGGCATGAGAACAGTCACAGCCATATAAAATGAGGGAAGCTGGCTCCCGAGGGCTCCTAGCCCATATGTTCTATTGGTCGTCCAACTGCCTGTGCACTTTCTAGTGTGGGTGCCTCATAGATACAGAGCTTTATGAGCATGTGCTGAGGTCCTAAACTGTGTGATGCATCACAGGCCATTAGTCACATAATAGCCAAGACCATAAGGTAGAGCAGCCATTCGGCCCATCAAGTCTGCTCTGCCATTCTGTCTTGGCTGATATGTTTGTTAACCCCATTCTCCTGCCGTCTCTCTGTAAAGGTCGATCCTCCTATAGATCAAGAACCTATTTATCTCTGTCTTAAAGATATAACGACAGCTGTCTGCAGTAATGAGTTCCACAGATTTCCCACCTGTCTGGCTGAAGAAATTCCTCCTCATCTCAGTTCTAGAGTTCCCTTCACTCTGAGGCTGTGCCTTCGGGTCCTAGTTTTTCCTACTCGTGGAAACATCTTCTCCCATGTCCGCGCCTCTCCGTATTCTCCAAGTTTCAATCAGATTCTCCCTCACCCTTCTAAACTCTATTGACCCCAGACTCAGAGACCTCAACCTTTCCTCATATAAGTTCTTCATCCCTGGGAGTTTTCTTGTAAACCCCCACTGGACTCCTTCCAAGTTCAGCACATCCTTCCTTAGATAGGGTGTCCAAAACTGCTCACAATGTTCCAAACATGATCTGACCAGAACCTTACACAGCCTCAGCAGTACATTCTTCCTCTTGTATTCTACACCTCCCAAAATGAATGCTGACATTATATTTGCCTTCCTAACTGCCAACTGAACCTGCCTGTTAACCTGAACAGAATCCTGAGCTCGGACTCCCAAGTCCCTTTGTGCTTAAGATTTCCGAAACCTTTCCCCATTTAGGAAACAGTCTCTGTCTCAATTCTTCCTACTACAGTACACAACTTCCCACATTGTATTCCATCCGCCATTTCATTGCCCACTCTCCGGGCCTGTCCAAATCCTTCTGCAGCCTTACCCCTTCCTCAACACTGCCTGTCCTTTCACCTATCTTTGTATCATCAAAGAAACACTCAGGACAATGAAATGGCAATGCTCCTCATGTGAATGATGCTAGACCGACAGTGAATGGCTCCTTGCCCAAAAGACCAAGGCCAGAAGGGACCACTCTCAAACAATAAGTTGTTGTACTAGGGCAATCAACCGATTGATGTCCCAGGCCCTAAAATTTAGGCATCCCCTCAAAACAAGATGAAAGGAAAAGTAATTAGCCATCAGTGTAACATTCCCTCTTCCAATTCACATTACCCTGTTCTTAATTTAGTTGACATAGATGGAACATGTCTATGATTATTAATAAATTCAAATGATGTAAAAAGATTCAAAAAGTGTGAGCAAACCTTCACTCCATGCTATAAGCAAAAGAAACACTAATGATGTTTAGAAGTGGCAGGGTTTTTGAGGATTAAGATAGAGAAAATCTCCAATTTCTCTGAACCAAAAATGTTATAAAAGTATATACACTGTATCCTGTACCATCGTTTCTTGGTTTGGAGATGATGAAAACTGAGTACACCAAACTGCTGTCTTTTTCGTAGTCATCTACAATCAAGAAACAATAAGCAAAGTGAACCGAAAGGTTAGAGATCAGAATGTTAAAGCAACAGTAAATGATGCCTCAAAATTAAATACGGAGTGATCATTAAGGTCACAGACCCAACCTAGCAGTAGTACAAACCTAAGATGTTGGCGGTATATCAACCTTTTCAAAGCAGTTCATGAACCAGGTGACTCAATAACCTCTGAGAAAGTGAGGACTGCAGATGCTGGAGATCAGAGCTGAAAAATGTGTTGCTGGAAAAGCGCAGCAGGTCCGGCAGCATCCAAGGAGCAGGAGAATCGACGTTTCGGGCATAAGGGCTTATGTCCGAAACGTTGATTCTTCTGCTCCTTGGATGCTGCCTGACCTGCTGCGCTTTTCCAGCAACACATTTTTCAGACTCAATAATCTCAAATGGGTATTTTGCATCAACATTCACTACAAAGGTGCCACCTCCCCTTCCAGAACAAGCTCACATAGGGAAGATGGAGGCCCTGGGGTAAATTACATTTTTTTTTTCATTACTCACTCATGGCACATGGGCATCACCCACTGGACCCAGCACTTAGTGCCCAACTCATTCCTACTTGTTCCCTTGAGAAGGTAGAGATGAGCTGCTTTCTTAAACTGCTGCAGTCCATGTGCTGTAGATAGACACACACTGGATGGAAAGTTGTCTTCAACAGTAAACAGTCAGTCCCTTGGTGGCAAACAATCTGTCCCTGCTGAGTTTTTCCAACAATTTCTGTGTTTCTTTTTATTTCTGACACACAGTGCCTGAATAAGGCTAATGGAATGCTGGCCTTAATATCGAGAAGGCTGGAGTACAGGATTGCAGAAGGGATGCGGCAGTTATACAAAGCCCTGGTTAGACCCCACTTGGAGCAGATCTGGGCACCACACCTGAGGAAGGATAGATTGGCCTGGGAGGGAGTACAGCGTGAGTTTACAAGATTGATACCTGGTCTTCATGGGGTTAAGTTATGAGGAGAGATTACACAAATTAAGCCTGTTCTCTCCAGAATTTACATGGTTCAGGGATGATTTGATCAAAGATATTAACAGGAAAAGACAGGTTGGATAAATTGAAAATGTTTCCACTGTTTGGTAATCCTAGAAATAGGGAGGGTATAGCTGGACAATTAGGACCAGACTGTTCAGGAGAGATGTTAGGAAGTACTAATATGCACACAGGCAGGGGGAGGTTTGGAACACTCTTCCACAAAAAGCAGGCATTGCTGGATCAGTTGTTAATTTTAAATCTGAAAGATAAAAACTTTGCTGAACAGAAAACTTAAGGGGATAAGGGCCAAAGGCAGGTCTGTGGAGTCAAGTCACAGATCAGCCATTGCATGGTGGAACAGGCTCAAGGGCCTCCTCCATGGCCGCCTCCTGCTCCTTTATACGAATATTCCACATTAATAGATCATGGAACAAAGTGGCATTTCCACACACCGGAGCAATTAGTGATTTCAAATAGAAACTGAAAGTCCAAATATTTTATTTTCACACATTTCGGATCCCCCCCATCCTCTGGGTGAAACAATCCTCAAATCACTCTCGAAAGCTCTTACCCTTCACTTTAAAATGATAGTAGAGTCATTCAGCAAGGAATCAGACTCTTCGGTCCAACTAGTCCATACTGTCCATAATCTCAAACTAAACTAGTCCAACTTGTTTGCTCTTGGCCCTTATCTCTCCAACCTTTCTTATTCTTGTACTAATCTAAATGTCTTTTAAATATTGTAACTGCCCCCGTATCCGCCACTTCCTCTGAATGTTCAATCCACACATGAACCACTCTCCGTCAAAAAATGTTTCTCTTCTCAACTGAAAAATATGTCCCCGGTCTTGAAGTCCCCCAACCTAGGGAAAAGATACCTGCCATTCATCTAATCTACGCCCATCATGATTTCATAAACCTCTTTCCCTCTCAAACTTCTACTCTCCAGTGAAAATAGTCCCAGTCCATCCAGTCTCTCCTTATAACTCAAACTCTCCATTCCCAACCATATCCTGTTATATATTTTGTGAATCGTCTCCTGCTTAATAATGTCCTTCCTCTAACAGGACAACCAGAACTGGACACAATACACCAGATTTGTTTTTGCGGATCTTCCCAATCAGGTAAGTACCAGCATGAACGCTTACAAATATGGGCGGCACGGTGGCACAGTGGTTAGCACTGCTGCCTCACAGCGCCAGAGACCCGGGTTCAATTCCCGCCTCAGGCGACTAACTGTGTGGAGTTTGCACGTTCTCCCCGTGTCTGCGTGGGCTTCCTCCGGGTGCTCCGGTTTCCTCCCACAGTCCAAAGATGTGCAGGGCCAGGTGAATTGGCTATACTAAATTGCCCGTAGTGTTAGGTAAGGGGTAAATGTAGGGGTATGGGTGGGTTTCGCTTCGGCGGGTCGGTGTGGACTTGTTGGGCCGAAGGGCCTGTTTCCACACTGTAAGTAATCTAATCTAATCTAATCTAATCTAAAATATGTGATGGTGTAGGATCAGCAGCTCACAGAATGATATTCACCTTTTAATCGACTTGACCTGATCTGTGTATTCGAAATTTCTTGCAGGTCTGTCCTCACTCGCACCCTCAGCTTGTTCTTCCATCGCCTCCCTTGAAATCAAATATTTCCAGATCATGACCCAACCAAGTTCCAATCCCGCTCGTGACAACAATTTGCTGCGGTTTGCGTACAAAACTCCCTGGCAACGAGGTCAGTGAGCCAAGGTCCCAAAGAATTACCTCCTGGAATTGTCCCGAATGTGGCTCAGAACTTATACGTTCATTGAATCATAAAATTTTACTGTACAGAAGGAGACCATTCGTGTCTGTACCAGCTCCTGAACAAGCTACCCAGCTAGTCCCACTCTCCAACCCTATCGCTGTAGCCCTCTAACATGTGGGCGGCACGGTGGCACAGTGGTTAGCACTGCTGCCTCGCAGCGCCAGAGACCCGGGTTCAATTCCCGACTCAGGCGACTGACTGTGTGGAGTTTGCACGTTCTCCCCGTGTCTGCGTGGGTTTCCTCCGGGTGCTCCGGTTTCCTCCCACAGTCCAAAGATGTGCAGGTTAGGTGAATTGGCCATACTAAATTGCCCGTAGTGTTAGGTAAGGGTAAATGTAGGGGTATGGGTGGGTTTCGCTTCGGCGGGTCGGTGTGGACTTGTTGGGCCGAAGGGCCTGTTTCCACACTGTAATCTAATCTAATCTAATCTAATCATTCCTTTCAAATTGATATTCAGCTCTCTTTTCGAACTTCCTATGCAATCTGCCTCCATCACTCTCCCAAGCAGCACATTCCAAACCCAACAACCCAAATAAGTTTCTCCTCATCTCACTCTCTCACTGACAATCTTGAAATTCTGACCAGCCAGTTACTAATAGACCAACGAGTGAGAAACAATAACTTGCTTTCCCGTCAGAATTGTTCAAACTTTCAACATCTCAATAAGGTCAACATTTCATCTTCCCTGCTCGAAAGAGTATAAGCTCAATCTCTTGAACCTTTCCCTGAATCTAAAATCCCTCATCGTTGTGATCATTCGCGTAAATGTCCTTCACACTGTCTCCAGGATGGCTGGTTTGGAATGTGGAGCAACATCGACAGCATGGGTTTGAATCTCTCACTGACTGAGGTTACCATGAAGGACTGTCCTCCTCCACTCCTCCCCTTGTGTGAGGCATGGTAACCCTCAGGTTGAACCACCACCTACCAGTTATCAATAGACAATAGGTGCAGGAGTAGGCCATTCAGCCCTTCGAGCCTGCACCGCCATTCAACATGATCATGGCTGATCATTCCTAATCAGTATCCTGTTCCTGCCTTATCTCCATAAACCTTGATTCCACTATCTTTGAGAGCTCTATCCAACTCTTTCTTAAATGAATCCAGAGACTGGGCCTCCACTGCCCTCTGGGGCAGAGCATTCCACACACCCACCACTCTCTGGGTGAAGATGTTTCTCCTCATCTCTGTCCTAAATGGTCTACCCCGTATTTTTAAGCTGTGTCCTCTGGTTCGGCACTCACCCATCAGCGGAAACATGTTTCCTGCTGCAAGAGTGTCCAATCCTTTCATAATCTTATACGTCTCAATCAGATCCCCTCTCAGTCTTCTAAACTCAAGGGTATACAAGCTCAGTCGCTTCAGTCTTTCAGTGTAAGGTAATCCCGCCATTCCAGGAATTGACCTCGTGAACTTACGCTGCACTTCCTCAAATTTGGAGACCAGAACTGCACGCAGTACTCCAGGTGTGGTCTCATCAGGGCCCTGTACAGCTGCAGAAGCACCTCTTTGCTTCTATACTCAATTCCTCTTGTTATGAAGGCCAGCATGCTATTAGCCTTCTTCACTACCTGCTGTACCTGCATGCTTGCTTTCATTGACTGGTGTACAAGAACACCCAGATCTCTCTGTACTGCCCCTTTACCTAAACGGATTCCATTGAGGTAGTAATCTGCCTTCCTGTTCTTGCCACCAAAGTGGATAACCATACATTTATGCACATTAAATTGCATCTGCCATGCATCTGCCCACTCACCTAACTTGTCCAGGTCACCCTGTAATCTCCTAACATCCTCATCACATTTCACCCTGCCACCCAGCTTTGTATCATCAGCAAATTTGCTAATGTTATTGCTGATACCATCTTCTATATCATTAACATATATTGTAAAAAGCTGCGGTCCCAGTGCAGATCCCTGCGGTACCCCACTGGTCACTGCCTGCCATTCCAAAATGGAGCCGTTTATCACTACTCTTTGTTTCCTATCAGCCAACCAATTTTCAATCCAATCGAGTACTTTGCCCCCAATACCATGCACCCTAATTTTACTCACTCACCTCCTGTGTGGGACTTTATCAAAAGCTTTCTGAAAGTCCAGGTACACTACATCTACTGGATCTCCCTCGTCCATCTTCAGTTACATCCTCAAAAAATTCAAGAAGATTAGTCAAGCATGATTTCCCCTTCATAAATCCATGCTGACTCTGTCCTATCCTGTTACTACTATCCAGATGTGCCGTAATTTCACCCTTTATAGTAGACTCCAGCATCTTCCCCACCACTGAGGTCAGACTAACTGGTCTATAATTTTCTGGTTTCTCTCTCCCACCTTTCTTAAAAAGTGGTATAACATTAGCCACCCTCCAATCCTCAGGAACCGACCCCGAATCTATCGAACTCTGGAAAATAATCACCAACGCATCCACGATTTCCCGAGCCACCTCCTTCAGTACGCTGGGATGCAGACCATCAGGCCCCGGGGACTTATCAACCTTCAGACCTAACAGTCTCTCCAACACCAAATCCTGGCAAATATTAATTCCTTAAGTTCAGGTCCTTCAGCCACTGTTACCTCAGGGAGATTGCTTGTGTCTTCCCCATTGAACACAGATCTGAAGTACCCATTTAATTCCTCTGCCATTTCTTTGTTCCCTGTAATATATTCCCCTGTTTCTGTCTTCAAGGGCCCAATTTTAGTCCTAACCATTTTTTTGCCTTGCACATACCTAAAAAAGCTTTTACTATCCTCCTTTATATTATTGGCCAATTTACCTTTGTACCTCATTTTTCCTCTGCGTATTTCCTTCTTAGTAATCCTCTGTTGCTCTTTAAAAGCTTCCCAGTCCTCAGTTTTCCCACTTATCTTTGCTATGTTATACTTTTTCTCTTTTAACTTTGTATGTTTCTTAACTTCCCTCGTCAGCCACGGCCGCCCATGCCTCCTCCTGGGATCTTTCTTCCTTTTAGGAATGAACTGATCCTGCAACTTCTGCATTATACACAGAAGTATCTGCCATTGTTCCTCCACGGTCATCCCTGCCAAGGTATTGCACCATTGAACTTTGGCCAGCTCCTCCCTCATAGATCCATAGTTCCCTTTATTCAACAGAAGTACTCTCGCCCTCTCTCTCTGACACTCTGGGAGACCTTCACTGCACTCTGTCCATACGCACAATATCCTTCCTCACATAAGAAAATCCTAAACTGCGCACACAGTTCTCCAGGGTGTGGTCTCACCCTGTCCAGTTGTAGCAAGACATGCCTACACTTGGACTTGAATCCTCTCACTATGAAGGCCTCCCTTATCTGACAAAGGATATTTCTCTCTCTCTCTCTCTCTCTCCCCCCCACCTCATAGATGCTGCCGACCTGCTGAGTTTCTGAAGCAAATTTTTAGTGTTCACGTCAAGACTTCAGCTGGACCCCAGTGAAGAATGAGCACAGATCAAAGATGAAGAATGAATTACCTGGCTCTGTGAGGTTGATGGAATTCCTGGTCACATTAAGTATCGTCCCAACCCCTATTGATTGCGACGCACTGGTGTCTGCCTTGGTGCTGGGACTGGAAGGATTCAATGGCCAGCTCTCTCCTGTCTGAGCTAAAGTTGTAATTCCTGCTGGCATTGTTTAATGCTTAGCATTGAAAGTACGGTCCTGTACCTCGACACAATACACACTCTCGAACAAGACTATTCCCAAGTGGAACCTCCATTTTATTGACTCTGGGGGTGAGGAAAACCCCAGCAACAGGAACTGGAACAAAACAAGACAAAGAGGAAATAAAATATTGGATGTTGAAATTGTCTTTCTTTTCGCAGATGTTATCTTCTATGACAGGATAATAACTGACAGAAAGGAGAAATAAAACAACGGAGATTTCACATCATTGCAAAGTTTCCATCTGTTGTAAAATCTACACTTCAAAAGATTTGTGTTAACTACGGATGGTCAAATGGTACATCATCCAACCATTGCCCTCCTGATGTTCAATGGTATTACCGTCGCAGTCCCCAACCCCGACAGTGTCAAATCTTGGTGGTTACCGTCATTGTTCCCACCCCCCGTAGTATCAACATCCCAGGGGTTACTTTCACTGTCCCCAGCCCACCCCACTGTCAACATCCTGGCGGTTATTATCACAGTCCACCCCACCACACTGTCCACATCCTGGGGGGTTACCATCACTGTCCCCATCCCGCACCCCACTTTGAACATCATCCTTGCCAGTCAAAAGCAACTACCTCTCTGGTCTCTAATACCATACTTCCAGTCGTAAGGTTACAGAACGGAAATAGGCCCTTCAGCCCAACACATCTATGCTGACCAGGTCTCCAAACGGAACTAGTCCCATTTGCTTGTGTTTGGCCCATATCCGTCAAAACCTTTCCTATCCATGTAACTTCCCAAATCTCTCTTAAAGGTTGCTATTGTACCCACTTCTACTACTTCCTCTGGCAGCTCATTCCAAATAAGCACCACACTGTGTGTGAAAAAGTTATCCCTCAGGTCGCTTTTAAATCTTTCCCCTCACCCGAAACCTCTAGTTTTGGGTTCCCTATCCTGGGGAAAAAGATCTTGGCTATTCACCATATCCAAGCCCCCATTTCTGCAACAATATACATATGAAACATCAAGGACCACTTAATCTGACTCTAGCCTTGGATTGCTAGTGCACATCTAAATCGTTCTTTGACATGATGAGATTCCCTCCCACCCTTTGAATTAAAATGTTTTCCAACACATCCTCCTCTGAACCTCCTGCCTCTTACCTTAAATCTATGCCCATGCCCTAGTCATTGATCCCTCCTTCAAGAGGGTGGGGGAGGTTTCTTCCTCTCTACGTCCACATTTTATACATCTCAATCATGTCCCCACACTCTCAATCTACTCTGCTCTAAGGAAAACAACCCCAGTCTGTCCAATCTCTCTCCATCACAAACTCTCCAGCCCCCAAGGCAACATCCTGGTAAATCTCCCTCTGCATGCTTCCCCAGTGCTATCACATTGCTCTGATAATGTCGATTTGTATAGAGTTGCTTAAAAACTCAGTGAAATGGCAATAAATTTGCTGTTCAGGAGAGACTCTGCCTGCTGGTTAGAAACAGCATAGTGCTAATTGCCCTCTTGACGTTTGCTGATGTTGATGATTGTGTGTACGGTTCTGCAGTGGTTGGAGTATTCCCACTAAATCTCTTCATCATCCTTGTAGAAAATATATTCAACTGGGGTTGAACAGAGCAGTTTAACAGGTGCTGTCTCCCTCCATTACCTCATTTCCAGAGCGGGCAGTCAGCTCTAGGACTGACACAGGGATGCCTGAGATTAAAGCAAACTGTTAGGCACTTTTCTAAGGTAGGAGTTGTTGTTGTGTTCAGCAACAGACAGTACTCTCACCATAAAGTCAGAGTTACAGAGTCACTGAGAGTCAGAGAGAGACAGAGGGTCACAGAGAGGCAGGGAGAAACAGAGAGAGACATAGACACACACAGGGACACAGAGTTTTAAAGAAATTTAGTCAGAGTCAGAAAGAGGCACAAAATCACAGTGTTACGAGATTCATCGACGTGGAGTTAAAACAAGTCATAGACAGTCAAACAGAGAGAGATAAAGACACAGAGAGAGACCTCGCGGTTTGTACATGATCAATCGACATAATCAGAGAGTTAAAGCAAGTCATGGACAATCAGACAGGTGTACAGAGACAGGGAGACGGAGAGAGACCTCGCGGTTTATACAAGATGCCTCACTGGGAGGGGTATCTCTCCTGTCCCCCTCCACCCCCCAATAACCACCATCCTGACCCTCGGGAACGGGACATGTTGACACAGTCCGCTCTCCCTCGGCGCTTTTCCTTCCCGCGTGGCCCCGGCGCCATTTTAGCTTCAGGCCCCGCGCGAGATGGCGGTTAACGGCCGCCTCGTGCCCCAAGTAACCGTTAGCAGCTGCTTCAGGGGAAAGACTCTTTAAAGGGACAACCCTTTCAGGAGAGAGAAACAACAGGGCCGGCTCCGGGACTCGCCAAACTCAATAATAATGACAAATACACACACAGACAGAGAGGTGGGAGTGAACAAGAAATTGTGTGGCGGCACATCAAGACCAAAGGCCACTCTCCCGAAGGACGGCTGCCCCGGACTCGAAACGTTGACTCCGCTTTCTCTCTGTCTGTCTCTGGACAGATGCTGCCAGGCCTGAAGCACAAACAAGGTCCTCGGGGGTGAGTCCGAGTTCAGGATCCTATTAAGGTTCGGTTGGTAGATGGATGACAGTGTGGGTGCGTATGCAATGGGATTAGAAGAATAGAGGCGGAGACTGTTTCCTAAAATGGGGAAAGGTTTCGGAAATCTGAAGCACAAAGGGACTTGGGAGTCCGAGTTCAGGATTCTCTTCAGGTTAACAGGCAGGTTCAGTTGGCGGTTAGGAAGGCAAATGTAATAAAGAACAAAGAAAATTTATGGCCCAGGAACAAACCCTTTGGCCCTCCAGGCCTGAGCTGATCGAAATCCACTGTCTAAACCTGCCGCCCAATTCCTAAGCCTCTGATCCCCACCTACTCATGCATCTGTCCAGAGGCATCTTAAATGAATTTACCTGCCTGACTGTACTACCTCTGCTAGCAACACATTCCACACACTTACCACCCTCTGTGTAAATTAATTGCTGCGTGTGTTACCCTTTAAACTTTTCACCTCTCCCCTTGAATGCGTCACCCTGGGAAAAAGCTTATCTTTATCAATCCTGTCTATATCCTTCATGATTTTGTAGACCTCAATCAGGTACCCCTCAATCTCCTACCTTCTAATGGAAACAATCCTAACCTACTTGTGAGAAACAAAGCTCACTCACTTCAATAATTTCAGTCCGAGACAAGATCTGAATCAGTAGTGTCATTTATTTTACACTTGCAAGTGGGTGTGATGTCCACAAGACAGGGACAAAACACACCTGAATTCAACAAATACTCAATATTATATAATTTGGTTCCTACATACTTTTTTCTTATTTCATTGTTTACCCCCCCGTTTACATCCTCCACTTCCCTAAGACCGGTACCCATTACTCCTGTTTATCACTTGTCTTATCCGGCCTTGTCTGTGACAAAATGCTTATTTCTGACCTCACAAGGCCATTTGACCTCATCCCATCCTTTGCTTACCATTATCTACTCCCTCCATCTGTGCTGCCCCTCACAGATCTTATCACTAAGCCCTTTTAATTGGGGTTTGTTCCTGTGTTTCTGTAAAAGTGGGAAACAGATGTTTATACCTACTGTTTATACAGGCATATCGAATTTAACTGCCTCTCTTCACAGTATTTTATCTAGTGCCTGTATTTCTACCATTGTCTTGCAGTCCCGTTTCTTTCTTGCATACATTTTTACCTAATACAAAAAAAATTATGCATTTCCTCCACATAGTTTTCATTCTTGTTGACTCAGCTCCTGGCTCAAACAATTACACACTGATGTGAGTTCATTTATTTTTATATAATCAATTAGAATTGCAGAAGTAATATTAATTTACCTATATCCCACAATTTCCCCTTTTTCTTTAATTACCATTTGTTATCTTCTGCATTTTTCTTTTAAGCATCACCCCCGAAATTCGCAAGCATCATTCCGGAGATTTCATCCATCTTGGTCTCACTCATCCCTTCATTATTTAGCTAATAAAGTTCTTCTGCCTGATTTCCTTTTAGGGGCATCTGTTTCATTAAGGCTGTCTCAAGCAGTCTTTGGGTGAGCCCTCATACACAGGGTATGATACAACAGCCAATGGCCACCAATACCCCGACTACTACTATCAGGGAAGTCAGGATGGAAACTACCACCCCCTTCTACCTTCCAAACCAGGATTCAAGCCATCCCGTGAGAGATGTGTCTACTCCTGAATTCTCAGCCAGTTCCTCTGCTAAAGTAGTCAATGCCCTTAAGGCCTGAGTAATTGAACCATCAGGTGCAGTGTTATTAGGAATAAAGGTACAACAGCTTCCTCCTAACATCACACACACCCACCCTTTTTCTGCTAAAATCATATCAAGGGCCATTCTGTTCTCCCATGCCATCTTACTTGTCGCATCAAGCTGGTCTGATATTCTTTTAACCGCATCTCTTGTATGATTTAGAAATCGCTGCTGATTATAGAAAATGTAATTTATCCAATCTACATTGTTATTTATTGTTACCCAACAAAAGAGAGCTGACTCAAAGCCTGCTGTAATCTGGTTACGAACCTTGAATTCATCAGGTACCCCCTCCTGCCCCCCCCCAGGTACTCCTACCGAATCGAGATAAATCCTGTCATCGAAAGAAGTGTCTAACAGTGATCTCTTACCCCTTCCCTTTTTCCCTACTATCTTTTCCTTCTCAAATGCCAGGGTAAATGGAATTGCCAATTGTACAATTGCACATATCCCTCTCCAATCCAGAGGTAGGGTGGGTCTCAATATTTTGCCTCCACAGTACCACCACAGATCCGCTCGGGGAACCTTTAGTGCTGAGTAGTTCCCTCCTTTCTCCGTTTCGGTAACATTTTTAATCTCTGTACATAATTTCAGCTCCCCCAAATCTCTAGACCGACTTGTATCTCGTCTACGCACACACTCAACTTCTTTTCATAGCTAGCACCTTCCATACCAGGCAACATCCTCGTAAACTTTCTCTGCACCCTATCTAAAGCGTCCACATCCTTTCGGTAATGTGGCAACCAGAACTGGACACAGTATTTTAAATGCGGCCGAACGAATGTCTTGTAGAATTTTAACATGACCCACCAGCTCTTATACTCAATACCCCGTTTGATGAAGGCAAGCATACCATATGCCTTCTTGACCACTCTACCCCACCTATGCAGCAACCTTGAGGGTACAATGGACCTGAACTCTGAAATCTCTCTGCTCATCAACTTTTCCCAAGGCTCTTCCATTTACTGTATAATTTGCTCTAGACTTCCCAAAATGCATCACCTCACATTTGCCTGGATTGAACTCCATATGCCAGTTCTCCACCCAACTCTCCAGTCTATCTATATTATCCTGTATTCTTTGACAGTCCCCTATGCTTTCTGCTACTCCACCAATGTTCGTGCCATCTGCAAACTTGCTGATCATACCAGCAGTGGCCCCAGCACTGACCCCTGTGGAACACGACTGGTCACCTTTCTCCTTTTCAAGAAACTCCCTTCAACTACTTCTCCCTGTTTCCTGTTGCTCAACCAGTTCTTTATCCACCTCGCTAGAACACCTTGCATACCACGTGATTTCACTTTCTCCATTAGTATACCATGGGGAACCTTTTCAAATGCCTTACTAAAGTCCATGTGTATGACATGTACAGCCCTTCCTTTATCTAACAACTTGGTCACTTCCTCAAAGAACTTTATTAAGTTGGTAAGGCACAATCTCCCCGCACAAAAGCATGTTACCTATCACTGATAAGCCCATTCTTTTCCAAATATAGAGTTTATCCTTCTGTACTTTCTCCAGAAACTTTCCACCACTGACATCAAGCTCACTGATCTGTAGTTACCCGGAATTTCCCTACCCTTCTTGTACAGGTGGTCAACATGATCAGCCCTGCGGTACCTTACCTCTGTTTAATTTTCCTAACATTGACTGGGATACACTTAGTGTTAGAGGTCTGGATGAGGCAGAATTTGTAAGACGCATCCAGGAGAGTTTTCTAGAGCAGTATGTCAATAGTCCGACGAGTGAAGGGGCCTTATTGGACCTGGTGTTGGGGAATGAGCCAGGTCAGGTGGTAGAAGTTGCGGTGGGGGATTCCTTTGGGAACAGTGACCATAATTCTGTAAGTTTTAGAATACTCTTAGACAAAGATGAGAATGGTCCTAAGGGAAGTGTACTAGACCGGGCCTATATCAAAATTAGGCAGGAGCTGTGAAATGGGGATTGGACACAGCTATTTGATATGTAGGAGGCTTTCAAAGGTAGGTTGAAGATAGTGCAGGGTAGGCATGTCCCATTGAAAGCGAGGGATAGGAACGGCAAGAATCGTGAACCATGGATGACAGGAGAAATCGTACAACTAGCCATGAGGAAAAGGGAAGCATACATAAGGTTCAGGCAGGTAAGAACAGAACAGGACCTGGAGGAATATCGGGAGAATAGGACCAGTCTTAAACGAGGAATCAAGCGGGCTAAAAAGAGTCATGAAATAGCTTCAGCAAGCAGAATTATGGAGAATCCCAAAGCCTTTTATTCTTATGTAAGGAGCAAGCGGGTAACTATAGAAAGGATTGGTCCACTAAAAGATAAGGAAGGAAGGCTGTGTGTCGAACCTGAGAAAACAGGTGAGATTCTGAATGATTACTTTGCATTAGTATTCACGGAGGAGAGGAATATGATGTCTGTTGAGATTAGAGGTGGAAGCTCGATTACTCTGGATCATGTTGACATAAGTAGGGAAGATGTGTTGGATAGGCTAGAGGCTATTAAGGTAGACAAATCCCCAGGACCGGATGGGATTTATCCCAGGTTGCTAGGAGGCAAGAGAGGAAATAGCTGGGGCCCTGACAGATATCCTTGTCGCAATGGGTGCTCTTCCTCCAGGATTCAGCTATTTATGTTAAAGTATAGATTTGAGTCAGCCCAGGGAATCCCTTGAGGACTCAGACTTGTAAAGCCTGTCTTTTGGTTCGTCTCGGAGATCATACTTTTTGGAAGTCTGGAATAAGAACCTCTTACAGACAGTTTAGTTTAATTTTAGTCATCCCCTTTATTCACTAATAGCATCGCTGTTACAACATAACACTGATACCTATAAGCTAAACTAACTAGGTTCTAATAAACTAGGAGAGTAGAGTACCATCTCTTCAAGTGCCCTAACAGGCTACTCCGATGTACTGCTTCAAAGTGGCTTCCTTTATACAAAAGTTTACAAAAGCATTGCATATTCTTAATTGGACAGATAACAGTGAAAGACAGTAAGGGAGACTAGTTAACTGACAGATCTGTGCGCGCTTGGCTAATCACTTCTACAGGACTTCAGCTATCTATCAGATGGGAAAAACATACCCAGCTGAGTTAAGCATCTGCTTGTGAGATAAGTTCCTATAAAGAAGTGCCAGTCTAAATTAAGTGGGAGAGACCTATGGGTCAACTTTTTCACACAGAAGGTGGTATGGGTATGGAATGAGCTGCCAGAGGAAGTGGTGGAGGCTGGTACAATTGCAACATTTAAGTGGCATTTGGATGGGTATATGAATAGGAAGGGTTTGGAGGTATATGGGCTGGGTGCTGGCAGGTGGGACTAGATTTGTTTGGGATATCTGATCGGCATGGTCGGGTTGGACCGAAGGGTCTGTTTCCATGCTGTATATCTTGATGACTCTGTGTCATTAGGTAACTTTGCACAGCTCGCATGTCTGATATCATTGTTTTAGAAAATGGCTCCTTAGCAAGGAAGGCTAACTTTTGACCATAAAGTGGCTTCCTAAAAGGTTGTGTCAGAATCTGTTCAATGCTATGTTCAGAATAATTTTAAGCTGATGAGCAGATTCCTGCTTTTTATCTTTAGCATAGAATCATTCTGTGCCTGAAGCTGAAATGTTACTGCAAGATTGTACTGAAAATGATTAATTAGTCTTCGATTAAACTTGCCTTCTTTTCAAGTTTATGATTCAAATTCAAATAAGACATAAGATCTGACTAGTTAGAATTGACCATGGGGCAGTCTGTATGGTCTGCAAGAACAGCAAGTTAAAGCTTCATTAATATTACCTTTAGCAGAGTTTGTATTTGATAACTAGTAATGGCTACTCAATATTATCATAGATTCCCAAAATGCAGTTAAATTCAATCCATAGCAGAAAAGCACTAAGAATTAATTTTCTACAGGCCCCAATAGCATCAGCACTAAAATGTCTATCCCCCTAATGTCCTTTTGAACTCAAGTCAGCAAAGATTTTTTTTCTCCCTCTGTCTTCCCCACTTGCAAGGAGTAATGAGATTCCATTATATTTGGCAGCATCTGATTGTTAATTACAAAGCTTTTGATAGTACTGAGTTTCGTTTCAGGGTCAGAATAAAACATTGACATTAATTTCATAAGGGAACAGCTGTGAATGTTATCAGTTGGTGTCCTGTTCACACAGATTCACTGATGCTAAGACAAATGTTCTTAATTGCCTTACAGCATCCTGGTATCACTTGGTAAGACCAGAGGTCCCTATCTTCTGCATTCCTTGAGACTCCCCCCTTCCCACACTTTTTCTGAGCCGTCTGCCTGTCTATTTTTCTAGTGCAGTAAATATGTTCTATAATTCAACATTACGTTTTAGTCTGAATGTTTAAAGACAAGTTTTAAGGCTATAGACTTTCTCAGTTAAGGTTCGGTGATGGAGGAGGCCCAGGACCTACATGTCGTTGCAGGTATGGGAGGGGAGTTAAAGTGTTTGGCCACATGACAATGGGGTGGCTTGGTGTGGTTATCCCAGAGATATTCTCTGAAATGATCCACAAGTTGCTAACCTTGCTAGCCAGTTTCCCATGAGGAACCTTATCGAACCCCTTACTGAATCCATATAGATCACGTCCACCGCTCTGCCGTCATCAATCCTCCTTGTTAATTCTTCAAAAAACTCAATCAAATTTGTGAGACATGATTTCCCATGCATAAAACGATGCTGACTATCTGAACTAAGTCATTGCCTTTCCAAATACGTGCAAATCGTGTCCCTTGGGATTCCCTCCAATTTACCTATCATCATCAGGCTCACTGGTCTATAGTTCCCCGACTTTTCCTTACCACATTTCTTAAACAGTGGCACCATGGTAGCTTACCTCCAGTCTTCCAACACCTCACCTGTGTCTATCAATGATAGAAATATCTCAGCAAGAGGCCCAGCAATCACTTCCTAGATTCCCACAGAGTCCTCAGGTACACCTGATCAAGTCCCGTGATTTATCTACGTTTGTGCGTTTGAAGACATCCAGCATGACCTCCTCTCTAATATGGACATTTTTCAAGATGTCACCATCTATTTCCCCACATTGTCAAACTTGCATGCCCTCCTATAAAGTAAGCACTGATGCAAAATACTTGTTTAGTATCTCCCCCATCTCCTGCAGTTCCATATGTAGGCTGCCTTGCTATTCTTTGAGGGGCCCTATTCTCTCCCTAGTTACCCATTTGTCCTTGATGTATTTATAAAAACCTTCAGATACTCCTCATTCCAATTTACCAAAGCTATGTCACCTCCCTGTTTTGCCTTCCTGATTTCCCTCTTAAGTATACACTCCTACTGCCTTTATACTCTGAGGATTCACTTGATCTCTTCTGTCTATCCCTGTCATATGCTTCTGTCTTATTTTGAAACCAAAACCTCGATTTTTCTTGTCACCCAGCATTCCTTTTATCTACCAGCCTTTACTTTCACCCAACAGAAATATACTGTCTCTGTACTGTCGTTGTCTAATTTTTGAAGGTATCACATTTTCCAGCCATCGCTTTACCTGCAAACATCTGTCACCAATCAACTTTTGAAAGTTCTAGCCTAACACCGTCAAAATTAGCCTTCTCCTAAACAACTTTTAGATCCAAGAGTGTGGTGCTGGAAAAGCATGGCAGGTCAGGCAGCATCCAAGGAGCAGGAAAAATCAACATTTCCAGCAAAATCCCTTCATCAGGATGATAAAGGACTTTTGCCCGAAACGTCGATTTTCCTGCTCCTCGGATGCTGCCTGACCTGCTGTGCTTTTGCAGCACCATACTCTCATCTCATCTCCTCTCCAGCATTGACAGTACTCACTTTCGCCTAATGTTTAGATCCAGTCTATCCTTTTCCATTAGAACTTTAATAGAATTATTAAAGTGCTCCCCTACTGTCACCTCAGTCACCTGCCCTGCCTTATTTCCCAAGAATAGGTCAAGTTTTGCACCTTCTCCAGCAAGAACATCCACATACTGAATCAGAAAATTTTCCTGTATACATTTAACAAATTCCACTCTATCTAAATCCTTAACACTACGGCAGTCCCAGTCTATGTTTGGAAAGTTACAATTCCCTACCATAACCACCCCATGGACACAGTCAGACACCGGTGAACGTGCGCAGTAATTCCTGACACCGAGGAGCATGCGCAATATGCGATGTGACGATGCTGGTGTTACTGACAGATTTTAAGTGTCCAAATGCCAATAGCAAAAAACGAATGGTTGGACCCACAATTTGTTACCCACTGTGGGTCAACATTTTATTCCTTTTACACTTTGCCTGGCTGCTCAACTTTTGTAGGTATTTTCCCAAAGATAGAGGAAGTTTAAAACTGGAGGGGCATAGGTTGAGAAAGAAAGGCGAAAAATTAAAAGGAATTTAAAGAATAACTTTTTCACACAGAGGGTGGTAGTGTTTGGAATGAGCTGCCAGAGGAAGTGGTGGAGGCTGGTACAATTCCAACACTTAAAAGGCGTCAGGATGGATATCCGAACAAGAAGGGTTTAGAGGGTTATGGACCAAATTTAGGCAAATGGAACTAGATTAATTTAGGATATCTGATCGGCACTGACCGAAATGTTTGTTTCCATTGACACTATTTTTACATCACCGGAATCAATTTCACCAGACCATTCACCCCTTACAGCCTGTCCTCAATTGTGACCTAATTCTGCATATTTCAATGCAAGTTTCAGAAAGATGCCTGCAGCTTTTTAAAGGAATTCAACATGCTTTCAGACTTTACTGATGCTTCTGAATACATTTTAGGCATTCTCAATTTTAAACATCAGCCATTTCTAATCCACCACTGTCTCCCAGGTAGAGTCATCATCATTCCATTCTCTCTCTCTTCTGAGAAGGGCTTGATACAGTGATCAAAGAGGGCTTGAGGCATGAGAAAGGATGTTGGGGTAGTATGGGCGGGAGAAGTGAAACAGAATGGACACAGTCAGATGCTAGTGGGAGAGAGGGAGAGAAAATGGACAAGTGGACAGAGGGTGGGGAAAGAGAAAGACTTGGGGGACAGAGGGTGGTGGGGAAGTGAAACACTGGGCGGACAGGCGGTGGTGGATAAGAGAATGGGGCAGAGAATGAGGGGACTGAGAATGGCAGGCAGAGGGTTTGGGAAAGAGAATGGGGGTGCCAGAGTGTGAGGAGAGAGAATGGGGTAGTGCAGAGGGTGGGGGAAAGAGAAAATGAACGGGTACAGAGGATGGGGGCAAAGAGAAACACTGCGGGGAATGGTGGAGCAGAGAGAGAATGGGGGACAGAAGGTTTGGGGGTTGAGAGAATGGGGTTTGCAGAGTGCAAGGAGAGACAGAATAGACAGGAGTCAGCAGAGGGTGGGGGGAGAGACAGCACAAATCCCACCTTCTCCAGGACTAGTGTCAGTGTCCCATGAACTGGAATCTACTCCTGTCACAGCAGACTTGGGGCAATCATTTCTCAATATAGAATCATATAGTCTATGCAGGCTTTTTGCCCACCGAATTCACACCAACCTTCTGAACAGCATCCCACCCAGACCCATCTGCTTACCCGACAGCCCTGCAGTCCCCCATGACTAATCCACCCTAACCTGCACATGCCTGGACACTACAGCACAGCCGATCCTTCCTACACTGCTAATCCTTGAACTGTGGGAAGACACCAGAGCATACAGAGGTAACCCATACAGACACAACTTGCTAAAGTCCACACAGACTGCACCTCAGAATGGAATCAAACTCGGGTCCCTGGCACTGTCAAGCAGCAGTGCTGACCAGTGAGCCACCGTGTCCCTCAGAGCTTTGAGGCTTTGCTTAGTCTTTGAGCTTCAAACTTCTCATGTGCCTTCAGCGGAAGCTCTGTCCTCCTGATGTTGTTGGACCACACCACAGCAACCTCCCTTTTCCATTTTTCTAGCCCTGAGCACATTGGTTCCCAAATCTTGCGTCAGGCAGACACCAATGCCATTTGGCCTCCTGATGCCAACTGCAGAGAATGAAGACAATCCCTGTCACTATTTTATCCCTTACCACCATCACCCCCTGCCCAACATTCTTTTTACTCCCGTCACCCAGCTAGTTAGCTCTTCCACCCTGCCATTCTCTCTCCGATCCCTTTTATCTGCCTGACTCGCGCTCACACTCTGATACTGTCCACTGAACCAATCAAAAGGCTCTGTCTGGAGGGGAATGACCATCTCCTGGAATAAAGTGTCTGATTAACTTTCCACATTTCCCCCCAACGTGCCTGCAGCCTGGCTTCCAGCTCTAACTCTCTGAGCCGAACGTCCTCCAGCATGTGTTTGCCCTGGGTCACAGCATCCAAAGCCTCCCACCTTCCACAAATCGAAAGACACCTCCCACCCTGCCCTCTCCAATTTGTGTTGTGTAACTGCTTAATAATTTCTAGTGGCCGAGCAGAGGCTGATAGCCAAGTTCAGAACCCATGAGGATGGCTTCCAAAAGGGACCTTGCATTCATGTCACATCACAGGTGACCGCAATATACTATACATTCACTCACACCCATACACACACAAGCACATATACATACATACAGTCATGCAGACCTCGCTCATACACATGCCCTCTCTCAGACACACACACACACACACACACACACCCACACACATATCCTCACACAGGTTTACACTCCATCACACACACACTTTACCAAGCAAACACAAACACTCACTCTCTCTCTCATGCATGCATACACACATATAAGTCTATGGGATGAATTTGCATTTACTGGAGTTGTATTTGCAGATACATTGTATTTTGCCCAAAAAGCACAAAATCTGCAGACTTTCATTCCATGTAATATATTTTAAATTCCTACTTTGGAAATAGAACCAGTCAGACTCAAGACTGGGATACAGATAGACTCAAACCTGACACCTTTAATGCATTGTCTGAGCTGAGATGTCATTTTTTAAAAATATGTAAAACCTTAACCTTGGGCAGCGCGGTGGCACAGTGGTTAGCACTGCTGCCTCACAGCACCAGAGACCCGCGTTCAATTCCCGCCTCGGGCGAATCTCTGTGTGGAGTTTGCACATTCTCCCCGTGTCTGCATGGGTTTCCTCCGGATGCTCCCATAATCCAAAAATGCGGAGGTTATGTGAATTGGCTATGCTAAATTGCCCGTAGTGTTGGGTATAGGGGAATGGGTCTGGGTGGGTTGCACTTCGGCGGGTCAATGTGGACTTGTTGGGCCGAAGGGCCTGTTTCCACACTGTAAGTAATCTAATCTTAAAGTTCGTAGAGAATGTTCCTTGAAGGAAGTTCTGAGATTTACATATTAATGAACTGAAACTGGCAACCCATTCTAAAAGATGAAAGACTTAACAGCAATCTAGGTTTGTTCAATATATCATTTCAGTGGCATGAAACTATAAACGTTTGCTATAAATTCTGTATTTATGATTCTTCACCACAGCTACCTGATGACAGAGCAGTGCTCCGAAAGCTACTGCTTCCAAATAAACCTGTTGGACTATAACCTGGTGTTGAGTGATTTTTAACTTTATCCACACCAGTTCAACACGAGCTCCTCCATATCATTTCTAGTGAAGACAGCCCATACCTTCTGGTGCTGCCAGGAAACTTTACAATGCAGTATCTGCACTCCTGAAAAATTTACAATTTCTAACGATAGTAGCTACTCATTCGCTGCTTCTGACACACGACATTGCAAACTTAATGCTGGAGGCTGAAAGAAAAGAGCATCTTTAAAAGAAATACCTGTTAGATCTCAGAGATTTCAATGTCTGAGTATCACAGAAGTTCAGGTAACCTTTATTGTGACCCAAGTTTGTGACTCCTTCAGATCTCCCCAACAAAAAGGTGTACAAAAAGTAGCTTTAAGTTTTAAACTGCTCAAGGTCAAAGCGCACACACTCCCCACCCCACTTCCTTTGCTATTGGTCAGCTGAATGGTCCCATTGTCATTGGATCCTTGTGATAGCCTTAACCTGCAGGAAGTGTTGCCTCACTCAGCAATTTCAACCTATACACTGTATCCAAGTTCTCCCCGCTCATTTTCTTGGGGTGGCGGGTGGGAGGTTGCAGTCAAGAGTCAAACACACTGCTGTGGGACTGGAGTCACACATAGGCCAGACCAGGTAAAGGATGCAGCTGGGATGACTGAGTGAATCCATTCCGCAGTGGCAGTTTCCTTCCCTAAAAAGAACATGAGTGAATTAGGCGTTTCTTCATCCCCAAAAATGTTTTCATCATTAGATTCAGAATTTCAGATTTCTGACTGAATTCCAATTCTGCCATCTTGCGCTGTAGGATTTGAACCCAGAAGTCCCCAGATCTGGGTCGATTGTCCAGCCAATGAACGGCACGAGGCCGTCGCTCCTTCAGTCCCCCTGCAATGGCACATGAACTCACTGGTACCTCCGCACACCTTCCCACTTAGAGCAGGTGTGCGGGCTGTCCCTGGTGTGGACCTGCTGGTGCAACTGCAGGTTGCACCTGACTGAACCCTTCCTGCTCACAGAGCAGGTGAACAGCTGCTCCCTGATTTGGACCTGCTGGTGGGTCAGCAGGCCAGAAGAATCGATGAATCCCTTTCTGCACCCGGGCAGGTAAAAGGACTCGCCCCAGTGTGGACCCGCTGGTGTATCCACAGGTTGCCCAATTGACTGAATCCTTTCCCACACACGGAGCAGGTGAATGGCCTTTCTCCGGTGTGGACCCGCTGGTGGGTCAGCAGGGTGGAAGAATCGATGAACCCTGTCCCGCACTGAGAGCAGGCGAGCGGCCTCTCCCCGGTGTGGACCCGCTGGTGTGTCCGCAGCTTGCCCACCTTACTAATCCCCTTCCCACACATGGAGCAGGTGAATGGCCTTTCTCCGGTGTGGACCCGCTGGTGGGTCATCATCTTAGCCGAGCAAGTGAACCCCTTCCCACACTTAGGGCACCAGAAGGGCCTCTCCCCTGTGTGGACCCACTCATGCCTCTGCAGGTTGCCCAGCTGACTGAATCCCATCCCACACACGGAGCAGGAGAACGGCCTCCCCCTGGTGTGGACCTGCTGATGCTTCAGCAGGGCGGAGGAATCGGTGAAGGCCTTCTGCATTCGGGACAGCTGAAGGGCCTCTCCCCGGTGTGGACCTTCCATTGGGGCATTCAGGGTCTTTCTCCGTTGTGGACCCGTTGGTGGGCCCAGAGAGTGGACGCATGTATTACGCCCTTCCCAGACTCTGGGCAGGAGACCGGCCTCTCCCCGGTGTGACTGCGTCGATGACTTTCCAGGGCAGACAGGACACGAAAGCCTTTCCCGCAGACACCACAATTCCATGGTTTCCCCACGGGCCGGGATTCCTCGGGTTTCTCCGTGTCTGAAGCTTCAGCTGTACACAAACGCGTGTATAGCCCCTTGCGACCGTGAACTCCTCTTTCCAGGTTTTCTTTTAGCAAGAAATTGTTTCAGTTCAGAACTTTTTTCATCTGGGAGTGCACCAGCAAGATGTTTTCTTTTTGTTTTTCTTTTAATTTGTGAAGGCTCCAGACCAGGACAGTTTGATATAGAAACTTAAAATTCTCAGAGATATAAAATATATATTTAAAAAAACACTCATGCACTCAAAATCGCGAGACTGTCACACAAACAGGCACGTGGATGAAACATGACATTGAAACGACAGAAATGGAAGGAAGGAGTCAGTTCGGTAGAAAGCTGAAGAGTTGGGTGAGGATGATAGAAATATCAAAAATAGAAGAAGGCATAGGCGATTCGGCCCTTTGAGAGAGCTCTCTCATTCAATGGAATAGTCCCACTCAGTCCCTTGTTTGCAGCTTTGATGGTTTAGTGAAGAACTATATCTGAACCTAGGGGGCAGGCTTATATGTACTGGTCATATCACAGACTCGCAATCGAGCAGACCAGGGTGACAATCCACAAGATGGGTTCGAATCTCCTTCGAGAGCCACTGGGTAATAGTGATCCAGTCTCCGTGAGATCTGGACATGAGATGGTGTCTGTCAAAACCATTCCACCCACCCACTTGCCATCATCAGAAGAGTCCTTCCTGGAGACCACTGCCTGTTCTTACCCCTTGCCTTTCCAGATCCAATTGCCACCAAACTTCGAGTGGGCAAGCTGCCGGGTCCAAGGGCATGTGGCTCACAATGTGGCAGCAATACCTGAGACAGGATTGGGGGGTCGGATAGACAAGATGGGTGAAGGTCACTGTCAATCGATTCAGTGAATATTCATGAACCTTTGTGCATCACAGCTGCACTGGTGCTATCCCATGAGAAGACGAATATCCTTACTATTCCCACCCTTGTCTATCTTTAGGAATTATTAGAAACACCCCAACAAAGAGTTTGGTTTATCTAAGAGCGATGTGACTCAGAGGATATGCTCACAAGTATGCTATTACTGTAAGGTGTTTTATGTGTCGATGTGGAAGCTTGGCATCTGTACTCCCCATCACGCTTCTTTCCAGCAGCCTCAATGACGAACGATTTCCCCTTGAAATCTTTGAAAATGTTGTTTCTGATCCAGTTTTAGGTCGTCAAATGAAGCTCCCGACCGGTATCGCAGCTAAGAGTGATCCGGTCGCCCGTTAAGAATCTGTTCCACATTGGCTCCATCGTTAGTACGGGTGCTCCAGTCTCCACTGAGGAACCTAATCCATACAAAAACACACACAGCCACAATGAAAAGAACTGAAATCAGCATGTTGCAGTAGCTTGCCACTCTGACAACTCAAGCTGTCTTGGGTTGGTGAGTGGTAAGTAACATTCCCACTCACAAATTGCAGGCAATGACTATTCCAATAAGAGAGAATTGAACCATCACCCTGTTGACATTCAGTTGAGTTACCATCTTTGAATCGCTTCAATATCAATATCCTGGGGTGACTAGTGAGAGAGAATCTCATCAGCACCTTCACTTTCAAAGATATTGCCATCACTGATTCCCTCACACTATCAGCATTGGGGGTGGAAGTTACGATTGAGAGAGAATAAAAGCATCGCCCTTCGGTGTCCAGTTGTGGTATTATTACCACATCCCCCACTATCAACATGCTGGGGTTACCATTGAGAGATAATTTAACCATCATCTCCTTCATGTTCCCCATTATCAACATTCTGGAGGCTATGTTGAGAGATCATAACCATGGACACCTTAATGCTCAATGGCGCTACCATCACTGAACCCATCCTCCCCCTCCACAACATCTGGATTGTTATCATTAAAAGAATCTAATCATCGCCCCTCAATGGTGTTTGCATCACTGATTCATCCCATGATTAACATCCTGAGGGTTACCATTAAGAGAAAATCTAACCAACGGCACTTGACACTCAATATTAACACCATTACTGAATTCCCCCTCGATTAATATCCTGCAGTTACCTTTGACCAGAAACTGAATTAGACTCACCATGAAAACACAATAGCTACAAGAGCAGATCAATGGCTGGGAAGTGTGCAGTGAGTAACACATCTTTGGACTCCCCAAAGCCTGTCCAATATCAACAAAATGCAGTGGCAACATGGCTTTGTGTGAGGAAAATCGTACCTCAATAGTTTGATTGAATTTTTGGAGAAGTGAGAGAGGAAGATTGATAAAAGCAGAGTGGTGAATGTTGTCTATATAGACGTCAGCAAGAAGTTTGACAAGGTTCCACATGGTAGGCTGTTGAGCTAGCCATTGGACACACAATTGGCTAGAAGATAGGAGACAGACAGTGGTGGATTGCTTTTCAGAGAGAAGGCCTGGGGCCAGCAGGGTGCCACAAGGATCGGTGCTGCATCCACTGCTTTTCCTTATGTAAATGATTAGGATGTGAAAATAAAAGGCATGATTTGGAAATTTTCAGACAACAGCACAATTGATGGCAAAGTGGACAGTGAATGAGGTCATCTCAGGACCTTGATTTGATGGGCTGAAGAGTGGCAGAAGGAGTTCAATTTAGATAAATGTGAGGTGCTGCTTTTTCATAACACAAATCTGGAAATGACGTATACACTTGACGGTAGGTTCTGAGGAGTATTGTCAGACAAAGAGATCTTGGAATGCAGGTTTAGAGTTCATTGAAGGTGGCATTGCAGGTGGGGAACAAGGTGAAGAGGGCATTTGGTACGCTTGGCTTTAATGGTCAGTGCATTGAATATAGGAGTTGGGTTGTCATGTTATGGCTATACAGGACATTGGTTCAGCACATTGAGAATACTGACATCCGCAAGGTGTTGAGAAATTTGAGAAAAGATTAACAAAAATGCTGCCAGGGTTGGAGGGTGTAAGCTGTGTGGAGAGATTGAGTGAGCTGGGTCTATTTTCCCTGGAACGTTCGAGGCTGAAGGTTTATGATAAAGGTGTATAAAATCATGAGGAGCATAGAGAGTGTGAATAGCCAAGGTCTTATCCCCAGGGTAGGGGAGTACAAAACAAGAGGGCATAGATTTAAAGTATGAGATGAACGATTCAAAAGGGACCTAAGGGGCACCTTTTTCATGCAGAGGGTGACGCATGTATGGAATGAGCTGCCAGATGAAGTGTTGAAGATGGGTTCAATTGCAAGATTTAGAAGACATCTAGATGGGTTTATGAATAGCAAAGATTTCGAAGGGTATGAGCCAGCTCCTGGCAAATGGATTGATTAATTTAGGATATCTGGATAGCAAATGTTGCCTCCTTGTGGAAAAAGGGGAGTAGAGAAAACCTTGGTAATCACAGACCAGTGAACTTTACTTAGGTTTTGGGTAAAGTTTTGGAAAAGTTTATAAGAGATATGATTTATAATCATCCGGTGAGAAATATGTTGATTAGGGATAGTCAACACGGTTTTGTGAAGGGTAGGTTGTGCCTCCCAAAACTCATTGAGTTCTTTGAGAAGGTGACCAAACAGGTGGATGAGGGTAAAGCGGTTGATGTGTATATGCATCGCAGTAAGACATTTGATAGGTTTCCCCATAGTGGACTATTGTACAAAATACAGAGGCATGGGATTAAGGATGATTTAGCAGTTTGGATCAGAAATTGTTTACTTGAAAGAAGATGGTGGTGGTTAATGGGAAATGTTCATCCTGGAGTTCAATTAGCAATGGTGTACAACAAGGATGGGCTTTGGGGCCACTGCTGTTTGTTATTTTAATAAATGACATGGATGAGGGCACAGAAGAATGAGTTAGTACATTTGTGGAAGACATTAAGATCGGTTGAGTTGTGGATGGTGGTGAAGGATGTTGCAGGTTACAGAGGGGTATAGACAAGCTGCAGAGCTGGGCAAAGAGATGGCAAATAGAGTTTAATGCTGAAAAGTATGAGGTGATTCACTTTGGAAGGAGCGACAGGAATAACGAGTACTGGGCTAAAGGTAAGATTCTTGGTAGTGTAAATGAGTAGAGAGATCTCAGTGTCTATGTCCATAGATCCCTGAAAGTTGTCACCCAGGTTGGTAGGATCATTAAGAAGGCATTCGGTGTGTTACCTTTTATTAGTAGAGGGATCGAGTTTCAGAACCATAAAGTCATGTTGCAGTTGTACAAACCTCTGGTGTGGCCGCACTTGGAGTATTGTGATCAATTCTGGTTACTGCATTATAGGAAGGATGTGGAAGCTTTGGAAGGGGTTCCGAGAAGGTGGACGAGGATTTTGTCTGGTTTGGAGGGCAGGTCTTCTGGTGAAAGGTTGAGGGACTTAAGACTATTTTCATAAGAGAGAATAAGGTTGAGGGGTAACTTAATTGTGGCATATAAGATAATCAGAGGGTTAGACAGGGTGGACAGTGAGAGTGTTTTTGCCTCGAATGGTGATGACTAGCAGAAGGAAACATCGCTTTAAATTGAGGGTTGATAGACATAGGACAGATGTCAGAAGTAGGTTCTTTACTCAGAGTAGTATGGGGCATGGAATACACTGCCTACAAAAGTAGTAGAGTCGCTAACTTTAAGGGCATTTAAATGGTCTTTGGATAAACATATGGATGAAAATGGAATAGTGTAGGATAGATGGGCTTAAGAGTCGTTCCACAGGTTGGTGCATTCTCTAGGGTAAAAGGGCTTCTGCTTCGCTGTGATGTTCTATGTTCTATGGTCATGTGGACGAGTTGGACTGAAGGGCCTGTTTCTGTGCTATACATCGCAATGACTCTAAATCAGGATGTGATGGACACACAATACTAACTGTGTTTTTCTCTCTCTCTCTCAGTCCACAGATGCTGCCAGAGCTGCTGAGCTCATCCAACACTTTGTTTTTGTTTCAGATCTCCCAAACATGTGTGACTTTGTTTTCCATGATGTAAACACTGATGTTAGTGCAGACACTGTGGAGTTCTTCAACAAGTCATGAAAGGAAGGCCCACTGGATCGCAACATACCTTCTCGTATTTGTAGAATCATCACTTGCTCTGAAAATACACAATTAGGCACAATCAATACCTTTGAGGAGTTGAGGATGACCAGACCAGTCATGAACTCATTGAATGGCGGAGCTGGCTCAAAGGGCTGAATGGTCTCTTGTGATGCTACACCTTAAAATGAGGGGCCTTGCTTTAATTTGTTCAGTGGTGATGCATAATCAGATTCATTTGTTGAGGTCACATGTGCATTTTTGTGTGTGAGAGAAAAAAAATGTGTGTGCGTGAGAAACAGCGTATGAATGTGTGTGCGTGAGAGCGAGACAGAGTGAGCGTGTGTGCATGTGTGAGGTAGTGTGCATGAGGGAGTGAGATCATGTGTCTGTAAGAGTGTGTGTGTGTGAGTGAGTGGTGGGGTCTGTGTATGAGAGACGGAGAGTCTCTGTGTGTATAAGAGAGAGAGCAGTCTGTGTGTTTGTGCGTCAGTGTGTGTGAGAGAGGGGTCTGTGTGAGAGAGAGAGGGAGACAAAGGAAGACGAGTCTGTGTGCGCGTGTGTGTATGTATGTGTGTGTGAGAGAGAGGAGTCTATGTGCGTGTATGAGAGAGAGAGGAGTCTGTGTGTATGAGAGACAGGGGAGTCTGTGTGTGTGAAAGACAGAAGAATATGTGTGCGTGAGGGAGAGAGACAGAGAGAAGAGACCCCACACCCTTAGTCTCGAACTCCTGCAACCTCACGCTCTCTCTTCCACAACCTCACGCTCTCTCTCCCACACCCTCACTCTTTCTCCCACACCTCACTCTCACTCTCAATTCCACACCCTCACTCTCTATTCCACACCCTCACTCTCTCTCCCACACCCTCATTCTCTCACTTTCTCTCCCACACCCTCACTGTCTCACTCTCTCTCCTGTACCTCACTCACACTCTCTCCCGCACCTCACTCTCTCATTCTCACTTTCTCCCGTACCTCACCCTCTCCCGCATCCTCCCTCTCTCTCTCCTGTTTCCTGACCCTTTCACTCTCTCTCACCTCACCCTCTCACTCTCTCTCCCGCACCTCACCCTCACATTCTCTCTCCTGCAACTCACCCTCTCAAGCTCTCTCCCGCACCTCACCCTCTCACTCTCTCTCCCGCACCTCACCCTCTCACTCTCTCTTCCACACCTCACCCTCTCTCTCTCCCGCACCTCACCCTCTCTCTCTCCCCTGCACCTCACTCCCTCTCTCCCCTGCACCGTCACTCCCACTCTCTTCCGCAACGTCACTCTCTCTCTCCCCCGCACCCTCACTCTTTGTCTCTTTCGCACCCTCACACTCTATCTCGTGCTCTCACACTCTCTCTCACCCCGTCATTCTCTGTCACTCTCGCACTCTCACTCTCTCTTTCTACTGCACAAGTGTGTTTGTGTGAGAGAGAGAGATTGTAATAGAGAGTGTAACTCTCTCTCTCCCGCACCCTCAGTCTTTGTCTCCCTCTCACCCTCACTGTTGGTCTCTCTCGCACCCTCACACTCTCTCTCGCACCCTCACTCTCTCTCATACTCTCACTCTCTGTCACCCGTGCACTCTCACTCTCTCTTTCTCCCACACGAGTCTGTTTGTGAGAGAGAGAGAGAGATTGCAATAGAGAGTGTGAGAGAGGGTGACTGTACGTGAAAGATTGCGAGAGATTGTGAGGAGAACGGGTAAGAGAGGGTATGAGAGAGAGCGTACATGAGAGAGATACACTGTGCGTGAGAGAGTGAGAGATTTTGAGAGTGTATGAAAAAGACAGTGTGTGTGAGAAAGATTGTATGTGAGAGTGATAGAGTGTATGAGTTTGTGAGAGTGCATATGAGAGCGTGTGTGTGTGACACAGAATAACAGTGTTGGAAAGTGTGTGTGTGAGAGAAAGAATGTATGTGAGTGCTTGTCAGTAAGCGTGAGAGTGTGAAACTAAGCGTTTAAGAGTATAAGGAAATATGTAAGTGAATGTGTGTGAGAGAGTGTGTGCATGTGAGGGTGCGTGTGAGGATGAGTATGAATGTGTAAAAGTGAGTCCATGAGCCTGTCTGTATGTGTGTGTATTTGTTAAACAGTCTGGGAAATGCCAGCACACATGTACACTACTGTTCGTACACAGTAGGATTGTGCCTCTGTTCACATTCCCGTTGTACACTGAGCTGAGGGCAGGAGCTGAATGAGATATAGTCCTTGCACTCAGCATGAAATGGTGATAAAAGCTGGAGATACGTACTGATCAGTAGGAGAGCAGAGAAGATCTTCATTGCAGTGCCCTGTCTGATCGGGGTGTGTATTCAGTCAGTGACTCAGTTTGGTGTTTCCTGCATGTCTGAATCTGCTGATGGCCGGGATTTGGGCGACGTTTGCACAGCCAGAGAATCTGAGAGAGATAGAGGTGGGGCACAGTCGTCAGTCACGGGAACCTTTCTTCACCCACCACTACCCCGTTACCCTCCATTCCACCTACTGATTAAAAGTCTCAGCCTTCAATACACTCAACCCTCGACCCAGCCTCGACAGCCCTTTGTGGTAAATAATTCCACAAATTGACTCCTTTTGGAGAGAAGAAATTCTCCCTCACTGACAGCACAGAAACAAACACCTCAGCTCAGCTCCCTTCCCCTCTATCCAGTTCTTGGGACGAAACGGGATCAGCCATTCCTCCCCATCTCTGTTTCCAATCTGTCCAATTCCATTGTCCTGAAACAGTGACCCTCCCGTTTTAGATTGTTCCACGTAAGGGAGCATTCTGTCTCCATCTCCTTTGTCAATCATTCCTTCAGCGTCTTACATCCCTCAGTTTGATCTCCTGTACAAGAGGGACAGGTTGCATTCAAGCTGGAGGGGGACCGATATCCTGGTGGAAGATTTTGCTACACCCACTCGGGGGGGGGGGGGGGCGTTAATCTAGTCTAGTAGGGAAACGGAATGAAAAGCGTTGGAGAGGTGGAAGAGAATGTGGAGGTCAGTACAGAAGGTAATGACAGCAATTAAAAAACAAAGGCGTGTTGGTAATCCTAATACTAGACAGGACAGATGCGGGCATGGCAGGAAGCAAGGGATGCCTGGGTTAAACTTCACTTATTTCAAGGTAGAAAGCCTGATAAGTAAGGCAACTGAACTGAGGGCATGGATGGTCACATGGGACTGGAATATTACAGCTATTACAGAAACATGGCTGAGAGAGGGACAAGACTTGTAACTCATTGTTCGAGGGAACAGATGTTATAGGAAGGATACAGAGGGAGGCAAGAGAGGAGGGAGAGTTCATTTTTGATTAGGGAGAACATCACAGCAGTCCTGAGAAAGGACATTTTTGAGGGATGATTCACTTAGTCTATGTGGGTAGAGCTGAGAAATCAAAAGGGCAAGATCACTTTAATCGCTTCTACTATAGGCCTCTCCCAATAGACAGTGGGAGATTGAGGAGCAAATATGTAAGGAGATCATAGATAGCTGCAAGGATAATAGAATGGTAATAATAGGAGACTTCTACTTTCCTAACATCGACCTGGGCTGCTATGGCGTTGAGGACTTGGTTGGAGAGAAAAGTGAATGTGCTCAGGAAGAATTTTTCATGCTGTTTGTATATGGCCCGTTTAGAGAAGGCACAAAACTTGACCTCCTCTTGAGAAATAAGGCAGGGCAAGTCTCAGAAATGTTAGTAAGTGAGCACTTTGTGAATGGTGACCATAATTCCATTACTTTTGACAACTATGGAAGAGGAAAGGTCCACAAGTTAAATTTCTCAACTGGAGCAAGGCCAATTTCGATGGTTTTTGACAGGAACTGTCATGAGTTGATTCAGGGAAGCTGGTTGCAGGCAAAGGGACATCTGATAAATGAGACGCTATCAAAAGTGAGTTAATGAGCGTTTAGGGCCAGCATGTTCCAGTAAGAAGTAGGGAACCCTGGATGACTAGAGATATAGAGGCCCTGGTCTTGGAAAGGAAGGAGACATATGACATGTATGGGCAGCTGTCATTCAGTGAATTCCTTGAGGATTATAGAGGGTGTCACAGTGTGCTTAAGAGAGAAGTCAGCAGCTTATAAAGGGGACACAAGATGGCATTGGCAGATAAGGTAAAGGAGAATCCAACTACATGAAGGACAAAAGAGTAATTAAGGAGAGAAGAGAGCCTCTTCATAACTAAAAAGGTCTCGACGTGTAGCGCAACACGAGATGGGTGAAGTTCTAAATGAAAATGTAAAATCCATGTCAGGAGAATTGCTTATTGCTTTTCATCTGACCCAATGTCATTCTTTCGATATATTGGGCCCAGTCTTTGGCAGGAACTCACAAGTCATGCTTTCCTAATAACGGCATGATGCCACAAATTCAAAGACAACTCTTTCAAATGAATCACTTCAGCAGTGCGTTTTTCCCTTTTCATCACTGAAATAGTTAACTGGGCATAGTACTTGACACTGACTCAGCTAAACTGAACCACCACCTAATGTGAACAGAAGATCTGATATTTCTGCTTATATCTGTCAGTCAGGACTCCCAGATTGGACCAGACCAATCAGGGAACTCAGATTCTATGAGGTCGACCTGGCTGACCTCGTTCTAATCGTTATAGGAGGGGGTTACGAAAATAGACCAAGGAGAATCTCGGTGGATAAGCAGTGTCAGATTTAGAAACAGATGTTTCAAAACTATCAGTGAAAATTAAAAAAAAAAATTCAGGTTATAAAGCAGAACTCAACAAGAAAGCAAAATCAGGAGAAAATGAGGACTGCAGATGTTGGAGACCAGGAAGAAGGGCTTATGCCCAAAACGTCGATTCTCCTGGTCCTCGTGTGCTGCCTGGCCTGCTGTGTTTTTCCAGCACCACACTTTTCAAGAAGGCAGTACCACCAATGGTTGGGAAAGGCGGTCAATGAGTGCTGAGGAGAAAGTGAGGTCTGCAGATGCTGGAGATCAGAGCTGGAAATGTGTTGCTGGAAAAGCGCAGCAGGTCAGGCAGCATCCAGGGAACAGGAGAATCGACGTTTCGGGCATAAGCCCTTCTTCAGGAATGAGTGCTGTCCAACTCAAAACTTACGGCAGACAAAGGTCAGTCAGAGATTTGGACATCTTTCAAAAACACACAGACGGTGCTTAAAACAGAGAAAACTTATGGTGAAAGTAAAGATATACTAAACAAGTTTCTGTGGATATGTAAAAAGGAAAGAGAGTTGCAATCCATCGGACATGCTCTAAAGCCTATAGAATTTTGGAAGATAAGCATTAATTAAAAAGGGGTGCTGTGCATCTTAAAAGTAATCAGGGAGGTAAGTCCCTGGGCCCTGATGGATCTATTCCAGAATATTGAGGCAGGCAATGAGCAAATTGCTGGAGCATTGACAGTTATCTTTGTATCTGCTTTGGCCACAGGTAAGGTTCCAGAGAACTGGAGAATAGCCAATTATATCTCATTGTTTGAGAAGGGTATCAGGGATAATCCAGGAAATTACAGGCCTGTGAATCTCATGTTGATGGTAGAGAATTTATTGGAAACAATTCTCCAGGACAAGATCTATATGCATTTATAAGCAAATTCTTAGCGATCGAAACCATAGTCATGCCTCATTAACTTGATCGAATTTTTGAGAAGGACACAAAGATGATTGGCGAGGGAGAAGTTGAAACTGTGTACATGGACTTCAGTAAAGCCTTTGACAAGATCGCTCATGGCAGACTAGTTCAAATGGTATCAAATATGAGCTGGAAAGATGGATGCAGACTGGCTTAGACATAGGAGACAAAGGGTAGCGTTGGAAGAATGCCTGTCGACTGGAGGCTGTTGACGACTGGTTTTCCACAGGGATCAGTGCTGGGACCTCTGCTGTTCGTGATCTACATCAAATGAGTCGGAGGAAAACGTGACTGGTCTGATTAATAAGTTTACAGACAGTATAGAGTTTTGTGGAGTTACGGATAGTGAGGAAGATTGTCAGAGGATAGAGCAGGATATAGATCAGTTGGAAGCATGGGCAGAAAACTGACAGATGGGGTTTTATCTGGACAAATGTGGGGTGATGCGTTTTGGAATGTTATGTCGAAGTGGAAAATATACAGTGAATGGCAGAACCCTTCGAAGTATTGACATTTTGAGAGATCTGGGTGTGCAGGTCCACAGATCACTGAAGGTGGCAGCGTAGGAAGATAATGTGACTGGACAGGCTGTCCAAAATAATTTATTTATGATGAACTTCAATGTGGTGGCCATTAGTTAAAGCATGCTCGGAAATGCAAACCAGCCTTGACTAAAGTGACTTTCAATCCACACGCTGCAGAATGCAGACAGGCTGCAGCTGCCCACAGACAGTTTGCAAACAAACCTGACAGCTGCAGACAGCAACCTGGAGTTGGACACTGAATGGGACAATGGAATGTCACCCTCGGGACAATCGGGAGCATCGAGTAATTCGCTAGACGCGGAGGCACCCAGCACCCTTATTTGGAAGGGGCTATGTGCACCCACCAGCTAACATGATGGACACTTAAGGGCCACACTGTCATGAATGTGCCAACACCTGGTTGGCCCTTCATCTTGATGAAGAATGCTGTCATATTATGGTCACTCTTCCACAAGCTTGTACATGACAAGCTTGTTAATTGATCTGTTGGCTAGTTGGTTCTTCAAAGTTTTCGTCTAAAGAGCAATCACATTCTCAATCACACACACGAACTTCAAGAAAGCAGCTCACGACCACCTTCTCAAGATTAACTAGGGTTGGGCAGCAAATACTGGCCACCCAGCAACACCCAAAACTTATACATGAATAAATACCAGACACACACATACTCACCCAGATAGTCCACCACTTTGTTTTGTCCAATCCAAATACAAATTAAAGTCACCCAGGATTACAGAGGCACCGTTACTGCAGAACTCTCTAATGCCTTGCTTAAAGCCAAAATATGCTTGTAGGAAGGCTAAATGAATTTAGATTAGATTAGATTGCATTAGATTACATCTAAATCTAATCTAAACTCTCTAATGCCTTGCTTAAAGCCAAAATATGCTTGTAGGAAGGCTAAAGGAATTTAGATTAGATTAGATTACATTAGATTACATCTAAATCTAATCTAAATCTAATCTAAACTCTCTAATGCTTTGCTTAAAGCCAAAACATGCTTTTGGAAGGCTAAAGGAATTTATTACAAGAGTATTTGAGCACACGAGCTGTGAAGTCTTGTTTTAAACACACTGGACTTTGGTTAGGTACCTGCAGGACTGTGTGAAGATTGGGTGTCCTTTTCTCAGAAAGATGTTATTTCCATGTGGAGAGAGGACAATGAAGATTCACTAGTCATGTCTCTGGGATGGGGCAATATCCTATGAAGAGAGAGTGGGCAAACGGGGCCTGTATTATTGAGGAATTGGACAGATGAGCGATGATATATTTGATATACAGTAACACAACCCTTAAAGAGAGGGATATGGTTGATACAGATTGAATGTTTGCTGTTTGGGTGTAACTAGAGCCAGGGATTTCTAAACAAGTGGGATGTTGGTCCGCGATGAGAGTTTATTTTGTTTTGCTCAGTAGATTATAGTCCTTCAGAATTCTGTACATTCAGGGAGCTAAGGCTATTCCATCAATGTGCATGTTTAAGGCAGAGGCTGAGAGATTTCTGATTACCAATCGTTAACTGGGTTATGGGAATGAGGCGTGTAAATTGCATTGAAGTGCTCGATCAGCCATGATCCTATTCACTAGGAAGGCAGATTCAAGGGGCTGAATAGCCCACTCCTGTTTTAACGTTCCTGCCTTGGGAAAGCAGCACTTCCTGTTTCTTTTCTCTCCGAATTATACTCAAGTACTTTCCATTCCTAATTTTGAAACTCTCCTTGGAAATGCACAATTCATAGACTTGTCAGCTCAAAGACTTGTTCTCTGAATGAATGTTGTGGTTAGGAAAATGTACTGTGTGAGATTAGACCCCAGCTGTCCTTTGTCTCAAGGAGGAACTGAAGATTCGAAATGTCTGAGTCAGGCCTCATCGTAGCAAGTCTGTCCTGTAAGGATATTGCACAAATTTTTGTTTCTGTAAATGACAGCTTCAACACAATGTAATTTAACTCCTGGTCTAGAAAACTGTCATTAACAACCCTTTTATTTCATGTACACTTCAAGTTAGTTGGAGTCTCAGTGAAGAAGTAATGTATGTGAGGGCAGAATGGATAAGTTTGATGGATAGTTTGGACAGTATTAATCAGATAGATAGACAGACAGATAAGATATTTCCTGGTAAAACTTTGAGCATCATGGTTTTATAAGATTGAATTATGTTGCAGTAAAGACATCATTGTTTAAGGGAGTGTTACAGAGGAGTGCACATCTATCACAATTGCACCATTTCATTAACACTATCACTGCTGAGCCCAGGTTTAATGTGCATGATCACCTTCATGTTATAGGTTGGGAAGGATTTGTTGCCAAACGTAGGGCTAAGAATGGAGTTACAATCAGTGAGATTTAGAAGTAAGAAAGATTCAAATCACAAACATTAAATCTTAAACTGTGTATGAGGAAAATTCACTAATTAGACAACAACAGAACACTGCAACTCTAATGAAAGATTGGTCAAGTAAAGCACTGAAGTGCTATACCATCTGACAATCTGTCTTAGTGAATTTGTGCCAGAATTCAGACACTTAATAAATCATTTGATGTATTACCCGCTGTTTTGATGGAATGGGAGAATCCAGCTAACGTTCGCACGTAACACCATTATACACTTTCCACTGTACTCCTGTACTTGAGTACACGTGACAATAAAATCTAAATCTGAGAAAGGCAATGTTAAACCAGATTTGCGTGAACACCTGTCATTGAAAGAAAGCATGCAGATAGAGTTATACAGCACAGAAACAGACCCTTTGATCCAACTCATCCATGCTGACCAAACATCCTAAACTGATCTCGTCCCATTTACTAGCATTTGGCCCATTTCCCTCGAAATCCTTTTTAATCATGTACCCATCTAGAAGCCTTTAAATGTCGTAATTATAACCATGTCCACCATTTCCTCTGGCAGCTCATTCATTGCAGTCACCACGCTCTGCATGAAAACGTTGCCCCTTAGCACGCTTTTAAATTTTACCCCCCTCACATTGAACTCTTGCCCTCTGGGTTCGATCTCCCCGACCTTGGGAAAAAGACTTTGGCTGTTAACCCTATCCATGGCCCTCATGATTTTACAAACCTCTACGAAGGTCACCCTGGTGATAAGAAATGCATGAAATTGGAGGAAAGAGAGGGATATGTTTCTTGTAAGTGAAGACAGTTTTAGTACGGAATGGCAAAATGTGTTGGCACGGGCGTGGAGGGCCGTAGGACCTGTTCCTGCTCTTTGATCCCCCTCAGCTTCTGACACTCCAGGCAATAAAGCTCCAGTCCATTCAGATCCTACCTATAGCTCCTTTAACACTGCCAGCCTTTCCTGAACCCTTTCAATTTTAACAACATCTTTAGCAGGGAGACCAGAATTGAAAGCAGTATTCTAAACGTGGCGTCACCAATTACTTTACTGACTCAGTATTCTGACCAATGAAAGCAAGTCTGCCAAACACCTTCTTTACCACCCTGTCAACGTACAACTCGACTTTCATGGAACTATGCATCAATACCTCTAGGTCTCTTTGTTCAGGAATACTCCCCAGAATCCTACCATTAACTGGATAAATTCTGCCCAGGTCCAGATGCAGAGGACAGTAAAGAAACTGGGTATTGACCTTCATAGTGAGAGGATTAGAGTACAGGAGCAGGGATATCTTGCTGCAGTTGTACAGTGCATTGCTGAGGCCACAGTTGGAAGATTGAGGTCTTGGTCTCCTGATCTGAAGAAGGATGTTCTTGCTCTAGTGGACGTGCAGCAAAGGTGCATCAGATTGATTCCTGGAATGGCAGGACTGACATATGAAGGAGATCGAGTCAGTTCAGATTATATTTGCTAGAGTTTAGATGAATGAGAAATTGCAGCACAGTGTATAGCCCTGCAGCCTCACAGTGCCAGTGATCTGGTTTCGATACAAGCCTTGGGCAACATCTGTCTGGAGTTTGCGTATTTTCCCGTGTCTGCATGGGTTTCCTCCCACAATCCAAAGATGTGCAGGTTTGGAGCGTTTTCCATGCTCAATTGACAATTGTGTTCAGCGATGTGTACGTTAGGTGCACAAAGTTAAAAATCACGCAACATCAGGTTATGGTCCAACACAGGTAGTGGTGAGACAGAATCATTAGACATAGGATATATAGCAAAAGGTGACAGTGAATAAATCTGGATGAAGTCTTTCATCTTTTAGCATAGGTTGCAAATTTCAGTTCATTAATATGCAAATTCCAGAACTTCTTTTAAACCACCTTCTCATGGAGATGTTCCTTTGCAGTTCTGAGAGAGTGTGGCCCTCAGTTGAGGCAGGGCTGACTGTAGAGAGGTTAGGTACCGGCACATTGCTGTTACAGTCAGCCATGCCTCAACTGAGGGCCACATTCTCTCAGCACTGCAAAGGACCCCTCCTGTACTATATGCCTCATCTTCTGCCTCAGAACACCCCAACCCCAGGCCCTCAATGTGGACTTCATCAGTTTCCTCATTTCCCCGCCCCACAGCTTACCAAAGTTCCACACTTGCAGCTCAGCACCATTCTCATGACCTGTCCTACCTGCAAATATTCCTTCACACCAATCTGCTCCACCCTCCTCTCTGACCTATCACCTTTATCCCACCCCCATCACACATTTGCTACCTTCCCCACCCTCCTCTCTGATCTATTACCTCCATCCCCACCACCATCCACCTATTGTACTCTTTGCTACCTTCTCTCCAGCGAAGCCCACTCCCATTTAGGTCTCCACCCTGGAGGCTCCCTCCCTCCATTTCTGACGAAGAGCTTTTGCCAAAAAAAGGTCGATTTTCCTGCTCCTCGGAGGCTGCCTGACCTGCTGTGCTTGTCCAGCACCACTCGAATCTGCACTCAGGTTTCCAGAATCTGCAGTACTCACTTTTGCCTATTTGATTTTAACCTTACTGTGAATCATCTTGCAAGGATGGTGACCTTAAAGAAGTTATCCGCCTCTCTCCCACAAGAACCTCAGTGAGTCTCTTTCTCACTGCAACCCCCAAATCAGTTCCTCTGCCCTGACACTTTTCAACCATCTCCTGAAACGACCCGCTACCAGAGCCACATCTCCTACCTCAGTGATTGCCTCCGCAGCCAAGTGATCCCCCATGGACTCCGTACTACATTTAAACCTGCAGTTTGGACCCGAATGGGACAACCAGTACATACTACAGATACAAAGCCACCAGCAACAGCTCTCTTTCAGGATCCTCCGCTCAACACTCGCTGCAATACGCCAGCACCTAACCTCTCTACAGTCATCCCTGTCTCCGCTGAGGGCCACTATCTCTCAGAACTGCAAAGGACACCTCCTGTACTATATATCCATTGCTCCCGAAGCAGTCTCCTCTACATTGGGGAGACTGGACACCTTCTTGCAGAGTGTTTTAGGGAGTATCTTCGGGACACCCGCACTAATCAACCCCACTACCCCTTGACTCAACATTTCAACTCCCCCTCCCATTCTGCCCAGGACATGCAGGGCCTGTCCTTGGAGGCATGTCCTTGGCCTCCTCCATCGCTACTCCCTCACCACGCGATGCCTAGAGGGAGATACGCCTCATTTTCTGCCTCGGAACACCCCAACCCCAGGACATCAATGTTGACTTCACCAGTTTCCTCATTTCCCCACCCCCTACTTTACCACAATTCCAAACTTCCAGCTCAGCACCGTCCTCATGACCTGTCCTATCTGCCAATCTTCCTTCCTACCTATCCACTCCACCCACCTCTCTGACCTATCACCTTCAACGCTTACCCCATCCATCCATTGTACTCTTTACTACCTTCCCCCACCCTCCTCTCTGACCTATCACCTTCATCCCCACCCCATCCACCTCTTTTACCCTTTGCCACCTTCTCCCCAGCCCCACCCCTCTCCCATTTATCGCTCCACCCAGGAGGCTCCCTGCCTCCATTCCTGATGAAAGGCTTTTGCCCTAAATGTCGATTTTCCTGTTCCTCAGATGCTGCCTGACCTGCTGTGCTTTTCCAGCACCATTCTAATCTCGACTCTGGTTTCCAGCCTTACGATCCCTGAAACCAGGAATGTTATTAATAATCTGTTCTGTTCACTTTCTGTTTTGTGAATATGAGAATGCTGTTATCAACTTATACCTCTCAGTTTCAGTTCTGAGAATGTGAGTGCTGTATTCAGTTTCTCACTGTCAGTTTCTGTGCTGTCAACACTTGAGTGTAATTATCAATTCTTTTCTTGTCAGATTCTCTACTTTGAATATGTGTTTATCAATCTGTACCTGTACAATTTCTTAAGAGAATGTTGTTATCAGTCTCTTCCTGTCAATACATGTTATGTGAACAAGTGTGTGTCCTCAATATGACCATTTCAGTTACTTCATTGAGAATGTGCGTCTGTGTTATCAAGATGCACTTCTCAGTTTCTGCTATGTGAAAATGAGTGAATAGTTATCCAGCTTTGTCTGACATTTTTTGCTGAGAAAGTATGAGTGCACAGTTCAATCTTCGCCTTCAGTATCTGCTATGTCAATTTAGTTATCGAACTACAACAATGAGTTCCTGCTTGGTGAATGTGTAGTGTAGTTATCAATATGATATTGTCAGATTCTGGTCTGTGTATATGTGAGTTTTGTTATGTTAGTTTCTGCTCTGTGATTATTTGAATGCAATTAGCAATCTGTCCCTGCTATGCGAATATGAGAGTATAGTTATCAAAATGTATCTGTTACTTTCTCCTCTGCGAATGTATCGACTGTATTTTTGATCAACCTGTACTTCTCAGTTTCTGCTGTGTGACTCTGTGAATGCAGGTATTATTCTATATCTACCAGATTCTGCTACCTCTACAAGTGAGCTTAGTTATCAACCTGTACCTGTCAGATTCAGCAATGTGAATGTATGAATGCAGTTATCCTGTCAATTTCTGCTCTAGAATCTGAGAGACCAATTATTAACCTATTTTTGAATGTTTGATTACTTTTACAAAATATAAATGTTAATTTACGTGTAATTATCCTTCTATCCCTGTCAATGTATGCTACGTGCAACTGGGAGTGTTACTATCAATCAGTGCCTTCAGCTTCTGCATTGTGGATATGACAGTGTAGTTATCAACCTTTCTCTGAGAGTTACTGAGATGTGCACATGTGAATGTATTTACTAATCTGTCCAGATCAGTTTCTGGTTTGTAAATGTGTGAATGCAACTACTATTTTGTACCTGTCAGATTTTGAGATGTGAGTGTTTAAGTTTAGATATGAAACCTGTCCCTGGTAGTTTCAGCTATGAGAATGCAAGTATTTTATCAGATTCTGTAATGTGAATGTGTAGATACAGTTATCTGTGTATGAATGTCAGTTTCTGCTCTGAATATGTGACTAGTTGCAATCTGTACCTGTCAGTTTCTGTTACGTGAAAGAATGAGGATAGTTGTCAACCTCTTCCTGTCAGTTTGTGCTGTGAATGTATCAGTGTAGTTAACAGTCTGCGTCTGTCAATTTTTGCTAGGTGAATGTGAACGCGTAGTTGCCATTATATACCTGTGAGATCTGCTCTGTGATGGTTTCAGTATAGTTATCAAACTGTGCTTGACAATTTTTTTTCTGTGACTAGGAGAGCGTAGTTATAAATCTTTACGTCTTAGCTTATGCTGTGGGAGCATTCTTTTCAGTTTCTTCTATGTGCATATAGTTATCCATCTGAGCCTGTCGGTTTATGCTATCGGTATATGTGAATGCTGGTGTCAGTCCATGCCTCTCAATTTCTGCTACGTCAATATATGAGTTTAGTTATTGATTTATACCTGTCAGTTTCTGCTAAATGAATGTGTGAGTGTAGTTACTAATATAACCTTGAACGTTTCTCCTGGTAAAAATGCAAATACATTCATTACATCATGCCTGTTATTTTCTGCAATATGAATATAAAAAAGTTGTTATCAATCTGAACCGGCTAGTTTCTGTTGCGTTACTGTGTGAGTGTAGTTATCATTCTGTTACTGTCAGTTTCTGTTAATAGAATATGAATGTGTGGTTATCAAGCTGTACCCCCTAGTTTCTGCTTAGTGAAGATATTTGTGTGATTATCAGTGTACGCCTCAAAGCTTCGGCAGTAAATTGTTAATTCATTACTAATCCCTTCCTGTCAGTATCTGGTCTGCTAATATGCAAAGGCACTTTACAAATTGCAAAAACTGGCAGGTGCAGATTGATAAGTGCCTTTGCATATTAGCAGACCAGAACAGTTAGTGATCTGTTCCTATCAGTTTCTGCTCTCCGATTTTGATAGTGTACTTACAAGTCGGAACCTGTCAGGTTCAGCTCCGTGAATGTGAATAGGGAAGGCAGTAGGCCTGGTGCTATTGTCACTGGACTACTAATCAAGAAAGTCACGTAATGTTATGTGGACCCAGGATTTAATCGCATTAAGGCAGAGGGTGCAATTTTAATTCAATAATAATTTGAAAATAAGAGCTAATATAATACTTGACAAGAGAAAAAAAAATTCCATCCTCATCCTTGAGGGAATAAAATCTGACATCCTTACTTGGTCTGGCCTTCTGGTGATTCCATAACCACAGCAATGTGGTTGCTACTATACTGCGCCCTAGACAATTATGAAAAATCAGAAACATTGAATAGAATCCCTTCAGAGTGAAAACAGGCCCTTTGGCCCAACAAGTCCACATCGACCCTCAGAAGAGAAACACACCAAAACCCATTCCCCCTACCTTTTATTTATACATCCCTGAACTCTATTGGCAATTTAGCATGGCCAATTCACGTAACCTGCACATCCTAGGATTATGGGAGGAAACCTGAGCACTCAAAGGAAACCCATGCAGACACTGGGAGAATATTTGAACTCCACATAGACATTCAACTGATGTTGGAATCAAACCTGAGTCCCTGGCGTTGTGAGGCAGCTGTGTAAACCACTGAGCTACCGTGCTTTCCCAAAGAGTAACCCAAAAAAGTCTATTCCCCTACCCAATTACTTGACATTTACTCCTAACTTATGCATCTAACCTACACTTCACGGACACCTATGCGCATTTTAGCATGGCCAAATCGCCTTAACTTGCACATGTTTAATTGTGGGAGGAAATCCCAACACCTGGAGAGAAACCACGCAGACACAGGCGTGCAAACTCCATACAGACAGTCGCCCAAGAGTAGAATCGAACCCAGTTCACTGGCGCAATGATTCAGCAGTTTTTAACCACCGAGCCACTATATAGTTTACGTTGCCATTAACATTTGTATCCTGTTACTCAGCTAACTTCGGATACAAATAAACACATTACCCTGTATCCCATCAGCTTTTACTTTTTCGACAAGTCTGCTGTGTTGATGCTGCTCCTGTAACAAGGTTAACAAATGATGATTTTTGGAATGAAGAATGCACCCGCCCCATTCCAAAGACCCATGAACAGAGTTATCGCTGGGGACCAAACTGTGCAGTCTATTTGGACGATCTTTAGTAAGTCCTAGAAAGGTCACATGATTCAGTCAGCAGAGCTCTTTGAAAAACTATGAGAACAAAACTGGTAAGAAACTTTAATTAAACTGCATTTGCAAAAACAGAGACAACATTCATGGGCCATAACATCGGTCATGGAACATTGACCCCACAGAATGCAAAGCTGAAGGCCATCGGGGAATTTCCACTATCAACCTTGAAGAATGAGGTGGAATTCTATTGGAATTTTCAGACTTTCAGCAGTGTATTGGCATCGTTAACCAATTTACTGAAGAAGAACACGATGTTTCGGTGGACAGAACAATGCCAGGAGGCAAACGATCATTTAAAAGGTCTGCACCATTTTGAGTTTTACCAAACTTTTCGAAACCCTTCAAAGTTGCCATCAGTGCTATTGCCGTCGAAATTGGACCAGGAAGATAATGTTGGGATTGAACTGTCATTTGGTTACTTTTCAAATAAAGTCAACATCCACCAGAGGAAACACTCCATGATCAAAAAATAACTGTTGAGTTTGGTACATGTGTTACAACACTTTAATGTGTACGTCACGAACAACGCGTCAGAGACGGTTGTGTACACAGATCACAATCCTCTTACATTCTTAGAATGCTTTAAAGACATGAATATGAGATTATTTCGTTGGAGTCTTATGTTACAGACTGATAATTTAAAAAGTGTACATGTTGTGCATCATAAGAATATAATTGCAGATGCCTTATAGGAGATTTAACTGATAAAGTATAGATGAGATTGGTATCTATTTAATGTCATATACATGTCAGAAGAAGTTAACATGAATTTAGCTTAAAGTCATATGTATGTCATGATAATGTGTTTAAGGAATACTCAAAAAATGAAGCCATCTCTTCGTTATGTTGGTTCATTTTTCCTTAAGGGAGGAGGTGTTATGAAGGTGCAGGTGTGTACTGTAACTAAGATAGAGAGAAAGTTAGCAAGGACTAACTGAAAAAACAGCGTATGCTGGACCATTTTAAAATATAACATTGGGTTATATTTTAAATAGCTGGAATTGTGTTGCCATGGAACAAAAACAAATTCAAAGTCGACCAATCAGTTTAAACTATGCTCCAGATACCAACATCCAATCGAATTTGAATTTTGCTATTTGGGTAAAAATTAAACCAATGAAATGATCTGACGTTTTGGGGTATAAAACCGGACATTTAGAAAAGTTGGCAGCAGAACAGCAAAGAGCAACCAAGCAAGCACCAACTTAAGGCCAGTTGGATATCTCTCTGAAACGGACCTGCCTAAAAGCACTTTGTGCGACAGAACACCAAAGTCGACCTAAAGGAATCTACAGAGAAAGTTAGGCATCTGAAACTATACCTGGGTTTGAAATTGATTTTGCCTTAAAATGAAGAGGTAATTTTTCTGCCCACCATTCTAGAGTGGGAGTTGAAAGGATTTGTAAATAGCTGATGTCTTAATGTTTGCCGTTGGCTTAAAGAATAAAATTGTTAATTTTTACATTAAATTGTGAAATCTGGGATGGTTCTTTGCCTCTTGAAATTTAACAGAGTACGGCATGAGGTGAGCTACTCTGTGTGTCAGGTTTAAATTAGCAGAGGCGTTTACCGCTTGTCATAATAATATTTACCTGGATTATCCCTGTTACCCTTCTTACTGTGATTGTGTGGAGACATGGGCACCACAAACCAACTGAGAAAGGCTAATGGATGAATGTGGTAATTTGAGTTATTTTGGAAATGAACAGAGAAGCAGATAGACACACTGACCAAGGGCAGAGAACTGCAGAAGGATATTTAGATTTCCAAAATTCTTTGAAATAGATCAGTCTTTGGTTTAAAGTATGAAAATAGTTTTGAAGGTGAATTATGAAGAGGATGTAAACAGTTTTCAGATTGGGCAATGTGCAGATGGTAAAACATTTTCTGAGTCATTGTAAAGTCGGGAGTGTCATGGTCATCAGGAAGAATCAATAAAGAGACTTTAATTTAACTGGAGAGATGTTGGATGACTCTGTGAAATAGAGGGATCTGGATGTCTTGAGATATTAATTTCAGTAAGTTAGTCTGCGGGGACATAAACCCATCACGTCATACCTTGACTCCATTCTTTCTGCTTTGGTCCAGGAACTACCTACCAACATTCGAGACATGAACAATATCCTCCACCTCTTGCTAAACTTTTAATTCCATAGCAACAAACACCTCATTTTCACCATGAACATACAGGCCTTTTATCCTGTATTGCCCACACAGAGGGCCTGAAAGTCCTCCGCTTCTTCCTCTCTGTAGGCCCAACTATTCCCCTTTCATTGACATTTGCATTCACCTTGCAGAACTGGTCCACACCATCAACAATTTTCCTTTGACTTCTCCCACTTCCTGCAAACCAAAGAGGTGGTCATTGGCTCCCACACAGGTCCAACTATGCCTACCTACTTACAGTCCCTCTTATATAACTACACTGGCACCATCCCTCATCTCTCCTCTCCCATATTTATGACTGCATCGGTGCGGCCTCGTGCACCTGCGAGGAGCTCGAGCTGTTCGTCAAATTCGCCAATAACTTCCACTCTGCCCTCAAATTCATCTGGATGGTTTCTCACACTTTCCTCATCTGCCAGGACCTCTCCATCCTCATATCCGGAAACTGACTCACCACTAATACCCATTCCAAGCCAACTGATTTCTACAACTAATTCTGACTTTATCTCTTCTTACACATGCTGCAAAAATGTTATCCTATACTTCCATTTTCTCCACCTAAAGTCTGTTGCATCTCCTCCCAGTATATGGCTTTCCACTCCAGGACATTCCAGTTATCCCTCTATTTTAAGCACCGTAGTTTCCCTTAATTAAGTATGCCCTCAACTGTATCTGCTCCATTCCCCACATTTCTGCCTTCAACCCCCCAACAATAACAATAGAGTCCCATCAGACCTCACATGCCACCCCAACGACCCTTGAATCTAATGTATTGTCCTGCAACAATTCCACCACCTACAATCAGACCCCACTGCCAAAAACTACATTTCCTTCCTCACTACTATCCACATTCCACAGGGACCATTCCTTCCATTAATCACGTGTCAACTCTATCCACCCCATGAACATCTCTACCACACCTGGTACCATTCACTGCAACCACAAGAGGTGCAATACCTTGCCAACACCCCCCCCCCCCCCCCCCCACTTCAGTTCAAGGCCCTAAACAATCCTTCTAGATCCGACAGAGATTCACCTGCAGGTCATCCAATCTCATCTATTATATGCATGATTACAATATGGTCTTCTCTCTATCAAGGACGCCAAATACAGACTCAGGTATTTTTTCACGGAGCATCTGCGCTCTACCAATCATATCTTCCAATTGCCATCCATTTTAATTTCCCCCCTCACTCTTTCGGTGATATGCCCATCCTTGGCCTCCTCCACTGTCAGAGTGAGGCAACAGAAACTGGAGGAACAACATTTTACTTTTCACCTGGGAATCTCACAAAACAATGGCCTCAACATCGACTTCACCAGCTTCAAAATGCCTCCTCTCCAGCTTTATTCCATGTGTAGCCCTATCGCCACTCCTCCAACGCCTCCCTGACTTGTCCTAACCTGTCCATCTTCCTACTGACCAATCACAATAGCTCCCCACGTGCATCCACCTACCACCATCCCACCTACCCTTCCCTCAACCCCAACCCCTTTCCATCTATCTACTTCTGTTTTTCCTCCCTCTTTTCAGTCCCGACAAAGTATTTTAGTCGAAAAAGTTGCCCTTCTTGCTCCTCGGATGTTCTCTGACCTGTTGTGCTTTTCCACCTTCACATTTTTGACGCTGTCTTCTAGCATCTGCAGACCCTATTGACCTGTAGAGACAGAAGAATATTTGGATTTCCAAATAACGTCAGATCAATACCTCTGTTTTAAATATTGGCTCAGTAGAGATAGATTAGAAAGTATTTTAATGAGACATCATATGATGAACCTACATGTTCAGCCAAACAGTTACAAGGACATATGATGTGTTCCAAACCTTACCAGGGATGGACGCATAGTGTAGTGAGGTTAAGACATCAGATTTATGTAAGTGTGCACTGAGAAAACTAAAATTGACCAAGGTAAAATTTGTTTTGCAGTAAACAATTCCAAAACTGGTATGACCCCTTACGTGGCTCTATCCAAGGCCCTAATGGATACTACACATCTGGCAGGAATTTTCCTCTCCAATGAAGGCTCCAAAGAATCCTCCCAGATCATGTTTGCTTTTATTTGTAGTCAACACACAATTTGTAATCACAGCAGGTCAGGCTGGTATTGCATTAACACTTGATCTTGGGGCAAACCTAGCGAAAACAGATATTCTGAAATCTTCCGAAGTCTCAGGCATTTTCTTTAGGCAGATTATGGAATTTGCATTTAATCACCTTCCATTTCCTACCTCTGCAACAAAAATTCGCATTTTTCCAAGTCAGCAATACATGAATGAAACCAGCTTTTGCTTTATTTGCCCTGTCCCATCCTCATAGACTCTCAGAACCAAATGAGCCATTCAGACATTTTCGGTTTGTTCACTGCAGTTATCTGATGACAGCACCGATTGAGTATTGAGTGTATAAATAGGGCAAACCAGGACAGAGTAGCGACAACAATACAGTTTGAAAATGTTCAACAATGGCCTCACAGTAGCTTAAAAGATTCTCTGATACTGAAACCCCCCCGACGCACAGAGGCTAGGGCAGATCACGTGACAAAACAAACAATTAAGTTTGTGAGACACGATTTCCCACTCACAAAGCCATATTGACTATATCTAATCGGTCCTCGTCTGACCAAATATATATAAATCCTACCTCTTAGGATTCGCTCCAACAAATTGCCTACCACTGATGTCAGGCTCACGAGTCTATATTTCTCTGCCTTTTCGTTATTACTCTTCTTAAATAGTGGCTCCACTACGAGATGAGATCCCTTTCTGGATTATTATGTGTAGTTCTGGTCTCCATGTTATAGGAAGGATATCATTAAATTGGAAAAGATGCAAAAACTATTTCCAGGAGTGTTACTGGGAGTAGAGGTTTCGAGTTATAAATACAGACTGGGACGAGTTGCATTGGACTGTGAAAGATTGAGAGGTGACCCTATCAAGATTTATAAAATCATAACGCATGCAGATTTTTCCTAGGCTGGGGGATTTCAAGACTAGGGGCATACGTTAAAGGTGGGTCTAAAATGATTCTAATAAACAAATGAGGGCAACGTTTTCTTTACACAAAGCATTTCTTGTGTGGAATGAACGTCCAGAGGAAGTTTTGAATGTGGTCCAGTTACAATGTTTAAAAGATATTTGGATAAGTTGATGAATAAGAAATGTTTGGATGGACTTGGGCCAAGCACAGGGCAGTGGGTCTAGTTCAGATTGGAAAACTTGGTTAGCATGGAAAGGTTGGTCAGAAGAGTTTGTTTCTGTGCTGCATGACTCTATACTAGACAGCAGTCCGTTGCTTCGTGGGTCCCAGAATTGAGGACTTAGAGTCAGGTGAAGATGTTAAATCATAGCTTCAGACTAAAAATTTTCCATCACCTATAGCTACCAAGGGCTAGAGATACATGCAATCGTGTTCTAGAGTGAGGGAAAAACAAGTGAGATTTCTTTGATGTGGCGTTCACACATTGATTTGGTCCGTTCTTTTCTTTAATTGAAGATGACAAATAAAGAAAAGCCCAGCGTGATAGCAGAGGGAACTTTCATTCTTCGTCAATAGGGTCTGCGGGACTCTGTGATCAGTTTCTCCGAAGGTCCTGATAGATGGAAGAGCCATTGTCTTCCTCCCCTCCAAAAAACACATCTTGGTCTCTCATCCTTTCAAGGTGCATTAACAATGCATAAGTCACATGACTGTTAGACTCCTGATGCAAGGGAACATACAGTGTCTTAATTAAAGGATCATTACATTTTCTGATCATTTCCCTAATTACCCTTGAACAAAGGGGGTGAAAGGTAGAGCAATTAGAAGCAGCAGTAGGCCACTTGTTCCTTCCAGCCTGCTTCATCCATTAAGTGGAAGTGTCAAACTCAGTCACCAATTCCCCATTCATTTCCTTTAGCCCCTAATAACTCTATACAACTCCTTCTTGAAAAACATTCAGTGTTCTGGCCGTGACTGCTTTCTGTATTCGAGAATTCCACATGCTCCCCACTCTCTGGGTGAAGGCATGTCTCTCCATCTCAGCTCTACTGTCTCCTTTAGACCTTAACCCCTTTGTTCTGGGATCCCCCCATCCTGTCCACCACCTCCAACTCAGGAACATCCTTCTTGCTTGTTCCCTATTATAACTATACAGGTTTTTATGAGACATCCCCACCCTGATTCTTCTGAATTCCAATGAATAATATCCTAACTGATTCCACCTCTCCTCATTCGTCAGTCCGGCCAACTCAGGTATCAGTCTGGCAAAGTGGAGAAGGCAGCCATTAAGTTAAAAAAACATGGAGCAATAATTAACCATTCAGCCCAAAGGTTACATTACGACTTTGAGAACCAACCACCACACGATGGGCCAGGAATCACATGGAAAGAAAGAATGGGTACAAATTTCCTTCTGTCGAAGACATTAACTCTTTTTTAAACTATCCATTTGTAGGATGCGGGTGTCACTGGCCAGACCAAAATTTATTGCCTATCACTAACTACCCACAGGCCAATTAAGAATCAATTGCTGGAACCCACTTGCTGTGGGTTCCAGAGTCACATATAGGGAATACTGGGTAAAGACGACAGATTTTCTTCCCAAAAGGGCATTAGTGACCAGATTAAGTTTTCTGTCATGGCAATGATCATCAATAGACTTTCAATCCGAGATAGTTATTGAATTCAAATTCCACGATTTGCCATGGCAGGATTTGAACTTGGGTCACCTGGGTCTCCAATTTAATGGTCTAGCATTAACACCATTCAGCCATGACCTCCACCCCAAAGATCAGAGAGATTGTTGTGTTTTTACAATATGGTTCATTTGATCAGAATTACTTTTAGTGATTAACGAATGCATGACACATAACCACATCAATTAAATTGCCGTCAATACTAATTACTTAAATGAAGAAAGACTGCTGAAAGTTACCGTGAATCACACACACAAAAAAACTAGCTTCCAAGTTCAGCGGCTCAAAATGCCTTTCATTTCAAAGAGAATGAAATATAAGAATTGGCAGATTTTGTTAAATTTGTAAAATGCACTAGGCAGATCACAGCTGGGATGCAGTGAACAGTTCTGGGGCTCCGTATCTGAGAAGAAATAAACTGGGAATTGGAGGCAGTGCAGAGAATGTTCAGACAGCTGATCCTAGGTATAAAGGATGAGGAGGAGGTTGAGTCGGTCGAGTCTGTCCTCATTGGAGTTTAGAAGAATGAGAGGAGACCTTATTGAAGATTCTTAGACGGACTTGACTTGAGTAGAGATATGGATTAAGGTTGTTTCCCTTGTGTGGAAAATTCTGTACCAGATAGTTGTCATCGTGACATTTGAAACCCAAACATATAAATAGAAAGCAGGAATCTTCAACAGTGGTTTGCCTGAAGGCCCACTGAGGGTGACAAAGCGTCTGGAAATGAACCTCCCAGCTCAGCGAGCAAACCTGCATCACAGTCGTTGTTTCAAAATACGAGGATGTCATTAAAGATGGAGATGAGGAGAAATTTCTTCTTCTGAGGCAAGTGAGTCTGTGGAATTCTCTAATATAGAGAGCCTTCGTGACTGGGTTTTGAAGTATTTTCAGGGCTGAGATTTTTAATTAGGGAGGGAAATCGAGGATTATTTTGGAAAAGTGGCGTTGTGGATTATCAGATCAGCTGTAATCTCATTGAACAACAAATCAGACATGAAGGACTGAATGACCTGCTGCTGCTCCTCCGTCTGACACCTTTAGTGCAGTTGGGGAGGGTTAACACGTCAAATATAAATACAATAAGTCGTAGAACCTTATAAGTACTGAGAAACTCAGGATGCTCATCCACAGATCCCTGATGATGGCAGAACAGGTTAACAGTTAAAGGTATTCAGGACACTTGCCTTCATCAGTCGAGGTATAGGTTATAAGAATGGGAAGTGATGTCAGAGATGAACGGCACTTTGATTGTGCCACAGATGCAGCACTATAGGAAATTTGTGATTACACTGGAGAAAGTGCAGACGAGATTCCCAGGATGGGAGTCATTGCAACAATGAAGGGAGGCTCGAAAAGCTCGGATTTGGGGCAGAGAAGGTTGACTGGGTGACCTGATGGACGTTTCCTCGTGTGGGGAAATCTAGAATGTGAGATTATCGTTTCAGGATAGGGTGTGGGGCAGAGTGAAAACACAGATGAAGAGGAATGGTTTATCTCTAAGGGGTGGGTGGGCGTTGTGTGAATTCACGCTATTCTCCTCAGAGTGTGTGGGGACTCCAGGACACTGAATCAATTTAAAGAGGAGACGGATAGATTTTATTCATTGACGGATTAAAGAGAAATGGGGCAGGAAAGTTGAATTGAGTCTGAGATGTGATCAAACACAGTCGTATGAAATGGCTGAGCAGGCTCTTGAGGGAACGAATGGCCTCCTTCTGCTACTAGCTGTTATGTTCTAAAGTGGCACATACCTTGCACATCCACAACTTTGTATGCAGCTGTGTATATGAGACCATTGGGATAATTAACAAACTGCATTTGGCATCGATATCATTCACTATCCTCAAACGTAACCCATTCCTTCACAAAAGTAACACATTTATTTCTTGTCCGGATCTCAGTTTCAAGACAGCCTTCTTGACAAAATGTGTAAATGAACTCGTGCTTTGTGAGGTATTTGCAGTGACAACACAACCTCAGCGTCTGTCCATACCACAGAGGTTCTGCCTCAGACTCAATACCCATGGTCGAATCAGGAGCTGACAAAAAAAAGACTCAATTTAGTAACAGCACGTAAGCACTTTCTAGACCAATCAGCTAATTGCTGCAGGCCAAATCGCCACTCATGCATACTCGCTGACTTCACCTCATCGACCAATGCAAATGTCTCTCCTGCTTCAGCAAGCAGCTATGTAACCAAGGCTTGCAATGATGTTTAGAAAACTATGTTTTAAAACTAAGTTCTTTCCCTACTTCAGCCCACGATTTGAAATATAGGAGAAATAAATTAATCTTCTGTAATTGTGAGGAGTAGTGTATCCTGGTGACAGGAAGCATAGAGGAGCTGAATATTATTTAAATGCAGAAAGCAGCTGAAAGATACGGGACAGAGAATTTGGGGATTCCTCATCCGTGAATCAAAAAAAGCTAGAATAGTGGATCATAGAGGAAAAAAATGGTCTTTGTTTCAAATGGAATGGAGTATAAAAGTCGGGAGATTTTGCTATAACTATACAAGGCTACAGCAAGGATGCAGTGAACGGTTTGGGGTCCACATCTAAGGAAGGACAGACTAGCATTGGAAGCGATCCAGATAAGGTTCAGTCGGCTGATCCGAGGTATGGAGGGAATATCTGATGCGGGAAAGGTTCAGTAAATTAGGTCTTTCCTCTTAGAACATGAGAAGAAGCAGAGGTAAGCTTATTGAAGATTCTTAGAGAATCTTAGTGGGAAAATGGGAAGAGAGGTTATTTTCTCTTGTGCGAGAGTATCTGGGACCAGAGGGGCAACAACTCAGAATAAGGAGGATCGTCCATTGAAGATAGGCAGGAAGAGGAATTTCTTCTCTACAAGGGGAGCGAATCTGTGGAATTCTTTATTACGGAGAACGGGAGTTTTCTGTGTATTGGAGGCTGATATTTTAATAGTAATCCAGAATCGAGGATTATGGGGGAAAGTGGAGTTGTGGATGATCAGATCAGCCAGCATCTCATTGAACGGTACAGCAGATGCGACGCTCTGAATGGCCTCTTTCTGATCCCATCTCTCATTGGGCCAAGAATCTGAGAACGTAAGAATTATTAGTCACTGCTTTGCCGCGATACCGGCTAGCGCATGATATGTACGGGATTAGATTATGCTGACGCCCGCTATTCTTTCTTTGTTGCACCTAGTTAGTGTTTGGAAAGAAACATTTCGTAACGGCCTCCATTCACGATAGAAGTTAACCTTCCAACTGCCAAAGGAGTAATGGTATGCATTAGACTCGTGGTGACAGAGTCATTGAGCATACAGCACAGAAACACTCTTCAGACCCTTCGTGATGAAGGGGTCCTGCCTGAAAAGTTGATTTTCCTGCTCCTCGCATACTGCCTGAAGTGCTGTGCATTTCCAGCAGCACTCTAATCTTGACTCTAATCTTCACATCTGCAGTCCTCATTTTCGCCTTCAGCCCAATCAGTCCGTGCCAACAATAATCCCAAACTGAACTTTTCTCACCTGCCTGCACTTGTGTCATATCCCTTTAAATTTTTCTTATTCAAGTACTTATTCAAATGTCCTTTAAATATTGTAATTGTATCCACATCTACCACATCCTCTGGAATTTCTTTCTATACATGAACTATACTTTGTGTAAAATGGAAATTACCCCTAATTTTTCTTAAATCTCTCTCTCCTCTCATTTAAAAATATGTCTTCTCGTCTTGAAATCCCCTACCGAAGGGAAAAAGATAACTGCCATTCACCTTATCTGTACACGTCACGATTTTACAAATCTCTTCAAGGTCTGAACGTCCTACACTCCAGGCTATCCAACCTCTCCTTATAACTCAAACCTTTCATTCCTGGCAACATCCTGGTAAATCTTTTCTGAGCTCTCTGGAGCTGAATAATATATTTTCTATATTAGAACAATCAGAACTGGTCACAGAACTCCAGTAGAGGCCTCAACAACATCATGTACAATCTCAACATGACTTCCCAACTCATATACTCAAAGGTCTAAGAAATGAATGCAATTATTATAAGTGCTTTCTTACCCACTCTGTATACCTGTGATGAAAATGTCAAAGGATTATGCCCCTATACCCATTGGTCTCTCAGTTCAACTACACTATCCAAGGCCCTTTTAAATTGTATATGCCTGTTTTACCAAAATGCAATCCGTCGCATTTGTCCAAATTAAACTCCAGCTGCCACTCCTCAGCCCATCGACCCAGTCTCTTTTCAAGACCAGAGGGAGTTTTGTAGTAGGGGTACTGAGCGCATTGCTTTTCTTGATATGAAAAATGATCTGGATCTTTCTATGCAGGGGGGTTATTTCCAGGTTTTCAAATGGTAGAACCTCCCCCGACAAACATTGTGAATTATAAGGAGAATGGTGCAGAAATCCGATAGGGCATTGATGAGTTGGTAGAGTGGGCAGAGGAGTTCACTACAAAGCGGTAACACACGTTTGTGGGAAGAATATTGAAAGACACCATTATCATAAGGGTGCAGAGCAGAAGGAGTTGGAGGATATGTGCACAGATCAGTGAAGGTGACAGGACAGGGGGAGAGCACGTTAATTAACCACATGATGCATTTGGCTTTCTTAATGGGTTGTAGAGTCTGAGAAGAGGAAGGCGATGTTGAACATGTACAAGACACTTGTTAGACATCAGTCGAGAGTGTGGTCATGGAAAAGCATAGCAGGAAAGGTAGCATCTGAGGACAGGAGAATCATCATTTCAGTCAAAAGGCCATCCGCACTTTCTCCTACTTGTTAGAGCTCAGTTGTGTACAGTTGTGGGCGTCACATTTTAGGAAAAGAATTGAAAGGGGAGTTCAGGAGCAGTTTACAGGAAAGAATACTGGTATGAAAACCTTCAGCACTAGGGCTACAATGGAGAATGACACTTTTCAGTCCAAACCAGGCACTGTACAAATATTAAACAACAGGTTTTGTTTTGCCTTAAGTTCAGAAATAACCAAGAGCTTGATTTAAAACGGGAACTTCTTTTTTCTTATCAAGAGATAGTTTCAGTTCAGATTTTTCACCCTGAGTGCACTGACAGTGTTTTCCTTTGGTTTCATTTAATTTGTGAAGCCTTCAAACCAGGGCAGTTTAATTTCGAAACTTAAAATTCTTTCAGGTGTGAACTAATTATCAAAACGCATTCATGGCCACTTAATTGCAAAATTAGACTCGTTAACGAATCATAATATCGAAAAGACAAAAATGGAAAGAAGGAGCCAGTTAAGTAGAACGCTGAAGTGTTGGCTGAGGAGGATAGAATCATAGAAAAAAAGGAACAGGAGCAGGCCACTTGGAAGCTTGAGATTGTTCTGTCGTTCAATGACATCATCCATCTCAGTCGCCTATATGTGAAGAAATATATGAAATACCACCCAGCAAGTGAAGGGTCATCTGTGCAGGTTATGTCATAGACTAGCAAACAAGCAGACCAGGCGGATAGTCCACAAGGGTGGATTCAAATCCCCGCCCCCCCATGGGAGCTGCTAAGTAACTGATCCAGTCGGAATGAGATCTGGATGTTGAACCTCGGAGATACCTATTAAATCTATCGGCTCCCCTCGTCATCAGATTCCTGCCTGTCTTAGCCCTTCTGGATCCCATTTAAACCAACTCTTGAGTGGGCCAACTGCTCAGCCGAAGGGCACATGGTTTCGAACATGGCAACGATGCCCAAGAAATGATTGAAGAGGTTTAGTGCAGACAAGATGGGTGGAGAGCATCATCTATCGAAGCAGTGAAGAGCAATGAACATTTGTGCATCACAGCTGCGCTGGTGCTATTCCAAGAGAAAGCCAATATTCTCACTTTTCCCACATCCGTCTATCCCTGGGAGTTGTTTTTAACCCCTCAAATGTCTGTATGGATGCAACTTGAGAGAAAGGCGTTGATTTTTCTAAGAAGGACGTGACTCACAGGATACTCTCACGAGAATATTGTTACTGTAGGCCGTCATGCGTGTCAATGTGGAAGTTTGACAACTGTAGTCCCCATCATGATCCTTTTCAGCAGCGTCAATGTTGTACGTCTTCCTTCTGAACTCTTTGGTAATGTTGTTTACGATCCAGTTATATCCTTTGAATGAAGCTTTCGACCAGCATCGCAGCTAAGAGTGATCTGGTCTCCCGTTAAGAATCTCTCCCACATTGGCTCCATCGTTAGCAAGGGTGTTCCAGTCTCCACTGAGGAACCTAATGCATAGAAAACAGACGCGCACGCACACGGAGAAGAAATGAAATAGTGTTGATGCAGTAGGATGGTTAGCTTGCCATTATTACAAATCAAGTAGTCCATGTCCAAGACCTGCACGATATTCAGACTTGGGTTGACCAGTGGCAAGTAATATTCATGCCATTAAGATGCTAGGCAATAACCATCTCCAGTAAGAAATAATCTAATCATCGATCTCTTGGCATTCAATGATCTTACCATCTCTGAATCCCCTCAATATCAATATCCTGGGGTTACCACTGGGATAGAATCTCAGCATTGCCTCTTCACTTTCAGTGATAATACCGTCATTGAATCTCTGCACTATCCACATGTGAAGTTTTACCATTGAGAGAGAAACTAACCATTGTGCCTTGACATTGAATGGTATTACCATCGCTGAAAAGCTCCCATTATCAGTATTTGGTGGGGAGGGGCGGGGGCGGGGGAATGGGGGTGCTTACCTTTGAGAGAATCGAACCATCGCCACTTGGTGTTGAATGGTGTTACTATGTTGAATCCCCCACTACCAACATGCTGGGGTTTACGATTGAGAGATAATTTAACCATCATCCCCTTGAAGTTCCCCACTATCGACATTCTGGGGTTATCATTGAGAGACAATCTAATCATCACCCTCTTAACATTCAGTGGCGCTGCCATTACAGACCACACCCCCTCCACCCACCATACACCCACCTGCACTAACAACTTCTGGATGGTTTACATTTCAACAGAATGGCACCTTCGTCCCCTCAATGGTGTTAACATCACTGAATCGTCCAATATCAACATCCTGGAGGCTACCATCAAGAGAGAATCTAAACAACGGCCCTTGACATTCAATGATATTACTATCAATGAATATCCTTGCCATCAAGATCGTGGAGTGACCATTGTCAAGAAACTGCTTTGGACTTGCCAAGGAAATATAACAGCTACAAGTGCAGCTCAGAGGCTGGGAATCCTGCAACAAGTAATTAATCACTGGACTCCCCTTGCAAGATACAAGTGACAGGCAGCATGGTTTTGTGCATGAAAATCATATGTCATTAACCTGATTGTAGTTTTGAAGAAGTGAGAAAAGATGATTGATAAAGGCAAAGTGGTGGATGTTGTTTATATGGACCTCAGCAAGGTGTTTGACAAAATTCCGCTTGGTAGACTGTTGAGCAAGGTTAGATCACATAGAATATAGAGAGTGTTAGCAACTGGAGGCAGAATCAGCTTGAAGATAGGATACAGAAGGTGGAGAGTTACTTTTCAGCTGAATGGCTTGTCATCCGCAGTGTGCTACAAGTATCCGTGCTGAGTTCACTGCTTTTCATTATATATATATAAATGATTTGGATGTGAATATAGGAGGCATGATTTGCATATGTACACTCATCACCACAACTGATAGTGAAATGGACGTGAAGAAAGTTATCTCACAGTACAACGGGTCTGTGATCAGATGAGCCAATGAGTGGCAGGTTTAGTTGAATTTAGATAAAGGAGATATGTGGCTTTTTAGTAAAGTAAATTAAGGCAGGACTTATACACTTGATAGTAGGATTCTGGGAGTATTGACAAGCAAAGAATCCTTGGCATGCAGGTTCACAGTTCATCACAGGTGAGGAACGAGGTTAAGAAGGTATTGGCATGCTTGCCTTAATGGTCAGTGCATTGGCTATAGGAGTTGGGAGGCCATGTAGGTCACTGTGCTATACAGGACACTGGTTCACCCACTTTTGGAATGCTGCTATCAGAAAGATGTTGAGAAACGAGCAAGGGTTCAGAAAAAGATTAACAACGATGTTGTCAGCATTGAAGGATGTGAGTTGTTGCAAGAGATTGGAAAAGTTGGGACTATTTTCCCTGGAGTGTTGGAAACTGAGTGTGATGCGACAGACGTTTATAAAATTATTAGGGGCAAAGATACAGTGAATAGCTAAGGTGTTATCCCCAAGGTACGGGACTCCAAATCTAGGAAGGGCATAGGATTAAAATGCGAGGGGGATTACTTAAAAGGAATCTAAGGCACAACTCTTTTTCATGCACAGGGTGGTGCGGGTTTGGAATGAACTCAGAGAAGTGATGGAGGCTGGTTAAAAAAAAGTTTAAAAGGCACCTGAATTATGCATTTTGAATATGGGCCAAATGCTGCAAAATGGGACTAGATTAATTTCGGATATCTGGTCAGCATGGATGAGTTGGCCTGAAGGGTGTGCTTCTGTGTTTTGCATCTTAATGAATCTAAATCAGGAGTGTAGTGGACTCAAAATGTTAAATCTGATTTTCTCTATCCCTCTCACTCTACAGATGCTGCCATATTTGTTGAGTTAATCCAGCATTTTGTGTTAGTTTCAGATCTCTTGCATCCACAACACTTTGTTTTCCAATAGTTAAACACTGACACTGTGGAGTTCGTCAAGAAATCATAAAAGGAAGGCAGAGAGTCTCAACATACCTTCTCGTATTTGTAGCATCATTACTTGCCCTGAAATTATACAATTAGACACAATCGATAAGTTTCATGGGTCTTACGTCAACAAAGATAAAACAATTCAGTAGTTCTATCCTTGAAAATTGTTCCATATAGAAGTCATGCCTTAAAATATATCCAAGTGATGTGTCCTGCGTCCTGAAATGTTAAATACAAAGTCAGAAGGTGTCTTTCCCATCAGACAAAAGAAACAGGAATGGGAACTAGATTCAGGATTGAGATGTAAAGGTTTTTAATCAGAAAGGAGAACGAGGGTAACAGGGTAAAGTGGAGTTGAAGATGATTAGAATAGCCAGAATCTCTTCAGATGGCAGCGTAGACTCGATGGGTTGAATGCCGTACTGCTGATTCGACACCTTAGCATGATTTGCCAGGGTTTCAGTTGTTCAGTGGTGATGTACAATAACGTCATGTGTGTGCATGTATGAGAAAAAGTGTGTGTGCATGAGAGTAAGAAAGTTAATGAGACTGTCTGTGAGAGATAGTGCATGTGTGCATGCGTGAGAGAGTGAGACAGAGAAAGAACTATGTGTGTGAGAGAGGTATCTGTGTGTATGCGAGAGAGAGGTGTCTGCATGAGTAAGAATCATTGACTACCTACAGTGTAGTAACAGGCCCATTGGCCTAAAAGGTTCACACTGGCCCTCCGAAAAGTTATCCACTCAGACCCAGTCCCCTACATTTCTCCCTGACTATTGCACCAACCTACATATCTCTGAACACTATCAACAATTTAGTAAGGCCAATTCATCTAACCTGCACATCTTTGGACTGCGTGAGGAAACCGAAGCACCTGGAGGAAATCTATGCATACACGAAGTTCATGTACAATATCCACACTGAAATCGAATCCGAGTCTCTGGCATTTGATGTTGCAGTGCTAACCACTGTACCGCCCCAAAGAGAGGGGTGTGTATGTGAAAGAGCATGAGCATACATGGATGCATGTGTTTGTGAGTGAGTCAGGGAAGTATCTCTGACTAAGAAAGGTGTCGGTGTGTATGAAATAGGGAGGTGTCTCTGTATTTGTGAGAGTCTGTGTACGCAAAAGAGCATGGCTCTGCACTTATGCGTGTATTTTTCCACGTGTGAAAGAGAGAGGAGTCTGTGTGGGAGACAGTAACCTGTATATGTTTGTGAGAAAGAGGTCCGTGTCTGTGTGTGAGAGCGTCGTTTGTGTCCGTGTGCATGAGAGACAGAGAAGTCTCTGTGTGTGAGAAACAAGAGTTTGTGCATGTACAAGAGAGAAGTTGGTGTGGGTGGATGTGAGTCAGAGAGAGAGAGAGAGAGAGAGAGAGAGAGTCTGTGTCCGTGTGTGAGAGAAAGTAGATTGCGTGGGTGCGTGTGAGAGAGATTTGTATGAGTGAGGGAGAAGTCTGTGTGTTTAAGAGAGGTGTTGTGTGAATGAGAGGGTGTGTGCATATGAAACAGCAAGGGTCTGTTTGTGTATGAGAGAGAGAGATGCATTACAAAGAGTGACAGTGTGGAGGAAAAAAGAAGCAGGGACAGAAAGCAAAAGATGACAGAAAGTGACAGCGATAGGGTGTTTAGACAGAGACAGAGACAGTGGAAGCGTGATTAGAGAGTGAGAGAGAGAGTGATAAAGTGTGTGAGTGTAAGGTAGAGACAGATAGAAGAAAGCAAAAACAAAAGTCAGGTTGGATAAAGAGAGTGAGAGTCAGAGCAAGATAAAGAGAGCGGAGATCGAGTGGTGAAACAGAATGAGAAAGGCGGAAAATGAGAGATATGGGAAAGGGAAATGGTACAGAAAAAAGAGAAAGAGGAGAAAAATGTTCCAGGGGTATGGATTGATTTAACACTGTGGGCGGAGAACGAATATTGAATTCTATAAAAATATGAAATAAAAAGGGAAGACAATTAATGCTGGGCAAAGTCAGCAATGCCCGCATTCTGTGAATTAATGTTTTAAAAAGCCCCGTCAAGTACTAATGAGATTGAGTTCTAAGCGTCCATTCGGCTGCTCAAGCCTGCTGTACTATTCAATAAAATCATGGCTGATCCTGTATCTCAAAGCTGTATTGCCCATTTTGTTTTCACTCCACTTGGTTCCTTTCAAATCTAGACAATTATTTCTCCCCCCCCCCCATATTTATTTGTGATTCACACTACGCATCCTTCCATAGTAAACAGTTCCACAGGCTAACTCCCCTATGGGCGAAGTTACTTATCATTTCTGCCCGACCCCATCATCACTAAACTGCTCCTCCCTGGATCCAGACTCCCTATAACCATGCTCTGCACATCTAATCTGTCAAGTCTTCGTCAAATTTTCAATCTGATCCCCAGTTCCCCTTCTACACTCTCGTGAATGTATGTCCCAGTCGAACCAATCTCTCCTTATAGGCAGTCCTGCCTTCCCGGTATCAGCCTACTGAACTTCTAATGTACTCTCCCTCTGGAAAGATTATCTTTTCTGAAGTAGGGAGACCAAAACTGCACGCAATACTCCAGAATATGGTCTCACCACACCCTATATAACTGCAGTAATGCATCCCAACTTCTGAACTCCAATCATCTTGCAATGAAGGCTAGCGTCCCATATGCCTTCCTGGTTACTTGCTGCACCTGCATATCTACTTTAGTCGACATTCTTTGTACAACCGCAGTGCCCAGTATGTTATTTCAATCATAAATGGTGTCTGTTTTTTCACATCTGAAGTGTATATCTCCACATTTAGCCACGTTGTGCTGCATCTGCCATGTGTTTGTTTCACTTACTAACTCAAATTTGAGTAAGCGAGGACTGCAGTTTTTGGAGAGTCAGAGTTGAAACGGGTGGCGTTGGAAAAGGCACAACAGCATCTGAGGAACAGGAGAGTCATAATTTCGGTATTAAGCCCTTCATCAGGAATTTGGAATTGGAAAAGGCGCTGAGAGATAAGTAGGTGTTAGGAATGGGGCTGGGGGAAGCTAGCTGGGAAAGCGATACTGGATACAAGTTGGAGGTGATTGTGATAAGATGGTGGGGTGGGTGGAGCGGATAGGTGGAAAGCAAGATGGGCAGGTAGGCCAGGTCAAGAGGACAGTGCTAAGTTAGAAGTTTGGATGTAGGATGAGGTGGGTGGTGGGGAGATTTGGAAAATGGTGAAGTTAACGTAGATGCCGGGTGGTTGGAGGATCCTGAGGTGGAAGATAAGGTGTAGCTCCTCCAGCTGGCGTGTGGATTAACTTTGGTTGTGAAGGAGGCCCAAGATTCGCATGTCCTTGTGGGAGTGTGAGGGAGAGTTGAAGTGGTTGGCCACAGGGTAGTGGGGTTATTTGGTACATTGGACTCACTCAGTTTGCCCAAATCTCCTCCTTTGCACCCTCCTCACAATCCTGCCAAGTTTTGTGTTATAACCAAACATGGAACTGTTGCATTTCGCTCTCTCATCCAGGTCGTTAATATGTATTAGGAGTGACTGGGGTCCAAGTGCTGATTCCTATTGTATCCCACTAGTCACTGTGTACCTGTTGGGTAAATTACCCATTTATTCCCAAAGTTTCCTGTCTGTCAATTCTCAATTCACATCAATATACTACCCTCACACTCCTGTGATTTCACTTTGCACACGGACCTCCTGTCAAATGTCTTATGAAAAACTAATTATCCAACATCTAGTGGTTCTCCCTCATCTATCCACCAACGCTTAGAAAATGCCAGTCAATTTATTAACAAGCAATTTGTCTTCCATAAACCCATTCTGGCTTGGTCCAATTCTAAGCGTTCTGTTGTAATTGATTCCAGCACTTCTCCAACTAACTGATGTCCAGATATCTTTTCTGTAATACTCTGTTTGTGTCTTTCTGCTTCCTTTTTTAACAAAGACATTGCATTAGCTCCCCTTCAATATGGGGGAACTGGTCCAGAGTCTATAGAATCTTAGAACATAACCAACAATGCCTTTATTTTATCTAAGGTGTACATCCTTAAGGACGTGGAAATGTCAATCATCAGTCACTGTTGATTTAACAGCCTTCAATCCAATCAATTTCGTCAACAGCATTTCCATACTATTACTGATTTCCTTCATCTCCGCCCTCTTAATAGACTTTGGTTCAGTAACATTTTCTAGGAAGATAATTTTCTCTCTTTTGAAAAGACATAATCAAATTATGTAATCAAATCTTCTGCCATTATAATATCTTCCGGATTGTCATCATGTGCTTCCAGAAACGTGTGCAGCCAGTTTTTTTTAATGTTCCCTGCAATTTGAAGCTCATTCCCTGTTTTCACAGTCTTGATCATAATTTTTTATCGTTGTTTACTGAATTCTAAAATTCCATCACACAAATGCATTCACGGACGCACACCAACAAATGCACACTCACAAACACGTACTCTCTTCTTATGCATTCACAGGACATGGGCATTGTCCGTTGCACGAGCATATATTTCCCCGCGATAATTGCCCAGAGAATGGTTAAGAGTCAACCACATTTCTGGTGATCTGGAGTCACATGAAGACCAGACCAGATAAAGATGGCAGATTCTTTCCGTGAAAGACGTTTTATGAACCAGTTTGGGTTTTCCAGACATTTGACATTGATTTCTATTAGGTCAGTTTTTTATTGGAATACAGTTTTATTTTTAAATGAATTCAAATTTTAATCATCTGCCATGGTGAGTTTCGAATTGCAGACTGGAGTTCTGTGTCCATCGTCGAATGACTGAGCAAACCGTCTGAATGATTGACTGACTGAAGCAGTGATTCACTGACTTAATGACTGAGTGACTGAATGAAGACGTAATTTAGTGACTGTCTGACTGCCCAAGTGACTTCCTGGTTGCTGACTGGGAGAAAGAGAGGACTACAGATTCTGGAGATCAGTGTGGTGCTGGAAAAGCACAGCAGTTCAGGCAGCATTCCAGGAGCAGAAGAGTCGGAATTTCAGGCATAATTCCTTCATCAGAAATGTGGAAAGGGGAAGGAGATCGAGAGATAAATAAAGGGGTGGTGGAGGAGCTGGGGGGAAGGTAGCTGGCAAGGCGATAGGTGGATGCGGGTGTGTGATAGTTGTGATAGGTCAGTGGGAATAACTGACTCACTATCTGACTGAGTGATTGACTTACATTCTGAAAAACACAAAAACAAACATATCATTTTCTCATCTCACACAGTCTGTCTCAGAAACTCTCTCACATAGCGATAATCGCCCTTTCACACTCATATGCTCTCTCTTAGGAACATTCTCCGCCAAACATTCTCTCTTAGACTCACTGCCTCACTCTCTCCCACCCACGAATCTTTTCCCCACACTCTCTCGTTTGATTATTTCTCCTCCTCTCACTGTCACACAAAGGAACATTTCTATACTTGTGCACTAAAAATACAAATCACTTGTGTCTAGATTTGCATGTCAAGTTCTGTCACGCGCAACATATTTGCAAAGGTCAGTGAATATAGTCGTGTTCGACAAAATTCAAGTAACTTAACAGAAAGTAGTGAATGGCCCCTGCAAGATTGCCCAGCATCTCTTTATCCCATTCACTCTCACGGTCGGAAGAACCTGGCAAAGAAAAGCAGAGGGGCTTTCCACAGAATTATTCTCTCACACATGTTCTTTTTCTTGCACCTTCTCTCTCTGGCATAAGCCAGAGTGTATCTGTGTGTGCGAGAGAGTGTGCGAGCGTGAGAGGGAGAGACAGTGTTTGAGAGTGTGAGAGAGAAACTATGGGAGTGTGTATGAGACAGTGTGTGAGAGAGATGTGAGAGAGGGTGAGAGTTTGTGTGTGTGTTGTGTGTTTGCGTCTGAGTGTTTGTGTTTGTTTCTCTATGTGTGAGGTCAGAGAGAGAGAGAGAGAGAAAGAGAGAGAGGGGAGAGGGGGAGAGAGGTAGAGAGAGAGAGACTGAGAGAGAGGAAAGAGAGGGAGAGGAAAAAGCCGATGGTACTTAACGAACAGTAGGAGAGCAGAAAAGATCTCCATCGCAGTGCCCTGTCCGAACGGGGCTGTATTCAGTCAGTGACGCAGTCTGCTGTTTCCTAATAGTATGTTTCCGCTGGTGGCAGGGGAGCGGGGGTGTAGTAGACTTGGCCAAAGAGTCTGTGAGAGATCGGGTGGGGCTCAGTCACCAGTACCTTTCTCCCCACCATCATCTTCCATTCCCCTTCCTAGTTCAAAATCTCAGTCTTCAATATATTCAACAACGCAGCCTCAACAGCCCTCTGCAGTAAAGAATTCCAGAGATTTGCTACCCTCCGACAGAAGGAATACCGGCTCATCTCTGCCTTCAATGTGTGCATCCCACATTATTCTGAGATGATGCCCCTTTGCTCCTAAACTCTCAAACACAGAAATAATCTCACTTCCCATCTCTTTTATTAGGTCCCTCTAAGAACGTTCAATAATGTCACCTCTCATTCTTATAAATTCCATGAGGACAGTCCAACCTACTAAAACTCTCCCTCATCAGGTAGTCCGTCCGTACCTGGGATCAGCCGAGTGAACCTTCTCTGGACCTGCCTTCCAAAGCAACGGCTACATCTCCAATTGCTCTCAAATCCCTCAGACTGAGCAGTCCCTCTGAAACCAATCCAGACATTGCCCATCACTCTTTCTCTCTCAGTCTCAGTCAACAAATCCTCTCTCGCATGTCTGAAATCACAGAAAGGGATATTTACAAGTCAATAGTGCGACAGTACTGTGGCTTTAAGAGAGGTATGTTGTTTTTCTTGCAGAGAGGCATTGTTGCAGTGGTGACAAAATGTCTCCAGCAAACAGACAGTTGGAAAACGGCTTTCGAGTTCGCTCTGAGTGTTTTGTTTAAACGTTAGACAAAAAAGCAATATAACCGGGCAGAATCAGGCTCACACAGATCCAGGAAAGTTTTTAGTTTTGTTTTCAGTTAGTTGAAGATTTCTACTGGCTGGCTGCTGAGATAAAAGCTTGAGCTGTCTGCTGTTAGAATGAAGTGTTAGGCAGCGAGGGTCCCTCTTGAAAATCAAAACAGGATGATTTTTGCTTTCTCCTGGACTAGAGAGAGGCAGTTTGTGAGAAGCATAGCTGTGTTGTTGAATTGTATTTTTTGCCCAATCGTGTGTTTATGCAATGATGCGTACTTTGCAAAATTTGATGACTAGTTCTTAAATAATACTTCATCATGTTCAGCATTTTGAAAGAGTAAATTTATACCAATTCTTCTTTCTGTTATATTTTAACAGTGCTGTCAGAATAAAGTGTGCTTTGGTTGAAGCTTACCAGCGCATCAAATCAAAGAATCAAACAGCACAGAAACAGATCCTTTGGCCCAATTCGTCCATGCTGGCCAGGTTCCCCAACCTAAACTAGTTCCATTTACTTGCATTTAGTTCACATTCCTCTCAACCGTTCTTACTCATGTACCTGCCCGAATTTCTTTTAAGTGTAGCAGTGATAACCACCTTTACTACTTCCTCTGGCAGCCTGTTACAACCCTCTGCTTGAAAAATTGTCCCTCAGTTGCCTTCTAAATCTTTCCCCTCTCAACTTAAACCTACGCCTTCTAGTGTTGGACTCCCCTACCTTGGGTAAAAAAAAAAGTCCTTGGGTATTCATTTTATCAATGACCCTCATTATCTTATAAATCATTTTAAAGTCGCCAACGCTCCAGGGGAAAAAAAAACAGCATTTCGAACTTCTCCTTATCACTTAAACCTTCCAATCCCAGTATCATCCTTGTAAATCCTTTCTGCACCCTTTCAGTTTAATAACATCTTTCCTATAGCAGGACAACTACAACTGTACACAGTACTCCACAAATAGTGCCTTACCAATGTCTTGTACAACAGTAACATGACGTCGGAACTCTACTCTCAATGCTAAGATTGATGAAGTCAAGCGTATCTGGAACAGAACTCCTTACACTTGATTTTCTAAAAATATTTACAAAAAAGAGTTAGGGCCTGGGCTATGTACATAATATATTGGGGATGTTGTCTGATCCATAACAGAAGTTTGCTCAGACATTTATGAATTGTTAAACAGAATGGGGAAGTGGTGAGTACGTTTTACCAGAAGTCTTGAAAGATAAGAATGCTAGAATTTCCCTTCCCTAATCAGCATGTTTGTTATGATGTAAAGAGTAGTAAAGGCCTAGTGGAAATGGAAAGATCACAGAATTGTTCCATCGGAGTGTCCATATCGCCCGTTTATATCTCTCTCCCCTCTTTTGAGATGGGAAGATGCCAATATTAAAATCTGACAAATGTCAATAGGAGGTGGAAAGTGCTCCAAACTCTTACCCCCGAGGATTCGACCGTGGGATGTCTGATACCAGAGCATCCTGTTCGGAGAACAGGCCCCAGGAGGCCGAATGACGGAGGCCCAGACGTGTCGGGACAGCAGAAGGTCGTTCAGCTCGTCGCACCTGTATTAGCCCAAAGGGCTCAATTATCGACCACCCATTCTCCCCCACAACTGCTTGGTCCCTGCACCGCCCACTTCTATTCGACACCCAGTCTGTCTTGTATTCTCAAATTGCGCAGGCCTCTGCCACACATTTCCAAAGGTGTGCACTCCAGACCCAAATCCCTTGTTCAGTGGATACATTTCTTCTTCATTTCCCCATCCACCGTACATTCTTCCGCTTTCACCTCACCTTAAATGCATTCCTCTGATTCCCCCACCCCACTGCGTCCATCTCTTAGTGTGAAAGGGGATCGTTCCTTCTCATCTCAATTTGCAAATTTGTCAAACCCCCTTCTTATGAAAAAATGACACTTTCATTCTAAATTGGCTCACATGAGGAAACATCATTTCTCTGTTTCCTTTGTCAACCCTTCTTTATCATGTTAAATCCTACTGTTAGATCTCCTGCCGTTCTCGTAACTTCAGAAAATACTGGCCTAAAATGCTCGATCTCTCTTCCAAAGATAAAACCTTCACCTCTGGAAGCAATCTAGCGAACCTCTCTGAACTGCCTCCAATACTTCTCCATCTCTCCACAATCAAGGTGTTAGAAACCTCCCAGTCCATTCATTCAGATTATGAAGGTGTATGCATGAGCGAATAAAATGCTGTTTTACAACATTGGCAATCCCAGATTCAGAGATCAGTGAATTTAATGGCCTGACACTCGGAAGCTCAGAGGAACGAAGGGTTCTTGGCATGATGGCCCATAGAGCCCTGAAGGTGGCAGGACTGGTTCATAGGGCCTTAAGAAAGCAGAAGGGACAATTTCCTATATCATTTAAGACACAGATTATAAGAGTAGTGAGGTGATGTTGGAGCTGGACAGAACTTTGAGGAGGCCACAGCTGGAGGACTGTGTGCAGTGCCAGTTTCCATACTATAGGATGAAAGTGAATGCACTGGAGGGGGTGCAGAGGAGATTCCCCATTATGTTGCCTGAGATGGAGCATTTCAGTAGTGTTAAGAGGCTGGACAAGTTTGGCTTGTTTTCTTTCGAGCTGCGAAGGTTATGGGGAACCTGATACATTTGTATAAGAGTATGAGGGACATGGATCGGGTAATAGGAAGCAGCTGTCCCCCTTCGCCGAAGAGTTAAAAACAAGGGACAAATAATTCCACAAAGGCTGGTATCCCTCCACCAATTTCACCCTTTGTTTATTCCTGAAAAATCCTTGACTCTGTTTTAGGTCCCTCGGAGTCAGCTCTCAGATCGAGCAAAAACCCTGCCACTCATGTTTGTATCTATCAGCCAAGGCTTCCTGTTGGACCAAGTGAACAGCCCCAATCAGGGAACTCTTATTCTGTGAAGTTCACCTAGCTAATCTCCGCCTGCGTCCGAGGACATAGACTGGCTTTTTCTTTTCCCCTGTAGCTCCTCTTGGGGCGTTTCAACAGCCGGTCAAGTTCCTTCAACTTTGTGTTTGATATGGTTTGCTGAGTAATGCACAGTACCTTACATCTTGTGCCCGAAGGATGTTCGAAGAAATTCATTCTCCACTTCAGGCAGAAAGATTTTCGAGGCAGTGATATCTGCTATGTGTATCTTCTATTCGAAAGCATCTTCAATACGTGATGGAGTGGGAGGGTCCACATACTGTCAGGAGAATTATTTTTTGCTTTTGTCTGCCCCAATGTCATTTGCCCAGATAAACATAATGGATTCTTTCCACATACGTCCTCAGTAGGATGGAGGGAGTCAAGCTTCTCAAATGATACCAGAAATGTTTACCCCAATTCAAAGACGACTGTTATGATTGAATCGCTTAAGTGGCATGTCTTTTTTCTGTTATACCCACGAAATACCTCCACAAAGGCCGGTATCACATTGGCAAGTTCCCTTTTAGTTACACATGCATTGTACATGTCACTGACCCAGCTAGCACTTAGCCAGCTGCAAGAGAGAACAAAGCCCCTGACATTCCTGCTTATATCTGTCAGCCAGGTGACACTGAGAGCACCAGCAAAAGGCCCGATCGGAGAACTTATATTCTATGCGATTCACCTCCTGACATTGTTCCAATCACCATAAGACGGGGCAAAGAAACTAGACAAAGATAAAAGTGTCATATTCCTTCAACAGAGAGATCGATATGACATTTGCAGCTTAAAATGTTTCACGTCATTTTTCACAAGAGAGTGTACAGCCGTCAAAATTGCACTATTTCATTAACACTAATTCCTGAGCCTGGCTTTAATGTGCATGACATCCTTTCTTATCATCAATAGATCTACCGCACTGAGGCAGGCCCTTTGGAACAAACTGGTCCATGCCGACCAAAATGCCTGTCCAAGCAAACCTCTTTTCCCTACTCTTGGCTCATATTCTTCGAACCTTTTCCTATCCGAGTATTTATCCATTTGCCTTTTAAATCTTGTTAGTGGACCTGCCTCAATAACTTCCATATGCATACCACGTACTAGCTTCTGCATAAAAATACTTGCCCCCTAAGATTCCCTTTTTACTCTTTCTCTCTAACCATAAACTGATGGCCTCTCGTCCTCGATCCCCCAACCCTGGGGGCAACACTGAGTATATTCACCCTATCCATGCCTTTCATGATCTTATGCACTCCGAGAAGATTCCCCCCTCAGTCTTCTAAGCTTGAGAGAAAAAAAAATATCTAGCTTGTCCAACTTCTCGCTATAACTCAGACCATTGAGTCCAGGCAATATCCTTGTAAACTTCTTGCGCACTCTTTCTAGTTTAGTAACCCTCTGTCTAAAATAAAAAAAAGTTGCCCTCAGTCTCTTTTCATTCGTTCCCCTCGAGCCTTAAACTACCAGTGGAAGTGTTTGAGGTGGTTACATTATTAATATGTAAAGAAGCATTTGGCCAAATACGTGAAGAGGAAAGATTAGAAGAATATGGGTCAAGTGCAGGGAAATAGGGTGAGCATGGAATGACATTTTGATTGGCATGGACCAGTTTGGACGAAAGAGCCTGTCTCCATGCTGTAGGATTCTAAGTCTATAAAAGGGTCTGATTCCATACTGCATGATTCGATAACTCTTTGACTTGATTTTGCGAAGTCTCATAGAAGCAAATATGTCCAATGAAGATATCAGACATGTTAACGTTTCTATAACTGACAGCTTCAATGTATTTTTATTTAACTCTGGCCTGGAAAAGTAGCATGACAACTTTTATTTTATTACTTGCAAACTCCAAGTAAGTTGGAATTCAGTTGGAGAAATAACGCCTCTGAAAATGGATAGATGGTTAAACAGAGTTTAGGGCTCAGGAATTAGTGTTAATGAAATAGTGCAATTTTGACAGATGTGCATTCCCTTGTGAAATATGACATTTGCTGCTTAAAATGTCTCACGTCATTTTTCACAAGGGAATGCACATCTGTCAAAATTGCACTAATTCCTGAGCCCTAATTTAATGTGCATGACCTGCTTCCTTATCTTCATATATCTACCCATTGGAGAATAAAAGTTCAATTATTAATTGCACGGATTATGTTGCCGAATATAATGCCAAGAATGGAGATACCGCCAGTGAGATTGACGTAAAAGCAAGTTCAAACCACAAAAGTAAAAGAATGCATTAATTCGATAACCATGAATTCAGTACAGCAACACTGTTGAAATACCAATCGACCAATATACTGAAGGCTATGCCATCTGACACTGCTTCCTATCGAATTTGTGTAAGAATTGAAATACATGATAAATCAATTTCTGAGTTGTTTGCAACGCTGTTTTGGTGGAATGGAAGAATCCAGATAATGTTTCACTTAACACCCCTTGTCAAGAAGACAAATAGGTGTGGATGCTTCCCAGGAAAGAAACAGTCTTGCAGCTCGCAGCTTCTCCAATCGCCTCTCCTATACAGAGTGTGTAAATCATATGACAAACTTTGAACACAATTTCTTTGTTTGGACATTGTCTTCTCTTTACAGTTTTAATCTCACACCAACACAGTAGAGTTTTTTTCTCACAAGATGCATCAAAGCACTGTTGCAGTTGCAACAAATTAAAAGAAAATGTACAAAGAATTAAAACCGTATTTGTTTACAGATGGGTACATATCAGTGCTTCTTGGACTTGCATCTCACTCTGCAGTGTGCAATAGGCAAAGCTGTGTATGGAAACTTTTTTTTAAGAAGTGTGAGGATACTGTGCAACATTCAACACTTGTCACTCTCGACAGAAGGAATGTCTCATTGGTGGCAACATCTCAACACCTATGGGATACCCACAATTAAGTGATGATCCTGTTGCCATTGCCTGTTGCCTACAGCTGAGAGGGAGAAAAATGCCCTGGCACAAGTTCCAAACTTTGAGGTGGCATTTAGCGCTGAGAAATACACAAATTAGCTTTGTCTGACAGTGGAAATTAGTCCACACACACACGCACACACACACACACAAACAAACACACAGTGGCAATGGTTACTGTCATCCTCCCCAACCTCACCACTTCCAGTGTAGCGAGTGTGGAATTATAGATTGTAACGTCACTGCAGTATCATGCAGCACGGAAGAGTTATTTGGAGCCTAAGACAGTTTTGTTTAAATCAATACAGTCAAAGAGGGAGTGATTTCCTCAATTCTGCACCGAGCATCATGCTTGATTTTCTTTTCTTTCTTGAAATTATTCACATCCAGCATGTAAACAGACCATGTAGTCCAACTCGCCCATGACAACCATATATCCTAACCTAATCTAGTCCCTTTGCCATCACTTGGCCCATATCCCTCTAAACCCTCCCTATTCATACACCCATCCATATGCCTTTTAAATGCTGTAATTGTACCAGCCTCCACCACTTGCTCTGGCAGATCATTCCATAAATGCATCACCCACTTTATGAAAATGCTATCCCTTAGATCCCTTTTAAATCTTTCCTCTCCCAACCTAAATCTATGCCCTCTAGTCTGGACTCCCCACGCCTGGGAAAAGACCTTATTTATTTATTCTATCCATGCCCCTCATGGTTTTACTAATCTCCATAAGGTCACCCCTCAGCCTCCAATGCTCTAGGGAAAACAATCCCAGCCTAACCAAGCTCTCACTATTGCTTATATCCTTCAATTCTGGCAACATGCTTTTAAATCTTTTCTGAACCTTTACAAGTTTCACAAAATCCTTCTGATAGGAGGGAGACAGGAATCGCACGCAATATTCCAAAAGTGGCCTAATTAATATCCTGTACAGCCGCAACATGGTCTTCGAACTCCTATACTCAATGCTCCACCACTAAAGGAAAGCACACCAAATCCCTTATTCACTATTCTATCTGTGACTCCACATTCAAGGATCTATGAACCAATGTCTCTTTGTTCAGCAGCACGCCCTAGGAACTTACCAATAAGTGCATGAGTCCTGCTCTGATTTGCCTTTCCAAAATGCAGCATTTCACATTTACCTAAATTAATCTCCATCTGCCACTCCTTAGCCCATTGGCCCATCTGATCAAGATTTAATTGTACTCTGAGGTAATCTTCTTCGTTTTCCATTACACCTTCACTTTTGGTGTCATCTGCAAACTTACCATCTACGCCTCCTACAATTTGTGTCAAGTACGTGCTGACAGATCGTATTTAAATTCTGGATATATTTGACAGCAAAAGCAGGTGCGCAATCTGGCTGCAAAAATAGGAAAACAGATTGTTATCTGATTGGCTGTGAGCAGAGAGTGGAATGTTAAAACAGGCTTGTATATAAGTTACTGAAAGTATGCATTGCAGGTGCAACAGATAAGAAAGAAAGCAAACTGTATCCTTGCCTTCATAGCAAGCATGTCTTGCTTCATTGGTCACCCATGAATATTATGTATAGCTTTGACATCCATCTAAATAAGGGTGTTGTTACGACAAAGAGAGTGCAGTAAAAGGTTCCCATACTAATTCCTGGAGTGCTTGGACTTACAGATGAGGAAAGATTGAGCCAGTATGGGTTATATTCACGGGAGCAAAGAAGAACGAGGGAGAGGGCGGCTTCTCATAGAAATTTTAAAATTCTAAGAGGGGCAATAGGTTGGATGCAGGAAAGACATTCTCGATGACCGAGGGAGTGATTATACTTTTAGAATTTAGAGGAGGAGAAATGTCTTCGCACAGAGAGTGTTGACCTTGTCGCATTCACTACTTCATTGGTGGCACGGTGGCACAATGGTTAGCACTGCTGCTTCACAGCGCCAGAGACCCGGGTTCAATTCCCGACTCAGGCGACTGACTGTGTGGAGTTTGCACGTTCTCTCTGTGTCTGCGTGGGTTTCCACCGGGTGCTCCGGTTTCCTCCCACAGTCCAAAGATGTGCAGGTCCGGTGAATTGGCCATGCTAAATTGCCCGTAGTGTTAGGTAAAAGGGGTAAATGTAGGGGAATGGGTGGGTTGCGCTTCGGCGGGTCGGACTTGTTGGGCCGAAGGGCCTGTTTCCACACTGTAAGTAATCTAAAAAAAAATTCAGAAAGTAGCTGGGGGGAAAGCATTGTGTGTTTTGAAGAAGGATATGAATGTAACTGTTGTGTCTAAAGCTACCATGGTATATCGCTGATGGGTTTGAGAGGGGAAGGGGAATTGACGGCAGTGTGTTGAAGTCAATGATCAGCCTTGATCTTGCTGAATGGTGGATCAGGCTTAAGGGGACATGTTGCCTCCTCCAGCTCTTACTTTCTAAGTTTCTGTAATTTTTCTCAGTGAAAATAATCCAGAAATTAGCCCCTCCAATTTCCTTTTGCGAAAATATTTCAAAGTGTTTCAAAGAAATTCCGCTCACCCTCAAAGATACTCCTCATGCAGTCTTGAGACAATTCCGATGAAGAACAATATTTACCCTGAAAGAGAGGAGTTCGTTGATTGCTCAGCATGTAAACTTTGGTTTGCAGAGTTGTTGCAATTCAAAACGCAGCCACTAATGATGAATGAATTCAAATGACAGATATTGTTTCAGTTTTACAGAGCACGAATTGCTGAGGGTATTGTCTTAGGAAAGATCTGTGGCACAATCTCATGATTAAGCAGTGCCATGTTAAGACTGATATGGGGAGGAATTTCTTCTCTTAGAGAGTTGTGAGTCTTTGGAACTTCCTGCCACAGAGAACTGTGAGAGCAGAATCCTTGTGCATATTGAAATTTTGGACAGAGTTGATCAGTCAGGGAATCAAGGGAAAGACTAGGAAAATGAATGTGTGAAATGTTGGATCAGCCATGATCTTCATGAATGCTTGAGCAAGTCCGAGGAGCCAAACCATCTATTTCTGTTCCGATGTCCTAAGCGCTTCTAACTACCAGAACTAGTTCTTGTCATTTTGTTCAGTTGACACATTGCGTGACCAAAATAACCTTTTTCT